>NC_135784.1:221909427-223206927 GCF_051106095.1 Pogona vitticeps | reverse complement strand
CATACTTCGCTAACCGGATAAGCGAAGCATCCGACCAGCAGGTGGAATTATTCCGTATAGTGTGCGACCTATCCGGAATTGGCCCGGGTGATGGGCCTCCCCCTAGTTTTACACCAGACCAATTTGCAGCATTTTTAAAATCTAAAGTGGAGGCCATCCACTGAGACCTCTCTCCTTTTTTGAACACAGTGAGTCGAGCTGAGATGTCCAGCGCTCCGTCTTGCCCGGCAATTTTTGACTCCTTTCAGCCTGTCACGCCTGACACTGTGGCCAGGGTGCTGGATCGCTGTCGTGCCACCACCTCCTCCCTTGACCCCTGCCCGGCCTGGCTAATCAAAGCAGCCAGGCCTACAACAACGGAATGGGCCACTGTAATAATTAATGGGTCTTTCCTTGAGGGCAGGTTTCCATCTGCCCTCAAGGAGACACTCATTAGGCCCATTAGGAAGAAACTAAGTTTGGCGGCGGACGAAATTGGCAACTACAGGCCCGGCGCCAACGTTTCTTTCTTAAGCAAGGTGGTTGAGAGGGTGGTGGCCGACCAGCTTCAGGCGCACCTGGACGAAACAGATGCCCTGGATCCATTTCAGTCGGGCTTCAGGCCGTGCCATGGTACAGAAACGGCAATGGTCGCCCTGTGTGATGACCTATTGAGGGAGGCCGACAGGGGCAAAGTGTCCCTGCTGGTCCTCCTCGACATCTCAGTGGCCTTTGATACCATTGACCACGGTATCCTCCTGGGGAGGCTCTCCGAGTTGGGAATTGGGGGCCTTGCATTGGCCTGGCTCCGTTCCTTCTTGGAGGACCGTCCCCAGAGAGTGCAGCTTGGGGAGGGCGTTTCGGCCCCGTGGAATCTCAATTGTGGGGTTCCACAGGGGGCGATCATCTCCCCAATGCTGTTTAACATCTATATGAGACCGCTGGGAGGGGTCATCAGGGTGTGTGGAGCCCGGTGTCATCATTACGCTGATGATACTCAGCTCTACATCTCCTTTCCACCTACCGCAGGAGATGCCGTTCTGTCCCTTCAGCACTGCCTGGGGGCCGTACTGCAATGGATGCAGGAGAACGGGCTGAGGCTGAACCCGGACAAGTCGGAGGTACTAAGGGTGGGTGCCCCCACAGTCGGGAGCTTGGGAAACTCCCTCTCCTTTGGGGGGGGTGACCCTTCCTGCTAAGGATGGGGTCCGCAGCTTGGGGATCCATCTCGACCCGGCGCTCACTATGGAATCCCAGGAGGTGTCAGTGGTCCGAACTGCCTTCTACCATCTCAGGTGGGTAGCCCAGCTGCGGCCCTATCTCGATGTTGGGGCGCTCACCACTTTGGTGCATGTGCTCATAATCTCAAGATTAGACCACTGTAATGCGCTCTACGTGGGGCTGCCTTTGAGGCTGCTGCGGAAACTTCAGGTGGTGCAGAATGCGGCGGCCAGACTTCTTAGTGGGGTGAAAAAATACCAACACATTTCACCCACTCTGGCCGCATTGCAATGGCTGCCCATCCGATTCCGCATCGACTTCACGTATAAAGCCCTAAACAGTTTAGGGCCTCGATACTTGACAGAATGCCTTCTCCCACCAAGATCTACCCGTGTCACTCACGCGAGCCTGGAGGTGAGGCTGAGGAGCCTAACGCCGAGGGAGGCCCGGAAGGAAAAGACAAGAAATCGGGCCTTCTCGGCGGTGGCTCCTCGCCTCTGGAACAACTTACCCCCTGATATTCGCGCAGCCCCCTCGCTGGGTATCTTCAAAAATCAACTAAAAACACTGATGTTTCGGCACGCCTTCCCCCCTAGTTAATTCCTAATTCCCCTTTTCTTTTCTTTCCTAGTGTCTAACCCAATTGTTGAAAGTTTTCTTTTATGTAAAACTGCTTTTATTCATTGTTGTAAGCTGCCTAGAGTGGTCTTAATCGACTAGATAGGTGGGATATAAATAGAATAAATAAATAAATAATAACCACCACACCATACAAGCTTTCTCTTGGTCCCTGCATCTTCCTTAAGATACTAGAAACAGTTTGTTTTTGAGCAGGGGTCTCCAAACTACAGCCTGTGGGTCACATCCAGCCCACCTTGCCATTTTATCTGTTTCATTCCCTTCTGTGTGTAGGTGGGTGGGGGTGAGTGTGGGTGTCCATGCATGCAGGCGGGAAGGTGGCCACATGCGCAAGTGTGTGCAAGTTCATCTTCCTTCGGCCCTCAAAAATGTTGAAAATATCCAGTGTGGCCCTCATGGTCAAAAGTTTGGAGACCCCTACTTTTGCGGAACAGAACCTGTTAAACAAAGGATATTCCAGAACAACTGAAAGGACTAAATTTACTTAGAGTGCTGATATGTAAAACCTGTATTACCTGTACAAATGTCAGTGCCGCTTTCTGTAGTAAACATTCAGCATAACAGATTTCTGCATGCATTTCCTCTATTAAAAAAATAAAAATTGGATTTAATACAAAGTACCATATAACACCCAAAATCTTTAGAGGAGCAATGATAGTCCTACGCGTCACATCAAAAATTAAAGGTAAGAGTGTCACCAGGGCAACAGTGCCTGGCTGATGGGAGTCTGAATCTCTCATCAGCTTTTCTTTCAGAGGTTACACAAATGAGGTATGGGAGATTCATTGAAAGGCAAGAGCTGAGCAAAGAGTGCAAAACTCCAAGGAGAGA
Source organism: Pogona vitticeps (assembly GCF_051106095.1). Taxonomy (NCBI): domain Eukaryota; kingdom Metazoa; phylum Chordata; class Lepidosauria; order Squamata; family Agamidae; genus Pogona; species Pogona vitticeps. The sequence continues at coordinate 223,204,257 of NC_135784.1, read as the reverse complement.
GAAAGGAAGGAAAGAAGGGGAAAAGAAAACTGGTAGGTGCTTTGCATGCATACTGAAGTTTGAGTAGTTGATATCACTGAGTAGCACCCTACAATCCCAGGTCACATCCATTTATTTTCTGCACGTTTGTTTTTCCCCTCTCTGGTTTGGAAGCACAGAAATACATATAAATACTTTCACAAATCTAAGTACAAATTAAACATCTACCTCCAAATAACCAAACTGCATCAGTGCTGGTTAGTAAGCCAGATTGTTAGATAAAAACAGATGATAATGCTATTGCTAACATAATGCTAAGAGAAATGACAAAGTCCTACACTATTATTTATTTAAAATATTTTTACCCTGCCTTTCTCCTAAAAAAGGACTCACGGCAGCTTACATCATTAGAACACAATATTAAAAGATAACAATAAATGATTCTAATATTTAAAAGAATTAAGTAAACACATTAAAATGTTAGGCAAAAGCATTAAAACAGATTTAAAAACAAAAACAAAACAAAATGAAACAAATCTAACTTATTTTAAAACTTCTCTTAGGCAGCCAGTCACTAGAGAAGCCTGCCTAAACAGTAAGGTCTTTGCCTGCTTGCAGAAGCAAAGATGGCATGAGTCTGGCCTCCTGTGGGAGGGAGTTCTTATGTCTGGGAGCAGTAAAAGAAAAGGGCTTCTCCCATATCCCCAACAAAACACAACTGTGAGGGTGATGGGACAAAAAGTCCTCCCTTGATGATCTTAACATCTAGGCAGGCTCATAAAAGGAGATGCAATCTTTGAGACAGCTTAGAACCAAGCTGCTCAGGGCTTTATAGGTTAGAACCAACTCTTTAAAATGTGCCTGGAAATGGATCAGCAGACAGTGGAGCTGCTGTAGCAGAGGGAATATGTGATCCTTTTAACCAGCTCCAAGTGGCAATCTGACTGCTGCAATTTGGATCTGCTTGAGTTTCTGAACACTTTTCAAAGGCAGTCTCTCATACAGCATGTAGTAATCCAGCAGGGCTGTAGTAATTAGTATCTTTCAGGCTACAACAGAATTTGGTGATTCACCTGCTACCAGAAGTAATGCTTCTGGAAGAAACAGAACAACTCAATCAGTATAGAACTTTCTGATCAGAGAATGCTGATGCAGACTATAGGATCATTGTCCAAAAGGAAGATTTTCCTATATTAAGAAACATACACAAGTTCAGATAGAAAGGAAAATAGAAGCCAGACAGATTTTGCTCTTTCCAAACTCAATGTGCATTGAATAAATAAAGGTACCATTTTTTCCTCACAATTCTTTATCCTAAAATGCTGTGAAGCAGTCCATCTATTCACTTATACCAGCAAAATATACCTACTTTACAGCAGGAGTGGGCAACCTTTAGAAGTCTGGAGGCCACATGTGCCCTTTCCTAAACTTTGGAAGGCCACAACTGCTTCCATGATCATAACCTCCCAAACATTTTTTCCCAGGTTTTGTTTTGTTTTTACAAAAATTGAGCCCTCTATTAGCAAAAGTATTCATTTAAAAAAATTAAATTTCAGGGGGGCAAAGATGCTGGACCACACTCAAAATACAGGAAAATCATCCCCTTACTTCCTATGGGATGTGAGGGGAGCTTTTCACACTTTAAAATATTTTGGTGTGTGGACCTGCAGGGGGCTGCTGGGGTGCCCCACATTGCCCACTCTTGCTTAGAAAAAGAATGTCTTACTTGCCTCATATTTTCTTACCTTCACTTAGCTGATCTACAGACTGTTTGGAAACCAAACTAGACAATGATTCCACCACTGTGTTTCTTTTCCTGAATCTACATTACCATGCAAGAGAAGGAGACAAAATACTTTAACCAATGTATTTTTACAAAAGAACTGAGCCATATATACCAAATTCTCTAAATGATTATGCTGCAGCTGGAAGACAACACAACATAACTGCATAAATTATTTCCAGCAATTTAGAATCATGAAAGCAAGAGCTGAAGCACAGAGAGAAGGAAGAATGGAGTTAAGTAGAGGATGATTCAAACTGGTGACTACCAATAGGAGTCAAACAACTTCAGACCTACAATTTCATTAGTTTAAGTGCATATCTTCTCTGTAGAGCTTACTAAAACACGGAGAGAAGCAAACCTAAGAATTCATTAGAAAATATGGACTAGGAACATAAAACGAACATGGAAAACAAATGATGCAATCTTGTAAAGAATAACTTGAAAACAACACTAGATTCAAAGGAGACTATTCGTTTCATTTAGTCGTTTAGTGGTGTCTGACTCTTCGTGACCCCATGGACCAGAGCACGCCAGGCCCTCCTATCTTCCACTGCCTCCCAGAGTTGGGTCAGATTCATGTTGGTTGCTTCGGTGACACTGTCCAACCATCTCATCCTCTGTCGTCCCCTTCTCCTCTTGCCTTCACACTTTCCCAACATTAAGGTCTTTTCCAGGGAGTCTTCCCTTCTCATGAGATGGCCAAAGTATTGGAGCCTCAGCTTCAGGATCTGTCCTTCCAGTGAGCACTCAGGGTTGATTTCCTTTAGAATTGATAGGTTTGTTCTCCTTGCAGTCCAGGGGACTCTCAAGAGCCTCCTCCAGCACCACAATTTAAAGGCATCAATTTTTCGGCAGTCAGCTTTCTTTATGGTCCAGCTCTCACTTCCATACATCACTACAGGAACAACCATAGCTTTGACTATTCGGACTTTTGTTGGCAAGGTGATATCTCTGCTTTTTAAGATGCTGTCAAGGTTTGTCATCGCTTTCCTCCCAAGAAGCAGGCGTCTTTTAATTTCGTGGCTGCTGTCTCCATCTGCAGTGATTATGAAGCCCAAGAAGGTAAAATCTGTCACCGCCTCCATATCTTCCCCTTCTATTTGCCAGGACGTGATGGGGCCAGTGGCCATGATCTTAGTTTTTTTGATGTTGAGTTTAAGACCGTTTTTTGCACTCTCCTCTTTCACCCTTATTACAAGGTTCTTTAGTTCCTCCTCCTTGAGTGCAATTGTGCGGTAGTTGGAGCATTCTTTGGCACTTCCCTTCTTTGGTATTGGGATGTAGACTGATCTTTTCCAGTCCTCTGGCCACTGTTGAGTTTTCCAAACTTGCTGGCATATTGAATGTAGCACCTTAACAGCATCATCTTTTAAGATTTTAAATAGTTCAGCTGGAATGCCATCACCTCCACTGGCCTTGTTGTTAGCCAGGCTTTCTAAGGCCCACTTGACTTCACTCTCCAGGATGTCTGGCTCTAGGTCAAGCAACTACATTGTCTGGGTTGTCTGGGATATCCAGATCTTTCTGGTATAATTCCTCTGTGTATTCTTGCCACCTCTTCTTGATGTCTTCTGCTTCTGTGCGGTCCCTTCCATTTTTGTCCTTTATCATGTCCATCCTTGCACCAAAGGTTCCTCTGATACAGTATCTCCAATTTTCCTGAACAGATGTTTTTTCCTTTTCTGTTATTTTCCTCTATTTCTTTGCATTGTTCATTTAAGAAGGCTCTCTGGTCTCTTCTTGCTATTCTTTGGAAGTCTGCATTCAATTTTCTGTAACTTTCCCTATCTCCCCTGCATTTTGTTTCCCTTCTCCTCTCTGCTACTGTATTTGTAAGGCTTCCTTGGACAGCCACTTTGTTTTCTTGCATTTCCTTTCCTTTGGGATGGTTTTTGTTGCTGCCTCCTGTACAATGTTACGAACCTCTATCCAAAATTCTTCAGGCACTCTGTCCACCAAATCGAGTTCCTTAAATCTGTTCTTCACTTCCAATGTGTATTCATAAGGGATTTGATTGAGATTATACCTGAGTAGCTAAGTGGTTTTTCCTACTCTCTTCAGTTTAAGCTTAAATTTTGCTATGATAAGCTGATGATCAGAGCCACAATCAGCTCCAGGTCTTGTTTTTGCTGACTGTATAAAGCTTCTCCATCTTTGGCTGCAGAGAATATAATCAATCTGATTTCGATATTGCCCATCTGGTGATTTCCATGTGTAGAGTCGCCTCTTGTGTTGTTGGAAAAGAGTGTTTGTGATGACCAGCTTGTTCTCTTGAGAAAACTCTATTAGTCTTTGCCCTGCTTCATTTTCAAAATGAAGCAGGGCAAAGACTAACAGAGCTTTGTTAAGAGAACAAAGGAGACTATACACACGGAAATACTGCTAAAATGGTAGTAACAGTAATATTCTAAGGAACTGAACAAATTATATTCCAATTAATCAAAAGTACTGAAAGAAAAAATGGAGAAATAAAGACATGAAACACAAAGAATTATACAAGAACATCTAAAACAAAATTAGGAACATCAATGGTGATCTCCAAGAATTCTGGGAATTGCAGCTCAGAACTCAGATTACCATACCTGTAGATTTCACCTCTCACAAAAGGGCTTTCTTGTGATTTATTTTTCTCATTGGTTCCTCTAGCCTTCTTGTTTCCTGCTGTTGTCTTGGTTAAAAAAAAAAGGGGGGGGGGAAGCTGCCATGGTCCTTCCTGGGAGTTATAGTTCTTTGGGAGGCACCCTCTATAATGAACAGCAAGACTACAATAATCACTGCACTAGCTTCCTCTTAAAACAACTACAGCAAACCAACAACAGGAAAAAGAATGGCCAGAGAAACCAATGGTGGAGGCGAAATCACATGGAAGTCCTCCCCCTGTGGGGAGGGGGGGATGTACAGGTGTTTGGACTAGAATGCCTGAAGTTCTTGCAGAATCCTGGGAACTTAGGTCCAAAGAGCATACCATTAATAGGCATGTTACAAAATCAATAACAGCTACTACTGCTGTATAGTAATAGTTCTTTGATATTTAGTAATAAAGGTAAAATCATGTCTAAAATGATACTTAACTATGAATGAGGGAGAAGAAGCAAGAGATAGTTATTTATTTAATTTATTTAAAATATAGTTATCTTGCCTTTCTCCTTAAAAAGGACCCCAGGCAGCTTACATTATTGAAAGACAATATTTACAGTTGAAAACAATGAGTATACAATGGTAATTTATATAATTAAAAGACAATATTAAAGCTAAAAACAATAAGTATACAAATATTGAAATTGAACAAATACCACTGAGTAATGGTAAACACAAGAAGTACTAAAAATCTAGTCAACGCAGTAATGCATAACAATCCATCTAAAAATCACACTCAGATAGCCAATCACTGAGGGAAAGCTTCCCTCACATGCATAGGTAAAGAATTTACAAAGGAAGATTAAGAAACAATGAAATGTGCTTGCAGGTGTGGCAAATCCATACAGGTGTGACTCATGCACCAAACAAATCGTGTGCCTCACCCCACAACTATGCTTACCTATCAAATAAGTGAAGATAATAGATGACTGCATACCAAAAGTGAAATAAGTGGCTTTCCTATACATTTTCTGTTAGCATTTCCTACATCTTTGTTTAGCAGCAACTCAAATCATCATGTGAGCATACAGAACCCTAAGACATTTAATAAAGCAATAAATTTTAAAAAGTATGCTTACTTTTGGCAAGTTTGTAATGCTTCTTTCATGGTAGCAATTCCCATTTGGATATCTTGTTGCTCAAAGGTCATTGCAGCTTGCATAACTAAAATAGTGCTATATCCTAAGGCATGGTACATACTGCCTTTAGACCTGTTGTGAGAGAGAAACAAATAATCATTTGACAGAAATTCCAACTCATCTTAAAATATGTTCTTTGAATGCATAATTACACATTTCACAAAAGTATAGCACATGCTATGTAAATACTATGGAAGCTGGCATACATGCTATGGAGGCTGGTGGTCATTCCACACAACCCCCCCCCCCCCATTATATGCTTTTCTTAAATGCCATATAACTGTTGTAGTTCTATATAATTGTGGAAGCCAATTTTATCTTGAAAGAATGATTTAACTATGTAACATACAAAATATATTAATATTCTTTGAGATCAAGGTGCTCAGATGCTGGCTGAAATCTTGTTCATTTTGGCATAACATACAGCTACTCTTATGTAAGTATGCCAGGTATTACACCCAGGCACCCACCCTGCATAATTTGATTCCTTAGTCGGTCCAGGGGTTCTTGTTGCAACTGTGAAAAACACGCATGTGGATGTGATTTTTGAATACAGCACTTCCTCACTATCACAATTCTTCCCACCACTTCTAAACACTTTATGTTACACACGCATAGCTGTGTAACTGGATTTCAGCCAATGATTCAGATAAGACCGTGAAACCTGAGGTCTAACCTGAACCTGTAAAACAGTCACATATTTTGAATGACAAAAAATACAGGCCACTTTAGAAGGTTTAAAGAAATAACTCCAGAACACTTGCTTTTGGAAAGGAAACAGAAGAGAAGTAATGAAAGCTACTGTATTCAGAGGCCTTAAATTAATCTCCTGCAACCAGATGGCATGTCTTCCCATATTGCTTCTGGCAAGCAAAATACCTCACCAAGGACGAAGTAATTCCAGAGCTTCTGAGAATTTGTTGTTCAGAAATAGATTCAGTGCCATTGAACACTCTTCCAAAGCACCCTTAAGATCCATCTTGGTGGCCCTAGTAAAGTATATATGGTGAAAATTGTTAACATTTTGTATTATGCTCAGCTAACTACATCCATTGTATCCAAATGACTTACAAATGCCACAATAAATACCAGTTTCAACTGCTTTGATATATTTGAAAATTTGAAATTTAAGTCAGGTGTCTGTAATATTTTGACAGTGAAGAGCTATTGATCCGTATGAAAAATCAAAAGGGCGAATCAACCAGAAATGGGTGCAATATAGCTCTTGGCGAGTTACCAATTCTTTTAAAGTCCACCCATTCCATCACGCTCTTACATACAGTTTGTAGAATTTATTTATTTTTATTTATTGATTAGTTATATTTATAAACTGCACGTCTACTGGCAAGCCATTACTCTGGGCAATTCACACAAGTTGAACAATTCAACCCAACTCACAAAAAAACAATAAATAATCCCTACAATGAACCAAGATGGCAACAGGTATAAAAAACTAACATATATGACTATAAAGTAGCATTTCAACAGCCAATTATCAGGTTTCCCACAGAGAGAGGATTCCCAGCATTGTAATCCTGAGAAAAAGAATCAACTCAAAACATCTAGAGTGCTGGATGATGCCAAACATCCCCCCAAATTAAGGCATGGGCCCAGTGGGGCTCTTGTCCCACAGTTTCTCCACCCATCTTTTAAATGGTGATGGCAGACTGCAGTCTTCTGCAATACAAGTTACTTGTTCTGCCAGCAAGGAATGAAATCTTATTCATTTCTGGTTATAGAAAATTGCTTTTTGCTATAATAAAGGGATTCTAATTTTAATAGAAATCATTGCCACATGGAGAAGCTAAACAACGTGTAAGTTATCAGAAACAAGCAAGCAAAAGGTACCACAACTACAGTGGTGCCTCGACTCACGAACACCCCACTTATGAACATTTTGACTTACAAACCGCTCCGCTCGCAAAATTTTGCTTCAACTTGCGGGCGTAGCTTCGACATAAGAACAGAAAAAGGCAGGCGAAACAGGTGTGAAATTCAAACCGTTGGTGGCGAAGAAGCTGCTTCTTTGTAGCTCTTTCACCCCAACGGTTGGAGAAGGGGGTCAAGGAACTTTTTTACTCCTGCAGTGCAGGAGGAGGAAGGAGAGGCGGGGCGGATCCGCTTTGCCACCGGGCGCAGGAAGCCGGTGCGCTCCCTGCCCATCCCTGGCATAAGTCTACTCATGAGTAAGGCCCATCAAAGGCCCTGGGCTGGAGCCCATGGGTCAGAGGGCTCCTCCATGGATGGGGCGTGTGGCGGCGGTGCAGGAGGAGGAAGGAGAGGTGGGCTGGCTCCAATTTGCTGCCGGGCACAGGAAGCCGGTGCGCTCCCTGCCCATCCCTGGTGCAGGTCTACTCATGAGTAAGTGCCCCATCACCTCGGCTGCCCTATGCCACCTGTCGCCATCCGCTGGGGAGTGAGTGCCATTGGAGAGGCTTCAGTCTGCCTGGTAAGGTGCTGATTTTTGCTTTTTAGAAACTTCTGGGTGGGTTTTCAGGGTGGGTTTCAGCTGAGGGGGGTTATGTTTCTGTGCTGTGTTGTTTCTTTTTGATTTTTTCGTAGCCTTCGGGGCTTGCTGTTTATTTTTGGTTGTTTTTTAAAATATTTTTTAAAAATATTTTTTAAAGCCCCAGCGCCTTCAGATGGGCTTTCTTTGTGCTTTTTTTTTTTTTTTTTGAAATGCTGGAACGAATTAATCCCATTCTCATGCATTTCAATGGGAAATGGTGCTTCAACTTACGAGCATTTCGACCTACGAACACCATTCTGGAACAGATTAAGTTCTCAAGTCGAGGCACCACTGTAACATGTTCAGACCCACCTTTTCTTTCCTATATTACAACACAGTTCTCCTTTACAAATAAATTTTATCAAAAGCGATATGATACTAAGGTTTGACAATGTGTTTTTTCAGTTAAAAATAATGTATTAAACAAACACATAGGAGTAGCATTGAGCTAGCAGACACAACACAACTCCAGCCCCTAGTTCTCTGACTCACTGCAAAACATACACTGGAGAGTTTCACAGCCCTCCGGAGAAGGTTTTGGTGATGCACAGACTAAGGAGAGGAATTATGTTGACAAAGCATTTCCACTTCAATAGATTTTGACCACAACTTCCTGTAAGGCAGTAGTTCCCAACCTTGGGTCCCCAGATATTCTTCGACTACAACTTCCAGAAATCCTGGCCATCATAGCTAGTTGTGAAGGCTTCTGGGATTTGTAATCCAAGAACATCTGGGGACTCAAAGCTGGGAACCACTGTTCTGGAGATGGAAATAACTTTTCAAGTTTTTTTTAAAAAAAGTATTCAAAAGTGAGTTAACATGATGGGACCAAATAACACAACAGTCTCCTTTTTTCCCACATTTAGGGAAAAAAGCAATTGTTGACAACATGAATTTAATTTATTACTCTCATGCTATTCTAGTTTTATAGAAATGCAGTATACAATTCTTTCTGAAAGTATTGTGCAGAAATGTCGTCAGAATAAATGGAAATCAGTTAATAGTTGTGAAGTAAGTAATGAAGTAATCACTTTTGGGGAGGGCTCAGCAACCATGTCTGTCTGTTCATTTAAAATATTTTACCCTGCCTTTCTCCTTGAAAATGACGCAAGACAGCTTACAACATTGAAAGACAGTATTTGAAGTTGAAAATAATGAGTATACAATGGTGATTAACATGATTACAAGACAATATTTAAAGCTAAGAACAATGAGTATAAGGAGGCATCTTACATCATTAAAAGGCAATATTAAAGATACAGGTAGCAAATTACTAAGGGAACGCTTGCCTGAAGAGAAATGTCTTTGCCTGCTTCTGGAAGGACAGAAAAAATGGGGCCAGAATGGCCTCCTGTGGGTAACCTGTTATTTTGTTGCTGGTAGAACACTAATTCCAACTAGCACTCACTAGCTACTCGGTCTACCGTAATAGATCATTGCCATGAAGTTACTGGTAACTAGCGAGGCAATTAATCTTTCTTTACATATCCTTGCAACTTGAAAGGAGTTTTTTAAAACAAGATTTTTCTTGCTTGTTAATAGCAGAGACCTTTCTGCAATGTCACTTCAGTAGGAAAGCTCATCTACTTTTAAGTTTTACAAAGTTTTTTACAAAGCAATATGCATATTTTTCTGCTTTGCTACTTTTTTTTAACACTTTAAGGTTGAATGTGCTTCCTCTGTCCTCTCCACTATGATGTAACAAATATGTGGACATTTTCTAGCTTCAAGGCAAAAGGCTGACTCAAAACAAGTTTCAAACTAGTTTGAACCTAAGAGAAGACAGAGCTTGGGAAAACCTTATATGATAAGAGATGAGGTAATTCCTCCACACATTACTTGAAAGTAAGGGAAAAGAGTAATGGATGAGAGGTTAAAGGTGGTGGTGATCCCAGTTATGGCATTATTCCAATATGTTAATTATTATATATTTTGCAAAATTACTGTTCAAACTTTTGATGTTCTATGAGACTGTTAAGTACCTTTCCATGTTAATTTTCTATACAAACGTTTTTGAAGAATCTATTCAGCAGCTTCAGATTAAGAAAGCAGCTTCACTGTAAACCATACAAGGCTCGGCAAAGGTGGAAACCACACTGTAATTGCCTAAATCATCAGGACTCCTACAGAACCCCACTATCTTTACAAGAATGTATCACAACTAATCACACGGGGAAAAAGCCAGTTTGAATCATTATGGCTTGAAAAAGTAGAAGTCTCTGAGCAGCAGAGAAAGAAAGCCACTTTGGGAGCAAAGAGGATCAATTTGAATCTGTCTTTGCATCATGCAGTCAAGTAAAAATACTTCAAATTAACCCATTTTATATACAGAGCAAATCCTATAATATTTGACTATGTAGCTGTACTTTGAGAGATCCAATTTTTTTAAAAAAACCAGTCAACTGCTCTCAATTTTTTTCATTCCTGCACAAGAATGTACAGACCAATACCATTTTTAAGAGCAGAGTATTAACAATGAACCTTGAATTTTACACAAAAACCTTGTATTTTGCACAAAACACCTTTTTCTGCAAAACCTACTTCTATGAAGTTTTCTCAAAAGAGCCCTGAAATGCAAAGGATGTATAACACCTCTTGTAATTTTATTCCAGCAAGCAGAAAACAAGAATTTTTTTCATTTTCGTGTGCAAAATTGAAGATTTCCATCCTTAGCTTTAAGCAATGCAGGACACATTCATTTTAATTTTACAGGGGGAAAATGGCAACAAAGCAATTCTTTTGTAGTACAGCTATTTCCCTTCCAGAAAGGCAGACTACAGCCACATTCATACTATTACGGAAAGCTCTTTAATCTCTCTAGATTGAGAGCGAAGACCAAAGTCCAACTGAAATGCATGCGGGACTTCCTCTTCGCAGATGATGCAGCCATCGTTGCTCACTCTGCTGAAGACCTCCAACAACTCATGAATCATTTCAGCAAGGCCTGCCAAGACTTTGGACTAACAATCAGCCTGAAGAAAACACAAGTCATGGGCCAGGGCGTGGACTCACCTCCTTCCATTACCATCTCTACACAAGAATTGGAGGTTGTTCATGACTTTGTGTACCTTGGCTCAACCATCTCTGACACCCTCTCTCTGGATGTCGAGCTGGATAAACGCATTGGCAAAGCAGCCACCATGTTCTCTAGACTCACAAAGAGAGTATGGCTCAATAAGAAGCTGACGACACATACAAAGATCCAAGTCTATAGAGCCTGTGTCCTAAGCACACTCCTGTACTGCAGCGAGTCCTGGACCCTTTGTGCACGGCAGGAGAGGAAGCTGAACACGTTCCATATGCGTTGCCTCCGACGGATTTTTGGCATCACCTGGCAGGACAAAGTCCCAAACAGAGTAGTCCTAGAACGAGCTGGAATTTTCAGCATGAATACACTACTGAAACAGCGACGTCTACGTTGGCTTGGGCACGTCGTGAGAATGGCTGATGGTCGGATTCCAAAGGACCTCCTGTATGGAGAATTAGTGCAGGGAAATCGCCCCAGAGGGAGACCACAGCTGCGATACAAGGACGTCTGCAAGCGAGATCTGAAGGCCTTAGGAATAGACCTCAACAGATGGGAAACCCTGACATCTGAGCGTTCAGCCTGGAGGCAGGCACTGCATCGTGGCCTCTCCCAATTTGAAGCGACCCTTGCCCAGCAGGCCGAGGCAAAGAGGAAATCACAAAAGCAGAAAAACCAGGGAGCTGGACAGGGGACAGATTGGATTTGTCTTCATTGTGGAAGGGATTGTCACTCTCGAATTGGCCTCCTCAGCCACACTAGACGCTGTTCCAAGTCCTCCATACAGAGCACGCTACCATAGTCTTTCGAGACTGAAGGATGCCTAACATACTATTACATAGCTATACGCAATAAAATAGGGATTGATGGAACAGTCATGCATGAATTTGACCTATATCACTTTTTAATGTATTTGCTTACAGGATTTTTAATTCCACTTATGTGTTCATCCATGAATTTAGTCAGACAAACCTACAAACTGCATTTAAATACACACACACACACACACACACACAGAGAGAGAGAGAGAGAGAGAGAGAGAGAGAGAGAGAGACAATAACACAGGACTCATTTTAAGCTCTTTCTGGCACACTAGAACCAAGAATTGCATCAAAATGCTATCCATACTTCTTGATTAAAAGATTTCCAAACATCATTTCATGGCATTCAGGAAATGTTAAGTCTGGTGGATAATTTAAATTCTCACCATCACATTAGTTTGGGTCATGAAAACTAATCTGTACTGGAATTTAGAAAGGCTGAGCTCTCTGTGCAAAATGATTTCTATTAGTGAGAACTCTTTTTTTAAAAATGAGCTTCCTAAGTCTCACCTAGTAAAAGTCCCCAATAAATAGGTGACAGCAAACATTTACAGCCACAACAGAAAGATGAACAAAAGAACAAAACTTAAGTAAAGAAATATTTATATTAACACTAATGAAGGGGGGGGGGGGCTTACTTACAGCTCAAGTCATTCTAAAACTTTGCTGGAAGGAAAAAAAACCCCTCTATTCAGCACAGCAGCACCACAAAATCAGGCCAGATGCTTATAGTATCAGAACTGCGTCATTCAAATATTGGCTAAAATCCAAATACATGATTAGGACTTTTCCTGTGGTTTTAGACAAATTACTGGGAAGTCACAGGAAGTCTGCTATACCTGATTCTTATGTAATCATGGCGGACTTGTTCCAAACATAAATTATATATGCTACAGTATCATATAATGCTTCTAGTTTTTGATCCTAAAGTCGACAATGAAATACAAATACCCAAGTCATTGTACTATTTGAACAGTCAGTTCACAAACAATCTCACTACCATATTTCACAGTTTTAAATGTTTTCTGTTACAATCTACACACCTTGCTGCATTCTGCAGCCCACAGCATCACCAAACATCACTCACAGACACCAGCAGAAATACATGGATCACAAAAGGAGCTAAAAAGGCGTAAGAAAAAACAGTAACTTCTGAAATAGTTCTGAATCATATTCCCCCCACCAATAACTATGCCAAGAGATGCTGAGCTTGCTGTACTTTGGAAAAGACAAAATAAAAACCTTATTTCCCCAGAAATTCCCCCCAAAATTACCATAAGTAAACAGTGACTTTTGCCATCCATTTTAGCAGCTAGCTAGCTTAGACAAGATGCGATATACTTACAGAATTAAATTAGGTAATTTTAGATGGATAACTGCAATTGCTACCAGAAGATAAGCCCCCTCAGATGTGTTTTGTTTCCATCAGACATCGAAAAGTCAGCAATAATTGCACAGAGAATATCCCATTTCCTCTTTTTTATTTAAGGACTTCTTATTAATTAATTATTAGTTAGGGAAGAAAAATGGAAAAGTTCACAAAACAGCAGCTATCACCAGAGTAGTTCCTCATACAGGAATATAAAATGAAATGTCAGTTGAAACAGCTGCAGCTACACAGCCGTGCTGGTAGATGATGCCTCTGCAGGAAGAGAATGCTGGGAGATTTTCCCAATCTATGCTGCAACCTGATTCTAACTCATCATCACTGCCTAAGTACAAGGGGGGGAGGGATGAGTGGATTGGAACAACTGAATGTTTTCTATATTTACAGAATAAGGTAAAATAAAATGAAATGGAAACTAGCTCAGTTTTATGCTTGAGTCATAGCATTTTTAAACCTAATGAAAAATTACAAGAGCTTAATTTTATACTTTTCGATAACATAGCTGGAAAAAAATGCAAACAAAGCTATTCAATAATTCATTGCCCCCATGTTCTATAGCCAGTCTTAAAATAAAGACACTAAATATTTATTAGAAGTTTTGTCTGCTGCACTTAATATCTATATTTTTAACAAATATTAAAAACAGGGTAAATATATCACACACCCAAGAAAACATGGCAGATATAATAGGAAAACCAGAGGAGTATAGTCACAGTAAATGTGACTACTGTGAGACACTGTGACCAATTTCCTAATACACAAAGCCATTGCAAAAGTCACATAACTGAGAACTACTGGCTCCCAGTATTTCTAGAAATACTGACAGTCATTCAAAAATGCTTTGAGCATTTAAAGCAAAATCAATCTCTCAATTAAAATGGGAGAGGAAATTGGAATGATCTGCATAATAATTTGCATCTCTATTTTCTTCTTGAAAGGAAAAAACTAAATGGGTGATGGAAAGGCTTCTTTATTTTTAAATCCACCATTCAAATGTGCTGCATAGATAAGTGACAGTGATTTCATTAAATTTTTAAGGTACACAACCATGAAAAAGAACTTTTGAAGTATAATAAAAATAAAGCAACTCCACAGATACAGAAAACATTAGTTTGACTATGTCTAAATACTCAAATGATTCAACTGTCTAAACTGCAGGTTCAAATTCAGATGTCCTTTAGACCAGTGGTTCTTAACCTTGGGTTACTCAGGTGTTTTTGGACTGCAATTCCCAGAAGCCTTCACCATCAGCTGTGCTGGCTGGGGTTTCTGGGAGTTGCAGTTCAAAAACACCTGAGCAACCCAAGGTTAAGAACCACTGCTTTAGACACATGCTTTTCATGTGTTAACTGCTGTCAAGTCAGAACTGAGTTATAGTGACCCTAACAGGTTTTCAAGATAAGTGAGATATTGAAGGTGTGGTTTCACCAGTTCCATTCCCCCCAGTCAGTTTCCATGGCTGAGTGAGGATTCAACCCCTATCTCTCACTCCATCTACTACACCATACTGGGAAGATTTCCTAAGCAAGGTCAAATAAAAAGGCACAATTAATTATGCAAATGACCAAAAAGTATTTTTGATTCAACACAGTTTAAAAATATTTGAATTGAGGCAACTGTTTTAATGCTTTTTTACATCTGTAGAATCCCCAATACTTTTAGAGAATCTTTCATTAGCTAATATAACAGCATTCAACTCCAGAAATGAAAACAGTTGAAATACTTTGGCAGTGATGAGCAAGAATGGAGGCATTCAAGAGAAAGTTAGACAACCTCCTGTCAGATCTACTTTGATTTGGATCCTACGCTGAGCAGGGGATTGGACTTGATGGCCTTATAGGCCCATTCCAAATCCATTATTCTATGATTCTATGTTTTGGTCATACATTAGCATATAGTTTTTTTGGATTAACGTATTTTTGAAACTGAGATAGCACCAACCAGTAAACGTAAATCTCTCCAGCTTTGGGAGTTTTTATGTTTGTTTAAGGAGACTATTGGAATTTAATGTATAAAGATTTAATTTGGTGGGTCTGTTGGACAAACAAGAACAAGAAACTGATCTGAACTGAAAGGAATCTAGAGCTGTCACCATAGAAAATTGGAAATCTATACCATGGTCAATTGCCCTTAAGGAAAAATTGGTATTCACCAAATTCAAACTATAAGAGATGCTCAAACAAGTGGTCAGTTCTAAAAAGCATGTTGTCCCTTTATTGATTATTGCAACAATAATTCTTCCACATGCTTTCTGCCAAAATTCTTTTGTAGGATGATATTTTAGACCAATGACTAATAATGTCTAGGCTTCAGATTTTCAATCCTAGCATTTTTAAAACTGTTGATCTTTTTTTTGTCAGTATTATTGAAAAGTGTTTCTTAAAAAATAATACTGTGCTACTGAATGCATTAACTTTAAATAAAACTAAAATGACTTAATTACAATATAATTGCCTAGGCCATGGGCCATATCTGCTGCACTAACTCCATTAGAATTTCTTGCTCTCCACCTAAAAATGGTTTTCTTCAGGGGATAAAAATGAATTATTGTTCCTGGAATTTTCAGAAGGAAAGATTCAACTTCTCAACATATGAGAAGTGTTCAACACTACAAAATACATTTTTCTTTCATTTTGAGAAGATGATTTTCAGCAGCTTTAGGGGGCAGAATATTGGTCTCTGGACACATCAAGGGTGCCAAGCCTGGTATAGGCCACACATTCTATGGTCCTTCTCCATTTGGTCCCACCCCACCCTTGTGTCAACCCTCTAGTCTCATACATATGTCTCTCCACTTCTTTCTCACTCTTATCTCTTTTCCATTGGATTGTGGTGAGGAGAATAACAGAGTGAGCCACAGGCAGAGAATGGTAGGAGCCCCATGTGCTGTGATCTCAGGAGAACTGCTCTATCCCACGGGGTGATTAGGGATATATAAAGCTCCCAATGACACCAATGGAAGTCCCTCTTTTCATTACCTTCACAAATTACTTATATCCTATTCTTCTAAGGGAACAATTTTTACATGGGGTTTACTTAATACAGTGTTTTCCAGCCTGGGGGGTCGTGACCCCGAAGGATGTTGAAAAGAATTTTCTGGGGACGTCACCTTATACAGTGGTACCTCGCTTAACGGCGATAATCCGTTACAGCAGGGAGCCATTTTATTTACTTGCCGATCAGCTGTTGAAAAATCATTGTTTTGTGAAGAATCAGTTCCCGAAGCAGGGAACCAATCATCGCAAAGCGAAAGACCATCGTTTTATGATCGCAATTGCGATTGCAAAAAGATCATTGTAAAGCAGATTCATCGTAATGCGGGGCAATCATAAAGCGAGGCACCACTGTACGTGGTGTAGCCAGGGCCGGAGCCAGGCTTTTTTGAGTCCTAGGCAAGACTAACTACTTGTGTCCCCCCAAACAATTTTCAAAAACAGACAAATTGTAGGAAAAACAGAATATGTTGAAATTGTGAAAAACTTATTTAAAAAAACTGAGAGAACAAGTAATAGAACAGTCTTCAATTTTCTTTCTCAAATACAAAACAATTTTTGCATACAAATCATTTTGAATAATCCTATGAACTGTAATATCTCTTAAATGTTTCTATTTTTGCCACATCAAAATCTCATTTTGCCTGCCTTTTCTTTTCCAAATTTTGTTGCTGATTCCTTCAGGTCAACAGCTGATGCTTCGGCATGTTCAATTGATATAATTGCCAAACCAACTAGTCTACTTTGCAGCATTGTTGAGCGTAAATATGTTTTTATAAGCTTGAGCTTTGAGAAACTGCGTTCACCGCTAGCCACTGACACTGGAAGCCTGAGAAGCATCCTTAGAGCAACAGAAACATTAGGCACACTATCCAGGAGTTCTTCTTGCACTATGAAGAAAAGTACTCCTTGTGGTGGCATAGACTTTGGAAGTCATCGAGCTATTGCTATAAGTTCATAGCACAGATCTTCAGCATCAATATTTTTATATCCATTGTGCACCACTGATTTTTCCAAATTCTTGCAGGCCTTAAGTACATCTTCAGTACATTTTTTGTTCATCTTGTATATGTCAACACTGTTGTTGTTTAGTCGTTAAGTCGTGTCCAAATCTTTGTGATCCTGTGGACCAAAGCACACCAGGCCCCTGTTTTCCACTGCTTCCCAGAGTTTGGTCAAATTCATGTTGGTCGCTTCAATGACCCTGTCCAGCCATCTCGTCCTCTGTCATCCCCTTCTCTTGCCTTCACACTTTCCTACCATTAGGGTCTTTCCCAGGGAATCTTCTCTTCTCATAAGATGGCCAAAATATTGGAGCCTCAGCTTCAGGATCTGTCCTTCCAGTGAGCACTCAGGGTTGATTTCCTTCAGAACGGATAGGTTTGTTCTCCTTGCAATCCAGAGGACTCTCAAGAGCCTCCTCCAGCACCACAATTCAAAAGCATCAATTCTTTGACAGTCAGCCTTCTTTATGGTCCAGCTCTCACTTCCATACATCGCTACTGGAAAAAAAACATAGCTTTGACTATGCGGACCTTTGTCGGCAAGGTGATGTCTCTACTTTTTAAGATGCTTCCTAGGTTTCTCATCCCTTTCCTCCAAAGAAGCAGCCGTCTTTTAATTTTGTGGCTACAGTCACCATCCATAGTGATCATGGAGCCCAAGAAAGTAAATTCTGTCACTGCCTCCATATCTTCCCCTTCTATTTGCCAGGAGGAGATAGGACCAGTGGCCATGATCTTAGTTTTTTGATGTTGAGCTTCAGACCATTTTTGCACTCTCCTCTTTCACCCTTAAGAGGCTCTTTAATTCCTCCTCACTTTCTGCCATCAGAGTGGTATTATCTGCATATCTGAGGTTGTTGATATTTCTTCCGCAATCTTAATTCTCCTTGGGATTCCTCCAGTCCAACCTTTCGTGTGAGGTATTCTGCATATAATTTAAATAAGCAGGGGGACAATATACAGCCCTGTCGTATTCCTTTCCCAATTCTGAACTAATCAGTTGTTCCAAATCCCGTTCTAACTGTTGCTTCCTGTCCCACATATAGATTTCTTAGGAGATAGATAAGGTGGTCAGGCACTCCCATTTAAGAACTTCCCGTAGTTTGCTGTGGTCCACACAGTCAAAGGTTTTTGCGTAGTCAATGAAGCAGAAGTACAGTCAACCTCTCGACTTCTGAACGGCCCTATTTACGAACATTTCTACTTATGAACCGCTCCGATGGAAAAATTTTCCCTTGACTTCCGAACTGAGCCTCGAGGGTGGGAAATTCAAACCGTTGTTGGCAAAGCGGCTGCTTCTTTGTAGCTCTTTCGTCCCAACTGTTTGGAAAAGGGAGGCTCAGCCTCCCGGGCTTCCAGTACTGCTGTTACCGCCGCCGGGAGGCAAGCTGCCAGACCATCTCGGCTGGGCTCAGCCTCCCGGGCTTCCAGTGCTATCGGGACAGCCCTTCGGGAGAAGCTGGGTGGGGAGAAAAGGCAGGAGCCGACCTGGCATTTATACCCCCCCCCCGGCTTCTCCACTGCTAAAACCACCATCAGGGCAGTCTTTTGGGAGAAGCTGGGCGGGGGGGGGGGGGGAGAAATGCCGGATTTGCTCCTGCCTTTTCTCCTCATGTCCCAATAGCACTGGAAGCCTGGGAGACCAAGGGTGCTTACCCGAAGGTGGCTGGCTCTCCCTGAAAGCCAGCTGTCCCATGGCCCCTCCAAACCCATTGCTGGGTTCGAGCTAAGAGGCCGGGAGTGAGGGCGTGCGGGCGAACCAGAGGCCACCTTTTGGAGTGCCTCAGACTGGGAGTCTGCTCTCCCCTATGGGACCGGACCAGGCTGCCCACAGCGTTCTTGCGATCCCAGAGTCCAGCTTCATGGGCTGGAGCCCGTAGGATGGGGGGGGAGGTGGAGGAGAGCTTTCCTTCAGTGGTGCTGAAGGAAAGCTCTCCTCCACCTCCCCACCCCAGGGAGAGCTTGGGCGGGCTTCTCTCTCGGCTGCTTTGCCAGATGGCTCCATCCCAAGCTTCGTCCACCTTCCAGGGCGCGCGGGAGAGCCAGCCCTGCCCGGAGTCTTTGCCTCCCTTCATGGAGGAATCGGGTCCACTCCCTTTGTCCTCCGAAGTTGCGGTGGCGCCACGGCGTCAAGAGGCTGAACCTGGCCAGGGCGCTCTGGTCACTCACCAGCCTCGCCCTCCGCCTTGGCTGCAGCCGGGGGGGAGTGAGTGCCATCGGAGGAGGCTTTGGACTGGCAAGGTAGGGTGCTGCTTTTTAAAAACTCTTCTGGGTGGCTTTTACAGGGTGGCTTTGGGGTGGGGTGGGATTATGATTCTGCTCTTTTTCTTTTCTGGTAATTTTTTTTTTTGGCAGTCCCAGTGCAGGACTTGCTCTGATGTTTATTTTGGGGTTCTGTTTTGTTTTGTTTTGTACCCCAGCGCCTTCTGGTCTTGCTCTGTTTACTTGGTTGTTTTTTTAAACCCCAGTGCCTTCCGACGTGGCATGCTGTGTTCTTTTTATTTTGGGGGGTATTTTTTTCTTCAGCTGGAACTGATTAATGGGTTTTCAATGCATTCCTATGGGAAATTTGGATTCTATTTACGAACGCTTCGATTTACAAACCTCCTTCCAGAAGGGATTAAGTTCGAAAATTGAGGGTTGACTGTAGATGTTTTCTTGGAACTCTCTGGCTCTTTCCAAAATCCAGTGCATATTAGCAATTTGGTCTCTAGTTCCTCTGCACCTTCGAAATCCAGCTTGTATTTCTGGGAATTCTCGGTCCACATACTGCTGAAGCAGTACTGATTACGCAGTACTGGTAACTCTGAAAATGCTTATTTATTTATTTTTACTTACCCAGTGGTTTTTTGTTTACTTCCATTGATGCCAGGGTGATATATGCAAATAAATTATGCTAATGAGAGTACACACAGCCCTTTTTTATTAAATGATCCCGGGTTGCAGTATATAGAAAAAGTTGTAAAAGACTTTATAAATAGTTATATTCCATAGCAATGCTGTGGTATTTATCTTAAAATATAAAATTTTAGTTGCATTTTTTTCCAAGAAACTAGTCTGTATAAAACTATGCCTCTCTCGGGTCAGTTCTGTGGTCCTCTGAGATCAGTTTTGCACCCCTCTCAGGTCTGCACTCTAGATGGTCGCCTAGTGGTAGCTCCGGCCCTAGGTGTAGCCCTTGTTAAATAATATCTTCCTTGATCTTTCAGAGCCAGTGCAATGTTTAATTTAGTGTCTATGCATATGTAAGAGAGGCAGGCCCCTTTTAGGGAGAAAGAAGCCTCTACTTTCTGAGAAGAGATTACTTTACCCCATTAAAATGCCTTTTTATGCAAATACAGCAGAGAGGTTGCAGGTTACTTATTATAAAAGAGGTTGCAAGTAAAAAAAAAAGGTTGAGAACCACTAGTTTAATAATTTCTTTATACTATTTGAATTCTAAACATCTTTATCAAGGTATAATAGTACAATCTTTAACCACACTTTTGAGATTAAAAGGCTAACCTTTCTTAAACACTTTGGGCTTTCATCTCTGCAATAATACCACACAGAGCAGCTTTCGTAGGATCAAGGATTAAGAATATCCAGCTTCAGTATAAGGAAAGGAGAAACACAGGAGAAAGAAATACACACATATAGTCTCTTTTGCCAATATAAAGAATGTCTAATTTATAAATATTACATTGTAAATTTTAACAAGAGCACTTTTGAAAAGTTACATTTATATCACAGTACCACAGCACTGTCTGATGCTGCGGAAACAGTATATAAGTTGACTTATGAAAAGAAGCTCAAGTATACCACACAGCAGTGGTCTGAATTAGCATAGGCTCTCAAAAGTTATGTTTAAATTTTGGCAACTTATTGCAGCTACAAGGCACATCAACAAATCCTGTACTGATCTAACAATCTCCCCACATGAATGGGAACTACACTACCACTCCCTGTTTTTTTATGAGACGGTCTGTACATTTTTGCAAGCAGATGACCAAGCACCACCTTGTTGGGCTCCAGTTATCTGTGAGGAGGTAGTAATGCTGATTAAAAAACAAAAGAGGGCCAAGGTCCTAGGAAGGAATGGCATGCCGTCTGACATCCTGATTTACGATTCGCACTGGTGGATCCCAATGCTAGCTGTCTTATTTACCTCTATAGATAAGTCTTCAGAATGGGCTGAAGCCATTGTAGTACCTATCTATTAAAAAGGTGCTCAATCAGACCCTAGGAATTATCACACAATAAGCTTCCTAGATGTAGTCAGCAACTTGTATGCCAGACATCTTTTGGATAAGCCAGAAAACTGGGTGCCCTCAGAGAACTTCTTAGCAGAGGAACAAGCAGGATTAAGCTGTGGCAGGCCCACAACTGACCACTGCTTTTTATTGCAATATCTAGCAGGGAAATATATATCTACATCCCACCACTCACTTTTGGTGGCTTTTGTAGACTTTAAAGCAGCTTTTGACTCCATATCTCAACCGTGCCTCTGGAGCAAACTGGAATCCTTGAATATAGATGGCGGGTTGCTTAGGAGAATCCAAGGACTGTACTGTATGAGAGTACCACCCTACAAGTAAGAGCCAACTTTGACAGCAATCTTTCAGACCCAATCCCTGTAAATAAGGGAGGTTTATTAGCCCACCCTTCTATTTAATTTATATCTAAACAACATAGTATTCTCCCTATCCAGCCCAAATTTTCTCACTCAGTATCAGCAAGGAGAAGCTGATTGGCTGGGGCTGAGCCAATCATGGCTCAGCAGGTGGGTTCAAGGGAAGAAAAAAAGGAGTCTGAGGGAGAGAGTTTTCAGCTGAGAGAGTGTTAACAGTCAGAGGGATGGAAGAAGGTGGACACTTACATAGTTTACCAGCGTAGAGAATTGTCCTTCATGGT
Source organism: Pogona vitticeps (assembly GCF_051106095.1). Taxonomy (NCBI): domain Eukaryota; kingdom Metazoa; phylum Chordata; class Lepidosauria; order Squamata; family Agamidae; genus Pogona; species Pogona vitticeps. The sequence goes on along the minus strand of NC_135784.1, from coordinate 223,182,084 downwards.
TACATTGCTAAGAAATAATTTCTTATAGTTAGAAAGTTGGTTCTTTAAAACAGTGGTCCCCAAACTTTTCTGAACTGTGGACTGATTGGGGGGGCTGTGCGCTGGGGGGGCACCCTCACAGGCCTGCACAGATGGAAGGGATGCACTTGCGTGCATGGGGGGCGTGCTCATGTGCATGTGTGGAAGAGTGTGCTCACGGGTGGGCAGGGGGCGCTTGCACACATGCGGATGGGTAGGGTGTGCTCACAGATGGGCGGGGCATGCTCATGCGCCCACGCAGGTGGATGGGGCACCTGTGCGTGCATGTGGGTGTGCAAGGGGGAGTGTGTGCAGGGGGGCGGGAGATCTGTCTCCATGGCCTGGTTCTGCCAAGGCCACAGACCTGCTCCAGGCTGCAGACCAGAGGTTGGAGACCCCTGCTTTAAAACACAAGAAACCGCATGACTAAGAATTGTGCCATGTAACCATTATGCTTCATAAAATACATTATTGTTTCTTTTACAATTGAATCAGTTTGGCGCTTATTTCTTCGGCTTAAGAAAGCCCAGCAAAGGGACTAGACAGTTAAAGAAGTGATTAGCTGGGGGGAGACCATGTTAATTTAGCAGTGTCCTCCTGAGTTAAACCTTTCTGGGTAATATAAGGAGTGCTGGAAAATGAAAACTTAAGCCAGCAGAGCAATTCTCTGAGGTAAAAGTGGTAAAAGAATTGCTGAAAAGTTGGCTGAGCTAACTACCATTAATGCAGTAAACTCTCATTTTGGGTAAAGTAAGGAATTACTGTGAAAGCTTAGACTGGACAAAGGAACAAGTGTCAGAATCAGTTTGAGTAAACGTTTTAAGGTAATAGTAAGGAAATATGAATACACTCTTCCCAAAAGGACAAAAAGACTGTAATGGAAACTGAAATGGAAGATTCAGGCAGTAGACCAAGCTGATGGTGAGAGAATGGATGGGGTTAGACCCACAAGCCTTATGGTTAGTGAGAGCCCACAGGATTTAGAAGTGTGGAAATTTGGGAGGGAAATGAAACTGGAGAACAAAATAAGTTTAAAGAAAATGAAATTAAATGAATTAAAAAACAGAAAAGGAAAAAGAATCAGAAAGGCTCCTCCTCCTCCTCCTTGAGATATTAAGGGTAAAGACTTGACTTGCAGGCGTTAATATTTTTTAAAAAATAAGAGAGCGAGTGAGCGAGCGAGCGCCTTTGAGAGCAATACCTCCCGGGAGATGCTAAGCAAAGAGATGCCTTCCAAACCAGCCAAACCTCAGAAGGGCTCATTCTGAAGCCCAAAAGGTTAAAAATGGCAGGCTCTTAGTGTTCCCCTTTACATTCTGAGTGAGAGCAAAAGAGGCTTCTTTTAATCAATTCTACCATGCCAGAGCTCCCACACGTCCCCAATGCGGGTGCTTTGTTTTGCCATGTAATGGCGATTGACTGTGGCGGTGGAGGAGGACGAGCTGGCCTAGTGGGGCGGCAGAGAGCGAGAGAGCAAGCCTTCCTCACTGGTCCTCTTTCCCGGCCTTCCTCCTCTCTGAGCTGGGAGAAGGGGCTGGGGAGTTTCTGCCCCTATCCTCTCCCTTCCTCCTCTCCCCAGATTGGCCGCATTGTTTGATTGGCCGCTTTGTTTGAGAAGTTTCCAAAGAAGGCAGTGCAGCGCACCAGAAGGGCTCGCTGCCCCGGCTCGGTGCCCTGCCCTTCTGGCCAGCCCAGGGGGGAGCCAAGGGCTGCTGGGTGGGGGCGGCTAAGGGCTCCTACCCAGCGGGAGTCTGAGTGCCCCACAGGAGGGGGAGGAGAGGGGAGAGAAACAGGCAGGTGAAAATGAGCCAACAAGGGGGAAAGGAAGCGGGGCTCCGGCAGCGGGGGATGCTTCCCCTGCCGGAAGATGAAAGTCTTAAGTCCCTGTTTCAGTTATTGCAGCTACATCCAGAAGAAGTGACACCAGAGAACCCTGAGAGATTTATTTTAGTGCAGGACAAATTATACAGGGAGACTCTAAAGCAACCCATAATAGACAGAGAGGAAACCTACAGCAGATGATAGTCCCAAATGAGAAGTTAGAGGAAATTAAAGCTAATTATCTCATACAAAACAATTATAAAACTGACAGAACCCAAAATAAGAAGGAGTTTCTGCTTTAGTAAAAGGACTTAAGGCGGGTGTGTTCCTAAGTATAAGTTAGATAAAAATAAATATTTTAAATCTGGACGAACAAGGGAAAGGTTATATCTAAACAAAAATAGAAATAAATTAAAAGAGAAAAGTTATGCATCTGAGATGTTTAAGAAGTCTGGTAGTGGTGAAAAACAGATTAAAGAGAAATCCAAAGGCAAAATTAATAGACAGTAGAGGTAAATCTAATGCACAGAAAAGGAGAAACTGTGACAAAGAGCAAGGTGTGTTACAAAGGGAAAATGTTGTATACCCTCATGAACAGAACAATAAGGACTGCAAAGCAAGAAATTTAGAGAGTAGAAAAAACAATAATAAACCTATAATTGATGGTGCTGAGATAGAGAAAGCAGATAACGGAGAAACATTACTGAATAAGTCTAGAGGAAAAAATCAGTTCAACACAGCTGTCTTAGACATAAAAGTACCAGTGCATTCACAGTCAGCTTCAAACAAAGAAGTGGACAGTAATATAAAATCTAATACAGTAGCTAATACCTTAGTAAACACCTATGGTAAATTAGGATTTCAGGCTGAGTTTGTTTTAGAATTAAGTACAAACTTTACAAAAATACAAAAAGTACTGGGATAGAAAGAGAATGTCACCTGCTGTGATCAAAATGCAGAGTCAACAGCTCCAGTGTCGACAAATCCTACATTTATGTTATTGAGGGGAAATCAATGGCTTCCCTGATGGAGACCTCCTGGGGGTCCGATCGTGGTGGTAGGGGACCCCCCCAAGAGGTCTCCAATGGTGGCAGGGAAGCCCTGGGAGACCTCCCTGAGGTCCCCCGCCGCCATCGGAGACCTCCTGTGGGTCCCTTTTCCTAACCGTTGGGGTGAAAGAGCAGCCTCTTCGCCACCAACGGTTTGAATGGAATGAAAAAAAGGCAGGGGAAATTTGAATTTCCTGCCCTTTCCCCCTGCCTTTTTTCGTTCATAGGTTGAGGCTCCGTTCGCAAGTCGATGCAGATTTTTGCGAATGGAGCCGTTTGCAAGTCAAAATGTTCATAGGTAGGGACGTTCGTAAGTCGAGGTTCCACTGTACAGGCAGACATTGCCCAGCAGAATGCTCTAAAATGGAGGACACAACATGGTACACTTTCTAACAGAATGGACTCTATATGTTGATTTGAGGGACCAATATCTAAAGCCCTTAACAGCTGGGGTCAAGAACACTTCCCTCTATGCACAGTCCTAGTCCTGCTAGCTGGCACAAACTACTATATGTCCTATAGGACTGCTAAATTTGTTTAACTCATGGAAAGATGGAACTTATTGTCTGCTTCATAAGTTCTTCAGGTTAATCTCATATCTTGATTCTTGTTTTCTTTTATGAGAATGCGATTACAGTGGTGCCCTGCTGGACGATTACCCCACTTTACGACGAATCCGCTTAATGTTGAAGTTTTTGCAATCGCTTTTGCGATCACAAAACGATGTTTAGATGGGGGAATTTTGCTTAACGTTGATCGGTTCCCTGCTTTGGGAATTGATTTTTCGCTTTACGACGATCGGCAAACAGCTGATCATTGGGTTTCAAAATGGCCGCCGGCTTTGGAAAATGCCTCCCCGCTGTGTTAGGGATGGATTCCTCGCATTACAGGCACCAGAAAATGGCCGCTGTATGGAGGATCTTCGCTGGACGAACAGGTATTTCGCCCATTGGAACGCATTGAACAGTTTTCAATGCGTTTCAATGGTTTTTTTATTTTGCTTGATGATGATTTCACTCTACAGCGACTAACTGCTATATTTTAATGTGAGCTTTTGGGGAAAAGTTCACTTCAGACAACAAATTAATGTGTGAAAAAAGGAATAATGCCTAGCACATTTACACTGGCATAATTTTACATTACATGAACAGTATTTTGCCCAATGGATTAAAACCATCAAATTTCTTTATGAACATGAAGTAATAACACCAAAACATTTCCTGATATAGATTTCCCCTCATAGTCCCTCCTGTTTTGACATAAATCTATTTTTATTTTCTTATTTTTTTGGTTGTACTCTTCATGGCTGTTATGTGCCATCAAATTGCTTCTGATTTATCGAAACTCTTTCCAGGTTTCCTTGGTAGAGATTGCTCAGAAGTGGTTAGCCATTTCCTTCTTCTGGAAGTGCCTATAGCTCTATAGTTCACGAAAGAGTACATAGGTTGGCTTTTCCCTTGAACTAAGCTATAGTTAGAATAGACCCATTTGAATAAATGGAATCTACAGAGTAGTTGACTCACCATATATCCATTGATTCAATGGGTGCAATATACTGTGCTTTAATGTGCTAAACAACAGGATTTTGGCCATTAATTAGCAGCAATCAGATACTATTTTTTATGTAATTACATGTGTTGTTGTTGTTTAGTCGTTTAGTCATGTCTGACTTTTCATGACCTCATGGACCAGAGCACGCCAGGCCCTCCTGTCTTCCACTGCCTCCCGGAGTTGGGTCAAATTTATGTTGGTAGCTTCAATGACACTGTCCAACCATATGCACATGTACACTGGCAAAAAAACCTCAATTTCAGGCCAACATAAACACAAATATTTCAAATAACACCATGGTACAGCCAGGGATATGCACCAAGGCTTCTGCCACTACCAGAAATGTATCCATGACACCTGGAAATCTGTTTTCTATGTCCCAGGCTAACTTTTTGCCTTACCTGAAGAACAATCTCTTCATCACACACATAAAGCATGGCTGAACACTAGAGATGAGGGTATTTATATAAGAATATCCCCACACAGGTGGCATTAACGAGGGTCAAGCCCCATGGGGCCGGATGGTCCACTCACTGATCCGACACGGACACAGATTCTACCAATGGCTCCGCAGTGCATGATCTGCTCGCCATGCTTCGACCTTGCAGTGAGGCTTGTCCTCCCGCCTCTTGCTAGGAGTGGCAAGTGGATCACGTGCTACAGAGCCATTCGTAGAATTACACTACCAGTGTCTGCGGTGGATTGGTGAGTGAACCGTCCGGCCCCATGGGGCTGGACCCTCATTAACACCACCTGTGTGGTGTTCTTCATATATGAATGCCACCATCTCTACTGCACATACCTGACAATAAAGAATGAAGTAAGTGGTTTAGGTAGCTGGCTGTGGAATCAGACATTGGGAGTTCAATTTTCCACTGTGCCTCCTGGAAGAAGAGCCAGTCTGTGTGGCCTTGGGCAAGCTGCACGGTCCCAGGGTGTCCCCAGAAGAAGGGAAGGGTAAACCCCTTCTGAGTACTCTCTATCTGGAAAACCCTGCAAATGGTCGCCATTAGCCAAAAATTGTCTTGGGGGCACAAGATATTATTAAGGTACAATAGTATACTATTCATACATGACACTATCAAGGTTGGGTGCATATTTTAGAGGCACTAAAATGCTTACTGTCAAGTACAAACATCTGTATTCATTTCTGCATATTACAGTATTTGCACAGGGCAGGATAGGTTCACACTCCAATTAAGCACAGAACTAGACCCTGTGGCATTTCACAAAAATCACTCTCAGGTGTTTGAAGAGCATTTTGTAGTGGTCCTTAGATATTAGGAGCATTTTCTTTTACTCTACATGAGTCTATATATAAGAGTGCCAAGTCCCATATTTTTAGTGCAAATATGTACAATTTTCAGCTTAAATGCTCTGGTGTAAGAAGGAAAAATGCTATGAATATGAAATAAATGATATGAAAAGAACAGAAAAGTTTGTGGTGCGTCTTGTAATGTTATTTCATACTCATATCCTGCTCTTATTTCCAAAAGAAGAATTAAGACATTAGAAATTATACTTACACTGGGATGTTTTCAAAGGCATCTTCAAAGTTTTCCTGAAAAATCAGCAAGAAGAAGTTTTCAGTATGCTGAAACTAAATATATTATGTCTTACTCTGCATGTGTGTAGCAACCCGCTACTTTATGGGTAAATATTACACTTACATTGTGAGTGCACTTTTCTTTTTGCAGCCCACATCACATTTACACTTCACATTCTCTTTTTGTCTTTTTTAAAGTGGTAACACTCTGCCACAGAAAGAGCTAGTGGCAACAATTATATTTTTAAAAAACTTGCATTGCTATCATAAAGTAATATATACTGTTCGTATCCCGAGGAAGTTGTTTATTTAGTATATAAAGGCATGTTTTATTCAACGGATGCTGATAATTTCAAGAGAATAATGCTAGTAGCAAGAAACCAAGTTTTCAAGAAATGAGCACCAAAATGAATGGAGAATTAGACAACACAACAACACATACAGAGAAAACAATTTGGAAGAGCATATATATGTTTATTTGTTAATGAAACACAAATTGTTTCTCTTGGGCTTTAATCTACATAGGTAAAGGTAAAGGTTCCCCTTGACAATTTTTGTCCAGTCGTGTTCAACTCTAGGGGGCGGTGCTCATCCCCGTTTCCAAGCCATAGAGCCAGCATTTGTCCGAAGACAAACTTCCGTGGTCACATGGCCAGTGCGACTTAGACACGGAACGCTGTTACCTTCCCACCTAAGTGGTCCCTATTTATCTACTTGCATTTGATTGCTTTCGAACCGCTAGGTTGGCAGGAGCTGGGACAAGCGACGGGAGCTCACTCCGTCGCGTGGATTCGATCTTACAACTGCTTGGTCTTCTGACCCTGCAGCACAGGCTTCTACATAAATGAGGTACAAAAAGGTAAACCAAAGCCTGGATAATCTAGAATGAGAAATGGGACACTGAATAATAACCGTAACCAGCAGAATATGGAGATTATCCAGATAAGTCCTTTCAAGATCACTCTGTAGAAGACACATTTAATCCAGTCTGTTGGATCCTGTTGCAACCCTGGAAACCTATAAACCAATCCTAAACTATGAATTAATCAAAACAAATTTATCAAAATCTGAAATGTAATCTTATGAACATATTCAAGTTGTTGGTGGGTCTACAAAAAATACTCTGAAACTAGGGGGGAAAATAGGCAGGCAGAAAATGACCTGAAGAATGTGTTCTCCTTTGGCGCACATTTGTATTACTTTAAAAAACAGGGTTTATGTGTAGTTGCTAAAATAAAGTGCACCCAATTAAAAATGTACAACTAAGAAAGCGATGTCAGTGTATTAGCACCAAATACCTTTGCAGCTTAGACACCACCAGATCATGGATCTGATTTCTCCTACTGACAGAACCCAAAATACTGTATACATTTAACTGGCGGACATGTTTGTAAGATCAAGTCTGAAGAATACAACTTTTTAAAGTAACAAATAATTCATATGGGAGAAACTACGTTTTTAGTTTAACTGAATGTGTGCCACAGCATTCCAAAACGAAAATTCAAATGCAGAATTTGAAAATACAGCCAGTGTTCAAACCCCACTCCCAAATACTTCAACATTTCTTGTTTATTTTAGAATGGTGATGCTTAGATCAATGATGCTTCTCCTTCATGAAAGAATACCACGCTAAGGAGACACAACTAATCTGGGATTTGTTTGTTTTTGTATTTTAAAGCAACACAGGATAATGCATTGCTGTACTTACCTAGGCCCCATTTCACCTCTTGTGAACTTAGATCAAATCACTAAAAAAAGAGGAGCAATTCTAAGAAGTTCACCCATGAGACAATCTGTTACAGATACTGTTCCCTGGTGTGCTTACAATTGGATAACTGTGTCACACAAGGGCAGTAATAAACTGTTACTCCAGACAGTGATAGTGCACTTCTTTCATGTAACCTTTTGTGTTATGTCAGGGTATCATTAACTTTCAGTTATATGATTAAAAATATATCCTACACTTAAGGGCTGTGTTTAGGACAGCAATACCAAAATTGGGAGCGGGGTTTTAGGAGGCCACGACTTAAATCTCTAGAGATTACATATGTTGCCAAAGTGCTGGCATTATTTTCAGCTTGGCTCACTGGACTTATACAAACCAGATACCAATTACTGGAATTTGATTAAACTGGATCTATGAGGATATACATTTCCTTTGTTTGGGCTGTACACTTGGGAGACTGGGAAAGCTTCCAGAGAATTACAAGGATGATTTTTAAAAACCAGACAATTGGCACTTTAAATAATAAATTAGTTTATTATGGCATGCACTTTTATATTAATTAGCATTTTTCTTTAGATAAAAACAAATAGCATATTTGCATACAAATAACAGCTAGTGATTTTGAGCAGAAAACCAACATGGGACGCTAATCTGTGTGCAAAAAAACAATCCAGACCAAGGCCCTGTGTTGTAGCTTTTCTTTTCTAATAGGAATATCCATCTTAAGCATGCTTTTAAAGAAACAATCAATGGCAGCAGAGACAGTCAAGAGACAGACATTTGCTGATGAGTTTAATTCTTTAATTCCATGGCAGATATGGACTGTTTTCAATGAGCCTGATTCCAAATCATTTAGGCCTGTGGTTCCCAGTCTTGGGTCTCTAGTTCTTTTTGAACTTCATCTCCAAGAAGGGATGAGCAGACAGCGATAGAAAGTTAATGTCCAATATATTTTAGGGACAATATTACATGAATCATTGATTTAGGGTTTTATAGTTGTATCTTAAATTTGTTGAATATATTTTATTTGTTTATTTATTAAATTTATATGCCACCCTGTCTTACTGTGGGGTTAGATGTTTCTGATCATTCAAGATAAAAGAAAGAGAAGAACTTATTGGCCAAAGAACCTTGAATGTAACACATCATCACTTTTCAGACCTGCTGCATCCCAGCTCAGCATAGTCATGGCAACACTGAGCCTCTGGCATGAGAAAAACAGAAAGAACAGGTTGATTATCTCTAAATGTCATTTTTCATGTGCCCATCTAAGAACTCACAGAGTATCCCTTCACTATATACTATAAGGCTACAACCTAATGACTTGTAATACCCCTTTTGTAGCCAAGGAGGAGTAAGATGCAAAGCCAGGATCCTGAGCTGTAAGTCCCTCATTTAGCATAACCCAAGGGGAGGATATACAAAGATGCAATAATATAATATTAGATAAACACAGGAGAGAAGTTAGAGGCTCTTACTAACTTCAAAGGTGCTTTAAAGTAACAGGATACAGGATACATAGAGATGTGAAACATCTGTTTCAGGAGTTAGTCCACCTTCCCCACTTTGCTTAGAATGTCCAAATGCTTCCAAATCTTTGCTATGCTGCCAGACCTTCACTATCTAAGCTAACCATGCAACTTTGCCTTTTATATGCGCCTCAAGTTCTCTGGAGGTTTTGTATACAGAGAGAATATTTATTGGCTCCCAAAGCTCATTCATTTGGCTATGGATATATTTTTCCTCAATAGGTCCTCCACAGCCTCATTTGTCTTGTTAGATGATCTCAAATATCCCTGCTAACCTAAGTCAGGCATGCCTTTTCCAAGATAGTGCTATCACAGATGTTGCTGCATAGTCAGAAATGTGTAGTTGATGGGCTGCAAGAGCTTCTGCTTCCTGCTGGAAAGACAGCTACTGTTCACGTCATCTGGAGATCTAGACAGAAAGGGCTGCGATTTATCTTAAATGAACTGCTGATAGGCAGCTTAGTAATTGGCTATTCTTATGGCCAAAGCTGACCAACTAGCAACTAATCAAATTCAACATCAGCTTTCTTTGTTAAAAGATATAAAATGTATTTTACCTTTACTCTTTTGTTTGTGTGACTTTAACTATTACAGTGGCGCCTTGATTTATGAACTTAATCTGTATTGGAAAGGTGGCCATAAGTCAAAACGTTCATAAGTCAAAGCACCATTTCCCATAGGAATGCACTGAAAACCAATTAATCTGTTCTGGCCAAAGAAAAAAATATATTAAAAAATACTGCAAATCCTACGCTGGGACTGCAAAATAACAAAACAAAACACCAAAAAATAAAACAACACAGAAACGTAACACCCCCAGCCCAAACCTACCCTCCAAAACTTACCCAGAACAACTTTTTTTTAAAAAGGAAAAAGCAGCACCTTACCAGTCCGAAGCCTCTGTGGAGGCTTCCTGGGCTTCAAAAGCAATGGCAGCCAACCGCTTCTCCTTCCTCCTCCTGTGCCGCTGCCACACACCTCGTCCAGGGAGCCCCTCTGACCCGCGCGCCCCGCCCAGGTCCTTCGGCGGCCCTTACTCCTGAGTAGACCTGTGCTTTCTGCAGTGCTTACTCATGAGTAGACATACACCTTCTGTGGTGCTTACTCCCAAGTAGACTCACGCCAGGGATGGGCAGGGAGTGCACCAGCTTCCTGTGCCCGGTGGTGATCTGGAGCTATCCCCGCCTCTCCTTCTCCTCCTGCTCGGCAGAAGTAAAAAAGTTCCCTGACCCCCTGCTCTAACCATTGGGGTGCAAGAGCTACAAAGAAGCAGCCTCTTTGCCACCAATGGTTTGAATTTCCCACCTTTTCCCCTGCCTTTTTCCATTCATAAATCAAAGCTCCGGCCACAAGTCAAAGCAAAATTTTGCAGCCAGGGCTTTTCATAAGTAAAATTGTTCTTAGGTCAGGGCGTTTGTAAGTCAAGGCACCACTGTATTGAGTTCAGCAATGGTTTCTTGAAAAGAAAATTAGCCCCTTGTTTCTGAATTCTGTATAACTCCTCTATGCAGTGTGACATTGCAGAAATGGTAGGCGGCTTTTGCCATGACTGCTTGACAAGAGCTGTATGAATTGGCAAGAGTGAAAGTCAGTCCTTAATGGATACAGAAGGTTATTTGGTGAATGAACTGTTTTTGTTGTTGTTTAGTCATTAAGTCATGTCCAACTCTTCATGACCCCATGGACCAGAGCACGCCAGGCCCTCCTGTCTTCCACTGCCTCCCGTAGCTGTGTCAAATTCATGTTGGTCGCTTTGATGACACTGTCCAAATATCTCATCCTCTGTCGTCCCCTTCTCGTCTTGCCTTCACTCTTTCCCAACATCAGGGTCTTTTCCAGGGAGTCTTCTCCTCTCACAAGATGGCCAAAGTATTGGAGCCTCAGCTTCAGGATCTGTCCTTCCAATGAGCACTCGGGATTGATTTCCTTTAGAATTGATAGGTTTGTTCTCTTTGCAGTCCAGGGAACTCTCAAGAGTCTCCTCCAGCACCACAATTCAAAGGCATCAATTCTTCGGCAGTCAGCTTTCTTTATGGTCCAGCTCTCACTTCCATACAACACTACAGGAAAAACTTGACTATGCGGACCTTTGTCGGCAAGGTGATGTCTCTACTTTTTAAGATGCTGCCTAGGTTTCTCATCGCTTTCCTCCAAAGAAGCAGGTATCTTTTAATTTGGTGGCTGCTGTCACCATCCATAGTGATCATGGAGCCCAAGAAAGTAAAATCTGTCACCGCCTCCATATCTTCCCCTTCTATTTGCCAGGAGGAGATTGGGCCAGTGGCCATGATCTTAGTTTTTCTGATGTTGAGCTTCAGACCATTTTGGCACTCTCCTCTTTCACCCTCATTAAGAGGATCCCTAATTCCTCCTCACTTTCTGCCATCAAAGTGGTATCATCTGCATATCTGAGGTTGTTGGTATTTCTTCCGACAATCTTAATTCCGGCTTGGGATTCATCCAGTCCAGCCTTTCGCATGACGTATTCTGCATATAAATAAGCAGGGAGACAATATACATCCTTGTCGTACTCCTTTCCCAATTTTGAACCAATCCGTTGTTCCATATCCAGTTCTAACTGTTGCTTCCTGTCCCACATATAGGTTTCTCAGGTGATAGATAAGGTGGTCAGGCACTCCCATTTCTTTAAGAACTTGCCATAGTTTGTTGTGGTGAACTGTTTTAATCAAAGACAAATACTCACTTCTGCAAGATCGTTAAATCATAAACTGCCTAATTACAATGCTGATGGAAGAAATTAGAATCAGAAAATAGAACTTTTGAACTTAAGTGTCTTAGATCATGTAACATCACATATCAGAGGCACCTTTGTTCCCTTTGGCAGGGCAGTGGAGGTGACCCTCCCTCCTGTAGCCCAAAGAAGCTTTGATTGGAGGATCTACTCCTAATTACTGTGGCTGGAGAGAAAGATTGAATTGCTAATGTCACTTGCCTCAAGGCATCGTTTGTTATATTAAACACTCATTGTTTTGACTGGTGGATGCAAGAACATTTTGACAAAAGAGAAGTGTTGATCCATGGTTTGGATGGGCTATGTAAATAAGTGTTTAAATGAAAGGTGGAGCAGCAGTGACACCTGCTGGGAAAGAAACAAGATTGCATCTTTTTAAAAATTGGAATATGTCAGCAAAGGGAGAAAAGGAAAAGGCCCCGAGAGGCTCACCTGCATAGGAAAAAAAATATAAAATTATTGGGGCAAGAGACACTTAAGCATTGGCAACAGAACATTCAAAATATGTTATCCACAGGATAACAGCAGAGAGGAGGAGGAATGGCTCAGGTACCTGAACAAATTAAATATTTAGGGTTGCAAGTGACTGATATCAAACACCAAATTACAAAAAATATAAAACAAGTAAAATACAAGAAACCTTTAAAAGGGGGGGAATGGAGATTATGAATGCAGAGCTGGTAGTGATGCAACATGAAATAAAAGAAGATGAAATTAACCTACTAAAGTTAAAAATGGAGAAAACCTCCGGTGAAGAAAGTGCAATTGGTAACTAACTTTTTGGCCCCAATTATGGGGATGTAACCACAAGAAGTACAACAAAATATATCTGCGTTTCACGGCCGGGATCTAATGGTTGTTGTGGGTTTTTCGGGTTCTTTGGCCATGTTCTGAAGGTTGTTCACCCTGACGTTTTGCCAGTCCCTGTGGCCGGCATCTTCAAAGGACTGGAGTAGGAACTCTGTCCATGCTCTGTTGGTGTTTGTTGGATAGTATTTATAGCTGTGGGAATGGCTTTTGTCTTTTTTCAGGAGATAGGGTGATCAGCATGTTTTTGTTGTGATGAGGGAGGGGGAGGGGGAGAGATTATCTGTCACTGTGATTGATGGGTGTCGTTAGCTGGTCCTTTTTGTGCAATGATCTCTGGCCCTTGTGGCTGGGCTAGAGTTCGTTGACCTTTTGCAGGTTGTATTTTTCAGAATGGGGTGCCAGGCCATGTTTAGTTTTAGGCCTTCTTTCCTGTTGAAGTTTTGTTTATGTTTATGGATTTCAGTGGCTTCCCTGTGCAGTCTAACATACAGATTGCTGGTGTTGTCCAGTACTTCAGTATTCTGAAATAGAATTTCATGTCCAGCTTGTTTTAGGGCATGTTCAGCTACTGTTAATTTCTCTGGTTGTTTTAATCTGCAGTGTCTCTCATGTTCTTTGATTCTGGTGTGAATGCTGCATTTTTTGGTCCTGATATATAACTGTCCAAAACTGCAAGGTATCCAGTATACTCCTGCGGTGGTGAGGGGGTCCCTTTTGTCCTTTGCTGATTGTAACATTTGTTGTATTTTGTGGTAAGTCTGAATACTATTTGTAGGTTGTGTTTTTTCAAAAGTTTCCCCATGCTGTCCATGGCCCCTTTGATGTGTGGCAGAAATACCTTATTTGTGGGTGGCTGTTTTTCCTCTTCAGTTTGGTGCTGTTTTCTTGTTTTGATGGCTCTTTTGAGTTCATTCTTGGAATATGCCCTTAAACAAGCTGGACATGAAATTCTATTTCAAAATACTGAAGTACAGTGGTGCCCCGCATAGCGACGTTAATCCGTTCCGTTAATCCGTTCCAGGGTTTAACGTTTAATGCGTTTCTATGGGCTTTTTAGAATCACATTACGACGTTTTCGTTCTACAGAGATTTCGCTGGAACAAATTAACATTGTAATGTGAGGCACCACTGTACAAATAAGTGGTTGATACTTGAAGGTGTCTCTTTTCAGAGATATTCTACAGTATTAACTCAACGATGAAGGCAGAAGACTTTTATGAAAAAGGAGAAATGACTGGGTAGGGAAGAAGAGAAAAAGACAGATGAGAAACAGGAAGAGGAGCAATCAAGTGGATCATTAGGATCAAACTCAGAAGGAAATTCAGAATTTCAGCTAGAAAACCAAATGGGAAGCGCCAAAGGAAAGCCCACCAAGGAAAAATGAGGATCTAAGAAAACCTTAATAACGAAGATGGATATAATGAGCTTCCAAGAAACTCATACAAAAAGAGTAGAGTAACATCAGACATAAAAGAATTTATGAACAAAATTAAAATTGAACACTATCTGTCTTCGAAACTTATGAAAATCAAGAACCGCTTTATGAAATGGTTTTTAATATGTGTTGGAAATGTAAAATACAGGAAAGTACTTTCAACCATGTTGGGTGGACAGGTAGGGAAGCAGAAAATTATTGGAGAGTATTGGAGATTGATATATGAAATGCTGAAATGTTGGAAAAAATAGATTTTTGTATTGTGTGAGCTACATGGGTATCTGAAAAAGAACACAAAAATTTGGAATGATTTTATAGCTGGACTAGAAATATGGATTGGAAAGCATAAATAAAAGAAGAATGTAAAGGTCCAATCGTGAATGGAGAGATTAGTAACTATAAGTAACTCTGGTAAAACCTGTTAATTTGGGGTTGGTTGGTTGGTTGGTTGGTTGGTTGGTTATTTATTTATTTATTTATTTATTAGTATCCAAGTACAGTTATAAGTGGATGTAAAATTACCCTCTTGCTCCCTTTCACTACTCATGTCCACTCCCTCAACCCCCATATTCCCAATCCTATCCCTATTGAAGATGAATAATTTTTTTAAAGGTACAAGTCTTTTCATTGTTGAAATGATTCCAGGCAACATCAGTTGGTCTAATTCAATGGTCAGGGAACAGGGATAAATTACCCCAAATGGGGTAAAAGTGAAAATCCTGGCGGTAATGAGCAGAGCGCTACCCCTCCCTCCCACCCCCACTCTATGCAGCCAAACCTCAAATTGCAAGCCACCTCTCCCTGTTACTTCCTGGTTGCAGCAGGGCACTTCTAAATCCTCGTTCTTTCAGAGATAAGCCTGCTTAATTGGCTACAGCTGTGGAATAGCCCCGAGCAATCAATGAATCCTGGGCTTTGAATGACTGCTTCCTCCGGAAATGAATGCAAGCAAAGCCGGAGGCGGAAAAGGATCAAGTTAAGGGGAAGGAAGGTGCGAGAGGTGGAGGGCTTCATCAAGCTTTTTTTTTAATCTATGGAGAAAATGGATGGATAGAGGGTGGGTGGGTGGATGTGTGTGTGTGTGACAGAGAGAGAGAGAGAGAGACTGACTCAAAACTATGAAAAAAGGAACAGGCAAGGCTTGAATTAAGGCAGGAAATAAGGGTGACGGGAGGAAGGGAGGGTGTGTGTGTGAGAGAGAGAGAGACTGATTCAAAACTATGAAAAAAGGAACAGGCAAGGCTTGAATTAAGGCAGGAAAAAGGGGGAGGATGTGTGTTTGTGTGAGAGAGGGAGAGAGAGAGACACTGACTCAATTGAAAAAGGAAGAGGCAAGGCTTGAATTAAGGTGGGAAAAAAGGGTGGAGGGAGGGTGTATGTGTGTGTATGTGTGTGTCTGTTGTGTGTGTGAGAGAGAGAGACTGGCTCAAAACTATGAAAAGAACAGGCAAGGCTTGAATTAAGGCGGAAAAAAGGGGAGCTTCATCAAATACTGTATCATTTCCTTCCTTTCAAATCAAGGGGGTAATGTTGGCTTATATAAATTAAGGGGGGGGGTAAAAGGTAAAAAAGTTCCCTCACCCCTGATTCTACAAGCTTGATTTATCTACACCGCTTCTATTTCTATATTCAGAAAAATATTTCAAAGTTGTTGAGAATATCCAAAAGTCTTACAACTATGGAAAATACGTAGGCACGAATGCTTAAACAAAAAAACATCCTTGCTACTTGTGAGAAGCTGGAGGTGTGATTGCCATCCAAAATTCTTGCAACTATGAGAAGCTGCCAGAAAAAGTACATTCAAAAGAAAAACTTAAGTTGTAGGTAGAACTTAAATCTTGTAAGAATCATGTTTCAAAACTGAAGAAGTACAGTGGTGCCTCGCTTAACGAGCGCACCGTTTAATGACGAATTCGCATTGCGACCCGTTTTTTGCGATCACTAATGCGATCGCATTGCGACGTTTGAATGGCAAAACATCGCATTGTGATGATCAGTAAGCGTTTCACTTACTGATCTTCGCATTGCGATGTTCTAAAAACAGCTGATCGGAGGTTCCAAAATGGCCACCGGAAGAAAAAATGTCCGCCCGCTCCGTTTTCGCACCCTGCCCTCGCTTACCGGGTGGTGAAAATGGCGGCCGGATGGGGGAATCTTCGCATAGAAGTTTAATGCATTCCTATGGTTTCCCCCCCATAGCGATGAATCCGATTAGCGACGTTAATCATGGAACAGATTATATTTATACTTCTCTCATATGTTTACATTTCCCTTCAACTGTAAACAACTGGCTTTTGGCAGTATAATAACTCACTGGGGCTTGCTATACGCTAAAAATATATACAGTGGTGCCTCGCACAACGGTCGCTCCGTAGAGCGACGAATCCGCGCAACGATGCCGTTTTTGCGATCGCAAATGCGATCGCAAAATGGCACCTACATAGGGGAAAATTCACAGAGCGAAGGTCGGTAAGCGGTTCGCTTACCGACCTTCGCTTTGCGACCCGCCGATCAGCTGTTCCGCGGCTTCAAAATGGCCGCCGGGACAGCCGAAAGGGCCCGGGGTGCAGCGTTTTCGCGCCCTTGGTAAGCAAGGGGAGCGCGCGAAAACGCTGTGGAAGCCCCGAAATGGCTGCGCGCAACCATTTTGGGGCTTCCGGCAGCGTTTTCGCGCGCTCCCCTTGCTTACCAAGGGTGCGAAAACGCTGCACCCCGCCATTTCGGCTGTTCCGGCGGCCATTTTGGACCCGCCGGACAGCTGATCGCAGCGTTTTCGCGCCCTCGTTCAGCGAGGGGAGGGCGCGAAAATGGCTGCCGGCTATACCGGAACATCGCACAACGGTGAGTATTCGGCCAAATTGGAACGCATTAAACCATGTTTAATGCGTTCCAATGGCTTTTTACTTTCCGTAGTGCGATGTTTCACACAGCGAGGGTTAATCCGGAACGGATTAACCTCGCTGTGCGAGGCACCACTGTATATAATGGAAATTTATTTTGTTTCTACTGAAATGGCAAAATACAACTCCGGTAAAGCAGAATCTGGCAAGCTGCCATCATGACAATAAATTATTTTGACTAACAGGGATACTGCATTTGCAAGGCAAGCTAGTTGCCCTGGGAATAAATTACTGAGTAAGTAAAAGAAGGGTATACCAATTTACTGAATCAGCAAATGCCACCTACTGGTCATGTTAACACACTGAAACATTCCTTTAAAAATACTGTAAAAACATTGAACTGTTAAGCATGAAAGAGTTTTTCGCAAGGAAATGCTATTGTACAGTGACCTTGCTTCCAGGCTTGGTTGGAGAGCTGGCTGATTGTTTTGCAGTGACTTTTAATAAACTGTTTTTCAAACTTCATTTTAAAAATACAATGTACATTTTAGGGCTTCTTTTCTACATTTTGTTTAATTATTTTAACACTATACGTTCAGAATTTCACATCTTGACAGTACTCTTCATAACTTCTGAAAAGATGTTAAAAGTGAAGAAAACTGAAAGGGAGAAAAAGATTCATTCAAAATGTGGTGTTGGAGAAGAACTTTATGCATACTAGGATCACCAGAAAAGCAAATACATGGATACTAGATCTAATCAAACCTAAAATCTGTCTAGAAAAAGTAGTCACTAATCTGAGGCTGTCATATTTTGACCACATCTGCTGGACAAGACACTGGGAAAAGTGGAAGGAAACAGAAAGGATGAAGGCCAAATATGAGATGTGTTAATTCATTAACAGCAGCCATGGCCTTTAATTTGCAAGCTCAGAGTAAGGTTATTAATGGTAGAATCTTGTGGATATCACTAATTGATAAGGTTACTGTAAGTAAGGAATGACTTGACAGTACCTCACACTACCACCCTTTGTTTTGGGTATTTAACAGCACTGCATGTTGAGGAAGGCAAAAACTCAATCTTCTAAATTTATGTAATTCTTATTTTCTATAATTATAATTCTTATAATTTCTCTTTAAAATTACATTTTTTTCTTAAAAATTGTACCAGGAAATTCAGGAGGAAAGCTTAATGTTATTTTTAGATGCCACTAACAACCCAACAAATGAACGTATATGCAACAGCAGCAGCAAAATTGTGTCAAATACTGTACTACATTTGTGTCTTATCTGCAAAGCTGAATATCTGAATCACACTGATCATCAATGGGAATGATTTAGGCACAGGATTAACACTAATAAAATTTAGAAACCAAATCAAATCAACTAAATTTGCTTCAGACAGATTAAATTCTTTGTTGGGAGTTTTTAAAAAATCTGTTCGGGAATTTTTACAGGGAAGTCATTATCTATTTCATAGACATTTCCAAGTTAAAATTGGCTTCATACAGCTTTTGCGCAAAAGCTCTGCTTTGAAAACATAAATACAACAAAGGCCACAAACATTAACTTCAGAGTACAGTATTAAAATTCAATCTATTTACACTTGAATAATTTTATTACAGTGGTCTGAATATTTCAAGTGGAGGGCAGTCACCATATGCAACTGCAAAAATCCTGTTAAACCTACCTGCCTGTGTGCAACTAATTGACACTTAGCATTAAAGTAGCTGGCACTATTAAGCTGTTTTGTTAAGCCTAAAAGTCTCTCTAAAACCTTGAGGAAAAGGATGGCTTCAGCTCAGTGTCTGTGTCTTTTAATGTAATTTGGATTAAAGCACTATATCTGGACACAGCTTTGATTTTGTCAAGAGACAACACAGAATAGCCAGATGATTTTAAAGGGGACTCAATGTAGTCTCACAGTATACAGAAACTGCACACATTTACTTGCCTTTGATTTGTGCTACTGATTCTGTATGCCATATGCCTCCAGATCTAGACTCATTTTCTTATTGTTGCTCAATAAGAATGCCTGGCAAGATGTTTTCTGTCCTGGAATAATATTAAAATAATATTCCATACTTATACTAAAACCTAACTTTTCACACTTGTTTAAATATATGATAAACTTACAATATTCCTTGGCACTGGGCATAAAATATGTATATACCACAGGCAAGTCTCACTGTGTTCAATCATGCTTCTTCCCAGGTAAGTGTGCACTAGACCAGCACTGGCATGTTTGAAGAGGGATCACAGATTGAAAAAAAAAACTGTTCTATTTTTCTATTCATCTGTTCATATTGTATTCTCATTTGACAGGGGGCTATGGAACCTGAGAAGAGATCCTAAAAGTGCTGTGGCCAAAAAAAGAGTAAAGAATGGTTCCACTAAACCACAGCCACTCTAATCCATACTGCTTTAAGATTTTCTACATTTTAAAAGTGTTTGGAGACCCAAGGCTATAGCACATTATCCTCTTAAGTAGTGTTAAGGCAAACAAGTCCTGCTGCCACACAGGTCCAGTGAATTTTTTTCCTTCTACACCTGTTAGCATATCTCCCAGTTTTCTCAAGATATAAGGGCTGAATTTTTCCTGCTTAGCACAGTAAATCATATTAGAGTAGGCCCACTGAATCAATGGGGATTTGGTGAGTCATCTCCTTCATACTATGCCAATGTCACAACATGAGCAAGCCCATTTGAATCAATAGTACAGTACATAGAAGTTGACTCATCAAATCTCCTCTGATTCAATGGGCCAACTCTAGTATAACTATGCTAAGCCACAAGATTTCAGCCAAGGTCTCCCTGAAAATTAAAAAAAAAAGTGAAGTTAAGACTCAAGGAACAAATTGGGTTGCCAACATTTAGTAAATATTTCCAGTCTCAGAAGGAGACTGGAAATAACTTGATTGAGTGTTTTCCATTGTTGTTAAAGGATGTACATTCACACACTTTACATCCAAAACCAGCTAACAGTTCCTCTAATGTCTGTCCATTTTATAGGACATGCTTCATGCTTGTTACATGCTGGTTAACTTATTTTATTTTTCCCTACACATTTTTAAAAAGTTATTCTGCATATACAAAAATGCTTTTTCAGAAATATATACCGTGTTTCCCCCAAAATAAGACGGGATCTTATATTAATTTTTGCTCCAAAAACGCATTAGGGCTTATTTTCAGGGGATGTTTTATTTTATAGTAATGTCATCTTCTGGTTATTACACAATGGTGGAGGGCGGGGTTTCACTTAACTACGTCTTATTTTCAGGGAAACAGGGTAGGTCAAAATGTGACAATTTACTCATGATTCACATTTTTAATGTCTATTCATGCTTATTCATGAGTTTAGGGACGTGGTGGCGCTGTGGGCTAAACCACAGAAGTCTGTGCTGCAGGGTCAGAAGACCAGCAGTCGTAAGATCGAATCCACGAGATGGAGTGAGCTCCCGTCGCTTGTCCCAGCTCCTGCCAACCTAGCGGTCCGAAAGCATGCAAATGCAAGTAGATAAATAGGGACCACTTAGGTGGGAAGGTAACAGCGTTCCGTGTCTAAGTCGCACTGGCCATGTGACCACGGAAGTTTGTCTTCGGACAAATGCTGGCTCTATGGCTTGGAAACGGGGATGAGCACCGCCCCCTAGAGTCGAACACGACTGGACAAAAATTGTCAAGGGGAACCTTTACCTTTACCTATTCATGAGTTTATATAAGGTGCTTCAAAAGCAGCAGATCTTAAAACATCTCTAAGTTCCATTATGACCCAAGTTTGAGGACAGTCTTTTTTGGCCTACTTGCCATTTTCTGCTTATTAAAAGAAACAGATTTGTAATCTATTACAAATCTATTACAAAATGGTGCTTTTGCCCTGTGTTTTTCCGTGCTGGGCAAGCCCTGGGAAGCCTCTGAGACCCAGCGCCGAACAGCTGAGAGGCGGAGGGGAGAGCGGAGACAACCACAAAATGGCTGCCTCCTCTCAGCTGTTCGGCACTCTGGTCACACAGAGTCCAGCTGTTCAGATGATGTTGGGAGGACTGGTGGGGGACCTTTGAAAGTGGCATTGGCCGCAGGTGGGGTGCCCACCCCATGGCAAGCACCACTTTCAGAGGCTTCCCGGGGATTGCCCAGCATGGAAAAAGGCAGGGAAAAAGCACCATTTTTTAATTTCCTGCCCTTTTCCCCTGCCCTTTTCCGTGCTGGGCAAGCCACGGGAAGCCTGAGACCCAGCGCTGAACAGCTGAGAGGCGGGGGTGGGGAACGGAGATGACCACAAAATGGCTGTCGCCTCCGAGCTGTTTGGCACTCTGGTCACACAGAGTCCGGTTGTTCCAGGGCTACCAAGGCACCATGAGGAGCGGGGCTCGGTCTACAGTACCTGGTACTGTAAGTGACTTTGTTCTGACTTTTTTTGTTTCTGACTTTTTTCGTCCATAGGAACACATTAATTAAATTTCAATGCATTCCTATGGGAAACCGTGCCTCACAAGACGGAAATACTTTGCACTGCAACTGGATGAAAGCAGACATAACAAACAAAGTGACCTTACTGTGCTATGTTAGATAGGAGCATGAGATAAATGCTTTTGAAGATATACTGTTCATCTCCTCATTCATCCATACTATAGCTGAAGAAGTATTTTACAGCTTAAATGAGTTTATAACATCTCATTACATGGGTTGGTTGAAATGCATTGGAATTAGCACAAATGAGGCATGAACAATGTCTAGAAAGCTTACTGGACTTGTAGAATGGATTAAGTAAATCATACAGTTGGTGACTTGGTACCATTGCTGCATACATAGGGAAGCTCTACTTGTTAATACCAGAAAAACTAAAGCAGACCGTAAATGAAGAAGTCAAAATTGTCAATTTTATAAAAAGCAAATCACTAAATTCAAGACTTTTAAAACATCTTTGCAAAGATAGGACAATGGACAACACCATTGTGCAGCAACTAGAAGAAGATGACATGACTGTATTAGAATAAATGTAGATTGTTGTACATGAAAAAACCCACCTCCTGAAATGAACCCCTAATGCATTTTTGGAGCAAAAATTAATATAAGACCCTGTCTTATTTTTGGGGAAACACGGTATCTCTGTGGATAAAATGAAGATGATACTTGAAGACTTTTTCCAGATTCTGTACTCTAAAGAACAAACAACAAGACAATAATTAGAATGTTTAGAATCACAAGACCTTCCTAAAATAACATTGGAACAGAATGAAAAGCTAAATAAGCTAATTTCTCTGATGGAAATAACAGAAGCTATTAAAAAGCAGAAAAAAAATGAAAAATCTCCAGGCCCAGCTGACCTTTCAACAGAATATTTAAAACAGTTTGAAGGAATTTTGGCTATCTCCTTTAAAGAAGTGATAAACGAAATAATGGAGCAAGGAGTGATCCCAAGCACATGGCAAGAAGCAATAGTTACTCTTATACCCAAAGAAGGGAAGGATTCAGAATAAATATAAAATGACTGACCATCTTCCTTTTAAATATTGATTATAAAATCTTTGCAACAATTATGGCAGGCAGGTTTAGAGACATTTCAATTAATTTCATCCATAAAGATCAAAACGGCTTTTTACTTGGAAGACAACTCAGTCATAACTTAAGAATCATACTCAATGCCTTATAAAACTATGAACAGAAAGTTGATAAACCTGCGGCTTTTGATATTTTTGGACACATCACTTATTGCATGAAATTTGGAAGACTGGCAGCATAGTTGCTGTGAATATTTTCCTGTTCCTGATGCAAGCAAAAACTAGATTAGAGATTCCTTTTCAGTTACTATATTTTTCGCTCCATAAGACGCACCTCTCCATAAGACGCACCAAATTTTTAGAACAGGGAAAAAAATCTGTTTTCTTCTCCTAAAAATTGGTGAGCCTTATGGAGAGGTCATCTTATGGAACACACCCTAGGACACTTTGGAAGCTCACCCAGCCCTCCCCCGGAGGCCAGAGGGGGTGAAATCACCACCTTCTGAGACTCTTTTGAGGCTTGGGAAGCTTCAGAAGAGTCCCAGAAGGTGGCGATTTCACCCCCTCTGGCCTCTGGGGGGGGGCTGGGTGAGCCTCCAAAGGGTCCTAGGGTGTGTTCCAGGATCATTTAGAGACTCACCCTGCCCCCGGGGGTCAGAGGGGGCGAAATCACTACCTTCTGGGACTATTCTGAGGCTTCCCAAGCCTCAAAAGAGTACCAGAAGCTGGTAATTTCGCCCATGCTGGCCCCGTGGCGGTGGGGGGAGCGGCGCAAGGGTCCTGGAAGGCTCACTCAGACCCCTGCGCCTCTCCCCCCCACCCCCACGGGGCCAGTGCGGGCAAAATCGCCAGCTTCTAGGACCGTTTCTGAGGCTTGAAAGACTCAGAAAAGGTCCTAGAAGCTGGCAATTTTGCTCGCGCTGGCCCCGTGGGGGTGGGGGGAGCGGTGCAAGGGTCCGAGTGAGCCTTCCCGGACCCTTGTGACGCTCCCCCACCTGGAAGCTGGCAATCTCGCCCGCGCTGGCCCCGTGGGGGGAGCGGCGCAAAGGTCCGGGAAGGCTCACTCGGACCCTTGCGACGCTCCCTCCCATGGGGCCAGCGGGGGCAAAATCGCCGCCTTCGTTCCATAAGACGCACAGACTCCCCCCCACATTTGGGGGGGAGTGCGTCTTATGGAGCAAAAAATACGGTAATGTGTATAAACTAGAGGGGCTCACAGCAGCAGAGGAAGACAAGCTAATAGACGTAACCATGGATGGTGCTCTGAAACTACAGTTCAAGAAACAGTCCCTTCCAAATTTCTGGGCTCAGATTTTCAAGAACTATCGAAGAGGGCAGTGAAAGTACTGATGCCTTTCATAATAACCGTTTGAAAAGTGTAGAGTCAGAACTCAGAATACAAGTTTCAGCTATTCAGTCTGATATAACAAGGCTTGTCAGTGAAGTGCAGCACCAGCATTCTCATTAAATAAAATTATATGAATATACTGTTTGCTTTTTTCCACTCAACTTCTCTTTAATTAAGTATAGTTTTGTATTTTTCTAGCTTTCATTTTCATGTGATAATTTGTATAGATGTGTCATATTAATGATTTTATGTGCTTTTAATTTCAGTTTCTCCAGCAAGTAGTAGTAGTAGTAGTAGTAGTAGTAGTAGTAGTAGTAAATAATAATAATAATAATAATAATAATAATAATAATAATAATAATAATAATAATAATAATAATAATAATAATAATAATAATAATAATAATAATAATAATAATAAATAATAATAATAAATAATAATAATAATACCAGGCACAATCAAGTCACAGATACAAGTTCTATCTGTTAAATATCAGCACAGTATGTATGCTGTTCTTAATACTGTCGGTTTTTGTAGCTCTGATGGTGTTATTTCCGAGATCTGCAACTGATTATAATACTGTGTGAAACTTCTTGATATTTTTTTTCCAATTCTTTATTTTTAACTCTGGCATCTCCTGGAATTGCAATGTCAATGATCCAGAGAATTCTTCATTCCATTACTGTACTACTATGTCTGGTGCTATGTTCAAGGTGTCTACCAGTTTGGATTCGGAAATCCCAAAATATCTTGACTTCCCATTTTCTGACACCTTCTCTACCTGATGTTCCCATGGGTTTTTGGAGGTGGCAAGTTATATTTTTTTGCATAATGACCTGTGCTCTAATTTTGCCACTCTATCTTGTCTAATTTTGTAATGTTTATGCAGTCTTCGGACATTTGGAGATGAGGTGTGACACAGTTTCATCTTTTTATTGGCAGAGTCGACATTTGCTGTTAGCACGAATCCCTTGAATCTTATCTTTCACCACATTGGTTTGGAGTGCTTGCTCTTGTGCAGCAGAAATCAAGCCTTCTTTTTCTTTCTTAGGGGTCCCCATTTTTGGCCATGCCCATGTTGAATTATGATCATGCTTTCCATCAATATTTCTCAGGTGTTACCCATGTAGTGGTTTATTATTCCAAATGTTCTCCAGTGTCACCACTGAGGTGGTGGGATCACCCAAAGCAGATGATCCTCCTCCTGGTGACTTTTTGTTGGCAGGCTAATAGCCCAACATTACAATACCTACACCATCACCTCACTTCATCTCATAATCCTAGCAATTGTATCACACTACATCATCATATCATTGCAGCAGCAACAAATAACAAAGAAGCTGATGAATACCTACAATAGGCGAAGTTGTTTTTAAAGAAATAAATATTAACATGTAATTTTAAAATGTATTTAAACTGTGTGTGTACTGCACAAGATATTTTCCATTGCTCCATTGATCCTTGATAGTTAAGATAAAATGTGTTGGGGGGGCACAAGTATAATAATGTACATTATATTTCATTATTATTTAATGTTGGTAATGTCCTATTGTGCATAATTTATCAATTAAACTTTATCATAGGTAAGTAAAGAAGAAACAAATAACCCTAAACAAGGCACCTATGGAGGAAAATACTACAGTGGTGCCCCACATAGCGAGGTTAATCCGTTCCATTAAATTGTTCCAATTTGTTAGCATCCTTCTTGAAGTGTGGTGTGCAGAAGTGGACACAATATTCAAGGTGAGGCCTAACCAGTGCTCAATAGAGGGGGACTAGCACCTTGTGAGATTTGGAAGCTATACTCCTATTAGTGCAGCCTAAAATAGCATTTGCCTTTTTTGTAGCCGCATCAGACTGTTGGTTCCTGTTTAGCTTGTGATGTATGACAATTCCAAGATCCTTCTCGCTCATAGTATTGCTGAGCCAGGTATCCCCCATCTTGTAACTGTTCAATTGGTTTCTTTTCCCGAGGTGCAGTACTTTGCACTTATTCCTGTTGAATTTCATTTTGTTGCTTTTGGCCCATGATTTTTTTGTTTTGATCTGAAATACTTCACCAATATTTTTCCAGTGTCCACACTGCTGGTTTTGTTTCAGTTTCTTCTTTCTCATCTTCTTCTTCCTCTGTTGATGACATTCAACACTTCTCTATGTTCTTCAGTATGTTCTTCCACTTTTTCTTCAATTGTATGGACAAATCCCTCTCCACCAACTTGTCTTCCTAATGATTATCTTCACTTCTCTGTCAATAGCCAGGATACCTTTAAAATCATTGACAACATCACAAATTTTTCCCTGTTGTGTCACGTCTAGAATTAGCACTTTTTCACTGATGGAATGTACAGTGGTGCCTCGCTTAACGAGCGCACCATTTAACGAAGAATCCGTATAGCGATCCCTTTTTGGGGATCGCTATACGGATCAGCCCCAATCGCCGCACTCGCTTTGCGACGATTGGGGCATCCGGCGGCCATTTTGGAGCCGCCGATCAGCTGATCGGCGGCTCCAAAATGGCCGCCGGACGCGAAAACATCGCTGGAGGGGTAAGTTTGGACGCTTATTGGAACGCATTAAACTAAGTTTAATGCGTTCCAATAGGCTTTCCTTACCCGCACAGCGATGTTTTCGTATGGCGAAGGTTAATCCGGAATGGATTAACCTCGCTATACGGGGCACCACTGTACTTCACAGCTTCTCTTAGGCTTTGAAGAACTGCCAGCATCACTACTTTTGTGCTTTAGGGACACTATTTAAGAAAATTAAAGTTTATTTTCACAACAATACTATGAGAATGGAGCAATGAATATGGTTAGTGAGTACACTAGTGGCTAACTGGATGCACGTAACACAGATCAGCATGGGTACAGAGGACAAAGACAGATTAGTCATGTGCTGAACATGATGGGGTGGGAAGGCTTCACCATGTTACTCAGGATGGCACGCAATATAAAACTTATGAATAATTTCTTTCTCAAATGTTCCATGTAGTATTTTCAGGCTGTGGCAAACCACAAATAAGTGGAACCACAGAAACTGAATCCGCAGATATGGGGGACTCCTGTATTGATTTTCAAAAGAGAAAAATTGCTACTTTGTTATAAGACTGAGCATCTGTGGTACAGGCTAGCCAGAGAACCTTTCAATGCAGGGAGGCAGATATTTAGAGAAATCACAGAAACAGACTGAAAAGTTAGGTTTTCTTTGAAGAGTTTAAAAAACAGCTTTGCTTTTAAAAAAGTAATGGAGGGACAGTCCTCTAGGAGATAGTTTGCTACGTGTCTTCAGTAAACATTATCTCAGGATTTATAAAACCAAATAGTCTCCTCACAAAGGTTGTTCAGGGCTATTTCTGGGACAATCTGAACATTTGATCCTGTCAATCAGGACACAATTAGCTGACTCTTAGCTAACTTTTAAATTTTTTTACTCCTGCCTGGCCAAACAAGCTTATTAGAATCATGTTTGCAAGGGGGTTCTGTGTCTGGCTGTAAAAACAGAGATACAAAAAGAATATTAGAAAACCATTAAAAATACAGATATTGAAAATATATATGAATAATAATACAGAACAAATATTCAGAAGCTCACTCGTTTAAGTTGTCAAATTACTGGGCGGGGGGTTGCTTTGTGGCTGGGGATAGTCTTTATGTTAGCAGAGCTTTGGTGCATATATCCTGTCATAGTTTCCTGTTAAGCAGTGTTTCCTGAAGTGTGCAACATGGCACTGCAGGTGCCAGGAATTTCACCCAGAGTCTACATAGAATCCTCTCATCCTCCCCCCCCCCTCAGCACCTACTTGCAGTTTCTCTGCTGTTTGTGCAGAGAGGGAATCCTGGCTCAGTCTTGCTAAAGGACTGGGTTTCTTGCCCTCCTATTCAGATGGGAGCCTCCCCGCCCAGCCAAAAATGAGGCTTCTCCATTTTTCCAGAAGCTACTTCCCTAAGAGAAGTTAAGCCACCTGTATATAGCATGGTCTCTGGTGCCATCTAGTGGCCAGTCCTGGTAATACACCTTGGGAAGGTATATGTCTAGGTTTTGTTTTTATTGTTTTATTATTTTCAGGTAGCACATAAGTGAATCTGTGGGTATAGATCCCATGAATATGGCAGTCCTACTGTACTGGGGAGCCGTGGCAAAAACGTTTGGGAACAACTGTGTCTCTCTCTGTGCCATCCATGTTGTCACTATATACAGTAACTATATAAATTCAACCCAGATTCGTGGGCTCCCATATTAGCTGCCCCATTTACTTTCATCAATAGCTCTGGCACGACCCCTGCTATCTGGAGCAGAGCAGTCATTATCCCCATCTTTAAAAGTGGTGATAGAACTAATCAGCAAATTATCGACCCATCAGCCTCCTTTCTGTTGTTCGGAAACTATATGCTATGTACCTAAAATGCAAAATTTCCAGATGGGTTGAGAATAACAATACAATCGGTGAAGAACTATAGGGTCATGAAATGAGAAGGCTGATAGGCTAGGTGATCACCAGATAATTAGGACAGCAAATAGTCTTAGAGAGAGAAGTTAAAGAAGTCAGCCACACAAACATGGATGTCTGCCAGCATTGCTCCTGATGGGCAACTAGACTGCCACGCCCCCAGGAGGGCCCTCTTTTATTAACCTTACAGACTCACAGATAGTTGACAGTATGCAGATAGCTGACAGAGTTCAGATAGGACAATGGTTACATAATGCCATTAGGATTGGTCAAAGAAAGGCTTTGAAGTTAGCTCTCTATCACTGAAAGAGGAAGAATGGGTAGTAGCTTCTCCTCCTAGAAGCAGCTATGACATCATCCAAGAGAGTGTTCTCTGCACTGAAGAATCAGCCAACAGCTTAGCAACTTTGGGAAGAAGCATTCCCCCACAAAGAACAAACTGGTTTCAAAGCTGGCTGTTCAACACTGGATCACTGTTTTGTGCTGACTCACCTCGCAGAGAAGTATACCTCTTTTGGGGGGGGCAAGCTCTTTACTGCTTTTATCAATCTTAAAGCTGCCTTTGACTTAGTACCACAAGAATTGTTATGGCTCAAGCTAAGCAAAACATCTATAGATAAGCGCCTATTGTTCCTTATTAGAAGTCCATACAATGAGATCTCTAGTCAAGTTAGGTATGGACTGCAAGGAGAACTCTCAAATCCAATTCAGGTAACAAGAGGTGTAAGACAGGGATGTGTTTTGGCCTCCCTTCACTTCAACATATTTCTCAAAGACCAGTCTTCTCATCTCAGCAGTACTGACTTTCATGCTCCCAAACTATCAAATACCAAGATACGTTTACTCTTGTACGCCGATGATGCAGTACTTCTATCACTATCAAGAATTGGGCTAAATAGGCTACTTTCTGCCTTTGGGAATTACTGCTATGAAAACAATTTGATCATTCATATTTTATTTATTTTATTTTATTTGTTCGATTTATATCCCGCCCATCTGGTATATTCTACCACTGGTATATTCTATATTCATTATAGAAAGTCAAAAGTGCTGGTGTTCTCTAAAGCTCATAAACAATATAAATGGACCTTACATGGTAATGCCATTAAGTGGCCAGCATAAACTACTTAGGCATACAACTGTAGAACACAAGATCCTGGGTAGAACAGCATAGACAGGTAAACTAATTCAGCTAGTTCTAGCCAGGAGCAGATCCCAAGGATTTTCTACATGCAAGGGGGTCAATATATCCCTTCCTCTATTCAGATTTATAAGGCCAAGACTCTGGCCCAACTTATTCAGGCATTTCTATTTGGATACTGGAATTCAATGCCCAAGTCAAAAAATTTCAATCTGCTTTCTTAAGAAAACTCTTAGGCCTTCTATCTTGTGTGGGTTTTGCTGCTATCTATCTGAAACTGGGCATTCGATCAGTAGAATGTAAGGCATGGACTGCGGCCTTTAAATGATAGCTACATCTACACTTTCTAGCAGTCCCTGGTAGTTATCTCGCTCTAATGCTTAAGGATAGCTATATCACCCAATGGTCGAGAGAGATGAAGAAGCTATTTTAGTTAGGTGTCTCAGTAGAAGATGTGGATAGTCACAACTACCAGAAGGTTAAATCCCTTGTTGTCCAGAGATTCATAGACTTGGACCTACAGCACTTAAGAACTGCAGCTAATAAACGCTACTCTTCACGATCTACAATAAAATTAATAACTATGGACTCTTCATTGCTCCTTACTTATATGCATTGTCCATTCCAAAATATAGGAGAGCATTCATGTTAGCTTGCTTTTAGTGTATTGCCATCAGCTATATTAGATGGGTGATTTAGGGAAATTCCGTTTAATGATCGAACTTGTCCTTGTGGAAATGGGGATATCGAATCAGTTGAACATGTTATTTTTTCACAGCAGAATGTATGATGATTGTAGAAAGAATCTCTCCACTAATAGGTGTCTTTCTGCACGGTAGCCCCACAGACTTGTTACTGTCCTGTTTAGAGGGTACGTCTACTTATATTACTGACAGGGTATCTAAATTTTTGTTGATTGCTATGAGAACTAGAGGGGAAGTGTTGCAATCACCCTGAAAGAAGGTTTTATTGTGTAGGAGTTTTTTCTGTATGTTCTGAATGTTTTTTTTAATAATCTTGCTGGTCTGTGACCATAATAAAGAATGATGAGGAATATATAACTGCTTGGTAATCTTTAAAAAAATCATTCACATGGACACATGAAGCAGGGGAAGGATCCCTTTTGATCTGGGGAAGTCTTGTGGAGCCTTGAGTCAGGGGTGAACCTTTAATATCTGAAAACTATTTCTACTACTCCCTCAGCCATCTAGTTCCAGATATTAATGGCTGGCTCCCCTTGCCATCCTGACACTTCCAATGGCTTCCCCAGGTCAAAAGGGCTCCCAAGGGAGCCTCAAAACCTCGGGGAGGGGTGAAATAGGATTTTTTTCCAGTTCAATTCTGTATCAACAACACTTGCTGATCATATAATCAGCATTTATGATAAGCAGCTCTGCCACAGGATTTCAGCCATTATATAGTTCCATCCTGAGAAATGACTGCAATTTAAGTGCAAATAAATAAAAAATTTCTTTGAGCTTTATCACTTGCATTTCAAAATTATTTATATAGTCCAAGAACATTATGCCTAACAAAGTTTCAAAGATGCAAACAGAGAATTCACTTATTGATTAAGAGTAGAAAAGCAGATAATGCTTATACCCCCTTTATATTAATTCAATTATCTGAGAACAATATTATTTAAAACAGAAGAAATTTGCATTTCAGAAAGTTACAATTTTGTATTAGAAAAGAAAGGGAAGTAACTGAAAGCTGGGAATCAGTCACCTTGCTTTTCAAAGCAAACAGTTTTACTACTCTATTCTCATCTCCTTCATCTGTCATTTACCTTTGACCAATATTTCACAACTTGTCTTTTACTCATTTATCTGAGGGCATTTACTTTTGTTTCCCAATGAGTTCATTTAGAAAGGGTCCATCTTCTTGTGCAATTCAGCCTTTATTCTACCAGAAGAAAATTAATCTTTAGATTGCTTCACACTATTTGTAATTCCCATTATCTTCAGCCCCAGCTTTTAATCAAAACAACTGTGTGATGATCTAACTTATGGTGAACATCAGGGGACACCTTGTTCAAGCACCATGAGGAAATATAATCAGAGTTGCATACTTACCTACTCATGGTGTTCATGACTGCACAGCAGATCAAATCATTATACAAGGCAATTTTAAAAATAGAACAAACAATTATGACTTTGAAACTGGACTTTGGTTCACCCCCAAATCACATAAGTCACAGACAGTTTGCTCTTGCTCTCTGTCAAATCTGGGGAAGTTTGGGAAAGGGGGTTTTGAGTTATGATTTCTTCTACCAGTAAAACTGGTATTTTATTGTATTTTATTGTATTTTAAATGCTGTAAGCCGCCCAGAGGCCTTCGGATAGTGTGGGCGGCATATAAGTTAAACAAACAAACAAACAAACAAACAAACAAATAATAAAACTGTCCCCGTGTGCAGAAAAATAATCAACCCAAAACATCCTCATATTTAAAACAGATAAACTGAAAAGAAATAAACTGAAAAGATGAACCTTGCTTATCTTGAAAGAGAGTGGTTGGCTCCACCTGCTTTTTTTTTTAATTTGAAAGGAAGCCAGGAAGGAGGGGGCTGAAATACTGATCCTCAGAAAAGGCCTTTCAAAGAGTAAAACAACATGCACAGAACAGGCTTACCAGCAATAACATTCCAAAGTAGATAAATTGTTGCAGCTTTGGGAGCCAGAAGGGAGACGTTTGGAGGGCAATGAAAGGTCATAGAAACAGTCAAAAAACAGTTTTCCTTTGAAGAGCCAAAAAACAAACAAAAACAACAACAACAAACACCCAGGTTTGCTTACTGGAAAGGAATAGAATGACAGTCTTCCAGAAAGAGGCACGTTGCCACGTACTTCCAGGGAATTAGCACACAATTTTGTGAGGCATATTCAAAGTATTTCTACATTGCAAAAACATACCTGTGAGTGCTTTCAGTAAACATTCTCTAAGGATATC
Organism: Pogona vitticeps; assembly: GCF_051106095.1. Taxonomy (NCBI): domain Eukaryota; kingdom Metazoa; phylum Chordata; class Lepidosauria; order Squamata; family Agamidae; genus Pogona; species Pogona vitticeps. Next base: position 223,149,618 of record NC_135784.1, on the reverse strand, counting down.
TGTGACCAGGCTCCTGACACAAGTCTTCAAAGAGGAAATCAGCTTCAGGTCTGGGGCAATCTGAGCTTTTGACCCTGTCAGTCAGTCAGGACTCAATTACCGGTAGGTGACCTTTAGGAGAACTTTCTGGTCAAACAGGCATTTGAGTTTAGAAAAGGATTCTGTGTCTGGTTGTAAAAATATTTTAAAGATATTTTATAAAGAATGAAGAACTTTTGTGCCTATGCCCTGTAATACTGTAGTTTCAATCATCTTGCCACTATATAATTGTCTGATAATTAGGGGGGAAAACTCCAAGAAGATTATGTGCTATCAAGTCATTCTGAAGCGCAGTGACTATACAAGTTAATGACCTGCACAACATCATATCAATAGCTCTGCTCGGATCTTACAAACCAACAGCATCTGATGCTAGCTTATTTTCTTTTCCCACTGCCACACTTCCTAGCAGTATTGTCTTTTCCAGTAAGTTCTGCTCCGGTCTTACAAACCAACAGCTGTGACTTTCTTTATTGAGACAATCTGCCTATTATGTCCTCCTCACTTCCTACTGTTCCCTCCCCCTCAATTTTCTCAGCAATATTGTCTTTTCTGGTCAGTTCTATATTTTTATTGTATGTTCATGGTAGCGTAGCCCCAGTTTATTCATTTTTTGCTGTAGTTAGAGTTTAGACATGACTTGATTGCAAACTCACTTTTCAAACATCAGAGACATTGGCCAGATTCCTACTGATGCTTTTTTTTGGGGGGGGGTGTTATATAATAATCTCAGAGCACTATAAAACTTAATAACACACTTTGTTATAGTGGTCGTAATTGACCAGATAGGTGGGATATAAATAGAATGAATGAATGGATGAATGGATGAATGGATGAATGAATGAATGAATGAATGAATGAATGAATGAATGAATAAATAAATAAATAGGTAGTTTTGAATCTGTGGCGGTCCCTCACAGCTGATATTTAGCCCTTAAATGGTTAATTCCAGTGTAAACTAGATACTGTAATCTTTCCCAACCATAGCAAGACTTATCTGGGTATCAAGATTGCTTCATTGTTGGAATGATTCCAGGGAACATCAGCTTGCCTATTTCTACAAGTTTCATCACCTATGCATAACAGTTCAAGAGTACCTGAACAAATGTAACTTCTTAGTAACACAGCTATGAAAAACTGTAGATACAAATGCTTAAAAATATATGAAGATTAAACTTCTGTTGTGGGCAAATGTGTCAGAATTCAATCCAAAATGCACTTCTCAGATGATACTGATGATTATGATGATGCAGGAGCATGCAGGTACATTAAAAATACTAAAAATTATGTTTTGATTATGTTCTAAAAGTGCAGGGGCTTAAAGCCTTACAAGGCATATATCTTTAATAAGTAAAAAAACATAACTTTGAGAATTCTTTAGCATACAGTGGTGCCTCGCATAGCGATCGCTCCGTATAGTGACAAAATCGCTTAGCGATGCTGTTTTTGCGATTGCAAAAGCAATCGCTTTGCGATGGTCCCTATGGGGAAATTTCACTTTGCGATGATCACAGGGAAGCGATCATCGCAAAGCCCCCATTTTCAGCCAGCTGATCGGTGGTTTCAAAATGGCCACTGGGTAAACAAAATGGCCGCCTGCTGTTTTCAGGCATGGATTCCTCACTTTAAAGGCACTGAAAATGGAGGCGCTATGGAGGATCTTCGCTTAAAGGTGAGTTTTAAGCCCATAGAAATGCATTAATCACTTTTTAATGTGTTTCTATGGGCTTTTTATTTTCGCTTAGCGATGTTATCGCTTAGCAGCAATTTTTTTCTGCACAAATTAACATCGCTAAGCGAGGCACCACTGTTTACACATGAAAAATATTAGGTTCTCTCATCCACGCCATTGCTATATCCCAGTTTGTATCTATGGAGGAAAATTGATGTTCCCTGTATACTGCCCCTCTGTATACTGTCACTGGTACATATCTGTGACTCTCTGATCTCTGTGCCCACTCTCTATGTTGTTAGGACCCAGTGTGTGTGGCATGTGTCTGTCACTGTTGTGTATCTCTTCCTTCCCTATATACAGAAGGACCCCATATCCGCTGCGGATTGGTTCCAAGCTCCCCTGCGGATACTGAAAACCATGTATAATAGAGAATGTGATAGATCAATAGATGGCATAGTAAAAGGAAAAAGATCACATGCCTTACTAGAACTGGCCACTAGAGTGCACCAGTGATATGCTATGTATTCTTCACTAACAAGTATTCATAGCATGGTCTTTGGCTCTAGTGGCTGGTTCTAGTAATACATGTGAAAATACACTGGTGCCTCACTAGACAATGATAATCCGTTCCACTGAAATCGTTGTTTAGCGAAATCATTGCTTGACAATGAAGTTTTTGCGATTGCAAAACAATGTTTCAATGGGCGATTTTTGTTTGACGATGATTTTATAGAATCATTTAATTAATTGTATAAAAAATTTTAGAACTTGTTATCCTTATGTTGTAAGCCGCCTAGAGTGGTCGAAATGACTAGATAGGCGGGGTATAAATGCAATAAATAAATAAAATAAAAATAAAAAATCGGTTCCCTGAAGAGATGCACCCTAAAAACTGGTGTCAAAATATGCAAATACACCAATTGGTCAGAGATCTGTAAATGTCCAGAGGACACTTAACAAAACCCGAAAACATCTGTACAGACATTAGCAGCAGCACAAAGTGACAAGTATCTTAAATACATTTTTATTGACTATCTACTGGCATCAAAATGGCCTGGAGAACTCATTTTACAGAAGATAAATGGGTCATATATGAAAACCATTCACTGCATAAAATATTATTTCCTTTGATGAAGGAGATCACCCTCATGTTTGTTCACAGATGGCACTCTCTCCAAATAAATTATCACTGTTCCATAAAAGGACATTGCTGGACTGCTGGAGGCAAAGAGCACAGAAAGGGATGTTGATGCATATGTGGCTCTGATATCTAAGTATCTCATAACTTTAGAGGCAGGTATTAATATTTCCTCTTCATGGATTGCTGCCTTGTCGTGGCGAAGGGGCTTGAGCAACTCAGAGAAGCTATGGGCTATGCCGTGCAGGGCCACCCAAGACGGACAGGTCATAGTGGAGAGTTCCGACTAAACGCAATCCACCTGGAGTAGGAACCGGCAATTCCACTCCAGCATCTTTGCCAAGAAAACTCCATGATCAGAAACAAAAGGCTAAAAGATATGACACTGGAAGATGGGCCCCTCAGGTTGGAAGGCATCCAACATGCTACTGAGGAAGAGCGGAGGACAAGTACAAGTAGCTCCAGAGCTAATGAAGTGGTTGGACGCTCAGCTGTGGACGTGCCTGGAAGTGAAAGGAAAGTCCGATGCTGCAAAGAAAAATATTGCATAGGAACCTGGAATGTAAGATCTATGAACCTTGGGAAGCTGGATGTGGTCGAACAGGAGACGGCAAGAATAAACATTGACATCCTGGGCGTCAGTGAACTAAAATGGACAGGAATGGGTGAATTCAACTCAGATGATTATCATGTCTACTATTGTGGGCAAGAATCCCGTAGAAAGAATGGAGTAGCCCTCATAGTCAAAAAAAGAGTGGGTAAAGCTGTAATGGGATACAATCTCAAAAATGATAGAATGATGTCAATACGAATCCAAGGCAGACCTTTCAACATCACAATAATCCAAGTTTATGCACCAACCTCCATTGCTGAGGAGACTGAAATTGAACAATTTTATGAAGATTTACAACACCTTCTGGAACTGACACCAAAGAAATATGTTCTTCTCATTCTAGGGGACTGGAATGCCAAAGTAGGGAGTCAAGAGATAAAAGGAACAACAGGGAAGTTTGGCCTTGGAGTTCAAAACGAAGCAGGGCAAAGGCTAATAGAGTTTTCTCAAGAGAACAAGCTTGTCATCACAAACACTCTTTTCCAACAACACAAGAGGCGACTCTACACATGGAAATAACCAGATGGGCAATATCGAAATCAGATTGATTATATTCTCTGCAGCCAAAGATGGAGAAGCTCTGTACAGTCAGCAAAAACAAGACCTGCACCATCAGCTTCTCATGGCAAAATTCAAGCAAAATTCAAGCTTAAATTGAAGAGAGTAGGAAAAACCACTGGGCTACTCAGGTATAATCTCAATCAAATCCCTTATGAATACACAGTGGAAGTGAAGAACAGATTTAAGGAACTCGATTTGGTGGACAGAGTGCCTGAAGAACTTTGGATAGAGGCTCATAACATTGTACAGGAGGAAGCAACAAAAACCATCCCAAAGAAAAGGAAATGCAAGAAAGCAAAGTGGCTGTCCAGGGAAGCCTTACAAATAGCAAAGAGGAGAAGGGAAACAAAATGCAGGGGAGATAGGGAAAGTTACAGAAAATTGAATGCAGACTTCCAAAGAATAGCAAGGAGAGACAAGAGAACCTTCTTAAATAAACAATGCAAAGAAATAGAGGAAAATAACAGAAAAGGAAAAACCAGAGAGCTGTTCAGGAAAATTGGAGATATCAGAGGAACCTTTGGTGCAAGGATGGACATGATAAAGGACAAAAATGGAAGGGACCTCACAGAAGCAGAAGACATCAAGAAGAGGTGGCAAGAATACACAGAGGAATTATATCAGAAAGATCTGGATATCCCGGACAACCCAGACAATATAGTTGCTTGACCTAGAGCCAGACATCCTGGAGAGTGAAGTCAAGTGGGCCTTAGAAAGCCTGGCTAACAACAAGGCCAGTGGAGGTGATGGCATTCCAGCTGAACTATTTAAAATCTTAAAAGATGATGCTGTTAAGGTGCTACATTCAATATGCCAGCAAGTTTGGAAAACTCAACAGTGGCCAGAGGACTGGAAAAGATCAGTCTACATCCCAATACCAAAGAAGGGAAGTGCCAAAGAATGCTCCAACTACCACACAATTGCACTCATTTCACATGCTAGCAAGGTTATGCTCAAAATCCTACAAGGTAGGCTTCAGCAACATGTGGACCGAGAACTCCCAGAAGTACAAGCGGAATTCCGAAGGGGCAGAGGAACTCGAGACCAAATTGCTAACATGCGCTGGATTATGGAGAAAGCCAGAGAGTTCCAGAAAAACATCTACTTTTGCTTCATTGATTGTGCAAAAGCCTTTGACTGTGTGGACCACAGCAAACTATGACAAGTCCTTAAAGAAATGGGCGTGCCTGACCACCTTATCCATCTCCTGAGAAACCTATATGTGGGACAGGAAGCAACAGTTAGAACTGGATATGGAACAACTGATTGGTTCAAAATTGAGAAAGGAGTACGACAAGGCTGTATATTGTCCCCCGGCTTATTTAATTTATATGCAGAATACATCATGCGGAAGGCTGGACTGGAGGAATCCCAAGCTGGAATTAAGATTGCGAGAAGAAATATCAACAACCTCCGATATGCAGATGATACCACTCTGATGGCAGAAAGTGAGGAGGAACTAAAGAACCTTGTAATGAGGGTGAAAGAGGAGAGTGCAAAAAAACGGTCTGAAACTCAACATCAAAAAAAAAAAACTAAGATCATGGCCACTGGCCCCATCACGTCCTGGCAAATAGAAGGGGAAGATATGGAGGCAGTGACAGATTTTACTTTCTCGGGCTCCATAATCACTGCAGATGGAGACAGCAGCCACGAAATTAAAAGACGCCTGCGTCTTGGGAGGAAAGCGATGACAAACCTTGACAGCATCTTAAAAAGCAGCGATATCACCTTGCCAACAAAAGTCCGAATAGTCAAAGCTATGGTTTTTCCTATAATGATGTATGGAAGTGAGAGCTGGACCATAAAGAAAGCTGACCACCGAAGAATTGATCCCTTTGAATTGTGGTGCTGGAGGAGGCTCTTGAGAGTCCCCTGGGCTGCAAGGAGAACAAACCTATCAATTCTAAAGGAAATCAAGCCTGAGTGCTCACTGGAAGGACAGATCCTGAAGCTGAGGCTCCAATACTTTGGCCATCTCATGAGAAGGGAAGACTCCCTGGAAAAGACCTTAATGTTGGGAAAGTGTGAAGGCAAGAGGAGAAGGGGATGACAGAGGATGAGATGGTTGGACAGTGTCACCGAAGCAACCAACATGAATCTGACCCAACTCCGGGAGGCAGTGGAAGATAGGAGGGCCTAGCATGCTCTGGTCCATGGGGTCACGAAGAGTCAAACACGACTAAACGAACGATTAATATTTTACTTTAAAAATCACAGGAGATAACAATAAGTTTCGTGGTACTAATTTTATGTATTTATACTGGAACAAAAGAGGTAAAAGGGACGGCTTGTAGACAAAGGGCCTTTTCGGCAGCTGCCCCCAGACTATGGAATGCCCTCCTGACTGAGATTCATCTGGCGCCGACGCTGATGACATTTCGGTGCTAGGTCAAAACCTTCCTGTTCCAGAAGGCTTTTAATAGAAATATTAGCTGAGGGTCCAATGGCAATTTTTATATATATTTTAATTATATTTTAATTGTTCTGAATTTTTATTTTATTTTAAATGTTGTAAGCCGCCCAGAGACCTTTGGGTAGTGTGGGCGGCATATTAATTAATTTTTTCCAATGATTCTAGTCATTGATTCATCTTTACTTTAAAACACTATAAAATGCCCCCCCCGGCACCTAGACACAGCAAATTCACAGGGACGCTTCCTCTGACTATCTCTATAACAAGCCCTACAATTTTGGTGAAGTTTGGGTTTCCAACGTCCAAATTATACATCCATAAAGTGTCTCCCCAGGAAAGTGCCCCCCAGGCAGCTAGGGACACCAAAATCACACAGAAGCTTCCCCTGACTCTCCTCTATCAGCCCTCCACATCTGGTGATGTTCGGGTTTCAGACAGTAAGGAAAATGACAGAGGCAGCTGGCATAGTTTGCCACGAGGCTCAGTGGTGGTTAGAGTAGATGTGGCCTATGTTTGATTGGCTGGCTGGAAGGTTTCTTCTTCTTCCCCCTGGGTTAGCGGGGTGGGACATTGAAACAGGCAGGATTATTTCTTACATTGGTGGCAAGGTGGAAGAAATCAGCTACATGGAACAAAGATGTGGAAGAGAGTGCCTGGATTGGTGCGGTGGGACACTGACTCTCTCTCTCTCTCTCTCTCTCTCTCTCTCTCTCACACACACACACACACACACACACACACACACACACACACACACAAAACCATCCACCCTAGCTAATGGTTTCTGAGAGGTTCTGTTGCCCAAAGTAAAGCAATCTGGCATCGACATCTGGAGTCCTCCTTTATAGGATTTACTTCTTAAGAATAAACTATACTTAATATCAAATTCATCAATTAGTCAATAAATGTTAATGGTGCATAGGTTTTTTATATAAAAATAAGAAGCAGTGTAAAATGTATAATGTATTATATGTCAGCAATTTAAATCCCTAACAGCGCTTTCAAGCGCTAACAGCACTTTCAACCCTAACGGCACTTTCAAGGTAAATAAGATATTTAAAGTGTGGTTTTACGAGCATCATCCCTACCAGTGAGTTTCCATGGCTAAGCAGGAAATTGAACCCAGGCCTCCTGAGTCCTAAGTCCATCAGTCTTTCCAGTATGCCACACTGGGCACCATCTTTATATATAAAGATCTATTACTCTTACATTATTTGCATACAGTAAAGCCAAGGAAGTCAAATTTAAAGCAAAGCAAAACAGAAAACAGTCTCAAGACAAGAGGTTGCAGTCTGAAACAAGAGTGTGACCTGTGGGATCAGTCTCCAATGGTATTCCTGCTCTCTCAACATGCCCTTTGCTCAGCTGCCTTTCTCTTTTGTGTTGTCTCCCCATGCAACTAGCTCCAAATAGTACAATCTTTATCTTAGAAAATGTCACATACTACTCTTAAATAAATGTCAGAATAGTTATCAAAGCATTATCTAGCATTACTGTACTGTTCTATGTGTTGTACAATGTTACATATGCTATCTGCAGTCGAAACTATAGTAAACTGAACATTTCCTGTAATGGAACCTGTGTGTTTCTAACTTAGCATTTATAGAAGTAGCTGTGTTAAAATAAAAAACAACAGAAAAATAAAGAAGACAAAAACATTGTGGCACCTGAAAAACTGCTACATTTTAGAACTGCTTTCTTGAGGTCCAAGGCAGTGGACTAGAAGCTCACATTAAAATACAGCAGTTACTCTTTAAGGTGCCATAATGTTTTTTTTATGTTCTTTATTTTTCTTTTGTTTTTGACCTGATAACTTACCATTTACTAACCCAAAGATAACACAATTGTTTCCTGTTGGAATTTCAGAGATGTAGCTTTCTTGTCCATGTTATGCTTGAGTGGTATAATATAGCAGATAGGCAGGATATAAATCAAATAAATAATAAAATAATAATAATAAACCAACCTCACTAGCACAACCTGACCTGGGGCATGACACCATTTGGTATATGAGAATGTGCCTCTTATATGGAGGCGCAAGAGAACTGAGGTCTAGCATAAGAGCATACAAGTTGGAACTCATGAACATAGAGTTGCTCTGAGAGATACAACATAATGAAGCCATGCACAGATGCTAATGGATAAGAAAAAACAGATCTGCATTTGGCTAAGTAAAAACACTGCAAAGCAGGCTGCTGCAATTTCACTCCCTGGATAGAAAATCTCACAAGATATTTGGTCTCCTAAAGTTGGAAAGTGGTTGGAATAAATTGATAAAAGTTCCTAGAGTTGCCAGGAAAGTAAAACATGCCACGTTACCGTCCATCACAAAGTGAAGATGATGTTCACAAATCTAGGACACTGAATACATTTAGAAAGAAAGGACAATTTCTTAAAACATGACTGTTGCCTTGCAATGTCCAGAGAACACTGTCAAAAATAACAACAGTTGTTGTCATTCTCCTTTTCAATAACCCTGAATAGCACACTAGCACTGTTATAAGTTTCAATGTAATAATATTTATTCAGGTAAAGCAAGTTGTTTGAAGCAGGACTGAACAGGAATCACAACACTATCCATTCTGAGACAATAGCCTGGACAAGATGTAACTGTAGCATATCAAACAATTCAACAAGTGGAAAAGCAGTCCACAGCAGAGTCATGAAACATATTTCAGTATGACAGTTTGGTTACCTTCTTTTGAAGAACAACCCCCCAACACATTTCATTTATTTATTTTATTTTCCAGATATATATCCTGTCCTTTTTGAAAAAGAGAGATTCAAGACAGCTCACAGTAAGACTGAATAGAAATAGTGCAATTAAAATGGCGAGTCATGCTAAAAGATTAGATTACTGTACTTACAAGCCAATTTAAAGACCGTCCTCCCTAACTTTTATCAGTATGTGGACTGTCCCACTAGAGGGGAAAATACCTTGGATCAGGTATATAGTAACATCATACATGGATATAAGACGAAGCCATTGCCTAGCTTGGGACAGTCAGATCATATATCTCTTTTTTTGATTCCATCATACAGACCTCTTGTTAAAAGAATCAGACCATCAATTAGAGAAATACAAGTGTGGCCAGTGGATGCATCTGAGCAACTTCAAGATTGCTTTAGGAGCACTGATTGGGCACTGTTTGAGGAGGACAATGTTGATACTTATGCCTCAACAGTACTGTTTTATATCAAAAGCTGCATCAATGTTGTTACTACTACCAGACAAGTACGAGTGTTTTCTAATAACAAGCCTTGGCTAAATAGAGAAGTGCGCCTTTTATTAAAAGCCAGAAATGCTGCTTTTCATTCTGGTGATGAACTACAGTACAGAGAGGCTAGAGCTAAACTGAAAAGGGGCATTAAGGATGCCAAAGCTATGTACAGCCAGAGAATTGAACAACACCTTGAAAGTTCTGACACTCGCCGAGTGTGGCACGGCCTAAGACAAATCACTGGTCAGAGTAACAAAAACAGTCTGTGTAGCAGCAGTGATTTTTTGGCTGAGCAGTTAAATCAATTTTTCAGCCGTTTTGAGGTGGAAACAGGAACAACCATTATTCCAGCACCTACTGTCTATAATACATCACTAGAATCTACCATCAACAGACAACCACTAGTACTGCAGATTTCAGATGTGAGACGCGCTTTCCAGAATATTAATGTTCGAAAGGCAGCTGGACCAGATGGAATCATGGGACGAGTTATTAGGGGCTGTGCTGCAGAATTAGCTGGAGTTTTTACGGATATTTTCAATCTATCCTTGTTGCAGTGTTCAGTCCCCACTTGCCTGAAGACATCTATTATAGTGCCAGTCCCCAAGCAGTCAGCTGTGGTATCTCTCAATGATTACAGACCAGTAGCTTTAACATCTGTTGTTATGAAATGTTTTGAGAGATTGGTGCTGGATTACATTAAGGCTAGTCTACCACCTTCTTTGGACCCATGGCAATTTGCATACAGGAAAAATAGATCTACTGATGATGCTGTGTCCATTGTACTCCATACTGTATTGAGCCACTTAGAACATCAGGGAACTTATGCGAGGCTGTTGTTTGTGGATTATAGCTCTGCTTTTAATACCATTCTACCAAATAGGTTGTTTTTTAAAATGATCAGCCTGGGATTACCTCAGGAGATATGCATGTGGATAAAGGATTTTCTGACAGATAGGCCACAGTCAGTAAGGATGGGATCTCACCATTCTTCTACCCTGGTACTAAGTACAGGAGCTCCCCAGGGCTGCGTGCTAAGTCCCTTCCTCTATTCCCTGTACACACATGATTGCACCCCACTGTATAACACCAATGCAATTATTAAATTTGCGGATGATACGACAGTGGTGGGGCTCATAAATAAGAACAATGAGTCTGCTTATAGAAAGGAAGTACAAAGGTTGATACTTTGGTGTAAAGAAAATCATCTCACACTTAACATCAAAAAAACTAAAGAACTCATAATTGATTTTAGGAGGAAGAGATATGTACATTTACCACTGTACATAAACGGTGAGGAAGTGGAGAGAGTTGGTAGTTTTAAATTTCTGGGTACTTACATCTCAGAGGACCTCTCATGGACTATAAATGCCAACATGCTAATGAAGAAGGCACAGAAGAGGCTGTATTTCCTGAGAATGCTCGGCAAGTTAAATTTATCTCAGCATTTGCTTCTGTCATACTATCGTAGCACCATTGAGAGTGTCCTAACCTATGGCATTCTGGCATGGTTTGGGAGTAGCTCTGTAGCGGACAAAAAAGCTCTACAGAGAACCATTAAAATTGCCCAGAATATCATCGGGCTCCAGCTACCAACCCTGGATGACATCTTCACATCCCGCTGTCTAAGGAAATCACATAGCATCCTGAGAGACTCTTCCCATCCTGCTTATAACTTTTTTGAATTGTTACCATCTGGCAGAAGATATAGAACAATTAAGACTCGGACCACACGTTTTCTCAATAGTTTTTATCCCAGAGCTATAATTGCAATTAATAATGAGCTTAAAGACCACCAGTAGTGAATAATTAGTTGGACTGTGTAACTTGGCCTGCGGTGTAGATGTTTGTATTTTTAGTGGGGGACTTTTAGTGGGTGGGGAGTGTTTGGGAATTTTATGTGTGTGCATGTGTCTGGTCTCTGGGTGTCTGTGAATTTCGTTGTATGTGTATATACTTACAATGACAATAAATTATTATTATTATTATTATTATTATTATTATTATTATTATTATATTATACCTGTATTGGAAAGGGCACTGTGACATCTTTTATTTCATACTACACAATGCACTATGTTCACAAGTCAGCCCAGATTTCATAAATATATTTGCACAATACCTGTATTAGGGCATACATGGTACTATTTTTGTCATTAATTATATTTTCTTGGGTTATAGCCAATCATGAGATGCATCCATGCAAATGAGATGCATCTCATGATTAAAACAAACAAAAATGTATCCCTCAATGCTTATACTAGAACATCACATTTATGAGAGGAGCCCACAAGGTTAGGTTCCATGTTAAATGAATAATTTGGGTCACCTGATCAAATTATCTGTATTGTTTTACAAAAGCACCTTCTGAATTATGCAACACATCTCTAGTCTGAGGCATTCCATTTGTTCCTGTTCTTTAATGCACCACCCAGGTGATGTGGTTCATATGTAGGTGGATTACTAATAAAGGGTGTAGAATTAGTGACAGAGTTAGCGGAATTTTACCAGTTTTTTCCCAGGTGGTGATAACTGGCAGAGTTCCCAGTGAAGTGCAGACACAGACAGCAAACTCTCTTGTAGCAGAAATACTTGGTTTATATGCAGAATATTTACAGATATATACAGCTTCAGTCCTTATTCTATACACAGCAGTTTCACAGTCACAGAGCCTTAAATCAGTGTCACAGTCCAGTAAATAGTCATATACCATATATCAGTCCGTTCTGCCAGAGTTCCACTCTCCAAGCACGTAGGTACGGCTTCCTCTGAACTCTCAGGCTTGGCTCCACAGCTACAGCACTTCACGACAATACAGCACACAGCAACAACCCAACAGCAACCCACACTGTTGTATTCTGGGTCTCCCAGTTATATACCAATCCTGGTATGTTCTGGTAAATTCTTACACAGCTGTTTTTACTCTCTGCTTAGCTTCTCTCTAGCTCTGGTCCTTACAAATACTTACTGCTGGTATAAACTGCATTTAACAATTTTAGGTTTATCCAAACCCTGTCAATTAGGAAGTTGTGTACATGGTTTTGCTAGATGGTATTCAAATTCTGTTTCCATACGCAAATAAATATACAATGGTTGATTAGAAAGGGGGCATAACAGGTAATTTTTCCATACATAAAAGCAATGCTAAAACCTGAACTCAAACTACATGCATGTATGTCCTTATGGTGATGATTTAAAGAGGAAAGTACTACATTTAATTCACCTTTCAGAGTTGCCTAGACTGGGCATTCTGTTCAAATTTAACCATCATGCATCAAGGGGGCACACTTCAATCCTGAGGACTGTGTCTGGAACAACAACAACAACAACAAAAATCCCTTGCCTTTTGGGGGCAAACCATGGTGTTTAGCAGAAGTTATGTCCTCTGGTTAATAGGCTGGTACCATGGAGAGTGGAATTATAAAAGTGTATGTTAAGCCTAACCCCAAACCCTAATTATAATGTTAACATTTCAATACAGTGACCTTTAAACAGGGACCAAAAATATCCCAGTACTTACTCAAAGCAAATATTTTTAAACCTAGTGTGCAATGGTTAATAAATCAGGTACTCACAGTGAGAGCTACACAAAAGAGAAAATTTGAGACTGGTTTTCAGAAAGTTCTGCAATACAAAAAGCACTAAGTTGCCTTGATTTCATAGCTGTTCTAATCAGACATGTTTTTTAAAAACTCCACCACAGGTTTGCAGGCTGAACAAGTCTGGAGGCTGAAGAGTGAATACATGACTAAGAGTCACACTGGTAATACAAATCACGCCTACTTTTGTGCAGAGGAAGGGTCTTCTTGTCGGTCAGCCTTCATTAAGGGACCGTCTCAAGTCCCTTTTGACCACCACGTCCACCCAAAATACCGCCCCACCCTTTCAGTATGGAGTCACCCCGCCTCATGCAAAATGGCAAGGAGCTGTCCTCTGCAGGAAAGGTGCCCCTGAAATGTTATGATAGGAGCTGCTCCTGTTTCCCTAAACCCCTCTGCACAATGTCCGAAGGTCCAGGAACTCCCCCCCCTCTCATCTTTACGTAGGCACCTGCCTTTCCCTCATCAACATCCTCGTCCTTTGCGTCCTCTGAACAGAAGCACCGGCAGCACCTGTTGAACACCCGAGGAGATTCGACGGGGAGAGAAGGGGGGGAAAGTACGGATCCGGCTCGCTCGGTGCAACGCAGGCCTTTCCCGCCGCCGCCGCCGCCCCCCTCCCCCAAATCTGGACGGACCTTTTGGCGCTTGCAAGCTGGGAGCCCAGCTCGACAACCCCTTCGCTGCAGGAGAGACCGCCAGACCTATACGAAGCCCCCTCCCCTCCCCGCACCGCCGTCTCCGAGGGCTGGAAGGGATAAGGAGCAACACTCACACGTACACACACACACACGCACGCACGCGTCGCTACCTCCGCCCCCACTTCTGTCCCAAGCGGGGGCCCTCCTCACTCCCCCCCACAAAGGTTTCACCTCTTCGCCGCCGCCGCCGCCGCCGCTCGTCCCTTCCATTCCGTCCCCCACGCTCGCCATCTTCCCCGCGGGCCGGATTTCTCTCGCGTGGCGGCTTCGGAAGCCGGACGTGCCGTGTGTATCGGAGGAGAAGAATCCGCGGGTGCCGCTTCAAGGACCTCCCTCCACGGCCGCGCGCGGCTCAACCGGCGAGTTTCCCCCAGCGCGCGCCCCCGCGGCCCTCTCCTCCTCCTCCTCCTCCTCCCTTCCTTCAGTCCGTTGGACGCTCGGCTACCGGCTTCTCACCGACGCGACTGGAGCCACCTCGCGCTGCTGTGGGCGGCGTCCTTTCCGCGAAGCCCGTGCCCGTGGTCATTTGCATACCTAGCCTCGCCCACCAGGTCTGGAGGAGAAGGAGGAGGGGCGAAGTTTCCTGCCGGGAACCAAAGCGACCGTTTTGTGTTGTTATAACTCAACCTCCGTCCCGTTTTCGAATCTCTCTCTGTTCCCCGAACTCTTCCGTAGGCTCCACCCACTTTATTTGATTTTTACCGACTATGAGAGAGATGCCCCCCCCCTTTTGTCGTCTTGGCCTTGTGTCCGGTTTCGCCGCCGCCGCCGCCGGGTCCTCCTTGTCGGGGCGGCTTGCGCGAGCGCGAGGATGACTCGGAAGGCTAGTAAATTGCGCCAGAGTAACTCTTGGCTGCTTCAGGTTTTGCCTTCCCCGCAACTCCCCCCAAGATTACATATACTTTGTCTTGATACAGTATTGCTGTAGCAAAGGGCTCTTTGGGCCGTGTAATACTCTTTTCCATCTGATAAAGGTACCGTTTAAAATGTGGGTTGTGTGTTTCCCAGTATGTGCTGGTTGGATAGCTCAGCGGTTTGGTTGGAATTCCCCGCTGTACCTCCTTGACAGGGGCTGGACCCCTAGGATCCATAGGGTCTGTTTCAGCTCTGCCGTTCTAAGATGATGATTATTTATCTATTTTATTCCTATTCCCCCATTTCTCTCTATAGAGGAACCTGGATTATTACAAATTGCTAAGGGTGTAGGTACATGTCGAAATACTCCTAGTTTTATGTCAGGTTTAGTATGCTTGAAATCGATATTAAAATATCTGCAATGTACAGATGAGTGCATATTGTTTTGGTCAAGAAGCATGGTTTATTGTTCGGAAAGTGGGGTATTTTGAACAGCCTTGATGGAGTATTTTATTTTAACTCCACTGTGGACATGATTAATTTTGAGTCATTTTGACATGTGTACTTCACCTGTGGAGGAGTAAATTGTGTCTGCGGGGTTTGTCAAATAATGGCTGCCAGGATCATGGGTTTTGGACTGCAGAGAAACCTTGCAGTCCAATCTGTTAGATTTTTTTCTAGTTGTAATACTGAACTAGCACTATCCCAATTTGAAAGAAATAAAAATAAAACAAATATTAAAAATAACAAGCAGCAAGTGTTTGTAAGACGCAGCCAGTACAAGGGTGGACAAGCACAGGATAAAGCCTCATTTGCTGCCACCGCCACTGGTATTATTTTTTAATTAAACCAAATCAAACTGGGATAGCGCTAGTTCAGTATTAGAAAAATATAAAACAGATCATACTGCAAGGTATCCCTGCAACCTGAAACCCATGACCTTGGCTTCCATTACTTAAGCACACATGCCAGGTGCAGGACAAAGCCTCAAATATAATGATTATAAAAGCCTGTGTATCCCCCTGGGACGTGGTGGCATTGCGGGCTAAACCGCAGAAGCCTGTGCTGCAGGGTCAGAAGACCAGCAGTCATAAGATCGAATCCACGCGACGGAGTGAGCTCCCGTCGCTTTGTCCCAGCTCCCGCCAACCTAGCGGTTCAAAAGCATGCAAATGCAAGTAGATAAATAGGGACCACCTCGGTGGGAAGGTAACAGCGTTCCGTGTCTAGTCGCACTGGCCATGTGACCACGGAAGATTGTCTTCGGACAAAATGCTGTCTCTATGACTTGGAAACAGGGATGAGCACCACCCCCTAGAGTCGAACATGACTGGACAAAAATTGTCAAGGGGAACCTTTACCTTTACCTTTACCTTATCCCCCTGTACCTATATAACACAGCTTTAAAACAAATTAAAAGTTGTCCCAAGAGGACAGTGTCCTTGGGACAAATTAAAAGGTGTCCCAAGAGGACACGCACACTCGAACCCAAACATATCACTGCCACATGACTTTAAATCAATTTCAGAAACCCTGATCCATTAGCTGATTTATTTCAATATTGTAAACATGCCTTAGGAAACATATTTAATTTGTCCTTTATTTTCAAAAAGGACCATTTCTATGTTGGGGGAGAAGTGAATGGTGAGGTTTGAGCAGTAGCATGTTGGCAGACATGCCTGGGCTCGTTAGGCTGTTGAGAAGTTACATCCTTGCTTTCTCGTTTCTCTCTTCTGTGCATCCTTGATTCTTTTTATTTCAGTTTCTTTAGCTCCGTTTACAATGTTTTGCCATACATTTCAGTCTTGAATGAGATCTTCCTAACTGACGAGATCAATATTAAATTCTTTCAGTGTTGTCTTTAGTGTGTCCTTGAATTTTTATTTTGTCCACCACACAATCAAAACATATACAGTACAACTAAAATCACAATACTAAAATATAAAATGTGATAGAAACGTATTCAAATGTTAAAAGCCATTTGTTTAAAAAAATGTTTAAAATCACATCATACAACAATAAAATGTACTACAATCTCTACTAAAATCTCTCTGTCACCAAGACGTGCAGTCACCAAAAGCCTGATTAAAAATAAAAGGGTTTGCCTTTGGGAGGAAGAAAGCAAGGTGTTGTCCAACCTAGCCGAGTGTGGGAGGAAGTTCCATAGCTTGAGAGGAACAATTGAAAATGACCTCTCTTGTGTTCTTACCAGATGTGCCTGTTAAGATGGTAAGATACCAGAAAGGATCCTTGAATACATTCTAGAGCTTTATATGTCTTAACTACCACTTTTAATTGGACCCAGAAACATACCTTCAACTAATTAAGCTGGCTGCAGAGTTTTTAAATCAAAGCTTCTGAACAGTCTTCAAAAGCAACCCTGTGTAGAGTGTGTTATATAATAAAAGTGAGATGTAACTAGGCCATGTGGCACTGGCCAGATTAGACAAGGAACAGGCAGAGCTGGTACACCATCTTTTAAGTTGTGCAAATGCATTCCTGGATACTGTTGAGACTTGTGGAATTCAGCCTCAGGAATGAATCTAAGATCACACCCAAGGTGCAAACCTGAGTTTTCACAGGGAGTGTAACCCCATCTGGTACAGGCTGAATCCCTGTTCTCTGATCTGTCTTTTGATTAATCAGGAGCATCTCTGTCTTTCCTGGATCAAGCTTTCATTTCTTTGCTTTCACCCAGTGTATTACTGACATACAGTCTAGTTTATAACCAAGACAGCTTTCTTGGACTTAGAGAAGAGAGATCGATTTGGGTGTATTCTAGTGATGCTGAACCCCCAAACTTCGGGCAGACTCTTCCAGAGATATAATGCATGTTTTAAATAGCATAGGTGGCAAAATGCAACCCTGAAGGAACCCAGTGGTCAAGGCACCAGAGTTTACCTCCACCATCATTTCAGTGCATCTGTCCAGACAGGGCAAGAGTCACTGCAAGACGTTGCTTCCACATCCCAGCCCAGAGAAGTGACCCAGAAATATATCATGGTCAGCTGTACCAATAGCTGCTGAAAAGTCAATTAAAATCAGTCTTGACTCCTCCTGTCCAGTTCCCGGCATAGATCATCCACCTAGGTGAGCAAGACTATCTCAGCCCCATAAGCAACCCTGAAACCAGACTGCTATGGAACTAGATATCCAAGAACCCCTGGCACTGAGGAGCCTACACAGTGGTGATTATCCAAGATACTGGGGTCTTCAGAGAGCTTTCTTAGAGACGTTATAGCCATCTGTATTGCAATCCTGCCTCAATCTGGAGAGGAATTCACCACTTGCCAACTCAGCCAGCCTCCCACATGTGGTGGCTCTTACACCTCCAAGGAGGGCCTCCTTTGACTTGGTGAGCTGGGTAAGGCATTCTCATATGAGATACCAGAACCCCACTGGAACACTACAGTGTAACCAGGAGCCAGCCTCCTGTACCAGAAAGTTTCCCAGCTTTACATGAATGTACCTTTCCCCAGCACTGTCTTTATATTTAGTATGTCTTGTGTTCTCTGTTTAACTCAAACAGAGAAGATGGTTTAGAAATTCTTCCAGTTTTTCTTCACCTTTTCTTAACAGTATCGACCCAAATATACAATTCACCATGGAAAAAGAAATAGAGGGCCAACTCCCTTTCTTAGATGTCATGGTCATACGCAAAACTGACCTCCTATTGGGACACAAGGTCTACAGAAAACCCACCCACACAGACCGGTACCTACACTTAAACTCCAACCACCACCTACAACAAAAAAGAGGCATAATCAAAACACTGGTATACCGTGCAAATCGGAACTGTGAAGCTCAATTTCTCAGCACCGAACACAACCATCTGAATTGGGCCCTACAGGCGAATGGCTATTCCAAGAATGAAATCAAAAGAGCTATCAAACCAAGAAAACAACACCAAGCTGAAGAGGAAGATCAGCCACCCACAAATAAAGTATTTGTGCCATACATCAAAGGGGTCACGGACTGCATGGGGAAACTTTTGAAAAAACACAACCTACAAACAGTATTCAGACCCACCACAAAAATACAACAAATGTTACGGTCAGCAAAGAACAAAAGGGACCCCCTCACCACTGCAGGAGTATACCGGATACCTTGCAGCTGTGGACAGGTATATATTGGAACCATAAAATGCAGCATTCACACCAGAATCAAAGAACATGAGAGACACTGCAGACTACAACAACCGGAAAAATCAGCAGTAGCTGAACATGCCCTAAAACAAGCTGGACATGAAATTCTATTTCAAAATACTGAAGTACTGGACAACACCAGCAATCATTATGTTAGACTGCACAGGGAAGCCACTGAAATCCATAAACAACAGCAGAGCTTCAACAAAAAATAAGAGTCTAAAACTTAACAATGCCTGGCTCCCAGCACTGAAAAATATAGCCTGCAAAAAGTCAACAAACTCTACCCAGCCACAAGGACCAGGGATCATTGCACAAAAAAGACCAGCTAAAGACACCCATCAACCACAGTGACAGATAATCTCTTCCCCTTTATCACAGCAATACATCCACAACAAAAACACACTGATCACCCTGTCTCCAAAAAAAGGACAAAAGCTGTTCCCACAGCTATAAATACTTAACTATCCAACAAACAGCAAAAGAGCATGGACAGAGTTCCTACTCCAGTCCTCTGAAGATGCCGGCCACAGAGACTGGCGAAATGTCAGGAAGAACAACCTTCAGAACACAGCCAAAGAGCCCGAAAAACCCACAACAACCATCAAATTCAATTATTTCTTGAGGGTTTATTTCTGCCGATTGCCCCGCATTACGACGAAACCGCATTATGACGATCTTTTTGTGATCGCAATTGCGATCGCAAAACAGTGGTCTGAATAGGGGTTTTTCGCTTTGCGATGATCGGTTCCCTGCTTCGGGAACCGATTCTTCGCAAAACAATGATTTTTTGGACAGCTGATCGGCGATTTCAAAATGGCCACCGGGTAAATAAAATGGCTCCCCGCTGTTTTCTGGGACGGATTCCTTGTTGCACAATGAAAATGGCCACCCTATGGAGGATCTTCGCTGGACGGTGAGTTTAAGGGCCCATTGGAACGCATTGAAGGGGTTTCAATGTGTTTCAATGGGCGTTTTATTTTCGCATTGTGACATTTTCGTTCTACAGCGATTTCGCTGGAATGAATTAACATAATGCGAGGCACGACTGTACTTACCTGACCTGTGAAGATGGTAAAGTGTCTAGAAAGTCCTATGATAAATTATTGAGGAAGCGGAGTATATTTATGTTTGGAGAAAAGACAAAGAAGTTATATGATGGCCATCTTCAGATATTTGAAGGACTGTCGCATAGAAAATGAAGCAAGCTTGTTTTCTGCTGTTGCAGGAGGTAGGACCGAAATCAGTGGATGTGAATTACAACAAAAGTGATTTTGAGTAAACATTAGGAATTACCTTCTAAAGGCAAGATCTGTTCAGGAATGGAAGGGACTACCTCAGAAGATTATTGAGGTTTATAGATGGCCACCTGTCAGGAATGCTTTAGCTGTGGATTTCCTGCATTGGCAGGGAGTTGATGATCTCTGGGGTCTCTTTAACTTTACATTTCTGTTATTGTATTTTCTAACTACACCAGGGATACAGAACTATGTATTTGAGATTCATATTCAAGCAGAATAAAAGGCCAGGCTCGCTGGACTCAATAACATCAGAATTGTGTTATGTTATTTGATTAAACCACTCTTTAAAAGTACAGTCTTACTCCTATTTACTGGGGGGATGTTCAAATGAACCTTTTTCCTAGTCCCATCTCTTGCTCACCTTTGGACTTGAAAAACAGAGTGACACATCCTGTTAGCAAAAGTTTAATTACCCATCACCACTGATGCTAAAAGGAATGATTTAAAATGTGAATTTCGTTGTATGTGTATATACTTACAATGACAATAAATTATTATTATTAATTATTATTATTATTAATGTTCATGTTTGATGAACATTCATCAGTTTCCCAGTCACCATCTGTGTCAATGCTTCCTGAATCCACCCTCAGCTTTCTTACAACAGGAGCCTTTTATTTCACAAAAGCAATTAGCGTCCTTGCCATCACTATATACACATTAACTGGGTGTTTCTGATCAACCTGATTAGTCATCAGCGGTGGAACAATTCATGTCACCCTCAATGTGTTTTTCATTTCAGTGTTTTCATCTCTGTATTTTTAACAACAACCAAAAATGCAATTTTATGGAATAAAATTCTGCAATAAAAATGCAAATTTAATCTTTTTTGTGAGCTATGTGATTTCACAAATGAAAAGAGACAATGGCAACAAGTCTGTGAAGCATAAAATTTCATCTGTCCTAATATGTGGGTAATTTTCAGGACATAGTTTTAAAAAGTCACTAGGAAAATGTCTAATATAATTTAAACTAGATTATGCAGTCACTTAAAAAAGAGATGCAAACTGATCATATACAAAATCACAGACAACTGAAGAACAGAAAAACTGGAGTCTAGTCCCTTTCATAGTCTGTTCACATTTAAACCAAGGAGCTTAGATTACAGGAATTTAAAAGAATTCATAGCAAACTGGAAGTTAAAGTCCTTTTTCAGCTGTAACACTGGCTTATTCATGTTATAACAAAAGCAGGCATTAAATTCAGGCAATGTATATTTGAAAGAGGGTAACTTTTATTTATTTTTAATGGGATCAGAGAGATTGACAGTTATCATGAGGAAGAAAACTAAATGGTAGTCAAACATGAAATTATACATAGATATTAGGGCCTTGATCCAAAAGAGCAGACCTATTTAATCAATAGGATTTATGCAATTGTGAACTCACCATGTAATAAGTGATTGACTGACAGGGACTATCAACTGGATTTAGGCCTAGGTAAGTAACATGGCCAAGAGTGAGTTGTGAAATCCTCACTTCAACTAAAGAGACCTTCCCGAAACAATTTTTCCTCAGTCTCCTGCACTTGCAGTACTCAAAAGATAAAGGCCATTTCTATGGGAATGTTGTAATTATGTGTTTTGAATACTTGACATATGCTATAGTGATTATTATCAGATAAGAAGATAAAAATAGGAAATAAATAAATATATATATATTTCATTACATTACTACTATTTCCATCAGAATGTTCTGACAACCTGTTTCCAGAGAGGGCTAATTGCACACTGTGTTTTAATTAGTTAGCATGATGGAATTATCCAGTGTAGTTCAGGGGAATTTCTCCACATTATCAAATGACAAGGACATTCATAGCACCCTACAAAATAAGAATCTGGAGTGTTGATCATAGTGACACACCTACAGTTTTAAATTAGCACCTACATCTCATGAAGTGCTTATAATTTTGCAAACATGAAGTCATGAAATACTATCTTGTATGTGCCAATAAATCTGAAATAATACTTATAATAACTAGTTGTTCAAAGGTTTCCACATCACACAGATTTCTTTGTAAGGAAACATTAAATGTTTCAGTAAGAAGGACAACAGAACCTTTGAATTTATGAGAAGTTTTTATGGTTGAAGCTTTTACTAAGCACAATTTTAACTAACCATATTTAGAACAAACTAAAGTTCCTGTAGTTCCTAGTTCAGAAGCAAAACCAAAAGTTTTCAGTGTGAGGGTCCGTTAGTCTTCGCCTCCCCCAAACCAAATAAAACAGGAGACGTTTTTAAACCATACAACTTTTCTTCATTTATTAACTTGGGCAAGGGGATAGAAATGTCCATCAATTTGGGAATAAACTTCTCCTGTGTGAGCAACGGCTCATACAGGGGCACCCAGTCTTCATCAAACGGGTTGCTTGACCTCGACGCCCATGGGCCAGACTGAACCCGGGTGGGTTCTTCGGGTTCGAAGTCATCTGGGTCCATGGTCAATAACGGTGTTGTCTCCTCATACCCTGTATATCTCCAGGGTACGTGGTTCTCTGCCCCGGCAGCATCCCAGGGTCCTGGTAATAACCCAGTTTCTTCAACTCCTCTAGATGCCATAACTTCTTTTCCTCCCTCTCTTTCTCTATTCGCTTCTTCTCTTCAACCAACTTACGTTGCCACTCTCTAGTCTCCCTTTCTCCCCAATAAGAGGGCCAAACTGTCATTTCCCTCCTTCTCTTCTCCTCCGCCTCCCTCTTAGTGAGCCGCACCTGCTCCCACTTGCCCGTCCAAGGGTCTTGGATGGACATCCATTCCCATCCTTCCTCTTCAACGTCTCTCCTGCGACTGACTTCCCCCACAGCTCCCTCCTCAGGATCTTTCCATCCTCTTCCCGCCCAAACCTGAGGAGTCTGGGTCGATATAGTTAACCCCTTCATGCCCCGTTCTAAATCCATAGTGTCCACTGCCTGATGTAACATCCGGGGTGGGAAAGGCATGGGAGCTGTCTGGGTGCCCACGGAGGCTCTAGGGCGAGACGGCACTCTCAACCTCACCTCACGACCCGGGGTACGGGCGTCACACATCCCCCCCTCCAAGAGTGCCGTCCGCTCCTCCTCGCTGCGTGCCCACGGACCCTGCCGAGAAAAATAGTCGACATTAGTATGCTCTTTGCCTTTCCTGTATTTTATTCAAAAAGAGAACGGTTGCAAAGCTAAATACCACCGGGTTAATCGTGGATTGGTTTCTTTCATTCTCTCTAACCACTGTAACGGGGCATGATCGGTGACCAGGTCAAAGGGAGCTCCCAATAAATAATATTTAAGACTATGGGTAGCCCACTTGATGGCTAGAGCTTCCCTCTCGATGACCGCATATTTTTGTTCCCGGGGTGACAACTTACGACTTAAATACAACACCGGGTATTCCACCCCTTCTTTAACTTGCGATAGGACTGCACCTATACCACGATCTGAGGCATCAGTAAAAAGAGTGAATGGTATATCAAAATCTGGTGCAAACCTAACTGGCAATTCGCATATGATCTCTTTCAGTGTTTTGAACGCTCTTTCTTGGGAAGGACCCCACATTACTTTCACCGGGGCCTTTTTTCTCGTTAAATCAGTTAGTGGGGCGGCTATAGAGGCAAAGTTTGGCACGAACTGCCGGTAATAACCCACCAGACCTAAAAATTGCTGAACTTCCTTTTTGGTCCTAGGTCTGTACCACTTAGAAATTTTTGTTACTTTCTCCTCTTGTGGCTGGATTTCACCTTGTCCTACTTTGTATCCCAGGTATTCCACTTTGGGCAACTCTATCTTGCACTTCTTAGGATTAACAGTCAAACCTGCTTCTTGTAGCCTCTCTAGCACGCTCCTGAGGTGGGACAGATGTTCTTCCCAAGAGCTGCTAAAAATTATAATGTCGTCAATGTAGGTGGCTGCGCAATCTTGTAGGGGTTCTAACACCCGGTCCATCAACCGTTGAAACGTCGCAGCCGCCCCATGCAGCCCAAACGGCATCTTTTTGAACTGGAATAACCCCTTAGGGGTACAGAATGCCGTTTTCTCCTTATCTTGAGGCCTCAACGGGATCTGCCAATATCCCTTCGTTAAATCGATTGAACTGAGGTATTTGCCCCCCCCCCAGCTTATCTAACAAGTCCCCTACCTTTGGCATACGGTGTAGGCATCAAACCTCGATATGGCATTAACCTTTCTGAAGTTAATACAGAACCTGAGAGATCCATCAGGTTTAGGCACCATTACTGGGAAGCTTCTCCAAGGCCCATTGGAAGGTTCGATCACCCCCAGTTTAAGCATTTCCTCTACTTCTTGGTTAATAACCCCCATTACATGTCTGGGCCATGACCTTCCACTAACTCTCACTACGTCTCCAGGAGGTGTTTCTATATTGTGTTCCACCAACTGGGTACACCCGGGTATTGGAGAGAATACTTGGGGAAAGTCTTCCTTCAACTGCATAGCTTGTTGCTTTTGTTCCCCAGACAAAAGGTCTCCTACAACTACGTCACCTCCTGAGGTCAGGTCTTCTCTCTCGGGACCCAACTCATCATCTACCTCAGTCCCGAACAACACTTCTCTATCTACCCATTCTTTTAACAGATTCACATGGAACACTTGGGTCTTCTTTTTTCTATCTGCGGTCTCTATTTCGTAATCAACCTTGTTTAGTTTTCTTAGCACTTTGTAAGGCCCATGCCACTTAGCCAAGAACTTGGAGTGTCTGTGGGCAATAGTACCAATACCTTTTGCTGAGGTTCAAAACTCCTAGGGCGCACCTTCTTGTTATAGGATCCCTTCTGTCTAACCTGTGCCTGTCCTAGATTCTCTTTAGCCATCTCCCAAGCCAATTGTAAACTATTCCTCATCTCAACTATCTGCTGAAGCGCACCCTTGGAATGATCTTCCCCTTCTTCCCATCTTTCTCTTATTAAATCAAGTACCCCCCTAGGTCTTCTGCCATATAGTAATTCAAAAGGGGAGAAACCAGTGGAGGGTTGGGGGGCCTCCCTGATTGTAAACATCAATGGGGCTAGAAAGGTATGCCACATCTTGGGTTTTTCCATTGACAATTTTCTGAGCATGTCCTTCAATGTCCGGTTAAACCTTTCCACTAGCACATTAGCTTGTGGATGATAGACAGATGTTCTCAAAGATTTAACCCCTAACAGGTCCCACATCTGTTTGAATGTCAGGCTCATAAAATTAGAGCCTTGATCGGTCAACACCTCTTTTGGAAAGCCCACTCTGGAGAACATCTCTAATAACTCCTTAGCCAATACTTTGGCTGTTGTGGATCTCAGGGGCACTGCCTCTGGGTAACGGGTGGCATAATCAATGACTACCAGTATATACTGATGCCCCCCCACCGATTTGGTCAGCGGTCCCACAATGTCCAGAGCAATCCTGTCGAAGGGTCTATCTACCACAGGCATAGGTATGAGTTCTGCCCCCAGTCCTGCCCTAGGCTGGGTCATCTGGCACTTAGCACATGAACGACAGAACTCTTCCACGTTGTGGGGCATCCCTGGCCACCAGAACCGCTGTTTTACTCTAGCCAAAGTCTTTTGTGCAGCCAAATGTCCCGCCACTGGTAAGTCATGAGCCCAATGCATTACCCAAGACCGCAAGCCCTCTGGAATTACCAGCTGAGACTCTTCTTCGTTGGACGCCTTGCTTACGTGATACAGCAAGCCTCCCCTCAATTCAAATCCTTTCATCCCTTCTGGGGTAGTCTCTTCTGCCAGCGCTTGCTGTAAACAGTTGTTAAGTCCTACATCATCTTGTTGTAGGTTTCGTATCTGTTCTCTAGACAAATTCATAACTTCTAACTCCCTGGCCTCATTTTCTTCTTAGGCCCAGCCTATTTCCCCGGGCTCCTTAGCTAAATTGCTCAGTCCAGGCCAGTCTCTCCCTAGCAGCATTTCGCGGGTCATACCGGGAACTATCCCCATTTCCATGTCTCGCTTATGGCCGCCTATCTCGACCTCGGCCATAGTAGTCGCATACTCTTTAATATCCCTGTGAATACATCGGATTACAGTAATCTCCGGCAAACGTTCTCCCTCTAGCTCTTGTACCAGCATTTTACTGCACCCGGTATCCACTAAAGCCTTCTTCGTTTGTCCGTTAACTTTGGCCTCCACTACCCAACCCGGGTGGTTTTCTTCAGCCACCTTGGTCATCCCGGTACAAGCCTCAGCCCACGCACACTCTGTTACGGGGCAGTACTTCCGGATGTGGCCGAACTGGCCGCAGCCGAAGCAAGCGGTCATCTTCTCGTTCCCCAGGTTCCATGTCGCTGCCTGTTTGGAGCCTGCTGGGTCGCTGGTTATCGTCGGCCTGGGCACCCACGCTCCCACCGGGTTTGCATACTCTATCCGGTCAGGACGCGTCTTCTTCACCCCCGGGTTGGCTCTGCCGGAGTTCGCTTGACCACTCTGCTCCGCCATCTTCTCTCGGGCTCTCACCTTCTCTCCCTGTGGCGCAGTTCAAGTTTGCCACATCTCTTCCACTTCCAAATAGTCCTCTAGTAGCTTCACAGCGCCCTCTAGGTCGGAGGGCTTGTTCTTAACTACCCAGTTCCGCGCGCCGCTGCTCAACGTCGAAACTAACTGTTCCATAATCACTATTTCTAGAACCTGTTCCGCTGTCTTCCCTTTGGGTTGAATCCACCGGGTTGCGTTAACTCTGAGCTTCTGGGCCAGCTTCCTGGGATGTAAGCCTGGTTTTAGTTTTAATTCTCGAAACTTCCTTCTATATGCTTCTTCGTTTAGGTTTAGGGTATTCAAAATGGCTGTTCTGACTACATCGTACTTTCCCGCCTCTTCTGGGTCCAACGTATCCACTATCTCTTGAGGCAATCCCGTGAGGTATGGGGTCAATATTAGAGTCCACTGGCCTTTTGGCCATTGGGCCGAGGTGGCTACCCTTTCGAAGGTGTGTAGGAAGGCGGCTGGGTCGTCCCCCGGACCCATTTTTTGAAGCTTTATGGGTGGACGCGTAGCTATTTGTTGTTTCTGTGTTAAACCTTCTGGGGTTACACTGAGTTGCGGTGCTTTTATTTGTTCAATTATCATCCGTTGTTGATCGGCTAGCTGTTTCAACAGGGCTTCTTGTCCTCAGTTATACGTTTCATCCATTTTTCCGCGTCGGTAGGTTGCGGGGGAGGCCCCACGGTCTGGGCGCCAATATGTGAGGGTCCGTTAGTCTTCGCCTCCCCCGAACCAAATAAAACAGGAGACGTTTTTAAACCAAACAACTTTTCTTCATTTATTAACTTGGGCAAGGGGATAGAAATGTCCATCAAATTGGGAATAAACTTCTCCTGTGTGAGCAACGGCTCATACAGGGGCACCCAGTCTTCATCAAACGGGCTGCTTGACCTCGACGCCCATGGGCCAGCCTGAACCCGGGTGGGTTCTTCGGGTTCGAAGTCATCTGGGTCCATGGTCAATAACGGTGTTGTCTCCTCATACCCTGTATATCCCCAGGGTACGTGGTTCTCTGCCCCGGCGGCATCCCAGGGTCCTGGTAATAACCCAGTTTCTTCAACTCTTCTAGATGCCATAACTTCTTTTCCTCCCTCTCTTTCTCTATTCGCTTCTTCTCTTCAACCAACTTTCGTCACCACTCTCTAGTCTCACTTTCTCGCCAATAAGAGGGCCGAACTGTCATTTCCCTCCTTCTCTTCTCCTCCGCCTCCCTCTTAGTGAGCCGCACCTGCTCCCACTTGCCCGTCCAAGGGTCTTGGATGGACACCCATTCCCATCCTTCCTCTTCAACGTCTCTCCTGCGACTGACTTCCCCCACAGCTCCCTCCTCAGGATCTTTCCATCCTCTTCCCGCCCAAACCTGAGGAGTCTGAGTCGATATAGTTAACCCCTTCATGCCCCGTTCTAAATCCATAGTGTCCACTGCCTGATGTAACATCTGGGGTGGGAAAGGCATGGGAGCTGTCTGGGTGCCCATGGAGGCTCTAGGGCGAGACGGCACTCCCAACCTCACCTCACGACCCGGGGTACGGGCGTCACATTCAGTCTTTTAACATGCATAAAGAAGAAGGGGGGGAGAGAAGAGTGTCTGCTGGAGTCTTATGCTGGTTCTTATGATGATAATCAATTATATCTGACATAGCTGAGGATGTAGAGTTCTGACTTTTTATCAAAGTTACATTAACACCAAGGACAATAAACCCTTTCAGGGAGACATTTCTGTGGGAAGATAACATTTGTCACAAGTCTGAACAGACATAGCTTTAGAAATAATTTCTGTCACTGTCAGCAGAACAAGGCTCTGGTACATTTTACTAAAGATATGCAATGGCTTGATCGTAATGTTCTTTATGGGACCAGATTATTTTTTGTTTGTCTGAAGAAATTAGAAGCAGGCCCTGGACTCATGCTTCCATAAAAATCTTTATTTTAAGGACAATATTGAAACGGTGACATTCCATGATCACTGTTTTGAAGGTGAAGTGGCTTTCCTTTAAAACTACGTTTCTATTTGGCTGTTCCCATGTTCCCCAGACGAATAGTAACTTGTAGTTTCAAAGAAAGGCCATGCAGGAAGGTATATGCATTATGCCTGGGCTTCTTTGTTTGAAGAGCGGGCATGTGATAGCCAATCAACAGCTTCGTCAGTTGTAACTTTAAAACCACACCTTCAACACAATCTGCCCCTTTCCTAACTTACATCTAAGAAACAAGCCGGGCACATCCACCTGCCATGAAGTTTGGGACTCTAACTTCTCTGCACTAATGACAAGTCACTGGTACATACCTGAAGATGTGGGCTTTGGTCCATGAACGCTAGCAGACTGTATGATTATTGTTTTTTAGTGATCTAACAAAGGTATCTATCCAGCATTGTACTGTGTGTTTAAACATCCCTGGCATTTTAAAACATACTGCAAGCTTACTTTTAAACTGGCTCTCTACCCTACTGCAGTTTTTTCTCATTACCCTTCCTGGGTAAAAGCTAAGCGTGCAAGCTTTAAGTCTCAAAACAGATAATGAAGCAAAGCAGCAAGCTAAGAGCATGAAGGTGGGGGGGGGGAGCATGTTGTTATCAGATATTTTATATACAGTGGAACAGCTCCATTCGCAAAAGTTTGCCTCTACTTGCGAACGGAGCTTCAAGATACAAACAAACAAAAAAAACCTTTCCTGCCCCTTTTTGACCTAAGTTCATCTGAGGTCAAAAGAAGAAAAATAAAATTAAAAATCTCCCCCTAGTGGTAGAGTACAGATTAACCGGCTTTGCGTTAGTTCCTATGGGAACTAGCACCTCTACTTGTGAACGGCGCCTCTAGATAAGAACGAAAAACAGCCAGAATGGATTAAATGGTTTTCAATGCATTCCTATGGGAAAATTTGGTTCTACAGTACTTACAAACGTTTCAACTAACGAACGTTTTCTGGGACGGATTAAGTTCATAAGTACAGGTTCCACTGTACTTATACATGAGTACTATACTTGCTGTGCCTCCTTGACAGGGACTGGATTCAATGATCCATAGGGTCCCTTCCACCTCTGCAGTTTGAAAATTATCATTGTTATTGTTGTTAAATAAAAAAAATCAGGTTTTTTTTTACTATTTAAATTTTCTTTAAAAAAATTTTTTTTGGTTTGGCTATAACTAGAAATCTCTGTAGGGCTGTTCTGCATGCAGGATGGATAACAATTTTTATATCAAATTGATTTAAATCACAATTTAAAGTATTTTTTTTAAATTAAATAGTCAAAAAAATTTTAAAAAATTTAATCATCATCTTCTTAGAACTGTAGACGGGTTCCTATGGCTCATTGAGTTCATCAGCCCCTGTCAAGGAGGCACGGTGAGAAATCAAATTCCCAGATAGTACAAACAGGAACGAAGCACACATTTCGCTGTTTGGCTCAGTTCAATTACCAGCCCAATAAGTGTTCTGTGGTTTGGCACACTAACCCTTCCGGCAGTGCCCTGAAGATTTGGGGAAGGGAAGCTGGACTGCTGCTTCTGAGAGGGTGCCTGCTGGAGGGGCGGGGGCACAGAACTATGGAACACCTGTTGGGCTGGTAAATGAACTAGGCTGAACTGCCAAACTGGCGGTCCGTGCCCCTCTCTACCAATGGTTTAGGTATCTGGCTGTGGGGCCTGAGGTTGCTTGTTCGATTCCCCACTGTAACTCCTTGACAGGGACTCAACTCTATGATTCACAAGGTTCCTTCCAGCTCATCAGTTCCAACGTTATTGATGATGTTGTTATTTTATTTAATTTACAGCTTCTTGTCCTCAACTCTACCTTTCAGATCCCTAGGCTGCTCTTTGGCTCCAGGGAAGCCTTTGGGAGTCTCAGGATGCAAACATTTCCCCCCACTCCCATTTTGTTAATTAAATTATAAACACAAATCAATTATACAGTTGTGCCCCGCTGGACGATTACCCCGCTCTACGACAAATCCGCTTTACTGTACGTTGACCTTTTTGCGATCGCTTTTGCAATCACAAAACAATATTTTAAATGAGGTTTTTTCGCTGTGCGATGATCAGTTCCCTGCTTCTGGAGCCGATTTTCGCTTTACGACGATCAGCAAACAGCTGATTGTCGGGGTTCAGAATGGCCACCGGCTGAAGAAAATGGCCCCCCGCTGTTTTCTAGGATGGATTCCTTGCTTTACAGGCACCGAAAGTGGCCGCTGTATGGAGGATCTTCGCTGGACGAGCAGGTATTCAGCCCATTGGAACGCATTGAACAGTTTTCAATGTGTTTCAGTGGGTTTTTTTATTTCATTTGACGACGTTTTCACTCTACAGTGATTTTGCTGGGACGAATTAACATTGTCAAGCGAGGCAACACTGTAATATGCATTTTTCTTTATATAACTATGTGTTCCACAAAATTAGCCTTGGTCAACAATCTGGTTGCAACATTTTGGATCAGCTGATAGTTTCTCTGCCACTTCGAAATCCAGCTTGTACTTCTGGGAGTTCTAAGTCCACATACTACTGAAGCCTACCTTGTAGGATTTTGAGCATAACCTTGCTAGCGTGTGAAATGAGTGCAATTGTATGGTAGTTGGAGCATTCTTTGGCACTGCCCTTTGGGATTGGGATATAGACTGCTCTTTTCCAGTCCACTGGCCACTGCTTAGTTTTCCAAACTTGCTGTCATATTGAGTGTAACACCTTAACAGCGCAATCTTTTAAGATTTTAAATAGTTCCACTGGAATGCCATCACCTCCAGTGGCCTTGTTGTTAGCTATGCTTTCTAAGTCCCACGTGACTTCGCTCTCCAGGATGTCTGGCTCAAGGTCAGCAACCACACTATCTGGGTTGTTTGGGACATCCAGATCTTTCTGGTATAATTCCTGAGTGTATTCTTGCCACCTCTTCTTGATGTCTTCTACTTCTGTTAGGTCCCTACCATTTTTGTCCTTTATCATGTCCATCTTTGCATAAAAGGTTCCTTTAATATCTCAAATCAGATCTCTGATTTTTCTCTTTCTATTATTTTCCTCTGTCACTTTGCACTGTTCATTTAAGAAGGCCCTCTTGTCTCTCCTTGCTATTCTTTGGAAGTCTGCATTCCATTTTCTGTAACTTCCCCTATCTCCATTGCATTTTGTTTCCCTTCTCTTCTGTTTGTAAGGCCTCATTGGACAGTCACTTTGCTTTATTTATTTATTTATTTATTTATTTTATTTATATCCCGCCTATCTGGTTGTTGAAGACCACTCTAGGCGGCTAACATACGGAGCATTTTATAATGGTCTTGAATAATGAAGGCACAATCTACAGCAGAATTTGAAAACATTCATTTGAAATGTTTGCCTTTTATTACAAATACCTGCCTTGAAGATATATAACAAATCAATGTCATAACACCTTTTTTAAACTTTTAGATCACCATCATAAATATATTTGCACATGTACTTGACTGTGTTCCATGTCCTATGCAGTTTCTAGTTACCTGTTGTTTCTGACACAACAGGAAGGACCACTTGTCCTTTCCTACACATTTGTTGGTGCATCAAATTTGAGGAGCAGCCAGTCATAAAATCCAAGTTTGCATGTTGGGTGAACACTGTTCTCCAAGGACATACCCTCCTAGGCTAGGTATTCAGTTAAAGATAGCTAACAATCCATTCCAATGTAACAACTACATTCACTTTCTTGCATTTCCTTTTCTTTGGGATGTTTTTTGTTGCTGCCTCCTGTACAATGTTACGAGCCTCCATCCATAGTTCTTCAGGCACTCTGTCCACCAAATCTAGTTTCTTAAATCTGTTCTTCACTTCCACTGTGTATTTATAAGGGATTTGGTTTAGATTATACCTGAGTAGCCCAGTGGTTTTTCCTACTCTCTTCAGTTTGAGTTTTGCTATAAGAAGCTATTGATCAGAGCCACAATCAGCTCCAGGTCTTGTTTTTGCTGACTGTATAGAGCTTCTTCATCTTTGGCTGCAGAGAACATAATCAATCTGATTTTGGTATTGCCTATCTGGTGATTTCCATGTGTAGAGTTGCCTCTTGCGTTGTTGGAAGAGTGTTTGTGATGACCAGCTTGTTCTCTTGACAAAACTCTATTAGCCTTTGCCCTGCTTTGTTTTGAACTCCAAGGCCAAACTTACTTGTTGTTCCTTTTATCTCTTGACTCCCTACTTTAGCATTCCAGCCGCCTGTAATGACAAGAACATCTTTCTTTGATGTCAGTTCTGGAAGGTGTTGTAAGTCTTCATAGAACTGGTCAGTTTCAGCCTCTTTAGCATCAGTGGTTGGTGCATAAATTTGGATTCCTGTGATGTTGAAAGGTCCGCCTTGGGTTTATATTGAAATAATTCTATCATTTTTGAGATTGTATCCCAGTACAGCTTTTCCCACTCTTTTGTTGACTATGAGGGCTACTCCATTCCTTCTACGGGATCTTGCCCACAATAGTAGATATGAGAATTGTCTGGATTGAATTTGCCCATTCCCTTCCATTTTGTAGTTCACTGATGCCCAGGATGTAAATGTTTATTCTTGCCATCTCCTGTTTGACCACATCCAGCTTACCAAGGTTCATAGATCTTACATTCCAGGTTCCTATGTAGTATTTTTCTTTGCAGTACTGGACTTTCCTTTTACTTCAAGGCGCATCCGCAGCTGAGCGTCCTTTCGGCTTTTGCCCAACCACTTCATTAGCTCTGGAGTTACTTGTACTTGGTCCTCCGCTCTTCCTCAGTAGCATGATGGATGCCTTCTGACCTGAGGGGTTCATCTTCCGGCGTCATATCTTTTAGGCTTTTGTTTCTGTCCATGGAGTTTTCTTGGCAAAGATACAGGAGTGGCTTGGCAGTTCCTGCTCCAGGTGGATCGCGTTTAGTCAGAACTCTCCACTATGACCTGTCTGTCTTGGGTGTCCCTGCACAGCAATGCCCATAGCTTCTCTGAATTACTCAAACCCCTTCACCATGTCTAGGCAGCAATCCATGAAGGCTAGAACTCCACTATACTATATCCTGGAATTACAGAATATACTTTACCCACCAAGATATAAACCCTCTTGGACTCTTATCACCTGTTCAAATCTCCCATTAGAATCTCACAGGATCGCCTCCCACTGTGTGTGTGTGTGTGTGTGTGTGTGTGTGTGTGTGTGTGTGTGTGAGAGAGAGAGAGAGAGAGAGAGAGAGAGAGAGAGAGAGATGTGCCATTTGGTGTTCTTTTCCTGTGAATCAGCCCTTGTAGCCCAATCTACTGTCAATTAAGCACTTCCCCTCATTATCTGCAGATGGCCGGGGAGTGTGTGTGAAAAAATATATTTTTGTAAATTTATTTAAAAAATAAAAACATTTATAATGAATTTATTTAGCAGAGAATGTATTAGTCCCATCAAAGGTTGTGCCTTTTACATAACTGTGCAACAAGATTCCATCCTATACCTATGTGCATGTGTGTGTACACAAACACACACACACACACACACACACACACACACACACAGAATTTATCTGGAGTCTTCGATGCAGCTATAATTAAAAGATCATTTTGCTTCATATACCTCAGTATAACCATGTAATTGTTGATAAGGACCTCTTTGTAATTAATTAGAACAAGATTTATTGGGCCATTGTTATTTTGAAAACTCCTTATTCCCCCCCCCCGCCTCTCATCCCTACAGTATTTTGCGCTCTTATGTGTATAAACCTGGGGGCGGGACTAACTATCACGCTCCTTGTGTTTGAGGATATGGATAGAACGTCGCCAAAGCTGAGGCGGAAATAAATCCGGGCGTGGTTGAACAGAAACTACAACTCCCACAAGCCACTGCGAACCCTTTCGGCCTCTTGCCCGCAGGCGATCTCTCCGGCGTGCTTGCAGCTACGAAAATGGCCGCAAGTAGCGGTGGCAGCAGCGGCGGCACCGGGTCTGAGAGTAATATTCCGGAGTACGAGACCCCGGAGCTGAATACTCGCGTGTTCCACGTGGGCTCCTTCGGGGCTCTCTGGAAATCGGAGCTGCGGCCGGAAGACCTGTCTCTACAGGCGGCGGCGGCGGATAGCGACGAGGCCGTGGCCGAAGAACTCAGCTGTCCGCCTGAGCTGGCCGCCGAGCTGAGGACGGTGTGCAGGTGAGCAGAGAAATGGCTTGTGGAGGCGGGGCGGGGGAAGGGGGGGGGGGAAGCCTGTTGCTCCATCTGCGTTACCTGCCTTCCAGGACCCGTTTGCTTGGAGGAACGCCCGAATGGAGCTCCATCAGATGGGTTCAGCAGCGGCAGGCGCCGGACTTTGCACGGCTGGGGTTGCGCTGTCCGCGCGATCACCTGGCCCCTCTTCACTGTACGGTGTTCCGATTGCACACCCCTAAAACTCGGTCGATCTGTGTCGGGCTTACTTATGAGTAAGCATCGATACAATGCGGGCAAGCGTGCACGCTGGTGCTTATTGAAGAAGAGGGTCGGTGGCGCACTGGCGTTCATGTCAGCCTGGCTATTTGTGAGCAAGCTTCGAGTCGGGGGTTGAACTTCCTTGCTGTCCCTGACGCACTTGCAGCCCGGTCGTGCACGTGTTTGTGCATTCTGAAGCTCCACGGAGCTCAAGAGTGCTTCTTGCTAAGGTCGTTTGCACAGAACTACAGCCTCAAGTCAAACTTCCAATCCCGGGAAGCCTAACAGGAAGTAATTCTTCCTCCGATTATAGGTCGCTCAAACTAGAGAGATAGAAAAAGTGATAGAGTGACGCACGATTTAAAGAGACTTTTTCCGTGAGAGTTTCCTGTGTAAATCAATGAAGACTTTGAGTAACTAAGCGTAGTTATGATTGAGCAGCAATTTTCGGGACCCATCTCCATTCCTATTTAGCACCAAATTTGGGCATTGCTGTTCTTCCTAATGTGTGTCTTATTTCAAAAGATGAGTTGTAAAAACCAGCAGGACTGTACTGTATATAGGTGAAATTATTCAAGTCAGTGGCAAACAGACTGATCCACACAGCGGGAGATGGATGGAGATATACCATGATGTAAGCGCATTGGATTATATTCGCAGGTTACCATAGATTGCTGTCTTGGCTCAGTCTGCCCCGCCCCAGTTGCCCTCGGCAGTAACAGCATTTTAGGATTATTGCAAACCCACCCATCCCTAACCCCACATATAAAATGGGGATTTATGTGGTGTGAAATTGCTTTTGACTCTGAGACGGTTTTCAAAGTATGTGAGATGTTCAAATAATGTTTTACCATGGACTCATTGTAGTGAGCTTCCATAGTTAAGCACAGGGTGGATTTGATTTAAATCACGATTTTTAAATGTAAAGTCTCATTCTTGCAGGTAGTTTTAATCTTTAATATCTGCAACTAGATGATTTCATATGTAGAATAATAACTAGAGGAGGGGCTTTGTATTCGTATACGAATATGAAGCCCACTGGCACAGGTGGCTGGCTTGATGAACACCCACCACCAGACCCTGCCCGATCATTGACCACATGGCATGAGTGAGTGGTGTCATTGTGTGTGCCCCAATCGTGCTAATAAATTGACTGCTGCAGCCCCACCTCCCTGCTCACGCAACCACTCTGGCAAGGGGGTTGGAGGATGAGTTTCCCTACTCAGCTTCCGAGTGGCTGGCTGAGCAGGGAGGTGGGGCTGCAACAGCCAACCTACTGCAGCAATTGAGATGATGATGCCAGCCACACGCACCATGCTGTAACTGGTCCGGCGGGGTCTGGGGGTGGGTATTGATCACGTTGGCCACCTGTGCCAGCAGGCTTCATATTTGTATATGAATACAAAGCCCCTGTCTCTAATAATAATTTGTCAGATTAGTAAAATGATTTTAGTTTAATCAGAAATGATTTTAGTTTAATCAGAAATGATTTTAGTTTATCATAAAACCATAGAAAAGTGAATTTGGAAGGGGCCTACAAGGTCACCAAATCCAACCCCCTGCTCAACGCAGGAATACAGTCAAAACATATCTGCCAGATGATTATCTCAGTTTTTCTTTAATACCTCCAATGTTGGAGCACTCACCAACTCCTGAGGTAACTGGTTCCTCTGTCGTACTGCTCTAACAGTTAGGAGGTTCTTCCTGATATTCAGCCAAAATTTGGCTTCCTTTGAGCCCATTGTTGTGTGTCCTGCACTCTGGGATGATCGAGAATAAATCTTGCCCCTCTGTATGACAGCCTTTCAAATATTTGAGAAGTGCTATCATATCACCCTTTAAGTCTTCTTTTCTCAAGGCTAAACATGCCCAATTCTTTCAGCCTTTCCTCATAAGGCTTGGTTTCCAGCCCTCTGATCATCCTTGTCACCCTCCTCTGAACTTGTTCCAATTTGTTAGCATCCTTCTTGAAGTGTGGTGTCCAGAAGTGGACACAGTGCTCAAAGTGAAGCCTAACCAGTGCTGAATAGAGGGGGACTAGCACCTCGTGGGATTTGGAGACTGTACTTCTGTTAATGTAGCCTAAAATAGCATTAGCCTTTTGTGATTGGGTTCATTAAAGATTGGGAGTAGTTCCTCATTTTTTGGCGGGAAATGACAACTGAGTCTCTTTTTGAACGTTAACGGGTTTATTTGGTTTACCATTGGGCGAATCCACAACAACTTCTATGGGTTCAAACAAACTAACATCAGGTAACTGTCCAGACTGTGGAGACAACATTTCTGGCTCAGAACCAACAGGATTCATTGTGGGGCTGGCCCAAAACATTCTCAGTCGGTGGGCTTCCTCATTGGAGCATTCCAGACCGCGCAAATTGTCCCACAACAGGGATGTCGGGCCCAAACTCCCTCCAGTGGTGGATGGTTGAAGGAAGAGTCTGGACAAATCACCTTC
This sequence comes from Pogona vitticeps, assembly GCF_051106095.1. NCBI lineage: Eukaryota > Metazoa > Chordata > Lepidosauria > Squamata > Agamidae > Pogona > Pogona vitticeps. Next base: position 223,112,084 of record NC_135784.1, on the reverse strand, counting down.
CTCGAGGGACTTATACCCGTGGAAAAACCACAACCATCCATTCTAGCGGATCCACCGACGTACAACTCTCTTTAGGTGTATCTGGATTAGGCAGTAATCCTCCTACCTTCAAATTAGGGAAATCCTCTAACAGCCCTCTCATCCTATCATATTTCAATTCCTTCTCCTTTCCCTTTTCTCCTTCTCCCTTCTTTCCTCCTGTCGCTGGTATTCTGAATTCCCTTCATCTCCCCTCCTCTCCTGTTTCCTCCTCCCACATGGGTAGAATTAACTCCTTCCCTCTTTCTCCCTTTCTCTCTTCCACCAGACAAATCTCAACCTTTTCCTTCTTTCTCTTTGATTTCCTTTCCTTCTCCTCTTCTACCTTCAACTCTTTCATCTCAGTTGTCTCAGTTTGAGGGGATGGCTCACTCTATTCTTTCTCATGTTTCTCTACAGCTCCTTCACACCTTTTTTGTAGCCACATCACACTGTTAGCTCATATTTAGCTTGTGATCTACGACAAATTCAAGATACTTCAAGGTCGTTGTTTTGCTGAGTCAGGTATCCCCCATCTTGTAACTGTGCAGTTGGTTTCTTTTTCCGAGGTGCAGTACTTTGCACTTAACCCTGTTGAATTTCATTCTGTTGCTCTTGGCTCAGTGCTCCATCCTATCAAGGTCATTTTGAATGTTTTTTCTGTTTTCTAGGGTATTAGTTATTCTGCCCAGTTTAATATCATCTGCAGATTTGACAAGCATTCCCTGCACTCCTTCATCCAAGTCATTAATAAAAATATTGAAGAGTCCCGGGCCCAGTAGTGAGCCTTGGGGTATCTCACTTGTTACCTCTCCCAGTTAGAGAAGGACCCTCATCACCCTCTGAGTACGATTCTTTACCAAATGTATATCCACACGTTCTATCCAGCCCACACTTAGTTAGCTTGCTAATCAGGATACCATGGGGCACTTTGTCAAAAAGCTTTGCTGAAGTCAAGATAAACTACATCTATAGCATTCCCTCTGTCTATCAGGGAGGTGACCTGATAAAAAAAATGAGATCAAATTAGTTTGGCAGGATTTGTTCTTGACAAATCCGTGTTGGCTTCTAGGTATTACTGCATTGTTTTCTAGGTGCTTGCACAATGACCGCTTAATGATCTGTTCCAGAATTTTGCCTGAGATTGATGTCAACCTGACTGGCCTGTAGTTCCCAGGTTCCTCTTTTTTGCCCTTTTTGAAGATAGGGACAACATTAACCCTCCTCCAATCCTCTGGCACCTCACCCAATTCCCATGATTTCAAGAAAATAATAGATAGCGGTTTTTAAGCATTCTTCAGCCAGTTCCTTCAGTACTCTCGGATGCAGTTCATCCGGCCCTGGAGATTTGAACTCGTTCAAGGTGGTAAGGTATTTCTTGACTATTTGTTTATCTGTCTCCAGCTGCGATCCTGCCTACCCACTTGCACTTCCAATTTGTTTGGAAGTTCATAGTCAGTCTGTTTAGTAGGTTAATTACTCATATTTGGAGAACTACTTGAATTGTTTTATTTATTTATTTATTTATTTATTTAACATATGCTGCCCATACTACCCAAAGGTCTCTGGGTGGCTTTTATTTATTGTTTTATTTAACTAAAACAATAACATTACATAACATATTCTAGTATGTGCTTAATAATGTTTATTAACTGAAGCGGTTAAAGTATTCTTTTAAAAATAATAGTGAATAAAGTTGACACATAACTTGTGCCTTTGCTTGGTGAAACAACCAAGGGTAACGCGGGAACATGACAACTGTTTTCTGTAGTTCAGTTGTCTTCATCTTCATGGAGTTCTGGACACCCCACTTCAAGAAAAGCTGTCATACACAGGAGGGGCAGGATCTGTTTTCGATCATCCCATTTGAACCTGGGGCTCCTGAGTCCTAGGTAAACACTATGCCAGTACAGTGGAGTCTCGACTTGCGTTCAGCTCCACTTACGAATTTTTTGATCTACGGATTTCTCCGGCCGCAAAGTTTCACTTAGACTTGCGGCTGGAGAATCGACCTACGGACCAGAAGGGTGAGGTGGGGAAAGCACCATATTCAAATTTTGCGCTTTCCTCGCCTCCCCCTTCCAGTCCGTAGGCTGCAGGTCTAAGCCCCGAAAGCCCAAAGCTGACAGTGGGTGCAGGGTGGCTTTCGGCTTCCAAAGCTGAGAGTGAGGGGGAAAGGCGGGGAAAGCCAAAAGCCGCTCTGCTCCCGCTGTCAGCTTTGGGCTTTCAGGGCTTAGAAAGCTGGACCCACTGGCCTCTTGTCTCCTGTCCCTGATGCCCCTCCTGTCCCTGATGCCATCCCTGCGGGGATGGGGGGCAGAGGACAGTGGGGACAGAGGGCAGCGGGTGCAGCTTTCTAAGCCCTGGGAATTTTTTTTCCCTCTGGCTGGAACGAATTAAATGATTTTCAGTGCATTCCTATGGGAAATGGATCCTCGACCTACAGAATTTTCGACCTGCAGCCATAGTTCCAATACGGATTAATTCTGTAAGTCAAGGATCCACTGTACACTGTACTGGCTCTCAGTGTGGGGATAACATACTACATTTGTATGGCTTGCATGGAGATGTGTGGAGTTTAAAATTGTAAAGAAAAATAGTTTCATGCACATTACACTTCTTGGCTATTGTCAGGGTTTGGCATTGTTGGGCTGTTTCCATGGACTGTGCTTCCATGGGGTGCAGCTTGCCTCAGGCAGCAGATACTAGGGCGGGCACAGCGTTCTTTATGTGGAGAAGAGTTTACTATTCATGGAGCCTCACGCACTGTCTGAAGTGCTACAGCTGACATATTTATTTTATGTTATTTATATACATCTTTTTTTGTAAGGAACTTACTGTAGTTTACAATATTCAAAAACCAGTATATAAAATATAATAAGCAAATCATTAAAACTATTGAAGAAACAAGAGTTAAAACTTTTTAAAACTTTATTGAAGACCCACCTCTTCAGGCAGGTTTTTAATAATCACGACTGAGTACACTTTAAAGAATGTGGGAAATGCTGTGAGGTTTGAGGCGAGCTGATTCACATCTTTTCTGTTGATCACATGATGCAATGGGAAGCTCAGCCTGGAGTTCCCCATTCCCAGTCATTAGTTTTTCCTTTCCATCAGAGGGCCTTCTACTTTTAAACATTTGAATTCTTTCACATTATTTTAGACATGTGATCTTTTGAACCGCTATAGAAAGGAAAGCACCATTTCCCTTGCCTCCTGTCTCATTAGGGAAGTCCAGGTGAATGCATGTGTGCTCACACATGCGCAGACACAAACACTATTTATTTATTAAAATATTTTTACCCCACTTTTCTTCTTAGAAAAAGGACCCAAGGCAGCTTACAACATTTAAAGACAATATAAGGATCCCCAACACTCATTCCCAACAAAGCCTCTTTCCCAAGACATTTTTAAACAGCTTCAGCTAAGTGGGCAGAGCTCCTGTTTATTCATTTACTTATTTACAGCTTAACAAGTTTTCCCACTAGGCAAGATAAGATGAGGAAATCAGTAAATTGACAAAGGAGAAGCCTTCTTAAGGTAGTTCCTTTGAACTGTGCCACCTACAGGTATTTCAGTAGAATTGCAATAACAGGCTTTTCTTGCCTCTCTCTGTGTGACTCTGTACATCAAAGGGAGCCAAATCCCCACCACCACCATGACTTCATAGCAGGAGAATGTGAGTGAATTTATATTTCTCTCCTTTTCACACTCTGAGTTCCTGGATACTAGTTTTCAGCTAAGTAAGTTTGCTTTAAGCATTTAAATGTTTCAAATCCCTTAATGTATTTTAAATCATTGTTAACATTTAAAAGCTTTTTCAGGTGTTATTTTTTAAAAAATTACAGTGGTGCCCTGCATTACGATGACCCTGCATGATGATAAAATCGCTTGACGACTTTGGTTCCTATGGGCTTTTTTTGCTTAACGATGATTAGGTCCCTGCTTCGGGAAACATTTTTTCGCTGGACGACAATTTTCCCAGCTGATAGTCGGGTTTCTAAAATGGCCTCCCACTGTTTTCTGACCCTTGTTTCAGAAGACAGGCATTAAAAACAGCTGATTGGGGCTCACATAGGCTGCCCTATGGAGGATCTTTGCTGGATGAGCAGGTATTTTCCCCATTGGAATGCATTAACCGGTTTTCAGTGCATTCCAATGGGGATTTTATTCTTGCATGACGACGATTTCGCTGTACAGTGATTTTGACAGAATGGATTATCGTCGTCATGCGGGGCACCACTACTTATTTTCACATTGCGAGCCACCTTGGGTTTCCGCATCAGTAGAAATGTGACCTACAAATGGTACAAAATAAATAAATAAAACATTTTTGAAAATATTAATATAAGATGACTCCCACCCACCGTCCCATAATGTATATAAATGCAAATGTCAAATACTAGCTGTAGAAGGAATGCTTTTGTCTGCCAGCAGACAGACACAAGGAAGGGGCCAAACAAACCTGAAGAAAAGTATTCTGTAGTCTGGCAGCAGCTACTATAAAAATTCTGTCTCATGTCCTTACTGCATAAACCTCTGAAAGTTATGGGCTGAAGATCTTGATGAACAACATAGGAGTTCATGTGGGAAGATATGGTTTTTCCAATATATTCTGGACTCAGGTTTTATATGGTTTTTTAGTTCCATGAAGATGTTAAATAATAGGGGATAAAACTGAACCCCGAGGGACCTCACAGTCCAATGGCCAGGGTATTCATCAGGAGTTCCTTTGCATTGTCTTCTGAGTTCTCCCCTCCAGGAAGGACCAGATCTATTGCCTCCAAGTCCCATCCCAGAGAGACAGCTTCAAAGAATGTCACAGGCAGTGATAACAAAAGCAGTTTGTTTTGTGTTTCTTGTTGAAAAGCAACTAGAGATGCAGTCAAATGAACAGAGATTCCACTGCCCACTTCCCAGCACAGAACACCCACCAGGGCAACCAAAGTCATCTGGGTTCCATAACCAGGCCTGAAGCCAGATTAAAAGGGATCGAGATAATCCGCTTTATCCAGAAAACCTTGGAGATTTTTCTTCCTCTCTTTCTGTTTGTGAGAAATAAGGTGAAGGTGTAGTTCTAGTGTAAATGTAACGTCTCTGTTGTAACTAGAAATCTTGTGATAAAGCTGGACAACTATTTTCTAGCCATGCAAACCTTTTTTTGGATAACGGTTTGGGTTCCCTTTAGCATAACTGGGGTATAAATGAATGAATGAATGAATGAATGAATGAATGAATGAATGAATGAATAAATAAATAAATAAATAAATAAATAAATAAATAAATAAATAAATAAATAAATAAAATAAAATAACTGCATGAGGTTACATCTTAATAACTGGTTGTTCCTCTATATTTTACATTAAGACCAGAATCCTGTCAGTTATTTACGCTGGCAGAAGTGCAAACGTGTAAATTACAGTGGCAAGTTGGGGCTAGCTAATGAGTCCTGCTTCCACTCTTTGCTGTGCTAGTGTCTCTGCTTCTTTTCCAGAGTTGATGTATTGAAGATTTCTCATAAGGAAGACACAGAAGTTATACCTGAAGACACAAGCTTAATAACTCTTAGGTATGGTGAATTTTACTACAATTCCTACCAGTTCTTTAAGTGCAGTAATGGTCAGCATGGCTTTTTAGGTTGCCCTTGAGTGACTTACAAGTACTTTGAGGAAACATCATGGTTGCATTCAGTCAGATGTGTTAATGGAAATGATGTAAAATTTGGAGCAAAAAGGATACTCTCACTTCTCTTTGTTTCACTGCCATGAGTGTGCACAGTTTCTAGGATGTCTGATGATATAACACCTATAGGTCCTTTGCAGCCTTTGCAGCCTTGTGCCTGTTTTTAGGCTCCATTTGTCCAAGGAATTCAAATACTTTATTGACAACTCTCTCCCAACTCTTTCAGGCAGCAGGTCCAACACTGGGTTCCCTAGGCTGGATGTTCTTGGATTGCAACTTCCAGAGGCCCTTGCTAGAGCAGCTGGAGTTGGTGTTAGAGAATGTCTCCATGTCCTGGGTGTTATTCCACTACTTAAACGTTTGTATTGCCTTTCATTAAAGCAAGTACAGTGGTGCCCTGGAAGACGGGCGCTCCGTTTAACGACGAATCCGCATTATGCCAAGGTTTTTGCGATCGCAAAAGTGATCACAAAACAATGTTTTGAATGGGGGAATTTCGCTGTGCGATGATCGGTTCCCGGTTTTGGGAACCGATTTTCGCTTCCCAACGATCCAAACAGCTGATCGTCGGGTTTTCAAAATGGCCACCAGGTGCTCAAAATGGCTCCCCGCTGTGTTTAGGAGCCATTTTTTGCTGCACAGGCACCTGAAAATGGCTGCCCCTATGGAGGATCTTCGCTGCACGGTGAGTTCTTAGCCGATTGGAACACATTAACCAGGTTTTAATGCGTTTCAATGGCTTTTTTATTTTTGCTTTACAACGTTTTCCTTCTACAGCGATTTTGCTGGAACGAATTAATATCATAATGCAAGGCACACTGTACAAGATTTGCAGTAGTGGAATAACACCACTGGACATAGCCCACAGGAAATGTATGAAATAATAAATTTATTTATTTATTTATTTCATTTATACCCCGCCTATCTGGTCAAATGTGACCACTCTAGGCAGCTGAAATTTTTATTGAAGAAGTAAGTACTCAAGCAAATGCATAAAATAATCATCATAATAAATAAATACATTTCAGAAATTCCATTTTCCAAGACATATACCCCTATTTCCCCAAAGATAAGACTGGGTCTTACGAGTATATTTATTTTTGCTCCATTAGGGTTTATTTTTAGGAGATATTTTATTTTTTAATGTACAGCAGTCTACATTTATTCAGATACAGTCATGTCATCTTCTGGAATATCGTAATAACTCTCCAAACTCTGAATTCCAGCCTGAATTTTTTGTGACTCCCTCCAGGGAGGGGGGAGTGGTGACAGCGGCGGTGATGTTGGCGTTAAGGGCCCCAACACAAACTGGCACCAAACCCCTTCTGCCACAGGACTGGATGGTTTCTGTCTCGTTTCAGGAACACACTTGCTTGTTGAGGTGGTGGTGGGAAAGGGAAGTATGGATCCCGCAGGCCTGCGCAGACGAGACTAAGTCAATCCGGGTTGCTGCGCATTGAGTCCCTGGTGGAGGGCGGGGTTTTATTTTACTGGGGCTTATTTTTGGGATAGGGCTTATATTATGAGCATCCTGAAAAATCATACTAGGGCTTACTGTATTTTTAGGTTAGGTCTTATTTTCAGAGAAACAGGGTAATAGTGCAGCTGAAGCACAAACAATTAGGCCTTTCTCTTTAGAGGCAGGGTGACAGGCTTTCTGTCAACTGCAAGTACATATACATCCTATTTCATAATTGCATTTATTTATTAAAACATTTCAAAACCACCCTTTCCCCCTTTGAATACCAAGTAGATTTGCAAATATTAAAATAATACAGTGGTGCCCCGTATAGCGAGGTTAATCCGTTCCGGATTAACCTTCGCTATACGAAAACATCGCTGTGCGGGTAAGGAAAGCCTATTGGAACGCATTAAACTTAGTTTAATGCGTTCCAATAAGCATGCAAACTTACCCCTGCAGCGATGTTTTCGCGTCCGGCGGCCATTTTGGAGCCGCCGATCAGCTGTTCGGCGGCTCCAAAATGGCCGCCGGTCGCCCCAATCGTCGCAAAGCGAGTGCGGCGATTGGGGCAGATCCGTATAGCGATCCCCAAAAAGGGATCGCTATACGGATTCTTCGTTAAACGGTGCGCTCGTTAAGCGAGGCACCACTGTATTGCCAAAACCCAAACCAAACTAAACCCACACATGCAAACAGAAAGAAGAAGTATTCTGTGAGGGTTCATTAATCTTCGCCTCCCCCGAACCAAATAAACTCAGAGACTCATTTAAACCAAACACTTTGTCTTCATTTATTAACGGGGGTAGGGGAATGGAAATGTCCATTAACTTGGGATCAAACTTCTCCTGAGGAAACAACGGTTCTCTCAGGGTTGCACCATCTTCAACAAACGGGTTGCTTGTCCTCGACGCCCATGGACCGGCCTGAACCTGTGAGGGTTCTTCGGGTTCGAGGTCATCTGTATCTTTCATCAATAACGGGGTTGTCTCTTCATACCCTGCAGATTCCCAGGGTATGTGGTTCTCTCCCTCGGTGTAACCCCAGGGTCCTGGTAGCCACCCAGTTTCCTGAGTTCTTCTATATGCCATTGTCTCTTTTCTTCCCTTTCCCTTTCTGTCTTCCTCTTCTCTTCCACTAACTTGCGTCTCCACTCTCGTGTCTCTCTTTCTCCCCAATAGGAGGGGCGTACTGACATTTCTCGCCTCCTCCTTTCCTCTGCCTCTCTTTTAGTTAGACGTACCGATTCCCACTGGCCGGTCCAAGGGTCTCGGATGGAGACCCATTCCCATCCACTCTCTTCCCTCTCTCTCTCCTGACTGACTTCCCCAGCAGCCCCCTCTTCTGGATCTCTCCTCACCTTTCCCGCCCAAACTTGAGGAGTCTGGGTAGCTACCGTTAACCCTCGCATGTCCCAGGTTAGATCTAGGGTGTCCACTGCTTGATGAAGCATCCGTGGTGGGAAGGGCAGGGGAGCTGTTTGCGTGCCCACAGTGGCCTTAGGGCGAGACGGCACTCCCAACATCACCTCTCGACCCGGGGTACGGGTATCACACATTCCAACAGAATACTTAAGAGCAACCAATTTAAATTCCTGACTAAACAAGTTAATGCTGAAAAAGTTGCAAAGTTGGCAACCCAAAATGCAGGAAATGACCTGTGGTGTCATTGACTTCAGTTTTCTCTAGCTGGGCAGGAGGGAATCAGCTCCATTTGGACTTTACTGCCCCTGGAGATTCATCTCCCCTACTAGTAACACTAAACTATTGAAAGGGTCACCTGGAAGCCAGTAATTAAATTTGGTTATATAAAAGTTCATTTTTTTTCACTCGGATGAACTTGGTAGTGCTCATGTGGTCTCCTGTTATCATAATTCCATAAAAATTGAACCCCAATTCATTAAATTCTGGCTATCCAAATAGTTTGGATTATGCTTCTGGTATAGGATGTGCTCATTACAATTTCACACTACAGTAAGTTGATTTCTAAGACCATATTGTACCCTCTAATGAGCATTTCAGTGCTGCCCACCTGGGATTTTAGATAAAAGTTTGTATTTTAGACTAAATTATGTGGGTTCAGATGGGATTTTCAAGTCCTGTTTTTTAAAAATATTTACACAATGGTGCTAGATTATATTCTGAGTTTTGTGGCTTTATAATTCCCCCCTTTCCCTACTCCTTTTTCCCTTCATTTTCCTGTGTTCTGTAGCATTAGACAGAAAGCTCTTGAAAGACGAGAAGAAACCATCATGATAGATCGTGCATGTAGACAAGAAACATTTATTTATGAGATGGTAAGGTCTTTCTCTTCTTATTGCTGCACCATCTACATATGTGAACTGTTTGCTGAAGTGAATTCAAGTCCACAACAGCTTTTGTGCTGTAGCACTGCATGGACTTCTTTACTAAAAGCAGAGGGCATTTTGGGTGGCGGCAGAGTTTTTCACCAACGGGAGAGAGGTTAGTTTATATCAGCCTTCCTCAGCATGGTGCTCCCTAGGTGTGCTGGACTGCATCTTCATTCTTTGGGCATGTTGACCAGGGATGACAGGAGTTGAAATCCAAGCCATGTAGAGCACACCAAGTTGGTGAAAGCTGCCTGACACTACACCTGCCAAAATTCTTTTTAATGCATGTCTTCATTGTATGTTTGTGTGTGTATATATTTTCTTTGCCCCTTTCACTGTTTTCCGAACGTAAGAGGCTGCAAATCCTCTTTTTTGTTTATTTTATTTTATTATCATTATCTATATCCTGCCTTTCTCTCCACAGGAAACCCAGGGTGGCTCACAACAATTAAAACTGTACAACAGTCACATTTTAAAAAACACTATAAAGCTATATTTTAGAAAAGCAGTTAATCACTATTAAAGCCAAGATTAAAAATGAAATTCAAAACATTTTAAAAAACATTTTAAAATATCTAAATTTAATGTGTATAATTTCTGAAACACCCCCCCTCCATTACTTAAAAGGATGAGAGGAATCAATATAAGGATGAGAGGAATCAATATAAGGATGAGAGGAATCAATATAAGAGAATCATATACAGTGGTGCCTCACTTAACAATGTTAATTGGTTCAAAAAAACCCATCGCTATGGGAAAACATTGTTTCCCATAGAGATGCATTGAAAACTGGTTAATCCGTTCCAGTAGGCACAGATTACCATCCTTAAGCGAAAAAACCCATAGGAAACATCGTTAAGCGATACAATGTTTCCTCCATTGGAATGCATTGAAGCCTATTCAATGCATTTCAGTGGTTTTGCGATGTCCATTTTTGCAAATTTAAGTGTGTCTTAAAAGGTTCAAAAATGTTTTAAATACTTGGAATCGTTAGTGCACCTTCTAAAACAGGTGCAAAATTAATTTGGCTTTGATCTGACTTTTCGTTAATTTTTGCTGAATTTTTTCCCCCACCAACTTTTGACAGCTGTCAAAATTTGACAGCTCCATGCTTTCCTATGGGGGAGAAAAAAATTCACAAGAAATTACCGAAGACTCAGAACGAAGCCAAACTACGTTTGGACAGGTTTTGCAAGGTGCTCTAACACATCCAAGCATCTAAAACAGTTTCTGAGTCTTCGTTAATTTATTGTGAATTTTATTCTCCCCCATAGGAAACAATGGAGCTGTCAAAAGTTGGGCTCCATTGTTTCCTATGGGGGAGGAAAAAAAGTCACAAAAAATTAACGAAAAGTCAGCAACTGTTTTAAATGCTTGGGTTCATTAGAGCACCTTCTGAATCGTGTGCAAACTTAGTTTGGCTTTGTTCTGAGTCTTCGTTAATTTTTTGTGAATTTATTTCTCCCCCATAGGAAACAATGGAGCCCAACTTTTGACACCTGTCAAAAGTTGGTTTCAATGCTTTCCTATGGGGGAGAAAAAAATTCATCAAAAATTAACGAAAAGTCAGATCAAAGCCAAATTAGGTTTGCACACGTTTTAGAAGGTGCACTAACGATTCCAAGCATTTAAAATATTTTTGAACATTTTAAGACACTTTTAAAATTGAAAAAACGGACATCGTTAAGCGAAACAGGGGACCTAAAAATGCATTCGCTATGTGAAGCATGGTCCCAAAATCGCTAAATGATGCATAGAATTCTTTTAAAAAAAACCATTGTTAAGCGAAAACATCGCTAAACGAGGCAATCGTTAAGCGAGGCACCACTGTAGCTTAAAAACATAAAAAGAAGAATATTTGGGAAAGGCTGAAGGTCAAATAAGATTGTTGAAGGCAAAATATGTAAAGGTTGGGGCTAAAAGAATTTTAGTAGAAATCTAAGCAAAAAGGAAAGAGTTGGAGACCAATACACTAAAATCCAGAGAAAATTAATATATTTGAAAAGAGATTTTTTTTTGAGATTTGTAATAAAAATTGTGAATGTTGCCTAGAGCCACTCAGTCTGAAAAAGCTAAGAGTTTGGTTGGAATAATTAAGGAGGAGATGGGGGAAAAGTATACAGTGGTGCCTCGCACAACGAGTGCCTCACACAACGATGAATTCACACAACGATGCCTTTTTCTGTTAAATTTGCTGCCTCACACAGCGATGTTTCCTATGGGGGATTTTCACACAACGATCTCCCTTTTCGCTCCTGTAAAAGTGTCTTACAATGTTTGGACGCTGTTTTAAATTATTGCAATGGTTAGTCCACCTCCTGAAACCTATGCAAACTGATTTTGGTGTTGTTCTGACACTTCGTTAATTTATGATGATTTTTTGAATTTTCTCCATTGGAAACCATTGGATGGTCTGTCTAATGGTTTCCAATGGAAAAAAACAAAAAATCATCATAAATTAACGAAGTGTCAGAACAACACCAAAATCAGTTTGCATAGGTTTCAGGAGGTAGACTAACCATTGCAATCATTTAAAACAGCTTCCAAACATTGTAAGACACTTTTACAGGAGCGAAAAGGGAGATCGGGAAGAACTTTAAAAGGCAAACGGAGATCAAAGAGCCCTTTCCCGATCTCCCTTTTCGCTCCTGTAAAAGTGCAAGAGATGGATAGAGATTTGCTAGAATAATCAATCAGAGAAGAAGAAATAGAAGATGCTATTAATAAATTAAAAGTAGGGAAAACTCCAGAAATAGTTGGGTTGGGATCAGAGCATTATAAGAATTCTAAGAAAGTATTGATACTTAAAGTCCTTTTTCAATAAAATAATGGAAGGGGGAGAATTTCTATTATCTTGGAAACATTCATTAATTTTCAAGATGGTGCTAGCACACAGGGCAGGTATTCCCTGTGAGTTACTTGTTTTAATTCTATTTTTTAGTGAAGGCTTCTGTGTCATGAGGTCCTCCAAAGCTTAAGGATATAACTCGCCATTTACCATCTGAGAGGAGGGAATGGGTTTTTGCCTGCGAAGACCTTTTTATCTGGAGAATTAGAAATCCTCCTCATTTTCCATCTGGGCAACCTGCAGAAATCTTGGCCGAGGTGCTGGGGTGGAGCTGGGGGCTGGATTTACAATCCCAGTGGTGTCAGCAAGACGAGCAGCTGCCCTTGGAAGACAGCGCAGCACCAAAGGCTCCCTCACGGATAGATGCTAGCTGCATTTTTCGGAGTGCTGCTGGTCTGGTCTGGTCTGGTCTGGCTGGCTGGCTGAGACATAAAGAAATGGATGTGTCCTGAAGAGGCATGTCTGGAGAGCAGAGAAGGGCTGAGATGAGAGAGTGCACTGGACTGTTGAATGGAAAAAAGTCCTTTCAAAGGGAGCAGACAGAGAGGACAAAGAAGGAGCGGTGCTGAAACCACATCTTCCTTGGGAGAGCTGGTGAGATCGTTCTGGATGATGGGATTACTTTGGACAGTGGCATTTCAGCTGGCCAAGGATGATTGGAACCCAGAGATGAGGACGGTTAAAGCTGTGAATGTGATGATGCTGGGATTCAAAAGACTCTTGTTTGGAGGTTGCTTTCTGGACCTGGTTGGCCCTGATAACTTGGTGAACACTGATGTGGAACAACGTCAGCTCCCATTTCCCACCTGCCCAGAGCATCTCTGCTCTTGGACTCCCCTCTTTAGTCCAAATATGGCCCTAGCCTCTTGGATCTTTTCTTTGGCATAGTTGCTTTAACACCTAAGATTGTTTTGCTTATTATATATTTGTTGTATAAACCCACTGTTATTTTTGTTTTATTTTTAGTTTCCTGTATTGTTTAGGTAGTTATTATTTCTTGTTACTCTCCAGTTTTTGTTAGGTGCCTTAAGCCTTATTTGTAAATTTAATATTCAAAAGTTTAGTTTAGGGACCTTTTTTGTTTGTTTTGGGACTAAGTCGGGTGGGATTTATTTATTTATCTACTTATGTTTTGAGCTGGTGGTGAAATTAAGGTCTGGTTTCCAACAACACAAGAGGCGAGACTCTACACATGAAAATCACCAGATGGGCAATACCGAAATTAGATTGATTATGTTCTCTGCAGCCAAAGATGGAGAAGCTCTATACAGTCAGCAAAAACAAGACCTGGAGCTGATTGTGGCTCTGATCATCAGCTTCTCATAGCGAAACTCAAGCTTAAACTGAAGAAAGTAGGAAAAACCACAGGGCTAGTCAGGTATAATCTAAACCAAATCCCTTACGAATACACAGTGGAAGTAAAGAACAGATTTAAGGAACTCAATTTGGTGACCAGAGTGCCTGAAGAACTTTGGATAGAGGTTCGTAACATTGTACAGGAGGCAGCAACAAAAATCATCCCAAAGGAAAGGAAATGCAAGAAAGCAAAGTGGCTGTCCAACGAGGCCTTACAAATAGCAGAGAAGAGAAGGGAAACAAATTGCAAGGGAGATAGGGACAGTTACAGAAAATGGAATGCAGAATCCAAAGAATAGGAAGGAGAGACAAGAGGGCCTTCTTAATTGAACAATGCAAAGGAATAGAGGAAAATAATAGAAAAGGAAAAACGAGAGATCTGTTCAGGAAAATTGGAGATATTAAAGGAACCTTTTGTGCAAAGATGGACATGATAAACGACAAAAATGGTAGGGTCCTTAAAGAAGCAGAAGACATCAAGAAGAGGTGGCAAGAATACAAAGAGGAATTATACTAGAAAGATTTGGATATCCCACAGAACTCAGAGAGTGTGGTTGCTGACCTTGTGCCAGATATCCTGGAGAGTGAAGTCAAGTGGGCCTTAGAAAGCCTGGCTAACAACGCCAGTGGAGGTGATGGCATTCCAGTGGAACTATTTAAAATCAAAAAAATGACGCTGTTAAGGTGCTAAATTCAATATGCCAGCAAGTTTGGAAAACTCAGCAGTGGCCAGAGGATTGGAAAAGAGCAGTCTACATCCCAAGAAATCAGGATACTGATAATTTATGAACAACTATGCAAATTAATAATTTCCAGCTCTGTGCATTCATATAACAATAGCACTCTTAGTCAAACCAACATGGATATTAATATTAAAATCACTGTATGTAAGTGTTTCTTGGAGTGACTTAAATTTCATGGATACAACTGCATTGGTAGAAATTCTGAGAGCCATTTTGGTTAAAAATGTGTTTAACGATTCCTCGAACACTTAACAGTGCAAAAAGAAAAAACTGGGAAAAGAACATTTTAAGGAACTAAATATCAAGTATATCGCCAATTTATTGTTTATTGTTGCTCATTTCTTCAGGATTCTTTAGTCTCCATTGATTGAATGGTACTGAGGAAAGACAGATTAGTAGACTCATTTGCAACCCTTATGCTTCTCTGTTCACTCACTGACCATGGCTGGGTATCTCCTATTTAAGAGAATGCCCTTTTAGCCATCCATTTCCAACTGAAGCACTTCCAGATTCTGATCCTTTGGCTTCACCTGACTTTATGGACAATTGTGCTAAGAATTTCAATTAGCATTCAAGAGATTCATTTATGACTAACAAGATGAGCTGGGATTTGAGTTTTAAAGCTGTTTAAACAAACAGACCATAAAATGGCTAGGTTTGGAATTCTTTCTTCCTTTCTTCCTTCCTTTCTCTCTCTCTCTCTCTCTCTCTCTCTCTCTCTCTCTTTCTTTCACTCTGAAGTGAAAAAAAGTTTGAGTAACACTTTTTTTTTGCTTTTTTAGGAGTCTCATGCAATTGGAAAGAAGCCAAAAGATCTGGTAAACTTAGTCAAGGAGGGAGAGCTTGTTCTAACTCTCAATATTTTCTACCCTGTTATATTTCAGAAGGTTGGTGATTTCCCTTTTCTTTTTATTCTTTATTCTTTCTATTTTGAAATGTTTTGAAATTATTTTCTTCTACCAGTCTGCACCATCCTGAACATACCAGTTTTGTCTGATTTTGGAAGTTGTATGATTGAATCTGGTTTGCACCTGAATGCGAAACCACCAGGGATCTCTATGTAGGGCCAGGAAAAAAATCCTCCTGAAACTCAGGAGAGTCTCAGCTGGTCAGAATTCATGATATTGCACTAGATAGACCAGTGATCCGTCTCAGTATAAGGCAGGTCCCTGTGTTTGAATGACATCCCTTTTTATTATTTATTTATTTTTATTTTATTTAATTTATATCCTGCCTATCTAGTCACGGTGGACTACTCTAGGCGGCCTTACTCTGACCATGTGAAATAGTTTTCATAGTTTGGTGAACTCCAGTGTGGAATGAGGAATTTTAGGGGCTGGACCCACTTGAAATCTGAAAATCTGGAAAAGAAGAAAAGAGAAGGAGAATGGAGTGGGAGAGAGGTGGAAAACAAAAAAAATTCTATTTGTTTCTGTATTGAATTACTCTTCGAAACAGATGAGCTGTACTCCTAACCAGAGTACTTGTATTAGTCACTGAAAATCTCACATAAAGCGTTACTGTGCTTTCACAATGCTTTGAACAAATGTGTAGTGTGATCCTGGGATTACTCAGCAGTTACTATTGCTGGGTTCTGTGCTACTTTTTCCCATGTTTGTGTGTGCAGGAGTGCAGTCTTAATTCTAGGCTCGATCCCTGGCGGATCCAAGTGAGGCTTGGAGAGACCTGAAACTCTGGAGACTGATTGTCAGTTAGTGCAGACTAGAAATGATTAAGTTTTTGCCATTCAACAGACCCAACATGGCTAGTGGTAAAAAAATTGTGGGAGTTGAAAAGCCATATATTTGGAGAGCTGCCGAAAGCTTTCCAGCTGGCTATACTGAGCTACATGGAGTTCATGTGAGGCAGTTTAAATTCTCTGACTTGGTATGAGGCAGCTTCTACTTTCCTACATATTTTTGAGGGCCAGTTGTATTCCTCTATTTTACACATGTCACAGTCCCCTAAATTGATAATTTGGGTTTTTTTTTCCATTCAAGGAAAAATACTGAAGCCAAAGACATTGTCCATTTAGATATTGCATAATAGCGGTAGAGGCAGGTGGGCTTTAACTCTAGTTTTTATTGCTAATGTTTCTCTGTGGCTTTTGTAGCATAAGCTCCGCAAACCGTATCAGACAATGTTAGTTCTTGGTAGCCAGAAACTTACTGAGCTGAGAGACGCTATTTCCTGTGTCAGTGACCTTCAGATTGGTGGAGAGTTCAGCAGTCATCCTGATCAAGCACCAGAAAACATCAGCAAGGTATCATAACTTTGATTTTTAATATATTTCTAAAAAGCTCTAATCCTACAACAGTAGTTCTTAAGTTATCTTTACTACGGAACCACTTTAAATATCTTTTCTTGCCATGGACCACCAAGACTTAACTCAAGATTTAAAACTATAAAGTGCATCAAATATTTATTTGAAGTTTTTTTCAAACTCTATCCTCAAATCCTATTCATATTAAAAACGAATAGAAATTAAATTTGACCAGAAACAGTCTTTGTTTTCTCCCTTAGGTGGGAGCTACCAAGCACTGGAAAAATGTGTCTTCGGGGTAATAAGATACTCTCCTCCACTGACACTGATTTCGAGATTCTAGCCAGTTGGAGTCAGATGATCTTTGACAATGATAGAAAAGCCAGCTCTGACTTTATGACATTATGAGGATTCATAAAGCGACTTGACTATCTCCTGTCTCTTTTGAAAGATGGCCATTATTTATTTATGGCTATAATACATCACACACATACTTGCAGATGAAACCAGTCCTAATGTATTTAGGATTTGGATGGTCCTAAATTATAGATTCCGCAGGTCTTCCACAGACATTCTACACATCATAAAGTTAGCAGTTTGTTTGTGTGAAAATAGGTTGAGGAATTGCAACAGTGATACACAAGGTGCTGTTCTGCTGCAATATTACAATTTATGAGAACAAAGGGGGGCATTATATTCCCTCGGCCATTAAACTGTTCCATGCAAAAGCAGTAGCCCAACTACTGTATGGCTCCCAATTGGGCCCCTTCCCAAATATTGCAACCTTAGAATGTGTGCAATCAGAATTCCTGAGGGCAATGTTAGGAGTCCCCAGAGATGCTGCCAACATAAAACTAAGATTGGAAACTGGTCAAATTAAAATCGAAGCCAGGATATGGATTGCAATCCTCATGTACTGGCTCAGACTGTCTTATCTCCCTATTGGTCTAGCACCACTGATCCTGCAAGACACCTTAAAGTAAAAATGGGTTCAATTAATTGAGCAAAAAATAGCCTCTTTGGGTCTTTCAAGGTTGACTCTGTTAACCATGGGAATGGAACAGGTAAAGAAAATAATCCAGCAGCTTATTGAGGACATTGAGAGACAAAATGATTTAAGCAGTGCCCAGAATTCTACCTTAGGGAGGACAATTTATACAAGGTCACAGCAGCACCTTATTTTGCCCAGCTGGAGCAGCCCAGGCATAGAAGGGCGTTTACTATGGCTCAGATTAACGCTCTACCCTCAGCAGTGCAGGAGGGACGGTATAAAAGGACCCCCTGGGCAGAGCACCTTTGCCCATGTGGAATGGAGCAGATAGAAACAATTGAACACGTCCTGTTGTGGTGCACATTTTACAAGGATGTACGTGAAGAACTTGTTTCCCCTCTGATTGGCCAATTTCCCGGTTGTACAGAACAACAATGTATGCATGTGCTGCTATCTGACTCTGATCCCATTCTTACACATAGGGTTGCCAGATTTCTTACTGCTGCAGTGGGCATTAGAAAAAGGACCCTAAAAGCGGATGAGCCTCTGTAGTTAGAGCATGGTTTGTTAGAAATTCTGGAATTGCTTTAGGGGAGATGTTTTGATGCTGTTGTTGTTCACTATTTGCATTTGATCCCAATATTCTTGTATTCCTTTGTATATTTATGTATTTCGATGTTTTATTTGTGGCTGGTCTTTGACCATAATAAAGTTTTATCTATCTATCAAGTAAGCCATTTATCTATGCAGAGAAGACTGATCATTTTAAAAGACTGTACTTTGATTTATTTTGTCCACCTTACCACTATTGGTAAGGAAATGGTGAAGGGATTGAGCTGGCTTTCTCTGTGTGTTCTGTAATGGTTTTCCATTGAAAAGCAAATGAATAAATGTATCTGTTGTAGAGGCTTTCAAAAGACTTGGACATTGGGGGGGGGGGCTTTTTTGCTTGTATGAGTAAGTGACATCACACACACCTAGCCACAACTTCCTCTCCTCTGTACATCATAACTACTTGGAGTGAAGTTGCCACGTGCAGTTAGGACGGAATGATGTCCTGGTAGTCAAAGTTCTGGGCCCTCATGCTTCCCATGGACTCATGCTGGGACTTGCTGTCTGGTGACTGTGCAATGTTTTCCCCTTGATTTCTAGTATTATATGGCATGAGGCTCTCTCACTTTCCTCTGGACCAATGGGAAAGAGGTTGCCAGTTTCAATGCAAATGATATTTTCTAGCACTCTTGACATATTCCATGCTAGAAGACAATGAGGAGTCAAGCAGTGATCCTCATTGGATCCTGTACTGTAAACAATATTGTGTCTTATTTTCCTTTGTACTATTCTGTTGATTCCTCCTATTCGAAGGCTGGGCCCTGGACTGATATTTCACAGTGCTGATGGTATACATGTAAAGAAGGGTGTGCTGTTTTGCTTATGCTGATTTCCAAACTAGTTCCTTTTATCTTTTAAAAACTATTTATTTTTCCCCCAGGATCTTTACAAGTCTGCCTTTTTTTATTTTGAAGGCATTTTTTATGATGATAGACGGTACCCAGAATGCAGAGACTTGAGCAGGTAAATAAATAATCAACATATGCATGCCTGAACCTGGCAAGTAAGGGGCAGGGGCAGAATGGTTTTGCAATAGATTAGCAGGATCTTGGCATGATTGAGTTGCTGTCCTAAGAAGATGTTTGGTTTTGAAGTGTTTCTGATCTTGGACACAACAGAATATTATCTTGGAAAATGATACAGCAGGTGTGGGATAGGAAGATTAGAGGGGTAAATTCAGAAACATCCCAGAAGACATTGAAAAAACAGATTTAGAAGAGGAACTCTCTACATTAATGCAAGACCACATTGGGATTGAAGAAGGACTACTAGACTGTGACCAGATATTCAGAATTAAATCTAAATTTGCAACAATGAATAAAGTACCAAGATATATTTTAGTTATGTTTTTATATAAGAAAACATGAGACCTTATATTATTCAAATAAAGAACCAACCCACTGGAAGTACATGGGATAGAAATATGGATTTTTCAAGATCTCCCCCCCCCCAGACATATTGAGGAAAAGATAAACATTTGACTTTCTTACACAAAAAATCCATTATTGCTGAAAAATTCCCTTTGCACTGGAAATGATATTCAAAAAGGGGAAATGTATTATACTCAACCTAGATCAAGTAATTGAAGAAATTTTAAAGAGAGATACTCCAAAGAAAGCACAAGAATTTGAAGAATCAGGAAACTCATTACCCGGGAACCTAAGATTATACTTCAACAGAATTACCAAATCCAGCTGTCGAAAGGAAAAATAAAAGGGAAAATAATAATAGGTAAAGGTAAAGGTTCCCCTTACATTTAGTCCAGCCATGTCCAACTCTAGGGGGCGGTGCTCATCCCCGTTTCCAAGCCATAGAGCCAGCGTTTGTCTGTAGACAGTTTCCATGGTCATGTGGCCAATCCGACTAGACACGGAATGCCATTACCTTCCCACCGTGGTGGTACCTATTTGTCTACTCACATTTATATACTTTCGAACTGCTAGGTTGGCAGGAGCTGGGACAAGCAACGGGAGCTCACTCCGTCACGTGGATTCGAACTGCTAATCTTCCGACCTTGCAGCCCAGAGGCTCTGTGGTTTAACCAGCAGCAGCACCACGTCCCTTGTGCCACCATGTCCCTTAAAATAATAATAATTAATGACAAAATAAAATAAAGCAAAACAAACTCAATCAGACCATTGCATTTTACAGAGATGAATCTTTTAAGCATTGCATCAGTTAACATTAATGGTCTGAACTCACCCACAAAATGCTCAAAAACCTTTAATCAACTAACGGAGTTAAAAGCAGATATAATAAGTATTCAAGAAACACACACAGAAAGAACATGAACATATTTTAAACACTAGAAAATTTAGAAAAGCGTATTTGGCAGCAGCCAAAGAGAAGAAAAACAGTGTTGCCTCGCATTATGACGTTAATTCGTTCCGCAAAAATCGCTGTCGAATGAAAACATGCGATTTTAAAAAGCCCATAGAAACGCATTAAAACCCAATTAATGCGTTCCTATGGGCTTAAAATTCACCGTCCAGCGAAGATTCTCCATAGCACGGCCATTTTCGCTGCCCGTGCAGCAAGGAATCCGTGCCAGAAAACAGCGGGAGGCCATGTTTTTCACCCAGCGGCCATTTTGAAACCGCTGATCAGCTGGCCGAAAATCGTCGCTTTGCGATGATCGGTTACTGAAACAGGGAACCAATCATCACAAAGCGAAATTCCCCCATAGGGAACATTGTTTTGCAATCGCTTTTGTGATTGCAAAATCTTCAATGTAATGCGATTTCGTCATCAAATGGAGTGCTCGTAAAGCAAGGCACCACTGTATATAAAAACCCAAAGTATTAATGCAGTAGAAGAATGCAAAGACCCAGAGGGAAGATTTATCATGCTGAAAGTCTGATTTCCTGATGAGAAAATCAGTATAGTGGACCCTCTACTTACGGAATTAATCCATATTGGAATGGTGGCTGCAGGTCGAAAAGTCTGTAGGTTGAGTCTCCATTGACCTACAATTCATTGAAAACCGATTAATCCCGTAACCGGCCGTTTTTGTTCCATTTTGGTTTTTTTCTGGTCTGTAGGTCGATTCTCCAGCTGTAAGTCGAACCTAAATTTTGAGGCCAGAGAAGTCTGTAACTCAAAAAGTCTGTAAGTCTAGCCATCTGTAAGTCGAGGGTCCACTGTACAATAATATCACTGTATGCTCCTAACAATGCCAAAGAAAAGTTTTATGAAAAGTTCTTTCAGCTGCTCTTAGATTTTCAGGAAGGTGAAATTATGATATTCAAAGATATGAATGGAGTAATGGATTCCGAAAAAGCCAAGTCAAAGAAAAAAGCAGGGAAACTATCTAGGAATGTATTTAAATATATGGGAGTATTACACTTGATAGGTGATGGAGAAAAATTAACCCACCTAAAAGAGATTATACCTTTTTCTTAGACAAGCATCAAACTTATTCTAGAATTGATATGTGTTGGTTATCAAAAATCCTGTTAGAAACCTAGAAAAAGCTGAAATCCTACCAAAACCATAGGAGTTCATGGCGCAGTGGTTAAACCGCTGTACTGCAGCCAAAACTGTTCTCACGACCTGGGGTTCAATCCCAGGTAGCCGCTTGGTAAAATGAGTACCCAGCTTGCTGGGGGGGCAATGTGTAGCCTGCATCATTAACTTGTAAACCGCCCAGAGAATGCTTGAATCACTATAGGGCGGTACATAAGCAGCACACTTTGCTTTGCTATCAAGATGATATGGAGGAAGGAAGGAGCTAGAAGGAGACGATGGAGACTAAATAATAATTTACTAATGCGAGAGGTTATTCTTAAAAAGTGCGGAAAAAAAAGACCTGGAAGATTTTTTTCAATATAAATATAACAGATTAACTCCCTATCACAGCTATTTGGGACATGAGCAAATCATTTATAAGAGGAAACCTGATTGTGGTAAAAAAGAAGAGAGAGAAAATAAAACAAACAAGAAAATTAATAGATAAAATCAACCTGTTATAAAGACAACACAAAAAGAATGGTGACGAATAATGAGAGAAATCAAGAAACTTAAAACTCAACTGGATCTTACAAACTGAAGAGATGCAATAACAAACTCTTATTTCTCAAACAAACATTTTGAATATGCAGATAGAAAAATGGTAATAGGTGTGAAAACAGCAAAGGAGATCACATACAGTATTTGTCTCCTATTTTACACAGTAATATAAGAAAGAAAAGCTATCAAAAGAAAGAATTGAAGAATATATAAAGAATATACAGTAACTCCAAACTTTTCACCTGAAAACATATATTTTAATCGAAAAATATCAAAACAAGAGATATTCCTGGCAATAAGAAATCTGAAAATGGACAAAACACCAGGACCAGATGGACTGACAGGAATCTGTTACAAAAGGCTTGAGGAACTTACAACGCCCCTAATGAACCAAATAAGAGAAACAAAAGAACAAAACAAAAGAACTCCCACCATCCTGGCAAGAAGGATACCGTATTTGCCGGTGCACAAGGCGACCGGCCGTATAAGACGACCCCACCAACAGGAGGAGGAGGAAGAGGGGAAACGGGGGGGTGGCAGGCGAGCGAGCGCGCGGCTGGGTCAGCGGTGCGGGGCAGCGGGCAGCCCGGCAGCGGCTCAGGCATGGCAGCGAGAGGGCAAGGAAGAGCAAGAGGCTTAGGAGGAGGAGGAAAAGGGAAACGGGCGGGTGGTGGGCGAGCGAGCGCACTGGCTAGGCAGCAAGAGGGAGAGGAAGAAGGCAAGAGGCTGAGGAGGAGGAAAAGGGAAACGGGCGGGTGGCGGGCGAGTGAGCGCACTGGCTAGGCAGCGAGAGGGAGAGGAAGAAGGCAAGAGGCTGAGGAGGAGGAGGAAAAGGGAAACGGGCGGGTGGCGGGCGAGCGAGTACACTGGCTAGGCAGCGAGAGGGAGAGGAAGAAGGCAAGAGGCTGAGGAGGAGGAGGAAAAGGGAAACGGGTGGGGGGCGGGCGAGTGAGCGCGCTGGCTCAGCAGCGGGAGGGAGAGGAAGAAGGCAAGAGGTTGAGGAGGAGGAAAAGGGAAATGGGTGGGGGGCGGGCGAGTGAGCGCACTGGCTAGGCAGCGAGAGGGAGAGGAAGAAGGCAAGAGGCTGAGGAGGAGGAGGAAAAGGGAAACGGGGGGTGGTGAGCGAGTGCACCACTGGCTCAGCGGTGCGGGGTGGCGGGCAGCCCGGCGGCGGGCTCTGGACGCTCAGGCATGGCAGGCTGTGCTTCCCTCCTTCCATACAGACCGACTGCCTGCCTGCCCGCCCACCCTCCTCCTCGGCCAGCATGGCCCCGCGTCATTCAGTGCACCCGGCGTACAAGACGACCCCCCACTTGGAGGCATGTTTTGTAGGCCCAAAAAGTCATCTTGTACGCTGGCATATACGGTATATAATATTAATTTACAAAGAAGGTAAAAATGCACTACAATTTCCCTATTTAATGTGGATTACAAAATCTTTGCCTCAGTAATGGTGAACAGACTCAAGAAATGTATCACCAAACGATACACTCTGATTAGATGAGATTTGTTCCTAAGTGACTTATGTGAGATAATACAAGATTTGTAATAGTTTAAATGGAGTATGCAGGGAAAAAAACCCAACAACAAACAGCATTTATGTTCATGGATTCAGAGAAGCCATTTAATAATATTTCTCAGAACTTTCTAAGTAAAGTTTTGCAACATCTCGAATATGGAGCAAAGTTTGGAAATTGGATTCAAGGAATTTCCAAAAAACAAAATGCAAAAATATTAATAAAAGCTTTTCAGGGTTGTCCATTATCACTGTTGTTGTTTATCTTAGCAATGGAGATATTTGCAAGCAAAATAAGACAACCAGATCTGAAAATAGGACTGAAAATAGATGGCGAGCTGTTCAAGTTATGTTGATGATGCCTATTTTTCACCCATTAGGTTCGATGCAACGAGTAATGGCACAAATAGCAAAGTTTGGCCTCCGCCCTGGCTTTAAAATTAATAAAACCAAAACCAAAATAATAGCATTTTAAAAAACAAAACAAGAATGAAATGATCTTATAAAACTTACAGGGTATGAACTCATGGATAAACCAATAAAGTATCTCGGTATTTATTTAACAGAAAACAATAAAACATTATTTTATGACAGTTATAGAAGAGTATGGGGAAAATAAAGAAAAATTTGAAAAGATGAGACAATCTAAAACTCTCTTGGCTGGGAAAAATATCCGCTATAAAAATGAATATAGTACCAAAAGTCAACTTTTTGTTTCAAATGATTCTAATTCCAGTTCAAGAACGAATCTTAAAAGACTGGCAAAAACAAATAAATCCATTTATATGGAGCAGTAAAAAACCAACAATAAGATTCACAGTACTACAAGATAAAAGAGGTCTGGCAGTATCTAATATTAAATTATGAAGCAGCAGTTTTAGTATGGATTATAAATAGGATAAAAAAACCCCAAATGACAGGTTAATGAAACAGGAATCATAAAACCAAAGTGAAGACCTAAATAATTTTTTATGGATTTAATAAAGAACTAAATCTCATTATAAAAGCCATGTAATCAGGGATAGCCTCCTGAAAACACAGGATTCTCAAAAATTGAGGATTAGCCCAATAGTGTCTCTGATAATAGCACCCACAGATGCATACTACAACAAGCAAGAGAGAGTGTGCCTCAATTTTATAACCTTTCAGGATATGATAGACTCACAAGGGAGAATTAAATCATGGCAAGTAATAAAAGAAGAAGGAAAAAAGATAAGCTGGCTATCCTAGCATCAGATAACTTCAAGATATAAAGAAGACACACAAGACAATAGGGGAAGATGATTAAGAAATTTAAGAGAGTTTGAGAGAATAATCACACAAAAAATTGAGCAATTATTAGGACATATCTATAAATTACAACTTCAATTTGACACAGAAATGGAACCAGTCAATATCAAAGTGGATACAGAATCTTGGAAAAGAGATAACTTTTCAACAATGGGAAAGATTATGGAAAAAACCATGAAATTCACAGCATGTAAAAATCTAAGAGAGAATTGGTACAAAATGTGTTATTGATGGTACATAACAAAATATGGATAAAAGTTTTACAGGTCTCTCTTGGAAGTGTCAGAAACTTGAAGGCTCATACCACCCCATGTGGTGGACTTGTAAAAAGACAAAGAAATTCTGGAAAGACATTCATGCTGAAATAAGGAAAATCCTGAAAATTGAATTTGAGATGAAGCCAGAGACAATGCTGACAATACCACCAGAAAATCTGGAAAAGTCCACATAATAACTGTTGAACTATATGTTAACAGCAGCCAGAGCAACAATGGCTAAGACCTGGAAAACAGAGACACGCCCATCAACAGAAGATTGGAGACAAAAAATGTTTGAATATGCTACAGTGGCTAAACTTACAAACTATATCAACAGAAAACCTTGTCAAAGAATTTGAAAAAACGTGGGAAAATTATTTTGATCACATAAAAAGGTGCATAAATACAGTGGTGCCTCACATAACGTTTTTAATTGGTTCCAAAAAAAAAAAACCTTATGCGAAAAAAACTTTATGCGAAACACCATTTCCCATAGGAATGCATTGGAAACCGGTTAATCCGTTCCAATAGGCATGGATTGCCGTCCTCAAGCGAAAAAACCCATAGGAAACATTGTTAAACGATACAATGTTTCCTCCATTGGAATGTATTGAAGCCGACTCAATACATTTCAATGGCTTTGCGAAGTCAATTTTTGCAAATTTAAGTGTGTCATAAAAGGGTCAAAAATGGTTTTAAATGCTTGGATTAGCTTCTGCACCCTCTAAAACGGATGCAAAAGTTAATTTGGCTTTGATCTGACTTTTCGTTAATTTATGGTGAATTTTTTCCCCCCAGCTTTTGACAGCTGTCAAAATCTGACAGCTCCATTGTTTCCTATGGGGGAGAAAAAAATTCACAAAAAATTAACGAAAAGTCAGAACAATGCCAAATTAAGTATGCACACATTTTAGAAGGTGCACTAACGATTCCAAGCATTTAAAACCGTTTTTCAACATGTTAAGACACTTTTGTAATTGAAAAAATGAACATTGTTAAGTGAAGCAGGGGACCTAAAACCAAAAACGTTAAGTGAAGCATGGTCCCAAAATTGCTATGTGAAAATCGCCCATAGGGAAAAACGTTATACGAAGCACAATCTGACTCTGAAAAAATAAACGTTAAGCGAAAAAAACGTTAAACGAAGCAAACGTTATGCGAGGCACCACTGTAATGCTATATAAATACAGCAGTGCCTCGCCTTACGAACGTCCTGACTTACAACCGTTTCGAGTTACGACCAGCTCCGGACACAAAATTTTGCTTCAACTTGAGACTGGAACTTTCAGTTACGAACACAAAAAGGCAGGGGGAAAAGGTGGGAAATTCAAATTGCTAACTGTTGGTGGCGAAGTGGCTGCTTCTTTCGCTCCAGCCATTAGAGTGAGTGCGATTGCAGGGAGCCTTGGTACTGCCTGGTAGGGTAAGGTGCTGCTTTCTGCTTTTTAAAAACTGCCTGTTCTGAGTGGGTTTTGCAGGGTGAGTTTGGGCTAGGGGGTTTATGTTTCTGTGCTGTCGATCTAGTTCTGGGCCTAATTCAAAGTGCTGGCTTCTACCTATAAAGCTCTGTATGATTTGGATCTAGGCTATCTGAAGGACTCCATCACTCTGCATGAGTCTTCCCAGCTCTTAAGAGCTTCAGGAGAGACCCTTCTGTCAGTCCCACCACTTTCACAGCACATCTGGTGAGGATGCGAGAGAGGGTCTTCTGAGTGCCTGTTCCGAGGTTGTGGAATGTTCTCTCTTAGGAGATCCAGTTAGCCTCCTTCCTCCTGTCCTTCGGGAGAAAGGTGAAAGACCTTTCTTTTTAGACAAGCTTTTAACAACTGAATTGGGCAATGGAATGTTTTAATTTGGGATGCTGCACATTACTCCTGTCATTGTTATTATTGTTGTGTGTGTTTAAAGGTGTTTTTAACGTGGTTCTAATTGTTTTAATATTGCATGGTTAATTGTTTTTAATACAGTAATTTTTGTGCCAGTTGCTTATTGAGTTATGCTGACATGCAACAACTAGTATTATTTTGGAGGCGAATTGCCCCAAGATAGGAACTCATTGTAGCCATTGTCATTTTCATACTGAATTGTATGATTCAATGTGGAACTGATGTCTTTGGTGGTTCCTTAACTTGGGGCAATTTGGCTCCAAAAGTTACACCATTTGTGTGGATTTTGACTATTGTGTTCAGTTGGCTTGTTTTTTAATAACTTGTGGCCCTTTTGAGTCCATTCACTGGGAAGCAGGCAGCATAAAAATGCCATCAACCAACCAACCAACCTCTCTTTTAATTTTGTCAATAATTTTGTCAATTCTCTTAATTATTTTAGTAATAACACTGATTGTTGTAATTTCAGCACAATTATTGAGTGGGCAGAATCTCGTGACAGAGGCTACACAAATCTTCAGTCTACTAAAATGGAAGACTACACGTTTAATGACTTGAACGTTAAAATCGGCTTTCCGTACCTTTACTGTCACCAAGGAGACTGTGAACATATTGTTATCATTACAGATATCAGGTGAATGGCTGTTGGCACGGCTGCTCGGATTTCTTGAATTTTGGAGCTTCTTTTAAACTTACTATAGCTTGTTTTCCTGGCCTCATCACCGACTTGTACTTAATGTACTGGCAATGCAGATGTTCTTCTAGGAATGTGTTGAAGAAGCTGTTAATCTGTCACCAGCTGGTAGTATAAGAGGGATGGGGAAAAATTGGGCTTGCTCTGGGCTAACCTTTCTTCCAGCCACTTCTTCCATCTTTTTTATTTAACCTGACCTTCCACATAATCCTTCCTCCAGATGTTTTAGATGACAATTCCCACTATGCTGGCTATTTGTCTTGTTGGCTAAAGAACTATAATCCAAAATAATTTGAGGATGGCAGTTCAAGGAAGGCTGCTGAATATTCTCAGCTATTGAGCACATTTAGTTCTTCGTGGGCTTTTTTGTTTGTTGTTGAGGGAAAGGTTATCTATGTAGCATAAAAATATATTTTTGTACTTCTGTGTATTCTGACATGCAAATACCTTCCTTTCTCTTTGTGGCATGGTTTTCATTAGGATTTTCTGTTACCAGAAGTGATAGAACAGGATATCTGTGTCCACATCCTAAAACCACAACTGGCACCAATAATTAGAAGAAAGTAATTTCAAATCCAGTGTGGATCAGTTGAGGGCCTTCTTTTCAGTGGGGGGAGGTGACTCCACTTTCCTTGGTACCCATTTGAACCCTGCCCACTTCAGTCCTACACCTTGTAATCAATGGGTGAACAACATGCTGTTTTTGCTGTTCTCAGATCTCCCCACTACTGTATTTTAAAATGTTGTTCAGAAGGGAGAATTGCCACTCCAGGTGCAGTTTTGAAAAACAACGTTGAGGGAAATCAAATGCTGGAAATGTTGGCCTCTAAAATTGGTCCCAGAGCGTTGAGGTCATCCACCTCTGTTCTAATGAATGAGAGCAGATATCAGCCATTTGAGATTATCTTTCCTCTCTGTTGGGTCTCTCTTGGCCTATAGATAGCATTTGATTTCATAGGAGGGGAGGAGTGAGCTTCAGGGACAGTGTTGAAGGGCACAGCCAAAACTAGAGGACTTGCAGAATAGCTGACAGCCTTGAGCTCCATTTTGTTATTTAATTTTGGGTGCTAACTTTTAACTTCCAGTAAAAAAAGATAAATGTTTTCTCTCAACATTGTGCTCTAAAATATTTTGTTAACCCTTGCACAAAACTATGAAGTTACATTTTTTTAATAGCACAGGAGTGTTTGTTGAGTGTTATATTCTAATGTGTTCCTTATTCTTTCTCTGTGCAAGGCTTATTCATCGAGATGATTGTCTGGATAGGGGCCTCTATCCCTTGTTAACCAAGAAACATTGGCTGTGGACCAAGAAATGTTTTGTATGCAAAATGTATACAGCCAGGTGAGTGGTGAGATGTGCATTGCATCATGACAAAATTGGTTTTGATCCTCAAGTCCCTTAAAGGAATATTTACATATGCTTTGCATTTTGCTCGTACAGCTGATAGTGCAAGAACAAGTAAATAAGTGCTTTGGGTGAAGGCTGCCATATGAACCAATACTTTCAGTGTGTGAGAAATGCATGATATAACCAGTAATTTGGCCCACGAGGAACTGTGATCCTCTTGGTCTTGCTCCATGAAGTACTATGTTACCAGAAATTACTGCATCTATGGTCCAATACTAGTACCCCTAGTGCCAATGCTGGTAACTTCCTTTCTGTTTTGATAATTTCCTTTCCTTTTTGATTCCAGATTAAGACCTGGTTATTTGTTTTTTGATCATAGAATCTTTTCTGCACAGTTACAGCAGTCTGATACCTCCCTAACTGCCAGGGATCCATCCTATTTGAAGTTTAGTATGGTACCATATTCTGACTAGAGATTGCTGCCCTGAATTTCAGTATTAGAGCTTTCAATTAGAGAATTCTAAATACCTCACCAAACTATAACTGGGAGTGTTGCTTTAGAGCTCAGGAGTCGTGGATTCAAATCGCCACTGAGCTGTGGAAACTCACAGGGGTATAAAACCACTCCTAAAATATCTCACACTCCTTGAAAACCATCTTAGGGTCATGACTTATTTGATGGCAGTCAGCATGCACAAAATTGAAAACAGATGTTTGAGAGAATTCACAGGCTAGTAATAATCCAACGTGTGTTATTGGGACCACTTGTGGTGATCCAATAGTGATTATTCACTATTATTGGAGGCTTTCGCAGGATAGAAGTGAGCCCTAGGGAGCCCTGAACCTAAGGAGGATAGGATGTTTTAAGGTGATTCAAATTTTTAATTCAAGATTGTTTTTAATGTTTATCTGCTTCTAATTATTAATTTTAATTAGCATATAGTTTAATTGTGTTTTAATGTTTAACTTATGTTTTTAATTCTATTCTTTTAATATTGTGAGCCACCTTAGGTCCTCTTTTTGAGGAAAAGGCAACCTATAAACAAAACAAAACACAAATAAAATAAAAATCCCATTGCTTATGTCATGTGGCTTGCATGGGATATATTACGCTGAGAGCACTCCAGCCAATATATTTCACTTTTTGAACAAGTTACAGCCCTTATTATAATCAATCACCACATTTATTTAGCAGGCAGGACAACACTGATGGCTGGGTGAGATAATGTGGCACTTGCAAATATAGTTATTAGAGTCAGATGAGTTACTGGTGAAAAAATGAATCTAAATTTACTGTTTTATAAATTGCCACTGTACATTTCATATCTAAAAGGTGGTACCTTATTTATTCCTCTGCATAGCGTTGTTTGCCATTGAGGCTGAAATCCTGTGCATACTTGTTTGCAAGCAAGCCCCTATGAATTTAATGGATCTTTCTTCTGAGTAGGCATGTGGAGGGCTGCAGTATTGGAGCTGGCCATAGTTTAGTGGACAATCAGATCAATTTATTCTATAGAGTAGTGTTACGATAAAAACATGATGCAATTGTTTTATGCTAAAAACAGTAGATCACAAAAGACTTGATTTTATATATACTGTGCAACCTGTATGCTCAAAAGTGGAACGATCTGGCAAGTAATTGGATTCTATGTTACAGTAATCTTTTTTTTTGTCTTGGATCTACAGATGGGTGACCAACGAAGACAGCCTTGCTCCGCAGGACCCTTCTTTTTTTTGTGATGTTTGTTTCCAAATGCTCCATTATGATACAGATGGCAACAAATTGGGAGAATTCCTTGCCTATCCTTATGTTGACCCTGGGATTTTCAACTAAGGGTCTATTGAGAAGGAAGATGACAAATTGTGATAGACTTCAGTAGCTGCTAGAACATGGACGATCAAAAACTGCAGTTAAGCTGTGACCAAACAGTATTTTTTTAGTCATGCTTGTTTGTATTTATCTTGCCACCCATTCAGATAGTGACGGCATACAGAAAGTACAGATCATGTTAAGTATTAAAGCTGCATGTGTGTGTGTGTACATGTTTTTAGTGCATTCTTGGTTGACAATGATCAGAATAATTTCCCTCAGTTACAATTGTTTTTAAGGTTACGAGATTCCGAAGGCTGATGAAAGCTGAGCTCCTGTTCTTTAAAATGTCAGAATTGAATGGGTATATAAAAATTCACCTTCAATCTCTCTGCAGTGAATGTTTACTATTAAAGCAGTTCCCGAGAAGATGCCTTTTTCAGAGAATAAATATAGACCTTGTCACGGTCCTGGCTGTCCCTTGGTTGTTTCACCAGTAGCTACGTGTTTATTATTAATCACAGAGGACCAGGCAATGTGTAATTTAAAAAAAGAACCAAATAGATGTTGTTTATTGTTACAGGTGATGAAGATACAATCAATGTGGTTAACTCTTAAAACATCCTTTTTCATACACTCTCAAATACCAACACTTTCGCTCCACTCCAAACTCCAAAATTACCCAATCCTCCTAATCTCCAACCTCCCTCCTCCTTCTCCTGCGGAGACTCTTATATCTTGTGACTCTGCCTCTCCAGCACTCTCATTGGTCCATGCAGATAGCACATTAATATTCATGACCTGGAATATTAATACCTCTAATTTCCCAAGCAGTGGGAGAAGGAAAGAAGCACTTTGGGAGCTGCTGTAACAGAGATGATCACCACCAGTATCTGACTAGGCATGCCTGGAAGAGGGACTACCTTATTCTAGAGCAGGAGTAGGCAACGTCCAGGTGTCCAGGGGCAAAACCCACCCCAGAATCCTGGAGGATAACCGTTACATCTGCACAGTCAGCCCCACTCACTCTAGTGGTTGCAGGAATTATTTTTCCGTATTTTTGGCTATACAGTGGTGCCTCGCTTAACGATGTTAATTGTTTCCAAAAAATAGCTGCTAAGCAATTTCATTGCTAAGCGAAACGCGGTTTCCCATTGAAATGCATTGAAAACTGGATAATCTGTTCCAATAGGAACAAATTGGCGTCCTTAAGCGAAAATCGCCATAGGAAACATGGCTAAGTGAAACGCAGTTCCCCAATTGAAATGCATTGAAACCTATTCAATGCATCTCAGTGGGGGAAAAATACAACAACAAATTAAAAAAGAGTCAGAACAAAGTCAAATTTGGTTAACAAAGGGTTTATTAAGTGCACTTTATGATTTCAAACATTTTAAACAGTAAACTTTAGCTTTATAAATAACAGAAAAACATTTAAAAAACAGCAAACATGAGGCTGTTTAAACCATCGTTAAGCGAAAGAGGTGACCCAAAATTTAATCGCTATGTGAAGCATGGTCCCAACCATCAATAAGCAAAAATCGCCCATAGGGACCATCGTTAAATGAAGCGTAAAAATGCTCCGAAAAAGTCGTCGCTACGCAATTTCGTCGTTAAACGAAGCAATCGCTAAGCAAGGCGCCACTGTACTTGAGCTGGCCTAAAAACTTTTTCTTGAAAGTAAATTCTAATTTTGAATGTAGGCTCCCCTCAGCCTGAAACAACTCAGGAGGACTCCAGAACATGGGGATGTTGCTTTACCTCATAGAAAGTACAAAGAGCCTCCTTTGAGTAAAAAAGTGCTGGGGGGGCATTTGGGCCCCTGGGAGACTCTCTGTGTTCTGCAGCCTGGTCTTTATCCATCCTCCTTTACACAGTTCTGATTATTTGGAGGCTGAGTTGAAAGCCAGTATCTGTCTTCCCTTCAAGGGCCTTCTCTTGTCTCATTTGCTTTAGGGTCCATCGCTAGAAATTTTGCCCATGTTCTGTCTGAAATCTTTTAGTTAGCTTCCATTATATTAATGCTAGACTCAGGTCTATTGGAGGGAAAAAGGACTGTTGCTGTATCTCTCCCCTTCAGGAGGGGATCCAGTTCTGGATCTGTTATTAACTTGTTTTCCTCTGTGACAGAGGTAGGCAGGTCTCTCTAGGACATATTACACTGAACATGCTGCCTTCTGTGCTTAATTTTGGACATTCAACATAATTCTCCATTGTTTTCTCCATGTGTCTCTCCCCTTTGTAACTTATTTATCTGTAAACAAGTTCCAGATATCCCTTAGTGTACTGACAATTTACATAAAAATAAATGGATCCACAGTCTACCTATTGTTTAAATTGCTTTCTTTTTTATCCATTATCTTGGGTTAAAATAACTATTTCACATCAGGCTACTGTAATCAAAGATTTGGCTGTGATCTTTTCTTATTTGTTTATGCTAGGGATGGAGAACATGCTGTACTTCAGAAGTTGTTGGATCCAATTCACGCAGTCACTTACAGTTAGCCAGCTGGCTGAGGCTGAGGGGATTTTTTAGTCCTAACAGCTTCTGGAAGGTTACACGTTCCACACCTACTTCCACTATGCAATTGAGGCTTTTTATACAGTTTTACTTATTTATTATATTTATAACCCGCTCATCTAGACTGAAGTCTACTCTGGGCGGCTAACAGTTCAAGGTGGGGAGAAGAAAAAAAATATTCAACTGATGACAGGAGGGAAAGCCTGCCTAAAGAGCCAGGTCTTAAGCCTGCTCTTAAAAACACCCAGAAAGGGAGCCAGACAGATCTCTGCATGCGGACTATTCCAGAGTCGAGGGGCCACTGCCAAGAAGGCCTGGTTTCTTTTTCTTTCTCTCCGGGTCTCCCTTGGCGTTAGGCCCCTCAGTTGCCCTTCGGCTCTTCTACGTAGATCTAGGCGGGAGGAAGTGATCCGCTAGATATCAAGGTCCTAAACTGTTTAGGGCTTCATATGTCCTCCTTAACACTTTGAAATCAATGTGGAAACGAACGGGCAGCCAATCCAAGGCAGCCAGAGTGGGGGAAATAGGCTGACATTTTCTCACCCCAGTGAGAAGTCTGGCTGCCTCGTTTTGCACCATTTGAAGCTTCTGCATCAATCTCAAAGATAGCCTCACGTAGACTGTGTAGCGTTCAGCCCTGCCCTCACCTGTCCATCACCGCTGAGCAGTGGAAAAGGAGCCAATGAGAGAACGGAAGGTGGTGCTAAAGGGGGAGGTGCTGGGATATAAACGGGGGTGTATGGCCTGAGATAATAGAGGCTTCAGCGTGCTCACAACATAAACTGGTGTCCAGCGGGTGGGATACGTACTTGATCCAGTAACGCCGTGGAGTAGAAAGGTGCCCAGAGCAAGAAAGATCTTTAGTCAGGGAATTTGAGCGGAAAGGAGTGGGTAAATCTCCTAGAGCTTTCTCAAGGGGAGAAGGCTTAGTAGGAGGGCTTCTGAGCTCAAATTGGGGACTAAGATAGGGACAGGCTCTGAGGAAACTATTTCTGGAATGAGTTTACCCCAAGCAGAATCTGTGACCAGTTGGCTAGCTTGTCCTGAGCTCAAAGGATAGAGTTCTGAGGGGACAAAGCGAAGGCCAAGGGCAGATAAGCTGAGGGGGCTCAAGTCAGCTAAAACTGGGAAAGGTTGAAGCTGTTATTTAGGGTTATTTGGTGCCTGAGGCAGGGAGAGAAACTCCGTCTTTGGTGAAAGGCCTGGCTGGAAGACAGAGGCCTAGACACAGTAGCTTACCAGTAGATGAGTGCTGGGGAATCAACTTTATAACACCGACTCTCACTGAAAGGAAAAAAAAGTGTAAAATGTGGGGCTTGAAAGTTGAATAAGAAGCCTGAATAAAGAAACATGCCTTCCACATGTGGGAAGAAAGCTGAAAAAGTGCCTATTGAGATGGCAGTTGGTTCAGATAAAGAGAATGGGGAATCTGAGGAAGAAATTACCTCAGATCAAGAAATGGAGACCTCCAAGGGGGACTCTATAGAATTCAGAAAGTGGAAATTGGAGCTAGAAATGAAGGCCAGATCTGAAGAAAGACAGCAGAATTTAGAACTGGAAAAAGAAAAAATGGCCTTAGAAATGGAGCGTATGGCATTTGAAATTAGGAGGCTAGAGCTGGCAGTTCAAGCTAATAATAACAACAATGGCCGATCTAATTCTGAGGAGAGACATTTGTCCAAGGCAGACTTTAAAAGATTCCCAGTATTTAGGAAGGGGGATGACCCTGAATCTTTTATAATGTTTGAGCGAGCGTGTGAGGATTTTGAGGTGAGGGGATCTGAACGCATGATGGTGATGAGGTCTCAAATTAGTGGAGGCCTAGCAGACATTTATGCAGAGATGCCTGTGGAATTAATCAAAGATTATGATGAGTATAAAAAGTTAGTTTTTGCTCAATATGGCATCAATGCTGAGCATTTGAGACAGAAATTCAGGGCTCTGACCAAGAAACGTGAAGAGTCTTACTCTCAGTTAGGGGCAAACTTGACCAGATATCTGGACAAATGGCTGTTACAAGAGGGAGTTGAGACAGTACAAGATATTAAAAACATCATTGGACTTGAGCAGTTTTATTCACTCCTTCCTGGAGAACTAAGGTATCTAGTCAGGGACAAGAAACCCAGAAATTTGCAAAAGGCGGGAGAGGTTGCTGATTTTATTTCCCATATTAGAAAATCAAGCTTTTCTGAGGGAAAAGTTGTGAGGAAAGCTTGGGAGGACACAAATAAAAATCCCAGAGGGCAGTTTAAGAACCAACAGAAGATTGGGGCCATTTTGTAGGCAAGTCCTCGGATCATAACCAGATCAGAAACCAGAATTTGGAGGGAAAAGAAGTTAAAAACTCTGGTAATGATCAAATGAACTTTAGAACTTGCTTTCGTTGTGGGGAAAAGGGCCACATTTCAACCCAGTGTGGTAAAAACAGAGAAGTTGGGCCACAAAAGGGAAATTTGCCTAACCCTAAAGCTGTATAATGTGTACAGGACCAAGTTACCACTCAGAGGGAGGAGTTGGGCGCCATGGCAACCCAGGCTGAGCTCCCTACACAAGCTGAGAATATAGAACCAGATCTTTCGGCATTGTTACCTGATTAAAACGAACCAAGAGCTGTTTGGAACTTCTGGCGATAGTATTTATGTTAATAACAATAAATATATGGCTCTGAAGGACTCATGCTCTCAAGTAACCTTATGTCATCCTGATATTGTCCCTCAGGAATACATTTTGAAAGGGGAAAGCATGACTGTTAAAGGGATTGGAGAAGCAGCTGTTATTCTGCCAGTCGCTGAAATACAGTGGGGTCTTGACTTGAGAACTTAATCCGTATTGGAAGGCGGTTCTCAAGTCAAAAAGTTCTCAGGTCAAATCTGCATTTCCCATAGGAATGCATTGAAAACCATTTGATTCGTATCTGCTCTTTTCTGTCCATAGAAACTAATGGGAAGCTGCTATTCTGCCTTTGACCACTTCTTTTTTTCTTAGGTCAAGAAAGGTTCAGGGAAGGCAGGGAAAATACAGTCCAGGCAGTACAGTACCAGGCAGTCCGAAGACTGTCTCCCAATCCACTCTCTAAACGCTGGGAGGAGTGAGGAAGCAGACAGGCACCCTTTTCACTGGCCAACAGTTAACTGAAAGTTCCAATTTTGCACTTTCCCTGCCTCCCACGTGGTTTTTTTCAGTTCTTAACTCAAATCTAAGTATGTAAGTCAAGTCAATATTTTCCTATGAGAGTGGTTCTTAAGTCAAAATGTTCTTAACTCAAGCCGTTCTTAAGTCAAGACCCCACTGTACCCATGTTATTAAGGGTGAGAAGGAAAATGGAGGGCTGGTGTAACTGCGCAACTGCCAGTGGCGGTTTTGATTGGGATTGACCTCTCTGATCATGTGAAGAGAGTTTTAGTACTGACTCGTTCCCCAAAGGAAAATGAAAGGACAGCTAAGGAAAAAGATGAAATTCCTGTGGAGATAATGGCAGGCAATAGTGATCCAGCTGAGTTAATACAGCTTAGTAATTATTATTATTATTTATTGTATTTATACCCCGCCTATCTAGGTGGCTAATCCCCAAAACAATACATTTACTCAGGAACAAAAGGCAGATTCCACGCTGAAACATTGCTTTAAAACCATTACTGAAGAACCATTAACCCCTGAAAGATCTGAAAGGTTCCGTTCCTGATAGAGAAGGACCTATTCTACAGGGAATTCTTAGTGAATCCCAGGAAGGGAGGGGAAAATCTTCAGAAGCAGTTAGTGGTTCCTTTAAAATATCATCAGAAAATAATAGAAAGGGGACACTCAGACGTATTTTCTCCTCATTTAGGCATTACCAAAACTAAACAAAGAATATCACAGAATTTTTACTGGCCTGAGATGGGGAAGCAGATAAAAGATTTCTGTCAAAAGTGTGATGTGTGTCAAAGGCAGGGGAATAGCAACGATAAGACTAAAGCCAAGCTATGCCCTTTACCAATTATATCTACCCCGTTCCAAAGCATTGGTCTTGACATTATAGGACCATTGCCCAGAGTCACCCAAAAGGGGAACCGATTTATTTTAACCATTATTGATTACGCCACACGGTACCCTGAGGCCATTCCTCTGAGGAATATTGAGACTCATACTGTGGCCGATGCCTTGCTTAGTTATATGAACCGTATGGGGTTCGCATCTGAAATAATTACTGACTTAGGATCATCTTTTTCATCAAAGTTTATGCAAAGATTGTGGCAACTGTGTGGAATTAAACATGACTTACCATATTGGGAAGGGAGGGGGAAAGCAAAATAT
The DNA here is from genome assembly GCF_051106095.1 of Pogona vitticeps. NCBI lineage: Eukaryota > Metazoa > Chordata > Lepidosauria > Squamata > Agamidae > Pogona > Pogona vitticeps. The sequence goes on along the minus strand of NC_135784.1, from coordinate 223,074,137 downwards.
AACCCTGAAGATGTCAGAGTTAGTCCTTTACTTTCCCCTGAGCAACAAAACGAAGTGAGGGCCTTGGTAATGAAATACCAACAGGTATTGTCCAGCAAACCAGGGTTAGCCAAGGGAGTGGTGCACAAGATTGATACCGGAGGATGAACCCCCCACAAGCAGTCACTCCTTATAGAGTTACTGGGCCATATGTTGATAAGGTGTGCAAGGAGCTGGACGAAATGCTGAAGGAAAACATCATTGTTCCTTCATCCAGTCCATGGGCTGCTCCTATAGTGTTGGTGGACAAGCCGGATGGCAGCATTCGATTTTGTGTGGACTAGAGGAAGCTGAACCATGTAACCAAGCCGGATGCATATCCGATGCCCAGATTAGACGACCTAATAGAGACCATAGGGAGATGTCAATACATATCCTGCCTAGATCTAACAAAAGGGTTTTGGCAAGTGGGGATAGACCCCAAAGATCAGGAGAAGACAGCCTTCTGTAGCCCTTTTGGTTTATATGAGTTCCGTGTCCTGAGTTTTGGATTGAGAAACTCACCAACAACTTTTCAGAGACTCATGGACAAAATGCTGCAAGGGCTTAGCAACTTCACAGTGGCTTACATTGATGATATAGGGATCTTTAGTCATACCTGGAAAGATCACTTGTATCACCTGGAGAAGTGCTGCAGAGAGTGAAAGCAGCTGGGCTAACAGTGAAAGCTAGCAAATACCAGCTGGGTAGCCCCGAACTGAAATATTTAGGCCATATAGTAGGGGGAGGTAGAATCAAACCCCTAGAAGCCAAAATTGAAGCCATTAGCAACTGGCCTAGACCCACCACCAAGAAAAAGATCAGATCTTTTCTAGGGTTAGTTGGCTATTACAGACGGTTTATACCTAGGTTTAGTGAAATAGCCGCTCCTTTATCTGACCTAACACGCAAGAAGAATGCAGATAGTATCCAGTGGACCAGCAGCTGCGAGGAGGCGTTCACGAAGCTGAAGGAGACGTTGATGACCAACCCAGTCTTAAGAGCTCCAGATTTCCAGCGCGAGTTCACCATCTTCACCGATGCATCGAACACCGGGTTAGCAGCCGTGCTGAGCCAGAGGGACAGTGGAGAACTTCATCCAGTGGCGTACCTGAGCAAAAAGCTGCAGGCGGGCGAGAGACATCTTTCTACCGTTGAAAAGGAGTGTCTTGCAATAGTGTACGCTCTTCAGAAACTCAAGCCATATATATGGGGGAGAAATTCTGTCCTGTGTACTGACCATTCCCCATTATTATGGTTAAGGACCATAAAAGCCAACAACAGCAAACTGATGAGATGGGCCTTGATTCTTCAGGACTTTGATTTTGAGGTACGCATAATTAAAGGGATTCAAACTGGTGCTGCAGAGGCCCTCTCAAGAAGACCAGAAGACTAAAGAAGAAATAAAAGGACTATAGTATAATGGTGAAAGCAATAAAATGTTCATGTACACATTGGTAAATGTTATATGCTGTGTATTCAAAAGAAATTATATGTAAGTATTTTAAATGTTATGGTATGTTATTAAGTATGCATCTATGTAGACAACTGAAGTGTTGAGGTATGAAATGGAACTAGTAAATGAATTGCAAAGTTAATGCATAACATGCAGGTAAGATGTTGAATTATTGTTTATGTGTAAATGTTGGGGTAAGTTTGAGTGGGATGATGTTGGGATGATGTAATATTGTAAAGCTCCTCGTTGTTCATGAGGGTAAAACACTATAGCTTTTCCCCCATGAAACAACTTGTTAAGGGGGGAGGTATGTAGCGTTCAGCCCTGCCCTCACCTGTCCGTCACAGCTGAGCAGTGGAAAAGGAGCCAATGAGGGAAAGGAAGGTGGTGCTAAAGGGGGAGGTGCTGGGATATAAAGGGGGGTGTATGGAGTATGAGAGGGATTTTTTTGGGAGATCTGTGAGTCTTTGAGAGAGTGAGCCGGAAAGTCAGTAAGAATAGGGTTCTGTGTGTCAGTGAGTTCAGTGAGTGAGAGAAATTGATTATCAACTTGTGATTTACTTATTATATATTACTGATGAAATAAACAAGTTTAAGTTTCAAAGCAACACATGTCTCAGAAAATAATTGGTACTGAATTGGTATTGGTGGCAGCAACTAAAGTAGAAGAGTGAGCACCTCCTGAAGGCCTGAGATACTAGAGGCTTCAGTGTGCTCGCTACAGACTGCATTACAGTAGTCTAATCTTGAGATTACAAACACATGGACCAGAGTGGTGAGTGCCCCAACGTTAAGATAGGGACGCAGCTGGGCAATCCGCCACGGATGGAAATAGGCAGAGAGGACCACTGACGCCACCTGAGTTCCCATGGTGAGCGCCGGATCCAGATGGACCCCCAAACTATGAACCTCACTCTTCGCGGTCAGAGTCACTTCCTCAAAAGAGGAGTTTCCCAAACCACCAATGGAGGGGCCACCCACCTTCAGGACCTCCGTCATGTCTGGGTTCAGCCTCAGTCCATTGTCTGATGGCACTAAGCCCCACACCTCTTGATGACCCCCACCCAGCGGCCTCATGTAGATATTAAACAGCATTGGGGAGATAGTCGAGCCCTGCAGAACCCCACAATTGAGGCTCCACAGGGCCAAAACACTCTCCCCAAGCTGTACTCTCTGAGGACGGTCCTCCAAGAAGGATCAGAACCAGGCAAGCTCCAGACCAGATTCCCAGCTTGGAGAGCCTCCCCAGGGGGATACTGTGGTCGACGGTATCAAAGGCAGCTGAGATATCGAGGAGGACCAACAAAGACATTTTTCCCTGTCAGCCTCCCTCAGCAGGTAATCAAACAGGGTGACCAATGCCATTTCTGTAACGTGGCATGGCTTGAAGCCCCACTGGAATTGATCCAGGGCATTGGTTTCATCCAAAAGAGCCTGGAACTGATCAGCCACCACCCTCTCGACCACTTTACTAAGGAAAGAAACATTGGCAATGGGCCTATAATTGCCACTGTTGTTTGCTGCCAAACGTTGTTTCTTCCTTATGGTCCTAATGAGTGTCTCCTGGAGAGACCCATTAATTATTGCTGTGGCTCATTCAGTTGTTATAGGCCTGGCTGCTTTGATTAGTCAGGCTGGACAAGGGTCAAGGGAGGAGGTGGTGGCACAACAGCGATCAAGTGCTTTGTCCACAATCTCTGGTGTCACAGATTGAAACAGATCAAGACTCACTGGGCAAGGTGGAGCGCTGGATATCTCTGCTCGGTCCACTGTAACCAAAAAAGGAGAGCGCTCCTGGCAGATGGCCTCCACTTTAGATCCTAAAAATTCTGCAAATTGGTCAGGTGAGATACTAGAAGAAGGCCCGTCACTTAGACCAATTCCAGATAGGTTGCAAACTATACGGAAAAGTTCCGCCTGCTGATTTGAAGCTTCGCTTATCCGGACAATGAAGTGAGCTCGACTGGCAGCCCTCACCTTAGTAAGGTAGTGGTTAGTCGCAATCGTGACAGCTTTCCGATCATAATCTGTCGGGTTCTGTCTCCAAATGCACTCTAGCCATCTCCTGTTTTGCCTTCATAGCTCGCAGCTCCTGGTTAAACCAGGGCGCTGGCCAAACTCTGCAAAAGAGAGGGTGTTTATGAGCGATCTTGTCAAGAGCCGTGGTGGTGGCACCAAGCCAGCCATCAACCAGAGCCTCGACAGGAGCGCCAGTCAGATCAGCCGGAATCCCTCTCATGGAATCCTGGAATCCAGGGCCGGACTGGCCATCTGGCTGTTCTGGCAAATGCCAGAACAGCCGATGGTCAGAAGGGCCAGTTCCTGCCTCAGCGCAGGGCCAGGCTGAGCCCCCTCCCCAAAAGAGAGCGAGCGAGCGAGCGAAAGGGAGCCTTCCCTCCCCGCCCCCTTGCCTTGCCTTGCCTCCTCCTCTTCCTCCTCCTTCCTCCTCCTCCCGCCCCCTCCAGCTGGGGCATCCCCCCCAACCTCCCCGCCCGGCCCAACAGCGCACCCGCGCCCGTGGGAGCACTTGGCAGACTGGATAATCACAAGCCCAGTGCGTCCACATTCACTGTAGAACATGTAGACTTTAGGTGCCAGGTGGTGGTCCTCCTCGCTGAGGACCACAGGGCCTCGGTGGTAATGAGAGGCCAGCGCACGATCGAAGATGAAGTACAACTCCCAACCACCACTACAGGTTGGTCTGCACCCTGCAGTGGTGGCAATGGAGGTTGGGAAGCAGGCGTTGAGACACCCCCAGAGCAGTGGGCATTAAGGCAACCGTGGCGGAGCACCACCACCTGACTAGGTTGCTTGAACACGGGTCCGTGCAGGGAAGCTCGCCCAAGTAAAACTGCAAGCTAAATGAAAAAACCTGCAGGATGACACAGAGGACCACCGAGGCAGACAGTACATTAAGCCCAGGAACCACGAGACCAAGCACGGAATATGGAAGCTCAGGAGCGGGCGGACGGCAGAGGCAAGGGTGGGGAGAGGGTTGGGCAGCCAAACAGTCCCACACCTTCTCAACAGGTCCTTTTTCTTCCTTCCCTTTTCTTTCTCCCTCGGAGAACTCCAGCTCACTGTATTCCAACCTGCCTGCCTGTTTCCCCAACGGCAGCAGCTACGGTGTTCTTGTTGTTCTTACTCTCCAGTGATAATGGCGGAAGCAGCAACAATTGTAGTTGTAATGTTTGTTGCTGTTGCAGCAAAGATACGAGAATAAAAAGCAGCTGCATCAAAGGAGGGAGGCAAGAAACAAAGAATAAACAAAGAAAGCAAAAGGAAAGAGACCAAAAAGAAAAAGACAACCCAGCAGGAGGAAAAACACAGCCTCCTATCAGGTCGCCATCTTGAACCCGCCATCATTAACTCTTTAGCTCTGAATTCTTGGTGTCTCCTTAGTTTCTTTTCTCCTACTAAATTAATTCCTCTTATCCCAAGACTGGATAAGAGGCCTTCTCAAGAGGTTTGCATGACAAAGTCTTTTCTCGCTTAGGTGGGTAATGCATTGGGGTCTACCAAGCACTGGAAAAATGTATCTTAGGGGTAATAAGATACTTTCCTCCACTGATACTAATTTATAAATTCTAGCCAGTTGGAGTCAGATGATCTTTGACAATGTCAGAAAAGCAAGTTCAGACTTTATGACGTTTTGAAGATTCATAAAGTGACCTATCTCCTATCTCTTTGAAAGATGGCCGTTATTTATTTATGGCTATAATACATCACACACATACTTGCAGATGAAACCAGTCCTAATTTATTTAGGATTTGGATGGTTCTAAATTATAGATTCCGCAGGTCTTCCACAGACATTCTACACATTATAAAGTTAGCAGTTTGTTTGTGTGGAAATAGGTTGAGGAATTGCAACAGTAATACACAAGGTGCTGAACTAAGCCAATGATCGTTTTAAAAGAACTGTACTTTGTTTTATTTTGTCCAACTTACCACTATTGGTAAGGAAATGGTGAAGGGATTGAGCTGGCTTTCTCTGTGTGTTCTGTAATGGTTTTCCATTGAAAAGCAAATGAATAAATGTATCTGTTGTAGAGGCTTTCAAAAGACTTGGACATTGGGGGGGGGGCTTTTTTGCTTGTATGAGTAAGTGACATCACACACACCTAGCCACAACTTCCTCTCCTCTGTACATCATAACTACTTGGAGTGAAGTTGCCACGTGCAGTTAGAACAGAATGACGTCCTGGTAGTCAAAGTTATGGGCCCTCATGCTTCCCATGGATTCATGCTGGGACTTGCTGTCTGGTGACTGCAATGTTTTCCCCTTGATTTCTAGTATTACGTGGCATGAAGCTCTCTCACTTTCCTCTGGACCAATGGAAAGAGGTTGCCAGTTTCAATGGAAAGAATATTTTCTAGCACTCTTGCCATATCCCATGCTGGAAGACATTGGGGATTCAAGCAGTGATCCTCACTGGATCCTGTACCACAGAGAATATTGTGTCTTATTTTCCTTTGTACTATTCTATTGATTTCTCCTATCTGAAGGCTGGGCACCTGTAGCTTCTCAAGAGGTTGCAGAGCTTCATCTGCCATAATCCCACCTCATTTACTATGATGGCTAGCTGTTCAGCATCTGAATGGCCACAATTGCCTTGGAAGGGACTTTTGGCTCACCACCTTCTTCTGTTTTTCTATATTGCAAAGTTCTATCACAGACCCATATTGCAGTCTTTCTCTTCCCCCCCTCCAATACAGCTACCTAGATGTTGGTGCTTGCATTTCCTTTCCTATGTATATTCCCCAGCTGCTTGAGGATTGATAGGCAACAGGCCTGTTGATACCCCCAGATCAATTTCCAGCCTGCCAGGAAAGCAAACCAAGACAAGACTAGAGGTCCTGCTGAGAATGTGCAGCTACTGCAGAGAATGAGAACCTGAGAGTCACATTTCCTGTAAGTTAACCGTAAATCGTGCATTGAAGTTCAATAATGTAGGGTATTGATCAGTGAAACAACGATGTATGAAAAATCTTCAAGGTTAACTGAAAAAAATGCAAAGCCATTAAAAAAGAAAACCATATTATGGTCAATGCCATCCCAGTGAGTATCTCAGCAACCTATGAGCAAGGATATTAAAAGGACTCAAAACATACTTTAATGCCTAATAAAAGCCTGTGCAAAAGAACAGAAGAAATATCGTTGAAAGTTAAGGTTGCCAACTCAAATAATAGAGTGCTGAGCTTATTAAAACCTCTTTGATTTAGTTACACATTAAAAAACAGCTTGAAATAAAAGGGGGAAATGGATATTAAACTTTCTTCAGGCAAGTTTGTTCTCCATCTTTGAAATCATGGCATTAGAATTACAGCAGAATCACAAAGACCTGTTTCCAATGCTAAAAGAAGGGCAAGTCTTTTTCACCTTTCTGAAATGGCATTTTATGCTGGCCCTGTTGCCTCTCAAATGCTGTGACCTTCAGTGTTATATTGAGTTTACACAATAAGCAATGAATTACATCTTTAATTCCATGTGTCCCAGGAGCTGTGCAGGACAGCTGGGTCTGTTTTTTGTTTAGTATTTTGATTTGAGTGACTCCTCTGAACCCAACTCCATATTGGACCCAGCTGTCAAATACTAATTAGATTTCTCTCATACCAGCTAGGTATTTGTTTTGGCTGCTTGTTTAATGTTGTTAGTGTTTAAATGACTACAAAGCCACAGCCTATAGAACAGGAAAAATAAACAAGACCCCCCCATACTATATTTTACCCACACCGGTTTTGTTACTAAGAGCAGTCAACTTTACTTTTGCCTATATATGTATGACAACTGTGGCTGTTTGTAATGCTAACGAGATGTCCTGCATTCCAAAATAAAACAAGGTACTTGTGCAGAATTGAAATGTTTTGTGTAAAACCTAAACTTAATATATAAAGTTGAGTTATGTTTATTCAACATTTCCAGCTAAAGTATTTGGGTTTCAACTGAACCCAAACTGCTTTTAGCACTCAAATGGTCAATGTGTGACCTACGTATGTATTGCTGCAACTCCCCTCTCCACCACTTTTTTGTATACTGTACTTGTCCCCTCTTGCTTCCACCAATGAATCTGCTGCAGCAATGGCAAGTTCCACTTTTTTAGATGTGAGAGAAGCACATGGAAGCTGCACTGCTTGCTTTTACACATCTGTGGTTATCTGGGGTTCAAGTAAGCATAATTCTGTTTAAAAAGGTATATCTCCCTCATTGTGGAAGTTTTGCTGCTGCCATGACAGTGAATTTGGCAGCAGAGTGGGATAGAACCCCTGTTAAGTTCCTGTGAGTCCAAAGGATCTTAGCAGCTGGGAACTGCCTTCCTATGCTGTCTCTGTTGGATTCAAGTTCACCAAAAGGCAAGTAGTAGTTCACAAGCAACCAAGTCCTGTATATTCTTCATGAAGATGGAAGCACCCTCTAGGTTAGTGCTTCTCAACCTTTAGCTATTTAGATACAGCGGTGCCTCGCTTAACGAGCGCCTCGCTGAGCGATGAAATCGCTTAACGAGGGGCTCTGGGCCATCGCTGGAGCATTCGCTCAGCGATGGCCCCTATGGCATTTTTTCGCTTTGCGATATTCGCTAAGCGATTCGCTTAGCGAATATCGCATAATGAAGCGGGGGAGAACAGCTGATCGGCGGTTCCAAAATGGCCGCCGGAAGGTCCGCGCCGCATTTTCGCGCCCTGCCCTTGCTTACCGAGGGCACGAAAATGGCGGCGCTATGGAGGAACATCGCTTAACGGTGAGTTTTAAAGCCATAGGCTTTTTAAATTCCGTTTAGCGATGTTTCGCTATAGCGAAGGTTAATCCGGAACAGATTAACCTCGCTATGCGAGGCACCACTGTATCTTGGTCTGTATGTCCAAGAATTGCTAGTCATCATGGCCAGCAGAGAGGGGTTCTGGCGTTCCAGTCCAAACCACATGAAAAATTTGAGAACTACTGCTTTAGGTACAAGGATGGAATCTTAGTGCTATACATGTCTACAGAAGTTTCTGTTCTCCAGTGCCAACTAATATGTTGGACATGCTTTGTGAGCAACACACCCTCTAATTTTCAGCACTGCTGAGCTTGGCTCTGTCTCTCCCGTGCACAACTATGTCCCCCATGCACTGGGTTGTCGCAACCGGAACCTAACGCGATCACTGTGCAAAGGAGGAAGACAGCTGAGTGGAGGGACACATGAGTGCACACCCAGCTTAGCAGGAAACTTGTGAAGAAGGGTGTTGGTGAATTTAAATGCCCACAAGTATACCCAGTAATAAATAACAGCAGGAACTACAATCCAGCTTTTGCAGGGACACATGTTGGCCACTTGTAAGGGCTAGGAATTGAAGGGTTTTTTTTTTTGCTTTCAGTGGGACTCAGACTACATAATTGAGAATAAACCCCAATAATATTTTAGGCAGAACTTTAGCACAATACAGTGGTGCCCCGCATGACAACGATAATCCGTTGTTAAAATCACTGTAGAGCGAATTCGTCGTCATGCGAAAACAGTTTCCCCATTGGAATGCATTGAAAACCGGTTAATGGGGAAATTACCTCATCGTCCAACGAAGATCCTCCATAGGGCAGCCATTCTGCGAGCCCCAATTAGCTGTTTTTAATCGCTGTCTTTCGAAGCAGGGGTCCGGAAAACAGCGGGAGGCCATTTTGTGAAGCCGACGATTAGCTGTAAAGATGGTTGTTTTGTGATTAAATGGTCCACGAAACACGGACCAAGTTGTCATCAAGTGGAATTCCCCCATTGAAATGCCTGTTTTGTGAATCACTACAGCGATCGCAAAAAGGCATAGTCCTGCTGTTTCGTCGTTCTGTGGGGTCGTCATCATGCAGGGCACCACTGTAAAATAAACTTAAAACAAACAGTAAAGCAAGAAGCTGAAAGCTGTCAATGAGCATTAACAAACATAAATTCAAATCTAAATATGTAAAAATATTTTAAAATGTCTGAGCACAGAATTTTTTTTAACCTGGTACTAAAAATTAGATAATATGATATACCATACTGCTTTAGAGTACACATTCTGTACTTTACTATAAAATAAGATATATAATAAATCAAATACATCTTGACACAAGGCAAACCTTCTGTCAGAAAGTAATATGAAGCTCCAGGCTTCTGACAAGTGCACCACATTTTGGAAGGCATAGATAGGTCTCCTCTCATGGCTGTAAATGCAAAAGCAACCAACATGGGGTGAGTGTTCAAATATTTGGCCCCAAGGCACAAAGGGCAATTTCACTTTGAAATTCTGCGCTAAGTAGAAAATAGGTGCGAATGCAGCAATACAGTGGTGCCTCGCTTAGCAATGTTAATCGGTGCAGCAAAAATCGCCGCAATTTTTAAAAGCCCATAGGATTGCATTGAAACCCCTTCAATGCGTTCCTATGGGCAAAAAACTTACCTTTAAGTGAAAATCCTCCATACGGCGGACATTTTTGCTGCCCGGTATGCGAGGAATCCATCCCAAAACACAGCGGGCGGCCATGTTTTTTTCCGGCGGCCATTTTGGAACCGCCGAGCGAGGCACCACTGTATAGAGATCTTAAGTAGTATGACTCCATCTGTGAGTTATTGGTCCCATAAATGAGATCAAAAACCACGAAACAGGAAAATCCAGGCCCCATTCACTCCCATTCGAAATTAAACTGCTTGAGTCAACACAGTTCCTGGGACATGAACTCTTGGCAGCCTGCATTTAAAGTCTGTTTCGATTTTATTAAAAGGAATCACCTAATACCGTATCTTTACTGTTTAATGACTCAATTTTGGTAACGTAAGCCAAATTAATTATCTATAAGGAAACTGTTCTGTTCAAAGGACTAGAAAGGCCAATTATTAAACAACATAAGTTTATTTAAGTGAACAAAGAAAACATTTCTCTACAGGTTCATTTCTAAGCAACAGCATAACAGTTCAGCACCTTCTATAAAAATTAACTATTAAGCAAACAAAAACTAAACTATAAACTAAGGTAAGCCAACGATATTCTTACGCAGTCCATATTGTTGAATTAGGTTCCTTCGCTTGGATCAAAGAAATGCGACGCCATGTTTCAGAATCCCAAAAACCCTCTTCTCCCTCTCAAGTTACTTTTTTTTTCCAACCTCTTGTAAATTTCTCCAACCTGCCCCCTCCTGACATACTCAACCAATCACGAAGGCAAGAATTAGCATAGGGTACGCCCTACTTTCCCACCAACACCAAAGAACTGTTTATCATTCAGGTTAGAGATATTTTGACTCTGCCGTGTTTTCCTCTCCAGCTGCGGCGATAAGGAAAGCTGAAAATAACTACTAGTAATTTTCCAGAACTTAGCCTGTGTCAGACTCAAAATGGATTCCTCTATGGTTAAGACATGACTACATAACCCATCTCTAATTAGAAAAATACATTTCATCACACACACCCGCTAAATTTCTTCTAAATTCAGAACAGTTATTCTGAGCTAATTTGAAGTAAATTGATAAAACAACTAAAAGTAAATGACTATATATGTGGATTATAACAAACAATAACAGCAATACAATCTTTTGGCACACCATTCAGTTATACAAAAAGGAAACAAGCATGTTAGCTCATTAGCCACAGTAACTACTCCAACCGTCTTCCATCTTCTTTAGCGGTCAGGAACATCTGGATCTTCACAGTACATCCTGGAAAGTCCATCTGCCACCACATTTAGCTTTCCAGGTATATGTTGAACTTCAAAATCAAAATCCTGCAATGCTAAACTCCATCTTAACAATTTTTGGTTCTGAGACTTCATCTTTTGTAACCAAACTAAGGCTCTATGATCAGTTTGGAGTGTAAATTTACGCCCCCATAGATAAGGTCGTAAAAGATTAAGAGACCAATATATAGAAAGAGCCTCTTTTTCAAGGATTGCATAATGTCTCTCTCTTTCCAAGAGCTTTCTAGAGAAGTATGAGATAGGGTATAGATTCCCATCCTCCCTTTGCTGTAACAAAATAGCTCCTAATCCAAATTCTGAAGCATCGGTTTGCAAAATGAAAGGCTTATCAAAATCAGGTGATTTCAGTATAGGGGCATGAATAATTTTCGCTTTTAAAGCCTCAAAAGCCCCTTGGCACTCGGGGGTCCAATTAACTTTGACAGGCTGTCTCTTCTTAGTTAGCTCTGTCAGAGGTGTAGCCAATTCACTGAAATCAGGGATGAATTTCCTGTAATAGCCAACTACACCTAAAAATGAACGCACTTGTTTCTTGGTTTTTGGAATAGGCCAATCATTGATAGCTTGAACTTTGGCTTGCAGAGTATGAATTTCACCTTGACCAACCAAATGACCCAAATATGTGACTTTCCCTTTCATCCATTGACATTTACTAGCTTTGACAGTAAGACCAGCTTGATGAATTCTAGACAACACAGTTTCAACATGAGACATATGAGAGTCAAAATCAGAACTGAAAATAGCAACATCATCCAAATAAGCACTAGCAAAAGGTAGACCTTTTAAAACTTTATCTATCATTCTCTGAAATGATGCTCCTGCGTTTTTCAATCCAAATGGTAGCCTTTTGAATCTAAAAGTGCCTACATGAGTGATAAAAGCGGTCTTATCTCGTGAATTTTCGGCTAAATCCAGCTGCCAGTAAGCATTCTTTAAGTCAATTATGCTGATAAAATTTGCCTTGGCCAATTTTTCAATTAAATGATCCATTCTAGGCAATGGATAAGGATCTGAAACAGTAACACTGTTTAACTTTCTGTAATCCACACAGAACCTTATCTCATCAAGAATCTTGCCAGTAGAATCTTTTTTCGAAACCAGAACCACTGGAGATGAGTATGGGGATGATGACTCCTCAATTACATCCAGAGATAACATCTTTTGTATCTCTTGTTCAATCCGTAGAGCATGATCACCAACTGCTCTGTATGGACTAGATCGAATTGGCTGACTATCGGTAGTGATAATTTCATGACTGACCAAATTTGTGTAACCTGGCTTATCTGAAAAAACATCTTGATATTTTTCTAGGATTTGGTACAGCTTTCCCTTCTGAAGTGAGGTACCTGTCAAAACAAGGTTGTCAGCCCAATCACCAGCATCTTCTAATTCAGCTAGCATATCAACAGGCTCATATTCAGACTGATGACAAGCAACCTTATATTGCAAAACCATTGCAGTTCTGTCTTTATACAATTTCAACCTATTGACATGGTAACTTACAGGCTTTTTATCAGAATTCAACATTTTTACTAAATAATTGTTATTCCCCAGTTTCTGTACCACTTCCCCTGGACCTTCCCAGCCAACTTCTAATTTAGAAGGTCTAAGGGGGTTTAAAACAAGAACCAAATCTCCCACATCAAATTCCCTGTGTCTGGAATGTCTGTCATGGTAGAGTTTCTGGGTTGATTGAGCATTTAGCAAATTGTCTTTGGCCAATTCTTGCACAGCTAACAGTTTTTCTTGCAGATTTCTGACAAAATCAGCAACTGGAACTGTGCTGCTTTTCACCACACCTTCCCAATCAGATTTCAGGAAATCCAAAGGTCCTTGTAGATTCCTCCCAAATACCACCTCACTTGGAGAGAAACCACCAAGAGAAGTGTGAGCAGAACTTCGATAAGCAAATAAAACAAATGGTAACAGATCGTCCCAAATATTACCATACACCTGTACCATGGTCTTGATCATCCTCAGTAAGGTTTGTTGACCTCTCTCAATTAACCCATGACTTTCAGGATGATAGGCGGAGCTAAATTTTATTTCTATTCCACTAAGTTCACAAATTTTGTCCATTAAGGAGCTACGAAACGCCCCCGCCTGATCACAAATTATCTGAGATGGTACTCCAATACGTGAGCACAAGTCTATGATGATGCGTGCGATGGTGGAAGCTCTTAGATTACTCAACGCATAGGCCTCGATCCAACGACTAGCTTGGCAGATGAAAGAGATGATGTATTTCTTCTTAGACTTAGTTGGAACAAAAGGTCCCATGACATCCATTTGCAAACATTGGAAAACTTGATCAGGTATTTCCATTAAGAGCATTTCCGACTTCGTCTTATCGGTCTGATAACCTGTTTTTTGGCAATAGTCACATGAACTGACATAGTCCTTCACATTTTTGTTAATACCAGGCCAATAAAAATGCTGAGAAATTCTTTTTAAAGTTTTTTGCACACCTTGGTGACCACTAGATGGATTGTCATGAGCTAATTCAAGAATCCTCAGTCTGTATTCCTGTGGTACTACCAGCTGTCGTGTGGGTTGCATGTTCAAGTGTGATTTGGGATGATATTCTCTATACAAAAGTCCATTCTGGCCCCACACAAAGTTAACTTGCTGTGTTATTGGGTTTTGAGCATAGTCATCTGCTTGTGCTCTCAAGGAAGCTAGTGAGGGATCAGTCATTTGCTTCACTTTAAACTCAGCTGACCCCATAGGCACTGATTCCTCTATTTCCACTTCTGTATTAGCTGCATTATCTTGTTCTGTCACTAGATGCTGCTGCTGGTCTAAGTTTGTAGTAGGGACAGCTTCATCAGAAACACTCCCAGTCTCTGCTTTTTGGGTTTGGGAACGGGTAACCACGTTAACAGCAGGACCTTCCTGACTCTGCTTAAAATTCAAATAGGTGAGGTCATTCCCCAGCAAGAAGTCAGGTTTCCCCTCATGAGTGAGGCAAAGTTTAGTACCACGCCAATTTTTGAACGATAATTCCACAAACGCGAGAGGAATATGTTGTTCTCCCGCCTCTCCTGAACCATAGGTCCTAATGGGTAACCTTAAATTGTCCAAAATCAGTTCTGGGTGCAAAAATTTTCGGGATATGGAAGAAAGTTCAGCACCAGAATCACTGTAAGCATTTAGAACCACCTGTTCCTTATCAGTATACAAAATCACCTCTTCAGAATAAGTCTTCATAGCCCATTCTTTCTGAGACTCAGGGATTACGCAATCCGGGTCCATTAGGGTATACTTTTTCCCCTGTGGAGACTGTCTTATAACTCCTGCTTGTTCTCCTCCACGAACGTCTAATATTTGAGGCACGTAGTAATTTACCGCTGCCTGTCTATCACTGGCTAGTGAAGCGGTAGTACTCCCACTGGGTTGATTCTGTCTAGGCACTGTGCCCATGACAGTCTGGCCTTGAGTTGGTACTTGTTGACTCTCTGGGGTGTTAGGGCTTACCAGAGATACTTTGGGTGTGCCTCCCTTGGATTTGCGTGGCGCTGGTACCGGTGTCCTAACATCTGACTTCCTAGCTTGACTAGGGGGTCCTTGAGATAGTGCACAGTCCTTTTGTAGATGAGGGCCACCGCATTTGAAACAAGCAAAAGTGGGTCTGCTTTGATTTGGAGCTAAACTCCTGCGCTGATCAGTTGAAGTCTGTCTATACTCTTGATGGTAAGGCTTTTTAAAGTCAGGCTGGCTTTGTCTCTTAGGTGCCTCTGCTCTAGGCGCCTCTGCTCTGGCTCTAGGCGCTGGTTCAGGTTTTCTAAACGATAACAATTCGTCAGTCCTCAGCGCAAGGGATTGGAGGTCTTTAAATTCTCTCTCTAGTAAAGAACTCCTCAACTCTAAAGGGACCAAGTTCATAAATTGCTCCATGAATAATGCCTTTCTCATATCTGCTACAGATCTGATTTTCAAAGAGTCCAGCCATTGGTCTCCTAAAAATTCCAGCCTGTCAGCTAAAGCTGCATAACTCTCATTAGGCAGTTTTTTGATTTTCCTAAAATTCTGCCTCAATAGCTCTTTTGTATAACCATAGCGCTGTTTAATAACCCAAACTAATTCAGACCAATCATAATCTTCCTCAGCCACTTTGGCCACGATTGTGGCGAGTTGACCGGAAATTTGGGTACGAAGGAGTTTCGGAAGCCACTCTCTAGGTATCTCCAAATCTTGGCAAGATTGCTCGAAATTCTTAAGGAAGCTCAACACACAATCGCCCTCCTGGTATCTAGGTAGACTTCCCCTATCCACACTGGCTATAGAGTCTTTAATTGCCTGTTTAGCCTTTCTCTTTTCCTGCAGCTCTTGCACTTTTTGCTCCCTGCACTTATTCTTCACTTTCTCAGCCTGATTCAAAGTGTTAACAAACTCCTTTTGGGACCTCACTAGATCTGCAACCAGCTGGGTCAGTTCCTCAGTCGCGGGCATCGGTGTGGGTGGATTCCGCCCCCCCGCACCAGACGGATTCTCACCAACGGCTTCCTCTGTAGGTCGGGGATGTTGCTCCTCCGCTCGCCCTCTGGAATCTCTCCGGCTTGGAATAGGCAATGGGTCAAACTCCTGGGGGTACCCAGCCATTTGTAAATCCAATTGGTCTTCTTCAACCGAATCTTCCACAATTGATTGCTCCCCCTCCGATTCCTCCATCAACAACCTCAATTCGCTGGATGTTTTTCTCCGGCCAGTTCTCCTCTCAGTAACATGCTGAGCCATGCTGACTGCTTGCAGCCGCTAAGCTGTAAACCTCCCACTGTTTCGGCAATAAATTACCGCCAGCCATAAAACTGCCCTGAAAACCCTGATAAGGTGCCGTGCCTTAGCTGTGCCTAGCAACGAAAAAGCTTACTTTAGAAATTTACACCTAGTCCTTTAACAGAATCCGCCCCCACAACTGACCCTTTTCAGCCAGGGCTTCAGTTGAAAAGAAATAGAGCAGAGGAAAAAAAATATTTAAACAGTTAGCAGGACAACCCACGCTGTGTTGCTGCCTTGTTTCAAACTGAAAGCAGTCCGTGCCTGACCCTCAGCTTCAATTTACCACAGCATCTGGATAAATCCAAAGCAAACTGTGTGTAAAGAGAAAGCCCGGGTGTAACACTACTGAAATCAGGTTGCAAATCAGGCCCGTGGATCGTAACACCGCGCCACCATGTGAGTTATTGGTCCCATAAATGAGATCAAAAACCACGAAACAGGAAAATCCAGGCCCCATTCACTCCCATTCGAAATTAAACTGCTTGAGTCAACACAGTTCCTGGGACATGAACTCTTGGCAGCCTGCATTTAAAGTCTGTTTCGATTTTATTAAAAGGAATCACCTAATACCGTATCTTTACTGTTTAATGACTCAATTTTGGTAACGTAAGCCAAATTAATTATCTATAAGGAAACTGTTCTGTTCAAAGGACTAGAAAGGCCAATTATTAAACAACATAAGTTTATTTAAGTGAACAAAGAAAACATTTCTCTACAGGTTCATTTCTAAGCAACAGCATAACAGTTCAGCACCTTCTATAAAAATTAACTATTAAGCAAACAAAAACTAAACTATAAACTAAGGTAAGCCAACGATATTCTTACGCAGTCCATATTGTTGAATTAGGTTCCTTCGCTTGGATCAAAGAAATGCGACGCCATGTTTCAGAATCCCAAAAACCCTCTTCTCCCTCTCAAGTTACTTTTTTTTTCCAACCTCTTGTAAATTTCTCCAACCTGCCCCCTCCTGACATACTCAACCAATCACGAAGGCAAGAATTAGCATAGGGTACGCCCTACTTTCCCACCAACACCAAAGAACTGTTTATCATTCAGGTTAGAGATATTTTGACTCTGCCGTGTTTTCCTCTCCAGCTGCGGCGATAAGGAAAGCTGAAAATAACTACTAGTAATTTTCCAGAACTTAGCCTGTGTCAGACTCAAAATGGATTCCTCTATGGTTAAGACATGACTACATAACCCATCTCTAATTAGAAAAATACATTTCATCACACCATCTACCCAAGCTACCCAGAATATCAGCCGCTTTCAGGTTATCTTGCCACATGTAAGTAAGAGTAAATTATGTACAGTGTACATTGTATGTCTAGGACCAGAGACACCAAACTTCAAATCTGTAGTGATGAAGCTAAAATGAAGTACTGCAGGCTACCCACCCCCTATTCTCTCAGTGTATTATTGCAGCATAGTAACCTGGCAACTAGTGAGTTCTGAGGCTCTTTTTCTTTGGAGTAAGGTGAGGGGCAGAGTAAGCTTCCGTCACGAAGGAAATAAGCTCTTTGATGCCCTACTAATTGGGAGATTTCTGGCCAAAATACAGAAATCAATTTCTTTTTGCATAAATTTTTATTTTGAAAAAAACCCAAATTCTTTCAAGACAGTGTTTTGCGACCAATGTGCATCAATAATTTTAATGGAAACATGAGTTTCCTTATTTTGATAATAATACCAAAAGCATACCACAGGAAAGTTAGAACATAATAAACAGCCACAATTAGTTTCCAGGAACAAAACTAACTTCTGAAAAAGGACTGACTGAAGGTACTCATACATAACATAGCTACAAAATGCTCCTAGTTTCTCACAAAGCACAAATGAACAGTTTGGCAAATAACAGTTTTGAAAACTATGCACAAACAATAGAAAGAAAACAAATTTATACAAAGAAAGCAGTTTGGCAATTTTAAAGAAAAGTTAGTTTTTCTGTCATTAGCCAAAAGCTGAGCATACTGTAGTCAGTTAACATACTACATTACTAACCTTGAAACACAGAAAGACATTTCAGTCTCTAAAATAACTTGGTCTTTACATCAGAACATAATATTGCTTGTTAATACTCTGCCAAATACAATCAGGAGGTTTAAATACTTTAAAAATGAAGATTAAAGGGAGATTCTTCACAATCCCAATGAAATTGTACACATTAAAATACTATGCTTATAAAATTATTTAAAAGTTTCTGGAATCTAGCTCTCAAATGCAAACACTTATCATCATTCTTAAATGACCTTTACAAAAATTTGGGGTCCATTCATTCATTTTCAGAGGTGGAACCCTTCGTTTTCTCTTGTTCTCTTCCATCACCAGACATCCTAAATGGGGAAAAAACAGTATATTTCTAACATCTATTTTACTGTTTAGTATACTGCTCCTGCTGCATCATATACTGGAAAGCACTGTATGAGCAAACAATACTCCCACATTGCTTATGAATAAATCCTATTTGCAACAGATGGGATTAAGTCAGAGATACCCCTGGGTTATAGTGCAAGATGCAGAAAACCCAGATGCAATCTCTCTCCATGTGCCTCATAGTACCTCACTCTGTAACAGTGAGAACATGGGTTGCAGGTTATGATGAGGGAATAAGTAGATTTGAAGAGGTGGTTGCCAATCTCCTAGGTAAGTGATGGCGAACCTTTTTGAGTCTGACTGCCGAAATTGCAACACAAAACCAATTTATTTATTTCAAAGTGCCAACACTGCAATAAAACCTGAATACTGAGGCACTATCACTATCCCTGAGGAAAAATGATGAAACTAAGGTTTTTCTATATTCACGAAGGTTTTCACAGCCAGGATCTAATGGTTGTTCTGGTTTTTTCGGGCTCTTTGGCCGTGTTCTGAAGGTTGTTCTTCCTAACGTTTCGCCAGTCTCTGTGGCCGGCAACTTCAGAGGACAGCAACCTGTGCTCTGGTGTAGTTGGCTTGGGAGTGCAGTATTTATGGCTGTGAGATAGGCTTTTGTCTTTTTCTGTAGATGGGTGATTAGTGTGTATTGTTGTGGGTGTATTGTTGTGCTAAGGAGAAATGATTAGCAGTTCCTGTGGTTGATGGGTGTCATTAGCTGGTCTTTTGTGTGTAGTGATCCCCTGTCTTTGTGGCTGGATAGAGTTCATTGACCTTTTGCACGTTGTATTTTTGAGAGCTGGGAGCCAAGTTTTGTTGAGCTTCATACTTTCCTCTTTTTTGTTGAAACTGCTGGTGCTTGTGGATTTCAATGGCTTCCCTGTGCAGTCTGACATAATGATTGCTGGTGTTGTCCAGTATACATTAGATCCCTTCTTCAGATGGTGGAGGCAAGGATTGCTCCTGTAGAAGAGAGGGTGCTCTCTGTGAGGCAGGAACACTCTGCACGGAAGGACTCATTCACCCTCTGAGACCAAGACCATGTGTTCCGTGTTGGCAACAGAAGCAGCAATGGGCTCTCTTGATAGGTAGCTGAGGATTTGAGGCAGTTACAATGACATGGGTTGTCATTTTTTTCTTCTTTTTGTTCTCCTCAACATTGGAGGCTGCCTGTCATTTTCAACTGATTTCTTCGTTGACTTCGATAGCAGTTTTGAAGAAGACAAGGCAGTGGGCTCAGATTCCAGGAGTTTCTTTGGTAAAGTTGCCTGGTCCATATGAGGGCTTCGGTTTGCCTTAGTTGGGGGATCCGTAGCTTGAAAGGATTGTTCCCAAAGATCTAAGCTGAGACTGACGATTCGTAAGTGTAACAGCAGTGAAACTTTTACAAATTCTACAGGATTGAAATAAGTGGGTTTCTCCCAGACAAAATAGGCAAATGTCATGTCCGTCAGATTGTGGGATCTTTTTGCCCCAAGCGGCACACTTCTTCATTAAAGCAGAGGTCACAAATCATTGGGGGAAAGGGAGTGGCAAAGTTTCCAGAGGGGGACCTTCTTCTAACTCTATTTATATAACTTTGGGTGAAAAGAAGGAGAAAAAGGCAGGAAACTTATCCAAAGACAATGGTGAGGAGGAGGCTCCAGAGCAATCCTTCACGTGCTGTCACAGTGGCAGACAAAAAAGGACTGAGGAGAGCAGGGCCACAGTTGTGCAGTAGAGGCAAAGAGGCACTTTACATGGACACGACTAAATTTGGGATTCAGATGTCCAAGTAATACATCCACAAACTCAGGAATGCTCCCCAGGCACCTAGAAACACCAAAATGCAGAGAAACTTCCCCTGACTCTTCTCTACAATCCCTCCAAGTTTACTGAAGGTTGGGTTTCAGACATCCATGTTTATGCACCCACAAATTAGTTCACCCCCAGGAAACTGCCCTTTAGCAGCTGACTTGGGAAAACCCAATTTTCACCAAACTTGGAGGGACTGTAGAGGAGAGTCAGTGGAAGCTTCTATGCAACCTTATCTCTAGGTGCCTGGGGGAACTTTTCTTGAGGAAGCCCTCTTTGTGAGTGTGCAACTCAGACATCCAACACCCAATTTTCACCAAACATGATTGTAGAGTCAGAAGTATCCCTGCAATTTTGGTCTCTAAGTGCCTGGATGGCCATTTTATAGCCCAACAAATAAGACACATCAAAAATCACTAAAAATTTGTTGATACATATTTGTTGGGGGCATCATTTGGATGAATACAAATTGACAAATTAGCAATTTTTGATTAATTTTGCAATTTTTTAATTAATACCCATCTCTAATTAGAGCTATAAATTGCTTAATGCTTATTGAAACAAAATAAATTATCATTTTTTAATAAATGGAAAATATCACTTACTTTTTCTTACTAGCAGAATCAAGTTTCTCTCTTTTTTCTTCTGCACTGTCTCCATTCTGTTGTGACTGGCTTGTATCTTGAGAATCTGAAGCACCATTCACTATTTTTGTGCCTTTTAACATTAAAAAGAATAATAAATAAAAATTTTGTTCTGTCTCAGCCTTGTTACTTTAGGCAAGTTTTAATGAACATGGCAAGGCACCAATATATCATGCATTAGCAGTATTCAACATTCTATAAAACAAATCAAAAACAAGAAACTGTCCCAAACAAAAAATTATAACTATTGAACTGAACTTTGGATCAGCAACAAATCTGTCACAGATATAGCAGAACATCTCTTGCTCTGTGCTAAATTTGGGGACATTTAGGCAAAAGGCTTTGGTGTTGTTATTTAAAAAAAAACTGTTAAAGCTTCATACATTAACATAATTTCTCAGAATTCTGATATTTGCATAGTACAGCAGCCCAGCCAACCAGAATCCAGTCTCCCCACACAGCAGATGTGTCACTTTTAATCCTGCCATGGCCTTCAGTGTGAAAGTGGTGAAAGGAGAATCTCCCATTATGGGGTGGTATGGGGAAATTGCTTATTTGACCTAAAACTCTCAGAATTCCCGTTTCACCATAGTTAACAGGCTTTTTACTCAGAAATATATCCTCTTTGGATGCCCCGTGTGATGTAGTGGGCAGAACAGACTCAAGAGGCCTGGGTTTGCATCCCTGCTCAGCCATGGAAATTCACTGGAGGGGTGGAACTGGTAAAGCCATTTAAAAAAATATTTCACTTACCTTGAAAGCCATTTTAAATTGATTCCAATTTAGGATTTTTATAAAGTTTGTTTGATCCATTCAAAATCTGATTCAGTTGATCTACCATATCAGGAGTAGTAGCTAAGTATTGAACAGTGTCCTCAGATTTGCTACACTGCAGGTCGCTCTACTGCCTCCCCCAGATTCTGGACACCTCTCCCACAGGAGACTAGATTGACCCCATTTTCCTAGCTGTTTATGATTTTTGGTATTGTATTCATTGATCCTTTTAGTATTACAGTGGACCCTTGACTTACAGACGGCTTGACTTACAGACTTTTTGAGTTACAGACTTCTCTGGCCGCAAAATTTAGGTTTGACTTGCAGACTGAGATTTGACTTACAGACCAGAAAAAAACCAAAATGGAACAAAAACGGCCTGTTACGGGATTAATTGGTTTTCAATGCACTGTAGGTCAATGGAGACTTGACTTACAGACTTTTTGACTTGAGAACCGTCTTCCAATACAGATTAAGTTCTCAAGTCAAGACCCCACTGTATATGCTCATTGTTAATCTTAAAGACCAACTTTTAATTGTTGTAAGCCACCTTGGGTGTTTTTAAGGGAAAAAGTGGGTTAAAAATATTTTAAATAAATAATTAAATAAATTATCCCCACTTTTTTTTGCTTTGTGACCTGTGATGATCTCAAAGCAAATTTTATTTGCAAGTAAGGAGACAGCAGCAACAGGAGCCAAAGACAGCTGAAGCATGAGGGGAGATCAGGAAGGTTAGGGAGACAGAAGGGAGAAAAAACCACCCACCCACCCCACCTTTCTCACACTATATGAGTTACTGGCTTCCAAAATGTTCGATCATTAAGAGCTCTGATCAGATCTTGTAAACCAACAGCATCTCATATTAGATTTTTCTCTCCTCCTGCTGTTCTCATCCCTTCCTAGTAATATTGCCTTTTCCATTAAGTTCTGCTCAGGTATTGGAAACTAACACCTACGGCTTCCTTTACTGAGTCAACACATCTCATGCCAGATCTTCCTCTTTTCCTTCTGTTCCATTGGACTTTTCCAAGCAATATAGTCTATTCTGGTGAATTCTGTATTTCCATTATATTGGAAATATCCTACCTACATGGTAGGATAGGCTCAGGTTACTTGTTTTTGCTCGAGTGATAGTTCAGGTTTGACTTGACCGAGCATTCTCTTTTCTGCTTTTCTGGCTGTCTTGTATCTGTACAAACACCACATTTCAAATGAATTTATTTTTGCCCCTGTGTTTCTTCATTATCTTCCTTTTTCTTCATTATCTTCCTTTCACATGGTATGGATGATTTTGTCCTTGGTTTCCAGTGACATTCTTTGATAACTCCGACCTCTTCCCTTTTTTATTTCAAAAGGTAAAGGGACAACTGTTGGAAAACATGCACACCACATATCCATAGAGATTTTGGTCCATTACAGCTTTTCTTCCTCAGCTTGCCAAAGAAAAGGATATGAAATTGGACATAGCTTTCGAGTCTGCATTTGGCAAAATGGGCATGGCAATATTAGCTTAAATGAGAGGTGTATGTTTTTCCATTGTATGTGTTGTACCTACTCACATCTTTGCTTCACCATTTCATTAAGTCCAAAACAGCACTTCAAAATATTTTGGCACACAGGGACTACAACCCTCCAATTTATGAATGTGGGATATTGTGCTTCTGTATCCATGACCACACCAATGGCGGCAGGCAAGCTGGTCTACAAAATACCCTCTTCTGCTCATTACCATTCACATTTGTCAAAAAAACAGCCCTCTGAATTACTTTGTGCCTGGATGGGAACTGGTTAATTGATGAAAAACAAGTCAGATTCTGGGATTTTCCCGTGTGGTGTCACTTTGTGAATGGTGGTGGGCTCCTGTTCAGCACCTTGACCATTCGCCTGTGGAGTGTCTCACGGTTCCATGATTCCTCATACTATTACACATAAAACCCTAAGAGACTGTCCAGAATTTGTTGGTTCTGGTACTCCATCTGCTTTATAAGATATTCAAGGAGGCCTTTCTCTCAATCTCTCAGGCCCCACTATTTGATCACCAAGACTCCCACCACCCCTGCCAATTTCACCCTTGAATCTACCTTACTCCCTTACGACAGCTGAAATTCTACTTGTAAAAATAAATCTTATAGTCATTATGTGTTTTCTGTTTCATTAGTTTGAATATTCAGTGTTACAAACGGTCTTGAATGAACATCAAATCAAGGAGAAACGTTTTCCTTGGTTTTGAATAAATGAGTTCTCAATTCAGAAGACTGAACAATCACCACTACTTTTGATGAGGTTAGTGCAGAAGGTTGGGAAAATGTTTTCCACCTACAAGGCAATGTTATTCACCTTCTAGTCATGTCAGAAAGAGTCCTGTGTTGTAAATATCAGTGCACTCACAAGATAGCAAATGAGCACTTTTAAGAAATAGTACACACCCACTACCACAGCTGTCAGATCACTAAACAGAATCTCATAAATTCTTGACATATGGCACAGCTAAAGATTTTTCAAGTCATATGATCATAGATGGATAAGCCAAAGAAAGATGAATAGTATCTTGCTTATGCGTATTCTTAAGGAACAGAATTTCTGATTCCTTGAATAGGTTTTGTAAAAGACTACCTATGAAGAACTTGGTTCCCACCACTAAACGTTTAGCAGGCTGTATCAGAGCCTCTCACTTTTTCACTTCTCCTACAAACCTTGGGAGAATCATTTGCCATTTAAATGCAACACATGAACTATAATTAGTCAGAAACAGGAAGTGACTGGCTGGTCTCTTCCAATTTCTAAAAAAGGCTAAGTCTAGATTAAATGACGCCTGAAAGAAAAAATTACACTTAAATGACATACTTTATCCCTTGTAGTTTTTACTGTGAAATGGGGGTGGGAGGGGTGGGCACAATGGCAGTGCTGGCTAAATGATCACATAGTGGGGCCTTAGAGACTGGCCTCCTGGAAGATCTTAAAAAACAAATGGAGTTGGGTGTCATCAGCACTGATGGTACCAAAACACCAAATTATGGACAGCCTTTTTCAGTTTTTTCATATATATGTGAAATAGTATCATGGAACCCTGAGACACTCCAGAGGTTAATGGTCAAGGTGTTGAACAAGAGTCCCCCAGCACCACTACCATCTACAAAGTGGCACCACACAAGGGGAAATCCCAGAATCTGACTTGTTTTTCATCAGTTAACCAGTTGACAAAATAATTGTCAGGGGTGTTTTTCAACAAATGTGAACGGTAGTGAGCAGAAGAGGGTATTTTGTAGACCAACTGCTTGCTGCCATTGATGTGGTCAACATTCAGGATGCCCTTTGCTATGTTAAGCTTGACATCCTTTTTCCTGCTGGCAAGATATTGTGCACCAATATTGGGCCACTTCCTTTCCTTTTGAATCATGGGTACAGAAGCACAATATCCCACATTCATAAACTGGAGGCTTTTTGAACAATTGAATTATACATATCAGTGTGATATGTGACAAAACGGTGAATGCTCCAACATTGGAGGCATCAAAAAACCTTGAATAATCACCTGGCAGATATACTTTAGACTGTATTCCTGCTTTGAGCAGGGGATTGGACTTGATAGCCTTATAGGCCCCTTCCAACTTCACTTTTCCCTGATTCTAAATCCAACCTGTTAGTTTTGTCAAAGAACAATGTGTGCAAACTAGCTGTTTTTTACATTTTCCCATTCTCCCCTGTAGCCTGAAGTGCCAGTATTTACACAGTTCTGGATGATGCCCCATTTCCGTTGAACAATATGGAAGTGGCACTGAGGTCGGCAGGGAAAATTAAAGAGAAAACAGTATAAATACAGGAGCAGACAATACAGTATCTTTTATTGGGTCACTAAAAAAAATCAAGTAGAGTTAGCTTTTGATGCTAATTCATCTTCCTCAGACTCTGCACCAAGAGCTTGTGTGCAGTTCAGAAAAAATATATATCAGAGTCCCAATGTTTCATGCATCCAGGTAAACAGGAAGAGATCAAACAGTGAGCATTCCAACAATTATCTTGACAATTTTGTGTGCATAATCCTTATGCTCATTTGCTGTTTTTGTATCATCACTTCCCTCCTTGCTTCTCAGCAAACTGTTAGTCAGGAATTCAGTTTCATCTTTTCTGAATCAGAAACTACACTTGTCAGAATTGGAACGTGTCAGAATCTTTACAGCAACTTCAAACTTCTTGTTCCAAAACTAGTAACAATAGTGCACATATTTTGATGGAACAGAAAAAGAGAGGTTACTTAACTGTAAGCGTTGTTCTTCGAGTGGTGCTCTGTGAATCCACACAAATGGGTTAAACTGCGCCTGTGAGGGACTCTTCAGAATATTCTAGAGCTAAAATAATGACAAGTGAAACGTCTCCCTGTATCGCGCATGTTCCGCCCGCCGGTACCTCAGTTCAGAATATCTGCCGCTGTAATGGCTCTGAAAAATTAAATGTCAAAAGAAGTTGTGACGGATACTGGGGAGGTTGGGCGGGACGTGTGGATTCACAAATTACCACTCAAAGAACAATGGTTACAGGTAAGTAACCTCTCTTTCTTCTTCGTGGTCTCTGTGAATGCACACAAATGTGACTAGCAAGCTCACTTACTGAAGGAGGGCCGTCACGGCAGAACCGAAGTCAATACAGCCCTTCCAAAGCTCGCTACTTTTTTAGCTCTGACATCCAGTCTACAATGGGTAGCAAAGGTCAATGGTTAGACTAGGTCGCTGACCAACAGATGTCAGATAGTTTAATGCCACGCAGCCATGCGGCGGAAGTAGCCATAATGTGGAGTGTGCATTGATCACATCTGGTGGAGTCTTACCAACCAGGTCATAGGCTAAAGCAATGGCAGAAACCAACCATTTGGAGATTGATTGGGAAGAAACTGGATGACCTTTCCAAGGTCCATGAAAGCAGACAAATAGTCTGGGAGATTTACGGAAGTCCTTTGGTTTTAGATACATAAAATGCTAAAGCCCGACGAACATCGAGGGAGTGGAGCATGCGCTCAACATCTGCCGAAGGGTTGGGAAACAATGTTGGGAGAATCAAGGATTGATTAACATGAAATTCTGAAATCACTTTAGGGAGGAATGAAACATCAGGATAGAGAACAACCTTCTCTGGGTAAAACTGTATGTAAGGCTCATCAGCCGTGCAGATGTGGTGGCCACCAAAAACAAAGTCTTTAAAGACAATAATTTCAAAGAAGCAGTAGCCATTGGCTCGAACGGAGAACGCGTTAGCAACTACAGAACAGTCTGAAGAAACCATTGAGGAGTTTGAGGTCAGACAGGAGGACAAATGTTTCCCAGACCTCAAAGAAATTTCTTTATAGTAGGGTGAGAAAACAAATGAGAAGCATCGGAACCAACAGGTTGATATGAGATGATGGCTCAAATGTAAACTTTAAGTGTGGAATGCGCCAGACCCATATCAAACAAATAATGGAGGAAGGTAAGGAGGGTCCTCAGAGAAACAGGAACTGTAACAAAATCTCTTGAGTTCAGCAAACTTGGTGAAGGTAGACCATTTGTGGGAGTACAATAACTTGGTTGATGGCTTTCTAGCCTTCTTGAGTACTTCTTTTACGATGGGAGAATCCTCCACACTGTGAGATGGAGAGATTTGATATCAGGGTGGCAGACATTGCCTCCGTCCTGAGTCAGGAGAGATGGTTGGGGAGACAATCTCAGGTAATCGGTCACGATGGACTTGAGGGCGGTAAACCATGATTGTCAAGGCCACCATGGTGTCACCAGGATGGCATCTGCTCTCAACTGTTGGATTTTGATTATGTATGGAAGTGGAAAAAGGTAGAGAAGGACTACATCCCACTGCACCATAAAGGCATCTCCTAGGGATCCTGTGCCTCTGCCCATTCGGGAACAAAAAAGTTTGCATTTCGTGTTTGACTGTGTGGTGAAGATGTTGATGGTTGGTGTGCCCCATCTGTTGCAGATGTGTGCAAACACCGAGTCATCGAGGACCCACTCATGTGTCTGAGTAGTCAGATGGCTCAAGTGATAGGCCACATCATTGTCTTGTCACCACATGGATGGCAATTGGGAATATGTGATGGTAGTAACACCACTCCTATACGTGGATTGACAGATACAGAAGGGACAAAGAATGAGTGCCTCCTTGCTTGTTTATTGTAGTACAAAGCGATCATGTTGTCTGTGACCACTTGTACTCCTCGACCGGTCAGTAGTGGGCAGAAAGCTCGAAAAATTTTGATAACTGCTAGCATTTCCAGAAGATTGATATGTAGCAGCCTTTCCGAGCTGGACCATCTGGCACGAACCTTGTGAACGCCTTAGTGTGCGCCCCATCCTATCGTACTGCCATCGTTTGTAACCTACGCAGTCAAATGAAGGGGCTTGAACAGTCGACCAATGAGCAGATGAGGCACAAATGTCCATCATGTTAGTTGCTGCGACAACTCTGGAGTGACCTGGAGATGCTTGGCAGGGTTGTCCAGCAGAGGATTGAACTGGGAGAGGCACCACGCCTGCAGGGAGTGCGTCCTCAGCCACGCATGTGGAAGTGCAGACGTGGTGGAAGATATCAGACCCAGGAGATGTTGAGTGTAGTATGCTGTCACTCTGGTGCCGGGCCGAAAAGGACCAATAGCCCGATGTAATTTGTGGATCCTTTTGGCCAGGAGGAAGACCCTGGTTCTGCGCCAATACAGTATAGTCCATGGTCTGAGATGGTATTTCGTTACGTTGACTTGAAGGCCTAGATCTGCCAGCATTTGCAACATGAAAACTGTGTCCTCTTGTGCCTTGGCATAAGAGCCAGCGACGATCAACCAGTCGTCTATGTATGGAAAAACCATGGTGTTGTTGAGATGAAGGTAGGCTGCTACTAGAGCTAGGCACTTTGTGAAAGTCTTTGGGGCAGTGGCAAGGCCGAAGGGGAAGGTGCAGAATTGGTACACTGATTCCATGAAAATAAATCTGAGGTATTTGAGGTGACGCTTGTGGATGGTAATGTGAAAGTAAGCATCCTGCAAGTCTATCACAATGAACCAATCTCCTAGAGCAGGAAGAGGTATGATGGACTCTAAGATGACCATACGGAACAGTCGGTGACACAGGTAAGTGTTGAGACACCTGAGATCCAAGATAGGTCATATAGACCTTCATCCTTCTTGGGGTCCGTGAAATATTGGGAGTAGAAGCCATCCAGTGCCTCTTGAGAAGAAACACATTGAATGGCGTGCTTCTGAAGAACAGAGACTTCTTCCTCTAGAACGGGTGAGTAAGAAGTGATTTTGAGATGACTTGAGAGGAGGAAGATCTAAGAACTCTAGTAGGTAACCAAAACCTATGATGGTGAGCACCCAAGTGTCCGTGGTGATGTTGGCCCACTTGCTGAAAAAATGGGGTAGCTGGAGAAGGTAAGATGGATTGGGTTGATGAATCAGTAGGAGGCTTGCCCTTTCTTGCAGGGCGACTGAAATTTTGGCGGCGCTGATTAGAAGCCTGAAGGATGTAGTAGTAGAAGATGAAGGCTGATTTGGTCTGTCCTGAGGAGGCCTATAGGAATGGTAAGGTTGCTGATACGGATGGTATGATTGATGGTATGAATGTTGTGATGTAAATGGTTTATGCCATTGCTGTCGCTGGTACCTAGGCTTTTCAACAGAATAAGACCGTACTGTTTTTCTAGTCTTGTGCAGGTTTTCCATAACCTTGTCAGTCTTCTCATTGAACAGACCCACACCATCAAACGGAAGCTCTTCTATCCATGCTCTGGCGTCATTATTGATGCCTGCTGAATGTAGCCAGGCATGACTGCAGAGGGCAATGAATGATGTCATTGCCTTGGACGCCGTGTCCGCAGTATGCGTGGATGCCAGGCGTTGTTGTTGCCTCCAAATGCGCGTTGAGGGCTGCAGCTCTGGTTTCTTCTGGGGCTGCTTGAAGAATGAGCAAGATCTTATTCCATAATTGCCTTTGATAGGCGCCCATGGCTGCTTGAAAACTGGAGACCCTCATCACAAAGGACGCAAGTGAATACAGGCGACGGCCAAGTACATCCAACTTACGACCCCCTCTGTTAGTAGGGGTCTGATTGATTACCCGCTCTCAACTGATTAGATAGGACAATTATTGAGTTTGGAGCTGGGTGTTTATTGAGGAATGATGTTTTATTGCCATGCGTCCTGTAGTGATTCTCCACTCTTCTTGAGACCTATAAAGATTGTTGTGGTTGAGTCCATGATTCTTTGATGAGCTCTAACATTGAAGGAATAAATGCTAAACTTAAAGGGTGAAATTTCTCTTGATTTATGTCATCAAATATGAAGTCCTGTATGGGGGGAGGAGGTTGATCAATGTCCAATTCCAGTGACTTTGCCATTTGGAGTATTAGTTGTGAGTATGAAATGAAGTCGTCTGAAGGGGATGAGGGGTGTATGTCAGCCACATCTGAGACTGGGGTAGGCAAATTAGAAGGAGATTCTTTAGACGCTTCTGAATGTTGATCTTGATCAGAACCAGACAACATCGACAAGCCTACGGACTCCCTGTCGATAGACAGAGGAGGTGATGGTGAGCATCTGCGTGATCTTGACGCCGACTTGTGGCATCGGTACCGACACTTCAACATTACTCTTGACAGTACATGTACTTGGGAACGGGACGGTCTGGGATGCTCTACTTGTGTCGGTATCGACTGTACTCGAGATAGCTTCTCACTAGGAATGGATCATTGTTCCTCTTGAGAATGGCGCTTTGAAGCAGGTTTTGCCACAGATTAGATCTCGACATAGGCTCAGTGTTGATGCTGAGGAGATGGGGAAGGAGATGACACCAAAGAGGCATAGATATAACGTACCCTCTTGGGTCTAACGTACTCCTCGGCATCATACACGGGGTCAAAGTCATATCCTTGATATCGACGCTGATATCCATGTCGATCTGCTTCCACGTACAGTGGCTCATTATACTCGGCAGCAGTATGACACCGAGATGGACGCAGAATCACTATTACTTCTTGATGTTGAGAGGGTTGCTGGCCTGTTGAAACATGTTGACGCTTCATGAGATGTTTTCGCGGAGACTGCCTTGGTAACATCTCTGCCTCCAACACCTGAGCCACTGTTGCCCATCTGATGGATATGGGGCTAGAATGGGCCGAGGCTAGGCTGGAATTGATCTCAGCCTCTGAAAGGCTGTTGTGAGGTGAAATGCTCAGAATTGATCTCAATACCTGCTGTTGATCCTCTCCCTCAGACATCGAATTGGGATTGCAGAGTTCCCTCAATGACTCCTTCAGTATAGGCGAGAGCAAGGTGATTGTCACTGGGGAAGATTCTCTCAGTTGAACCGTCTTATGAGTTTGCTTCCCCTTCTTATGTTTCGAAACGTCTTTCTTCTTTTTTGGGTCCTTACTTGACTGTGCCTTCGTTACCAATGTCAACGGTGTCTTCAATACCAATGTCAATCCCGACATCAAAATGTTCTTTGTCTTAAGAGACTTTAGATGATGCTTTGGAGGAAAGAGTAGCCGGTGTCGGTGAAGTAATAGAGTTGGTTCAAGGAGAAGGGGGAGCAGTAGAAATGGCAGATTCCATTTTTGTCGAGCCCAAAGGTGTCTCTTTCTTTTTCAGCTTTCCCAGAGATAGGATCAAAGTCTTTGCAGCTGAGGTTTTAAGGCAGGCTTGGTCAGCTTTCTGCAAGCCTGACAAGTATTAGGCTGATGTCTCTCCCCTAAACAAAACAGACAGCGGTTGTGGCCGTCAGTGAAGGAGATTTTATTTGCGCACGACTCGCATCGTTTGAATGACCCTGAAGAGGCCATAAAATTTGGCAGGAAACAAGAAAAACACCAAGAAGGGGCACACTCATGGGAGATGATATTGATAACAGTCCTGGTAAAGCCGTAGATATCAATCCGATAGAAAATCAAGGAATTAGAAATCAAAATCCAAAGCCAGAATAATAAACAGTCCAAGGGTCAAGCTGAATAATCACAGATGGCAAATCAGGATAAAGCGAAATCGAAGGCCAAACAGTCCAAGTCAATAAACTAGATGATCATAGTCAAAAGAGCAATCCAAGGTCAAACCAAAGATTTTTCATGAAGAATAAGCTCTAGGCGAATCAAGGCAGTCTGTTTGCAGCAGAGCATGCGCGATACTGGGAGATGTTTCACTTGTCATTATTTTATCTCTAGAATATTGTGAAGAGTCCTGTGCAGGTGCAGCTTAACACATTCATGTGCATTCAGAGACCATGAAGAAGAACCTATAGTTAATCACTGCTAGGTCCATCACTGTGACCTTCATTCTGTGCGTACCTGTTTGCTCTCTTTCTTTTTCAGCTTTCTTGCTTGGTCCTTTCTTCCACTGTTCTTTGGTTTTGTTTGCTTCCTCATGCTGCTTCTGCTCAGCCAGAGATTTATTTAACACTTGTGAAAGGACAGTATCTCCTTCTCCAACAAGAAACATAGTCTTGAACTTGTTGTAGAGCATAGTGGACTTTTCCATAATAACTTGGCTGACCTTGAACTTTCGTATCTGAAGAGGGGTTCAGAGGAAAATTATTAATGTATATACTCAACATTCTGATATTTGCAAGAAACAATCCAATTTATTACATACACATATACAATTTTTCTTGTTAAATTCCAGTCCAGTTTATTAATAAAATGTTATAAATTGTACGGTTCACAAACAGTGCAAGTAAATAATATAATGTACAACTTACTTTCTTAAGTGTTGAAATCATATCTGCATGTTTCTGAGCCTGCTGCATTGTTACTTGAAGCGAAGCAAGTTCATCCAAAGCCTCAATGCATCTATTTACATCCTAACAGAAAAAGCTCAAATTATAATTTCTCAAGAAAATCCTAGTGCAAGTATGCACAAACATGGGCAAAATATTTCATCCTTCATGCCATTAAAAACACAGGGCTTCAATGTGATTTTACAGTTAAAACAATCAAATGGAATGTTCTTGATATGCAAAATTCCTATCTAAATTGATTGAATGTAACATAGAAAATGGACTGTTACTTATCTGAATGTGCTAATTACAGTGGTGCCTCGCTTAACGGGCGCCCCGTTTAATGATGAACCCGTATAGCAATGGCTTTTTTGCAATCGCTTTTGCGATCACATTGCGATGTAGCCCCATTTTCCCCCAGCTGAGCGGTGGGAGCTTCCCCTTCGGAAGCTCCCGCCGCTCAGCTGGGGCTAAATGCCGGTGGTGGCGGTGGCTTCTGAAGCCACCGCTGGTATTTTCCCACTTGAAAATGCCGGCGGTGGCTTCGGAGGCCACCGCCACCATTTAGCCCCAGCTGAGCGGCGGGAGCTTCCCCTTCGGAAGCTCCGCCGCCGTCGCTGGGAGACGGGGGTGAGGGGTGGCTCGGGGTGAGCCGGGAGGCAGGGCAAGGCTCGGGTGTTCCCGGCGGCCCTCCTCCCAACCCCTCACCCCCGTCTCCCCCACCGCCACTGGGCTTTGGAAGCGGCTTCCGAAGCCCAGCGGCGGTGGTGGAGATGAGGGGTGGCTTGGGCAGAGCCGGGAGGAGGGCAAGGCTCGGGTGTTCCCGGCGGCCCTCCTCCCAACCCCTCACCCCCGTCTCCCCCACCGCCGCTGGGCTTTGGAAGCGACTTCCGAAGCCCAGTGGCGGCGGTGGAGATGAGGGGTGGCTCGGACAGAGCTGGGAGGAGGGCAAGGCTTGGGTGTTCCCGGAAGCCCTCCTCCCAACCCCTCACCCCTGTCTCTGCCAAGCTTTGGAAGCGGCTTCCGAAGCCCGGCAGCGGTGGCGGAGATGAGGGGTGGCTCGGGCAGAGCCGGGAGAAGGGCAAGGCTCGGGTGTTCCCGGCGGCCCTCCTCCCAACCCTTCACCCCTGTCTCCGGCATTTTCGCGGCCAGCGCTTCAGAGTGGCCACGGGGGAGGGGTCCCCTGCCGCCATTCCGAAGCGCTTCGGCCGGCCGGCGCTTCCGAATGGCGGCGGCGGATCCCTCCCCTGCGGCTGCTCCGAAGCGCTGGCAGGCATTTTCGCAGCCAACGTTTTGGAGCGGCAGCAGGGGAGGGCTTCCCTGCCGTTGCTCCGAAGCGCTTCGGCTGGCTGTGTGAAAATGGGGGCTTTCCCAAAGGCCCCATTTTCACACAGTTGATTGGCGGTTCCAAAATGGCCGCCGCAACCATTTTCGCCGCTGCCCTCGCTTACTGAGGCGGCTAAAATGGCGGCGCTATGGAGGATCATCGCATAACGGTGAGTTTTCGCCCCATAGGAACACATTAAACCAAGTTTAATGCATTTCTATGGGGTCTTCCCTCCCGCATTGCGATGTTTCCAGATAGCGACGATTAATCCGGAACGGATTAACGTCACTATGCAGGGCACCACTGTATTCTACTGTAGAATTTGGCATTTTCAGTCGAACAAAAAGTAAAGGTTCCCACTGACAAATTGTCCAGTCGTGTCCAATTCTAGGGGGCAATGCTCATCCCCGTTTCCAAGCTGTAGAGCCAGAGTTTGTCCGTAGAAAGTTTCCATGGTCACGTGGCCAGTGTGACTAAACAGGGAATGCTGTTACCTTCCCACCATGGTGGTACCTATTTATCTACTCACATTTTTACATGCTTTCAAACTGCTAGGTTGGCAGTAGCTGGGACAAGTGACAGGAGCTCACTCTGTCACGTGGATTCGAACTGCTGATCTTTCGACCTTGCAGCCCAGAGGCTTTGCGGTTTAACCTGCAGCACCACCATGTCCCATAATTTCACTCTAATAGTCAATCTAAATTTACATAACTAATTTTAGTTTTTATTCAATCCAGCCGAAAAAAAGCATGTTTAAATTTTAGTTGTCTTCTTCCAAATATCATGGATTTTTGGTCGTAATGTTTACCCACTCTACTCAAGCCTGGAGCAGAGATACAGTGGTGCCTCGCTTAGCGATTGCCTCGTTTAACAATGTATTCGCTTAGCAATGAGGTTTTTGGAGCGATTTTGCACTCCGTTTAGCGATGTTCCCTATGGGGAAATTTTGCATAGCGATGTTTGGGACCTTGCCTCGCTAAGCAATGACAGTTTAGGTCCACTGTTTCGCTTAGCGATGTTCTGTTTTCGCTATTTTTAAATTGTCTTAAAATGTTCAAAAACTGTTTTAAATGCTTGGAATAGTTAGGGCACCTTGTAAAACCTTTGCAAACTTAATTTGGCTTTGTTCTAACTCTTCGTTAATTTCTGGTGAATTTCTCCCCCCACTGGAATGCATTGAACTGTCGGTTTGACAGCTGGTAAGCCGACAGTTCAATGCATTCCAATGGGGGGGAAAATTCACCAAAAATTAACGAAGAGTCAGAACAAAGCCAAATTAAGTTTTGCAAAGGTTTTACAAGGTGCACTAACGATCCCAAGCATTTAAAGCAGTTTTTGAACATTTTAAGATGCTTTAAAAATAGCGAAAATGGACATTGCAAAACCATTGGAATGCATTGAATAGGCTTCAATGCATTCCAATGGGGGAAACATTGTTTCGCTTAGCAATGTATCCTATGGCGATTTTCGCTTAAGGACGGTAATCCGTTCCCATTGGAACAGATTAACCGGTTTTCAATGCATTCCTATGGGAAATGGTGTTTCACTTAGCGATGTTTTCCCATAGCGATGTTTTTTTGGGAACCAATTAACATCGTTAAGCGAGGCACCACTGTACATACAAATACACATTGCAGACCAACTTGCCTTGACATTTTTTTCAAATGTCAGGTCTACCAAAAATATTAGACACCTGGGAGCAGTCTACTTTGAGCATGGTCAGCCTTCTCATTTAAGAATGTCTCCTCTAAGAAAGCCTGGTCTATTTACAAAGATCACCATCTGAAAAGGATTAGGTTTTTAAAGTAAAAACCAACCAACCAGAGGTTATCTACTAACTAGCATCCAAATGTATTTAAAGAAAGCTTGGTGCTAACTCTTAACAGATTTTTGACTCCTGTTTAATAGGTAATCCAAATTATGTCCATAAGTCACAGATCTTTGCATATTTGCCAGGCATAATTTGAAGCAAAATGTCTAGTTTTATTCAGTCCACACCAAGGTTCCCTCTGAACCTGTATGCACATGTGTGAGCGTGACTCTGCCTCCTTTCACGGAGCTCTCTTCCTCCACTGTGCAGCAATTGTGTTCAACCCCTCTGGTTCCGGTCGTGATGGAATTCTGCGCATCTGGAGGGGGCAGAGTCACATGTGCACACAAGGATGAAGTCACACACAACAGGTGGAGCCCCACCCAGCAGGGGTGAAAATTAAAAGGCACATTAGTTCACACTGCAAAATTTAAAATATGCTTTGAACTTTGCAAGGTGATATCAGCAGGACACAATGCTATTTAGGAGAAAAGCACGACTAAGAAACGTACTTCTTTCTTGTTTCAAAGACATGGATAACACAATGCACCATACATATAATACAACGCACTTACAAGATGGTCAATTTGAAGTGAGTTTTTTATTTCTGCATGTATCCTTTGCAGTCGAGAATCCATTGAAGTTTCTAAATATTAAAACAAAAAAAAGAATGACATTTTCTAGGGAGCTAGCCACATTAGTCTCCTGCAGCGAAATACAAAGCCTTTTGGCAACATAAGGACCAGCAGTTTTATTTGTGAACTAATGCATGCTCCATCAGATGCATTTGATGAAGTGGATTGTGGTCCATCAAAAGAAACTTGCTAGTTTTAAGGTGCTAGACAACAAAATGATAAAATATGGCCAGGTCAGAGAAGCCTTAACTCAGCCACATTGCCCAGACTTTTCTGGTATGTGTAAATTCCAGGAAGGCCAGATGTACTAATTGCTAGGGGAAATCTTCCTGCCTGTTAGTTATCCCCACACCTTGAGTCACTCTGACCACTCAGCGTTCCAGGGAGTTACCCAAATTTCAAAAGGTTAAGTGTTTAAACATGTATGTCAACACTGTTAGGTAGCAATACCAAGATACCCGCAAAATGTAAAATGTCCATTAAGTGACCAAGGCACTTCTTTGGTGCCAACAGTCCTCTTTTATTCTCAAACTGAACAAACTGCTACAAAAATTTATTATTTTATTGAAGATGTTGCCAAAAGAAGTCAAAAAGTTTCAAAAGATAGTTTCAAAATTCTAAAAAGCAGTCACAAAGTTGCATAGCAAATAGGCATGCAAAAAGACTTTAAGAAAAGGCAATTCCAGAACAGTTTCCACAAGAAAATAAGAAATTTAAGTATCCTAAGCTAATACATTCAAGCAGAACTTCAGCATGGTTCCAAAGCATATACAGAGTATAAATCAGGTAGCAAAGCATTCTCCTAAGAGAGACTGGGATAAACTAACTAAACTCCCTTTCCATTTTCATACCTATCATTCTACTTTCTAGACCCTTTAAGAGAATGCATTGATCAGGCCTCAAATTGTCCCTGAGCCTTCTCAAAGAAGAGAACTTCTCCAAAGTACCGTATTTTTCGCTCCATAAGACGCACCTTTCCATAAGACGCACCAATTTTTTAGAAGAAAACAGGAAAATATAATCTGTTTTCTTCGCTCCATAAGACGCACAGACTTTCCACCCCCCCTGTTTTGTGGGAAAAAAGTGCGTCTTATACAGTAACTTCACACTCTCCCCCTCTTCCTTCTTTTCAGCTGAAATCAGTTTTGTTAATTGTGTAGACAGAACCAGGAGTGAGTTCTTTGAAATTCCTTCTCAAAGAGATAAGACACAGCTGGCAGAACTTTCCAGTTAATGGGCAATTTCTTCTTCCTCTTCTGACCTGCTCATTCCAGGTACAAGCTAATAGGCCTGTATGTCAAAGGGCAACTTAAACCATCATCCCTCTATTTTCCTGTTTCTTGACACAGAGCATAAAACATCTGGTGTAAAAAACAAAACAAAATCAAAACAAATTAAGTAACCCAATGAGTAATAATTTAAGTGCATTATTTGAATGTTAGTTTCATGATATCCAAGGCTGAAATACAGATGTGAACTGCTTTTTCTGTGTGAAAAACAACTATTTTTAAAGTAGAACTTATTGCTATAAAAATGCAGCTTTGTATTACTGGCACACGCCTACATATAGGCTCTGTTTGCACATCATGAAGCACAGATCCATGGGAGTCCTCACTCTCCCCAACTACTCCCACTTCTAGAAGCACCTAAGAAATCAATTAACCTTAAATCGTTTACTGTAACATGTGAACAGTGCAGGGGAAATCTCTGGTCTGCTTTCCTCTCTATAGCCTAGGACAGCGATGGCAAACCTATGGTATGCGTGCCACAGCTGGCATGCAGAGCCCTTTCTGCCCGCACATCAGCCACAGGTCGCCAGATGGCTACTCCCCCTCCCTCCGTGCAGCCAAACCTCAGGAGGTGGCTGCAGCTGGTGCTGGTGCTTCGGCAGGCGGATCCGGAGCAACTGGTGCTGGCAGCGGAGGGGCCTTGAGGCACCTCCATGCCAGGATTCCTCCTTCCGCCGCCACTTCTGGTTCTGGTCCTCCGACAGTGGCAGCAGCACACCATCCACTGTTTTTTGGTTTTGTTTTTTCCCAGTTTGGGCAAACGAGCCCAAAAAGGTTCGCCACCACTGGCCTAGGAACTCTAAGACACTTCCTGGTTTCTTTTTGCAGGGGCATATGTGGCAATTCTGTCACACTTTGAAGAATCCTCAACATCTTTTGGGATTCTTATTCCCCGAAAAAATCTTCAAAAAAATTGTGCCACTAAAAATACAAAGGACTTTTTCAGTTTAAAAATGTTTTTAAAAATCAAAAACCCTTTTCAGTCAACAAACA
Organism: Pogona vitticeps; assembly: GCF_051106095.1. Taxonomy (NCBI): domain Eukaryota; kingdom Metazoa; phylum Chordata; class Lepidosauria; order Squamata; family Agamidae; genus Pogona; species Pogona vitticeps. Next base: position 223,035,807 of record NC_135784.1, on the reverse strand, counting down.
CTAACTTAGAAAACTATCAAAATAGTATGCGAACCAGCCACTCAGGTCACACTAGAAAATAGCCCAAGGTCAATCTAAAAGACAGCCCTTGACACTACTGAAGTCACCCACCCTTGTTGTAAAGCAATGTAAATTTTTGTACATTGTGAGCTCCCTAAGAAACACTTTGAAAGATAAAATTGGATTTAAACATATGGGAACAAAACATAGCATCATAGAACAAAACTTGTTTATGTATCTTTTAGGGTTCACTTCAGCAAGAGTACACTCACTGAATAACAGTAAAAAATTATCCCATTCCCACTGCTTAATCAGAAAACAAGCTTGCAATACTGACCTCGTTTTTTCTCTATCTTCTTAGCTTCCGGTTTCTTGCTTTCTTCTTTGTTTGGTCTATCAAAAATATTCAACAATTGAAAGGAGAAAACAGCTCAAACAGTAGAGAAAATCCTAATTTTTGAGGAAATGTCTGTGGTGTACACATTCCAATAATAAGAATCTGAGTACATACAACTGGCATCTGAAAGAACTTAATTACTCATTTGTTCTGTATGCAACGTCACAATCACAGCTAATTGAGACTCATTAACAAAATTCCACTTATGTGTAATTGTTTCATATGAACTATTGTGTCTGGGAAAACAATTTGCTGATCTGTAACTATAGTTCTTCAAGTGGCCATCCGTGAATTCACATATGGGTTCCTTCTATGCCTCTGAATACTCTGCGGCCATTCTCAACAGCTGCCATATGGTCCCTTGGAAGGAGGCACATTTGAAGGGGGCCAGAAACTGGAATAATTATTCATACACCACCTTATAGGTTTGCTAGGTGACTTATGCAATCCTGATTCAGCCTACATTTCTTTCATATTGTATTTATGGCTATGACCAAAAAATGTTGAGAATGCTTGCTCTAGAGCAGTAGTTCCCAACCTTCGTAACCTAGGTGCACCCGGACTGCAACTCCCAGAAACTTCGGCCAGCACAGCTGGTGGTGAAGGCGTCTGAGAACTGCAGTTCAAGAAGTGGCAGCATTGTCTCCAGAATCACCATCCTGAATTTCTGTGTGTCTAAATATGAATCCACATCTCTCAGGTCTAGGATGGGCCTCAAGCCCCTATCCTTTCTGGGGACAGTAAAGCAACAGGAGTAGAAATCATCATTCTGGGAACTGATAAGGACCCTCTGTATGGCATCCTTCAGAAGAAGCATCACTATCTCCTCTTGTAAAATGTATAATAGTGAAGTAAATCTGAAATTGTCTTTTGAGGGAAGGATTGTGAACTCCATGGTATAGAGAAATTGAGGGAAGGATGTGAACTCTATGGTATAGTCCTACTGGACTATGTTCAAGACCTAGTTATTGCTGTTGATGGTGCACCAGGTATTGATATACAGTGCTAGTAGGATAGTGTTATGATGGTGGAGACTTGGAAGGTTGTGGATCCTGGTTCTGAAGTATCAGTGGACCTGTTTTTAGATTTCTGGACAGGCTGTCTGAAGTACTAAGAAGTGGGCCCAGAAGCAGGTTTTGGTCTTTCTGACAAATCTGGTGGAGCATGAAAGGCAATACCAGTAAGAATCTTTGGTTACTTGATGTCAAAAAGGCTGAGTGCAGGACACACAGAAGTCAAGAGCACGTCTGACATCTACAGTGTGAAGGATGCGTTCCTGAGGAGTGGAAGGGGATGTGAAGGATGGAAGGACAATAGGCTGACAGAGGTGAAACTGGGAGATCACCTTCAGAAAGAATGAAATGTCCATGAAGAGATGAACCTTGTCAGGGTGGAACTGAAGGTAGGGATAGTCGGAGTGGAGTTGCTAGCTCACTGGCCCGTCGTGTGGAGCTAACTGCCATGAGGAACACAAATCTTAAATGTTAAAAGGCGTAAATCCACAGATGCCAGGGGCTCAAAGGGGGCTTGTACGAGGTGTCCGGGTATTTAAGTCAGCGACCTCTGAGGCGGTAAGGAAACAAGACGTCAGGGTATATATAGGTCAACCCCTTAAAAAAGCACTTGAGGGTTGGATGTTTAAAGAATTGAGAAGCTGAAGATGTTGGTAACTGATGTGTGACGATGGAGGAGAGATATACCCTGAGTGAGATAGAGAGCCCTCGCAGCTTAACTATGTGAAGAGAAGGATTAATTGGAGACGTGGTCACAAAGTGAAGAACAAACTTTTTCTTTTTTTATTAATATTTTATTTTTAAACTACTAGGAATAAGATAGGGCAGGGGTCCCCAACCCCCGGTCCGCAGCCCGGTGCCGGTCCCTAGGCACCCTTGAACTGGGCCGCGGACATGGATCTCTGCCCCCCCCGCCTGGGGGCATGTCTTGCTTGTGGATTTGCCTTTCTGGGAGGTCACGCTCCCACCCCAGCCATGAATACTGTACAGTGGGGTCTTGACTTGAGAACTTAATCCGTATTGGAAGGCGGTTCTCAAGTCAAAAAGTTCTCAAGTCACATCTGCATTTCCCATAAGAGTGCATTGAAAACCATTTGATCCGTATCTGCTCTTTTCCGTCCATAGAAACTAATGGGAAGTTGCTATTCCGCCTTCGACCACTAGAGGGGGATATTTTGTTTCTTTTTTTTCTTAGGTCAAGAAATTTCAGGGAAGGCAGGGAAAATACGTACAGTCCAGGCAGGACAGTACCAGGCAGTCTGAAGACTGTCTCCCAATCCACTCTCTAAACGCTGGGAGGAGTGAGGAAGCAGACAGGCACCCTTTTCACTGGCCAACAGTTAACTGAAAGTTCACTTTTTGCACTTTCCCTGCCTCCCACGTGGGTTTTTTTCAGTTCTTAACTCAAATCTAAGTACTTAAGTCAAGTCAGTATTTTCCTATGAGAGCGGTTCTTAAGTCAAAATGTTCTTAACTCAAGCTGTTCTTAAGTCAAGACCCCACTGTACTTCAGAAATGGTGGGAACAGGTGAGTGAGTGACTTGGGCCAATGTCTGACAAAGGTGTCGCCTAGGGAGTTCTTACCAATATCCATGTGAGAACAATAGTGCTGGCACTTCCAATTCGCTCTGAAAGCAAAGAGGTTGATTTTGGGTGTCCCCCCCCAATGAGTACAGAGGGCAGGAAAAACTGTTTGGTCCAGTTCCCACTCATTAGCCTGGTATTCCATGCAACTGAGTAGATCTGCAAGGTTGTTGTCTTGACATGGACTGCCGTAAGGCAAATGTGGTGGGACAGCCACCACTCTCATAGGTCCACTGCAAGGTACAAGAGGCTTAGGGAGTCAGTACTGCCTTGTTTGAAAATATAATGTTGCTGTAGGGTTGTCTGTGGTGATCTGTATCATTTTTGCCATAAAGGCAGTTCCAGGAGGCCTTGCAGGCTTTGATAATGGCCAGGAGCTCCACCTCACTGATGTAGAGTCGTTTGTCTCTGCCACCACTGGGTGTGGATCTGAAAGGATCTGCAGTGAGGTCCCCAGCCTGTTAAGACTAGCATCTGTAGTGACCTGTGTGCATGGACATGGTTGTTGGAAAAGTCTGCCCATTGCCAGGTTTTGTTTGAAGGACCACCAATCAAGCTTGGTGGCAAGTTCTGGGATGACTCGCAGGAGAGTATGTGGCGGGTCAGAGAAAGGGTCAAACAGAGCAAGAAAACATGCCTTAAAAATCTCATTTTCAGGCGGGTGTGTTGGACTACCAAAGTCATTGAGGCCATAATGCTAAGGACACAGTGAACTCTCAATGCAAGCATCACTGCATGAAGAGTGAAAGCATTGAGAAGAGGAATCAACTTGAGATGTCTGTCCTCCAGGATAAGCACTTGAGCTTTGTCAGAACTTAGGCAGGTGTCAATATAGTGGATGCATCTGGTTAGAATAAGAGTAGACTTTTCTAAGTTCACAATGAGGCTGAGCTCTTGATGGAGTCATAATGTGAAATGTACATTGCACTGAGCTTTGTGGTGAGTGTGTGCAACTAGAAGCTGGTTGCTGATGTATGGGAAAATTTGGATGCCTTGTTACAGGGCCCATGCATTTGGTAAACAACCAGGGTGCTGTAGCCAGGGTGAATGGTAACCTTTTGAACTAATAGGCTTTACCTCTGAGCAGGAAATTGAGGTAAGGCCTATGGGGTGGATGGATGGAAATGTGGAAGTAGACCTCATGTATCAATAACTGCAAACCAGTTTTCTTTTGCAGTAGAGGGGAAATGGACAAGGGCAACCATTTGAAACCTGGTGGTGGTAATGTACTGATTCACATGCCTGAGATCTAGAACTGGGCGGAGGCCTCTGTCCTTTTTGGGGACGGTGAAACAGCAAGAGAAAAAACCTTGAATGGTGTTGTGGGATGGCACCAGTTCTGTTGTGTCCTTGAGTAATAAAGGTATGTATCTCTTCCTGCAGGGCTACCAACAGAGGTGTGGCGGCGTGAGACAGAGGAAGGAACGGGTGCAATTCTATATGGTACTCTTGTTTGATGATGGACAAGACCCAGGCATCCATGGCGATGTTTCTCCACGCAGGTGTCACCATAGAGCAGGGGGATCCGGTTGGTGGATGGGAGGTGGTAGCAAGATCTTGGCCAATGGGATGTCAAACATGATGCTTGGACTTGCGATCATGGCGCCTGATAGTGTTTTGTTGTTGTGGTTTTGGGGATGGAAAGTTTGCTGCTTATAGTAAGGGGCAGTGATCATTTGCCTCTGTGGTTCCTGATGGAACTTCTGGTAGGAGGTGTAGGGACAATGTTGTAAATGTTGTTGGTATGTAGGGTAAACTCCCCAGCACCTTGCAGCTATCCACTTCTTTTGTACATTTTCTAAAATACCATCAGTCTCAGCATTGAACAAACCCGCATTGTTGAAGGGAAGGTCTTCAATGAGGGCACAAGCATCTTCTGCAAGGCCTGCTGTCCTAAGCCACGAGAAGCAGCTAAGTGCAAATAAGGTAGCCATAGATTTAGAGGTAACATCAACAATGTGCTGCAAGCATTTGTTGTTTAGCAACCAAAAGGCCTTCCTGTTGGGAAGCTTGTGGCAGGATCTTCAGGCAGGGCTTCAATTTTGGAAGACATGTTGTTCCATAAGAAGCACTGATATGTACCCATGGCCCCTTGATAGTTAGCAACTTTTATTGTAAAGGCTGCATAAGAATAGAGCCAGCGGCCCATGGAGTTGATGCCCTTACTGTCCTTATTTGGTGGAATAAGGTTTTGTTGATATTGAGAGCAAGACTGAGAAGCCTCAACAAAAATGGAATTGTGGGTAGGCTGCTTTTGTAGAAAGACAGTGTCAGGATCACTAATCCATATAGGTTGTCAGTTCTTTGGGAGACAGTATGTGAGGAGGTTGGCTTTGTGCACGAGCGTTTTGCTGAGCTCAGAAGAGAAGGGAGCACGGAGATGTGGACTGGCATAGTAGTACCCTTAGAACTCAGGTCATAGAGGTGGTCTGATGGCTCTGCAACAGGTCTCTGGAGCCCGAGAGACTTGGATATCCGCATCATTAACTGGGTTTAAGTCTGGACATTCTCCACTGGGAATGGTGGGTTTGGGTCCACCAGGTCTGAATCAGGCGAGGTTAAGAGTAGCAACGGTGTCTGGGGCCTGGAGCCGTGATTGGAGTGCTCATCACCGAGAGGTGAGTTGATCGACTGTGGATTGACGTTGGGACTCTTAAAATGGAATGACCCGAGTCTGAGTCTGGGAGGTCTGTTGGTGAGAGGTTGGTGCCAAGGATCATCAATGTTGACAAAGTCAGCATGATAATGAGATGGAACTCAATATTCATTCATTCAATTTGTATCCTGCTTCCATTAGTGTCACAACACTACTCTGGGCGGGTTACAACTCATAAAATAGCAAAACAAAAATGAACATCGAAATATTAAAATTGATAATAACTCTAAAAAAACACAGATGGCATCAACTAACCTCAGAGTGGATGGAGGAAAAGAGGGGAGGGGAGAAGAGAAAAAAAAGGGGGAAGAAGGTGGTCAGCTGGGGTTGGTGTGGAAAGCCTCCCTGAAAAGCAATGTCTTGAACTGCTTCCTAAAAGCACACAGGGAGGGGGCTAGGCGGAGCTCCTCCAGAAGCTGGTTCCATAAAGTTAGAGCCACTGCAAAGAAAGCCCTACCTCCCTTGTGGTGGCCACCCGAAGGAACCTCAACTGAGATGATCTTGTGGATCGGGCAGATTACATTAGGAGAGGTTCTGACAAGTAACATGGGCCCAAACCCTGGAGGGCTTTGTATGTGAGTGTCAAAACTTTAAACCTGATCCAGGTTCACAGGCAACCAGTGGAGGCGAGCCAAAACTGGAGTGATGTGGTCAAATTTACTTACACCAACCACCAGTCTGGCTGCCCACATTCTAGACCTGCTGAAGTCTCTGGACCAGGTTCAAGGGGAGCCCCATGTAGAGGGCACTGCAATAGTCAGTCTGAGATATGACCAGGGCCTGCACCAAATTCCTGAGGGAGTCCTTGTCTAGGTAGGAGTGAACCTGGGCAATTAGTCTAAGCAGGTTAAAGGCTGATCTGGACACAGCTGCAATCTGGGATCCCAAGAAAGAGCCAGGTCCACAAGATGCCCAAATTACACACCTGATCTCTAAACTGGAGGGGAGTACTATCCAACCTAGGGACCATCCTCCCATACTTATCGGAGGTCCCCTCCAGGAGCAAAATCTTTGTTTTCTCTGGGTTCAGTTTGAACCTGTTAGCCCTGGTCCATTCCATTACTGCAACCAGGCAATGCTCCAGCATCCAGACAGCATCCACTGCAGAGGTGGCAATTGAGACATAGAGAGTGTCATCAGCATACTGACAACTTACCGTGTTTTTCCGTGTATAAAATGACACTGTTTACTTAAATAATAAAAAAAGAATTTAAGGGTTGTTTTATACATGGAAGGCAGCCGCTTTCCCTGCCTTTTGAGAAGCCACAGGGTAAAGCAGCCGTGAAATGGCGGCACACTTGGACCCCTCTGATTCTGAAGCTGCCATGAAAGGGCTTCAGGACCAAAGGGATGTGAGCGTACAAATTTTCAAATCTGGGGGTTAGAAAAGGGGGGGGGGTCGTCTTATACATTGGGTCATCTTATAAACAGAAAAATACAGTACTCCAAAACTCCTGATGACTTCCCCTAACGGCTTGACATGGATATTAAACAGCATTGGAGATAGTGCTTGTGATTTTTACGACATGGCCCCTGCTTGCTTCGCAACAAACAAAGGGCTCACGCTATGTCATCCCACCTGCAGATAACAATTGAGACGTTCTCTCTTTTCCTCACTGCCACCAGTGGATTTCCTTTATCCACAATATAAAGAACTTTAGTCAGACACCTGTCTGGTTACTGTCAACAGAACTTATTTATTGAAGTGTATTAAATTAAATCAGAATCACCGATGTTCTTCATTCAGTGCATATAATCAAATCACTAAAATATCATATATATTGCCACATAACCAATCACCACCTGCTCTATTAACCTTGACCAGCTTATCTCTATTAGGATCTGTTCTCACAGTCTCCCTGACTATCTCTCTCTCTCTGCAAATTCTGTATCTCACTCATCTTCTCTGCAAAAACCTTCTTATACCCACTGACTCCACCCCTCCACTCCTCTCATAGGCTCATGCAAATAAGATCCTGAATATGAGTGACAGGAGTGACATGGGGCAATCGTCACAGTGCCGACCCCTGGGAAACCCCATACTGAAGGGTCCAAGATACTGACACCTCTTCCCCTAGCTGAACTCTCTGGACATGGTTCTCAAGGAAGCATCGGAGCCAGTTCAAGGCTAAGCCCCCAAACCCAACCTCAGAGAGCTTGTCCAGGAGGATACTGTGGTCAACGGTCCAGGAGGATATGTGGGTCAACAGTATCAAAAGCTGCTGAGAGATCTAGGCGTACCAACAGGGTGCATCTGTCCATCAGCTTCCCTTAAAAAGTCATCCTGCAGTGTGACCAATGACGTCTCAGTACCCCATCGCAGCCTGAATCCAGACTGGTTGGGTCAAGCTAATCCTGCTTCACCAGGCATGACTGCAGCTAATTGGCCACCACCCTCTCGATCATCTTGCCCAGGAATGGTATGTTAGCAATCAGATGGAAATTGTTAAGTTAGTCCAACACTAACTGGGGGTGTTTGATGATGGGTCTCATTATTTATTATTATTTATTATTTATTATTTATTTTATTTCTATCCCGCCTATCTGGTCGTACTAGACCACTCTAGGCGGCTTACAACAAACAACAACAACATAATTTTAAAACATTACAATTTAAGAAAGATAGAAATTAAAAAGATATAGAGAGAAAATCGTCAGGAGTTTTCTGTTGGAAAGGCCCGCTTATACAACAGCGTTTTTAGTTGTTTCTTGAACATGCCCAGCGAGGGAGCCGCGCGAATCTCAGGAGGTAAGTTGTTCCAGAGGCGAGGAGCCACCGCCGAGAAGGCCCTATTTCTGGTCTTTTCCTTCCGGGCCTCTCTCGGCGTTAGGCTCCTCAGCCTCACCTCCTGGCTTGCACGAGTGACACGGGTAGATCTTGGTGGGAGAAGGCGTTCCATCAAGTATCGAGGTCCTAAACCCTTTAGGGCTTTATAAGTAAGCATCAAGACTTTGAAGTTGATGCGGAATCGGATGGGCAGCCAATGCAATGCGGCCAGAGTGGGGGAGATATGTTGGTATCTTCTCACTCCACTGAGTAATCTGGCCGCAGCATTCTGCACCACCTGTAGTTTCCGCAGCAGCCTCAAAGGTAGCCCCACGTAGAGCGCATTACAGTGGTCTAATCTTGAGATTATAGTTTCTTTTAAGCAGGAGGTAAGCATTCCCTCTCTCAATGATGAATTAATAATGTTTATGACCCAATCAATCATAGCCCCCTTCATGGCTCTGATCAGCCACCTTGGGCACGGATCCAGCGAGGAGGCAGTGGGCCTACAGATAGCCATCACCTTGGAGGCTTCCTCCTTTACTACATGGTGAAACTGAACCAATGAGCAATGGGGCAGCAATGGCCACTCCTGGATCAGCTAAATTGCTGGTGGAGTCAAGGTCAGTACGAATAGCCTTGATTTTTGTTCTAAAAAAGGCTGCAAACAGATTGCTGGTGAACTCAAAACAAGGTCTTGAATGGCCAGAATTGGTAAGGTCGTGGAACACCTGGAACAATTCCGCTTGTCGGTTCTCAGCCTTCACCAACTCTCTGGATGTTAAAAGCCTTTCTTGCCTATTGAAGGGCATTAGCATATTGATTGGCCAGTTCTGACTGCAGCCCTATTTTGTGCCAACCAATCTCTTCTCCACCTGCTCTCTAGCTGTCTCCTTGATAACATCAGTATACCAAGGAGCAGTGTGAGCTCTGGAGTGGAGAGGGTGATCATGTCAGCCAACCGAGTCATCTCCAGATACCATCTATCGACCTTGGCTTTGACAGGGTCCTCTATCAGGTCAGCCAGAAGCCCTCCCAGAGCCTCTTGGAACTGTTCTGGGTCAAGAAGCTTGCGAAGATGGACCATTTTCACAGGTCTGTTCGCCCCATAGCGGGGGTTCGCAGTAGACGAGTTGAATTGATCCGTCCATGACAGAGGGTGGGAGTTCATAGTGCCTATCCTCAGATCACTATCCACCTTTGCAGTCGAGAATGCCAGGTCCTAGAGTGTGGCCAGCTGAATGTGTAAGGCAGATGACATTTTGGTATAGGTTCATGGCTGTCATGGCACCCATGCACTCCATGGCCAGCCCAGATAGTTCTAATTCAGCATGGATGTTGAAATCCACGGCTATCAAGAGTCTGGGTGACCTCAACATCACGGCCGAAATTAATTTGGCCAGCCCTAGCAGGGATACTGCTGGGTCACGGGACAAACAGTAAACCAGCACCATTCCAAATCTATCCCTATGCCCCACAGTCAGCTGCAAACACTCTAGGCCTGGGCTTGAAACTGAGGCAGTTGTACTGGCATGTATAGTCTCTGTAGACTACTGCGTCCCTCTCCCCCATCTGCCCTGATGCTGCATGGTATAACCTGGGGGGGCACATCTGAGAGCCACCCCTCTCAGATCACCCGCCCAGGTCTCCATAATATATGCAGGTCTGCATTCTCTTCCTCAATGAGGTCCTGGATCAGACAGAACTTATTATCCCCCAGCCATGCCAACCTAACAGTCTGTTGGGTTCACCATAGTGATCTCAACTGTCCATGATTTCTACCTTTACACTGCACATTGTTTTATACATGTCTGGATATGGCCTTGGAGAGTTTAGACTTGGCCTTCTTGGGCAGAGACAGAGGTTTGGTCGGTCAATGCTTTCTGTTTGGCTAATGAAGGCTTTGATGTTGAGGACACTGAAACTATAGTCAAAAGTTTGACCCTAGGAGGTTGGGAGCCAGGAGATAGGTCCAATGTTGATGTCAAAGGAACCCTCTGTTCTTCAGTACAGGAAGGGGTGGCTGATGGATGTTGCTTCGCTGTCTCAGAGATGGCTCTGTCCATGGCTCTAGTCTGTGGCACCAATTTGCAGAGTGACTGGCTGAAGAGGTTCTTCCCAAAGCTGAAGCCTAAGCCTAGAAAGGAGAGTATGCCGGAAGTTCTTGCAGTGGGGGCAGGAGGAGGGGTTTGATGAGCCTCTCTGAGGCAGAATAGTGTGGCTGTTGGAGACTATACAATATGTACTCGGGTCTGAAGAGGCCATTAACTATAGTTAAAAGGGGGGTAAAAGAAAATTTTAAAAATTCTTTTTTGGGGGAGGGGGAAGAGACTCACAGAAGCTACAGAGCAGCAACAAGGCTCTCAACACAGCAGTTGAAGAGAAACTGAAGGGAGAGCACTTGCGCCAAGGTACATGTAGTGGAGGGAGGGGGTGGGCTTAAACTAATGCGCCTCATTAAATGAAACATTAGTTTAATAAAGCTCCGTATATGCGTGGATCACCCAGAGTGTGATTCACAGAGGCCATGAAGAAAAAGTGTGTGATTTCTCTGCAGACGCAGCCCTGGGGCTGTGACAGGGTGAGGAAAGCTTGTTCAAGGCTTACTGGATGAAATGGTTCCACCTGGGTGAACAGCTAAAGGCCTGGAATGATGTCCAATCTTGGGATATCTCTCCCTTCCATGCTTAGCCAGGGCAAAGTGGGTCACCTTACTCCAAATGGCACTTATTTGGGCCCTTGATATAGGGCAAGAGATGGTGGTGGTGATCTAAGCAGGTGTTTCACCCTTGGGTTTGTTGGTTATCCTTTCTGACCGAGAGTAGATTTCTTCTTCCCTTTTTGCATTAATGGTGTCCGTTTCAATTACTTGGAAGTGGAAGGTCTGTCCTCAGACTGGAGGTTAGGAGTGTTTGTTTTGGTAGGAATGACGAAGAGAAGATGGCAGGAAAGGAAGCTAAAAGGCAACTATATACAGATGATTTTGAAGGGATGCTATGACAGTAGGCACTGAGGAAAACTCCTGAGGTGTTTTCTCAGTGGCAGCAAAAAGGAAACTGAGAACTACCCTCAGGGTGGGGAGCATGCACGGCAAAGAGGAAGTGTTGCAACAATTCTTTAGGCCCTAAGTTCCCACACTTGGGTCCCCAGATGTTTTTGGACTAAAACCCCCAGAAGCCTTCATCATTGGATGTGCTGGCTAGGATATCTGAGAGATATAGTCCAAGAACATATGGAGACCCAAAGCTGGGAATCACTGCTCTGGAAGATTTCAAGGATGTTCATGCAAGCAGACAGCAAACCCATTTGTGATTTCACAAAGACCACAAAGAAGAACAAAAGGATTTTAGCCACTACAGTATATTATAACATAATCCACAGACCCTCCCTTCACATTGTAATAAAATTAATTGTAATAAAAATGCAAATGTTACACTGGACTTCATACTGGTACTTCCGTTTTCCTTCTAATACTTCCTCTGTCCTGGTACATGCCTGGTTTCATAGTCCCTTATTCAACTATTGAATGCATCACTTCTCATGGAGTGAAACCATTCTATTTATTTTGTTCAGTTGCAGCCAGGGTTCAGCTCTGACTGAAGTTATCCCACCTAGCAACATTTGAATTCAGGTTTATACAGTAAATTATTTAGCATATCTGAACTGGTAAACCAGGTGGTAAGATTTAACTATCAGATTTTGATCAATCTGTAAAGTGATACAAAGCAAGTTAACAGATGTTCTTCCAGATACTGGTTGTATGTATTGAAATTCTCATTAATAGTAAGAGTCTACCATAGACATTTGGTTAAAAAAAAACACAAGGGTTTGGTCCATGTTTTTGTTCAGATCAGTCCTGATTCCCTGGGAGGTGTTTCTCATTGTTCTGGCAATATACCTCATTTCACTAATCAACAAAGTACATTGTTGTTTTTCAGCTAATACTGTCATCAAAAGAATATTGACAAGGCACATTTCACATACAGACTGTATATTAGCAAATACACCAAGAAGCATGACTGAAGGTATCTTTCTTTTATTTTACTGTATTAATTCTATAACTATTCAATATTTACCAAACATTTATGTTATACTCACAACTCTCCTTCCATTTGCTCTTCCTGCTTATGTTTTCTCTCTGCTACTTCACGTTCATGTTGGGTTTTCAAAATATTCCTTTTATGAGGCCCCTGAAGATTTCTTCCTTTTTTCTTCTATTTCATTTTGATTTTGTACAGAAGGAAAACAATATTTTTCGTAAGGGAATGTTAACTGTTCCATATCTACATTTGTAGTGTCTTAACAGACAAGTTGTTATTATTCCAACTAATGTGGGCCCTAATTAAACTGAATTAATAGGGAACTGACAATTCAGCACCTGAAAACCAACATGGTATGATGGATAGAATATTGGACACAGAGACCTGGGTTCAAATTCCTGCTTGGGAGCAGAAAGATACTGGGGGTGACAATGCTCAACCACTCCCTAGACATCTCACATACATGAAAAACTATACTAAGGCTGTAGAACTAACCTGACAACAGATAATAACAGAAATTAATATTTAATAATTCAAATTTCCAGCCCTTTCTCCCTGCCTTTTTGCAGGGAGCCATTTACGAACGGCTCCGCTGGCAAAAAATGGCATTGACTTGCGAACAGAGCCTCGACCTCGTTCGTAGGTCGAGTTCCGTTCGCAAGTCGATGCCAATTTTTGCTAACGGAGCTGTTCGTAAATTGAAAAGTCCGTATATAGGGATGTTCGGAAGTCGAGGGTTGACTGTAGATAGAACAGTACCGTGACAGACAGCGGGGAGGAAGGGAGGGATGAGTGAATTCACAGAGGTCCACTAGAAGAACCATGGTTACAGGTAAGTAACCTAACTTTCTTCGTAGTGGCCTCTGAATGCACACAAATGGGTGATTAGCAAGCTGACTCACCGGATGGAGGACCGTCATAGTAACAGAGATGACAGAATCACCCTTCCAAATGCGGCATCATTCTTGGCTCTGACATTGAGGTGGTAGTGCTTGGCAAATGTCAGAGGGTTGGACCAAGTAGCCGCTTTGCAGATGTTCTGTATCTGAATGCCGTGATGTAGAGCGGTCGATGTAGAGATAGCTCGGGTAGAATGTGCTTTAAGATGGCCCAGTACCGGCTTGCCTGCAAGTTGATATGCCAATTGTATTGATTGCACTACCTATCTTGATATTGTTTGTGGAGAGGCAAGTGCACCCTTGTTGGTGCCATGATAGCACAAAAAGACACACGGGGAATGTTCTAAAGGTCTTGGTCCTGTGCAGGTAGAAGGCAATGGCTCTTCTCACATCCAGAGTATGGAGCTTACACTCAATTGGTGTGGATGGAGACGGAAATAGGGACGGAAGTATGATGGGTTGGTTTACATGGAATTCCGACACCACCTTGGGTAGGAAGGACACATCTAGGTACAGGGTGACCTTCTCAGGGTAGGTCACCCTAACCTGGAGAGTCCAATCTGAGAGCAGCCAGCTCACTAGCTCTCCGAGCCGATGTAATCGCCACGAGAAATGCCACCTTAAGAGAGAGTAACTTTTCGTTACAGGTTGCCATTGGTTCAAATGGCGACTTTGTGAGTACCTCAAGAATGAGCTGCAGCAACCATTGAGGCACAATTTTCTGTGATGGGGGGGGGCGAATATTCTTTAAGCCCCTGAGGTATCTCTTGAGCGTGGGGTGGGAAAAAGTTCAGCGGAGCTCGATCCGAGGGGTTGGTGAGCTACTATTGCTGCGATGTAAACTTTAATGGTGGAATGTGCCAGTCCAAGGTTAAAGAGATACATGACAAAGGTAAGTAAAGTCAAGAGAGATGATGGGACTGGGGTAAATTCCTTAGATTCAGTGAATTTTAAGAAAGATTTCCATTTGTTGCGATACAGGTGAGAAATGGATGGTTTCCGAGCCTGATTCAGGATTGCACAGAGTTTGGGCTTATCCTCCACACCGTCAGATGTAGGGATCGGACATCGGGATAGAGAATGGCCCCGTTGTTCTGGGAGAGGAGAGACAGTATTGCAGGTAAGTGGAATAGTTTGTGTGTTATCTCTCTCTGGTGGGCGAACCACGGTTGTCGCAGCCACCATGGGGCAATGAGAATCGTATCTGTTTGGTATTGGATAATCCTGGTCATTGTCTTGAGCAACACTGGTATCAGAGGGAAGAAGAAAGTGAGTTCTCTGGACCATGGTACCCCGAGAGATGCCATATCTATGCCTGCTCTTGAGGAGTACTTGGGGCACTTGGCATTGAGAGGGGAAGCAAAGAGGTCTATTGTAGGCTGGCCCCATCTGCGGCAGATGTCCAGGAAGACAGTGTCTTTGAGGGACCATTCGTGCATTCTGGTAGGGAGCCTGCTTAGGCGGTCTGCCAAGTAGTTTTCCTCTGATGAAATATGGTTTGATTGAGGGGAAATACAGTGGGTGCGGCACCACTCCCAAAATTTTATGGTGAGGTCTGTTTATGTAGTACATGACCGTGGTGTTGTCAGTCACAAGCTGTAATGTTTTCCCTTCGATCCTTGGGAGGAAAGCCTGAAAGGCTTTTACGATGGCCAACATTTCCAGCTGATTTATGTGGAGTGTTCTTTCGCTCTTTGACCATAGTCCGTGTATCTGGAGTTCCTGGCAGTGAGCTCCCCATCCAGAGGGGCTGGCGTCTGGTGTCACCTGGATCGGCAGGGGAGACGGTTGGAATGGTCTGCTGACCGACAATTTGGGGGCACAGGCCCACCATGTGAATTGGTCTGCCACATTCGGCGGTATTAGGAGCTTTTTCAGCTGGGCATCTGTTGCGGGATCGATTTGTGAGAGGAACCAGGACTGAAGTGTACGGAGTTTGAGTCTGGCATAAGGAGCCACTGATGCTGTGGAAGCCATGAGGCCCAGCAAGTGTTGAACACTGAGAGCGGTGATGGTTCTGAGAGGTCAGAAAAGATGTACTGCCTGACGGATTTTTGCTATTCTTTCAGGTGGTAAGAATGCTTTTGCCTGATGGGTGTCCAGTTGCACTCCTATGTAGCTCACGGATTGTGATGGTACCAGGTGGGATTTTTCTTGATTTATTTGTAGGCCTAATTTGTGCAGGACCTGAAGAGTAGTTCCCGTGGCTGTGTTGGCATCTTGATAGGTCCTGGCAACCAGGAGCCAATGGTCGATGTACGGGAAGAACTTTATTCCCTTGGTACAGAGGCAAGCCACAACTGGGGCCATGCATTTTGTAAACGTCCTGGGGGCTGTCGAGAGCCCGAAGGGGAGAGCGGCAAACTGGTAAGTGGTGTGCTGGAACTGGAACCTGAGGAATCTTTGATGGGACAGGTGAACTGAAATATGAAAATAAGCATCCTTCAGGTCAATGGTAGTGAACCAGTTTCCCGACGATAGAAGAGGGAGAATGGAGTTAAGAGTTGGCATATGGAATTTTTTGTAAAGTATATATTCACTGAGCTGTTGGAGGTCCATGATGGGTCTAATATCCCCATCCTTCTTAGGGACTGCAAAGTATTGAGAGAGAAAACCTTCGTTGGAATCAGAAGGCGGAATTATGACTATCACCCCTTTCCTGAGGAGAGCTGAAATTTCCTCTTGTAAAGGTAAGGAGAAGGGGGTGGGCTTGATGGAATTTGCCGGGGGGGTGTTGCGAAAATTCTATCAAGTAACCCCGCTCAATGATGGTCAAAACCCATTTGTCTGTTGTAATCTTCCTCCATTGGGGAAGGAATGGGCAGAGTCTGGTAAAAATACCAGAGCAATTAGGAATAGGCCTTACCTCTGCGTTGGGATTTGCAAAAAGGCTGTCTGGAGCCCTGATATTGCTGCTGCTTGGGTTGCATCATACTGGATTGAAGCGGCTGGTAGGCCCACTCATGGTGCTGTTGCTTGCTGTACCAAAA
The DNA here is from genome assembly GCF_051106095.1 of Pogona vitticeps. NCBI lineage: Eukaryota > Metazoa > Chordata > Lepidosauria > Squamata > Agamidae > Pogona > Pogona vitticeps. Next base: position 223,019,461 of record NC_135784.1, on the reverse strand, counting down.
GGACTGGTGCTGAGGGATTGTTGGTAAAACGGCTTCTTGTAAGAAGGTTTTTGATATTGATAGGGTTGGTATGGGATGTAAGACTTAGCTGTCTTCTTCATTTTATGGACGACCGAGGATGAGATGGCTGGACAGTGTCTGCGAAGCAACCAACATGAATTTGACACAACTCCGGGAGGCAGTGGAAGATAGGAGGGCCTGGCGTGCTCTGGTCCATGGGGTCACGAAGAGTCGGACACGACTAAACGACTAAACGAACGAACGAACTCCATTATGTCGTCTGTTTTAGAGTTGAACAGCCCCGCAGCGTCGAAGGGGAGATCTTCAATCTTGGTATCATCTAGGATATTTGCCGCCCTAAGCCAAGCATGTCGTCTAAGTGCTATTGAGGTAAGCACGGATTTGGAGGCGGTGCCAGTGGTATGCTTCGCTGTCTGTCTTTGCTGCTTAGCGAGGGTATTGGCCTCTGCATAGGTGCTGAGAGCTTCAGTCTTTAATGGTTCTGAAAGGGTTTGAAGTGTGGGGAGAATTCTGTCCCACAGATGTTTTTTGTAGGTGCCCACTGCAGCTTGGTAGTTTGAAATTCTAATAAGTAGTGCCGCCAACGAGTAAAGTTTTTTACCAAAGGAGTAGATCTTTCTGCCCTCCTTATTCACAGGTGTGGTAGAAGACCTGCTGCGAGACTTGTATTGAGTAGTCTTGTAGTGGATGCTTAACTAGAATATCCAAGTCTGAACCATGAGTTTTGTGGTGGTGGTGTTCAATCTTTTGGGAGAGTTGAAGGCGACCTATCCCAAGAGTTCTTCACCAGAGTAAGGAGTGCAGGTATAAGGCTCAAACTAGGAGGAGGCGTTTTGTTCTGCTCCATATCATGGAAGACTAAGTCCAGTTCTTGTTGTCGAATTTGTGCATCAAGTTTTAGTATCTTTGCCATGCACAAGATGCACATATGACGTACAGTGGGGTCTTGACTTATGAACGGCCCGACATACGAACGTTTCGACTTACGAACCGCTCTCATAGGAATATACGGACTCGACTTACGAACTTAGATTCGAGTTACGAACTCTTTTTTTCCTTTTTTTTTAAAGCTAAGTTATCTTAGGTTAAAAGGAAACAAGAAAAAATATCCCCCTCTAGTGGCAGAAGGCGGAATAGCAGCTTCCCATTAGTTTCTATGGACGAAAAGAGCAGATACGGATTAAATGGTTTTCAATGCATCCCTATGGGAAATGCAGATTCGACTTAAGAACTTTTCGACCTGAGAACTGCCTTCCAATACGGATTAAGTTCGTAAGTCGAGACCCCACTGTATAGTCCTCCAGAGGAGACTGCAAAAGATTGCCAGTGGCAACTGCATCAGGAGCTTCGGAGTCATCAGATGAGGATGAGTTGGCACTATGAAATGACTTGAGAAGTCGATGGTGGTGGTCATGCTATCGGGGCTGGCAGTATAGGGTCAGCATCCGATTGGGTAGATACAGAGAAAGGTTCCGTATCATGGTTGTGAGGACCCGTGTAAAGCATGGTAGCCTGTACCGACAAGCGGCTCCTATGAAATTTGAGTCGTTTAGGAGGCGCAGAAGGCGCCAACATCATCGCTCTCTTTCGGGATAGTGCAGCTTGAGGGGTGGAAACATCCCCTTGGTATTGCAGCAACATTTGCAGTGGAGGGGCTATGGAAGGGTACCAGGGTGGTAGCGGGCAGCCCGACCCTCTGTATTGATCATGGTAGCCATAGCATTGATATGGATAGGGATGGTATCGGTCAGGATATGGATGACCATAATGAGGTAAACCTTCTGGATGGTAATATTGCTCTTCAAGCCCAGAAGGCTGGTATGGAGAGGCATGTTTGCTTTTCTCCTTTCTTTTCCTATGAGTGCATGGAGCAGACTTCCATTCCGATTCAGTCTCGGTATCTGCCTGCCCTGAAGATCAAGGGCTGAAAGGGGGTATGGCCAGGCTGGACGGTGCAACAGCCCCAAATCGGTCTGAACTTGGAGACATGCTCAGAATATGAGCTTGCTTGGCTGGAGGTATGGCACATTCCTCCCTGTCGGAAAGCCCAATATCGTCCATCAAAGAATCCTGCACCGGTATAGGAGGTATGAAAGAGGTGCGGCAGCTGGTTTGGCTAACTCCTTTTGCCTCTTAGGCTTTTCTTTGTCCTTTTTCTTATTTGCAGGATTGATAAGACTGCGGCTGAGCCTTGGTGGAAACTAGCTTAGGAGGTTTTTTAGAGTTCTTGGATTTAGCAGGTAAATAAGTCATGCTGGATAAAGACTGGTCAATAGGGCTAGTAGCTGATTTAGCAGCCTCCTGGCGAGGAGGGTTTGAAGAAGGGAGGGCTGAAACCTCCATGGTAGGCTTCAGAGATTTCTCGTAGAGAAAAGATCTCAGTCGTTGGAGTTGTAGCTTAATAGTCTGCTTGGAAAAACTCCTGCACACTGTGCACGATGTTGTGATAGAATTCCCTCAGACAAATAAACAGAGGTTGTGCCCGTCTATAAGTGGAATTTGTTGAAGACAAACGGAGCACTTCTTAAAGCCCCAAGGGGTCATAAAACCAAAAAAGAAAAGGGAGGAAAACCATTGAAGGGAGGGGAGAAATGATAGAATGAAAAAAAGAGAACAACTGGAGGTTCTATAGTTGAAAAAACTAGAATAATATTAGAGAAAAAAGGTTCAAAAAGATAGATTTAGCAAAGCTAAAAACATTTTCCTTAGCACTCTAGTTCCTAACGTCCTACTCAAATGGCAGAAAAGAGGAAACTAAAAGGAAGGTTAAGGAGGCAGAGCTCATACCCTGCCGGGGGGGGGGGGGGACTAATTGCCGCTTTTTCCCTCAGCTCTAGAATCTTCCGAACATCCTGCACAGCACAGGATAAACCCATTTGTGTGCATTTGCAGAAACCACTATGAAGAACCCTGTATTATATTCACTAGAGAGAAGTCTCCTACAAACTCCCTTGAAGGCCAGATTTAGGTCATGCGCAGTGAGGAACACATGAAGAAACCTTCTCTGTCTACAAAGAAACTGGAACCAAGAGCTAGATCAGATGATGTTGGCTTGGTTGAGAGGGGATCCAATCCTTGGAGTCAAAATAGCTCTCCGTCCCCATGTGGTAGTTGAATTGTTGGACAAAGTCTATGGAAATCCAGGTTCCAATATCCCTTACACTATGAAGCTCACTGGATAACTTCGATCAGTCACTATTAGCATACTCTGTTAAAATGAAAATCAGTTCTCACATTTTACTTTAACAGAATTATATGGAACACCCCTATTTTCCAGGGACCCAAAGGCTTTCTGCATGCTTCAGCATAAACACTTCAGCAAGAGCTGCAATAACCAGCCTAGATTATCCATTCAGAGCTTTCGTCATGTCTGTGAGACTACTCTCAACAATGATAAGTAGGCCAAACAAGACACTTATCTTTTTTCTTTTTCTATTTTGGTCATATCTCTGATCTTCCAAGTAAGCATAAATTACATTAGTTGCTATGAGCTTATTATATAACAAGATCACCTGAAAAGTGTAAAATGTAGTTCAAAATGTAAATAAATTCTTCTGTACTAAAAGGATGGGAGAACCATAAGATGCAGACGTACTTTATTGTCTTCCTGCTCTTCTCCATCTTCTTCAGAATCAGAGGCTGATGCTGATCCTACTTTAGAAGTGTTTTTCCTTTTTGTCTCAACTTCTTTTTTGCTTTCTTTTTTGTCTGGGTCCTTTCTCGCTTTGTCATCTTCCCTCTGAGTTTCTTCATCCCTTTTCTGTTGTTTTTTGGGTGGCTTTTCTTCAGCTCCCCTTTTCTTACTCTTATCTTCCTCATGAACACTAAAATCACACAAAAGCAAATAGATAAAGTTTCCTCTTTCCTAATTCCCCACAACTACCAACCTACTCAGAAGGATGTCAAGTTGTGGCCACATTGGTCCTCATCGCTCCTCGCTGCCCTCCACGGGCCAATGCCACTGCTGGGTCCCTGGTGAGCAGCCGCCGGTGCTGGTTCTGGAGCGGGAGGTGGCATCGGGCACCACCACCACCACCACCAGCAATGGCCTGTGGAGGGCAACGCAGCCGCCCTGGCGAGCAGCCTCTTTGCCACCAACGTTTTAAATTTGCTGCCTTTTCTTGCCATACTCCACGCCCCACAGAAGGCAGCAAGAAAAGGCAGGGGAAAAAGGCGGCAGATTTAAACTGTTGGTTGCAAAGAGGCTGCTCGCCGGGTGATTGTGTCGGGCCTCGGTGCTCCTCGACGCCCTCCGTGGGGCTGATGCTGCCGCCGGGTCCCAGTCCTCGGCACAGGGGCAGAGAGGCCCCCGATCCTGGCTCCTGGAGGAAGGGTCCTCCCAGCTTGGCTTGGCGAAGCCTCTCACGGCGCTTCCCCGCCAGGAAGGTGGAGGTGGCGGCGCGGGAGGACCCTTCCTTCAGGAGCTGGGATCAGGGGCCCCTCTGCCCCCATGCCGAGGACCAGGGAGGATCCCATCATCAGTTGCGGTAACACCTCCGCCACCGCCAACCCCCCACTACTGCATCCCTTTCCCTAGCCATTGGGGCAAAAGAGCTACAGCGGGGTCTCGACTTACGAACTTAATCCGTATTGGAAGGTGGTTCTTAGGTCGAAAAGTTCTTAGGTCGAATCTGCATTTCCCATAGGAATGCATTGAAAACCATTTAATCTGTATCTGCTCTTTTCTGTCCATAGAAACTAATGGGAAGCTGCTATTCCGCCTTCTGCCACTAGAGGGGGATTTTTTTTTTCTTTTTTCCCCTTAGGTTCAGGAAACGAGGAGGAAGGCAGGGAACAGTTTGCAAAGCACTTTAGAAATCTTTTTTTTTCAACGAAGCCAATTTTAAATCATGTTTTAAAGCACGTTGTGCTGATTTTTTCAGCACAAAGACACACAGGAAGGCTTTTTAAGGTGCTGAGCAAGCCTCCCCAAGCCTCTTCAGAGCCAGCCCATCAGCTGATAGGTGGGGAGAGGAGGGTGCAGGAGCGGGGGGGATCACAAAATGGCTGCCAGGCTCCCTTCTGGGTGTCAGCTTTTAGCTGTTTCCTGCTCTTTTTCCTGCTGTTTGGGGGCTACCAAGGCCTGGTAAGTGACTTTCTTTTATTTATTTTTAAGTTTCTGACCCTTTTTTCCCCTCCAGAAGCCTCTAAGGGGAAGGAGGGGGCACTTTTTTAATGTACGTAACTCAAGGGAAGTTCGTATGTCAAGTCCTTAGGGCGGGTTCGCAAGTTGAATTGTTTGCAAGTAGGGTCGCTTGCAAGTCGAGACCCCACTGTACAAAAAAGCAGCCTCTTCGCCACCATCGGTTTGAATTTCCCACCTTTTCCCCCTGTCTTTTCCTGGCTGTAATATGAAGCTCCGGCCATAAGTCGAAGTAAAAGTTTGCAGCCATAGCTGGTCGTAACTTGAAATGGTCATAAGTAGGGACTGTTGTAAGTTGAGGCACCACTGTACTATATAGAGAAAGTGGTACTTCACTAGGGCCACCTACTACTACTACTACTACTACTACTACTACTACTACTACTACTACTACTACTACTACTACTACCACCACCACCACCACTAGGGTCATGTCGGTGCCCTGTACTGACATGTGCAGGGCACATTGGGTCCTTCTTAAAGAGAAAGACGCGGTAAAAATATTTTAAATAGTAATAAAAGCCAGGTTCATATTAGGTAGCCCAATTATGCCATGGACTAGAACATGTAAGAGTCTTAGTTACGATGTTCTTTGGGTTTCTGGATGTTACAGTCCAAGATCATCAAGAGCAGTGGTCCCCAACCTTTTTAACCCCGCAGACCAGTTGGGGAAGGTGAGGCACCCCCACGCGGTTGTGTACATGTGCGAAGGAGTGCTTTCTCTCTCATGGGTGATCGTGCGCATGTGTGAAGGCAGTGCTCATGGGGCACTCGTGCACATGTGCAAAAGGGTGCGGGAGCGCTTGTGTGGGTGCAGGCACGGGGCTGTGGGGGAAGAGTATGTGTGGCAGTGGGGGCGAGGTCTGTCTCCATGGCCTGGTCTGGCTCAGGCCACGGACCAGCACTGGGCCACGGACCGGGATTTGGGGGCCGCCTCTGACCAAAAGGACCCATGATTGGGAAATAATGCTCTGAAAGGAGCCAATTTACCACTTTCAGTTAAACAACTTCTGCATCATACCATAAGATGTTTTAACAGAAAATATTGCCATTATTTTTCTCATTGTTGGACAGTCTTGTTGAACTGATTGTCACAGCAACTAATTAATTCTGTTCCCACAATCAGTTCAACAACCTGTCCAACAATGAGGAAAAAAATAATGGCTTTAGTCTCTTATAGATGTTTGGCAAATTATATTATCTGGACCAAAACAAAAAGCCAGGGCCCCTTGCCAAGGATGAACTGGGATGATTTGTATTGTCCCTTCTCTAAAAGTCACTGACGGCAGTTACAATAAGAGATCTGCCTATCTCATGAAGGAAGTGGGAAACCTGGCTGAATGAATATACAGTGGTGCCTCGCTTGACGAGGATAATTCGTTCCGTTCAAATCGCTGTTAAGAGAAATCCTCATCAAGCGAAATTAAAAAACCCATTGAAATGCATTGAAAACTGGTTCAATGCGTTCCAATGGGTGAAATACCTGCTTGTTTTGCGAAGATCCTCCATAGGGCAGCCATTTTCCAGTGCCTGTAAAGCAAGGAATCCGTCCCTAAAGACAGTGGGGAGCCATTCTGCACAGCGGGCGGCCATTTTAGAGCCGCCAATCAGCAGTTTTAAATTGTCATCTAGCGAAAAATCGGTTCCCGAATTTTCCCCATAGGAACATCATTTTCCGATCGCAATAATTTCATTGTAAAGCGGATTAGTCGTTTAACAAGGTAATCATTAAGCAAGGCACCACTGTATTTCAGATGGCTGAAGGAATATATTATATAAAAAATATACAACACAAGTTTAAGGGTTTCTCTGACTGTGGAAACATAGGCTTACCAGAAATGAATGCAACACACACCCATTTGAGTAAGCCTCATTTATCTCAAAATAAATCAGTTGGGACGTTGTGGTGCTGCAGGTTAAACCACAGAAGCCTCTGTGCTGCAAGGTCAGAAGACCAAGCAGTCGTAAGATCGAATTCATGCAACGGAGTGAGCTCCCATCGCTTGTCCCAGCTCCTGCCAACCTAGCAGTTTGAAAGCATGTAAATGCAAGTAGATAAATAGGTACCACCATGGTGGGAAGGTAACGGCATTCCGTGTCTAGTCGCGCTGGTCACATGACCATGGGAACTGTCTACAGACAAACACTGGCTCTACAGCTTGGAGACGGGGATGAGCACCACGCCCCAGAGTCAGACATGACTGGACTAAATGTCAAGGAGAACCTTTACCTTTACCTAAATCAGTTATAGTAGTCTCCTACTCAGGATTTTCAAGCGAAAGGATACAGCTTGCTAAACTCACGATCTACTCTGCCAATGTCCTTTTTTCAAAAGAAAGAAAATTGGTTTGGTGTTACTTTATCTTTATGTCATGAAGGAGCCTCTAGTTTACTACAGAAGCCACTGCTTTTGCTTGTCAAACTACCAGACCAGCCTTGGTATTCTCCAGGATCCTGTCCTAGCTTATAAACCAGAATCTAAACTTGTGGACCCTAATCTTGATTGGTATTTTACTTACAAAAGCAGTCATTAGTTGCACCAACTGCCTTTCCCCGCTTTCTTTTACATTTTTATTTCATTTTTATGAAGTCACTATTTTCTCCTGTTGTCAGAAAGTTCCTTGAACAGACTGCAGATACAATAGGAATTTATCACTATGACCTCAATAGTGGTCTGGAAGTAAAAATCAAGAGTTTACAACCAATGCTCAAACCAAGTCAAAGCTTCCTACATTGTTCTGCTAAAGAATTCTAACTGAAATTGGCCAACTACTTTTTTGTAATAAAGAAAAGTTTCCATCCCTGGGACTCTTGATGGTCTTGGACTATAATTCTCAGAAACTGAAAAAGATAGTAAAGGCTTCTGAGTGCTGAAATTCAAATACACTTATAAGGCCAAAACTGAACTATTTAGCATAAATATAATTTTGCATGAGAAATATAGAACCTTTTCCTTGGGGAAGGGCAAATCAAACTGACTCTGCAGAGATACACCAAATGTTTAATTAGCATGCTAATAACATTACTTGGACAAGCTAGAGATTTTCAACATTAGCAGTAATCAATTAACTTCCTAGCATCTAGTGTTTAACTAATTAATCTTCAGATTTAACTTTCCAAGCCCTGAGCAAAAGGCAGCAGACAACTTAGAAATTAAATGGCCTGTGCTATCCTTGAAAAGACAACCTTAAACAGAATCCTTGGTCATATAGCAACCCGGCTGAAGAACTATTAACAATGTGATAAACTGAAAATATAAGCAGATATAGGGCAGGGCAACTCCACTTACAAATGAAGGGCAAACAATAGGAGCAATACTCTTGCCCTGTCAAAGCACAGCTAGGTCACATCACTCATTCGGTATAATTTATTATAATATCTATATAATGTACAATGTTTTAGTTTATCCTACTGACCAAAATCGTACTAGTTATACACACCACCATAATGCAGTCAGTGTAAATCTTGATGTGAACAGTTGCAAGTTAAGTCAGCGTGGTTATCTGCTTGTTCACTATGTCAAACTGCACACTAGCAAACGTCTATGCTGACTTCTCCAATGGCGGTAATTTGCCACCAAAATTTCCAGCCATTTCATTATGTTGGTACAAAAACTCAATAGAAATTTGGTCAATATATTCTTAATCTTCTGTGGGGGGAAAACAATGCTTAGCAATAAACTTACATGTCACTCTCAGGAGGACAAGGTGGTTTTACCAATTTGGGCCTCCCTCTGGGTTTTGGAACCTTCACCTCAGTAGCTGTTATATAAAGAAGCATTTTGATTAATTAAATATAATTTATTAAATATAAATTAAGTTGTTCAAAATGTTAAGCTCAATTTTAACATACACAGGTGCATGTGGAAGGTAAACAAGCATCATATTCAGTCACTTCCAGGAGACATTTAATGCCTGGTATCCTTAGGGCTGCACGCCTACCAGCTATCTTGCTGTGTGGCAGAGAATCCCAGTAGGTATTTCTTAACTATCAGCTAGAACCAACTGCATGTTACTCCATTTGTAACAGATTTTCACCTGTTGAATCTCTTGATCAGAATTATTTTCACCAAAATATCACTAATTTAACTAAGCCAGGTGGACTGCAACTCAGGATTTATGGAACATACAAGTGGTGCCTTCGACTTACGAACTTAATCAGTTCCAGAAGATGTTAAGTCAAAATGTTCATAAGTTGAATCAGCATTTCCCATAGGAATGCACTGAAAACCGATTAATCCGTTCTGGCTGTTTTTTGTTCTTATGTAGAGGCACCGTTTCTAAGTTACAGCATTAGTTCCCATAGTAACTAATGCAAAACTGATTAATCCACTCTCTACCATTAGGGGGAGATTTTTTTTTAACCTAAAATGACTTAGGTTTAAAAAAAAGGGCAGGAAAGGAGGGAGGGAATGAACACCCTTTAAACAAAACACCTTTAAAACCAAGAAGCTTTAAATCAAACCAAGCATGTTTTAAACCAATTTTTACATTTTAAAAATAAATTTTATTTCCTTGAAAACCAACTGCCAAATTTAAAATGTATTTTCACATTCCCAGCACATATGAAAATAAGCACCCTCCTCTGCAACAAAACTTATAATTAATATGTATTTGATTTAATTCACCAGAGTTAAATACCAAACAAACTTAAATAAAATCCTTTATCCTTACAGGGTTCATGTAAGTTCATGTTCAATATTCTTGTATCCCATATTTTATTCGAAACCTCAGTACTCATTTCTTCTCCCAAATCACAAATCATATTCCCACAATGTTTTAAGAAAACCCTACGGAACGTATGTTTCCAATAATATTTTATATATGTTACTTACTATCCCTTTCATTACCCTATATTTTCATTTGCATTTTCCTTTTATAAGACAGTTTCTTCAAATTTCATGAATTCCCTACATTTACCATTTGTTTTTAACCGTTCTTTCATTCAACTGGATAAGATTAAACCAGGATATTCTCTCCATCCCTAACACTTTTATTTGATCTATGTTCTCCACTTGTTTTAACCAATCTTTTATCCTTATTTTTTTTTTATTCTTCTCCAACTCTATCACTGGATATAATGGAGAAACTGATGGAATAAATATTTTTTACACTTACTTCAAATAAAAAATATTTTTTAAGAAAAGGATTTACAATATTTTTGTAATATTGTTATTATGTTGTACGAAGAGTATTCTCAAGGTTCCAATGAAATTCTTGATTCCATAATGAACCATATTACCGTATTTTTCGCTCCATAAGACGCACCTTTCCATAAGGCGCACCAAATTTTTAGGAGAAGAAAACAGGAAAAAAATAATCTGCTTTCTTCTCCTAAAATTTGGTGAGCCTTATGGAGAGGTCCATCTTATGGAACACACCCTAGGGTCCTAGGGTCCTAGGGTGTGTTCCAGGACGCTTTGGAGACTCCCCCTGCCTCCCCCAGGGGCCAGAGGGGACAAAATCGCCACCTTTTGGGGCTCTTCTGAAGCTTCCCAAGCCTCAGAAGAGCCCCCAAAGGTGGCAATTTCGTCCCCTCTGGCCCCCAGGGGAGGCAGGGTCAGTCTCCAAAGGGTCCTAGGGTGCATTCTAGGACCCTTTGGAGACTCACCCTGCCTCCCCCGGGGGGGCAGAGGGGGCAAAATTGCCACTTTTGGGGGCTCTTTTGAGGCTTGGGAAGCTTCAGAAGAGCCCCAAAAGGTAGCGATTTCGCCCCCACAGGCCCCGTGGGAGTGGGGGGAGCATCGTAAGGGTCCTGGAAGGCTCCCTCGGACCCTTCCGACGCTTCCCCCACCCCGCCACGGGTGCAGGGGGGTAAAACCGCCAGCTTCTGGCAGTGTTTTGAGGCTTGGGAAGCCTCAAAACACTCCCAGAAATGGCCAATTTAACCCCCCCTGCACCCGTGGGGGGGTGGGGCAACGTGGCAGGGGTCCTGGAAGGCTCCCTCGGACCCTTGTCACGCTGCCCCCACCCCCCACGGGTGCAGGGGGGGTAAAATCGCCACCTTCCAGGACCTTTTGAGAGGCTTGAAAGCCTCTCAAAAGGTCCTGGAAGGTCGCTATTTCGCCAGAAGCTGGCAATTTAAACCCCCCCTGCACCCGTGGTGGAGGTGGGGCAGCGTGGCAAGGGTCCTGGAAGGCTCCCTCGGACCCTTGCCACGCTGCCCCCACCCCCCCACGGGTGCAGGGGGGGTAAAATCGCCAGCTTCCAGGACCTTTTGAGAGGCTTGAAAGGTCCTGGAAGGTCGCTATTTCGCCAGAAGCTGGCGATTCCCCCCCCCGCGCCCATGGGGGGGTGGAGACAGCGTGGCAAGGGTCCGAGGGAGCCTTCCAGGAGCCTTGCCACGCTGCCCCCCCCCACGGGTGCAGGGGGGGAATCGGCAGCTTCCAGGACCTTTTGAGAGGCTTGAAAGCCTCTCAAAAGGTCTTGGAAGGTCGCTATTTCACCCCAATGGCGCCGTCGGGGGTGGGGGAGTGTCGCAAGGGTCCTGGAAGGCTCCCACGGACCCTTGCGACGCTGCCCCCCATGGGGCCAGTGGGGGCGAAGTTACCACCTTCACTCCATAAGACGCACAGACTTTCTACCCCTCTTTTTGGGGGGGAGGAAAGTGCGTCTTATGGTGCAAAAAATACGGTAATTTACCAGACTGAGATATAATCTCACACAAATGTCTTATTTGATTAGCTATATAATATAAACTTAAAGTAGGAACATGCAGTCTTTCTACTTTTTGAAATGTATTTTTATTTATTTATTTATTTATTTATTTATATATTTATTAATTTATTTATTTATGTATTTATTTATTTATTTATTTGATTTATATGCCACCCATCTGGTCTATTCGACCACTCTGGGCAGCTTCCAATGAACAGATATACAATAAAAACACAGAGATTTACATAAACAATCCGTAACAAATATAGTACTAAAAACAAATAATAAAATAAAGAAAGAATAAAGGAAAGTAAGTATTGACTGGAGGGAAGGCCTGAGTGTACATCCATGTTTTAAGTTGTCTCTTAAAGGTGCCCTGCGTGGGGGCTATATGAATCACCGGAGGAAGGTTATTCCAGAGGCAAGGAGCCATCGCCGAGAAGGCCCGATTTCATGTCTTTTCCTTCCGGGCCTCCCTCAGCATTAGGCTCCTCAGCCTCACCTCCTGACTCGTGCGGGTGATCTGGGTAGATCTTGGTGGGAGCAGGCGTTCCGCCAGGTATCGAGCTCCTAAACCCTTTAGGGCCTTATAGGTAAGCATTAACACTTTGAAGTCAATGTGAAAATGGATGGGCAGCTAGTGCAGCATAGCCAGAGTAGGAGAAATATGTTGGTATTTTCTCACTCCAGTAAGGAGTCTGGCCGCTGCATTATGCACCACTTGAAGTTTCCGCATCAGCTTCAAAGGCAGCCCCACATAGAGCGTGTTACAGTGGTCTAATCTTGAGATTACGAGCGCATGTACTAAGGTAGTGAGCGCCCCCGTGTTGCGGTAGGGTCGCAGCCGGGCAATCCGCCAAAGATGGAAAAAGGTGGTGTGGACTACCAACGCCACCTGCGTTTCCATGGTGAGCGTCGGGTCCAGGTGTACCCCCATGCTGCGAACCCCACTCTTTGTGGCCAGGGTCACCCCCCCAAACATAAGTCACCCAAGCCACCATCCACAGGGGCACCCACCCTCAGAACTTCCGTCTTGTCCGGATTCAGCCTCAGCCCATTTTCCTGCATCCATTTCAGTACAGCCCACAGGCAGCGTTGGAGGGACAAGAGGAGATGTACACCATCTCCTCTTGTTAAACCTTGCTTTTTTATTTCCATTACAATTTTCTTAATGTTACCAAATTTTAAATTCTTCTTTGGTTATCTTTATCAGTAACATAAATAGGAAGTTTATCTAAGATAAAAATTTAATTCTATTCTACCAAACCATGGAAGCTCAAATTTCATAAAATCATCAAACTTACTTTTAATTTCTTCTTTCACTTTTTAAAAAATTTCCTCTTTCACTCAATCTACATTCTACCTAAACATTTAATAGACTTTCAAATATTAGTATCAATTTTCTTCCCACTTTTTTAAATCTTTCTAATAATTAAATATAATCATCTCTGATTTATCTGTAACCCTGTTATCTCCTCAAATTATTTAAAATATAATTTCACCCTATCCATAACCATTAATGGATTTTCTACTGTTATTAAAACTGGCTGGATAGCTCAGTGGTTTAGTTATCTGGTTGAGGAGCCAGAGATTGGAAGTTTGATTCCCCACTGTGCCTCCTATAAGTACAGCAAGCCTGTGTGGCCTTGGGCAACCTGTACAGCCCAGGGCACCTGCAGAAGGGAATGGTAAATTGCAACCAGCCTCTACCTAGGCTTGCCACTTTTTAAAATAACTGCCTTTAAAGGGCTTGACTTCAGCCATGAACACCAGCATGACCCAAATTGAATACCAGAAATATTTAATTTTAACAAATTGAAAGTTTCCTATCTATCCCCTTCAGATTTCAAGACTTTGTAGGGCTCCCTTATTGTTTAAAGAATGAAGAAATGATATGTTCTTAGGTTTTTCTTAAGTTATACCCCAATTGTCAAAATACAGTACACAACCTCCCTTTTCTGATACAAATTAACTTCTCCCCTTCTCTCCAGCTCAGGCTCCTCCTCCCTCCTTCACACTCTTCTGGATAAGGCTCACCTTTCATTCTCCGCAGTCACCTTATTTCTCCTGTTAACAGGCAAAAGTGGCTAGGGTTCTGGCACATAAATCATTTCAGAATATTTTCTAAGCAAGAAACCCTGAAAAGGGTCACCATAAGTCATAATAGCATATATTATTAATATTAAAGCATTATCAGCAAATAAATGAATTTGTAGTCTATCTTTAGTGCCTCTATCACTAATTAATTTACCTTCTCTAATAAGATTTGCCAACAATTCTATAACTAAAGCAATCAATACTGGGGAAAAGGGACACCTTTGTTTAATACAGTGGCTTAGGGATATCTTTTCATTTATACCATCATTTACTAATACTGTTGCAGTGTTCTCTGAATACAGTACTGTATAATGTTTTACAAAAAATAAGACCTAACCTGAAAATAAGTCCTAGTATGATTTTTCAGGATGCTTGTAATGTAAGTCCTACCCCAAAAATAAACCCCAGTTAAGTTAAACCCCACCCTCCACCATTGTGCAGCATTGTGCAGCAACCTGAAGATGGCATGACTGTAACATAAAACATCCCTGGAAAATAAGCCCTAATATGTTTTTTGGAGCAAAAATTAACTTAAGACCCTGTTTTATTTTCGGGGAAACACAGTAACTAATCTATCATAGCTTTAAACTGCTCCCCAAAACCTAATATTTATATTATTTTTAATGCTGGCCATTTCACATAATCAAATCCCTTGAAAATAACCAATGAAATTAATTCCTGCCTCATAGGAGATATGCTGTCTCCACACTTAAAATCAACTTCATGCGATCTCTCCAAGTCTTCTTGAACGCAAACAAAATCTGATGCCACTAGCTTAATCCATTCCAACAACATATCTGTAATGCTTGTTTCATCTTCAGCACCTCCTTCCGGAAATTCAGATACAGTGGTGCCTCGCTTAATGAGCGCCCCGTTTAACGATGAATCCGCATAGCAATGAGGTTTTTGCGATTGCAAAACCGATCGCATTGCGATGTTTTAGATGGCCAAAAATCGCTTTGTGATGATCGTGGGGAAGGGCTTCCCCACGATCATCCCAAATGCACCGCCGATCAACTGTGTTGTGAGGGGTGGAGAGAGAGAGCCCCGAAGCACAGCTCATCGGTGGGGGTTTGCGAAGATCACGGAGAAGCCAGCTTCGCAAACCCCCGCCTCAGCGATCTCTCTCTTGCGCGCGCGCGCCGATGCCTCTGGACAAAGAGGGGTGGTGGGAAGGGGTGTCCCCGGGGGCCAGCTGCCGCTTCGCTTGGGGCGCATCCCCAGCTCCCCTTTCTGGCTTCCCAGACGTGGCCCGGCCGGGTGTGTGTGTCTCTCTTCCCCTTCCCCGGGGGCTTACTTCTTTGAGCAGGGGAGCGCTCCTTCTTCCTTCTCTTCTTGCTTCTGTCTTTCCTGTTTTGCTTGTCGGTCTCCCTTCCTTCCTGGCGGATGCGCGCGCCCCCTCCCAGGGTCTACTCCTCCGGTCTGCGCGCTCCCCTCGGGAGCCCGCACGGGATTGGACGTGGGGGAGCAAGGAGAGAGGAGGCGGCAGGTGAGGCGGGCTGGGGTTTTGGTTCCCTCCCCTCCTCTTCTTGGGGCACAGGGGAGTCCCCCACTCCCACCCCACAAAAGTTCTTTCCCGGGGCCGTGCGGGGATGCCTGGCGGGGGCGCGCCACGACTGCCGGGTGGGCGAAAGTTGGGCAAAGTTTGCGCGTGGCGCCTGGGCGGCTTCGCAGGCCGGGCCTGGCAGAGGTCCCCATGGCCCTTGCGGAGGTCCCCATGACCCCGGCGGGGAGGGCGCCGCTGCTGGCTGGCCCGGCCACCCCCTCGGAGGCCCGGCTCCCAGGACGGAAAGCGGAGGCGTCGGTGGCGGCCTGCTGGTCGCGCCCTAGGTGCACGGCGGGCCGCGATGGCCGAGGGCGGGCAGCTGGTCGGGCTGGGCCTGGGGCTCAGGCTGCTGTGCTTCAGCCTCAGCCTGGGCGTCGGGGGGCTCCCCCCCTCGCAGCCGCTGAACGGGCCAGGCCGGGAGTGGTGCCGCCGCGCTGCACCCTGCAAACCCCTGGAAGAGCACGCCTGCCTGGGCGAGCCGCTGCCCTATGGCACCACCTCCACACTCCTGGCTGGCGACTCCGGCTCCCAGGCTGAGGCCCGCGACAAGCTGCTCTTCTGGTCCGGTAAGCCCCAAGGGATGGAGGGAGGGATGCAGGGACGAAGGGGCCCCGGTGGGTGGGTGGGTGAGCCGGCTGGGCGGGCGGAGCGACCCAGGTTGACAGGACAGGAGTGCCGGGCCCCCACGGGGGAAGAGGGGGCTCCTCCGTCGCCCTCCAAGCCTGGATGCCCCCGTCTCTCCTGCCCACACCGAGAGTCCCGGCATTCTGGAGTCCGGAGGGACTCCAGAGGGAGGCCGCCCCCTCGCCCTGTGCTCTACTCCACAAGCCAACATCCTCAGCTTCTATGAGCCAACAGGGGGGGGGACTCTGGCCATGGCGGCACAGTGCCTCAGTCTCCCTGCCCAGGCTGGAGTTGCAAGGGGTGGAGAGAGAGATAGAGCCAAGGCGGGGGTTTGCGAAGCTGGCTTCCCCGCGATCTTTGCCAACCCCCACCGATGAGCTGTGCTTCGGCGCTGGCTCTCCCTCCCCTTGGAGCCAGCACCGAAGCACAGCTGATCGGCGGTTCCAAAATGGCCGCCCGCTGTGTTGCCTCGCTTACCAGGCACCAAAAATGGCGGCCGGATGGAGGATTTTTGCTTAAAGGTGAGTTTTTCCCCCATAGGAACGCATTAAACGTGTTTTAATGTGTTCCTATGGGCTTTTTTGCCCCACATAGCGAGGAATCCGGATAGCGATGTTTTTTCCGGAACGGATTAACGTCGCTATGCGGGGCACCACTGTACACATTTTTTCCTTCAATCTCTAACCTCCAAATCAATCATTTTTTAATCAACTTCAGTCAGCCAATATAACTCTCTAACATTGACTTTAACCATTATATCAACTTCCTTCACTTTTGAACCCAGTATCTTCAATTGATCTTTAACCTCAGGTTTCATTTTATGTAATTCTGGTTTAATATGTGCCACTCTTCTTTGCACTTTGCTCCATTCATGTTTAAAATGATGAGCGCATTCTGTTTTCAGTTCTTCAAGCTCCTTGGAGATGTTCTTCCAATTTCTTAAATTCTGTTAATAATCTATGCTTTTTTGACATTTCACTTCTTATGGTGGATCTCATAAGTTACATCTATATGATTTGATCTCTGTTTCAAGAACTTTCCTCCTTCCTGTGACTTAGGAAGTTATTTATTATTAGATCTATGCTTCAGGCAAGCACCTCCTGCTTCCTGTGACTGGGGCAAGTACTTACTTATCTCAACTATCCATCACTGAACTTTCTACAGAAAACAATTGATATTGTTTCCACTTTAAAAGTTCCCACTCTATAAGTATTGATAAGCTATGATCTGAAAGGCGATAGCCCCGCTGCTCCACTTAGGTTCCTTATTTCTCTTTGTCTGCCATCTTGGCATGAAAACAACAAACAACAAGATAGAGCTCACAAAACACGTCACCCTTATTGTAAAAGCATATTTTTATCTTATAAAATATGAATTTTAACCACAGTCCACAAAGACACAAGTAGGAGAAAGTTTAGATTTTTATTTCAGTGATTGGGAAATTAGTTCAACTGCTAGCCATCACAGACAGAAAATGGCCTCCTTACTTCTCCATTCAACAACCAAGAGATTACTGTCCTAAGTGAACATACTAGTTTGCTCTATTGTGTTCCACGCATTCATACTGATAAGTGTTTGCAAAGAAAAAATGTAGGTTTCCAACATTTATCCTGTACCATTAGCATTTGCACTGTACTATTTCATAACTCAAAGAAAAATGCAAGGGAACCTCAGCACAGTGGTCTGAGGAAAGCCTTTAATAGTAAAAAATCACTGTCAGAAGTCCCAATCTCAGCAACAATTTTTTACTATTAAAGGCTTCCCAGCCACCACTGTCTTGAGGTTCCCAGAGTCTTGATAAGGGATACAGGATAAGGGAGCCCTACAAAGTCTTGAAATCTGAAAGGGATAGATAGGAAACTTTCAATTTGTTGAAATTAAATATTTCTGGTATCCAATTTGGGTCATGCTGGCGTAACAGGATTTTCCTCTGTGTTTAAGAACTTCTATACCATACCGTGAGGTGATATCCATAGGCTGAATAGTTTGAAACTATAGCACTGAGACCTTAACCCCAGGATACAGGGAAGGAACATGCATCACAGTGATGTCTGAGAGAAAGCTTTCTAGAAACTTGTTTCCAGTGCTTTGTTATCTAAAAATGATCTTTTTAAGTAATATCAATCTGAAAAAATTTAGGAT
This sequence comes from Pogona vitticeps, assembly GCF_051106095.1. Taxonomy (NCBI): domain Eukaryota; kingdom Metazoa; phylum Chordata; class Lepidosauria; order Squamata; family Agamidae; genus Pogona; species Pogona vitticeps. The sequence goes on along the minus strand of NC_135784.1, from coordinate 223,001,232 downwards.
TAATAGACAAAGATCAGCTTTGTAATTTACCAGCTGGCCTTCCTCGTTTAGGGCTTGCTTTTGGAGCTGTAATCACGGCAGTTGTTGCTGCTGCCACTGCTGCTGCCTCTTCAATTTCTGCTTGTTTTTCAGCCTGTATTAAAGAAATTCCTTTATATGATCCAATCAGATTGTAGAAACAAACTAAAAAAGAATTATCTATCATTGGGTTCACCTTTTTAAAATCATAAGAGAACATTAGCAAAATGTGGTGTAACATGAGGATTGCAAAGCATAATTAAGATTACTCTGAACTGCCAGCTTTAGATAAAACTCATAACCATCCATAACTATATTGATGCTGCTACCAACTGTGATATATATTTTCAAAAACCAGAGATTTCATATCAAGTAGTGGATGGAGTGTGTTTGCCTAGACGGGGCACTGGATAAATCTCAGCTGAAATCTCTGCTCACTGGGGCATCTTGGCTGGTCCCAGGGAGTTGACAGAATTACATTCTAACTATGAAAAGGATGATCCCAGAGCCTGCTAATGAAAAGGGAAAAGAGGTAATTTCTACACACATACACTCTGCCTAAAATAAAATAAACAGCCCAGAAGTTTTGGAAGATAGTGAGAGTTATTAAGTTGAAACAGGAATATGCTGCCATTCCCTTTCCTCCCATCAACAAGACTTTCCATGGAATCAAAAGATAATTCTGTTTATTAAGAACTCTTCCCATGAATGGAATCGTAAGAACCAACCTATCATCTCTGACTTATTATGGAAAAAGGGGAAGATGCAAATTTAGTACCTTATTGGCCAGAGTCCTGCTACATACCACTACTTGTGCAATGGAAGTTATAGCAGTGGCAGCTTGGTATTAATTTGCTAATGACACATGTCTGACCTGGTATCATTGTGTGAGTTCAGGGTTGCCACTGAAATTTTATTTTTCATTTCCCTGACCAACATTTCTCAATTTCCCTGACCACCGTTCAAATATAACCAAAAGATTAAAAATGTTGCATTAATACAGGGGACTCCAAACTACAATCCATGGGCCGCATCCAGACTGCCTTGCCTTTTTATCCGGCCTGGGCATAAGGAAGAGGAGGGAAGGGAAGGAGGACCCAAGCAATCCCTCACTTCCTTCCCTCCTTCGGTCCTTGAAAATGTCTAAAATACATATGATGTGACCCTCACACTAAAACGTTTGGAGACCCCTGCATTAATGCACGTTCTAAACAAATGTCCTACCCTACAACTAAACAAATCTCAACTGTAAAAATATTTGTCAAAGTAAGAGATTTAATATCAGCTTCTTCCAACATTAACTGCAGCAATCTGTTTTGCAATTGCACCAAAAAATCACACCAAGATGCAAAATTCAATTCAAGTAAACTCTGAATGCTAACAAATGGCATAACATTTTTGTTATTGTTTTAAAGGAACACTAAAAATTATATAATCATTCTATCAAAAATGGTTTCTCTGAAGCCACATTACGAAAATTGTAGTTTTGAAATTGCACTAATATTCATGTTAGAAATTAGAATACAAGTAGTCTGTTTTTAAGAATAAAAATTTAAGATCTAAAACTATCACTTCTACAGTTTTCTCTTTTTATTTCATAACTCTTTTAGTTTCTCATCCTCTTCCATTTTGGCTTTTTCTCTCATTTGTTTTAGCATTTTCAAGAAGTTTAATTTGTCCCTCAAGTTTCTTCTCTTCTTTCTTCTGAATTTCTTCTTGTTGCTTATGGTGTTTGGCCCCTAAGTGCTTTGTGTAGCATGCATGAGCATACCTGCCTGACTGCAACAGATTCATATCAATTACTGTACAACGATGCAAGCCCTCCACAGTTCAAGACAGCATCGTAACTCTGACCATGGCAGACAAATTTATTCATGCAATTTCTCAATTAACATTGACTTATTAACTGAAAATCCACTTTCAGCATAAGCATTACCATGAGACAGGTTAAGGAACATTTTGACAATAGTCCACAGATCTGAGAACATTTGTGGGACATCAAAATATCACTGTAAAACGTATCTAGTACAACTTCATCATTTTGTTTTGTAACATATGCTTGATATTGTAGTGTACTGTTGATGTGATTTTTCCGCTACTGTGTCATTGGTATGATTTTCCTGCATGTAGAGCTTCAAGATGTAGAGCTTCAAGAACAGCCCCTATTCTGGTGATTCCAAGATTTGGCTTGTATAAAATGATAGTAGGATCTAATGCTGATAAGTCACACATCATCTTGAACTTCAAAGGACTTCTCTCAATCAACTTTTCAAGAAGAGCTACTACCATGTTTTGACACTCTAGGCAAAACTTGGCCACTTGACGTTCACTCAGTTTAGTTTCTTTCAGCAGCTTCTTTGCTGCAAAGCTAATGTCAACCTTGCTTCTGTCAATCAAGTTCTCAGACAATTTCACGTCAATTGTTAACAACCGGGAACCAGAAAACACTTTTTGCACCTTTTCCAATTTTATTAGCTCATTAGCTTCTTAATTAGCTTACAAAGTTTATTTATTTATTTATTTATTTTATATCCCACCTATCTGGTCGGTTAAGACCACTCTAGGTGGCTAGTTCTTCATACAAAAAAGGTAACAATGGTTTTTGGTTGGAAACCTTTGTAGAAATGGCTCACAATCTCCAGAAATTGTTTTCATGAAAGCCATTTTGTACTTCATGAGTGGATCTTGCATAGCAGCTTTTATACAAATTGCAGGTTTACTGTGGGGGAGGTTTGCTTCTTCCACATACTTTTTGATATTGTCAAAAACAGTCATAGCTCTGTCAAGGCACTTAACATTCTCCAACCACCTTAGTAGACCAAAACTTCAGAGGAAACAGTGTGCTTCCAGTCAAAAAGTGTATGATGTCCTCCTAGCTGGGAAATCTTTGAACAGATCATACATGTTGCACAAGACCGAATTCAAGTCCAATTTTACTGTTTGCAATCCTGTTTTAAAAGAGCCATGTACAAAACAAAGGGTACAAGTTCCAAAGTCAATCTATTCTTTTCCTTCTCCTTTACAGTCAAGGTTGGTTTTAATTTCTTCTTTTAGTTTTCTCAGAAAAAAGTGATTCACATTTGGCCCATCCATAGATACTTGTAATAATTTTGCTACTGATAAAGTAGACATGTCGTCTTGAAACTTCTGAAGAAGGTCTTCAGCAGTAGCAGTTTGAAGATAGGTTAGATACCTTGTGGAAACTTTATAACAGTAATCACCCCTAAAACGAACCACTATAAATCCATTTGTCCCTTTTGAACCACCTTATTCAAAGCTTCATCAAAACAGTTAACAAATGTTTGGCATTGTTTCAGCTGTTTCAGTAAAAAAACAGAAATGTGGTGCTAAGTCAAGAGCAACATGCATTGCTTTTGTTTTTCCAAGACTGTTGAGCTGTCTGAGAACATTTGCTTGAATAACTCACATATGTTGTTACAAGAGTTAAATAACATCTTCATCACCAGTTGCAAAGCTCACAGGCACTCTGCTGTCCTAACAGTCCTTGATTACATAGGCAGCCATACTAGTTTGTGTGGTGGGTAATTCTTTATCATTTTCATTGCTCTGATCATGTTTTCCAGTTTTTGCAGGGGCTGTCTCTTTACCCTCTCTGGTTTTACTATTTGAACTTGTACTTGGCTTTGAACCTAAACATATTGCGATGGACTGTTGACTTGATTTAATTTTTATGTTCTTCTGATGTAATGAGACTTGTGAATGAGACCCCACAGCTCATTCCCATATTACTTGGTTCAAAGGTTTTGTAGCATACTTTACAATAAAATAACCTTTGCATTTGTGTCCAGCAACTGGTGATAGCCATGGAACAAACTCAGGATGAAATCTGAAATCCAGCCACTGCATATTAAAAACTGTCTGCTTAGAAGCCACCTTCAAAATGTGGTTTCAGGTACAGCCGTACACAGAACTACCTGCCTGACGCCAACATGTTAGCAGATTTGTTTTCTGGCAAGTAGGAACTTTCCAAAGTTGGGGAAGTTTAATTTTCACTTTCTGGTTCCAGAAAATGTAATGAGCAGATCAACAGCAAGACAGGAGGTGGAGTTCAAATGCTTGCAAATCATTTCTGCAATCTAGAGAAGCAGAGAACCCTCATTCATTCGCAACCTTTCTAAATGGGAGAAGTCAGGGAAGAGGATGAGAGTGCTGGTACTCTGTAAACACCAGCAGGAACAAGGATTCACATTTGAAAAATTTATTTGCATGGCGCAGAGTAGAAAGTGCTAGCTGACTGAAATCCAACAGAAGCAAAACTCATTTGCAACTCTCTGCTCGGTTTAAGCAGGAGACAAAATGTCCATTCCATATCCAAGCATGATCCAAAAACATGCTTATCTTTACAGTGGTGCCTCGCTTAGTGACGTTAATCCATGCAGGAAAAAACATCCCTAAGGGATTTCGTCGCTAAGCGATTTAAAAAATCCCATAGAAACGCATTAAAACATGTTTAATGCGTTCCTATGGGCTTCAAAACTGACCTTATGCGAAGATCCTCCATAGGGGCGGCCATTTTTTGTGCCTCTAAAGCGAGGACACACGGCGAGCGGCCATTTTGTTTTTCCGGCGGCCAATTTGAAACCACCAATCAGCTGTTTAGAAAGGGTCGCTTTGCCATGATCGCTTCCCCGCGATCATCGCAAAGCGATTTTTACCCATAGGGGCCATTGCTAAGCGATCGCTCTGGCAATGGCCAAAACCCCATCGCTAAGCGATTTCATTGCTCAACGGAGCGATCGCTAAGCGAGGCACCACTGTATATGTAAGTTCAATGCAGTTCTAGCAGGTAGGGATGAAAACATTTAGATGTTTAAAATTTGTATCTTGCTAAATGTTTAAACTAGTCTTGCTTTGCAAATGCTACAGGCAGACTTTGGAAATCATGCAGGGACAGAATTCAACAAACACATTAAGCTGGTTGCTGGGGGTGGGGCTGGGAAAAGGCATCATTAAGTTTTACTTGCATTATGCTACTTCTCTATTCCAGTTGCCCCAAGAACATATCATGCCCTTGCAGCAGCAAGTAAAAAATCCACTGCCTGAATATATTTTAACCACAATTTCCCTGACCAATTCTCATTTCCCTGACTTTCCAGAAAGTGGCAACCCTGGAGCTATATGCACTTCAACATCCAAAAAGAAAATATTTAATTAGCAGCAATCTGCCACTGCCACTTCTCCCACTGTATAGGCAGATACTGGCTGTAATTTCTGAAAAAGAGTGTAAGATGGTCTTCACGGGCATTTTCTGAAATAATGTAATTTCTGCACTGTTAAGAACGGATACCTTTCCAGCAGCATTCTATATTTTTGAAATGCAGTTGATGATCCAATCAATGTTTACAAAAACATAAAACGCCACAAAAATATTAAATCTTACCTTTCTTTTCCTTCCCCTTCTAGCAGCTTTAGGGACAGGTATATCGATTGGTTTTATTATATCCTATGGATCGGAACATTATCCAAATTACTTTGAAATGAAGAGTTCACATTGATACCCTCCTCCAAATCTACATAACAATTTTATTATGGGCAGCATAATTTAATGTAAATTAAATTTAACTAAAATCTACAGAAAACTGGGTTATTAATTTAAATCAAATCACAGCCTTTCATCCTGTTAGGAGAGCTACATCACGGACATGGGAATCTACAACTGAAACAGAGACACATTTTAAAGCATACAGTTGTGTGCGGAAATAATTGGGCACTGACACAATTTCCATAATTCTGGCTGTGCATGCCACCAGAATGAATTTGAAAAGAGTAAGCGGAAGGAAAAACCACTTCTGAGTGGTAGCCCCAGAAAGTTCCTAGATGTGTCCAAAGCGGCGGCAAGAAAAAACTGAGGGATGCCCGTTACAGTTTTGTCTTCAGCAAGTGAAATGCATGCTTAATCAGGTTGAGATCAGGTGACTGATTCAGCCATTGCACAATATCCCACTTCTATCCCTTAAAAAAGTCCTGAGTTGCTCTTGTTTTGGGTCACTGTCCTTCTATAAAGTGAAATGCCATCTAATCAACTTTGCTGAATTTGGCTGAATCTAAGCAGACTATATATCTCTATACATTTCAGAATTCATCTGGCTTCTTCTGTCACATCAATAAACACTAGTGACCCAGTGTCACTGGAAGCCATGGGTGTCCATATCATCACACTGCCTCCATCATGTATTACATATGATGTGGTATGCTTTGGAGCATGAACTGTTCCAAGACTTCTCCATACTTTTTTCTTCCCATCATTCTGGTACAGGTTGATCTTAGTTTCATCTGTCCAAAAATACTGTTCCAGAACTGGGCTGGCTTTTAAAGATATTTTTTGGCAGAGGCTAATCTGGCCTTTCTATTCATGAGACTTATGAATTTTTGACCTTGTGATGTATTTCTCTTGCAAAGCCTTCTCTTTAAGGTAGACTTTAATAATGATACGCCTACCTTCTGGAGTGTTCTTCACTTGACTGGATGTTGTGAGGGGTTTTTTATTTACCATGGAAAGGATCCTACAATCATCCACCACTGCTATCTTCCATGGACGCCCCGGCCTTTTTGTCTTGCAGAGCTCACAACTGTGTTCTTCTTTTCTCACAATGTACCAAACTGTTGATTTGGCCACTCCTAATGTTCCTGCTATCTCTCTGATGGATTTCCTTTTTATTTTCTTTTTTCAGCCTAAGGGTGTCTCACTTGCACTGAGAGCTCCTTTGAACACATATTGTGAGTTCACAGCAAGAGTTTCCAAATGCAAAAGCCAAAACTGGAATCAACTCTAGACCATTTACCTGCTTAATTGATGATGAAATAATGAAGGAATAGCTCACACCTGTCCATGAAACGGCTTTTGAGTCAACTGTCCAATTATTTTGGTCCCTTGAAAAAGAGGGGACTACATATTAAAGAACTGTAATTTCTAAACCCTTTCTCCAATTTGGATGTGAATCCCCTCAACTTAAACCTGTGAGGCTTAAGTATTTGTTAGTTAACTGTAACTTGAATTTATTTTGCTAAACACCCGAAATAACAAAATTTGTGCCAGTGTCCAATTATTTCCAGACCTAACTGTACAATAAATCACCCTCTAACATGTCAGGGCATATATAATGCGTAACACTGGTTTATATAACATCTCTGACTATGGAGGACATTTCTGTGCTCCTTGGAAATATCTGAGTCACATCAAGTGCCAATTCCCCACCATACCCTTAACCACTCTGACATTACATCTGATAACTGTCAACCAAACTTAAAATAGAGAGGTTGCCTACCTGTAACCATAGTTCTTTGAGTGGTCCTCTGTGAATGCACACATATGGGTCTTTTCTGCGCCTGCGCTGACGTTCTCGGAAGATTCTAGAGCTGAAAGTAACAATTTAGTGGTGTGATTCCCCCAGAAGGCATATGCTGCTCCCACCCTCCATTCCCCTCAGTTCCTAGATTTTTTTCCATCAGGTGTTAAAAGAGTAGAAATTTAAGTAAACCGTGACAAAGAGAGGGGAGGATGGGTGGGTAGTGTGAATTCACAGAGGACCACTCGAAGAACTGTGGTTACAGGTAGGTAACCTCTCTTTCTTCTTCGTGGCCTCTGTGAATGCATACATATGGGTGACTAGCAAGCTTCACTTACCGGCAGGTGGGACATCACGGGAGGAAGGATGCCAACACAGCTCTGCCAAATGAAGCATCTTGTCTTGCTTTGACATCTAGCTGGTAGTGCTTGATGAAGGTCAATGGTGGGGACCATGTAGCAGCCCGACAGATGTATGAGATCTCGGTTCCACGTTGGAAGGCAACCAAAGTGGATAGGGCTCTTGTTGAATGAGCCTTAAGGTGTTCAGGAGGTTACTTTCCCAAAAGCTTATAGGCTAGAGAGATGGTGTAAACTATCCACCTAGAGATAAATTGAGATGATGCAGGGGCTCCCTTGTGGGGACCATGGAAGCAAATGAAGAATCTATTGGACTTCCTGTAGGACTTAGTCCTGTCTAAGTAAAAGGACAGGGACCTCCTGACATCCAAAGTATGGAGCATATGCTCTAGCGGAGACGATGAGGATTTAAAGAAGGATGGCAAGATAATGGGTTGGTTGATATGAAAATCAGAAACCACTTCAGGCAGAAAGGACACATCAAAGTACAATGTCACCTTGTCAGAGTGAAACTGGGTAAAGGGTGGATTGCATCCAAGAGTGGCAAGTTCACTAGCCCTTTTTGCTGACGTGATAGCTACAAGGAATGCTGTTTTACAGGTAAGTAACTGCAGGCTTGAAGAGGACATGGATTCAAATGGTGGATGCATTCAGGCGTTTAGCACTGTCTGGAGAGACCACTGTGGTATAATATGCTGATGTGGTGGGCGAATGTTGTTGAGTCCCTTGAGGAATTTCTTGACAGTACGATGTGAAAATAGTTTCGTAGAAGGGGAGTTGTCGGGTTGGTGGGCAAAAATGGCAGAAATGTATACCCTCAGAGTTGATAATGACAGGCCAACTTCGAAGAGATGGAGGAGGAAGGTAAGTAAGGTACAGTAGTGCCCCGCATAGCGACATTAATCCGTTCCAGGATTAACGTCGCTATCCGGAAACATTGCTATACGGAACGTAAAACCCCATAGGAACAAATTAAAGTCAGTTTAATGCATTCCTATGGGGGGGAAACTCACCGGTAAGTGAAGATTCCCCATCCGGCCACCATTTTCGCCGCCTTGGTAAGCGAGGGCAGGGCGAAAACGCTGCGGCTGGCCATTTTCTGCACCCGGCGGCCATTTTGGAACCGCCGATCAGCTGTTTTCTAAACATCGCAATGCGAAGATCGGTAAGCGAAACGCTTACTGATCATCACAATGCGATGTTTTGCCACCTAAAACATTGCAATGCGATCGCATAAAACGCGTCGCTATGCGGATTCGTCGTTAAATGGTGCACTCGTTAAGCGAGGCACCACTGTACTAAGTGAAACATATACAGCAGGTAAGTTCTTATTGTTGGTGTACTTGATGAATAATTTCTGTTTATTTTTTATAAGGAGAGAGTCGAAGGTTTACGTGCCCGTTGTAAGACTTCCATCACCTCTGGAATATCTTCCATGCTGTAAGATTGAGAGAGGTCAGGTTTGGATGGTGAATCATGCCTTGATTGAGAGTCAAAAGATCTGGGATTAGAGGAAGATGGACCTGGTCTGTGAACATCAATGTTAGGAGAGTGAACCAGGGCTGTTCGGGCCAACTCAGGGCTATGAAGATCGCATGAGCCTTGAACTGTCGAATCCAAATGATTGTATGCTGGATGAGTGGTATCGGTGGAAAGAGATAAAGGAACTCCTTGGACCAGTCCACCATGAATGCATCCCTGATGGAGTGGTTGTCTGACCCAGTTCTGGAGCAGAATATCATGCATTTGCGATTGAGTCATGTTGCAAAAAGATCGATTGATGGAGAGCCCCACCGATGGCACAGTTGATGGAATACGGTATCGTTCAGGGACCATTCCTGTGTTCCCGATGGTAGACGGCTGAGGTGGTCCGCGAGATAGTTGTCATCTGTCATAATATGGACTGCTATTGGAAATATTTGGTTTTGATAGCACCGCTCCCATAGGTTGACAGCAAGATATAGAAGGGAAAGGGAGTGAGTGCCTCCCTGCTTGTTGACATAAAAAAGTGCTGTCGTATTGTCTATTGCTAATTGGATGACCTGTCCCTTGATGAGTGGGAGAAAGGCATTGAAAGCACTTATGATCGCAAGGTGGTTTATGTGAAGAGTCTGTTCTTTCTTTGACCACAGGCCGTGAATTTTGTGATGCAGGCAATGGGCCATCCATCCAGAAGGGCTGGTATCGGTAGTGACCTGTATCGTGGGCTGAAGGGACGAAAAGGATCAACCGGTGTGCAGGTTTGGAAGATAGGTCCACCATGTAAGTTGGGTGGCTAGGTCATCCGTGACTAATAGCATCTTGGTGAGGGGGGGGTCTATCACAGGATCGAGCAGGGCTAGAAACCAGGATTGAAGTGGTCTCATCTTGAGTCTGGCATGAAGTATCAGCGATGTCATGGAGGCCATGAGGCCGAGAAGGCGCTGTGCATGATGTGCAGACACTGTTTGAAGAGGTCGGAATGAGGCAATTGACTTCTTTATTTTTGCGAATCTCTCGTGAGGGAGGAAAGCTTTTGCTTGCGTCGAATCTATCTCTGCTCGAATGAAGGTGGCTGTTTATTTTGGTTGGAGATGTGACTTTTCCAGGTTGATTTTGAGTCCTAGTTTCCTCAGTGTATGTACAGTGGTGTCTCTTGTGGCTCGTGGTATGATGTTGTGACTATCAGCCAGTCATCGATGCAAGGGAAGATGTTTATACCCTGCAGCCACAGAAAAGCTGCGACCAGTGCCAAGTTCTTGGTCCCGTAGAGAGTCCAAATGGGAGAGAACAGAATTGGTAGGCAGCGTTGTCGAAATAAAAACAGAGGTATTTTTGGTACGAAGGGTATATTGATACGTGCAAATAGGTATCCTGTAGGTCAATTATGACGAATCAAGTCATTCTGTGAAAGCAAATGGATAATGGTATCTAGGGTACGTGGTGGCGCTGTGGGCTAAACCGCAGAAGCCTGTGCTGCAGGGTCAGAAGATCCGGCAGTCGTAAGATCGAATCCACGCAACGGAATGAGCACCCGTCGCTTGTCCCAGCTCCCGCCAACCTAGCGGTTCGAAAGCATGCAAATGCGAGTAGATAAATAGGGACCACCTCGGTGGGAAGGTAAACAGCGTTCCGTGTCTAAATCACACTGGCCATGTGACCACGGAAAGATTGTCTTCAGACAAACGCTGGCTCTATGGCTTCAAGAGCGGGATGAGCGCCGCCCCCTAGAGTCAGACATGACTGGACAAAAATTGTCAAGGGGAACCTTTAAATTTACCTATCTAGGGTAAGCATTCAAAATTTACGGGGTCGAATGAAACTAAGTGCCTCAAGTCCAGAATGTGACAGAGTCCTTCATCTTTTTTGGAAACAGTAAAATATTTGGAATAGAATCCATTATGCCAATAGAATTGTGGTACAGGGACAGTAGTCCTGCTTGGAAATTAAAGTGGTGATTTCGCCCTGAAGGATGGGAAGAAAGGTGTGGGTTGGATGAGTCCCATAGGGGGTAGGGTACAGAATTCGATTTTGTAGCCATGGACAATGATAGCAAGGACCCATTGGCCGTTAGTAATATTTTGCCAGTAACTTAAGTATGGTGCCAATCTGGTCTGAAAAGAGGGTTGTAGGTCTCTAAGGCTAGAGAGACACTGAAAAGAGTATTCAGAATTGCTTACCCTTCCTTTGATTCTTGGGAAGGGATTGCCGTTGATGAGTTGCATTGCGGGGGCGAAAGGAAGGCAGAAGTGGCTGTGGGGTCGGGAGAGACTGTTCTGACTGCTGAGGTCGAAACTGCTTGTATGGATGATATCGCTTGTATTGATATTGAAAATAGGACCGGGAGTATGATTGATTGGGACGGTACTGAGATCTTTGGAAGGTCAAAAACTGCTGATTGGAGTAAGATTTTGCCGTTTTGCGCATCTTATGAAAATTCTCAAGGGTTTCATCAGTTTTATTGTTGAATAAGCCAGTCCCATTGAGGGGTAGATCTTCAACCCATGATTTGGTGTTGTCTGATACTGTGGACGATCTGATCCAGGCATGACATCGTATTGAGATGGAGACCAATGTTTTAGAAGCAGCTTCTGCTGCATGACGTGCAGCAATTCTTTGGTGTTTAGCCAGAGTAATGGCTTCGGAATGGGCATTAATACGGTCAGTCTTTATCGCTTCGGGTGCTGTTTCAAGAAGGGGAAGTACCTTGTTCTAGAGATAGCGTTGACACGTGCCCATAGTGGCTTGGTAATTGATGTTCCTCAGTTACGAAAGATTGTAGGGAATAAATCCTTCTACCTAGGTTATCTTCCTCCATTCTTTATTCATAAGGGTGACTTTAGATTTATTGTAGTCCCTTGATTGACTAGATTTCATTATTATGGAATTTCGTAAAGGATGTTTATTTAAGAATTCGATGTCATCACCATGAGATTTATAGAGGTTTTCGGTTCTGCGTGAAATCTGCATCATTGAAGGAGGTTTATCCCATGCCTTTTTAATGAGTTGTAAGACAGATTTGTTGAAAGAAAGGCTGACTGGTGAAGACCTTTCCTGAATGATGTCATCGAAAACAGGATCTTTTTGAGCGATAAAGGTTCCTCAATGTTAAGATGAAGCGCCTTAGCCATTCTCGATATAAATTGAGAATATGAGGAAAAATCTGAAGGAGAAGGAGGTTGGTTATCCTTGGTCTCATCAGGAGTGGGGAGATCAGGAGTGGCGAGTAGAAATAGATTGTCTTCAGAGGGAGATGATGAATAAGGTGACATTGGTGACGGTTTGTGATGTCGAGTATCATAGGGTTGCTGCTCCCGAGTGGTCGTTTCCATGACATCGATGGGAATATGTAGTGAGTGATCATGCCTGCTCCATGACGTCCCTAATTTGTGCTTGGATGATGCCGAAGGGACTGGCGCATGCTTCTTGGTTCGACCTCGATTTAGCGGGGAAGGAGGTTGAGATGGTCCAGAAACAAGATGAGCTCGTTTGTTCTGTTCGGTATGATATCACTCGAAATGTGATTGCCAGACAGAAGGGTCGAAAAACTGGTATGGCATTATTAGGAAGGGGCAAAAGTCCCCATATGGTGTCATAGATCTCTGTGGGGTGACATGCTTCCTTTTCTCTGTTTGTTTTCTGGGAGACGGAGGGGGAGTTTCGAGGTCGGAAACAGAGACTTCAACTGCCCACCCTCATGTAGGGTTGGAATGGGCCGAGGCCAGGCTGGACGGGTGCGCAGTCAAGAAATGGCCAATACTCGGTTTTAAGATTGAGGTCATGGCAGAGACTATTATTTGTTGGACGTCTTCCTGATCAGAGACAGAGTCATGAGCGCCCCTCGAGGATTCCTCCAAAATGGGAGAGGGTAGAGATGGCTGAGGTGACTCAAGGCGGGAGGGCTTATCCACTTTCAGAGTTTTTGCTGTGGATTTCTTCTTTGAAGGAGGATCAGTTTAATGGAGGATTTAGTAGACAATTTTGGCTTAGAAATTTTCTTTTTCTGTGCTTTATCCTTAGGTGGGACGGAGGCTGTGGTTTAAGGGGCAGTTTGAGCTGCGGGAATTCTTTTGCCCAATGAAACAGGGGATCTTACCAGTTCCCTGGAGGGGAAAGAAGGATTCATCGCGGTTTGCCAAAGGTGACATCTAAGCCTCTGTAGGCGTTGTTTGAGTGCTGGCTGAGTGAGATTTTTGTAGGCAGCGCAAGAGTGAGTGGGGTGAGATTCACCCAGACAGAAAAGACACTGATCGTGTCAGAGAGAGAGAGAGATCTTATTGAAACAAGAAGTGCACCACTTGAAAGGAAACTGGTAGGCCATAAGAGAGGGAAGGGTGGGGAATCAAAAAGGCAGGAAAAAGTGACAAATGGAGTAAAAGAGAAATGATAGCTCAAACTGATTAAGAATAAAGAAGATAAAGAAAATAGTAGCCCTGATAAGGGCTGTTTGAGTAATTAGCTTTAAAAAGGCCAAAGAGAAGCTCAGTCTTCCAAAGGAGAACCGTACAGCTCAGCAGAAAAAAAAAGAACTGAGGGGAATGGAGGGTGGAAGGAGCATATGCCTTGTGGGTAAATCACACCACTAAATTGTTACTTTCAGCTCTAGAATCTTCTGAGAACGTCAGCGCAGATGCAGAAAAGACCCATATGTGTGCATTCACAGAGGCCACGAAGAAGAAGAATCTGTTATCTGTACTTTAAGAATTCCGATTAAACCCATAATCAGTAAGGTAACAATTTGTTTTGATTCAAATCAACTATATTCATATATAATGTCACAGAAAAATAGTACTGGGGAGAGCAAACTGTGTGAAAAATATGTATTTTTACGAACTATGTAAACTTGAGTTAGATAAAAAGAAAAACATATTTTCACTTCTACATACTTCATTGCTAGGTTTTTCTGAAGCATCATCTTTTGATGTCTCCATTTCTTTTTCTTCTGTTCCACCTTCAGTGGCTATACTATCTTGTTTAACTGGTCCCTGGAAAATGAGATACCAATGTCATTTGTTTTCATTTACATCCATGATATATCTGTACAATGCTGGCATTAATGTTTCTGAATTTTTTGAAACAGTAAACTTGGTCAACTGCAAAATGTATTTAAAAAAATACAAAACCTTTTTAATCCAGAATTGGAACAAGATAGGTAGTCACAGATAAAAGACCAGACTAGGGAAGCTACAAAATGGCCTTCCCCCTGAACATTCTTATCAGAAGAAAGCCCATGTCCTAGCTCCCCTAGTTTTTTTCCTGATTGTTATCAAATGGGAGTTTGATAACAACTTTGCATTGAGTGAGTGTTTAACTCAGTGTTATTTTCCTCTGTGAAGGACTGTCACTTTGTGGTTTACTATACATTGTCCCAAAGTGCCATTTGAATCCTAAATACCGTATATGTACTTTAGGTACTGAAGGCAGCTTAGTTACCCTCAGCTACTAGCACATTCAAGTATCATAAAAATTCTATAATTTAACAAAGTATCTGCTAACTTAGGAAAACACAGTCAGTGGAGGGCTCAAAATAATAGTCTGCTCCAGGGAAGTGCATTGCTTCCTGCTATATTTAACATCTACACCAATGATCAACTTCAAGGCACAAGAAATGTTATTTATGCGGACAATCTCAAACTTGCTGATCAGTTGGACAGCTTTCAGATGACAGAACGTTTTCTAACTGTTTTAGAAAAGCTTGTCTCATATTATGATAGAAACTAATTCACATTCAAACCTACTGAGCTGAAATAAGTCCCATCTGAGAAACAAACAGGCATCTTAGAAATGTCAGGTCACTTGAAAGACCATTCAACTTAATCATTATTTTGCCACCAAATACCTTGGTGTTACTTTGGACTGTATGCTGACTAGAGATGGGCGTGAATTTCGTAGTGCCTCTTTGTACAAAGGGAGCCACATGGCATCACAGGTGCTATGCATTCCCTCCTCCCATCTGGCTCGATCCCTCACAATCTATAGATCGCCGCTGCTGGGGTCCTCCTTCTCCAGTGGTGCTCATCTAGGAGGGAGCTTGGGCTGCCTTTTCTCGCCTCCTTTGGCAGCCAACCATTCCAACTAGGAAGCAGGATGGAGATTCTCCCTGCGCAGCCACTGCATGGTTGGGCTGCTGGAGGAGGCAGGAAAGGGCAGCTCCAGCTCCTGCCAGGACTGGAGCATTGCTGGAGAAAGCATGGAAGCATGCAACTGATTGTGGGTGGACAAGCTGCCTGGGGGATGGTGGAGGGGGGGAGAGAAAGTGTGGCACCTCTGGTGCCAAGCAGTGCCTTTCTTATGAAAGGCCATGATGAAATTCATGTCCATCTCTAATGCTACAGGAAACACTGCTAAAATATAAAGCAAAAGGTCTCCAGAAGGAATAATTTTCTTAAATTACTCTGCATGGTTTACTTAGAAATCACTTAACAGTCTACAGAGTGGAGCTGGCAGAACCAAAATGAAACAGAAATTTAGCAAGGATAACTGCAATGGGAACAAACCCACTCAGTTACAAGATGGGGGATATGTGGCTTCGTAATATGGAATGCAAGGATCTTGGATAACAAGCTGAATATGAGCCAACAGTGCAATGTGGCTGCAAAACAACAAAAAAACCCAAATACTATTTTTTAGACTCTACTGACAGAAGTATAGTCTCCAAATGCTGTGAAGTACACATTCCCCTCCATTTAGCACTGGTTAGGCCTCCTGCGTACTGTGTCCAGTAATGGACACCACGTTTTAAGGAGGATTCCAACAAACTAGAACAGGTTCTGAGAAGGGCAACAAGGATGATCAGAGGACTGGAAACGAAGCCTTATGAGGAAAGACTGAAAAAACTGTGCATGATCAGCTTTAAGAAAAGAAGTGAGATATGGCAGCACTTTTCAAATACTTGAAAGATAGTCATATAGAGGAGGGGCAGGATTTGTTCCTGAACATCCCAGAGTGCAGGACATGTAGTGGTGGGCGTAAGTTACATGAAGCCAGATTTCAATTGAATATCAGGAAAACCTTAATGTTAGAGCAGTATGACAATTGAGTCAATTATCTCAGGAGGCAGCAAGTACTCGAACACTGGAGACGTTCAAAAGAAAATGAGACAATCATTTGGATTCCTGCATTGAGCAGGGAGTTGGACTTGATGGTCTTATAGCCCTTTTCCAATGCTATTATTCTATGCTTCTATGTGAGTATGATAGCCTGGTGTGAATATGCTAGCCTGGTGTGTGCATCCCATGCAAAACAGATAGACACAATGATACAGTTGTGCCCCGCTGGACAATTACCCTGTTTAACGATGAATCCGCTTAACGTTGACGTTTTTGCGATTGCAAAACGATGTTTAGATTGGGTTTTTTCGTTTAACGTTGATCGGTTCCGTGTTTCGGGAACCGATTTTTCACTTTACGACGATCAGCATACAGCTGATTGTTGGGTTTCAAAACGGCCGCCGGCTTTCAAAATGCGCTCCCCGCTGTTTTCTAGGACGGATTCCTCACTATACAGGCAACGAAAATGGCCGCCATATGGAGGATCTTTGCTGGATGAGCAGGTATTCAGCCCATTGGAACGCATTGAACGGTTTTCAATGCATTTCAATGGGTTTTTAAATTTTGTTTGACGATGTTTTCGCTCTACAGCGATTTTGCTGGAACGAATTAACATCGTCAAGCGAGGCAACACTGTAGTTGTAAAATCATTACTGGATGCCTGAAGCCAACCCTTACTGATATAATTGATTACTTAGCAGACATTGTATCGTGACATATAAACAGTGGCAGCACATAATAATGGAAGTTTACATTGAATGTGCACGTACCCTTTAGCCACTATCCTATACAGTATTACAATCAAAAATCAGAAATCATCAGAAAAAAATCATCTGTAAATTCTGAAAAAAGAGGGGAGAATGCCAGGACCATAACAAGGAAAGATGTACCCACGTCTTCAAATGGATGGAACCTCAGGAAAGTTTAGCTCCCTAACACATGGAGGCCAGAGTTACTCAGAAATCACTTAAAAGGCTGTGGAGTAGAGCTCGAAGAATCAAAATGAACATAAAAATTACAGATTTTGCAGTAACATAATCCTTTGCGAATGTGGAGAACAGGTAACTTCATACTTATTGGCTACTCTCTGCTCTCAACATGTACTATGTCAGATGTAAAGTCAATTGTATCAAAATCTCTGGATGTTGACCATAAAATTATCTGCCTTATTAATTGTACTATGGTGCTTCTGACACGAAGACAGAAAGTGGGTCTACTATAGTAGTTAGGACAAATATAGAAGTTAATCCAAATTTATTAATTATTCATTTTTCAGCCTGAGCATACCCAAAAGAACATACAAATTAAAAACATTCCAAATATGATAACAAATATATCTGAGTTAAGAACAGGTGAAATTTATTAAAGAACATTAGAATTACAGTGAAAAACTATTCTGATGTCTCAAAGAACATCCACCCTGATGCTGGTAATTTACTGATTTATTTATTTATTCTATTTATATCCTGCCTATCTGGTCTTGCTACATAAGCAGAGTGCCACCTAGC
The DNA here is from genome assembly GCF_051106095.1 of Pogona vitticeps. NCBI lineage: Eukaryota > Metazoa > Chordata > Lepidosauria > Squamata > Agamidae > Pogona > Pogona vitticeps. The sequence goes on along the minus strand of NC_135784.1, from coordinate 222,983,512 downwards.
GGATATTCTAATATACTGTAGCACTTCACATACTATTATATACGCTAATCAGCATACATTTAAATGCTTTTACAGTGGAGTCGACTTACGGTGGGCTCCACTTACGAACTTTTCAAGATCCATACTTCTCCGGCCGCAAACGTTTACTTCGACTTGCGGCCGGAGAATCGACCTACGGACCAGAAGAGAGAGGCATCCAGGCTGTATGCCACAGATCTGCCTCCGGATGCCTTCCAGGGCTTCTCCGCCGCCATAGGAGGCATCTCAGAGGTCCCCCCCATCGCCGATAGTACCTCCAAAGCACTATTGGCGGTGTGGGGGGGGACCTCCGAGATGCCTCCCATGGCGGCAGAGACGCCCTGGAAGGCATTCGGAGGTCCCCCGCCGCTCGGAGTTGCGCCACGCAATCCCAGCCATGCTCGCAGCAGCGGGATCTCCAGATGCCTTCCAGGGCTTCTCCGCCACCCTGGAAGGCATCTGGAGGTTCCCCACTGCCACTGCTGCTGGGAGCCTTCGGAGCTCTCAGAGGGCTTCCTCCAATGTCAGGGGGGGGAGCCCTTTGAGAGCTCCGAAGGCAAAAAGGCAGGAAGAAAGGGCTGGAAATTCAAATTTCCCGCTTTCTTCCTGCCTTTTTGCCTTCGGAGGAATTACCGTTTCCCCCAAAATAAGACCTAACCTGAAAATAAGCCCTAGTATGATGTGAAGGTGGCCCAGTGGAGAGTGTGCCATCCCCAGAGGATACAATAGGGGAGGGAGGGGAGAAAACAGCGAGTGAGAAGGAGCAGGTACAGTGGGGTCTCGACTTACGAACTTAATCTGTATTGGAAGGCAGTTCTCAAGTCGAAAAGTTCTTAAGTCGAATCTGCATTTCCCATAGGAATGCATTGAAAACCATTTAATCCGTATCTGCTCTTTTCGTCCATAGAAACTAATGGGAAGCTGCTATTCTGCCTTCTGCCACTAGAGGGGGATATTTTTTTCTTTTTTCCTTCTAACCTAAGATGACTTAGCTTTAAAAAAAAGGAAAAAGAGTTCGTAACTCGAATTTACTAAGTTTGTAAGTCGAGTCCATATATTCCTATGAGAGCGGTTCGTAAGTCGAAACGTTCGTATGTCGGGCCGTTCATAAGTCGAGACCCCACTGTAGACCAAAAGGAGAACGCCACGGCGGAAAAGGAGAAGACAGAACGAGGCGGGAAATTTGCTGTGAGTTTAGTGGAAGAGCACGGGGATATGAAAGGGATGGAGCAAGAGTTGTCCGTTTGGCAGGAGTATAAGTAGCCAGGTGGAGCGTTGGTTCGAGGTGGAATTGGTGCTGGGGAAACGAAAGAGGGAGCTGGAGAGGTTGAGAGAATATGAAAGAGTGAAGACTCAAGAGCTGTTAAGAGACTTCCCCAATTTGAAGCTAGGTGGGCTACTGCCAGATCCCATACTGAAAGAAGGCGGAGAGGTGAAGATTAGACCCTAGAGTGGTCAGTGGTAGTGTTCCCGAAGAATAAGGGGTGGGGCGGCAAGTGATTAGACCAGATTCACAGTACAATACTGTACTCCCCTACAGAAGGGGACTGGGCAAGACACCCATGCTGCGGCACCATTTGCGCAGCGTGGAGCGCGCCCCTCCAGAAGCCAACAGACGGAGAGGTTTGGCCCAGCACCCCTATGAGTTCAATGGATGGTGGTCAAGATTATGTGTTGGACAGTTATGGTTTGTTGAAGTAAGCTTTTTCGATCCCATCATGAGTAATGCTGATGTACCTGTTACTAATAAAGAAGTTGTTAAAGTTAAGAAGACGTCTTCTGTGGTATTTCCCACACAAAGTGAGTTGTCAAAATTTGAAACTAAACCCATTCACATATGATTTTTCAGCATGCTCGTAATATAAGCCCTACCCCCAAAATAAGCCCCAGTTAAGTTAAACCCTGCTGTCCACCACTGTCCCACAACCAGAAGGAGATGATATGACTGTATTTGAATAAATGTAGATAAAAAATATACATTAAAAAATCCCCTGAAAATAAGCCCTAATGTGTTTTTGGAGTAAAAATTAATATAAGACCCTGTCTTATTTTCGGGGAAACATGGCTTATGTAATAAGTTGTTTAGTATAAGCATTTAAGATACTGTAAAAATGTAATTCAAAGCACAATCCCATACTTGTCTAATCAGAAGTGTGTCCTATTAAGTCTAGTAGTGCTTACTTCTAGGTTGGTTGGTATAGTATCATAGATTTAAAACAGTGTTAGAAGTACCGTGATCTTTTTCATTTTTTTAGTACACAGGCATGATTAGTGCAAAGACATATGCCATTAACATCTACTCTTATTGCAAAACCTCAGCCTTAGACACTAATGATTAAAACTTTATTTAACTTACTTGTTAAATGTGTAACTTTCAGCCCTAGTTATTTGTCAAATTACTAGTAATAATCTTGTTATTCATTACAGATATTTTGTACAAGCAGTTATGTTAAAAAAAAAACCTGTTGACCCTAAACTACTTACTTTAAGAGTAGTAGACTTTTTCCGTTTGGCACCCATTTTTTGATCATTTTCCTCCGTTATATCCAAGTCACTTTCTTGAACAGTTTCTTGAACAGCTGCAGTATTAATCACTGGCTGGGATTGTCATGAGAATATTATTACCCACATAAATAAAGCAGCATCGCAAATATGTGACAGTAAGCATACAATTTTAAAATATTTTGAATTCTATTCAACAAAGCACTGCTAGTTAAGAATCTGGTGGTTATTCTTATTCTACACCAGTCATGTGACTTGGTGTGCTCAAAGAAATTCAAATGCCAACTTAGTAATTAGCATTAATTCGTTACTGAAATTTATGTGACAGGACTCATACCAGGATATTTAATTAGGTTCTTATCAATTATACCACAACTTAACTGATTAACACTGTATTTCTAAGCATGTTTACTTAGAAAGTCCCATCATGCTCAATGTGTCTAAAATAAAAATACTTTGCTAAATAAGACACTCTTTTATAGACGAGAAATGCATTCTTGAGTTCAAATGCAGATAGAAGGTTTTGCATGACAAATAATCACACAATAAAAATATTTAGTAGCAAATATGTATAATGCTAGGTGATCCCCAAAACAAATTGAGTCCTATCTGGGTTCCTCTAAGTGCAGCACCAATCTGGCTCCTCAGTTTGCACACCTTTCTCATCAGTGCAAGTTGAGCAGCTACAGAATGCTTGGGAATCCTTCCCAGTCCCTCTAATGAACAAAGAGCTTGCAGAGTGGCTGCCAGCTTAAATAGTAATTTACTTTCTAAAAGCTCAGTCTTTATAATAAAGTTTTGAGAACAACTATATCTTCTCTAGGGCAGATCACGGTGACAAGAACACCTTAAAGTGAGTAAGCATAGCCTACTGTCAGACTGGCAGAACAATGGTATTCACTGAAACATAACCTTTTCTGAAATATATCTTATAACTAATTAGGAAACAACTGGTAATTTAGAGGAAAAAAAGGAGGTGCAAAAATTATTTAGAAATTATCCTTTTAATGTGCAAGCCACATGGAACTAAGCTCATCTCCACTCAGATTATAACCAGAAAGTTGTTAGAAATATCTGCCCAAGTTATTTGTACTTCCATATTAGGCAATAACTTACCTGACTGGAAAACTTAACTTTTGGGTTGTTGTCTATTTCCCACAATCCTTCATTAAAGCCTTTTCTTTTATTTGGTTTGCCATATTTGTCTTTATTTTCAGCATAAGGAAATATATCTTTTGGTCCCAAAAAAGCTCTACAAAGAGAGTAAAATATTCAATTCACACTCTTTTAGCACGTTATACTAACAATTTTTATCAGAATTACTGATTCAATGGGAACTATTTATGCTTTGTAACTTTTCATTTAAAATGCTAAAAAATTTTTTACAATTCCTAGCTAATTCCTCACCAACTACTCCTGATGAAACACAGCAATCATGGAAAAATATCTAAGTCTTCTCACAGGCTGATAACTGAAATAGCCCATACAGTGGTGCCTCGCTTAGCGACATTAATCCGTGCAGGAAAAAACATTGCTAAGTGATTTCATAGCTAAACGGAATTTAAAAGCACATAGAAATGCATTAAAATGCCATTAATGCGTTCCTATGGGCTTCAAAACTAACCTTAAAGCGAAGATCCTTCACAGGGGCGGCCATTTTCGGTGCCTCTAAAGCGAGGACACACAGCGGCCGACCATTTTGTTTACCCAGCGGCCATATTGAAACCGCCGATCAGCTGGCCGAAAATGGGGGCTTTGCGATGATCGCTTCCGTGCGATCATCGCAAAGTGAATTTCCCCCATAGGGACCATCGCTAAGCGATTGCTTAAACTCCGTTGCTAAGCGATTTCGTCGCTCAACGAGGCACCACTGTATATCTAATGTTATCTTTTCTTAGACAATCAGGAATTGAAGAGGAACAGCAATGTTTGCAATAAAATCAATGAATTCAAGACAAATTCTCAAACAGGCTAAAAATATAATCAAAAGGATCTCTTCAAACATAGTCAACAGAAATACAAAGGGGATTCAACACTGTTTTGAAAAGTGATGAATACCAGACTGAAAATAAATTCATCCTGATGTATACACCAAAGAGATCGAAAATTGCTATTAACACTTTGGCAGTTTAATTTTGGCACTGCAGTTCAGAGCCCATAGGGAAAAATGTATTTATGGATGCATAGAAGAGCTCACCCATGTTTATGTAAAAAACAAACAAACAAAAAAAACATCAAGCCCATTCTTAAACAATTCTTTAATCTCAATAACACAATTAGAATTTTAAAGGGCCAACTCAAGGTTGATCTTACTAAGGAAAGGGCTAAAATAATCAGCTGAGTACTGTATCAAAGTACCACATTCAAATCTGCGCATTGTGTATAGATATATCCATACTATCTCTAAAACAATGTTGTAGCATGATGCAAGGTACAAAGTAACTAAAGCAAACGAGAAGAATTCTTCAATGGAAATTTTATACTCCTGTCACCATCTTTGATGTTCTCCTTTCCTATTAGTCCTTCCAGATACAGTACAGAGGTAAAGATTCTATAAGATATAAGAAATGTCTTGTACTGCAAGACCTATAAGCCTTTTCTATAATGCTCAGAATCTTCTTTGTGATGCCAATTTGCATAAAGTTCAGTGGCAAACCATTGCAACTTATGAAGTTAGCACAAGCATTTCATATTGTATATTAGCTATATGACTCAATGGGTGGTAAGAAATGCCTACGCTTACTTCTTAATTCTTGGCAGTTCACCACTGAACGTTATACCAATAGAGTTACACCTGCATAAACAGACAAGAAGCTAATATATTTCTCTAGCTGTTAGAGTCTAACTAAGAAAGTTATTTATATTCATGCTTTATTAAAACTACTTAAAGCACTAAGGACTACTATAGCATGAGAAATGAAGAGAAATCAGAAAAATAATAATAAAACCATTGCAATGTAAGAAAATTCATTTTCACAACATGATTGCCTGTCTTTTCTAAGATGAATATTAATATTAGCAAAAACTTCCCATACGTTTCATACTTGTAACACCAAAAACAAAAACAACTTACGTTTCATGAGTGCCAAAAAAGAATATAGGCATCTTATTTGTAGGTGGCTTGACTGCACCATCCGGAACTTCATCTACCTAAAATAAGAATCATCATAATAAAATTAAAGATATTATAAGAAATTACTGAAAGACGTGTTAAGTATCATAAAACACCGTAAAAGGAAAAGATGCAGTTATTCACAGCACCCATTCAGAACAGGATCTACTACCAGAAGTTTTTCCAGAAGTTTTTCTATCACCTGTGAGGGACTGTGATTCAGAAACTAGGCAAAAATCTCTTCATCTTGTCTTCACTTTTTCATCTAATTGTGGAAACTTCATCTCCTGCTTTGTTTATACCAGGATCACTATTTCTTACTAGTTCTGCTGAATGCCACCAAATAAATTGGTACATTTAATCTAAAACTATACCTGAGTTTATGTTATCTTTCTATTTCCAGAGAAGGGGAACCACCATATTATCTTTGCTGTTGTCAGTAAAAGTGAGCTTTACTAGACGTCATGTGATACGCTAATCTTCATATTGTGAAGACTTTTCATTACAGATTTCAATAGCATGAAACATGTAGCAACGGCATGAAAAAGAACGAGCCTTATGGTGTCTGTATGATGCATCTGAAGAAATAGGCTGCAGTCCACAAAACTTTAGGTCACAAACAAACCTTGCCAAACATCCCAACAAACTTTGTTGTTTTTTGTTGTTGTTTTTTTGGAACATACTATGATACCTAACTCTTACTTTTAAAAAAATCTACCCCAAAATGCTGTAGACTTCTATGGTTTCCCCATCCCTCATTTTTTACTATCCACGCTGATGAAGCATTCTGGAGAACCTAAAATTCTGCACATTCCATGAATCATATGAATTTATTTAAAAAATCCCCATAAAGGGTCTGAACACGTACATTTTCTTTTATTCCTATGGAATAACCTCTTTATATTTTGCCATAAACACCAGGCTCCATGTTCCAATGTGGATCACCATGATTTTTATCACCAGACCCCAGAGCTTCGCCCTCAGATTACAAATTAAACCATAAAAGATCTAGAAATCCTTCAGATGAACAACAATCAAAATGGTGCTCTCTCTTTAGTGTGAAATTCATGGGACTATTATCTTCAGATAACGCACCAGTACAAGAAAATTTCAGTAAGGATTTTTCAGGATCACTTTCATTCTCACATAACCCTCATCTGATCATATATCATATCTGGAGGGATCAAAATATTTTGAAAAAAATTTGATTTTTAAAATTTAAATTAGATTTTTTAAAATAACATGCTTTTTAAGGAAAAACCTATCCAAAGGTATCTCATGAAATAAGGATTAGTTTTTAATTATGTAGCATGAGCCTGTGTATTCATGAAATGTTTAAATTCTTTAGGTTTGCTTATGATGTTTTAAAGTCACACCAGTGAACTGGTAGAAATAACTTAAGCATTTGGATTTAGAGACTGCTGAAGTAATGATTTCTCTTTTAAGAGCAATACCTTCTTCTGTTGGTGCAGAGAGAATATTTCCTTCTTTTTGACTCATTCATTCTAAATGGAGAAATCCTTTGGGACCCAATGAAGCAGGAAATCTTATTTTTCTTTTCCAGGTTATGAACAAATAAGATGAAGATGAGTGAACTACAGAGGACAGAATTTTATGTTTTTCCTGTGTGGACTGAACTGGCAGCCTAAATTATTTTTAAAAATAAATATTTAGTTTAACTACTTCAGTTAACAAAAATGGATGTTTAAGCAAATATAAGAGTACATATGCTATCATATTACTGTTTTAGTTAAAACTATTTGTTATTATTAAGGTAATTATTATTTTCTCCTAATATAGTAGAAAAGTTGTCCAAATATGAACGACTAACCTATTAAACTGGAGCTAGTTCACCTCACAATAATTTCATAATTTATTATGATTAAAACGGATATGAAAAATTGTTACTCCAAAAATGAAACCTTCATGTTTGTAACTATTATTATACCAGCAAGAATGAGACTTTATGTAGAAACCATGATTGAAATCTAGTCCACCCTGTATTTATTTATTTATTTAATATCCCGCCTATCTGGTCGGTTAAGACCACTCTAGGCGGCTTACAGCATAAAAATACACAATAAGTATATATATAAAACAGTTTTTACATGATAGAGCACATTTTAACAAGATGGGGGGCAAACAAAGGGGGGGGAGGAGAAAAGGGGGACATCAGGTATTGACTGGAGGGAAGGCCTGCGAAAACATCCATGTTTTTAGTTGATTTTTAAAGATACCCAGCGAGGGAGTCACACGAATCTCAGGAGGTAGATTGTTCCAGAGGGAAGGAGCCACCGCCGAGGAGGCCCGATTTCTTGTCTTTTCCTTCTGGGCCTCCTTCGGCGTTAGGCTCCTCACCCTCACTTCCTGGCTCGCACGAGTGACACGGATAGATCTTGGTGGGAGTAGGCGTTCCGCCATGTATCGAGGTCCTAAACCGTTTAGGGCTTTATACGTAAGCATCAACACTATGAAGTCAATGTGGAACCGGATAGGCAGCCAATGCAATGAGGCCAGAGTGGGTGAGATGTGTTGGTATTTTTTCACTCCACTAAGTAGTCTGGCCGCTGCATTCTGCACCACCTGGAGTTTCCACAACAACCTCAAAGGCAGCCCCACGTAAAGCGCATTACAGTGGTCTAATCTTGAGATGATGAGCACATGCACCAAGGTAGTGAGCGCCGCAACACTGAGATAGGACCGTAGCTGGGCTATCCGCCTAAGATGAAAAAAGGTGGAACGGACCACCGACACCACCTGAGTTTCCATAGTGAGCGCCGGGTCCAGATGGATCCCCAAGCTGCGGACCCCATCCCATTTGGGGAAGAGTCACCCCCCCCAAAAAAGAGAGGGAGTTTTCCAGGCCCCCAACTGTGGAGGCGCCCACTCTCAGTACCTCCGTCTTGTCCGGGTTCAGCCTCAGCCCGTTCTCCTGCATCCATTGCAGTACAGTCCCCAGGCAGCGCTGAAGGGACAGAACGGCATCTCCTGCGGTTGGCAAAAAGGAGATGTAGAGCTGAGTGTCATCAGCGTACTGATGATGACACAAGGCTCCACACCCCCTGATGACCCCACCCAGCGGCCTCATATAGATGTGGAACAGCATTGGGGAGATAATCGACCCCGTGGAACCCCACAATTGAGACTCCACGGGGCTGAAACACTCTCTGCAAGCTGTACTCTCTGGGGGCAGTCCTCCAAGAAGGAACGGAGCCAGGCCAGTGCCTGTATGGCAGTCAGGATGAATAGTGCATCAAATGTGGTGAAATGCATAGTGTGTTGGACTAGCAGAAGACTTGGGTCTAAATCCCCAAACCTTAAATATATCAAATACCCTGGAAACCCTATCAGGGTCATATGGCATGGCATCACAGCATGTAACAAAAGAAGAATAAGAGTAGCCCAGTTAAGTTAACAAAAGTACCCAATCCCTGAAATCCAGAACATACACCCCCAACTATAGATTTGGTACCACTCGGGAAACATAAAGGCCTTGCTTTATGATTCAGTCTAAAAGAGGGGCAAGATGTGAGCAAAGTCTCATTAGTTCAGATCACGAGGGCTGGTACTCCAATATCATTTTCTATGCTCCTATATATTCAATCTTTAATTTTCTAGATCATGCAGGTTAGCAATATATAGATTAAACAGCAGAAACCATCCTCTTCTAGATCTCCTTGCTTCTTTCTCCTTTTTATCATTTAAAAACAAAGTGAAAGGGAATGCTTTCAACTTCCTAAGGAAAACTGCCCAAACAGATATTTGTTAAATTATCTAAAATTACTTAATAAGGAACTTTGCTATGAGCAATCAACCCTTTTTAGCTATCTTCTAAAGCAAAAATCTGCAGAGCTGTTTTACTAAAAACTGCATTCACAGCAAAGAGACCATCTGCACTTTGCAAAGCAACACCAGCAAGAATTCACAGGAAAGTCTAAATGGGAGGGAAAAAAACAGCAGATGCACATCTGCAATGTCACTTCTATGAAGACAGGCACCAGGCACCTGCCTTTCCGCAAAGGTTGCTGAGGCCAGAGGGAGGAAAGGATAACGAAAACAGAGGCAGCTAGGAAAAAACGCCAGGAGGGGGCCGGGTCGCGCCACGTTGCCCAAAACACCTGAATGGGGCTTCAGGAAAGATGGGGTGGGGAGATAGGGAGTCGCCTCTGGCCAGGGACAGGTCGGCAGAGGAACGGCAGGGCAGGTGAGGCGAGTTCCTGGCGGCGCCTTACCCGGGCTGGCCAATGGGGATAGCCTTTCATCTTGGCGAAGATCAGGTCCCCGGGTTTGAAATCGTGGCTCATGTTGTTATTGTTGTTGTTGTTGCTGCTGCTGCTGCTGCTCGATCACAGGGGTCGCTTCCTGCCTGAGGAGGGCCGGTGAGAGGCTTCACACCACCTCTGTCTTAACGGCCCAGTTTCCTAAAGGACCGGGACGCGGAGGGGGGGGAAGAGGAGAGGGAAAAAAAATAAGCAGAGGGGAACGTCTGAGGTAAACGACCCTCCCCACAAATAAACGTGTTTATGATTTTTCCTCAGGGCGCCCACACAGAAACCCGCCCCTCTCGGGAGAGCCAGGCCAAACCAGCTCCCTCCCGCCAACCCTTCCTGTCTCCCGTTTTGGCGGGAAAAAACACCTCATCCTTCTCCGCCCCTGGAGGGTACCAGGGAAGCCGCCCCTCCTTCTTATCCGCCCCCCCCCCCGCCGCCGCGCCCCCCCCCCCGCCGAGCTCTCCCACCCGCGGTTTACTTGCCCCCACGCACGCGCATCAGCTCCCCAAAACACCGCTTGCCCGCTCGGCACCTTTTTCCGCCTCCTCCGCCCACCCTCCACAAAAAAAAAAAAAATCGCCCAACGGCGCCTGCTGCAGACTGCGGACCACGGCGAGCTCCGGCGCGCGCACGCACGCACGCACGCGCGCACAGTCAGCCAGCCAGCCTCGCGCCAGCTACAGTAACTGAAAAAGACTCGCTGGCTGGCTGCTAGGGCGGCGCGCACCAAGTGATTCCTGGAGAGGGGGAAGAAGCGGTGGGGAAGTGCGTCTCACATCTGTGCACGAGTCTTCCCGACTCTTGCTCTCCGTCTCTTGACCCATAGGACGTTGGTAGAACCAGGCTGCCGCGATCCCACCTTAGGAAACGCGTGGACAAGAATCCTCTGGTTTCAAGCACAATGGTTCGTGCCTCCGCCTCCTGTCCAGGGGCGGACCAGTTGTAGGCCGTAAGGCCAAGCAGACTAGATGCGTAGCAATGATTGAGCGGGGGGGCGGGGACCGGCAGCGTCTTTCTTTCAGCTTTGATGCGTCCTTGCAATGCTACGGGAACACTGAGACGCCCCCTTCCACTCTGTCTTGGGGCTACCGACGGTTTTTAGAGGGTGTGCGCATTTTTCAGCGCGGAAAAAACAAAAGAGAAAGAACATTCAGGCTGAATCGGTGTAAAGCCGAGATCCAAACCAAAATTCTCATTTACGGTGCGATCTTTTGCGTATTTGCTTTTTTGGGAGTAAGTCCCACTGCGTTTAAGAACGTTTACTTCAGGCGAAGGACGCATAGGATTATCGCCTTGGTAGGCGACAGTGAAGTCGTTTCATTTAGAAGCAATCCTCGTCTACATATAACTTGGCAGGCTTCTCCTGGCATCTTCAGTTAAAGTGTCTCCTGAATTGTTATCTCTCAGCTTTACTAGCTACCTGTGCCTGTTCGGGAGGCTAAAATTCTGTTCAGAGATTCTAGAGGGAGTGGGGAGATGGTTGTTTAGTCTTTAAGTCGTGTCCAACTCTTCGTGACCCTATGGACCAGAGCATGCCAGGCCCTCCTGTCTTCCACTGCCTCCCGGAGTTGGGTCAAATTCATGTTGGTAGCTTTTATGACATTATCCAACCACCTCATCCTCTGTCGTCCCCTTCTCCTCCTGCCTCCACACTTTCCCAACATCAGGGTCTTTTCCAGGGAGTCTTCTCTTCTCATGAGACGGCCAAAATATTGGAGCCTCAGCTTCAGGATCTGTCCTTCCAGTTAGCACTCAGGGTTGATTTCCTTCAAAATGGATAGGTTTGTTCTCCTTGCAGTCCAGGGGACTCTCAAGAGTCTCCTCCAGCACCACAATTCAAAAGCATCAATTCTTCGGTGGTCAGCCGTCTTTATGGTCCAGCTCTTAGTTCCATACATCGCAACTGGGAAAACCGTAGCTTTGACTATGCGGACCTTTGTTGGCAAGGTGATGTCTCTGCTTTTTAAGATGCTGGTCAGGTTTGTCATCGCTTTCCTCTCAAGAAGCAGGCGTCTTTTAATTTTGTGGCTCCTGTCACCATCTGCAGTAATCATGGAGCCCAAGTTGGTAAAATCTGTCACTGCCTGCATATCTTCCCCTTCTATTTGCCAGGAGAGTGGGGAGATACTATGTAGTAAATATTTTTTTTTCAAGCTTATTTCAAAAGTTCTGTGGTCAAGTACCATGACTGTGGGGTGGCTGCTAACAGTTCTGCGTGACATCTCATGGGTAGCTTGCTGTTTGTGGGCTGAATAAAGCTTTATGTGCTGTTTTGGGGAACCACTGTGGTGTAATGGGTAACATGTTAGTGTAGGGACCCATCAGCACTTAACTATGGAAACTGAGTTCTTGATAAAATCAAGGCTGAAATTTCTCTGGAAGCAAAGATGATGAAACTGAGGCTGTTGTACTTTGGGCACATCAGAAGATGAGACTTGATGAAAAGGACACGAGTGGTAGGAAAAGCTGAGGGCAGCAGGAAAAGAGGAAGACCATATATGAGATGGATTGACACCATAAAGGAAATCATCTTGTGTTTACATGAATTAAGGGCTGTTGAAGACAAGATATTATGGTGGTCACTTATTCATAAGGTTGCTATACATGTGAGTGAGCTGATGGCATGTAATAACACCCTTGCTGTAATGCAAAGTATTTTATGGAAGGTAAGCACGCACATACACATATATACAGAGAGAGAGAGAGAGACTGGCATTTTGGAACAGTTCTTAGAAATGTGGCTGTAACCACTTATCCCAGTTGAATTTAATTCTGTTGCTTTTGGGCCAGTGCTCCATCCTATCAAGGTCATTTTGAATTTTTTTCTGTCTTCTAGAGTATTAGCTATTCCGCCCAATTTGGTATCATCTGCAAATTTGACAAGCATGACCTACACTTCCTCATCCAAGCCATTGATAAAATACAGTGGTGCCTCGCATAGCGAGGTTAATCCGTTCCAGATTAACCTCGCTATGTGAAAACATCGCTAAACGGAACGTAAAAACCCATTGGAACACATTAAACATCATTTAATGCGTTCCAATGGGCCCTAAACTTACTGTTCAGCCAAGTTTCCTCCATAGCGGCAGCCATTTTCACGCCTTCGATAAGCGAGGGGAGGGCACAAAAACGCGCGTGGCTATTTCGGGCGCCCGGCGGCCATTTTAGAACTGCCGAACAGCTGATCCGCGGGCATCGCAAAGCGAAGATCGGTAAGCGAAACGCTTACCGATCATCGCTATGCGAGTTTTGCCCATTGGAACGATCGGTATGCCTCCGCATTAGCGATCCCGAAAAAGGGATCGCTTTGCGGATTCGTCGTTATACGGTGCGCTCGTTAAGCGAGGCACCACTGTATTGAAGAGCACTGGACGCAGGACTGAGCCTTGAGGTACCCCATTTGTTACCTCCTCCCAGTTAGAGAAGGACCCATTAATCATCACCCTCTGAGTACCATTCTGTAGCCATTTGTTGATCCACCTGACACTTGATCTATTCAGCCCACACCTAATTAGCTTGCTAATCAGGATATCGCACTTTGTCAAAAGCTTTGCTGAAGTCAAGATATACTGCGTCTACAGCATTTCCTCTTGTCTATCAGCGAGGTGACCAGATTAAAAAATGAGATCAAATTAGTTTGGCAGGTTTTGTTCTTGACAAATCTGTGTTGGCTTCTAATTATTACTGCTTTGTTTTCTAGGTGCTTGCACAATGACCGCTTTACAATCTGTTCCAGAATTTTGCCGGGGTTGATGTCAGGCTGACTGGTCTGTAGTTCCCAGGTTCCTATTTTTTGCCCTTTTTGAAGATAGGGACAATATTAGCCCTCCTCCAATCCTCTGGCACCTCACCTGTTTCCCATGATCTCAAGAAAATAATTGATGTTAGTTCTGAGAGTTATTCAGCCAGTTCCTTCAGTACTCTTGAATGCAGTTCATCCAGACCTGGAAATTTGAACTCGATCAAACTATTCAAACTATTTGTTTATCAATCCCCAGCTGTGATCTTGTCTCCCCCACTTGCACTTCCAATTTGTTTGGAAGTTCAGTCGGTCTTACAGGAAAATACTGAAGTAAAATAGGAATTGAGCACCTCTGCCTTTTCTTTCTCCTGTTATCATTTTTCCATCTCCATTGCAGAGCTGTGCCACTGTCTTTTGTTTTTCTTTTGCTACTCAGATACCTGAAGAATGCTTTTTTATTGCTTTTAGTCTCTAGCTAACCTCAGCTGATTCTCAGCTTTTGTCCTCCTAATCTTCAAAGATGGAAAAATCCCCAACTTAGACCTAGTCAGTTCTACAGTCATCAATGTAGCCTCTATTGCTCCACAGATCCACTCACCAGCAAATTCATGGGAGGCACTTTCCTTCACTGTGGTCAACAAACCTCCTCAACACCTTTCCCCTGCTCCCACTGATACCAAAGATCTGACAAGACAATGCTGACATTATACTAATAACACCGAGGTGGCCTAGGTAGCCCTGGTTTGTCCCTGTTCTCTGACTTGTAGACAGTGAATACACCAGGTTACCTTACGGCACAGACTTTCTCACAGTGCAGGATGGAAGGGAATACCATGCAAACCTGCAATCCCTACACTTAACAGCTTGGAGAATACAACCTCCTGTATGAGCAGAATTATAGGACCTGACAGCAGCACATAAGCCTGCAGCCAGAAGAGCCTGTAGTGCCAGATGGAACATTGTCTCTAAGTTCCTTAAAGAGCAGACTATCCCACCACGTCCTGTTACTATAGCCATGATGATAAAATTATCTTCTCGTTCTGAAGAGAAGGGGGACTGAGAATGTCTTCTCTGAAACAGCGACGGTACCTTGTGTTCTACTGTTTCAGTCATTGAAAAAAATTCAAAGGGGACTCAAAAACATTTTTGACTGGTGATGCCAAAGATACCATCTTGGAAGTATTCCTTAGTTCTTAATAGCTAAGCTGTTTAAACCCTTGGCCACAACCAATCTCTGATTACTTACCATCAAATTTGCCTTTCTTATTGTACTCACATCAGCAAGATGTGCTAGTGAATGCTGTGCACTCCGTATGAATCTGCCTTATTTAGTTTTTCACATGGCGATTATCCATCCAGATGCGACCTTTCTGCCCAAGGCTGTCTCTGAGGTTCCCCTCAATCAATTCCTGACCTCCCCTCCCTCTCCTCTCCCTACTCTTTGTCCTACCTTGTTGAAACTTTTTTCTTTATGTAGTATTGTTTTTATATATATTGCTGTATGTTTTCTTATAAGCCGCCTAGAGTGGTCTTAACCGACTAGATAGGCGGGATATAAATAAAATAAAATAAAATAAATAAATAAAATAATAAATCCCTGCATTTCCTTGCTACTTGTCTGTACTCATCCTTTGTGGCCTGGCCTTATTTCTACTTCCTGTACATGTCTTTTTCGTTTAAGGTCCTCCCTGAGCTTTTTGTGAAGCCAGCCACCTCTTGTAGGATTTGTTTGTAGTTGTACCTTTAGAATTCCTTTTTTTAGAAGCTCTCACCCTTCTTGGGATCCTTTTCTTCCTAGGCTCTCCTGCCATGGAACCTTACTTATCATTTTTCTGATATTAAAATTGGCTTTTTAAAAATCCAGCAGTTGTGCGGCTACACTGCTTTTGTTTCCTTTGTAATCAAGAATTCAAGAAGGACATGGTCACTCTTGCCTAGAGTTCCCCTTACTGCCACTTCCCCCACCAAGTCATCTCTGTAGGTCAGAATCAAGTCAAGGATAGGAAATCCTCTAGTTTCTTTCGCCACTTTTTGTATAACACCTTTTATACTTTCAGCTGGAATTTTACTTTATGTTGGCAGGCTCCGTAAAAAACCCTATTTTCCTATTCACTAAAAAGAAAAGGCCAGAAAGGGGGTATACTGTACATACAATACATATAGCATTAAGCAATTTAACTAAAAACTAGAATAACCCTTATCAGTAGACATGCCTCAGCCCAGTTTTATTTCTCTGTTCCTTCCTGAGAAGCTGGACATAAGTACAGCCAATGTAAGCAAAGAACCCCAGAATGCAAAGTGTCAGAAAGTCAGAGACTAGCATGCATGTCTGTTTCACTTCATGTTAATGGCTGCTTTTTCTCCATTGTGTTTATCTTATTATTCACTTCACTGTCACAGTTCCAAGACTGTAAAAACTGGACTATTTCCAGTGTGAATGTTATTGCTATTGTTATTTAGTTATCACTTGGTACAATTCAGAAGCATAACACTTTATTTTTCTATTATTCAAAAGTAACCAATATACTTTTAGTTACTTAAAAATATATGCTATATGCCATCTGCCTGTAGTACAAAATACAATTAAGTACTAAAGCTCCACATTTCCTTCTAACTATAAAATTAACTAGCTGTGCCGGTTCCTTGAGATATCGGACCTAGCTAGTTCCAGGTCTGACATCTCAAGGACATCTTAGTTACATCCCGTATGGATTACTGTAACACGCTCTATGTGGGGCTGCCTATTAAGACAGTTTGAAAACTTCAGCTGGTACAAAACTCTGCAGCCAGACTGGGGCCAGGTACAGGGAGCATATAATGGACCTGTTACAAGAACTGCACTGGCTACCAGTCCATTTCCGGGCACAATTCAAACTGTTGGTTATTACCTATAAAGCCCTATACAGCTTGGGTCTGGGCTACCTGGACTGTATCTCCCTATACTGTATGTGCCTTCTCGACAATTAAGATCAGCAGAGGAGGCCCTCCTCTCGGTCCCATTGCCAGCATAAGCACAGCTGATGGGGACACAGGAGAGGGCCTTCTCGGTCGCAGCTCCCAGGCTATGGAATGCTCTCCCTCGGGAGATCAGGATGGCCCCTTCCATTTTATCAAGACCCATATCTTCAGGGCAGGCTTTTAAAAATTATAACTGGATCCCTGAACCCCATTTTAGCAAAAAATTAATCTCTTTATGTTTTCATGTTTTAATCTTTCAGTTGTATTTTAAATCATATATTGTTTCATTTCTTTTTAAATATTTAACTTAGTGTTTTAAATTGTGTACATTTTAATGTTGTGAGCCGCTTTGGGTCCCTTGTTGGGAGAAATGCGGCATATAAATAAAACTAATAATAATAGCTAAAAACAATTATGCTTCAAAAGAAGTGAAATTAATACTTGTTAATGCAAGTGCAGGTGATACCTTATTCAGTGGCTAAAAAAAAGGTACTGCCTCTGCCTTTGCTTTTTCATTGTGCAAGGACCACATGACTTTCTGTTTTTTTTCTGAACAATGGAGGATACCTTGAATAGCTGCCCAGAGCACCATCTAGAGGAAAACATGGAACCTTTTCTCATGTTTATGTTCTTTCTGCACTATCCACAAAACATTGATGTAAGGCACATCTAGGTTCTGTTGGAGTTAATGGGTATTGTTAGTTAATCTAATTTACGTTAATTTCCCCAAAACAACTGCATGACAAGAATGTTTCAGCTCAGCCACATCACAACTCTTATCTCGTTTGTTTATTTATTTATTTATTAAATTTATATCCCACCCCTCTAGACCAGGTCTACTCAGGGCAGCTTACAGCATAAAATAAGACAATATAAAATAAAGATAATCATAAAAATACAATTGGTATATTAGTTCAGTGGTTCTTAACCTTTGTTACTCGGATGCTTTTGAACTGCAACTCCCAGAAACCCCAGTCAGGACAGCTGGTGGTGAAGGCTTCTGGGAGTTGCAGTTCAAAACTCCTGAGTAACCCAAGGTTAAGAACCAGTGTAATTAGTTAATAAATTAATTTAGGAAAGAATTGCCAATAGGATAAGATGGGAAAAATAAAAATAAAAGACTTAGCTGACTGGAGGGAAGGCCTGCTTAAATAACCAAGTTTTTAACTGTCTTTTAAAAACACCCAGCAAGGGTGCCAGCCGAATTTCTGTAGGAAGGGCGTTCCATAGCCAAGGGGCCACTGCCAAGAAGGCCTGTTTTCTAGTTTTTTCCTCCGAGCCTCTCTCTGTGTCAGACCCCTCAGCTGTCCCTGCTGGCATTCTTTTTTTAATTCAAACAAACCAATCCCTAAGTTTCTCTTTCCCCTGGTACTTGCAAGACAAAATCACTCCTTGTAGTTTGTAGAGATGTACCCAAATTACTCTGTTTCAGCAAAAGAAATAAAATAATCCTGTGTTTCCCCCAAAATAAGACAGGGTCTTATATTAATTTTTGCTCCAAAAATAGCATTAGGTCTTATTTTCAGGGGATTTTTTATTTTTTTCATGTACAACAATCTATGTTTATTCAGATAAAGTCATGTCATCTTCTGTTGCTGCACAGTGGTGGAGAGCGGGCTTTCACTTAACTAGGGCTTATTTTGGGGGTAGGGCTTGTATTATGAGCATCCTGAAAAATCATACTAGGGCATATTTTCATGTTAGGTCTTATTTTCAGGGAAACGGTAAAATAGAATGTATTGTCATTCTTCTTCTGTACAACAAAATTAAATGCCATCTCCAGTATACATAATAAAACACACAAAAACAAAGCATCCATAAAATGAAAACATAGCACATTACACATAAAACACATCCCTCTCATTCACATCCACATCTTTCAAATTCAATTTCCCATCGCACAACACATTAATATTGCACTGTACGGTGGAATTCAATATACAGTAGCTGCTGCTCTGGGATAGAAACTGTTTTTCAACCTATTTGTGTTTGTTTTAATTATCCTATACTGCTTACCAGATGGTAACAATTGAAAGAGGGAATAGCCCAGGTGTGATTGATCTTTGAAAATATTTTGCGCTTTCTTAAGACAGC
Source organism: Pogona vitticeps (assembly GCF_051106095.1). Lineage (NCBI taxonomy): Eukaryota > Metazoa > Chordata > Lepidosauria > Squamata > Agamidae > Pogona > Pogona vitticeps. The sequence goes on along the minus strand of NC_135784.1, from coordinate 222,964,815 downwards.
AAGAATAATAATATTGATACAGTATTTTTAAAACAAACTATTGTATTTCAGTATGAAAGAAGGGTGGGTGATACCTGAGAAGTCCACTTAAAAATCACAAACACAAGCTAGGTTTCAACTCCAGGGTGGGCATCACTCGACTGTGGATAGTGTAGGAGGAACATAAATATTCCAAAAATCATGACTGTGTGTATGTGCCAGGCTCTCTTGTTAAAACCAGGTTTTAAAATGAGGGCTGCAAGCTCTATTAGACAAAGGTTTGCTGATCACTCAACACTACCACCTCCATTGTTTTTTATAAACAGAGATAAGAAAAATAACAGAAATGTGACAAAGCCTGTATCAAAGAAATTGAAATAAAATTTACATGCTAGGTGACCCAACTGCAGTCAAATTAAAAATACCGCTTAGCAGTTGGAGGAAAATATCTTGTTTACAATCCTCCTTGATACAGGCTGTCAAATCAAAACTGACTTATAGCGACCCTAATAGTTTTAAGGTGAGCTATTTTAAGGGTGGTTTCACCACTTCCTTATCCCCCCCCCCAAAGCAGGTACCTGAACCCAGGCCTCCTGAGTCCTACTGTACAGTACCACACTTGAGTATCCTCCAAAAAAAAACCACTTAAAATTTACTCTTGATTTTTAACTAGCACTGGAAAATAATTATTATCCAAACGTTTTGCTCGCTGCATTTGAAATTAGATACCCAGGTATGTTACGAGATGAACAGAATGCAGTGTGATCCTGCGAAAGCCTATTTGGAAACAGAGGCCCTTTTAGTCCAGTGGGATTTACTTATCCATAAAAATGTATAGGGGTACTGAGATAAGAGGAGGCTAGACTCGAGAGACCTACAGCTACCTATATGAACATTTTTAACCCGCTAAAAAGCCATCTACTACGGTTCCTAGCTCTTTCACCATGCCCTCAATTCGGAAAGCGGCAAAAAGCGCGGGCACGGCTTCCTTCCGCGCTGCTGAAGTTAGCAAATAGAGCGACCCGTTTCCTCTCAGTTGGAATGTGTTACGTCACAAGACCTCGTTCTTCCAATGAAAAGCGGTGGCTTGAGGTCCGAAGGTCTGTTGTCGGAAGTAGCCGTTGCAAAGGCTTTCACGGGGTGTGTGCGCGCGCGCCTTGGTTTTCCTGTTAGTCCCTGGGTCCTAGCGCCCCGGGATAGCGTGGTGGGCTGTCTTGACCACGAGCGTATGAGCTGTTCATATCTGGTTCCTTCGCAACGCTTTTGCTGCTCCTCTAAAACTCAAGACACAGCGGGCAGGTAGGAAGGAGGGAGAGCAACGGGACGGGACAGCAAGGATAAGGCGAGATGAGCAGGACGAGGCTACAAAGTATTAAGGGGACAGTGATTTCTCAGGGTCATGGAAACTTGGAGGAAAACAATTGAAGAATCAAGGCAAGAGAGTGGAAGTTGAGCCAAAGATTTCGGGTTGTCTGGGAAGGAGGGGATGGTGTGTTGTGTAGACTAGGATCCTTAGGTTTGGGTAGCAGGTAGAGACTGAAGGGATCTAGCATCAAAGCACGAGCCCCGTTGGGACCACTTGTTCACAAGGAGGCAGGGAAGGAAAGTTATATACTGTAGCAGCCGTGGCATTTCTCGTTCTCTCGTAACCCTCTTGCACTTGTTCATCCGGTGTAGTTTCTCCTAGTTGGAAGACTGTGAGAGGGAAACTGCCACGAGTTGAATGCCTCCCTGCCTTGCAGCAATTTCCAGCATCGAAAGAGCTTTTCCACTCGAGCTTGTAACGCTTTGTAAGTGTAGGAAACGTTAATATTCTAGGTGTTCCTTACCACGTTTTAACTCACAAATCTGTATTTCCTTATTCCTTATTAAATCAAAATGTTTCTGTTGCAAGGTTATGAATCTGTGTCAGATGGGTCATGCAGGGATTTAGAGTATGCAAATAGAGTTCAGATCAGCCAGTTTTATCTTGAACTGTGCACATTTCTTCTCAGGGTTGAGTAAGCACCATTAGATTCAACAGGATATTCTTCTAGATGAACTTGTATAGGATTGCTCTTTAAAGGGCTATAACTAATAATATAGTGTAAAAGCTGAGATGATTAGATTGCTGTTATTGTCGTTAAGTGATGTGATTTTCTTTCTTTCTTTCTTTCTTTCTTTATTTATTTATTGTATTTATTGTATTTATTGTATTTATACCCCGCCTATCTAGTCATCTATCTAGAAACAGTTACATGGTATCCGATCTCTGCCAGCATAGAATGAGCAAGGCTAGAGTGATGAATGAAGTGAATAAAGAACACTGACATTTTGTCCAATTAAAGTCAGAACTCAATGAGCCCAGTTAACAAGAGTCAGGTTATCGGCTGACAAGGGACTCCTATCTGAGTAACATTTTAGATCCTCATACAGGAATCGCTGTACTATAACATCAGTCTGATTTATGGTGACCTTTTTAGAGTTTTCCAGGCTGAGAGTGCTCAGAAGTGGTTTACCATCCCCTTCTTCTGGGTGCATCTCAGGACTGTACAGCTTGCCCAAGGCCTAACAGGTTTGCTTTTCTGGGATGCTCCCTGAGGTGGAAAAAAAGAAAAACAGTCAAGTATTATCTGCACAGAGTCACTATAGGCAGATTTCACTGAAACTACCACAAAGTCAAAACAAGTTGAGGCCCCATGCTCCAGAGAGAGGAAACACCGCTCCAAAATCCCACAGAATCCACATACAGCTATGTTGTTGTTTAGTCATGTCCGACTCTTAGTGACCCCATGGCCCAGAGCATGCTAGGCCCTCCTGTCTTCCACTGCCTCCCAGAGTTTGGTCAGATCCATGTTTGTAGCTTCGATGACACTGTCCAGCCATCTCATCCTCTGTCGTCCCCTTCTCCTCTTGCCTTCACACTTTCCTAACATCAAGGTCTTTTCCAGGGAGTCTTCTCACGAGATGGTCAAAGTACTGGAGCCTCAGCTTCAGGATCTGTCCTTCCAGTGAGCACTCAGGGTTGATTTCCTTTAGAATGGATAGGTTTGTTCTCCCTGCAGTCCAGGGGGCTCTCAAGAGCCTCTTCCAGCACCATAACTTAAAAGCATCAATTCTTCCGCGGTCAGCTTTCTTTATGGTCCAACTCTCACTTCCATACATCACTACTAGAAAAACCATAGCTTTTGACTATGCGGACCTTTGTCGTCTCTGCTTTTTAAGATGATGTCTAGGTTTGTCATCACTTTCCTCTAAAGAAGCAGGCGTCTTTTAATTTCATGGCTGTTGTCACCATCTGCAGTGATCATGGAGCCCAAGAAAGTAAACTCTGTCACTGTCTCCATATCTTGCCCTTCTGTTTGCCAGGAGGTGATGGGATCAGTGGCCATGATCTTAGTTTTTTTGATGTTGAGCTTCAGATCATTTTTTCCACTCTCCTCTTTCACCGTTATTAGGAGGTTCTTTAATTCCTCCTCACTTTCTGCTATCAGAGTGGTATCATCTGCATATCTCAGGTTGTTGATATTTCTTCCAGCAATCTTGATTCTGGCTTGGTATTCCTCCAGTCCGACCTTTCGCATGATGTATTCTGCATATAAGTTGAACAAGCTGGGGACAATATACAGCCTCCTTTCCCAATTTTGAAACAATCAGTGTTTCCATATCCAGTTCTAACTGTTGCTTCCTGTCCCACATATAGATTTCTCAGGAGATATATAAGGTGGTCAGACACTCCCATTTCTTTAAGGACTTGCCATAGTTTGCTGTGGTCCACACAGTCAAAGGCTTTTGCGTAGCCAGTAAAGCATAAGTAGATGTTTTTCTGGAATTCTCTGGCTTTCTCCATAATCCAGCACATGTTAGCAATTTTGTCTCTAGTTCCTCTGCCTCTTCGAAATCCAGCTTGTACTTCTGGGAGTTCTTGGTCCACATACTGTTGAAGCCTACCTTGCAAGATTTTGAGCATAAGTTTGCTAGCGTGTGAAATGAGTGCAATTGTATCGTAGTTGGAGCATTCTTTGGCACTGCCCTTCTTTGGGATTGGGGTGTAGACTGATCTTTTCCAATCCTCTGGCTACTGCTGAGTTTTCCAAATTTGCTGGCATATTGAGTGTAGCACCTTAACAGCGTCAAGATTTTAAATAGTTCAACTAGAATGCCATCACCTCCACTGGCCTTGTTGTTAGCCGTGCTTTTTAAGGCCCATTTGACTTCACTCTCCAAGATGTCTGGCTCAAGGTCAGCAACCACACTATCTGGGTTCAGCAGAACATCCAGATCTTTCTGCTATAATTCCTCTTGTGTATTCTTGCCACCTCTTCTTGATGTCTTCTGCTTCTGTTAGGTCCCTCCCATTTTTGTCCTTTATCATGTCCATATTTGCACAAAAGGTTCCTTTAATATCTCCAATTTTCTTGAACATCTCTGGGTTTTCCCTTTCTATTATTTTCCTCTGTTTTTTTGCACTGTTCAGTTAAGAAGGCCTTCTTGTCTCTCCTTGCTATTCTTTGGAAGTCTGTGTTCAGTTTTCTGTAACTTTCCCTATCTCCCTTGCATTTTGTTTCTCTTCTCTTCTCTGCTATTTGTAAGGCCTCTTTGGACAGCCTCTTTGCTTTCTTGCATTTCCATTTCCCTTCGACCAGTGTAATTACACACCAGGATTTTGGCTATAATATTTGAAATCAACTGCCAATGTCTTACTCAGGTCCCAGTAACCAATTCTACACATCATATTAGCACTTGCTAAGAGTACAAATTGTACATCTAATTGCCTTTTCAAAAACATTACTTTCAATATCACAAGCTAAATATGAGCCAACAGTCTGATGTGGCTACAACAAAGGTAAACGCTATTTTAGGCTGTATTAATACAAGTATAGTTTCCAAATCCCGCAAAGTGCTAGTCCCCCTCTATTCAGCACTGGTTAGGCCTCACCTTGAGTATTGTGTCCAGCTCTGGACACGACACTTCCAGAAGGATGCTAACAAATTGGAACAAGTTCAGAGGAGGGCAACAAGGATGATCAAGGGGCTGGAAACCGAGCCTTATGAGGAAAGGCTGAAAGAAGACTGAGGGGTGATATGATAGCACTTTTCAAATATCTGAAAGGGTATCATACAGAGGAGGGGCAAGATCTGTTTTCAATCATCCCAGAGTGCAGGACACACAACAATGGTCTCAAGTTAAAGGAAACCGGATTTCAGTTGAATATCAGGAAAAACTTCATAACTGTTAGAGCTGTACGACAGTGGAACCAGTTACCTCAGGAGTTGGTGAGTGCTCCAACACTGGAGGAATTCAAGGAAAACTTAGATAATCACCTAAGTTTCTGTAACTTTCCCTATCTCCCTTGCATTTTGTTTCCCTTCTCTTCTCTGCTATTTGTAAAGCCTTGTTGGACAGCCACTTTGCTTTCTGGCCCTTCCTTTTCTTTGGGATCGTTCTTGTTGCTGCCTCCTGTACAATGTTACAAGCCTCCATCCATAGTTCTTCAGGCACTCTGTCCACCAAATCTAGTTCCTTAAATCTGTTCTTCACTTCCACTGTATATTCATAAGGGATTTGGTTTAGATTATGCTTGACTAGCCAGTGGTTTTTCCTACTTTCTTCAGTTTAAGTTTGAGTTTTGCTATAAGAAGCTGATGATCAGAACCACACTCACCTCCAGGTCTTGTTTTTGCTGACTGTATAGAGCTTCTCCATCTTTGGCTGGAGAGAATATAATCAATCTGATTTTGGTATTGCCCATCTGGAGATGTCCATGTGTAGAGTCCTAACCACTTCATTAGGTTTGGAGCTACTTGTACTTGTCCTCCGCTCTTCCTCAGTAGCATGTTGGACGCCTTCCGACCTGAGGGTCCCATCTTCCAGCGTCATATCTTTTAGCCTTTTGTTTGTGTTCATGGGGTTTTCTTGGCAAAGATACTGGAGTGGCTTGCTAGTTCCTGCTTCTGGTGGATTGTGTTTAGTCAGAACTCTCCACCGTGACCTGTCCATCTTGGGTGTCCCTGCACAGCACAGCCCATAGCTTCTGTGAATTATTCAAGCCCCTTCGCCATGAGAAGGCAGCAATCCGTGAAGGGGTATACAGCTATAACTTTCTCTAATGATTTAGAAATTGTTCTCTTTACGCATGAAATTTCTATCTACTCCTCCAATTAGGGAAGAAACACACACAGAAAGAAACATACTCACTAGAGACAGGCAAGGTTCACTGCCTGCTTAGAATAGGGGAGATTAGATCCTGTCTTGTTCTAGGAAGGGATAGGCTAAACAGGAAGGCTTAAATAAGATATTTTGCAGAGCTCTACCTGAAAGCAGCTGCAAGCCTTTAACTCCAAGCCTTCCTGCTCTTCTGGCAGATCCTTGTTTGCCATCTACTGGTTAAATCTATGCTACTGCAGATTGTGAAGAAATTATCATTAACGTACAGTGGTGCCTCACTTGACGAGCATAATTCGTTGTGTTGAAATTGCTGTTAAGTGAAATCCTCGTCAAGTGAAACGAAAAAGCCAATTGAAATGCATTGAAAACCGGTTCAATGCATTCCAATGGGCTAAATACCTCAGCATCCAGCGAAGATCCTCCAGAGGGGCGGCCATTTTCGGTGCCTGTAAAGTGAGGAATCTGTCCTAAATCACAGCAGGGAGCCATTTTGCACAGCGGGTGGCCATTTTAGAGCTGCCGATCAGCTGTTTAAAAATCGTTGTCTAGCAATCAGTTCCCGAAGCAGGGAACCGATCATCGTTAAGCGATTTTTCCCTGTTAGAACATCGTTTTGTGATCGCAAAAGCGATCGCAAAAACTTCATCGTCAAGCGGTTTCATCACTTAACAAGGTAATCGTTAAGTGACGCACCATTGTAATTGATATTAATTATTTGCTTTTTAAAAAATAAAAGAAGTTACTTTATCTATCTATCTATCTATCTATCTATCTATCTATCTATCTATCTATCTATCTATCTATCTATCTATCTATCTATCTATCTATCTATCTATCTATCTATCTATCTATCTATCTATCTATCTATTTATTTATTTATTTAATGTATATGCCGCCCACTCTACCCAGAGGTCTCTGGGCAGCTTACAATAATTAAAATTCAATACTATAAAAATAAAATGATTAGAATACAATTAAAATACAATTAAAATTGCCATCATCAGGACCCACAGTTGATGTTATTTCAATTAAAAACCTTCTGGAACTTTGAGATGCAAAGATCAAGGCCCCTTTAGTATCAATGGTAGATTTATGTTTTGCCACCTCAGAAATACACTTACATTGTTTTATTAGTGTAGATATATTGCAAAGAGCACACTTGTAGAATATATGCCACCATTTAGAGATTTAATTTTAGGTCTGTCTTAATTTCACTTTTACCAGAGGAGAGGAGAGTGGAAAGCAGGAAAAAGTAAACAGAATTTTAACCCCCTCCCCTTTAAATTGTAGCTATAGGTTTTGGTAGGTTGCTAGCCCATAGGAATGTATTCCTATGCCATTAACTTATTGTTTCTGGCTAACTCTGAATGATTGATTTACTAAGTTAGAAATTTCATTTGAATGTTCATTTAAATGCTTGTACCATAGATTTTGATTTGGCCTCAAGATGTGTGGGGTCAAACAACCAGAGTCCTGTAATTAAATCCCAAGGGATGTGTGTGCTGGCCTGTTCATTTTGTTGGTTGTTTTTATTACTTGTTGGCTGAGAAAAATACACCCTTGAGCAGTTTTCATTAGAATGTTTGATCATAGGAATTATATCTTTGGCACATTGTTTTGTTTTTCTGCTTCAGTGAATAATTTGGAATTTTTTTTATAGAATGCCCTCCCCAGGGATTCCTACTGTCTCTTCTTTTTAAGTGCATCAGTCTGTCATCTTGTTAAGAAGCCATATCTCAGGGAAACTGAACAATCTTTCTTACCCCTGTTGGGAATGAAGTCCTTTTGTTCTGGACACTTTTGTAGTTTTTCTTATTTAATTTCTGTTGATTTCTAACGCATATTCACTATTGTCCTTTTCAGTGTTTTCTTTCTGGATTGTTTTTCTGTTATTCATTTCCATTTTTAAAACAACTATAACGGTGGAATAGAACAATGGAAAAATAAACCATATATGATATGAAAACTGAATTACAGTATATTGAATTTGGTCAGGATTATTCTCAGTCACATGAGTATAAGATTGCTGCCTTAGTATATTGTATGCTTAAAAATTTAAAATAATACTTCTGCTCTTCTCCTGCACAGAAAAATCTCACTCATTTTGTTTGTTGGTGCTTTGGGGTATAGCCACCATAGCACAACAGTAATAGCTGCATAAGATCTAGATGCATATTCCACTTTTATTTCAAATTTTGCACTTTTATATCAGCTATAAAAATTTATAGTAGACCTGGTCTAGAGGGGCGGGGTATAAATCAAATTAAAGTAAAGTAAAGTTATAAAAATTTAAATTTCCAGTGGAAGACATCATAAAGTAATATGAGTACAGTCAACCCTCGATTTACTTAATCTGTTCCGGAACAGCATTCGTAAGTTGAAAAGTTCGTAAGTCGATTTCCCATTTCCCATAGGAATGCATTGAAACCCCGTTAATCCATTCTGGCCGAATAAAAAAATACAATAAATAAATAAAAAGCACCAAACACTGCAAACCTGCAAAAAAACCCACCAGCCCAATCCCACCCTGAAAAAGAAAAAAATGTTAAAGAGAAGAAGCCGCGGGGCGGGAGAGAAAGGCGATCGGCACCTTCAGAGCTCTCAAAGGGCTTCCTCCGATGTCAGATGGAAAGCCCTTTGAGAGCTCCTAAGGCAAAAAGTCAGGGAGAAAGGACTGGAAATTCAAATTTCCCGCTCTTTCTCCCTGCCTTTTTGCCTTTGGAGCTCTCAAAGGGCTTCTTCCCGTGTCGGGTGGAAAGCCCTTTGAGAGCTCCGAAGGCGACAAAGGCTCCATTGGCAAAAAATGGTATTGACTTGTGAATGGAGCCTCAGCCTCGTTCGTAGGTCGAGCTCCGTTCGCAAGTCGATGCCAGTTTTTATAAATGGAGCCGTTCGTAAATCGAAAAGTTCGTATGTGGGGCCATTTGTAAGTCGAGGGTTGGCTATAGTTATATTACCATAACAATACTGCAGCATGTTGTGTCCATCTTGTGTAAATTTGTTTCCCTTGATGTTGATTAAATGAATCAGCTCCCCTTTTTGTTTTTCATTCATTAGAAATATGGCTAGATTCGTACATTACCAGCTGTGATTGTTACTCATTTGCAGACGATGTCAGGGCTACTGAATCTGTGACAGGGATGCACTGGAGAGAAACCTTCCACAGATCTAATTTTCATGATAAACTTTACCTACTGAAATTCCTTTTTCAATATAAGTATTAGATGCAGAAGTCCCGTCTTCTTTTTCCACTCTGCTTTCAGTGATCTTTGACAAATCCAGTCATATAAGTAGGTCCAGCAACATAGTTGCTTCTCATAGCAGAGTTTTAAAAGATCTGAAAGTTGTCATTCTGGAAAAGAAAACAATTACAGGACAAGAACCCAGAGAGAGACAATTGAGATAAAATATATACATATGTTTAAAATCCGTCTCAATGGATTCAATATAAGTTTAGGTTTCTTAAGTTATCATAAAATGTGAAATATTATGTTGTATCTGCTGTAATTGGTAACATCATTACTGTGTTGTTCCTGTTTGTTATCTATATAACCTGAAATTAATTTAGCAACCAATCATTGTCATTGTTTACTAAACAATACTTCCTGGGAGGGGAACTGAACATATGTCTTAAAGATTATTGCCAGGTATGAAGTGCCATACTGTCAGCAACATGTAATCAGAAAAGAAACAGTGTCTTTGTTTTGGGACCATATATAAATGTATAAACGTTTGCCATGTGATCCCACTCTTATTGTCTCAGGAAGTGGGCTTGCCCATAAAAGCTCACATTAAAATAGCAGTTAGTCTTTAAAGAAGCCACAATGTTTTTATCTTCTTTATTTTTATATATTTATTTTTATTCAATTTTTGTCTCATAGCAGAATCACCCGCAATACTGCTGTTAGTTTATGGGGGTATGGTTTCTTTTTAATAGAGACCTAGCCTCTCCTGACTCCTGGACTAGAGCAGTGATTCCTCATAGTTGGAGTCGCATTGTTCTCCATCTACAGCACTCAAAAGCCCTAGACATGATGGTAGGAGCTTCTGGGAATTGTAATCCAAGAGCATCTGGGCCCCCAATTTGGGAACTACTAGGCTAGAGTCAGTGTGGATTCCCAGTGTGGTATAGTGGGTAGAGTGATGGACTAGGACTCTGGATTACAGAGTTCATATCCCTAATTGGCCATGAAAACTCATTGAGGGAGTGGAACTGGTAAAAACATTCCTTAAATAGTAGTTGTTGTGGGTTTTTCGGGCTCTTTGGCCATGTTCTGAAGGTTGTTCTTTCTAATGTTTCGCCAGTCTCTGTGGCCGGCATCTTCAGAGGACAGCAAACTGTGCTCTGGTGACCACAGATATTCCTTAAATATCTCACCTTGAAAACTCTATTAGGGTCGCTATAATTTGGTTCCAACCTGACAGCACTATAGTTTGGACTTTATTTGTTTATGCCATGTTGAAACCCTCTATTTCACGAGAAAAGCAAGACACCTTTTCTCTAATGGATGTGTTGATTATCATTGCTTCCCATTTCTTACTTGGAGGAATGGGAAATATTTTTATAAACCACAGAAATTACTTTTATAGTGGTACACGTAGTCTGATGACAATTCATCTTCAGTTAATTGCTCCCTAGTCATCGTTCAGCTTGTTTAACTCAAGGGGATTGAGTTGTCTTGGAGATGCTGAATACTAAAATCATCCTTGGCTACTAATGTTTTGATTTGTTTATACTATGTGAAATTTCAGACTTGAATACCAGGAGTATTCCCATACAACAGGCTACAATCTTAAATAGTAAAAAAATAAGCCTCACTGAATATAGTGAGATGCCTGGGAGAAGGTGTACAGGTCAGACTTAGATTTAAGATAAAATAAATTTAAATATCTGCTCAATCTTGAAGTTTAGTGGTTCATCCTTCATCCACATATTTAAACTGCTTTCTCCAGTCTTCCCTGTTGAAAAAAAAGTTAAAGCTGCTAGTACAGGTCTGCTATAAGACTCAGCTGTTTTTGTTTTGTCTAAGTTTTTGTGGATTGCAGGCCACTTCATCAGATGCCTTTATGAAGTCCACAGCAGCTAAGATCAAATAAAAGCTTTTGGGTTTTTTAAGCAAAAACAATGAAGACTTTTTAGCAGCTTAACAGCTAACATGATTCTCTTCTTGAATTTTTGTGTTAATCCATAAACGTAGTAGTCAGTATTTATTTATTTGTGTGTGTCTGAAAATTGCTGTGGGGTGTGAATAAAAGAAACCCAAGATCATTTGAATTCACATGTGATTCATATTAATTACATCTTAGACCTTTGCTATAAAAGTTTGCAAATTTTTTAGAAACACTGTTATATTTCAGTTCACTTGAGAAATAATTTCATTTTCCAGGTTAAGACTATAAAAAGCCTATTGTTCACTGGTAATAAAAATGTGACAGAGTTTTTCATTAGTGATGGGTAGAAATGCTAATATATTGGATAGTGTTTGCAACTTGAAAATCGGAACCAGAGTTGGATGTGAGTTGTTGTTGCTTAGTCGTTAAGTCATGTCCGACTCTTCGTGACCCCAGATGTGTGTACAGTACCTTTAATAGCCTATTTCCTGAGAAGTAGCATGCTTATCTGTATCAGCATGCTGAGGAAAGAAAACAAAACAAACAAACAAACAAAAACATCTATTAGCACTTTAAACACTAACAATTTTAATTCAGCTTGATTTTTTGTGCATCAGTGTCCACTTCCTCAGACACTGGGGTACAAATACAAGGCTGGTATGTTTATACATATCTCGGTGACCAGGTGAGGATACAAATAACAGGCAAAGAGACAATTATGGAGTGAAATAATGGACCTATCAAGCTTACAATTATCAGGTCTTTGCCAGGGCAATAGCTTTAGGGCAGGTGGAATTGGCTGCCATGGGAATGCTAGGAAATGTTCACAGGGGTCACAGTTTGTCAAGGGAAGTGACTGTTTAATATCTATGGGATATTAGAGAAAGCTTTATTATTATTAATATAGAGAGTGTTCCAAGAAGATTTGATTTTTGTTGAGGCCCTTAGAGGTTTACTGGAACCTGTTTGTGTAGCTAATTTCTGTTGCTGCCTCTAGAGTATTTTTTTCTAATTTCTTTTTTTCCTCCTGTAGCCACTTCTAATAGCCTAGGTATATTTCCTTGGAAGTCAGTATTGTATATTTTTGTTCACTTACACCTGAGTGTAAGTTATCTGAAAGCTTAAAGCTGACCTGGCTGAAAGACATGTGAAAAATCTTTGCGTTTTGAAGCAGGGTTTCTGGAAAGATATTCTCTCACAGTCAAAGTGAGCCAGAAATGGAAACAGAGGAAGATCTGAGAAGAAAACTTCTTCAAGTCAGGAAAGAACTACTGGATATAACTGTTCAACACAATGCAGAGGTAAGAACGTCATTTGCATGCTTTTATTTTATTTTATGACTTGGCATTAGCAGTATTGTCCCATGTCCTTTCTACTCCAGATCCACCATGAGAAAGATAAAGATATACTGAAGATCCAGTGCTGTCTTTTTTTTAAAACAAAGTGGTACATGTTTAATTAAGGGCCTTCCAACAGAATTTTAAGTCCACATATGGCAGGCAAGCTGTTTAATTCTCCTTAAATTTGGAAAAGGTTGAATCTCAATCCACCACCATGCTGGTGCTGCAGCACCAGAGTAACAGAACTTCCTCTTCTTTCCTTTCTCGTGGCTCTCAATGCTGCCGGAAAACAGGCTCATGAAGAATGTTCAGCACTCTAGAGCTGTTGTGGTGTTTGGTGGTGGGAGAGCAGTGGGGAGGGGGAAATTGCGCCTTCTTGATTCTGCCGGATAATCAAGAAGTAAAAATAAAAAGAGTTACAAAAATTAAGAATTGTTAACATATATGGTAACAAATTTCTTTTGGGGGCTTTGTGGTAAATGACACAATTAATGGTAATTAATCAGTCTATCAATTTTTTCTTTCTTTTTTTTCTTTTTGGCCTGCAAGGTTGGAGAACATTATGCATCTTGTTTAGTTTTTTGTTGACAACTTAGGGTGGACATGTATGGGTTATGAGACTTACTGTGTAAGCACCTGCTAGTTGTGTGTTTATGAGGCACTTGGGCCTCATATAAGTTTGAGAGGAGACTGAGAAAAATTAATGTCAAATAATTTTCACACATGTCTACTGAAGAGAAGTTCCTCATAGCTGTTGATGTATCTTCTACTTTGGTTGAGGCCGGTGGGGGACATGTAGCCCTACAGGTGTTCCTTCAACTCTCACGAGTCCATGCCAACACACCAAAACTATAGTTTGATTATCCAATTGCTTTTATAGGTATCAAACTATGAGTGCCGGTTTGTCAAGCTTCGAGCAGAATTTGAAAGAAGTGAGGCTGTGCGACAAAGTCTGGAGTATGAACTTGCTGTTGCGAGGAAAGAAGTTGCTAATGAACGGTTTTCAGCAGAGGACAAGTTAGGTGAAGCAAAGAAACAAATTGAACAGTTTGAAGGTAAGTTTCAGAGCCCCTGCAAAACAATGAATCATAGTGGAACACTGCGTTTACACTAGATGTGGATACAATACCTTGGTCTCAGTTGCTTTTATTTTTCCTCCTGGTTTCATCCTTCACCCTCTACATATATTCATAGAATCACAGAACAGTGAAGTTGGAAGGGGCCTACAAGGTCATGAAGTCCAATTCCCTGTTCAATGCAGGAATACGTTTCTTTTATGCCCCCAGTGTTGGAGCACTCACCACCTCTCAAGGTTCCGCTGTCGTAGTGCTCTAACAGATAGGAGGTTTTTCCTGCTATTCAATCAAAATCTGCCTTTACTACATAAATAAGCTTAAAGGAAGTATTGTAACATCTAGAGGCATCAAATTTTAACTCGTGAAACTGCAGAGTGGCCTTTTAGGCCAGACGGGCGGGGTATAAATCAAATAAATAAATATAAATAAATATACATTTTAAACAAATGAAAGAGGTTGCAACCATAGTGCCTCTTGTCCAGTTCTCCTGCAAATCTGCTTGCCCGAAAGCCTTTCTCAGCAAAACTCAAATTCAACATGACATCACATCTCATCTCACATGGTATTTCATCCTGGGAAACAGGGTTGGGGTTGCATCCCCGAAAAGGATGTTGGACTACAATTCCCATTATCCCTTATTATCTCTGCTAGCTCAAGGTGTTGGAAATTGCCATCCAACAACATCTGAAAGACAACATCTTGCCCATCTTGTCTTTTGTGTTGCTTATCTTTGTTTATATTTTCTAGCTCAAATACTGTTGCTGTAACTTAAGGCTGGTGACATCAGTAACAGTGATTTTTCAGAAGCTAAAATATTTCTGCCTTCTCTTTTAAAGCTGCTGTGGCTGTCAGTTAATCCCTTTCATTGTCAGGAACCTGCAGAAGCCATAGGACAGAAGACGGATGTCTTTAATCACTGAAACTCATTGCCACCAGGATGACAGTACCACCACCAGCTGTTTTTGCAAATTGAAGACATCCTCTTCCTGTCCTATGGCTCTAACACATTCCCAATGATGAAAGGAATTACCTGGGAGCCTCAGGATCTTTGAGAAAGAAGTGAGAAATGTATAATTTCTGAAAAATCACTGTTATGGCAGCCTCTCTGTTTATTATTGTTTATCTTATTTACAATTCTAGGTTTTTTAATTTTTAAAGTTACATAAAAGAAAAGTAAATAAAGAAACAGCATAATGAACAAGAAATACAAAAAAGTTATATAGTTAACAAAATAACATAAATCCATTTGAACAATACAGTAAAAGCCTTGTGGCGCAGTGGTTTAACCGCTGTACTGCAGCCCAAACTGTGCTCACGACCTGGGTTTCAATCCCAGGTAGCCGGCTCAAGGTTGACTCAGCCTTCTATCCTTCCGAGGTCGGTAAAATGAGTACCCAGCTCGCTGGGGGGGAGCAATGTGTAGCCTGCATAATTAACTTGTAAACCGCCCAGAGAGTACTTGAAGCGCTATGGGGCGGTATATAAGCAGCACGCTTTGCTTTGCTTTAAAACATATTGTGCGCCTATCCCACCAGGACCATTTGGAGATATAATCACACACACCCATATTAATTCCCCTACCGCTTCCAGAACTGCATTGATTCATTCAAAGGTTCACAACCTTTCCCCTTCATTAATACATAGTCAATAAGCACAGATGTTCGTAAAATATTATTTAACAAGCCTTTCTTAACTTCAAGATTACACATCAGCATTAATAACTGTAGTCCAAATTTCTTTATATAACGTATCTAGTTAGAAATCATATTTTTCTTTCCAATTTCTTGCTGCTATTAACAGCCAAAATTTCAGTATCTTTTTGCATTCGCACCGCCTATGAAAATAAGTACTAACTTTTGACAACCTCTCCAACACATCTTAGACTCGAATTACATGATTACACTTTTGCCAGTAAAAAAATCAACAATACGATTCTGGCCATTTTTAATTATGAGCTTAAAGTGCATTTTGCCTTTATATTTCATAAGCTACATAAACACTAATATTTAAAATCAAATATGACCTGATCTGCCTTTTTGTCATGCACACTCATATTCTCTCTTACTTGCTTGCTCCCTTTCTCTCTACTTCTCTTTCTCTCTCACACAGAAAATACAACTCTTTTAAAGCTAACTTGTAATATTGGACATATTTTTTTCATGTGGAAACAGACAAACCAAAAGCCTTGGGCTTTCTGTATCTATTGTATTGGAATGGCTGTTACAACATTAAGAGAAAAATATCAGCAATATCTAAAATCAAGGCCATGGTCTCCTGAGGGCCTTGCTTCTCTGGTTTTTGCTAGGTGTGGCTGAATTAATGTTTTTTTCTCCTGTATTGCTCAGTTCTTTTTCTGTTTAAATACTTGGAGTTGATGCTGTAATGCCTACTTTGTCAAACCATGCTTCCCCAAAAATAAGACAGGGTCTTATCTTAATTTTTGCTCCAGAAAACACATTAGGGCTTATTTTCAGGGGATGTTTTATTTTTTTCATGTACAGCAGCCTGCATTTATTCAAATACAGTCATGCCACCTTCTGGTTGCTGCACAATGGTGGAGAGAGGGGTTTCACTTGATTGGGGCTTATTTTCAGGGTAGAGCTTATATTACGATCAACATGAAAAATCATACTAGTGCTTATTTTCAGGTTAGGTCTTATTTGGGGGGAAATAGGGGTTTCTCTAAAGCAGAGGTTCTTAACCTTTTTAGTGGTTGGCACCCCATGGAATCTCAAAATACATTATCCCACAACCTTGAAAAATATGTTCCAATGTATTTATTAGAAAATTACATTTCTTTTTCGTGGCCTCTGTGAATGCACACATATGGGTATTGTCTGCGTCTGCGCTGACTCTCTCGGAAGATTCTAGAGCTAAAAGTAACAGTTTTATGGTGTGATCCTCCATGAGGTATATGCTCCTCCCATCCACCATCTTCCCCAGTTCCTTTTTTCCTCCGAGCTGAATGGTTCTCAGGAAAGATTGAGCGCTTTGCTTTTTGCCTTCTGGCTATTTTTCTAGGCTCCTTTGAGCTTTTTGTTTGCTTATTTTTACTTTAATTGCCTATTTAGTGATCCTCCACATCTTTTGTTTGCCTAATCGCCTTCCCACGGTTTTTATTCCCTTTTTTCCCCTTCCCCTTCCCCCCCCACTAGTCTTTCGCTTATGGCCTCACCGTCTCCTTTCAAACGATGTACTACTTGTGCAAATAAAATCGCACTTTCCGACGGTCATAGCCAGTGCCTTTTTTGCCTGGGTAAGGAACATCCGACCCATTCGTGCCCCACTTGTAAAAACCTAGCCAAGCCGGTACTTAAGCAGAGGTTCCAAAGACTTCGGTCTTACCTTTGGCAAATGGCCATGAATCCTCCTGCTGCTTCTTTGGAGGCTGCTAGATCTCCTGCTCTCTCAGACGATAGGTTCCAGCGGGCCAGTCTACCTCTGACTCTACGTCTGTGCTACCAGCTAAGGACACTGTTGAGAAAGCAAAGACGTCTGGTAAGTACAAATTGCCCTCTTCGCAAAGATCTTGAGCACACGACCCAGGCCCCCCAAAAAAACCCTAAGCCTGCTCCTAAGAAGCTCAGGAAGGACAGACTTCCCCGCATGGAGCCTCCTCAGCCTTCCCTATCCTCCCCTGTCCTCGAGGAATCATCCAGAGAGGCCCCTGATTTAGCCTCGGATGTAGAAGACATCCATGATGTTGCGGGCCCCCCATAATACCACTTCAAACTCTGAGCATTGGCTTCATTGGGGCTGCGCCACAGTCCAGCCCGGCCTCAGCCCATTCCAACCCTGACTCAGGGCGGGCAGCTGAAAGCTCGGTATCCGATCCGGAGGTTCCCACTTGTCCTCCATGGAAGAGAACGGAAAAATGAAAGCACCTCTCTCCACCGAGGTCTGTGGCATCACAAGGCGATTTCTGCGCCTTCCCCATGGTACCGTATCCGTGTTTTGACCCCTACATCTGGCAAACCCTGTATGAAAGGTACCAGTCTGAACAGGCTAAATGGCCCCAAACAAAGCTGGACCTCTCCCAGGCCGCCCCTTTTATGGACTTGAACCGCCTCCGTGCGTCCACTTCTGCCCCAGCAGTCTCGGCTCCATCTGCACGCCTTTCTGCCCCATCTAAGTTGACCTCACTACCTCAAAAGCGAGACAAATCTTGCAAGGCTGTACCTCCACGTCTCGCACCTCCGATGCCAGACCCGATGCCGCCCCAAGACCCTTTCGAGGTGATGCCAACTCAACAACACCAAGCCCCCATGACATAGAGTTTTGGTCAGTCAGACTACCCTTCATCTCCAGGCTCTCCTGCATCTTCGGAGGCACAACACTCTCAGTCCTCCTATGAATCCAAGCTACCTCCCCTGCTTCCAGATACAAGGGATAGCTATGCTTCGTCTACTTTGGACAACTTCTCCTACTCTACCCTTATCTTCTAACTGGCACAAGCTCTGCACCTCGATACCGAACAGCCCCTGTCTACTGATGCCGACCCAGTGTTCGACGACATCAATCAGGAGCGTCCCACTCCTTTGAGTCTTCCTTTCAATAAGTCTATCCTTCAACTTATTAAAGACACTTGGGGGAAAACCCCTTCCACTATGCAAATCTCTCGCCGTACCGATGGTCTCTATAGGACCCATGGTGTCGATGCCGAATTCCTCAATAAGCATCCAGTGCCTACCTCCATCATAGTTGAGTCCAGTCAAGCTCGAACCCATGCCAGGCATGGTTTCTGTCCCTGTTCAACCCATTGACAGACCTCCCATCCTCACTACTGTCGGTAACACCGGAGCTAGCCTCCCAACTCGACTGGTGGACTTGCCCAGACAATCTCCTCATCGGCAGACCTTTCTCCCCCCTGCGACCTTCCATACAGGTCACAACCGACGCCAGCCCAACAGGATGGGGTGCCCACTGCCTTCAGCACACAGTCCACGGGCTCTGGTCAACACAAGAACTGCCACTTCACACAAACCATCTGGAACTGTTGGCAATCATCAAGGCGTTCCATGCCTTTCTTCCCCTGATCCAAGGATAGGTAGTGCAGTTGGCAACAGACAACACTACTGCACTCTTCTATGTCAACAAGCAAGGAGGCACCCACTCCCCTTCTCTGCTCTACCTAGCTGTCAACTTCTGGGAGTGGTGCTATTCCAACCATGTTTTCCCTATTGCTGTCCACATTTCCACCAACGACAACGCCTTGGCCGATCGGCTCAGTCGGCTTCCGACGAGAACTCACGAATGGACCCTGAACGATGTCATATTCCAGAGACTATGCTGACGATGGGGCACGCCTTCAATAGACCTCTTTGCATCCAATGCCAACAAGAAATGTGCCCAATTTTGCTCCAGAGCAGGAGACGCATTCCTGATGGACTGGTCTCACGATCTTCTCTACGTATTTATTTATTTATTTATTTTATTTTATTTTATTTCCCCCTCTGCCTCTCATCCAGAGGGTAATCGTCTGTCTCCGGCAAGACGGCGCCAACGCGATCCTGATAGCCCCGTACTGGCCCCGCCAGCCATGGTTCACTCACCTGGTATTGATGTCGTTGGACATGCTCTGTCTTCCTCTCCACCCAGATCTCCTCTCGCTTAACCATGGCCTCGTCCTTCTCCCCGATGTCACCTCTCTCAGTCTTGCAGCTTGCTGGATTGTACAGACTATTTCCCTGGCTTACAACTTGTCGGGAAAATCCCCTCCAGAACATTTGACAGCTCATTCAACCAGGGCACTGTCCACCTCTACTGCCTTTCAAGGTGGCACCGAGGTTCCTGACATCTGTCGTGCCGCTACGTGGTCCACACCATCCACGTTTGTCAAACACTACCGGCTGGACATCAGAGCACGCCAAGATGCGCATTTGGCAGAGCTGTCCTGTCATCCTTCTTACCGTGACGACCCACCAACCGGTAAGTGCAGCTTGCTAGTCACCCATATGTGTACATTCACAGAGGCCACGAAAAAGAAAAAGAGGTTACTTACCTGTAACCATAGTTCTTTGAGTGGTCCTCTGTGAATTCACACAACCCGCCCATCCTTCTCCTCTATCCGTCACGGGTTAAATATGTAATTCGTTAATTCTTTCCTTCATATCCAGCGGATAAAATTCAGGAACTGGGGAAGATGGTGGGTGGGAGGAGCATATACCTCGTGGAGGATCACACCATAAAATTGTTATGTTTAGCTCTAGAATCTTCCGAGAGAGTCAGCGCAGGCGGAGACAATACCCATATGTGTGAATTCACAGAGGACCACTCAAAGAACTATGGTTACAGGTAAGTAACCTCTTTTTATTACTGACTGACTGACTGACTGACTTACTTACTTACTTACTAAGATTAGGGATTACATTTATTGCAAAACAATTTATTTACTGAAAAACATACACATACATGTATTGACATAAAATTAAAATGTCTCAATTTTTAGTGGCTGATTTGTTGCTTATTTGTAATAATATTTTAAAAGCAGGGTTCCTTTTTTGAAAGAACTACGTGTATGTCATCACTTGCCTTTAAGCCATTTCTGATTTTTGTTTTTGTATGAAAATCCCATTTCACACAGATAGAAGGTAGCAAATGGTAGAAGTGCCTGCAATGTTGCCTTTGCCAGTTGTGGAAATGGTTCTAAATAAGCAAACCCGAATTGTTCTAAGTCCAGTTTTTCAAATTCCTTTTGAATACGTGCATTGGCCCATATTTCAGTAAGATAGTCTTTTATTAAATTACTGTCGTCTATAGAATTAAGGTCAAAAAGAAATGGATCCAGTATCTGCCTCTGCTCTTTGCCAATATCTTCTGTGGAAAAATATCCATGAAAAAATGAACTCAATTGTTGCAAATGTACTACAAGTTCAGGTAAAATTATGATTTTTTCATTTTCCAGAATGATTTCATCAAGCAAGGGAAAGTTTGCAAAATTACCATTTTCAACTCAACGTATCCAAATTTTTAGTTTTTCAATAAAAGCAGATAATTTTTCAGTAGCCGTTATTATGTTCTTACCATATCCTTGCTTTGATAAATTTAATTCATACATGCAATGTGTTATTGTAACTTGTGGTACTTCTTTCTTCATATACACAAAAAATTGGAATTTTTGCCTAATATCAAAGGGGCAGCATCAGTACAAACTGAGCCTATTACATCCATTGGTATACTGTATGATGTTTCAAAAGAAAGTCTTTAATGAGATTCAAAACATCATTTCCTTTTGCCGTCAACTCCAGTTGCTGACAACATAAAAATTCTTCCAAAATTTCCTTTTCCTTTATATTTTGCACAAATACTAATAGCTTACTGCAATTATCAACATCAGTTGACTTGTCTTATTTAATACTCACTTTCAGAGGACTAGCTTTAATATCTTGTACTACTTGCAGTAAAATATCCTGACAGATATCTTGAATCAGCAGTCAAATTGCATCATTAGAGAGTGGAATCTTCTAAATTTTCATGTGTTTCAGAACCTAATACAGTTTTCACAGTTTCCAATGTGCATGGTTTTACCAATTCCTTAATTATTTATGAAGATTCCCCCCAGCTCACAGATATGCCACCTGATAAGAAGCTTCTAACAAAGGCTTCTGAACTGTTACAAAGTCAAATTTTATGATAGTACAGTGGTGCCTCGACTTATGAACTTAATCCGTCCCAGAAGATGTTCATAAGTTGAAATGTTCGTAAGTCGAATCAGCATTTCCCATTGAAATGCATTGAAACCTGATTAATCCGTTCTGGCTGTTTTTTGTTTGTATGTAGAGGCGCTGGTTGTAAGTCAAAGCATTCGTTCCCATATGAACGAATGTAAAACCAGTTAGTCCATCCTCTACCACTACGGGGAGAATTATTGTTAACCTAAGATGACTTAGGTTAAAAAAAGAGCAGGAAAGAAGGGAGAGAAGGAACAATGGGGAAAAGAGGAAAGAAAGAAGGTCATCACTGGGACACACAGACCCCTCAGACAAAGGTTTGTGCTTTTAAGCACAAAAAGAGAGAAGACAGAGAGAGAGAGGACAATTGGGGTGGGGGAGAGTTTGGAGTCGAAAACACATTTTAAACCCACACATGCTAAACCCACACATTTTACACCAACACATTTTAAACCAAACACCTTTTAAACCAAACCAAGCACCTTTTAAATAAAACACATGTTAAACCAAACCAAGCACCTGGGGAGCATAGAGAGAAGACAACGCGGGGGGGGGGGGCGACTTGAGTCTAAACATTTTAGAGCACAACAGCCAGCACAGACACTTGCAAAAAATTTCTGCTTTTAAAACCAAAAGACTAAAATCCATTTTAAAGCACACCAGTCAGCACATACCCTTGCAAAAAAATTTCTGATTTTAAAACCAAGCTTAGAAAAATTATGGGATTTTTGGACTACAACTTGACGAATGCTAAGCTAACATGACAGTGGCCATGTTGGCTAGGAGACTAAGGGAACTGTAGTCCTAAAAGGTAACTTTTCCAAGCTGTGCATGTATATAGTCGTGCCCTTCTATCTTACTTGGACATTCCCTGTTTTTGACAAAATATTGCTGCTGTTTGACCATTGACCCTCATTTTTATTTCCTATCAGATGCTTTGAAGTCTGAGACTATCAGAAAGTGTCTGGACTTTTCATAGTACAGATCATCCTATACCAGCACTGGGGTCCTCCATTTCTTTCGGATTGCCACTCTCATCCTTACCCTCCAGCATGGAGGATACCACAGCTGAGAAAGACTAATGTAGACTGTTTCTAATCCCTCCCAATTTCAAATGAAACATAGAGAAGAAACTTTATAGGATGGATACCCAAGAATACAATGCTCTATTGGCTACTTTTTCAAAAAGCCTTCCTCATAATACATACATTTTAAGCTATTCAGCCATCGTCTTACTGTGTCTTAACATCAAGGTGGAATATAGGCACAATAGAAGTGCATGGTAAATATCTCTTTTATTGTCAGTATAGCTTTGGAAAATAGCACTTTTTGAAAATTGCTTTTTATATAATAAAGAAGGAAAGTTCTTCAAATGTTAGTGATTTTTTACTAGTATTGTAAATTCAGTTAGCACAATACCTTCTATTTCTTTTTGTTAGCAATGATTAGAGCTTACCAGCAGAAATTGAGTGACATGGAGAGAAGCTATCATGTTGCTAAGAAGCAATGGGATGAGAGAGAACAAAGACTTATAAATGATGTATCAGAACAGGAACTAATTATTAATACTTGTAAAAGTGAATACGAGTCCCTTTTGAAGGAGAGGACTAAGCTGGACCACATGTTGAAGGTATGACTTTATTCACATTGTAGTTGCTAGAAAAATATGGAATGATATCTCTTCTTCCATCTTTATCTTATTGTTATTGCTGTGGTCATTATTACTTTTAATCTATTCTTCCCTGAGAAAGATTCCCAGAGATTGTGAAAGGATTGGTAAAACTGCCCCTCCCATCAAGCGTAATGTCTAAAAGCAATGGCACAAAAAGACAGGGGGACTGCAAGGGAAGAGAGAGAGAAACCTCAATGTGGGAAGTAACTTGACCTTGGAAACTGTTCTGTCTAGTAGGAAGGGTATGTGCTTTCTTGGCCAAGAGGTGGAGCCAGACTGATTCTTTTCTGGCCTTGTCTTGGGTGGCAAGAGGGACAGACTCCCAGTGCATTGTGGTTCCCTGGCCAGTGGATGAGACCAGAGTATGCTGCTGTTCAGCAATTTCTGTCTTACCTCCCCTTTTGTCCTCACAACTACGAGGCTGAGATAGGTGGGAAGACAGTTCCTGGCTAAAACAGGTGGGTTTCTTAAAATGGACATAACAAAACAATTCAGTATAAGCTTAAATAGCATCCTGAATATTTCTTTTTTTAATTGTGTATGTTAATTCTTTTGCTTCAGATGTTGATTTCATCCCCACCACCACCACTTTATAGTGTGCAACAAATACTGATTTTTTAAAATATCTGTAATTCCACTACAGGCTCTACTGAAATGAAGGTCATAAGTCTTAAGGACTGATTCCACAGTTCAAACACCGTTCATCTTTAAGGCACATTCTATAAGCTGCAGTGTGCATCTTTTCTTTCTTTCTTTCTTTTAATATGTTAGCAAAAGGACCAGGCTTTCTATAGGATGGAATAGTGGTAGGTTTGATGAACCAAAGCATCCTGGCAAATTCCACAGCTGCCAGTGTTGGGCACATTGTTTCTTTTCATTTGAGCAAAGACACAGCAGTTGGGACCCTCAACATATTTCCTGCCATGGTGAACTCCTACAGCCCTTGGTGGAGGAGGTAGCCAGGTACAATACAGTAGCTCTAGTCCTCAAGCTCCCCCCCCCCACACACACACACACCTTGCTTCAAACTGTATGAAGAGGACAGTTATGTCCTTGTTAAGGAATACTGCCTTCAAATGTCTGGTGACCTATAACAGACTTCAAACGTTCTGTTGCACTTAAATTAACAATTAAATACGACATGTTAACATGCAACAGCCCATGAGATCACACTTCGAGGGGACCCTAAGTATGCATTACAAGTTTTTTACATGTCTAGAACTTCTTAATTTTGGAGCTGTGGATCTGACAGTCAAGCGTGCATTCTCATTTAATTTCCCCATTCTAGTTCTTTGTATCTTGTTACTATTGCTTTTGCAGCTGTTTCCTGGGACAAGATAATCAGACTAGGGCACCTTGCTTTGTGTCTCTGCATGTAATCTTTTGAAGAGTGTAGTGTGGCACCATATCCCTGTGCAAACAAGTACCTCTGCTCTGTAGAAAGTAAAAGGCCATATCGGCTTGGTAGGTAGGTTAGGGTAGTGTTTCTCCTGTATAGGAGTTCTCTGTCTTACATATTGCTGTCTTCCCATAAACAATCAGTAGATCTGCCCTGGAGAAGATGGGTGGAGGTTTTTGGTACAAGCAATGAACCAGTCTGGCCTTATGCAGAACCACAAGAAGTCCTTAAACATTGGTTTGGTTCATATGAGTCCCCCTCCCCTCAAACTGGAGCTTGCTTCCATACCAGGAGCCCAAATTCTGTATCAAACTGGGGGTTCTGATTTATGGGTAACATTGTCATAATTTGGTCTGTTCAGATAGAGTAGATCCATTTTCTCGTTTTTACTAGAAGTAGAATCCCTTTTCATTACCATACTGTGTCAGGGAGCAGGGGGAAGAAAGAGCTCCCACATGTTGTAAATATGTGCTCAATATTTATAGATGTAAGGTAAGGCCTTTCCAGTCACCCATCAGCTAGTAAGTGGCCTTCTCTGTGCCTCCACCAGTACAGCGGGACTGAAATTACTGGAAGCTGCAGATTGATGTTAATTAAAGAGTTCCTGCTTTGATTTTGGAATATGTGTGACTTCATCTCATTGCACATGAGTTACACACAATCCAAGGTGAATTAGGAAAGATCAGCATTCTTCACTAGGTGGCAATCCTGCTGCACTGGCAGAGCTTACAGCTACTTGATGCTCTCTGCGAAGGAAAACAGTCATGCCCAAATTGTTCCTTATTCTTCCTAAACTTATGAACGGTTAATGCTAGAAGCAGCATGCCTGTGTCATGAATTCTGACTGGTCCTTTTAATATCAAAGTTTTTAATGTGACACCAATGATTTTATTTAATTACACTGTGTTCTCATGAAGGAGACTTTGGAACAGCAGAAGGAGCAGAAGAGCTTGATAGAGTCAGAGATCAGGGAAGAGGCAGCAGAGGAATTTAGGTGTCAGGCAGAGCAATGGAAAGCAGAAAGAAATGAACTCCAGTTTCTGTTGCAGGTATTCTTTGTTACATTAAGCAGTATAACTGCTAGCTAAAACTAAACGTCTGTATTTAACAGTTACGCATCAAATTCTGTGAAGACTGCAGCTGTTCTTAAAGTGAGACTTAGTTTTTGAAGAAACATTTAAAACACTTACTGTAATGAGTGTGACATTTACCACGTGGCCCCTGCTTGCTTCCCCACAAACAAAGGGCTCACGCTATGTCATCCCACCTGCAGATAACAATTGAGACGTTCTCTCTTTTCCTCACTGCCACCAGTGGATTTCCTTTATCCACAATATAAAGAACTTTAGTCAGACATTTGTCTGGTTACTGTCAACAGAACAGTATTAAATTTAACCAGAATAACAGATGTTCTTTATTCAATGCATACAACAATCAAATCATTAAAATGTCATATATCTTGCCACATAACCAATCACCACCTGCTCTATTAACCTTGACCAGCTTATCTCTATTAGGATCTGTTCTCACAATCTCCCTGACTATCTCTCTCTCTGTATCTCCCTCATCTCCTCTGCCAAAACCTTCTTATACCCACTGACTCCGCCCCTCCACTCCTCTCATAGGCTCATGCAAATGAGATATTGAATATCAGTAACAGGAATGACGTGGGGCAATCATCACAATGAGAAATCTAAACTAAAAACTCATGTCAGGTAGCCAGAATGTGGTAATCCATCATGGTTGCTATCTCCCCCCTCACCTTTTAAAAAGACCAGCTATCTTTTTTGGGGGAGGTTTGTAGAAATCAGTCTATATATTCCCTTGGCTCCATGTTTTTATTAAAATACTCTTCATATCTACATGCCTACTGGGCTAGTGAAGGTTTTTATTTGGTATTTGTCTTGGTCTTTTAAAATGATGCAAATGTGAATGTTGTTGGTAGTTAAGTTTATCTGCATGTTTAAAAGTACACAAATGTGGACTGAGAACCTCTAATTTTATGTGCTTATGACTATTTTGAAAATGCTTGCTTTTTATCTTATACAATCAGATGGAAAACTTCAGACTGAAACTGAGTCTTCTAATCTCTTTTTATGAAACGTTGTCAGCAACAGTGACAGAAAATCTTTGGACTGCGGGCATGGATTTATTGTCTGTGACAGACAGGAGTGCAAACTTCAGCTTTTGAGGGGTTCTCTCTAGGAAAAAGGAGAATTCATCCACCATATTTTTCAGGCAGATACAATAATGAAAGTTTGTCCCTAGGGTTCTTCTGTCTTAGTGTTTCCTTGCTTAGAGAAGACTGGATGTTCTGTAAGAAATACAACAGCATCATCTTGTGGCTCACAACACAGTAATGCATAGTAGACTTTAAAGTTTATTTTAACAGCTGTGTTTGCAGTTCATTTAAGCACACAGGAGTGGAAGCAGTGGTGTTTAAGTTTCATTGATGTTTCAAGAATAAAATGGTTAAATCCACCAACTTGTGCATAGCTGGACTGAACAGTAGAAAAACAACTGTATCTTTAAAATGTTAAGCCTTCCCAGATGAAAAATTGCTATTCTAGCGTTTTATTCAAGTAATAACTGTATTCAGACAATTGTTTCTTGGCTCATCTTCATGCTGTCTTATGTGAACAAGAAATAACACCTTTTTTAAAGTGAGTTTCCTAGTTTGACTGAACTTAGAAACTAGTTAATAATTTTGAATAGAGATGGGTACAAACCACCAGTTTGGTAATTCAGTGTGGGTTTCTTCATCAGCTGCACAGCTGATCTGTGACTTAATGCCCTGCGCCTTCCGGTGATTGCCCACTCAGAAACAGCACCCAGGGAAGGAAGGGGAGGGAAGTTAGGCCAGTAAACAAATTGTGCCAAATCTCCGATTTGTGCCCATCTCTACTTTTGAAATAAGTTGTGAATACCTGTAGTTGCACAAGTAAGTTTCCCCTTCTTCTGTCCTTCTGAATTTGCTTGAGATAGTCAAGAAACCCTCTAGAACAGCGGTCCCCAACTTTTTTGGGACCACGGACTGGTTGGGGGCTGTGGGTGTGTTCCGCTCACAGGTGGGTGTGTCACGCTCATTGGGTGGGTGGGTCACATGGAGGGGTGCGAGCACAACATGCTCCTCTGCAAGCGCGATACTCCCACCGTGCAGGTGGGGGGGGTGGAGATCCATGTCCGCGGCCCAGTTCAAGGAAGCCCACGGACCGGCACCAGGCCGCAGACCAGGGGTTGAGGACCCCTGCTCTAGAATAGATTTTTAGGTTTCAAGGAGGGGTAGACAGGAAAAGGGTAATCTGTTCTGCCAGTGAAATCTGTTCCACTGGATGGAATGGAAGGACATGATTAGATCTAGTCCATCATGCTAGAAACATTTAAGCCAGATCTGGAAGGATTCCAAAATACCATGTAGTCCAGCCCCATTACCAGAAATCCATAGCATCCTTAACTCATAGCCATCCAACCTCTGCTTACTTTAGACACCTCCAGCAAAGGAGAGTCCACCAGCTTCCAAAGTAATTGGTTTCACTGTTAAAAGCTCTTATTGTCAGAAAGTTCTGAATGTTTGGTTAAAATCATCTTTCTTATAACTTGAGTCAAAAAAACATGCTTGGTGTTGTGTAAGAGGAAACGGGAGTCTCTGAGAGGGAGAGGGAGATTTTAAACCAAACAATTTCAAATCATGCAGTTTGTGGCCTGTCCATTTGAGATAAGATAGGACATTAAAACTCTCTATAGGCTTGAACTTAGAAAAGAAAAAAGGGAAGAGAACCTCTGCCAAATCAATTAAACCTGACAATAAGAAGGGAAGAAGCTTTGCTTCATTAAAGTAAAGGCAGTAAAACTCAGGGTAAGAGAAGGAAAATGAAATGAAATAGAATTGAGAATCAGTTGGCTGGCCGCCTACCGCAAAGTCCTGTAGACGTGTGTTTACCAGAGGTCTCCTCCAGCACTTGAGAATGACCTCTTTCCACCTGGGGGTGAAACGGTTCGTCAGTCCCTCTGACACGCTCCTCCACAAGCGTGAGACGCCCACCTGCAGGCGTAACACACACACCCATGAGCACGGTGGGTGTCCCCGCACCCCAACCGGTCCATGCACAAAGCCCGCACCCACCCCAACCAGTTTGCAGTCCAAAAAACGTTGGGGACCACTGATCTAGAACAGTGGTTCTTAAACTTTGTTACTCAGGTTGTTTTTGAACAGCAACTCCCAGAAACCCCAGCCACCAGAGCTGATGGTGAAGGCTTCTGGGAGTTGCAGTCCAAAAACATCTGAGTAACAAAGGTTAAGAACCAGTGATCTAGAAGATGTATCTTAGTGATTGGCAAAACATACCCAACATATTGTTGCTTAGTGTAATAAATCACTCTAGAGTGGGTCAATTGAATTAATGGAGATTCAGTGAGTCAACTCCTCCCTAAGTTCCATTGATTCGAACAGGCCTACTCTAGTTGCAACTGACTGCTAAAGTAAATCTCTGTCAGAGTAGAGCTGTTTGAATCAATGGAATTTAGGGAGGAGTTGACTCACCAAATCCCCATTTATTCAACAGTCTACTTTAGTTAAATTTATTATATTAAGCAACAGGATTTTGGCCTATGAATGATGAATCATTTCATCCTGATTTGCAATTTACTTGTATCAAAGTTTGATATCACAAATACTGGGAGAAGGAAACTACAGTGGGGTCTTGACTTAAGAACTTAATCCGTATTGGAAGGCGATTCTCAAGTCAAAAAGTCTGTAAGTCAAGTCTCCATTGACCTACAGTGCATTGAAAACTGATTAATCCCGTAACAGGCCGTTTTTGTTCCATTTTGGTTTTTTTCTGGTCTGTAAGTCAAATCTCAGTCTGCAAGTCAAACCTAAATTTTGCGGCCAGAGAAGTCTGTAACTCAAAAAGTCTGTAAGTCAAGCCGTCTGTAAGTCAAGGGTCCACTGTATGTGGCTGGTATATATTAAAAGAATATAAAGAGAGAGTAAGATAGCCATTATGGTGTAGTGGTTAGAAAGAGGGACTGGGATTGGAGAGACCCACATTCAAATCTCCACCTAGCCATGAAATTCACTGAATAGCCTTGAGCCAATTGCATTGTTTTAGTATAACTCATCTTCAATAGTTATTGCTATTTTGAAGATAAAATTGGTGTATGTGTGTGTGTGAGAGAGAAAGAAAGAGAGAGAGAAGTAAAAAGAAGTGAAATAAATTTGAGTGTAGCTTTTTACAGATCTGTAAAGAAAAGTGGGATATAAATGTAATAA
The DNA here is from genome assembly GCF_051106095.1 of Pogona vitticeps. NCBI lineage: Eukaryota > Metazoa > Chordata > Lepidosauria > Squamata > Agamidae > Pogona > Pogona vitticeps. The sequence continues at coordinate 222,935,147 of NC_135784.1, read as the reverse complement.
CTACATAAGGCATCACTATGCAGTGAAGAGAGGAGTCTTCAAGCTGTGTACTCAGAAATTGGTGTAAATTTGTTGAAGTTATGAACATGGGGCCATTTCAAATGACTTTCATTGAGACCCTGGGCTTCAAGAGTAAATTGTCATTTGCTGTTATGGAAAGCAACGATGTACTCACCTCAGTCCAAAACAGTTTTTTAAAGAAGTCATATTGGGCCATACTTAACAATTGCTGTGATCAGAGTTACTGCTTAAAGCGAATAGCATGGAAATATGGAACTGATCTGGTGATTACGGAAATTGGCCTAAATTCTCTTGCCATCTGAAGCAAGAAGTGAACTGCCTCTCTCCACTGTGCCCGTACTTCATATTGTTCTGCTATGCCTTCATTGCCATAGATCTGGAAGGAGCAGTGAAAGACTGCGCCCTCTTGAACCTATACAGCTTCAGCTTTAAAGACTACACCTTTAAAGCCTGCTTTTGCAGGGTCCTGACTGCCAGGTATTGGGGGCGTGGTGATCTGGGAGGCCCGAGCCAGTTATTTTGGAAGCTGCCAGTTCTGAAGAGTTGAACAGAGCAGCAGCAGTGCTGCCAAGTGGGAGGAGCCTGTGCAGGGTAGAAGAAAGTAGCCAGTTGATTATCTGCTACTTTGAGGCAACCACTTTGTTTAATTGTGGGGCTGGCCTTGACCTCAGCCTCTGCTGTTTGAGGGCTCTGAGGGCAGGTTCCTTTCTCAACCCTTGCCTCTAAAAGTCATTTTTGCTGGAGCTTTCTGCCAGCAACTCAAGCTGAGGTGGTAACTCTTTTCTTTTCCATCAGGAGAGTGACAGTGCAATGCAGAATGTTCAGAAGAAAATCCAAAACCTGGAAATGGAACACAGTAACTGTTCAGAAGCTCTGAGACAGCAGATGAGTGACCTTGAATTCAGTGCAAAACGAGAGGCTCAGCTTAAAAAAGAACTTGAGGTCAGTGCTCCTCCCTTGTCAGCTGCTTGTATAAACATATCCTTTGTATTACTGTGTTTGGGTTTTATCGCAAGGGTAGCTGTTAATGACTAGTACAAATGGTCAGGTTTGCGTGAGTAAAGTATGCAGCTAAGGAGAGTTAATTTTCACCACAGTGATTGGTGAGTTTTGAAATCATTTTTCCAAGCCTACCAGTTATAGAACTTTAGTGGTAAATACAATATTCCTTCAAGTCAGTAGTTCCCAACCTTTGGTCCCCAGATGTTATTGGACCAAAACTTCCAGATGTCCTCACAGCTAGCTGTGCTAGCCAGGATTTCTGGGAGTTGTAGTCCAAGAACATTTGGGGATACAGATTGGGGACCATTGCGTTAAATGATGGATGTCAGATAAAGCTGGCTTTTAGAAAGTTTTTTTCTCTTGTTGCTAGTCCTCATTGTTATATATACTTTCCCTACCCACATATGTATCTAGCAATCACACAAACCATGATCCATTCATCAGGATGGGGAGTCAGCAAGAGCACTGTGTTGGGGAGATGGTTGTAGTTCTAGTTTTGTCAGCATTTGATGAGAGAAGTGGATTTCACTTATTAACCAGGATTTACAACTACTTATGCCACTAACTTTCTAAGCGACACAAATGGGGGGAAAGAGGTACGCACTCTAAGGACAACTGAGTGTGGTGCACAGAATGTGATAGCTTTTTCAAAGTTAAGAACTGGGCCCAGTTCCGATGTGGTGTTGGTGTTGTCATTGCTACTGGAAACTGTAAAACAGAGAGCAGTGTGGTTCAGCCTCCTTACACAGAATGACCCCATGCCGATGTCATAGGTTCCCATGACTGGAGAGCGCTAACATAGGGTAGTGTTGGATATAGGAGCATCTGTCAGGTTATCTCTAGATATTAGATTCACAGGTTATAAATGTGACGCTACTGGCACAGAGCCCACCCATACAGAAATGACTTGGGACAGCTTCTTGTGTGTCAGATTCATGTTGGCGTTAATTACTTTCTTTACATTTTATGAATACTTCATTGAAATGATTTTGCTTCTAATTTTACATTCAGCAAGAAGGGAGATAAGAGGTGAGGTGGGCAAAACTCATAAAATGTGTTGCTCTGATGCCTGGTGCTTCACATATTAACAAGCAAAATTGTTGACCATTTTGATTTCCCTCCATTATAAATGTTTCCTTGTTTCTAGCTTATAGCAAGAAGCAGATTCAATGAAGCTTTTCCTCAGTTTTTCTATCTAAGCTGCTGTAAGCTCTTCATGAAACTGCCAATTGGATGGTAGATGATCAGGAGTTGGGAATAATAATAATAATAATAATAATAATAATAATAATAATAATAATAATAATAATAATAATAATAATAATAATAATAATAATAATAATAATAATAATAATAATAATAATAATAATTTATTGTCATTGTAAGTATATACACAGTATACCATACAACGAAATTCACAGACACCCAGAGACCAGACACATGCACACACATAACATTCCCCAAACACTCCCCACCCACTAGAAGTCCCCCACTAAAAATACAAACATCTACACCTCAGGCCAAGTAACACAGTCCAACTAATTATTCACTACTGGTGGTCTCTAAGCTCATTATTAATTGCAATTATAGCTCTAGGATAAAAACTATTTAGAAAACGTGTGGTCTGAATCTTAATTGTTCTATATCTTCTGCCAGACGGTAACAGTTCAAAAAAGTTATAAGCAGGATGGGAAGAGTCTCTCAGGATGCTGTGTGACTTCCTCAGACAGCAGGATGTGAAGATGTCATCCAGGGTTGGTAGCTGGAGCCCGATGATATTCTGGGCAATTTTAATGGTTCTCTGTAGAGCTTTTTTGTCCGCTACAGAGCTACTCCCAAACCATGCCAGAATGCCATAAGTTAGGACACTCTCAATGGTGCTACGGTAGTAGGACAGAAGTAAATGCTGTGATAAATTTAACTTCCCGAGCATTCTCAGGAAATACAGCCTCTTCTGTGCCTTCTTTATTAGCATGTTGGCATTTATAGTCCATGAGAGGTCCTCTGAGATGTAAGTACCCAGAAATTTAAAACTACCAACTCTCTCCACTTCCTCACCGTTTATGTACAGTGGTAAATGTACATTTCTCTTCCTCCTAAAATCAATTATGAGTTCTTTAGTTTTTTTGATGTTAAGTGTGAGATGATTTTCTTTACACCATAGTATCAATCTTTGTACTTCCTTTCTATAAGCAGACTCATTGTTCTTATTTATGAGTCCCACCACTGTCGTATCATCCGCAAATTTAATAATTGCATTGGTGTTATATAGTGGGGTGCATTCATGTGTGTACAGGGAATAGAGGAAGGGACTTAGCACGCAGCCCTGGGGAGCTCCTGTACTTAGTACCAGGGTAGAAGAATGGTGGGATCCCATCCTTACTGACTGTGGCCTATCTGTCAGAAAATCTTTTATCCACATGCAGATCTCCTGAGGTAATCCCAGGTTGATCATTTTTAAAAACAACCTATTTGGTAGAATGTATAGCCATTCAAACATTATTGGACTTCAGATCCGCTTAACCCTTGTCAACTGAGCCCATGATGAGAAACAGCGGAAGCTGCAGCCCAACAATATCTGGAAGACCACACATTCCCTCCATCCCTGCATTAAATAACATGTCTTGCTGGCCCTAAGGTGTTGTTTAGGGCAAGGCTGGCAGATATCAGCATCATTATTGCTGCCGGAAGTGGTAAGTTTCTTGGTTTACACACTTGTGCTAAATGAGCAAATGTCTGTCCTTGCCATGGCTTGCTGCAGCTGTAGTAATGAGTTGTGAGGAGAACTGACAAGTCGGCATCTGCATAGTTGTGTTTTTTGGACTGTGACTCCCAGAATTCCCAAAGTGCTGCTTGGGGAATTCTGGGAGTTATAGTCTGTGCACAACTGTGCCGAGAATTTGTGTGGTTATAATGGAATAAGGTATGTACATGGTATTGCTTGAACCTATTTCAGCAATTCTTACACAGAAGAGATTATGAGGGGGTACTGACAAGTATTGAGCCTTTCCCAGAAAAAAGTGAGCTAGGAAGCTGTAAATTGCAGGGTGTATTGACCAATTTGTCTGCATTCAATGGTGCAAAAATCAACTACCTATGATTTTAAGTTATCTTTCATGTTCCGGTCCAAAGTGAACATGGCAGCACCTCCAGAAAAGTTCAATGTGGAAGAGCATAGGACCATAAACAGGTTCCTGTTTCTCCAAGGGAAAGGTGCGAAGCAGATCCATGATGAAATGTGAAAAACTATGGGTGACAGTGGCCCTTCATATGCAACAGTTAAATATTGAGTTGTCAATTTTAAAACTGACCATTTTGGTGTTGATCTGACTATGCCTGCAAATGTGAAAGCCATCCATGACATGATCATGGAGGACTGTCAAATATTAGCCAAAAGTATTGCTATATATCTGAGAATATCACGCGAGAGAGTTGTTGCCATTATCCACAACGACTTGGAAATGAGAAAGCTGGCAGCAAAGTGGATCCCCAAACTTTTGACAACTGAACAAAAGAAGAAACGTGTGGAGTCATCGGCTGTTTTGGAACCTTTTGCAAGAAACTAGTCAAATTTCTTGGGCAAACTGGTAACTGGTGATGAGACATGGCTCTACTGTTATGATCCTGAGACAAAGGAACAGTCTAAGGAATGGAGGCACAGTGGCTCCCTCAGGCCAAAGAAGTTCTGAGTGTAAAGGTCGGTGCAGAAGCAAATGGCAACAGTTTCTTTTGGGATAAGAAGGGATTTCTGCTGGTGGACAACCTCCGACAGGATTCAACCATCAATGCAAAATATTACTGTGCTTTATTGATGAAGTTGAGGCAAAACATCAAGGAAAATCCTCGAGGAAAGCTCTCCAAAGGTGTCATCCTGTTGCATGACAATGCCTCGCCACACACTGCAGGTGAAACAATGGCAAAACTGACCTCCTTAGGCTTTCAAGTGATGCCCCATCCACCCTATTCTCTTGACCTGGCTCCTTCTAACTATCATCTGTTCCTCAAAGTCAAAAAACATCTAAAGGGACAACAATTTGGGAGTGTTCTGGAGGCAACTGATGCTGCAAATGAATGGTTATACCAGCAGTCAGAAGAATTTTATTTGGAGGGACTTAAGAAGCTGCAGGGCAGATGTCGCAGGTGCATTGACTTCCTGGGGGAATATGTGGACTAGTGTGGCAGTTACAGCTTCCTAGCTCAATTTTTTCTGGGAAAGGCTCAATGTTTATCACCACCCCCTCGTAACGCACAGGCAGCTGCTCCTTCTCTCTCTCTCTCTCTCTCTCTCTCTCTCTCTCTCTCTCTCTCTCTCTCTCTCTCTCTCTCTCTCTCTCTGCTTTACTTTGGAGACAAGGAAAAATTCAGAGTTGCTCCTCACCCATCTGAGCAAAGCAAAAGAAAGCAAATAGTAATAATATAGTGAGAATAGATGCTGCTGCCAAAAAAAATTGCATGCAAGGAAGGAAATCCCTAATCAGTTAAATAGCTGTACTCTGGAAGAATGATAAACTACTGGCCAAAGTTGTTTCTCCTTTTAGTAAGGTGCAGAGGTGATAGTCTGTGAAAATGATTTCCAGCAAAGTTCTTCTTTCATTAATGTAGTTATTTAAAACTGATTGTTGCTATAAGGAATACAGTATTTGTAGTGTTCTTTTATTGCCCTCTAGTGTTTGTAAAAGGACATTTCATAAGCTGAGTTGTCGCAGTAGCTTCAAGCAGACATCATGAGTGCTTCCATATGGAAGACTGAATGTACAACTGCTGCTCTTTTTTGATTTCCTTTCTACAGAGTGGTGTTGCAGTGTGGTGATAGAATCCAAACCTTCCCATACTTTGTCTGTTATTCTTCCACATTTCCTCATACTGGAGAAAGTCTTGACTTCTTTTGAAAAGAGCAGAAGAGCAGCCTTAGTGCAATTCTTCCATCCTGCACCTCACCCCAGCCAAGGAGTGTGATTTTTATATGGGCATGACATTTAGGGAGATTGAGTGAATCCTAACCTTATCAGCTCTTCTAGTAGCAGAATTTTTCAGCCTGCAATTGCCAGGATTCTACCTGGAAGGAAGTGGGGTAAAGCAAATAGTCCTTTTTCTTTATGTTTCTCTTCCCTTCTCCCTTCTGCATTCTACCATTCTTCATTTGTTTGACTTCCCACTTCCTAACTAAGAGGCAACTGCTTCTTGTGGCCCTGTCCGTTTGCTCAATGCATGCCAAACAACCCTGAAGTACCTCACACTGAAGGTACTTTGATCCTCTTAGGAAGAAGGACAACCTGACAAGCCCTTTCTCTGCTTGAGCCAGAAACTGGCTCAGAAAGAGAAGGTCTGCCTGGGAACCCATTAGAGTAGTGGTTTGTGGGCTCTTCAACATGCTCATACTGTTTCCTTGCTATTTCTGACTTGGTTTTCCATTCTGGATCCTGACTCTGGGGACCAGAGGCCTGCAAAATGCAAGTGTATCTACAGTTAGTGCTCTCCTCTCTCCCCAATCCAGTTGAAGGGCATAAAAATACTCCTTGTGAGCATATGGGTTTTGTAGTACTTGTTTTTCAGAGTTCCACAGGTGTTTCCCCCTTGCTGGAAAGCCAGCTCTGTGGTGTCATTCAGAGGAGAAGAGCCAAGGTCTAGGGTTTAGGGCCTCGATATATGGCGGAACGCCTACTCCCACCAAGATCTACCCGTGTCACTCGTGCGAGCCAGGAGGTGAGGCTGAGGAGCCTAACGCCGAGGGAGTCTCGGAAGGAAAAGACAAGAAATCGGGCCTTCTCGGCGGTGGCTCCTCGCCTTTGGAACAACCTACCTCCTGAGATTCGCGTGGCACCCTCGCTGGGTATCTTTAAAAATCAACTAAAAACATGGATGTTTCGGCAGGCCTTCCCTCCAGACAATTCCTGATGCCCTCTCCTCTCCCTCTCCTATTGTTTCCTCCCTCTCCTAAGGTTTCTTCTATTTAAATTTTTTTATACTATTTTATGCTGTTAGCCGCCTAGAGTGGTCTTAACCGACCAGATAGGCGGGATATAAAAATAAATAAATAAACAAATAAACAAACAAACAAACAAACAAACAAACAAATAAGGTCACATCTCAATAAACACTGAATTCCATTCTAAGCGCTTACCAGCCTGGGAATGGGACACTGGACAGTGGAATGTTACAAGAGGGGTGTGGACTTGTGAACAAAGGACTGTATGCTGATTGGATACCATCAAGAAGCAGAGACTTTAAGTTATAGAAAGGGGGTTAGGTGTGTGTGTGTAAGTTGCAGGAGAAGGAGGTGGGGGTGACAGGTTTAAAGCCTTCCTTGATTGATTAGGAGCAATGGTTACTTAGAATAGCATGGTAATTAAGTAGTACAATCATTAGTTAGTTAATCATGTTATTGTTATATGGAAAAGACTTGCAGGCGCTTAATACTTAGATGCTTGGTATTTAACAGTGCAATTTAGCATCACTGAAATGGCAGACATGTTGGAGGACTTTTTGATGTGGTTATATCCTCCATGCTGATTATCTTGTCCTGTACAGAAATTTATGTGCCAGAATATATCTGAATGTAAGTTACTTAACTGTGGTAGATTGAAGTGATGCTGGAGCTGTCTTATAGACAATTTACATAAACATTATACACACACACACACACACACACACACACAGAGAGAATTTCAGAACATAACAGCAACAAGTTTACAGAGATCAGCAGTGCTTGAAAAAATTTAGAATGTCTCACCAGTCTGTCAAAAATTTCACCAGTCAGAATGAAAGGACTATAGCCTTGCAATTTATATTTAAATTTAAATTAGGCACTTTCTACATAACAATGCATACAAACCCAAAATAAATATATTTTCAGACTTGGGTTGCTTTATTACCTGCATGCCTGTGGTGTCATGAAGCTTGTATTTTGAATGTTTTCTTTTGAATGTCTCCAGCAAAACTAAAACTAAAAGTAAAAAATGCCCGGCCTTGTAAGGAGCCAGGTCATTCCGTTGAAATTGGAAGCAGGGAATCTCCATATTCTCTGGCATGGGACTATACATTCTCCTGCAGAGCCATATCTCTATGTGCTGCTTGAACCCTCTTCTTGGGAGAAGAGGGCTGTTTTTCGATTTGCAATAGGAAGGGGGAGGGGAGGACTGCATGATCAGAGAGAGAGAAAGACCGACTGAGGGTAAGGAAGAGGGAGGGAGCGGTGGCTCATCAAGCAGCGTTACAGTGGGGTCTTGACTTGAGAACTTAATCCGTATTGGAAGGCGGTTCTCAAGTCAAAAAGTCTGTAAGTCAAGTCTCCATTGACCTACAGTGCATTGAAAACCGATTAATCCCGTAACAGGCCGTTTTTGTTCCATTTTGGTTTTTTTCTGGTCTGTAAGTCAAATCTCAGTCTGCAAGTCAAACCTAAATTTTGCGGCCAGAGAAGTCTGTAACTCAAAAAGTCTGTAAGTCAAGCCGTCTGTAAGTCAAGGGTCCACTGTATTTCACTTGTCACAGACGAGTGGAGGAATGGATTTTTCAAGCCGTGGAGATCAGGATCCAGGGGAGGGGCAGCTGTGCCCTCCGGATGTTTTTGAATTGCAGCTCTCCTAACCCCTGACTATTGTCTATACTGGCTGCAACTAATGAAAGTTGTAGATGAAAATATAAGGTTTTAGTTGGCATCTAAAGCTACAAAGACAGATTTTTTGGCTCCTTTTTTCTAAAAGGGCTTTCCATAGTTTATATATCATGATGTCAGAACTGGGAGTCCATGGAACTGTGTATTCTAGTATGAGAATAATCATTTAGTATAGTAGAATTAATTAGAATTTAAATAGAATTAGCATGGAACTTACTGTAAAAGACCTTAATCCAGACAAGAAAGGTCTTTTGTTCCTGATTGATAGTACATGATGTGGGAGAAGGTGATCTGTTAGTTATGCTGAGCATACAGTAAATCCTTTAGCATTATTTAAAATCTCACATCTAGTGTCTTTAATAAATCTAGAACCTAACCAGAAGCTGATGTAGTTGAAAAAGAATTGCCTTAATAAATTCTCTGCCCAGCTCCTATCGGGATGAGAGCAGTAGCATTCTGTGCTAGTTGAAGTGTCAAATTTTCTTCAAGAGTGATCCAGTTCAAGGCTGTTCTATAGTTATCTATGGCTGAAATCCTGCTGTGCAGTTATGCAAATGGCATAACAATTTGGTAGCAAATTGCCATAAGCTATCTCAGTGTGCAACAGATAATGCCTACAGAGATTTCTTAACTTGCGTAAATTTATGTCTAAAAGTTAAAAGGTTAGTTTTCAATGTGTGCAGTATGTCAGTTTAATCAATTGTGAACACCTTCGTTTTTAGGCAGCTACAGCACGCATAAAGAAACTGGAAGAAAACATTGAGGCAGAAAGAGCAGCCCATTTGGAATCAAAATTTAATTCTGAAATAATTCAGGTAAATAGATGACAGATGTTGTATGCAGATGATAAATGCATTCTGGGTTGAGTTTTACTTGAATGATTAGCACATGTTTAATTGTCTAAGATTTAGTACTGTATGCTACTACATAAAATTAAGTTGTTTTGGAATTAATTTACTAAAAACAATTATATTTGACTATTAGCTGATACATGCTTTGTGTAACAAGTTGATTAGCAATATGCAATAACCATGATACACAACACTGTAGTGAAAGCCCACTGATTGATATACATACTTGCATGCCTCCAGTTTCCATCCTGAGCACATCACAAAAATCTGTTGTTTACAGCCAACCCATTAGATACAATCGCAACTCCTCAGACCCACTAGACAGAGACTCCAAACTCAAGGATCTACAAAATTATTTTCTCGGCTTATAATACCCATCCAGTATGGTTAATAAACAAATTAATTGGGCACAATGAATACCCAGAGGCTACAGATCCAGAAGAGAAAACAATCAAACACAACTGGTTGTCCCCACAACTGAGACCACTGACACACATCATAAATCATCAGCCCACCCTTGGCAAGAATATTTTGCTCTTGTTAGCTTTTGGTGGCAGGCCTATACTTACAGACACCTCCCCACCCACCCCAATCTCAAACAACTATTGGCACACAGCAAACAACAAAACACTGATAAGAGAGACAGGGACTGAAACCTGCTACAAAGTCACATTTCTGGAAGAAGAAAAAATCCACTACAAAACAAGGCTCCAAAGAGGAACAGCTGAGATAAGGTATACAGTATATGGATGATGAAGATCTATTTAAAAGAACCAAATATTAATTAAGGGTTCTTATGTCATTACCAAGTGTGAAACATTGATTCACACAGTTTACTACTTGTATCAACTTATACTGTTGTTATTCACAGCCTGATAACTTATTCTTTTCCTGACATACCATTGTCACTTTGTACGTTATATGTATCCCACCTGGTCATGGGGCAATCCATAAATATGACAACTAGATAGTCTCACTCTTAGGTCTGAAACAGTGGACTCGATCCATGAAAGCTCATGTTAAAACATAGCAGTTATTCTTTGAAATGCCAGAACATTTTTGTCTCTTTTGCGCCCTTGTCTGATAAATAAGTACTGTAATAAGATACAGTTGCAAAAATAAAGGGCATTAAAATTCATCAGCACAATAAGTGTCATTGAAATGGATATGGTGGTTTTCTGCTTGAAAAGTATAGCAGGGCTGCCTTACCATGCTGTGCCCTGAAGTGGATCATGGTACAGGCACAGTGTCACAGGCTGCCATGTTGCAATTGCTGTTAATGCTTCATGTGCAATCCTTCCGGTGGGATTTAGCTGTCACAACAGGTTTCTGGACTGTGTATTCTTTCCCTGCCTTCCCCTCAGTATTCTGTCATGGATTCCCTGTGATCTTTCCTTGCTATAGCTGACTGGTTTCCTGTAATGTCCACACTGTCAGTAAGCGTGTTAGCACTAGCCAGGATTGCTCCAAATTCAAGACCTGTAAGCAGGTTCAAACCAGGGTCTCAAGTCCTGGGTCAAGAGTGAAATGTATAAGTGTTAGCCATGGTAAATGACTGCAGAGGCTGGAGAGGGAACCATGATTAAGAAGAAGAAGAATTTATACTAGTAGAAGATGTGAGGGTTTTTCTGACAAGAAGGGTTTTTTAGGTCCTCTGTGCAAGGATAGATTAGACTCCACAGGCTCTTTCCAACATTCAACATTTATTTCCAGTACTTCAAAAAAACTCTGAACATCGACTTTAACACTCAACAACTCTTTCGAACGTACAGGATTGATAAAAAGGGTTCTTTTTGTCAGCCTCTTCCCAGGAAACCATTAGTTTCTCCCATCTATGGGTCCACTGATTCTCCATCCAGATCCATTCCCATCCTGGGGGCAGGATCCTTCTTTCCTTCGGCGGCTCCAGTTTCTGCCTTCCCTTCTCTCTCTCTCTCTCCCTCCCTCCCTCTCCCTCCCCCCCCTCCTATTTCTATCCCTCTCCTCTCTATGCTTGATCCACCTCTTCCACCAGTCACTGTCTCCTTTTTTCCCACCTCTTCTAACTGTCTGGCTCCCTTTTCTTCCCCTTGGTTTTCCTCCTCCACTTCTCTAGATGCCTCTTGTTTTTCTTGTTTTTCTTCAGCTCTCACCTTTGCCATTTCCTTCTGGGTTCTTTTGCCCAAGGGAATGGAAAGCGCTCTGGTGGAGATGCTATCAGATCTGCCCCAGGGCTCACAGAAAAGCTGTTGGGAAAACTATGTGTAAAAGAGTAATTGTACAGTGATTTTCCCTTTCTGATTTGCCCTTTATCATATGACTGAGTACATGACTGGGTGTGCAGTTATTTCCCTGACCCTATAAAACAGAGAGGCATAACAGCCAGCCAGTAGCATAGATAAGCTCACTTGCGTGATTGCCTACTTACACTGTGTGAATCCAGGGGGTTCTTGACATTGAACGGGGTGAAAGCTGGGAGGAGGTACAAATGTCTGTGTGACATAACTTATTGATACTGTGAAGTTATATCTGTGTGTCAGCATTAATTACTACTAATTTGTAATTAGTGTTTTCTTCTGGTCTATCCACAGCCAAAGAATTGGAAACACTACATGTATTTTGGTCTTGTTTATACAGTAGGACCGCAGTATCCACGGGGGATTGTTTCCAACACACACACCCCAGTTGCTGCAAAACACAGAAGGATTGACCCGCTGTACAGCAGGGCACTCGTATCCATGGGATCAGTATCTTCTGATTTACTTATCCATGGTCTGAAAATGCTTAAAATATTAAAAGAAAAATCCTAAAAAATCTGTTTCTAAAGGTGAAGTTACCAGAATTGGCCACTAGAGGTAGGCCACTAGGATGAGCTGGAGACCATGTCATGTATAGCATTTGAAATCATGTTTGCTATAACCTGCATTTTTCTGTATCTGTGATGGTGGGGCGTTGGAACTGATCCCTGTTACAGTAGGACCCCCATATCCATCAGGGTTTGGTTCAAAGCCCCCCCCCCATGAATGCTGAAAAGCCCAGATTATAGCAAACATCTTCCTCCCCAAACCAGATACCCTCTCCGCCCTTGCCAAGTATCCAGAATATATAGGGACAAAGCCTCCCCCACCTTCCCTCCAATGCACACAAACCCAACAGTTACCTGAAGGGAGGGCAGAGCACGGAGGGCCGACGTCACTGCCTTAACCTTTGAACCTTTGAACTGCAGAGCTGGAAGGGGCACTATGGATCATCGAGTCTAGTCCCTCTCAAGGAGGCACAATAAGGAATTGAACTCTCAACTTCTGGCTCCACAGCCAGATGCCTAAGTCACCGAGTTACCCAGCAGTTATTTTGGGAGAGCTGCTTATCTGCATGATGAGCTGTTTGCTGGTGTGCTCTCAGGCATCAATGCAAAGCAAGCTGGCTGGAGATGCCCCTGTCCTGCTTCCCGCCTAATGCTTTTTTTTTTAACCTCCAGGTAAACTGGCAGGCAGGAGGAGTCTCCATCGCCGCCTGCGGGGAGAAAGCTTGCAAGAAGAGAGGACTTAAGCGAACAGAGACCATGCTAAGTATTCTTCATAGCATGGTCTCTCTGTCTTCCTCTAGTGGCCAGTTCTGGTAAAACATGTGGATTTTTTCTGCATTTTTTTCTTTCAATACTTCTAATATTTAATTTAATATTTGCAGATTTTGGATAAGTGCCTCAGCGAATACTAATCCCATGGATAAGAAGGTCCTACTGTATATTACATTCCTCTAGTGGCCAGCTCTGGAAAATACATTCTGGAAATGCATATAAATACAGTGGTGCCTTGACTTACAAACGTCCCGAGATACGACCGTTTCGAGTTACGACCAGCTCTGGCTGCAAAATTTTGCTTCTACTTGGGACTGGAGCTTCGAGTTACAACCAGAAAAAGGCAGGGGGGAAAGGCAGGGAATTTAAATTGCTAACCGTTGGTGGTGAAGAGGCTGCTTTTTTGTAGCTCTTTCACCCCAGCAGTTAGAGAGTGTGCGATCGGAGGAGGGTTCAGACTTCCTGGTAAGGTGCTACTTTCTACTTTTTAAAAACACTTCTGGGTGGATTTTGCAGCGTGGTTTTGGGCTGGGTGGTGGGATTATGTTTCTATGCTGTGGTGGGTCTTGCAGGGTTTGTTTGTTTTTTGGAGGGTTTCCCCCATTTCCCATGGGTCTTGCAGGGTTTGTTTGCTTTTTGCTTTGTTCTTTTTATGTATGTATGTATGTATGTATTTATTTATTTATTTGCATTTCCAATGGGTCTTGTGTGGTTTGTTTGCTTTCTGCTTTGTTTTTTTTTATATTTTTTTGCATTTCTGAAGGGTCTTGCATGGTTTCTTTTCTTTTCTTTTTCCCTTCAGCCAGAATGGATTAATCGCATTTCCGATGGGTCTTGCAGTGTTTTTTTGTTTTGTTTTGTTTTTTGTTTGTGATTTTTTTTCTTCAGCCGGAATGGATTAGTTGGATTTCAGTACATTCCTATGGGAAATAGTGCTTTGACTTACGACCATTTCGAGTTACGACTGGAGTACCGAAACTAATTAAGTTCATAAGTCGAGGCACCACTGTAGGTATTTCTTGGCTTTTTTTAATTTAGTATTTTCAGCCAGCGGATAAGTAAATCAACAGATACTGATTCCGCAGATAAGGGGCCCTACTGTATATTGCACAGTCTCTGTCTAGATGGGCGAGCCTCCTGCAGCCTTTGAAGTTTGTGGTCCTAACAATCTGTAGGAGCAAAGATATGTGCGCCTCCCTCATGTCCTTTGTCCTTGGTTGAGCACATCCACTCCCTAGTCCACAAGTCTTGCAGGACATTTAGGATCACCTCCACTGAGCCACAGAATGCCAGCAGCAACTTGCCTCACACCTCAGCCCATGACTCTAGCTCATCCTTGTCTTTCTTTGTTCCCTGCTCCCTTCCTACTCTTATCCTTTGCTCCACGCTCTCTGTCCCACCTGCACCTTCCTCTTGCTCCAGGTGTTTATCTTCCCTGTTTTTGCCCAGATGTTCCTTTTCCTTGCCCTTGACAGGCGTGTACTTTTCCCGGAGACACAAAGACAAGTCGGACAGCCTGCCAGTGATGCTGAGAGCAGTCCCTCACAAGACTGATCACTGACTTCTTCTCATTTTCAGCTAAGGATTCGAGATCTTGAAGGAGCTCTGCAAGTGGAGAAGGCCAGCCAAGCAGAAGCATTTTCTGATATGGAAATGATCAAAGCCAAATTTAAAGAGGTAGAAAATGCCTATGAGAGAGAAAAGCATAATGCTCATGAGACCTTAGAGAAACTCACAATGTAAGCTATTTCCTTCATAATTCAGAATTTGCATTTCTTTGGCTATTTGAGAATGAAATAATCACACACCCTGAATATTATGTACCCAAAGCTGAATGTTTACACAGATTTAGCAGTTTATTTATTTATTTATTTATTTATTTATTGGACTTATATACCGCCCCATAGCGCTACAAGCACTCTCCGGGCAGTTTACAATTTTTAATTATACAGGCTACACATTGCCCCCCCAGCAAGCTGGGTACTCATTTTACTGACCTCGGAAGGATGGAAGGCTGAGTCAACCTTGAGCCGGCTACCTGGGATTTGAACCCCAGGTCGTGAGCACAGTTTTAGCTGCAGTACAGCGGTTTAACCACTGCGCCAACATACTCTGTAAATAAGCTTTTAAGCCCCCCCCCCCATTCAAAGAATAGATCAATATGAGAATTCATCAGTGTGTGTTTATTTCCTCAGAAGGTTAGAGTGCAATCCTTTAGGCAATTTCTTGGATTTAAGACCCATTGAATCCAATAGCACTTATTTTTGAATGTCAAGTTCTGCTGTTTAATCTGTGATTGGAAGATACTTGGATATAAATTACATTTTATCACTTCATTCATTCATTCATTCATTCATTCATTCATTCATTCATTCATTCATTCATTCATTCATTCATTTTACTTATATGCCGCCCACACTACCCAAAGGTCTCTGGGTGGCTTACAACAATTAAAATACAGTAAAAAAGAAAAAATAATTAAAATACTATTTAAAATATATACTCTAAAATTGCCATCAGGACTCACAGTTGATATTATTTCAATTAAAAGCCTTCTGGAACAGGAAGGTTTTGACCTGGTGCCAAAATGTCATCAGCATTGGTGCCAGATGAATCTCAATTGGGGTGGCATTCCATAGTCTGGGGGCAGCTGCCGAAAAGGCCCTTTGTCTACAAGCCATCCCTCTTACCTCCTTGAGGGACGGCTCTTTCAAAAGTGCTCCCTGGCTAGATCTTAACTGCTGGGTAGGTTCATATGGAAAGTTCACTTGGGAACTATTTGATTTTTTTTTTTAAATAACCCTTCCCCTCTTGAAATCCTAAACCCCCTTCTTTGGGGATAAAATGCACTGAACTCAGTGAAACAGGCTACTGAATAGATATGTTTAGTAATGTACATTGCTTATGGTTATGTGATAGAGTTCAACAAGTATCCCCTGATGGGCCTGCGAGCAAACACGGGGCCCGAAAGCACACGTGAAAGCCTGGACAGAGAGTAATCAGGAGTTTGCACACGCTAAAATAGGCTGAGGGAATCCTGGAGCTCAGCTAGCCGTGCTACAACGCTCCTTCTTACAAGTCTGCCCACATAGGAACACCCTTGTACTCTCAGATATTACTGTAAGTAAAACATGTGGGCTTTGTAGTCCTTAGACTTAACTTGCACCACAGGCAGGACTCCTTAAGTATGCTAGGCTGAGGCAGCACTCTCAGATGACCCTAAGACAAGTGTTACTGTTCAGGAAACCAATTGACTTTTATAATCATTATTTTATTTAAAAAAATAAGCATGTTTCTAGGTATCAAAACAAACTAAGCCAAGGCAAGTAAATAAGCATTGTGTTAGTTATTTACAATTCTGTGGTGAGGCAAAGAAAACATGAAAAACAGAAAAGTGTCCAAAAACCTTACAAAAAGCCATTAGAAAGAATAAAAACAGTTCCAGTCAATTAATTCATCAGGGAAAATAAAATAGTCCAAACATGTTAGAAAAAGGCTATAGTCCTCAGTGTTCATGTAGAATAAAAATACTGTTTCAAAAAGAAAAATCCAGTAAAAGCCCCATTGTCCTTAGAAAAGAAAAATCCAGTAAATGTCCCATTGTCCTTAGAAAATTACAACAGCATAGTCCATATGAAGTATTCCAAAAGTAAAAACCCATAGAGAAATAATTCATAGTCTTTAGGAAAAGGTCCATAGGTCCAAGGGTAATCCAGTATAGTATAAGGATCAGTCCATGTAAAGATTGGTCACGATAAACTTCAGGTTTGGTCATGAAAGACATTAGAATGAGTCACGAATGACTGAAGAGTCGGTCTTGAAAGACAATGTCCATAGGCAAAAAGTTCCTTTTTCAAGAGTAACTGGCAAGGGCTTATCGCACCTTCCCACGATATCATCCAATCAGAGTTTGTTACTAGGCAAACAGTCCTGTTGCACCACATGACTTCTTTCCCATACACACCAGATGTTATTTGGGTACTGTGGTTTAGCAAAGAGTCACAACAATACCCATCTATCTTATCTCACAGAGTCCTTTCTCAGGCTCTCAGAATAACATTCTCTCTGCTCGCCTAGAAAACAACCTGTCAGCATAGCATAGATACTTTATACAAAGAAACAAGATGGAACCTCTCTTGCTCATTTCTTAATTACAAACCCCATATTCCTTACAAGATTTTAATTCAAAAACCCATTTCATCACAGGGCCATCTTCAGAAAACAGCGCTTTTAGAAATACTATTGGAAGAAGTACAAACATTACTACAAAAGGATGCTAGACCAGTAAACCAGTATGCAATTTATGAATGGTTCAAGGAGTGTGCATCCTGATGTTAAACTTCTACCAACACAATAGCCTTTGCATATGTTTCAGTTAATGTGTTTGAACTAATGACAGCATGAGATCTTTCTTTACTGACTCTTAAGACAGTGTTCTTCATAGTCATAACTTCTGAGAGGAGAGCTAATGAACTTTGCACTGTGTAACACAATCCATAACTCCAGTTTCACAAAGACAAGGTCATGTGTCATCCAAAGTTTGTGTCAAAATTTTATATGATACAGCTGTTGGTATTGCCAGTGCTATATCCCTCACCCCAAACACCTCTGAAAAGATCCTTTCTTTAGATGTTTGCAGGTCTCTGACTTTCTGTCTTTCAAGGACTAAAAATTTTAGAAAGATAACTAAACATAAAGGTCAGCCTGTGTCATCTCAACACTTACTGAAGTGAGTCATCACAGATATTAAATTGGTTTATGACATACCAAAAGTACCATTACCCGTGTCCCTGAGAAATCATTCCATGAGGGCAGTGGCTACATCAACAGCCTTTCTGAGAGGTGTAGGACTTCAAGTTGTTTGTAAAGCTGTAACATGATCTCAGCCAATTAACCCTGCAAAACACTATAAGCTTCCTGTCCGTGGCCAGTGAGATGCTTCCTTCAGCCATGCCGTCCTGTCCTCTGTTCTGACATGTCAGCCCAATAGCCAGAGACCACAAAGAAGGAGGACTGGTTACTTACCTATAGCTTTAGTTCTTTGAGTAGTCATCTGTGAATTCACACAACCATATGCACAATGGTTAGTTGTTAGGCAGCAGACAAAATCATCAAATTTGCCATCTACAGATTCTGTACTCTACCCAGATGTTGTTTTTTGGTTTTGTTTAGCAAGTTTAAGTAACTTCACTCCACCTAATTCAAGAAGCTCTCTCATTTTGTGGAAATGTATGGGTTATTTGAATAGTGATATACAAAACTCTTGTTGACTAACCTATCTGTTATGCCACAGATGCAGTTATTTATGACTGTGCTATATAGGTGTTGTAAAAATATAATTTGTACAATATCTGCCCATCTAAAATGCTAGCAGTTCAAAATAGTTCTGAAAACTTTGTTCCATCTTTTCAGGCTAGAAAGGGAGTATCTCTCTGTAAACAAACAGCTAAATGAAGAGCTAGAAGAGAAGAAGAAAGTAATTACAGACTTTTCAGAGAGACTCCAGGATAATGAAAAAAGTTACAAAGAATTACAAGACGAACTTTTCCTGGTAAGAGAGATGCCCTGAGGCATTTATTTTATTGGTCCAGAATATGATATATGTGTTGCTATGTTAAAAAAACAACAGCAGCAGCTATCTGTCTTTAAAGTAAGCAATTAAAAGCTTCTCGTACTATCCTTGTTTTTCCTTTAAAACCTGTTACTCTTTGTATAGTGTGTAGACGGGTAACCAAGATCATTCTTCTGATCAGTGAGCTTTATCGGTGACTGTGTCCCAAATATGGTATATACTTCATCTTGTGAATGCAATCATATGGTCATGCATGGAGGTTGATGTTCAGTGAATATGGCAGCTAGGGGCCAATAAAATTCATGTTGTATCTACATGGAAGGGCAGAATGATGGATTATTTTTGTCCTTAGGTGTAGTGATTATAGAGTTATTAGCTGCTTTCCTTTTTGCGTCACCAGGCTATATGTTTTATTAGGGGGACATCTGAAACCTCGACATCTGAAACACTCTAGCCGCCTAGAGTGGTCCTCACCGACCAGACAGGCAGAGTATAAATTAAATAAATAAATATGTTTCAAATGCTTGCAAAGTTGCTGCCTGGAATAATTGTAAATTATGTAATAAATGATGATACTGTGCCCTGTCCAGCACAGGTGTAAAATAAGTACAGTGGTGCCTCGACTTACAACTGTCCCTACTTACGACCATTTCGAGTTATAACCAGCTCCAGCTGCAAAATTTTGCTTCGACTTGCATCTGGAGCTTCCAGTTGCGACAGAAAAAAGGCAGGGGAAAATGGTGGGGAATTCAAATTTCTAACTGTAGGTGGCGACGAGTCTGCTTCTTTGTAGCTCTTTTGCCCCAGCAGTTAGAGAGTGTGCACTCAGAGGAGGCTGCCTGGTCAGGTAAAGTGCTGTTTTGTGCTTTTAAAAAACTGTTGCAGCATGGTTTTGGACTGGGGGGTATGTTTCTGTGCTGTGTTGTTGTTTTGTTTTTTGGTGATTTTTTTTGAAGCCCCAGAGCGCCTTCGGGGCTTGCTTTGCTGTTTATTTTTGGTTTGGTTTTTTTTTAAGCCTCAGAGACGGAGCTTTCTGTGTGCTTTATTTTTGGGCTTGTTTGTTTTTTAAAGCCCCAGCGATGGAGTTTGCTTTGCTGTTTATTATTTTTTAAAAGCCCCAGTGATGGAGCTTGCTGTGTGCTTTATTTTCGGTGGTTTGTTTTGTTTTTAAAGCCTAAGCAGTGGAGCTTGCTGTGTGTTTTATTTTTTATTTTTTAAAAGCCCCAGCGACGGAGCTTGCTTTGCTGTATATTTTTGGTTTGTTCAATTTTTTTTAAAGCCCCAATGCCTTCCGACCGGGCTTGCTGTGTGCTTTATTTATTTATTTATTTATTTATTTTGGTTATTATTATTATTTTTGAATGGATTAATCGCATTCCAATGAATTCCTATGGGAATTGGTGCTTCGACTTACAACCATTTCGAGTTACGTCCATCTTCTGGAACGGATTATGGTCGTAAGTCCAGGCACCACTGTACTGTATTTTTCCATGTATAAGACGATACTTTTGTCTAAAATCTTTAGACTAAAAATTGAGGGCTGTCTTATACACGGAAGTAAGCTGAGGAGAGAACAAAATGGCACATACCTTACCTCTGCAAACAGACTGCCTCCAGTTATAAGGGTTAGCTTCCTACAGTCAGGAGACTTAGCTTCTTCCAATCACGAGCCTTATGTAACTGATGTCAGCTGATGCTGTACAAACCAATTGGAACACACCTGTTCCAATTGGAACAGATTCAACAGGAACTCCTAATGTCCGAGTGTTCTGAGCCCAGAGGCTCAATACTCAAAGCTAAGTTTTCTTAATTTTGGGTTAGAAAAGTGGGGAGGGGCATCTTATGCACAGGGGTATTTTATAGATGGAAAAATACGGTATTTAGCTTTTCTGTCATGATTGACAGAATCTTTATAGCCGTAAATGTGTTTCTCATGAGTGGGAGAGTACTTTGGCTTTCATACCCTGCTGTGGGCTTCTCTTTGGCACCTGATTGACCACTGTGAGAACAGGGTGCCGAATTAGATAGACCCTTGACCGGAGACCGTGTGCCTATTCTTAAGCATAATTTTGTATCATAAACAAAAAGCTACTTTATTTAAATTGACTGGAAGTACTGCATAAGAAAGAAATGGCCAGTTATGATTAGACTTTCCAATATATATTACATTTTTGTAGTACATTAATTCTACATTGGTGAAATCTCTTAAGATTTTCCCCCTAAGAAAACTGTTTTTATTTTTGGCTTGCTCAAAGGACTTTTTAGAGAATGCTTCATTTCTGGTTAGAGTTGTCTGCTCAAAGAACCTTTTGTGGATTAAAACATATTATGTGTTCTCTTGCTATTTTATCTGCCCAAACTGGTATTAAACCTACCTGTGATCTCATTTGCTGACCATAATTTTTATACTCTCAAAGGGATAGTTACTTCTTTGCTTCTTCATTAGACTATCAAGTGTGAACGAAATTTAAATTCACATACTATTAAGACCAGTGGGGGACCATTACAATTATCTAGTCTGACCTCATATGCACACAGGTTATAGAATTCATCCAGGTTGGATTAAAGTGTATCTGAAAGATAAAACTCTTATTTCAATATAGAAACTCCATGTAGCATTGAACTGACTGTCTTGTTTGGTAAGTGGTTCATTCTTTGTAATTGCTTACTAAGAGTGGGAAGAAGTTGGCTTCAGTGTATTAGAATTCATTCCACACTTCATTCCTTTAGTGATAAAGGCTTTGTTGTTGTTGTTGTTTAGTCATTAAGTTGTGTCCGACTCTTCGTGACCCCATGGATCAGAGCACGCCAGGCCCTCCTGTCTTCCACTGCCTCCCAGAGTTTGGTCAAATTCATGTTAAGGGCTAATATAGATAAAATATGACACAATCATGGCTAAGGGGGTGAGCTGGACCATGGAACAAAGTACTTTCTCTGCTTCCCAGTGGAATTTTTTTTTGATAGTATTAATCATGCTTAAAGGTCACGTTCTTCTTCATGGCCTCTGAATCCACACTAATGGGTTTAGTCTGCGCATGCTCAGAGGCCTCATAATGTTCTGGAGCTAAAAAAATCGCTAGGACTGCCTCCCGTGTAGCCCACGTGGTCCGCCCCGTCCTAGCGGTTACCATAGTTCCATTTCTTCCACCCCAGTGATGGCCTTCGGTACCGCAGGTCGCAAGAGACACCGAGAACACCATGATCCTCCCCTACCGACTAAACGTAAAAGAGATGCTCAGCCGGTACTGACTCCTTCTATGAAGCCAAAGCTATCGAAATCTACAGACAACTGTACCGAATCTACAGCCTGCTCATCTAGGAAGCTGGGCACCCTCCATGGTATCGGCGCTACTGGTACCAAGCCCGATACCAAACACAAAACGAAATCGTCTACAACTGTTTCGGATATACCTAGGAAGCCCGCCAAGCACCGAAGGCTCCAGTCTCCATCCAATGTGTCATCCTCTTCGGTATCGGAAACATCTGAATCTGATTCCTCGGACTCTATCCCGCCCCAAGAATCTCCACCCCATATGAACATTCCTGACTCCGATATTGGTGATGGTAGTTCTCCCCAGCGGCCGATTTTGCATCCTATTCTAATTTGATTCAAATGATTGTCAAGGCTCTAAACCTGTCAGTCCAACAACCACCACAGGCAGAGACAGATAAGGTCTACAAGGACATTGATGAGGAAATGACACCCCCTCTACACCTAGCCTTTATTCCTTCTTTGTTTCGAATACTCAAGCAAACGTGGAATAAACCCTTCTCGGTACCTCAGATGTCACGTCAGATAGAGAACCTTTACAAAACACATGGTACCGAGACAGATTTCCTGACTAAACATCCTACCCCTAACTCTGTTGTGGACGTTTCACAGGCGCGGTCCCGTACTAGATCCAACTCCGCTTCAAATAACAAAGAGGGTAGGAAGTTGGATATCCTTGGGTGCAAAGCTTACTCCCTTGTGTCGTTTACCCTCGGGGTTGCAAACTACGTCATGGCAATGGGGGCATACCATAAACACCTATGGAACTTTGCGCTTCCATTGCTGCTTGCAGAACCTAAACCCAGGGGATTGTCTCTCCATCAAGAGGCAATGGCGCTTGCACAACGAGAATGGATTACAGCAAGACATTATTGAAGCGACGTTGAAAACCTTAATGACAGGGGTAGCCATGAGGAATCATGCATGGCTACGCTGAGCTAATATTAATGAGAACTCAAAGATGAGAATTGAAGACTTACCCTTTGATGATACAGGTCTCTTTGACTCCAAAACTGACAAAATGCTGGAAACTTTTCAAAAAATGAAAAAGACAGCACAGTCTTAAAACATGCAACCTTACTA
Organism: Pogona vitticeps; assembly: GCF_051106095.1. NCBI lineage: Eukaryota > Metazoa > Chordata > Lepidosauria > Squamata > Agamidae > Pogona > Pogona vitticeps. Next base: position 222,912,176 of record NC_135784.1, on the reverse strand, counting down.
CAAGCAACAAAGATATACAGTGGTGCCTCGCTAGACGATGATAATCCATTCCACTGAAATCGCTGTTTAGCGAAATCATTGTCTAGCAAAAAGCATTTCCCCATTGGAATGCATTGAAACCTGTTTAATGCATTCCAATGGGGAAGAATCATCGTTGTCTAGCAAAGATCGGCCATAGGAAAACCGCTTTGCGAACCGCCGATCAGCTGTTTAAATCGCTGCCTTGCGAAGCTTAGGTCCCGAAAACACCTGTTTTGCAAGTGCAGAAGGAGCTGTCAAAATCGTTGTCTAGTGAAAATCGGTTGTGAAGCAGGGACCAAACATTGTCCAGTGAAATTCCCCCATAGGTATCACTGTTTTGTGAATCACTATAGCGATCGCAAAAAGTCAATGTCTAGCGAAAAAACTGTCATCCGGGGTAACTGTCTAGTGAGACACCACTGTACATGGAAGCGTCAATACCCACATCAATCCTACAATCCTTATCTATCTAAACAGAGACATTACTCACAACAGCCTACTCCATACCAACCTCGTCAACAGGAACAGCGCCAGCGTTCTTGCCAGTCCTTTAGGAAACCTGAAAGAAAATCCAAACAGAACCTTTGACTGCGTCCCTCCTCTATGTCCTCACTCATCTTTCGTTTCCGCCACTCGTCTAGCACCATTCCTACACAATTGGTTTTACATTACTACAGATGCTTGGTGCTTTCCATTATTGCCCATGGTTATGCTATAGAATTCATGGACATCCCTCCACCTCATGTCATCTACACGTCCCCGTCCACCGCCCTCAAAAAGAAATAAAGCTCTTATTACAAAAATCCACCATATCGCCAGTCACTCCAGATTCATCCAATCCTGGTTTCTTCTCAAGATATTTTCTCGTGCCAAAAAATGACAATTCCTTCTGCCCTATTCTAGACCTAAGGGACTTAAATTTCTTCATCCTTTACCGCTGTTTCCACATGGTCATTCTAGAGCTCATTCTTCCACTAATATACCACGGAGACTGGTTTCCGGTTGTCGATTTAAGCGATGCTTACTTCCATATTTCCATCAGACGTGATCATCGCAAATATCTCTGTTGTTCCCTTGGAGACACCTGTTTTGAATTCAACACCTTGCCATTTGGGCTCTCTATGGCACCTTGAGTCTTTACGAAATGTTTGGCTCCCATGGCAGCTTTCCTGCAAACACAAGGAATAGCCATCTATCCGTACATAGACGATTGGCTCCTAGTAGCACATTCGAAAGAACAGACAGTGCATCACACCAACATCACATTGGCTCTACTAGCAGACCAGGGGCTCCAGGTCAATCACAAAAAGTCAGTGCTGATCCCATTGCAGGTAGCAAACTATATAGGTGCTGTACTGGACTCTCGGAAAGCAAGGGCGTTCCTGTCCCCAGAAAGGGCTATCAAAAGGTGTATTTGTCTGCAATAGTGGCGCGCCAACCTGATGACTCAGATGCTGCCCTACTGTTCCGACACACCAAGGTGAGAAGATTTCTTCGTGGAGTGGCACACCTGGCTTATGATCTGGCCCGTAAGCCGCTTTCGGGCCCTGTCAAAGTGCATTCTACCAGAGCGGTGGCCACTTCCACAGCCTTTCTGAGAAGTGTTTCAGTTCAGGACATTTGTAGAGTTGTTACCTGGTCCATATCATCCACTTTCACATCCCATTACCGCCTCAATCTCCGTGCAAAGGAGGATGCATGATTTGGGCATGTGGTCTTATCTTCTGTTCTACCATGATGGCCCTCCACCTTCTTAAGGTAAGCTTGTTAATCACCCATTAGTGTGCATTCACAGAGGCCACGAAGAATAGAGAGAGGCTACTTACCTGTAACTCTGGTTCTTCGAGTAGTCCTCTGTGAATTCACACTTCCCACCTGTTCTCCCCTCTTTCCGTCACATCTGTCTCTCCTGTTGAGCAGCAGCGGAAGTAGGGAACTAAGGTAACTGCTAGGACAGGCGGACCACGTGGACTACGGGGGGCAGTCCTAGCAATTTTTTAGTTCCAGAACATTCCGAGGCCTCTGCGCATGCGCAGACTAAACCCATTAGTGTGAATTCACAGAAGACCACTCAAAGAACCAGAGTTACAGGTAAGTAACCTCTGTTTTTACTGAATGTAACTGTGAGCCAGATATAAGAAATCTGGGAGTGTTAAAACACTCTTGTACAAGCAATCATGAGATTTGACCATACACACACTCAAGAGAGAACAAGCGCTGCTTATTTTGAGTGATCACTCGAGTCCCCCAGACACGAGGGACATTGACCTTAAAGTACAAATAGCTTTTATGCCTTCTAACCACAAGGAAATAAAGGTACAGAAAAATCCTCATTGGCTGACAAGTAGGTCAAGGGTCAATTCAGTATGCATTCTATAGGGTAGAACAGCAAAGGGGCATATGTTTTCTAAGTAAGCAGGCAGTTCCCCCCCTTTTGGGTACTCTAACCTATCTGCAAGCTGTTCTGTGATTACATTTCAATACGAAATTAGGTAAACAGAATATTCGTGGTCAGCTGATACATAGGCATCCTTCAGTCTCGAGAGACTATGGTATCATGCTCTGCATGGAGGACTTGGAACAGCATCTAGTGTGGCTGAGAAGGCCAATTCGAGAGTGACAATCCCTTCCACACTGAGGACAAATACAATATGTACCCTGTCTAGCTCCCTGATTTTACGACGATCTGGCAGCTACTATTTAAAAAGTCCCTGAGAGAGAGCCACTTTTCATTCTTGGAGACTTTAACGCTAGAGTCGTCGCTGACCACAATTCTTGGCCCACTTGTCTAGGCCGTTTTGGCATTGGGAATATGAATGAAAATGTCCAATGCTTGCTGGAGTTTTGCTTTTATTATGGTCTTTGTGTCACCAACACGTTCTTCAATACGAAGCTTCAACACAGAGTTACTTGGAGACATCCAAGATCCAAGCATTGGCATCAGCTCGATTCGATCCTCACTAGATGTTCTGGCCTTCCTAGCATTATGATCACACACAGTTACCAGAGTGCTGATTGCGATACTGATCACTCCCTGATGTGTAGTAGAGTAAAATTGCGAATAAAGAGACTGTATCACACGAAAAAGGAAGGAAGACCACGTATTGACATCAGCAAGACTCACGATCAAAGAAAAGTGGAGAAATTTGTCCAAGCGCTTGAGGAAACCCTTCCAGGCCCGGCTGAGGCAAATGCACCTGAAAGCTGGGAACATTTCAAGAATGCTGTCTATAACACCGCCTTGTGCACATTTGGCAAGAAGACCAAAAAGACGGCCGACTGGTTCGAAGCCCATTCGGAGGAGTTGATGCCAGCCATCGAGGATAAGAGGAGAGCTCTAGCAGCATACAAAGCCTTTTCTAGTGAGTACAACTGGCAAGCTCTTCGAGCTGCTTGTAGCCAAGTCCAACAGGCTGCCAGGAGATGTTCCAATGATTATTGGCTTCAGCTCTGCTCTCAGATACAGTTAGCAGCAGACACAGGTAACATCAAGGGAATGTATGACGGGATCAAGAAGGCTTTAGGTCCAATACAGAAGAAATCTGTTCCCTTGAAGTCTGCTACAGGCGTGATCATCCAGGACCGAGCACAGCAGATAGACCGCTGGGTGCAGCACTACTCTGAGCTATATTCCAGAGAGAATGTAGTAACTGAGGAAGCATTAATCAACATTGAGTGCCTGCCTGTCCTGGAAGAGTTGGATAGCGAACCAACCTTAGCTGAAATAAAAGCGGCCTTGGATTCCCTTGCAAGGCACCTGTTCCCTTGCCTCCGGCAACATCCCTGTTGAAGTGCTGAAGTGCTGTAAAGAGACCATCACCACCGAACTGTATGAAATCTTTCATCTTTGCTGGAGCGAAGGTGGAGTACCACAGGACATGAAGGATGCAAACATCGTCACATTGTATAAGAACAAAGGAGATAGGAGCGACTTCAATAACTCCCGTGGCATCTCTCTTCTTAGCATTGTAGGGAAGCTGCTTGCCCGTGTTGTGCTGAAGAGACTCCAGGTGCTTGCAGACAGAGTCTATCCAGAATCACAGTGCGGATTTCGAGCTAATAGATCCACCACTGACATGGTATTCTCCCTCAGACAGTTGCAGGAGAAATGCAGGGAACAACAACAGCCACTCTATGGCTGATGGTCGGATTCCAAAGGATCTCCTGTATGGAGAATTAGTGCAGGGAAATCACCCCAGAGGGAGACCACAGCTGCGATACAAGGATATCTGCAAGCAGGATCTGAAGGCCTTGGAAATGGATATCAGCAGATGGGAAAAACTGACATCTGAGCATTCAGCCTGGAGGGAGGTGGTGTATCACAGCCTCTCCCAATTTGAAGAGACTCTTGCCCAGCAGGCCAAGGCAAAGAGGCAGTCACGAAGGTCAGCTGATATACCACAGCCTAACTTCAAAGTGGAGCAAGCAGGTGCATCTGTGACAGAGTCTAGTGACACCAAGTTCAGTGAGAAAAGCAAAGCTTTTCTATGCTTTAAAGCAAACAAGAGTAAGGGTCGGGGGCATCCTTTAATGCTTTTATTTTAATGCTTTGAAGTTTAAGACTAAACTTCAAAGATTGGTTAACAAAACCTAGTTAATCACATCAGTCTTAAGAACTGGTGTTGTCTGCTTTCTCTTTCTTTATTTTTAAAGGTGTATGGATAGACCAGAACAGTGGTTCTTAACCTGGGCGATATCACCCCCCAGGGGACGATTTCATTTTTTATTGGGTTGATGGAACCAAAAGGGGCAATAAGGGGGCAAAGGAACAGAAGGGGGTGATAAGGGGTGATGGAGCACTGCCACCAGGCTGCTGGGGGACTACATGGCTCGCATGTCCGTCTCGGACCTGGACAAGGAGGGGATGGAGGGAAAGGCCGGCGGTGTGGCGTTGAGCCTCCAGGGTGGTGAGGGCGCCTTCTTGCTGTGACCATCAGGCAGCGATGGCGGTATCTCTTTCCTGTGCGTCAAGGGGCCACTGGACCAGGAGTGCCACGTGGCCTACGAGCTCTGATTGGTGGCCGTCGACTCGGCGAGCTGCCCCTTTCCTCGCAGCGCGCTCTGGTCCTCCACGTGGCCGACCTGAACAACCAGGGTGCCCGTGTTCACACAGCCTTGTTACCGACCCGCCGTTTCTGAGGCGGCCTCACCTGGAACCATCGTGCTCTGCCTCAGTGCCTCAGATGCCAAAGAAGCCAACTCCCTCAATGCCCAGGTCTGCTATGCCCTGGACCTCTCGCAGGCCCATGGTGCGCTTTTCCACCTCAACCTGCTCAGCAGCATCCTCAGCACTGGGGCGAGGCTGGACCACGAGCGGGAAGCAGCGTTGGAGCTGTGGGTGCTGGCCTGGGACTTGGGCAAGCCATTGTGTGCCTGGATGTGTACTGGATGGTGGGTGGGAATAAGAAAAGGTACTTTTTTGGGGTTCGGGCTCCCATCCCCAGCATCTGGCAGATTGCACAGCGATCTCTCCATGAAGAGACCAAGGGGAACCCAGCACCACCATCCCACCCCACTGCCTCTTCTGAACGTCCAGCCCCACAAAGTGCTGACTTCGACAAGGCCTCCCTCTTTGGGGAGAGTTGGGACCCATCACCCCCCATGCCCGCACCGAGGGCACATCCTTGCCCTCCTCATGGGTGCATCAGTGTGGGGTGATCCAGAGGCTGGGGGAGATGGAGAAGTGTCCCTCACAGCAGGAGACCCACCTCCCTTCCTGAGACACCGACCCCCGGGATCCAAACGCCCAAGGGGGGGGGCAAGGGTGAGAGTTGGCTGGCCAAGCGGCTTCTCTCCTTCCCTTCTTGGCCCATACCTGGCCTTTGCTTAGTCACGGTGGACTCCCCATCCTAGGTGGGGCTGAAGCCCCCAGTTGGGCGGGCAAGGCAGCCAGCCATGGTTCACCTTCCCTTCCTTCAGCCCGGCCTTGTGTGTCTCTCCCTCGCTTTTTTCTTCCCTCCCGACAGCGCTGCTGAGAGAAAGCCAAGCCCCGAGAAGGAGAGCCTCCGACCTTCCTACCACCACCCCTCTCTCCACTGTCACAGCCTAAGCACTGGTCATTTTCCCCCTCAGGTGCTGGCCCAAAAGCCAAGCGGAAGCCACCGCTTCGTCTCTGAGTGTGCGGGGGGGGGGCGAAGGCGGAAAGAAGCAAGACCCAAGCCATTGATTAAGTTATCATCTTTCACCTCCCCATGGCAAGGGCAGTGCTGCCACTGCGAGGAGGGGGGCAATGATAACTTCCTCAATGGCTCAAGGGGGTATTTCTTTCAAAAAGATTAAGAACTACGGGACCAGAAGATGGTGGTGGGGACTGTGTTTTGTCTCTTTTGGCCTAAAATAATGGTCTCTGTGACCATTACTACAATATACTGTAGCCAAATTCCGTTTTTCTTTTGTCTGATATGCTCTCTGTGTATAATGTCCTGAGATTCTTCATTGTGGCTTGGAAGTAAGTCTCAATTCCCTTGTATTTACATATGGCAAGGATTTCAGTCTTATTACTCAGTCCTATATTATGTTCCACTGTGCTAAGCAGATGTCGTCACAGAATACAGTATTTTTAAGCCATTTTCTCTCTCTGTGTGTCTCTCTTTCTCTCTCTGGGTTGTTGGTAAGTCTCTGGACCCGAGTCCCAAGTCCAAGTCTTTGGTAACAAGACTCAAGCCAAGTTCCAAATCTTTGGTCCCCAGTCCCAGTCCTCGAGTCCAAGTCCCAAGCTCTGCCCCCCCCCCGGCTGCTTATCTTTAAGGCATCCTTTTTCCTGTTGGCAATGCGGACACAATATTATGCAGCAATAGTCAAGTCTACAATATACCCTCTTGTGCTCTCACTTTTTGAAAACCCTGACAATTACAGTGGGGTCTTGACTTGCGAACTTAATCCGTATTGGAAGGTGGTTCGCAAGTCAAAACGTTTGTAGGTCAAAATCTGCATTCCCATAGGAATGCATTGAAAACCATTGTAATCCGTATCTGCTCTGTACCGTCCATAGAAAGTAATGGGAAGCTGCTGTTCCGCCTTCTGCCACTAGAGGGGGATATTTTCTAATCCCAGGAAGGCGAAACAGGCAGCCCAGCCATTTCCTCCGAGCTCCGGGGGAATGGGCCGGGTGGAGATGGGAGCAGCAGCAGCACACGGTGCCCGGCCATCAAGGCTCCCCGCGGCGCTCCCTCCCTCCCCGCCCGGCCTCCGTTTACAGCCCCAGCCCAGGAAGGTAGAACAGGCAGCCGGCCCCCGCGGTGCTCCCTCCCTCCCCGCCCGGCCTCCGTTTACAGCCCCAGCCGGCTTCCCTTCATTCAGGCAGCCATCGCCCACCCAACCGCGCCGCACTCGCCCTCCTCGCTCTCCTTCCCCAGCCCCTGTTCCCATCACCCACCGCCCGCGCCCGCCTTGTTCCCCGGCGTGGAGCCCTCCCAGCGCCAGTGCCATCCCTGCGAACTCGCTCCCACCCTCCCGCGCGGGCTCACCGGGGCGCTGGGAGGCTCCTCTGCTGTCCTTGCCTCTGCCTTTTGCCGCCGGAGCTTGGCTCAGTGGGGCCCACCCAGGACAGGCAGAGGCCCCGGCCGGGCTGGAATTCTGGCGGCCGGAAAGCCCCGAGGTGCCCCAATCCCGGATCAGGAGCAGCGCCACTGCCTCTCGCCGCGCCGCCGCCACCCGGCTCCAGGTGCTTTCCCGCTTTTTTTTTTTAAACTTTTGGGTTCGTACCTCAATTCTCTGTCTGCAAGTCAAAATGGATTTTTGCGGACAGAGAAGTACGTAACTCAAAAAGTTCGTACCTCGGGCCGTTCGTAACTCAAGACCCCACTGTATTTTTTGTTTTGGTGAGAAATTGTATCCTCTAGGCCAGAGGTGTCAATCTCAATTTCATCTTGGACCCTATCAGAGTTTGAGCTCAGTGGTACATTTCTTATGTTACACTTGCTTTTAAAATGGCATGGGCAACCCTTTCAGGAATCACAGTCCTCAGAGAAATCAAGGAGCAAATGTATTGGTTTTCTTATTGCCCAAATGGTTACATAACTGTTCTCAGAGAAGAGCAGCAGAAACAGACAGATCTTCAGAAACCAGTGGGGTTTTGTTTTTGTTTTTTGAGGAGGCAACAGCCTGGGCCTCAGGAGGGAGCAGGGAGTCGAGCCACGGCGCACGGCAGCAGCATTTCTTCCTCCTCCATCCTTAGAGGGTGGGTGGATCAGAGCCCTGGTGGTGATGAACATGAGACAGTCAGTGGCCAGGTAGTCAAGGCTGGACATGCCGCCTGGAGGGCATGGAAGCGGCCAAGATCCATGCGGCTGTGCGCCCCCAATGGCATGCCTGTCCTCGATGTGTGGATGGAGAGACCACGGGGACACACATGGATCTCCCAGTGGGCCTTGGGATTGGGTTTGTTAGCCTGCCTCCTGGCTCACCACCTTGCCCAGCCAGCCCTGGCGCAGTGTGGAGGAGGGAGAGGAAGCCGAGGTAACACTGCTGCCACCCCCCATCTCTGCCCAGCCCGGGTGTGCCTCTCGCCCTCCCAGTTGGCCAGGCCCCACCTGCCCAGGGCACATTGGGATGGCAGGGAAAGGGAGGAGAGCCGGGAGTGCGCTGACGGGAGGCGAAGCTTCGCTCGCTGCCCACTTCCTGTTCGCCGCTCATCTCTCCCAGCGGACCGGTCCTTCCAAGGCCACAGACCGGGGTTGGAGACCGTAGCAGGAGGCCCGGACCCTGCAACACTGCAAGGGCCATGTGAAACAGCCCGGATTCAGCCCGCAGGCCTTGGGTTCAACACATTTGCTCTAGACCACTGGTCCCCAACCTTTTCTGAGTTGCAAACTGGTTGCGGAGTTGGGGTCTGTTCATGGGGGGCACACCCCATGCTAGAAGGTGGGTGGGGCATGCTCATGGAGGGGAGGGGTGCATTCACACGCATGCGTGGAGGGGTGGAACGTGTATGCATGAAGGGCGGGGGTCACCTGCTGAGGGGCAGGGCACCCGTGCTTGTGAGTGAGGGGATTGCAGGGGGTGGGATATCTGTCTCCGCAGCCCAGTTGTGCCATGGCCGCGGACTGGCAACCAGCTGCGGGCCGGGGGTTGGGGACCCCTGCTCTCGACCATCTTGACTGCTGCCATTGGAGTTGTCAAAATTCAGGCTGCCCTTTGCTATGTAAAGCTTGGTATCCTTTTTCTTGCTGGCAACATGGGCATGACATTGTGCAGCAATGTTGGACCATTTCCTGGCATTTTGAATTATGGGTACAGAAGTGCACTATCCCAAATACATAAACTGGAGGGTTTTGAACAATTGAATTGTCTAGTAGCATTAAAAAGGAGGGAGTAATGGAAACAACAGTCTTGAGAAATCTCTGTCTATTAAAATCACTTTTTCTTAATTCTTATTATTCACCAATAATCTACAAATAACCTATTTTTATTGGTTTCTAAAGTGTTATATTTAAGTTGTGCATAAAACTCATTAACTAGCTTTAATCAACATAAAAGCAAATAAAGAAAGCTGTGATTATAGCCTGTGGTTTGGGAGTTCTCTAAGGGCCTCTCAAGAGCTTGTTAGGTTTATGTTGGGGGGAAATGTGCCATAACAGCATGTAGGAGGCTTTCCTTGTGTTGCCCAAACAACTAGAAAAATTAAGAAAGGAGAGAGGGAGAGAATTGTGCTTTTTTCTTTCCTTGCACCATAGCTAGAGCATCACTGTTACTCCTGCTGTGCTGTTGGACTAGTATAATGCAACCATCTTGAGTAATGCAAATACATTGGAGGACCATGATATAGTAAAATAATTTAAAGGACAGCAGGTGAAGGGATGAGAGACTGATCAGGGGGATCTTTTAGACACAGAAGATAAGCTAGGAGTGACTGTCTGTGGGAGATATTTTAATCTGAGCTACAGGAGAACTTTGGGACATATAAAGCTCTCCTTTTCTTTTAGGTGGACATTTCCAGGCCCTCTTATATAACTCTACACTCAGAAAATACTGCTAACAATATTTCTATATTTTTGACAACCAAGCACAACAGGAGGAGAAGGATCCGAAGAAATAGCTGTGTTAGTGTGCACAAGCATAAGAGACAAAAAAAGGAGAGAGACAGAAGTGTTGTGGCACCTTAAAAACTAGCTTGCATTATAAAAATGCTATACAGTGGTGCCTCGCTTAACGAGGAAATCGCTTGACGATTAGGTTTTTGCGATCGCAAAAGCAATAGCAAAACAATGGTTTAAATGGGAAAAATCCACTTCAAAATGATTGGTTCCCTGCCTCGGAAACCGATTTTCGCATTACGACGATCTAAAAACAGCTGATCGTCGGGTTTCAACATGGCCGCCGGGTGTACAAAATGGCCCCCCGCTGTTTTCTAGGATGGATTCCTCGCTTTACAGGCACTGAAAATGGCCGCCCCTATGGAGGATCTTCGCTGGACGGTGAATTTTCAGCCCATTGGTACGCATTGAAGGGTTTTCAGTGTGTTTCAATGGGCTTTTTTATTTCGCTTAGTGAGGATTTCGTTCTACAGTGATTTTGCTGGAATGGATTATCCTCATTAAGCGAGGCACCACTGTACAATGCTGTTAGTCTTTAAGGTGCCTGTGAGTGGTCACCTCCTGTGCCCCTTGTTGGCTGTTTGTTCTTGCTCTATGGCCCCTGGAAAGCCTGTCAAGTTGCACATTCTGCTGGGCCTTGGGTGGACACTGAGTCAGCTGGCTAAGGACCAGGAGAGAAAGTCAGATGATGAGAGCCACAGTGGATGATGGGTTGGGGGCAGAGATCAGCACCCAACTGGAAGAGATAAAGGGAGAGGGAGAGGGAGAGGAACAGGAGGGGGAGAGGACAAGGGTGTTAGAGGTAGATGGAGGCAGGGAGTTGGGAACAAGACTGAATGGTTTGGAGGACAAGGATCCTCAGGAGACACTATGGAGGAGCAAGAAGTGTTGGAAAAAAAAGGCTTCAACATGCTGAGAGAAAAAATAATAATCTTTATCTAGTTCTTAGGACAAGGGTAAACGGGGTATCCTAAGAAAACAACAGAGTGCTAAAACTATATTACAAAAACATACCGAACAGTAAATGAAGAAAGCGGCGGCAGCTCAGGTAACACCCACAAACTTAGGCAAACACACACAGTCTCTGCCTCGCTCTGTGACTCAGCACCATGGAAGGAGGGTGTAAAAGGGGGTAGAGGAGACAAGGCTTTATAGGCCTGATTGATTACAAGGAACAGGTCAAGTCTTTTAGATATTAACCCGTAGTGGGTAGAATGTTACAGATTGCCGTATACCAACAAGAAGAAGCTCTGTGCAGAGAATGGGTCTTTGACTACACCCTTTTCAATGACCCCTGGACTGAAATTCCTCTTGAACTCTGACTCCCACTCAGCTGGGGTTGAGGCAGGGGCTTTGAGTTGATCCCTTGCCAGCCTTTACCTGGTGCTGAGTATTGGTGGAGATAGCACCCATTAACCAAACCCCCAACACCAACTCCAACTGAGAAGAGGTACTTCAGGCAGAAGTGCTAGAGGGAAAGACAGTGGTGTCTCCAGGAGAGAGAACTTCTACACAATGGCTGCACACCAGTACAAGCCATCCCTGAGAGGCATGAGTAATTCGGCTTGGACTGTGGGATTGTGAAGTGTGCCAAACCCAGTGGGCCTGCTTGGGGAAAGAGAAAGGCCTGGGGCTAGTGGAAGGTAACTGAGCCTGGGGGTAGACCAGTGAAGGGATGAGAACTCTGTTAGAAGTGACCGATGTGTCAATGAAGTCTCCTTTGAGCCTTACTCAGAGTCCTGAGCCTACAGAAGGCTGGGGGCAGTGGGGCACACAGTACCTCAGTGTTTCAATCTCTCATTCTGTTTCTCTTTGTTTTTTGTCTAATATTGAAGGGGGAGAAAGCCTTGGGAAGATTAGAGCAAGGTTTCAGGTGGAGTGCTGTGCTGAGTTAGTAGAGAGGTATCAAAGCAGACCGTAGGTCAGAGTCTCAGGACTGAGCTGAGGTATGCCACTGAGGGGAGATTAGAACAAGGGTCAGCAAAAGAGCAGACAGAAGGACAGGTAGGCTGAGAAGGGTAACTGGTGAAGAAAGCAACAGGTGGGTAGGGAAATTGAAGGAGAGGCTAATAGACAACAGTGTTTAGACAGAGGCCTAAAGAAACACAATGTTCAGATAAAGAGAGTTTCTGGTTATTGTCCACGCAAAGCCTAACCCAAAAGGATTTGTAGGTAGGTCAGGTCAGAAGAATACAACAAGAACTGTGTTGGGGCTCCAGAGACATTATAGCTTGTCTTCGCTCCACACTGCAGTTTTAAATTGCTTACATGAGAGACACTGTACAGTGAATAGGTATCCTTCACTAAATGCGTGTACTTTAATCCTGGGATATTAGGTCAGGGATAGGCAACTTGTGACCATCAAAATGCCATTGGGCTGTAGACCTTGCGATCCCTTCTCACTGACTGTGCTGACTACAACAAATGGAAGTTGTTGTCTATCTACATGTGGTGTGCCACAGTTGCCCATCTTTGCTCTGTAGATGTTTGGGTGGAGGAGTGAGGAACAAGAACTGCATGTCACGATTCATATGTGTAAGAAAGGGGATGAAACTGCAGAAACCCATCATTATTATCTAAGGGTACACATTTGCTAGTGAGTTCCCCCACAAAGCAATATTCACAACTATGTAATTTAGACAATGCTGTGAACAAATTCAGTCATATAGAATTGGGGCCATTTGTACAGATTTCAGGGGAGAATATCCAGGCAGACATCAGGAAGCTACTCAAGTCTTTGGGTGAAGACAAGTAATAATTGTATTGGTTAAATTAACATTTGTAAGTGGCTGTCTGTGTTTGTCCTCTGTTGTAAGGACCTTTTGAATATTGAAAGTTAGTTCTCAAATGCGTGAGAAATTCAAGAGGTTGCTCTTCGGTGCCACCGTGTGGTTCATAACTGTCAGAGCTTTCCCTGCCAAACGCAGCAGATTAGCTCCTATGCCAGAAAGATATAGAAGTGACTTTTATTTTCAAAGCTGTGTTTTATTAAAGTGTATATACTGTGTGTTTAATAATAGACTATTGTTCTTACGTGCTGTCAAGTTGCTTTTGATTTATGGTTACCCTATGAAAGAGTGATCTCTAAATAGTCTCCAAGTTTGTTTAGAAAAGAACATCCCTCTGTTGTTATAAATAGAGCATTAATTATTTTTAAAATAGTAGAACTTATATTTCATAGCCTGTTTAACAGTTCAGGAGTTTACTCTTAAATTGTTTTCAAGCTGCTTCATTCAATTCATGTAAAGTTATAATCCTGTCTTCCAGAACATGCTAAAAGAAGTACTGCATAATGTATTACTGGTATACATGGTACAAAAATCTGCTACAGTATTTTTGTAAGCTTAGTTTTGAGTAAGTACCTTTTTTCTAAGAGCTTGGAGAAGTTGCTTTATTGGACTACAGCTGCCAGAATCCCCCAGCCAGCTTGCCCAGTACCCATTGGGCTGAAAGACTTGAGGACCTGTAGTCTAAGGAAGACTTTTAAAACTCTGCTTTTTTTCCCATCATAACCAGATCTCAGGCGTTTCTGTTTGCAGACATGGCCTCTATGAATGATAACATGTGTAGGAGGCAAAGTTAGCCTTATCTTGAATCCTATGGAGGGCAAGGAGCAGCCAAATTCTGTGCATCTCCTCCATTACTTCCCAGCATGCAACATAACCCTTACTTTATCATTTTCTGCCAGCTGGACTGAAAAAAAGGTGGTGAAAGTGTTTATGATGGTTTTGTGGGAACTGGGTTAAGTAGGCAGTGCAGGCTGAAACTTTAAGAGCTTCAGCTTAGTTGTGAATGGCATACATATGAGAGCGGAAGAGTTGCAAAATTGCTGTTTTGTACAACCAGATGATTGAATTGTTAGGAAGTCATGTGAATATATCTATAATTCCAAAACATTGCACATTATAGCTTGGTTAAGGCATGTTGGAATATATACAGATGAGCTTTCTACTAATTTTACAAAAGTCAGGATCCTTTTATCTTCTTTCACGACTTTCTTCTTGGTCGTGCAGCCTTCATCAGCATTCTATACAAAACAGAGTGTGCCAACGAGATTGCAAAATATACATTATTATATGCTCCATCATGGTTGAATTTCCCTTTAACACTAGTGAGACAAGAAATGGCATCAGGCCCCTTATTCATAGCATATTATAGGCAGTTAGGTTATGATCTATCTACAACTCATGTCAAGATGTAACCTGCCCTCTATTGAAAGAGTCCAGAAAGAGGAAGCTTAATCCTAAAGAATGGTGGTTTATATGCACATTAGCATTTAAAAAAATACCTTTCATCTCTCCTGAATGCAAAAGAAACTACAGGAAGTAACATATTGAGGAGAAAAAGCAGAAAATAGGAATGGCCCGTAGTAAATAAGGGTATTTGGAGCATGCAGAAGGCATGCACGCAGCTGTCTGCAGCTATACTGTAAAGTGGCATTGGCAAATCTGAAGAATGCCTGCTGAATCCTGCTTGCAACTAGAACAGACCCGGCCCGCAGACAGTTTTGAACATCAAAACATTTATAGCTTTTTGTCTAAAGTTGATCAGTTGCTTACCTTTAACATACCGCAAAAAACTTCTTTAGTATTTGTGAAGTTTAACAAGTTTAAAATAAAAAACAATCATAACATCACTGTTTCATTTTATTTTTAAGTAAATTTGGTTCAGCTCCCTAACACAGTTCAGATTTTTCATGTGCCCTCCCTGTAGAAATTAATTGCCCACCCCTGAACTAGAAAGATGAAATGGCCAAAGCTGATCTGGAAGTGGCAAATACAATCAGCAAATGCAAATGCGTAGGAGTTGTGTAAACATAAATATACTAACGTAGTGCATTAAAAATAAAACATCTGGAAGTAAGGAGAAGGCACTCTGGGCCATAGAGCAGCTTGCATAGAACTATTATATGGGGAAGCCTTCTGCTGCATCATTTGAGAATCTGGTACTTGAAATGCTTGCCGTTGCATGAACATATTTATCTTATTGGTGTGACATTGCTTTGCATGTTTTTTCCATTATTGTTGAAGCCAAGCAAAGGAATAGTGATACAATCCTATGTAGTTCATCCTTCTAGCGTATTTATATCCTATAAGAATAACACACATCTTAATAATTCTTTTTGGAATGTTGATGTTTTAGGAATGAAAACCCTAGCCTGAAAATTCCACTGGTGCTGGAAATTCTTTGTGAAGTTTAGCACTAACCATCACACAGGGAAATCCATGTAAATGCTACTGGGGATCAAACACTGGAATGTATATGAATAATATATTAGTAGATATACAGAACATATAATTACATTTAAAATAGTAGAGCAAATTTATAAAATATTTAAATAGATTGGTGGAAAACACAGCAGAGATTCACATACACTGCTTGTCTTCTAGTCAGTCACGATACACTGCTGGCTCATAACAGATCACATTTTTATAGAACGAAAGATCTCACTTCAAAATAAAGTCCCGCACACCTATGTCTTTGTGGTAGACTTCACAAGCATAAAAAAGCTGGGCAGTCAAAAGTTAAGATGACAATAATAACTTGAGCCAAAGTGAGGAGACTTGTCACAAAAGAACAGCCGTAGGATATGTGGATGTTCCCTGTCTGCAGTCTGTCTTCCACTTCCATCTGCAAATTTGCAAAGGATGGGTGTACATCAATTTTACTTGTTCTGTCTAATTTACCCAAAACAATCTGCTTTCCTTTCTCACAGTATACCAGACTTGTGTCTGTGTAATAATAAACCTTCAAACCTACCAGTTTTGCACGGATAACAGCATTGATTTGGAAGAAGAGTCTGGGAGCAACTGAGAAGGGATAAATGAAACACTCACTTTTGCATATCCGCCCCTTGCTCCTAAGAGTCCATTGCAGAATCTGCTTTCCCGCATAGAAAACTTTTTGTGACAAATGAAAAAGAAAAGAAAAACAGTGGTAGCCAAGAATAGAAGTGGATCACTCAGTGGTGTAGTGTTGGATGGGCGGTAGCTCCGTTGCCAGATTTAAGGGGGGGCGTGTGGGCCAACCTGTGGCATGCTGCCACAGCTGCTCCTCATCATTCTCTTTCCCCTCCTGGGCGTTTGAGTCAGGGGACACTGGGCCTGCCACTGGGCAGGTGGGCCTTGATGCGGGTGGCTGTTGAGTTTGAGGAGTGCCTCAAGGAGGGAGGGGCTTGGGCTCCCTTGAGAGGATCACCAGGGGAAGGGATAGCAGCAGCGGTGGTGGCAGTAGGCAGTACCTTGTCCTTCTCCCTCCCCCTTTCTGTTGAATGGCCTTGTGTGTGTGTGTTTGTGGGAGGGTCTGGTCAGGAAAGAGGCCCGTTCTGGGGCTTCTGTGTCTTGGCCCACCCCTGAGGAGAAGGAGGGGCAGAGAAAAGGCACACGCCAGGATCTTTGCCACTGCCAGAGCCAACTGGGGGGGGCATCTGCAGCTGCAGCAAGAGGGGCTGGGTCTCCTACTGGGGCTGATCTCTCTGCCACCCCCCATGCTGGACTTGGGAGGGGGAAAGGGGAGCCTCCTGTGGCAGCCTCTTGATGGGTGGAGGCCAGAGGGATCCGAGGTTGCCCCTTCCTGGGCCTTTCCCACAGCCCAGCTGCCCTGAGCCCTGCGGCTTCGGCAGCAGAGCTCGGAATGCCCACTGGTTGGGACCTGCTGGAGGAGGTCAGTTGGTTGGGCTGAAGAGTTTGCTTTGCCGGCTCAGGAGAGGCTGCTTTTGGAGCCGTCAGTACTGCGAGGGCCCTAGAGGAGGGAGGGATGGTGGCTGTGGCTGCCCTGGTCTGGGAGAGGACCAGGGCAGCCACTGGTTCCTGGTTCTGTGTGGCTGTTTTCTAAATAGGCCTTGTATGCAGAAGAAATTCAGAAGTCTGTCTAGAAGCAAAAATGACTACACCAAGGCTGTTATACTTTGGATAAAAAAAAGTTGATGGCATCAGGAAGAGAGGAAGCCATGTGACAGACTAAGCTTGCTGTTACATGCTGTTAAGTTGCCCCCAATTTATGGGGACCTTATGAATCAGTGTAAGGGACGTGGTGGCACTGTGGGTTAAACCACAGAAGCCTCTGTGCTGCAAGGTCGGAAGACCAAGCAGTCGTAAGATCGAATCCACGTGTAGGAGTGAGCTCCCGACGCTTGTCCCATCTCCTGCCAACCTAGCAGTTCAAAAGTATGGAAATGCAAGTAGATAAATAGGCACCACCTATTTATCTGTTAAGGTAACAGCGTTCCATGTATAGTTGTGCTGGCCACGTGACCACGGAAACTGTCTACGGACAAACGCTGGCTCTACAGCTTGGAGACTGGGATCAGCACCACGCCCTAGGGTCGGACACGACTGGACTAAATGTCAAGGGGAACCTTTACCTTTACCTATGAATTAGTAATCTCCAAAATGTCCTGTCCTCAACAGCCTTGCTCAGCTCTTGCAAACTCAAGCTTGTTGCTTCCTTTAGGGAGGCAGTCCACATCATACTTGATCTTTCTCTTTTCCTGCTGCCTTCCACCTTTCTCAGCATTAGTGTACTGTCCAGAGAATCCTGCCTTTCATTTTGTGCCCAAAGTAGGATAGTTTCAACACTTATCCCTCCAGAGGTAGTTCAGGCTGGATTAGACCTATGATCTACTTGTTTGTCTTTCTGTTGGTCCAGGGTATCCACAAAGCTCTCCTCCAGAACCACATTTCAAACATTTTCTTCCTGTCGGGTTTCTTTACTGTCCAGCTTTTTCATATTCACACACACAAAGTGGAAATTCAATAAGACGGACGATCTGGGTCTTGGCCTTCAGTGACACAACCTTACACTTGATGATCTTTTCTAGTTCCTCCATTGCTGCCCTTCTGAGTCTCAGCCTTCTTCTGATTTGTCTTCTTCTGATTTGTTTGGATTGATAATTGAACCAAAATATACAAAATCTTTAACAATTTCCATTTCTTCTGAAATCTGAAGATTTTTGTCTTTTTAATGTTCAGCTGCAGTCCTGCTTTGGCAAGTTCTTCTTTCAATTTAATCAGAAGTCACTTCAAAATGTAAGCAAGATGTAGCACAGGCTATGAGACTGGCATGTCACATTCCCACCCACAAGAAAGGAGATCCCAAAGAGTGAAGTAACTGTAAGGCCATTGCAGTAGTTTCCTATGCAAGCAAAGTGCTTAGTAAAATTTGGCGCAGCAAAACCTTTTTTAATATGTAGAGCAAAAAATGTCCAGAATTCAAGCTCGGCTGAGAAGGAATTGATCTGTTGTGGACTTTTTGGTTCAACCCAACGGGTGGGAAAGTCTTAGGAAGAGGCTGTGATTCAAGATTTGAATTGAGAAAGAGTGGGAGAGCTCTGAGAGGCAGGAGCTGCTGTTCACCTGAAGGGTGTTAAGGCCCCTTCCACCTTGGCTTAGGCCGTAGAGTCTCAATGGCTTTGTGCAGGAAGGTGCCCTGGATGGCTAAATCCACATAGCGATCTTGTATTTGTGTTTGCAATTTATTTTAGGGCGTTAAAGGCTATATACTTGGAGCTGTTTCCTTTCTGTTGTGAATCTCCCACTTCAGTAGATCAATATACCTGGGACTTTGTTTTTCTGTAATTTCAAAGAAACATTTCCATACTTCTTTCTTTCCTGAAGCAACTCCTGCTTTGGCGGCCAGAGTGGGGGGGGCACAGGGGTGGTAGTCTTTGGACACAAAATTCTTAGAGGTGAAAAATTTCAGCCCTGCCACGGAACCATTGGGCAATAAATTGTGTGAGCTTCTCCTCCCCACACCTTGCTTCCTCTCTTCTGGCTGCGCTGCCTCGCTCGCTGCTTGCTCCTTTTCCCCCTCTGAGCAGGTGGTGGTAGGGTTTGGCGGCCTAGAACAATCCATCTTCCCTCCCCTCGATGTAAACAAGGCAGGAGAGCAAGCCATGAGGAGGGGGTGGTGTGGGGAGGGAGCTCAGGTGGCACCAAGGCCCCCTCCTCTGCTGCTTCCCAAGACCTCGAGGGTGCATAATACTTGTCTTGCTCCAGATGCTGGCAACCCACACTTCACCACTAGGATTACTACAATATCACAAACATGGCAGATCTTTGATTTCTTCAGAACTCTTTTTCAGATTTAGATGGTAGAAAATTTTGGGATGAGATAAAAGTGTTTCTTGTAACATATAATTTGTTCACAGTTGATTTATTTGAGGGTGCTGAAATTACTACACAGTGACTAGAAAAACACAAGTGCAATATCTGCCTTAGAGCCCAAATAAACTTTTCCTTGAAATCAATGCAGGGGTATCATTAATGGAACTAATTTGGTTATGGAATACCTACCAGCT
Source organism: Pogona vitticeps (assembly GCF_051106095.1). Lineage (NCBI taxonomy): Eukaryota > Metazoa > Chordata > Lepidosauria > Squamata > Agamidae > Pogona > Pogona vitticeps. Next base: position 222,892,823 of record NC_135784.1, on the reverse strand, counting down.
TTGTGACTTTGTTCTTTGTTTATTTTATTTGTTTGGTCCATTGTATCCTACAGCACCACTGATTGTAAGATGCCCTTTTTTATTTAGTGTATTTTAATATCTCTGCTTCTTGCTTTGTTTTCCACCCTATTAAATAAAGACCAAGAAACGGCAGGCCTTCCAAACAGAGACCTGTGAAAACAACATGAGAGAGCTGCAGTTACTCTTGGACAGCTTTCCTGTGTCAGGCCCACGGACAGCAGGTTAGTTGAAGGTATAAAATGACAGATGCATCTGTCAATGTTCCAAAGTCGCTACATTGTGGGAATTCTGCAGATGCCTCTTGTGTTCCCTCTTCTCAACATGCTTTGATTTGATGACATGATAAGAGCAGTTCTCACAGCAGTCAAGTGGCCTTTCTAGCTAGGATGGGGTGGCTGTATGCAGGCCTGCTGTTCACAACCCCAAAGTTGATTTACAAGTGTTGCGTTGTATGTGTGAGCGGTCACGAAAGGGCTGGCTGGCGGCGCTCTAAATCCAACTGAGAAAAAAGTCCTTATAGTATGCCTACAAGGGGAACAGATGTTTTTGATTGAACTGAGCCAAATTCAGAGGCAACCTTCAGCTGCTTTAAGGTCATATATTCAAAAAAGGTTATGTAGGACACAGAGTGTAACACATCACTCTTTACTGCATCACTCTTTGAAGTCAGTAGAGGGCCAGTTGTTACATTCATGCCAACATACATTCTACCCCATATGATCTGTGAAAATGACCTCTTTTTTTATAATGTCCTTCATGTGGTGTCGATATTAATTATACCAAATGGGAAGCAGCACTGGAAGAACAAAATATCTAGTCCTTTTAAAAAACATTTTGAAGATATCTTTGCCTCTTAATTCTCTTGTGGTTTGTTTTTTGAGTCCTTGTGATTACATTCTTTTTATAACAGATCTTCCTTCCCTGTTTCTCTTTGCTGTGTGTAGAAGAGAGATTTAAAAAAGGAAATTTAAAATGCTAACAAGCTAACTAGCTCCCAAAGTTTGTTCAGATATAATAGGACACACCAAATGTTAGTTCCATATCCAGGAGACCCATTGAATGAGTGGGATTTGTTAATGAAGTTCTTCCTAAGTCCCACTGCTTCAGTGACAACTAGATTTACTTCATGCCATGGTTGAGATAACACACACTCAAAAAATAATGGTTGGATTAGAAGAGTTTGTCAAACAACTTCTTAGGTATGGGATCCCCTGCAGAAATATTAATACGGTAGTATTAAAATGTTCTTTGTATGCTAAAGGTATGAATGCGCACACTCAGAAGATACTTGTCATATTTAAAAAGTACATCAAACTGCCGTTTAGGTTATAATCCCTCCCCAAATGTTAATAGTAAAAATAAGGTTCTTTACACATTTCTATTTCTGTCTCACAGGGACACAGCCATACTATATAGTCATTATTGCATGCTGGGAAGCTTCCCTGTTTGCTTTAAAAGATTGGGGGGGGGGTGCTTAACACTTTCTCTTACATTTCATTTTAGTGTTTATAGACCAGTGATTGGGTGCTATATCAGAATTCAATTTGACCCAACTCTGGGAGGCAGTGGAAGACAGGAGGGCCTGGCGTGCTCTAGTCCATGGGGTCACGAAGAGTCGGACACGACTTAACGACTGAACAACAACCAACAACAAATGTCAGAATTCAGGCTACATCTGGGGAGTTGAGGAGACAGAGAGGCCAAGTGTTGTGTGACTTGAGAAACTGTATCCATTGAAGCTGGCTAGGAGCTCACTGCTTCTTTGCATGTTAGGAGCATGGAATACGAGTTTTGAAAGTTTCCTTCTAGAACAACTTTTTAGGACAGAAATTTTGGCAAGGGATGTTGGCTTCCTGCAGAAGGAAACCAAGACAATACAAATAAAATATGAGAGTAATTATTGATATAGAACTTATGCCTGTGTGTATTATTTTTAGTTTTAGAATTGGAGTTTGCTTGTCCATTTGTGGTCCTAGGGGTGGAGATGAGGTTGAAAATGTGCCTTTATCACAGTGCTCTTAGATTATTGTCTTCTTTCCCTTCCTCTTCCATCCATTTCCATGGAACTAACATTTTTCAACACTGTGTAATTTAAGGATAGCGAGTCTGTGTTTTAAGGCAGAATAAAACGAGGCTTTGTAGAATAAGTTGATATTTTGTCCTGGTTGCTTAAGTTAATGAAACCAATGAGGTGGCATGCTTTCAGTATAGATGTAAAACTCTAGGAAATTTAGATTTTAAAACAAAAGGTAAACACTGATGTGGCTGAGAGTCATTAAATATTGGCAGCTGGATTTTTTTACATGTGCAATTGTGTCACAAGTTAGACCAGTGGTATGAGAACTGTTGTTGTTTAGTCGTTAAGTCATGTCCGACTCTTCGTGACCCCATGGACCAGAGCACGCCAGACCCTCCTGTCTTCCACTGCCTCCTGGAGTTTGGTAAAATTCATGTTGGTAGCTTTGATGACACTGTCTATCCATCTCGTTCTGTGTTGGCCCCTTCTCCTCTTGCCTTCACACTTACCCAACATCAGGGTCTTTTCAAGGGAGCGTTCTCTTCTCATGCAATGGCCGAAGTATTGGAGCCTCAGCTTCAGGATCTGTCATTCCAGTGAGCACTCAGGGTTGATTTCCTTCAAAATGGATAAGTTTGATCTCCTTGCAGTCCAAGGGACTCTTAAGAGTCTCCTCCAGCACCACAATGAGAACTAGTCTGCTGCATATTTTCTCTTAGTATTTTTTTCCTTCTAGTCTGTGCAGCACCAAAGATATATTTATTTTCTGGATTTATAAGGTGGTACGTATGGTTCTCCTCCTCAACACTTAATCCCTTCAGCAATCCTGTGAGGTAGGTAAAACTGAGACAGAGTGACTGGCTCATTGCCATACAATAAATGTCTTGGCTGAGTCATGACCAGAACTTTTATCTTCCAAATTCAGCATTTTAACCACTGGATCACACTGTTGCAGGCTTTTGACTCTTTAAAATATAGAATCTTCTCCCTTTTTCATAGTTACTCATTTCATGTTTTACAGAATTCTTTTAAGTATGAGATTACTTAAGTATGAGCTTCAGTCTCCAAAATACAAGATATAAAATGTGCAACAGTGGTTTCCTCATTCACTTGGTAGCTTCCAGGCCTTCAGGACTAATCTTCTAAATAGAATATTTTTCATTTTGAGAAACTTAAGAAATGTGGGAATCTTGAATTCTAATCTCAAAATTACAGGCATGTTTGTATGGGCATTTTGTAAACATCAGAAGAGGAGCTGCAAATGCAAGTAGATAAATAGGGACCACCTCGGTGGGAAGGTAATAGCGTTCCGTGTTTAAGTCGCACTGGCCATGTGACCACGGAAGGTTGTCTTTGGACAAAAACGCTGGCTCTATAGCTTGGAAACAGGGATGAGCACTGCCCCCTAGAGTCGAACACGACTGGACAAAAATTGTCAAGGGGAACCTTTACCTTTACCTTTTGTATGGGCATTTTGTAAACATCAGAAGAGGAGCTAACAGTGATTCAGGTTTGTAAATTTAGTGCTAGATTTAAAGTTCAAGGCACAGCCCTTCAGCTATTGTGGAGCATGAGATTAGTGTCTGTGAGTTCCCTTTTGAGGATTACAGATGCCAAGCTGCTTTCAATAGCATCAATCTGTACTGTAATCCTATTCAGTGAAATTTCAGTGATTTCAATTCCATGCTGAACTTTTTTTCTTGATAGAGATGGGCATAAATCTTGGTTCATAGGTTCGTGCAAGTTCTTATGTGAGGCACCACGGGTGCCACTCGTTCCCTTCCCCTGCCTCCCCAGCTGGATTCCCCCACTCACCAGCCACCACATACTCCTCTTCTTTGGTGGTTTGACCAGTCTCAGGTAGCAGCACAGGCTTCTCTGCTCCACCTTCTTGGCCGATCACCCACTCAGACAAAGAGGCAGGACAGGAAGACCAGTGTATCTGCCAGGGACTTGTTGAACAGTCGAAGAGGAGAAGGAAAGGTGCATGGTCTGACTGGTGACTGGGTCATTGGCTGGGAAGTCAGAACTCACTAATCTGTTTCTTGATATCATAGAATCATAGAAAAGTGAAGGGGCCTACAAGGTCATCATGTCCAACCCCCTGCTCAATGCAGGAATATAATCAAAGCATATCTGCCAGGTGATTATCTACGTTTTTCTTGAATGCCTCCAGTGTTGAAGCACTCATCAATTCCCAGAGTTCCACTGTCGTACAGCTCTAACAGTTACGAAGTTTTTCCAAATATTCAACCAAAATCTGGCTTCCATCATTGTGCGCCCTGCACTCTGGGATGATTGAGAACAGATCTTGCCCCTCCTCTGTATGACAGCATTTAAAATACTTTAAATTGTGCTATTATATCACCCCTCAACCTTCTTTTCTCAAGGCTAAACATGCCCACTTCTTTCAGCCTTTCCTCATAAGGCTTGGTTTCTAGCCCTCTGATCATCCTTGTCACCCTCCTCTGAACTTGTTCCAATTTGTTAGCATCCTTCTTGAAGTGTGGTGTCCAGAACTGGATACAGTACTCAAGGTGAGACCTAACTAGTGCTGAATAGAGGGGGAGTAGCACCTCGCGGGATTTGGAAACTATACTTCTGTTAATGCAGCCTAAAATAGCATTTGCCTTTTTTGTAACTACATCATATGGTTAGTTCATATTTAGCCTGTGAGCTACGACAATTCCAAGATCCTTCTTACTCGTAGTTTTGCTGAGCCAGGTATCCCCCATCTTGTAAGTGTGCCACTGGTGAAGTAAAATAGGAATTGAGCATCTCTGCCGTTTCTTTGTCCTCTATTATCATTGTTCCATCTCCATTGCAGAGCTGTGCCACCATGTCTTTTGTTTGTGTTTTGCTACTCCCATACCCGAAGAATCTTTTTTTTATTGCTTTTAGTGTCTCTAGCTAACTTCAACTCATTCTGAGCTTTTGTCTTACTAATGCCATCCCTGCATTTCCTTGCTACTTGTCTGTACTCATCCTTGGTGGCATGCCCTTCTTTCCACTTCCTCTACATGTCTTTTTTGGATTTTAGGCCCTCCCTGAGCTTTCTTACCTATGTTCTGAGATTATTAAAATTGGCTTTTTAAAAATCCAGCAGAAGTGGGTGGCTACACTCTGCTTTTGTTCTCTTTGAAATCAAGAATTTTAGAAGGACATGGTCACTCTCGCCTAGAGTTCCCCATACTGCCACCTCCCCCACCAAGTCATCTCTATTGGTCAAGATCAAGTCAAGGATGGCAAATCCTCTAGTTTCTTTCTCCACTTTTTGTAGGAGAAAATGATCAGCCACACAAGCCAGGAATTTCTTGGAAGAATCATACTTGGCAGAATTTGCCTCCCAACATATATCTGGATTATTGAAATCTCTCATCACTACTACGTTGTGTCTCTTTGAAAACCCTGCAATTTGTTTTTCAAAAGTTTTGTCCACTTCCTCTCTTCGATTGGGCGGTTGGTAGTAGACTCCAACTACCAAGTTCCTTTTGTTTTTTGCCCCAACTAGATTGATCTAGATGCTCTCAATGGGACAGCCAAGCTTCTCCTCCTGTATTTCTGTGTCAGCGATCAGCTCCCCAAGAGGATGCTTGACCGGTCGGACAGAGAGTAATCAGGAGCTTGTACACCCTAAAATGTGCTGAGAGAGTCCTAGAGCTCAGCTAGGCGTGTTCAACACCCCTTCTTACAAGTCTGCCCTAATAAGAACACCCTTGTACCTTAGGATATTGCTGATAGAAAACCATGTGGGCTTTGTAGTCATTAGACTTATTGTGCACCACAGGCAGGACTCATTAAATATGCTAGGCCGAGACAGCACCATCAGATGACCTAATACAAGATTACTGTTCAGGAAACCAATTGATTTTTATAATCATTGTTTTATTATAGAAAAAAGTAAATTCTATAAAGAAAAGTCAATTTATGCAAAAGCAAGTAGATAAGCATTGAGAGATTAGGCATCCTTCAGTCTCGAAAGACTATGGTAGCGTGCTCTGTATGGAGGGCTTGGAACAGCGCCTAGTGTGGCTGAGAAGGCCAATTCGAGAGTGACAGTCCCTTCCACACTGAAGACAAATCCAGTCTGTCCCCTGTCCGGCTCCCTGGTTTTGCTGCTTTTGTGACTTCCTCTTTACCTCGGCCTGCTGGGCAAGGGTCTCTTCAGATTGGGAGAGGCCATGTGTTACATAACAGCACTGATGTTACCTGTCTGTCATGGGTTTGGAGGGAAAGTTCCATCCTATGGGGAGTGGAAGGCGGGACATCAGGAGGAGGGGCTGTACTGTATAAATATGTGATGCCTGTGTGGTGAAGAGGAGATGCTGAGACAGACTGTGAGACACTGGGTTGGGACGAAGCAGCAGCTGGGGAAGAAGAAGCTGTTGTGGGAGTCTGGGTGTCTGACAGGGTACTACTGTGTGTCAGAGTACCAGCCTGAAAGGTTCAGGGGTCTGTTGGTTAGCCAGAACTGATGGGTTCAGGGTCTGTGCTTTAAGTTAAAGGTTCTAGGTGAACCAAACTGTATGCTTGTGTGTGTGAGAATAAGCCACGTTACTTTGTTTTATTCACCTGATTGTTTTATTTACCCTGTTTGTATTTAAAATAAACCTTATTCTTTTGTTGTTTAAAAATCCATCCCTGGTCTGTGTGACTTATTATAGGGAATGGTTGGTGGCAGCTTAGTAACTGTGTGATAGATCCCAGTAGGTCTGGGTTTGTCACATTGATTGGTGTCCAGCGTGTGGGATACGACTGGTCCAGTTGTCCAGTGGTCCAGCAAAGCCTTGGCAGGTGTGCCCAGAGCAAGGGGGGTCTAGTCAGGGACAGTCTGAGGCGCGTAGGTAATCTTCTAGGTGTACCTCACGGGGAGGTGCGCTAGTAGAAGAACGTGCCAACTGGGGAGACTTAGATTAAGGTGCTCTGAGGCAGCCTAGTTTTGGCGGGAAAACGCTGAGGCAAAACTGCGTAGCAACAGTGAGCTAGCTTGCCAGCTGAGAGGCCCAGCAGAGGGGGGTAGGCTCTGACTCGATACTGTTGCAAATTTAGTGCTGAAGAACAGCAGCAATCTCTGGGAGAGCTGGTTCTGGGGCAGGAGGGAAAAAAGTGGTCGTTTTATTTTGAGGCTTGACTTTTAAAGCAGCCTGTTCTGAGGGGGGGTATGCCCTTGACTCGAAGCCAAGTAGCAGACATGAGTGAAGTGAAAGACCCCCAGATTGACCAAGGTTCTGAGGATGAATTTGGCTCAGTGCAAGGTGATAGCACAGGAGAACAGAACCCAGAGCTCAGAAAATTACTCATAGCCCAACAGCATGAATTGAGGATGAGGCAATTGGAAAAAGAAGAAAGATTAGAGAGAGAGAGAATGGAAATGGAGAGGGAATTGCAGAGAGAGAAAATGGCGTTTGAATTAAAGAGATTGGAACTGATGAACCAGAACAATAATAATAATAGGGATTCTGAGGGGGGCCAACTGTCTAAGGCTGACCTGAAGAAATTCCCTGTGTACCACAAGGGAGATTGTCCCGAGGTGTTCTTTTCCTTAGTGGAAAGAGCGTTTGTGGACTTCTCAGTGAGGGAAACTGAGAAGATGACCATCATGCGGTCTTTAATCAGTGGTAGCCTGGCTGAGGTTTATGCCGAGATGCCTGAGGAATTGATGAAAGATTTTGCAGAGTTTAAAAAACTGGTGTTTGCCAGACATGGGATAAATGCAGAGCAGCTGAGACAAAGATTCAGGTCCCTCACCAAGAAACCAGAACAGACTTTTACCCAAGTGGGGGCCCAATTGGTGAGGCTGCTTGAGAAATGGCTGTCGCAGGAGGGAACAGAGACCTATGAACAGCTTAAAGACTTGATAGCCCTGGAACAGTTCTATTCAGTTCTGCATGGGGAATTGAAATTCCAGGTGAGGGAAAGGAAACCGAAATCTGTGGCAGCAGCCGCAGAAATCGCGGATTTTATCTCCCAAATAAGAAAGCCCTTGGGTGAGGGGAAATCTGTAGGTAAACCCAAAGAAACCTACAGCAAGTACTCTCAGGGACCAGGGAAAAGCCAGCAAGGGGGAGGGGCCCATGGTGAAGGGAAGCCCTCAGGCATGAAACCAAGCCCTCAGAATTTGGAGGGAAAACCCAAACAAGAGGAGAGAGAATCAAAATACACCAGAAAATGCTATTTCTGTCAGGGAAAGGGTCATCTAATCTCAGAGTGTGAGAAATTAAAGCAGCTAAAAGGAATGGTGCCTCAGAATTCTAGTGGGACCAAGCCAAAAGCTGTGTTCTGTGTCCAGAAAGAGCAAAGCTCATTGTCACAGAGGGAGCCTGTTGCCATGACTACTCAGTCTGGAACAGCTACCTCTGCTGATCAGGCTGAGGAAAATGGTCCTCTTGGGGAGGTAAAGCGCTGCTTGCTGGTAAAAACAGATTCTCAGTTGTTTGAGACAGCCGGGGTGGACGTAGGAATACTTGACCGTCAGTATAGGGGGCTGCGGGACACTTGTTCCCAGGTAACCCTGTGCCATCCCGATATCATTCCCCGGGAGTTTATAATCCCAAGTGAGAGCATAAAGGTAGCAGGTATTGAGGGGCAGGTAATCTCTCTGCCAGTAGCAGAGGTACCTGTCAACTTTCAAGGCTGGAGGGGAGCTTGGCGGCTAGCGATTTCACCGACTCTGCCAGCAGCCGTGCTCGTGGGAAATGACCTGGCTGAACATGTGAAACGGGTGCTAGTGATTACACGCTCACAAGCCACCACAGGGACAGTTCAGGGGGGTAATGATGAGCCAGAGACGGAAGCAGAGGGGAGTTCAGAAGCTGTGGTGGAAACCTTAACCACAGACAGCAGATTTGGACAGGAGCAAAAGGCAGACGCCACTCTCCAAAAGTGTTTTGAACAGGTGACTGACGCCCAGCTAACACCTGAAACCCCAGTGAGATTTCTGGAGAAAAAGGGGATTCTGTATAGAGAGACCCTGAGGAATATCTCAAAAGGGGGAGATGGGATCAGAAGTCAGCTGGTGGTACCTGAAAAGTATCGCCCCATGATCTTAAAAAGGGGTCACTCTGACATGTTTGCTGCACACTTAGGGGTGAAAGAGCCCCTTGATTTGATCAAACAAAATTGGGAGCAGATCACCCAGGATGACCCACAAGACGTTGTGACTTACATAGACACCTTGATGAATGACCTAAGGAGAAATCTAGAGCTGGCAGCAGAAAACCTGCAAGCTCAGAAGGTCAGACAGAAAACATGGTATGACCACAAAGCTAGAGAGAGACACTTTGACCCAGGGGAGGAAGTGCTTTGGCTTAGGCCCTGCAGAGAAAATAAACTGCAGCTCAAATGGGCAGGACCATATAGGGTCATTTCCAAAATGTCAGACCTGAACGACCTAATAGAGCAGGAGGAGAACCAAGCAAGGAGGGTGGTTCATGTGAATGCCCTAAAACCCTACTACAGAGGGGAACAGAGGGTTTTATTTGCTATAAAAGCAGCTGAGAGTGAGGAAGCGGAATTACCCTTCTGGGAGGGTAGAGGGGAAGTAAAATACAACCCAGAGGAGGTAAAGATCAGTCCTGCACTCACCCAAGACCAGCAGCAAGAACTAAAAATGCTGCTTAGTAAATATCAGCAGGTGTTTTCCAACAAGCCGGGGATAGTGAAGGGAGTGATGCATCGGATCCACACAGGGGATGCACCCCCGCAGGCAGTATCCCCATACCGAGTAACGGGACCCTATAGGGACAAGGTGCGGAAGGAGCTGGACGAGATGCTTAGGGAGAACATAATCGTCCCCTCTTCTAGTCCTTGGTCCTCTCCGATAGTCCTTGTGGACAAGCCTGATGGGAGCATTAGGTTTTGTGTTGATTACAGGAAATTAAACCGTGTAACCACTCCTGATGCCTACCCAATGCCCAGGCTAGACAACCTGATTGAAACCATAGGGGGTTGTCGGTTCATCTCATCATTGGACCTGGTAAAGGGATATTGGCAATTAAGAATTGATCCCAGGGATCAAGAAAAAACTGCCTTTTGCAGCCCTTTTGGTCTCTATGAGTTTCGAGTCCTGAGCTTTGGTCTCAGAAATGCACCAGCCACATTCCAAAGGCTGATGGACCAGACCTTGGCAGGGCTCAGTGACTTTACAGTGGCCTACATTGATGACATAGGGATCTTCAGTAATACCTGGGAAGATCACCTGATACACCTGGAGTTAGTGCTGCAGAGGTTAAGTGCAGCAGGGCTAACAGTAAAGGCCAGCAAGTGTCAGCTGGGTAGCCCAGAAATAAAATACTTGGGTCACATGGTAGGGGGAGGAGTGATAAAACCCCTGGAGGCCAAAATAGAAGCTGTTCGTGATTGGCCTAGACCCAACACCAAGAAAAAAGTCAAATCATTTCTTGGGTTGGTGGGCTACTACAGAAAGTTCATCCCGAGGTTTAGCGAGATTGCGGCTCCGCTGACCGATCTGACGAGGAAGAAGACTGATGACCGCATCCCGTGGACCAGCGACTGTGAGGCGGCGTTCCAGAGGTTGAAGGAGGCGTTGATCAACTATCCTGTCCTGCGTGCTCCAGACTTCGACCGGGAGTTCATCATCTACACCGATGCGTCTAACAGCGGGGTAGGAGCAGTTCTGTGCCAGGAGGATGAGAATGGTGACCAGCATCCAGTGTCCTACCTGAGTAGGAAACTTCAAAAAGGTGAGAGACATTTGGCAACCGTGGAGAAGGAGTGTTTGGCCATAGTCTACGCGATCCAGAAGGCCAAGCCTTACATCTGGGGAAGACATTTTATTCTGTGTACTGACCATTCACCATTGCAATGGTTAAAGACAATGAAAACCCACAATAGCAAACTTATGAGGTGGGCTTTGAACTTACAGGACTATGACTTTGAAGTGAAGGTGGTCAGAGGGTCAGTGAACTGTGTTGCTGACGCCTTATCAAGAAGACCTGAAGACTGAAGACGGCGAAAGAACATGGACTATATGTATATAATGAAAACAAAAAGTTAAAATGTACCTGGTTTTAAATTGGTTTGTATTAATAAAGGTAAATGGATGTAATGTAAATGATAAATGTTTAAATGTCTATTTGCTATGCTTAACTTGGAATGTAAGTATATGTAAGTATTATAGGGTATGTATAACTGTTGTTGTATGTTTTATACAGGTTGTTTTTTTGGTGAAAAGCACTTTTAGCTTTCCCCCTACAAAACAACTTTTAAAGAGGGGAGGTGTTACATAACAGCACTGATGTTACCTGTCTGTCATGGGTTTGGAGGGAAAGTTCCATCCTATGGGGAGTGGAAGGCGGGACATCAGGAGGAGGGGCTGTACTGTATAAATATGTGATGCCTGTGTGGTGAAGAGGAGATGCTGAGACAGACTGTGAGACACTGGGTTGGGACGAAGCAGCAGCTGGGGAAGAAGAAGCTGTTGTGGGAGTCTGGGTGTCTGACAGGGTACTACTGTGTGTCAGAGTACCAGCCTGAAAGGTTCAGGGGTCTGTTGGTTAGCCAGAACTGATGGGTTCAGGGTCTGTGCTTTAAGTTAAAGGTTCTAGGTGAACCAAACTGTATGCTTGTGTGTGTGAGAATAAGCCACGTTACTTTATTTTATTCACCTGATTGTTTTATTTACCCTGTTTGTATTTAAAATAAACCTTATTCTTTTGTTGTTTAAAAATCCATCCCTGGTCTGTGTGACTTATTATAGGGAATGGTTGGTGGCAGCTTAGTAACTGTGTGATAGATCCCAGTAGGTCTGGGTTTGTCACACCATGATGCACTGCCTGCCTCCAGGCTGAGCATTCAGATGTCAGGGTTTCCCATCTGTTGAGGTCCATTCCTAAGGCCTTCAGATCCCACTTGCAGATGTCCTTGTATCACAGCTGTGGTCTCCCTCTGGGGCGCTTTCCCTGCACTAATTCTCCATAGAGGAGATCCTTTGAAATCCGACCATCAGCCATTCTCACAACGTGCCCGAGCCAACGTAGACGTCGCTGTTTCAGTAATGTGTTCATGCTGAAAATTCCAGCTCGTTCTAGGACTGCTCTGTTTGGAACTTTGTCCTGCCAGGTGATGCCAAAAATCCGTCGGAGGCAACGCATATGGAAGGTGTTCAGCTTCCTCTCCTGCCGTGCACAAAGGGTCCATGACTCACTGCAGTACAGGAGTGTGCTTAGAACACAGGCTCTATAAACCTGGATCTTCGTATGTGTCGTCAGCTTCTTATTGAGCCATACTCTCTTTGTGAGTCTAGAGAACATGGTGGCTGCTTTGCCAATGCGTTTATCCAGCTCAACATCTAGAGAGAGGGTGTCAGAGATGGTTGAGCCGAGGTATACAAAGTCATGAACAACCTCCAATTCTTGTGTGGAGATGGTAATAGAGGGAGGTGAGTCCACACCCTGGCCCATGACTTGTGTTTTCTTCAGGCTGATTGTTAGTCCAAAGTCTTGGCAGACCTTGCTGAAATGATTCATGAGTTGTTGGAGGTCTTCAGCAGAGTGGGCAACAATGGCTGCATCATCTGTGAAGAGGAAGTCCCGCATGCATTTCAGTTGGACTTTGGTCTTTGCTCTCAATCTAGAGAGATTAAAGAGCTTTCCGTCTGATCTAGTCCGGAGATAGACGCCCTCGGTTGCAGCTCCAAAGGCATGCTTCAGCATGACAGCAAAAAAGATCCCAAAAAGTGTTGGTGCGAGGACCACTTTGGATGTCAAAGGAGTCTGATGTTGAGCCGTCAAAAACTACAGTGCCTTTCATTCCCTCATGGAAAGATCTGATGATGTTAAGGAGACGAGGTGGACATCCAATCTTGGGAAGTATTTTAAAAAGGCCATCCCTGCTAACCAGATCAAATGCTTTTGTAAGGTCTATGAAGGCCACTAAGAGTGGCTGTTGTTCCCTACATTTCTCCTGCAGCTGTCGGAGGGAGAATACCATGTCAGTGGTGGATCTATTAGCTCGAAATCCGCACTGTGATTCTGGATAGACTCTATCTGCAAGCACCTGGAGCCTCTTCAGCACAACACGGACAAGCAGCTTCCCTACCACACTACGAAGAGAGATGCCACGGTAGTTATTGCAGTCACCCCTGTCTCCTTTGTTCTTGTACAATGTGATAATGTTTGCATCCTTCATGTCCTGTGGTACTCCACCTTCCCTCCAGCAGAGACAAAAGACTTCATACAGTTCGGAGGTGATGATCTCCTTACAGCATTTCAGCACTTCAGCGGGGATGTTATCCTTTCCAGGTGCCTTGCTGGAGGCGAGGGAGTCCAAGGCCACTTTTATTTCTGCTAGGGTTGGTTCGCTGTCCAGCTCTTCCAAGACAGGCAGGCACTCAATGTTATTTAATGCTCCTTCGGTCACTACATTCTCTCTGGAATATAGCTCAGAGTAGTGCTGTACCCAGCGTTCCATCTGCTGTGCTCGGTCCTGGATGAGCACACCTGCAGCAGACTTCAGGGGAGCAGATTTCTTCTGTATTGGACCTAAGGCCTGCTTGATACCGTCATACATTCCTTTGATGTTACCTGTGTCCGCTGCTAACTGTATCTGAGAGCAGAGCTGGAGCCAATAATCGTTGGAGCATCTCCTGGCAGCCTGTTGGACTTGACTGCGAGCAGCTCGAAGAGCTTGCAAGTTGTACTCGCTAGGACAGGCTTTGTATGCTGCTAGAGCTCTTCTCTTATCTTCGATGGCTGGCATTAACTCCTCTGAATGGGCTTCGAACCAGTCAGCCATCTTTTTGGTCTTCTTGCCAAAGGTGGACAAGGCGGTGTTATAGACAGTGTTCTTGAAGTGTTCCCATCGTTCAGGTGCATTTGCATTAGCCGGACCTGGAAGGACTTCCTCAAGTGCTTGGGCAAATTCCTTCGCTTTTCTTTGATCGCAAGTCTTGCTGATGTCAATACGTGGTCTTCCTTCCTTTTTCGTGTGATATACTCTCTTTGTTCGTAGTTTTATTCTACTACACACCAGGGAGTGATCAGTATCGCAATCAGCACTCTGGTAACTGCGTGTGATCGTAATACTAGGAAGGCTGGAATGCCTAGTGAGGATTACATCGAGCTGATGCCAATGCTTGGATCTTGGATGCCTCCAGGAAACTCTGTGTTGCAGCTTCGTGTTAAAGAATGTGTTGCTGACACAAAGACCATGATAGCAGCAAAACTCCAGCAAGCGTTGGCCATTTTCATTCATCTTTCCAATGCCAAAACGGCCTAGACAAGTGGGCCAAGAATTATGATCAGCACCAACTCTAGCGTTAAAGTCTCCAAGAATGAACAGTGCCTCTCTTTCAGGGACTTTTTGTATAGTAGCTGCCAGATCGTCATAGAATTTGTCTTTCACTTCTGGAGTGGATGACAGTGTTGGTGCATATGCGCTAATGAGGGTTACTGGTCCTGCTGAGGAGTGGAGCTGCAGAGACAGGATTCTTTCACTCCCCACAGTAGGTGGAACAATGCATCTCAGGAGAGTATTTCTGACTGCAAAGCCAACGCCATATCCCCTGGTCTCATTCGATGGTTTTCCCTGCCAGAAGAATGAGAAGTTTTTTTCCTTGACAGATCCTGAGTCTGGCAGTCTTGTCTCTTCTAAGGCAACAATGTCCATCTGCAGTCTACTCAGTTCCATGTCAATGACAGCAGTCTTGCGCACATCGTCTATTTCTTGCAGGTCGTTAGGAAAGCCGTAGTCAGGAAAGCCAGGGGTCATTGTCCGTACATTCCAGGTGCCCAGCTTAAGGGCAGAAATTTTCTTACGATTGTTGCATGGTGCACGGTTATCGATCTGCTTGTCGGGTTTGACCCTAAACCCCACGCACCCCGTGAAGTTAACAGACTGTGGCGAGGTAGCACCTTACTGGCTGGGGGCTGCCCAGCTTAAGGCGGGCGGTATCTACCTAGTGAGGTGCAGTGACCTCTCCCACCGTCAGAAGTAGCCCCTGGCGTCCTGCTCTACGCCAATTGAGCAAAGACTTATAACCGGTAACTGCTACTTCCCGTGTTGTTTCGACGCTGTATGCGAAGCTGGAGTGTCCTCTCCAGAGCACGAAGCCTGGGTAAAGTAATATGGAGGATAGGCTGTTACCCAAGCAGCAAATCCCCCCTCTCCACGTCACTGAGAGGGTCCAGTGGAGAGGCAAGAGCCAATACAACTGGTTCCAGCAACGTCACAGGAGTTGGCAGAGTGACACAAAGAGCCTCCGGGACTCCGGCTCCGGATTTTGCCTCGAGGTTATCTCCTGAAGCCCTTTCCATAAGTGGATATAGCCACAAGGCAGTGGAGGTTTAAATTTGGAGTTTTCCTTCTCCTAGATGGGCTGCCTTCCAGGGCTGACGAGCCCCACCTACCCGGCCTGATCTCTAATAGTGTGGAAGTATGATCTGACCTTTAAAAGTATACTCCCCCCAGGTGTACGAGATGTTAGTTGGTTTTCCTATTTACCAAATTTGGGTAAAGAGTAGGATTAGAGAGTTTCACATGCCGTTAGACACACTCTCCTGCTCATCCTCCTTTAGAGCTGAAACTCTGCCTTTGCTCAGGTGATTTCTATTTACCATATTAGGATCGGAGATAAGCATTATGCTGGTCAATTACAAAATTGTAGTAAAGTAAAGAAACCATGAAAAATATACAAGTATTCAAAAATAGTAAAAAGAATTCAAAAATCCAAGAAAACAAATAAAAACAAGTTCGGAAGGCAAATAGGAAAAAGCCTTCCCTCTAGTTCAATCAGATAATCCATCAGGGAAAACAAAATAGTCCAATTAGATAAGAAAATGTCCAAAGTCCATCATTATCCTGTAAAAAGAAAAATACAGTACAAAAGAAAAGTCCTGTAAAAGAAATATCCCATTTTGGTAATTCAGTCATATTGTCCTTAGAATAGTCCATGAGGATGCCAAGAATATTCCATGAGTGCGTGTATGTCCAAAGGTAATCCATGCACGTCTCTGGGATAATCCATGTGTGTCATAAGAGTAGGCCATGAGTGACATTGTCCATAGGCAAAAGTTCCTTTTACAAGAGTAACTGCCAAATCCTTATCTCCCTCTTCTCACGATGTCATCCAATCACTGCACATTATTAGACAAACAGTCCTGCTGTACCATCTGACTTCCTTCCCATGGGTAACAGATGTTATTTGGGTTTTCAGTGGTTTCGCTATGAGTCACAACAAAACCCATCTATCTTATCATAGAATGTCCTTCTCACACTCTCAGAAAAGCATTCTCCCAACTCTCACTAGTAACACTCTGCCAGCATTGCAAAAATCATTTAAGCAGAAAAACAAGATGGAATCCCTCTTGCATTATTTACCTACTACCTAGCCATATACATACATACATACATAAGCCATCTTCAGTACATGATCTTAACCATATATCTCATCTCATCACAGGAATGTGTATTTTTGACATATACTGCAACTTCACATCCCTTTTTATTCTCTCTGTTCTTTTTGATCAGTTTATATCCCTTGATTGCTGTATTCCAGTCATGGGAGTCATCCCACCAAGTTTCAGTTATTCCTATCAAGTCATACTTACCCTCCTGAATTAAAAGTTCCAGTTCTTCTTGTTTGTTTCCCATACTCCTGGCATTCATATGCAGACACTGGAGGTTGTGTGATTTGTGGCGTGTTTGTCTTTGTACATTTTCATGAATATTACTATGATTATTGTTACGATTATTATTGTGATTATTATTGTTAATATTATTATACTTGCTGTGCTGTGCCGGGAGTCAGGAATCAAAAATATGAAGACTCTGTTTCTTGACATGAAGCTGATATGAAGACTCCGTTTCTTGATATGAAGTTGATAGTAGTTGGTTTTCCCTTCTCTCTGCCCTCATCACATTCATAATTGATTTTAATGAAATGACCCTGGGCCTGGATTGCGATTTGGCATGGTGTCAGAGGTGTTCAG
The DNA here is from genome assembly GCF_051106095.1 of Pogona vitticeps. Lineage (NCBI taxonomy): Eukaryota > Metazoa > Chordata > Lepidosauria > Squamata > Agamidae > Pogona > Pogona vitticeps. Next base: position 222,875,837 of record NC_135784.1, on the reverse strand, counting down.
AATGGGGTTCCTCTGATGACATGCTAAATCATGATTGGAGCCCAGAGAAGAATTTTTGACCTACTGCTTCCTTTATGAACAGTGTGGAAGCTAGAATTTGTCGCAGTGGTGGAGAAGTGTGCTGGAGAAAGTAAAGGCTGCCATGGACAAAATAATCATGAGTTTACATGACTTACTCAGGATTTATTTTTCAGATCTGTGTATAAGATAAGAAATGAAATAACATTAGGTGTTAGCTTTCAACTCTTTTAAGTTGCACCCATACAAAAGGGCTCTAAAGCAAGATCAGAGATGGGTGTCATCATGTGTAGGAAAACAAATGGGAGTTAATATTTTTCATGTGGTGAACTGCAGCTACAGTACAAGAATTTTCTTAGCTTTATTTGATATTAAAGAACAGATATACTGCTTTGCCCTGGAGAAAATACTCTGGTTGTTCAACATTCTGTATTGTCACTGGAGCCCAGCTAATTTAAATATCTCTATTGCTCTTGGAGAACTAGTTTTCTGTCTCTGCTCAACTGTGAGGGCTTTTGTTTTTGATTCTGTATTTTTCTTCAGGCATTCAGAAGGACAAAGATAAACCTCCAAGCTTCACTCTTGTCCTTGAGACTTTGAGGCATACCTTGACAGATTACCAGAACAAGCTGGAAGATGCATCTAATGAGGTAACACTTGCACTGTTTGGCTCCACACACATAGCCTTCGGCCCCCAATAGTCAAGATTCCTTGCTTGTTACAGAGGTCAAAATGCTGGGAATGTTGAGTTGACAGCTTCACAAATAAGAAAAAGAAATAATCTTTTGTCACTCTTCTTCCTCTAAGCTTGCCCTATGGTCATGATTCACTTAAACTTGGGAAACTGTTTAGATGTGTTCTTTTTTTCTCATTGAACTGTTGTGCTGCCCAATTATTTTTAGGGAATTTACATGTATATCTGGTGGTTTTAATCTATTACTTTTTTAATGCATTAGTGTAAAGATAGAATACAAAATATACTAAGATAACCTAAAGATTCGTAATCAAATCTAGTATGTATTGATAGTGGATGAATAAATGTGCATGCTTTTGCATTGGGAAAAATGTACAAGATGTTGACATTTTATTGTATATAAGTTGTCTGATTTTAATAGGTTAAAATTCTACTATATTAAACATTGCCAAAACAGAACTATTTTAAGCTGGGTGTTTTTAAACATTTTGTGATAATCACAATTCCCTTTATTTTTAGTTCAGTGCTTACCAATTTGGAACAATTTAGGTTGCAATCCTATAGTCATACATCTTGCAGGAAGCCCCACAGGATTTACTACTTCAATTTAGCTGAGGTGTGGATTGACCTGCAAAGTATCCTGGTTATTATGCTTGTTAGTAAACATGAATCTTTGTGGGTTTTTTTGTAATGATCATCATCCCCGGGCTTAAAATATTTTTAGTTCAGGATGTTGTACTCGTTAGAATTTTTGAAAGATCATTGTTTTTGGACAAAAAAAAGCCTAAGGCAGTAGCAAAACATGATGATTTTTATTCAAAAACGTTTTTTAAAATACTTCACTGAAACAAATATGTGATGAATTATAATATCAAAACCAGCAGTTATTGTTTGAAGAAGCTAAGTACTCTGCACTGTCTGAGGCTGCTCCAGAGGCACCAAAAAGTTGTTGTGGAAACAATTATATGCATCTGTGTACAGCCACCACTGCTAGGTCTCTTCTGTTGACAACCTACATGCTTGGTAGCCTTTGGAGGCCCAGGGCAGGGTGACAACTAGGCACACAATACCAGCTGTGAACTGTTATTTGGGAGGATGAATGTCACCTGATCTTCTGCACAACTCAAAAGTCCACTCAGCAGGCTTTGGCTGAGGAAAATGTTTTGTAGTGAAATGATGCCAGAGACAGCAGTGGGGAGACCAAGGGGGTGGCTGTTAAGAAAGCAGAAAGAGTGTTCTGTCAGCAAGAAGAATGAACTGCCAAGGAAAATAAATCGCAAGCAGTGCAGGACCAACTGATGACCTGCCACAAGACTTCCCAGTAGGACTGCATGTGCCTGACCCTGAAGTTGTCATACGGAGCCAGAGACTACTGAGTACTTTCCTGATATGCAGATGGGGTAGCTCAGTGCCCTTCTTTCTTTTTCTTGTTGATAGCAGTGTGATCTTCTATTTCTCCTTTCCCCCTTCAGTGTAATTAGTAACTAAACTTTTTTGCTATATTAAGAAAACAAAGAACGGTTGACGCCAATTTATTTTAAGAATTAGCCCCTTATAGGCTACACGCTTGCTCTGGGCTTCTACAAGCATTACAGAGTTTCATAAAACTGTATGCAGGTCAATATAGTTTCTGCCTAGTAACAATTTAGATGCTTGAATTTATGACTATTTACCTTATCTTTAGCATAAAAGTGGCAATGAATGTTCTGTTCAATGTAGCTTGCTCTAAGGAAAGTTAGGATCGCATGGTCTGTAAGTAATTATGTTGTAATTACATTGCTCCTGAGTCTGATATGTTGTTTATTGTTGTTTTCCTTTTGGTTAGCTAAAGAAAATGAAAATTCTCTCTGAGAAAATGGCAAAAGAGCTCGAGTCTTCCCAACACCAACTGAGATCCCAAAATCAAGAACTTAAGGTATCTATATTTTTACAGAACTAACATTTTCATCCATATGTGATGGTAATTCTGACTATTTGTACTTGGGTATCCCATTTGCATCAGTAAGTTGGTATATGCCAGCGATGGCAAACCTTTGCACGTGTGCCACAGCTGGCATGCAAAGCCCTCTCTGTGGGCACACAAGCCATAAGTCGCCATCGAGAAATACTTACTCATCCTCCGGCCTTTACAACAGTTGCATCGGTAAAATCTTGGGAAGGGAAAATGAGCCAAGATGGCAATGGCCACCGCCACCACAAACACACACATATCCGGACACCAGGCATGGAAACACCCATCTCCTGCCACCTGCACCTTTAAGGATTGCAGCTGGAGGTGCAGCAGGGAGTGTCCCGGGCAGGCACTGGAGGTTGTGCAGCTGGAGGAGTGGAAACTCTTTGGGACAGTCGTGGCAGCGGCAATGGCTTTTGCGTGGGCCTGCAGGAGGAAGCGAAAGCACATGTCGAAGGTGCAGCCAGCATGGACTGGGGCACAGAGCTGTGGGTAAGTGAGCATGGATGCCTTTTCCCAGGGCCCGGCATGTGGGATGCCTCGGATTTCTTGCCCGCACTGTCCTCGCTCCTTCTTGGCCCTCCCTGACCCAGCCTTTGACCACAGTTCTTCTACATCCAGCCACTGCCTCTGTCCCGCCACGCACGGCAAGGCATCTTCTTCTGTAATGCCCAGACTTAGCCGGGGTGCAAACATTTGGGTCCTCCAGCCGCTTCCCCAGGCACAAATAGGTTTTTCTATTTGGTTGGTTTTGTGTTGCAGTTTGGGCACTCAGGCTCAAAAAGGTTCACCATTACTGGTATATGCCATCCAGCCACTTCAGAAATGGTGAGCCAATGAATTAATTTGCTTCAAAAGGTCTTGTTATTAACGGCCCTGCTCAAGTCTCAATAGGTTTACTCAAAAATAGTTTAATCTATGGCTGTGTGAGAAAGTGTCTAAGCAGAGTGCCATCTTGCTAGTTTCAAGGCCAGGAAGGTGGGGGGAAAGAAACTCTAGTGGACAGACAACACAACACTGTATAAAAGAGCCAATATGTGCTATCTTCCCTTCAGTTTGGAAGCAGTGAATTTATGGTATCATAATTTGGTGTGTGTGTGTGTGTGTGTGTGTGTATAATAAGGGTGAAATTAAAGTAGCATGAGTGAAAGAATGCATTGTGTTAGTACAGAGAGTAACATTTTCTATTTACTTTTAAACTTACCTTTAAAAGACAATTTTAGGCATCTGAGAGGATTTTTCAGGAAACAAGGCTCTACCTGAAATCCAGTTGGCATAATTACACCTGCAGAAGGGTGATGATATCATCAAAGGGGGGATTTTTGTTATTACAAACTCATAACTTTTCCTACTCCTTTTATTGCATAGAAGCTTTGGGAACCATGGGATGGAAAGAGGAAGTCATTCATTAACAAAAATTACTGCTGAGGGGGAGATTTTCAGACCAACACCATAAAGAGTAATGGGAGTGAATTACCAGTTCTGCCTCAGCTTCAGAATACAGTAACAAGCTTGTAATGGTTGACTTTCTATTGATCCTATTTAGGTGTTTCACAACCTTGAATGTTGTTTCTTGGTAAAATTATTGTTTCTACATTTCTTATTTAATCTTCTCACCTACCATCCATGCCAGATCATGTGGCTTTTTAAAAAACCATTCTTTCTCAGGAGTGGCTTTGGGAGTCAGTTAGTTTGTTTCCTGTGTCTAAACAGTGGATATGTGCGTTGTACCTATAACCGTTATTTTTATAATTTAGAAGGAAGATTGAATGTCTTTTCATTTAGATGAGCCATAGTTAAAGGTAAAGGTTCCCCTTGACAATTTTTGTCCAGTCATGTTTGACTCTAGGGGGCGGTGCTCATCCCCGTTTCCAAGCCATAGAGCCAGCGTTTTGTCCGAAGACAATCTTCCGTGGTCACATGGCCAGTGCAACTTAGACACGGAACACTGTTACCTTCCCACCGAGGTGGTCCCTATTGATCTACTTGCATTTGCATGCTTTCGAACCGCTAGGTTGGCAGGAGCTGGGACAAGCGACGGGCGCTCACTCCGTCACGTGGATTCGATCTTACGACTGCTGGTCTGACCCTGCAGCACAGGCTTCTGCGGTTTAGCCCGCAGTGCCACCACGTCCCCCAGATGAGCCATAGGTATCCTGTTTATTCCTAAAGGAGGATCATATTTACACCCCACACCATATATAGTTTGCCATTAATGTCTTTGTCTTCTAAACTGTGCAGTTTTGATGGTAGTAATAGTAATGATTTTGACATTTTTACACTTATTTATTGAATTCCTTCCATTCAGCTGTTTTAAAGCTATTGGTTGTCTAGAATCCCTGACCTATTTTCAAATTCTGTGAGATTTTTTTAGAGATAAAATTTCCCAGTTTTTAGAGGACTAATACTTTTGCATTTTGTCAAAAGAGTTATGTTTTCTAAAAACACTAGCTGTGTAAAGTTTTCAGGTGATAGCAAGGGAAGAACAATTTCATAGAAACCACTCCTTTACTATTATCTAAATCAAAGGACAAGTTCAGTAATTTGTCGTAGTTGTTTCTCCTTGACGTAAATGGTTTCCCTTAAAAGGCTATTTAAAAATGCATATTTGGACACTTTATTTCCCAGAGGCAGAAGATACTGTGGGAGTGCTTGTTACTGTTACTACTACTACTACTACTACTATTATTATTATTGGTCACTTTTAGGAAGCACAGAATAAACTTGGTGATGCCAACAAAGAGTTAAACCATCTGCAGGCTAAGTGTGCAGATCAAGAATCTTTAATACCAACCTTAAAAATGGAGCTACAGGATGTACTGCACTGCTGGGAGAAAGAGAAAGGACGTTCAAAAGAATCTGAAAATGACATCCAGAAGCTTACACAGGCTTATGAGAAGGATACAGAGGTATTACCAGAAATAAGATGGCTGTCAAAAAGAATCCTTAATCTTAGCTTTTTACATTTGCATACATCAGATGTTTGTAGACAAAGCTTTAGCCTTCCCTCCCATGAAATTAAGGGACGAGCTCAACACCTGTATGTAATTCTGTTGGCAAAGCCTTTTAATTTGATTTCTATCTTTAATATTTCTTTAAAAGCAAATTGAATAGTTGAATCCATTTTGCTTAAAAAAAAGTATTGAGCTCTTGAAAAGAGAGAAGGGATGTAAGTGTTTAAAGAAACATAGCCAGGGATCTCTTTTCCTACTGCTTAGCTGAATGTAAATACACAGATTTGCAATATATGGAATAGGTTAGCTTTCTCCTCCCTTGGCACCAATTCCCTTTAGCTGTTTTAAATGACAACAAAACATGTAATGGACATGTAGCAATGAGTCATTTTACCTGCCCACCAAGAAAGTAAAATTAGTTTTCTGTTCCTTGGAGTAACAGCTGATTTTGGTTTGTTGTGTACAATAATTATTTCATGAAGTGTGATTTTGAAGCATGCATTCCACCATGATGTTTATTCTGTTTCTAAAACACATAGTCTGCCAACATTTTGGGTTTGGGTTTGGGTTTTGTTTTGTTTTGGTTTTTTTGCATAGAAAGTTTTTCTGCACTAGGTACCTCAACGGAGTTATTCTTTATCTAAATTTTGCAGCATATTGAGCTCATTACTGTAACAAATATGAGCAAGGATGCCAAGTGAATAAAAAGGAAACATTCTTTCCACCCTTCTTATAGTCTGGGATTTAAATTGTGTCCATATGAATCTGTTGGAATTGTTCTGCTCATCAGATAGTGATTAAAGTAGAGGAAACTAGAAGCCTGACTATACTGTAAAGTCAGCATGTCTACAGTATTGTGGTTAGGTTCAACATGTGTGAATTGATTCTGGTTCCTTGAATTCCTTTTCCAGGCCAAATAGATGATTACCATGCTTGGTTTATCACAGTCCAAGCAAAAAGGACACAATGGCGACAGATTAAATTAACAAGGAGAAGCCCAAGATTGGGTGGAAATGCTTTTGTTAATATTTCACTGTGTGTTGTTGGTGGTTTCCCATGAGAGATTTGAACACCAAAATATGGTTGGAAAAAATCACAATAGTAATATGTTCTTAATGCCTTTATAAAGTCTGCTTGGAAATGTTTTGAGCTGGATTGCATTTAAAACATAGTAAAAATACTGGAAATCTTTTCATTGAATATAGTGGGTTTTGGATGAAGACCTTAGTTTCTGGTTTAGCATTTGCAGGAATGTTCTTAAGCCTTTTATTTTACCAGATGATGCAAGATAGGATTCTTTTCTCTGAATCAGTCAAAGTACAGAAGGATTATTAGATATTCCATATCAGCCCTATATCTGATTAATAAATCATTAAAGCTTTATGTTTTCAGAAATATATTTGTACTGTGATCTATGTAGTTGTATGTAAATATATATGTGCATTGAGATAGTAGCATTACTATCTATCTAAATTTAATTATCCAAAACAAAAAAAAAATATTTCATGGAAGTGTTAACTTTGGCCAGACAAGAATTGCAGTTATTGTGCAGCAACCAACAAAAATATCAGGGATGTATTTTACTCCTTATTTTGTTCCATTTCCATACATTTATAGATTTTGCCTTGTGCCACGGTGTCACCATGTTCTGTGTCTCCCTACTCCTACTCCAAATCATTGGTTGAAATCCTATTGCTTAATGTAGTAAGTTGCACTAGAGTAGTCCCATTGAATCTATTAGGATTTTGTAGATCACATCCTTCATAAATCCCACTGATTCAAATGGGCCTACTTTAGTTGTGACTTACTTCAGTGTAGTAAGTTGCAACTACAGTGGGCCAATTTGAATCAGTATGGAGGACATGACTCAAAAAATCCTCACGGATATTCTACTGCAACTTATGCTAAGCAATTTCAGCCATTGATAACACAATTATCAGATATTATAAAACAGGTACATTCTGTGAAAGTTACATACAGAGTAATGGTGGTGGAACTAAATATGCAATTGCTTTTTTAGAAATGGCCCTGCATTTGGTGTAACATATAATTTGTCACTTATTCAAAACATTTGTGTAGCCTTTTTCTTGTTTCTTAGAAAACTGCAGTTATTGTTCTATTAAGATAGATTATTGTGGTGGCAATGCACAATAATATAAGGTCTGATTCTACAGATAATTAATTAGTTGCATTCTGACTACTGCAAAAGTGGGAAAATTCCTTCCTTGCTTACAGAAAGTGGCTGCAGGATCAGCCCTTGTGTATCTGATGGGTGATCATCTATTTTCTGATTGTCAGTAATGATTTGAACGTAGATTGTATATTTCTTTGGAACACATGTACATTATTGTTTACATGACAGATTTCACTGGACTTGTAGCACTATTTGCAGTTAACTCTTTTTTTTCTGTTTTTCCTTTAAAAATAAATTCCGCATTGCAGGAGAAGCTAACTTTCCTCCATACTTTATACCAGCACTTGGTAGCTGGCTGTGTTCTTATAAAACAACCAGAAGGCATCCTGGATAAATTCTCTTGGCCAGAGCTTTGCACAGTCTTGCAGGAGAATGTTGATGCCCTGATCTTAGACCTCAGCAAGGCTAATGAGAAGGTAACTGTCCTCAGGCACCAGCCGCCTCTATTAAATTCAGTGACATTTGTCCACATCACTGTATTGCTAAAAAGGACTGACATTCATCTTATTTCAAAAAGAATTTGGATGTTAATAATTCAATACCGTTAATTACGGCTTGTCTACAGCTCGGTTTGATGCCATTGCTGTGGGCATGTAAATGTGACTGAAGTCTGTATGAAGTCTCTAAGCTCCAGTTTCTGTGCAGGACTTGCTAATACTACTAGCCAGTGTTAGCCACAGGGACCTAATTAAAAGAAAATAAATTAATCTTACTGATGAAGCTATTCAAAGAACTTAGTCATTTACACTAATAAACCAACTCTTTATCTCAACATAAAGCAGAAACAAAATGCACTTACTCAGGGAACATCGTCTTTAAAATACTTGCTTATGAATATCAGGAATTATTTGAAGTGAGAGAAATATGTTTCCAAGAAACAGCAGTTGCCCTTTGATATATTTACATTTGTAAATACAATACAGAATGTATGTGATTTAACACACGACAGATTTAAAAAGATAAGAGAAGCTCAACATGAAGTGTGTTGAATATATTGTGTAGTTAGCTCAAGTTACCTCAAAAAATCACTATCTGGAAAAGTATTTTGTTACAAGAAAATAATTCTCCTGCCTTAATTTCAGTGCTTCAACAGATCTCAATTCCTGGCTCATTATCTGAAGTTGCACCAAGTTGCATGGTCTAGTAGCAAGGTTTTAGTCCCATTCATTCATGTATACCGCTCAACAATGGGAAAAAGAAGATGCTTCATGTTAGGTGTAGGTGTTCTTTATTTCAAGTTCAGGATCAGGACTGCTAGCTTACATCTAATACCCCAAGAATCAAGCTAAAACTCTAAAACATATTTATTTTGAAATGCAAATAAATGAATTCAGAAATTCTAATACAAATTGGTTGTGAGCAAAATCTTTTTACATAAATGCTAGATTGAACTTTGGGGCAAATGACAGGGAAGAGCAAGCGTGGAAAGACGGTAGCTAGGTGGCAGAGCAAATCTTTGCATATGGAAGGTTACAGGGTGGTGGTGGCTGTAGCTTGTGGTGGGTCTTGCAGGGGAATTGTGCAATCTAATTTTCAGTCTGGACAGATTACTGAGGTACGTACAGATAAGATCAACAGGGTAAATAATATTAAAAGCATCAAGGCAGAATGAAATCAAGAGCCAACATTCCTTTCATGAGCAAAATGCAAGTTTTAAAAACTGTGAAGTCTGATCAGTGTACTTGAACTGAAAAAACTACTGTGTCTTTTGCACAGTGATGGGAAGTTGATTGCAAAGATTACAGTCACCCATTAAAACAAACTTGGGCAGATAGGCAGCCCCTTGAAACCATTTTTAAGACCTCTTGATGCCCCCACACCACCCTCATTCCCCCTTGGGTTGAATGTACACCTTTAAGTGTGTAAGGAAAAGAAAGTAGACATTTTCTGTTCCTGGAACCCAATGGGAGCAGTGTTTAGTTACTGTTTGTACCAAATGGTGTGTTGGGCCCCAAATGCCCATTAAAGAAAGTATGAACTAGACATCTAGAAACTAGAGGGCACTTTTAAAAAAACTTAGGTTTGTGACCATTAGGATGGAAAATTGGCCATGAGACTGCTTTCATTTCCTGTTCAAAGTGCACTTGGACATTTATCTGCTCTTCCCCATGAAGAGTTGTGTTACAATTGTGTTTTGTTTCAAAACAAATCTAAACCTCCTTTTGCATAAGAGATTTAGAGACAGAAAACTATCAATATCTACTGGCAGATATTCTCAATTAGTTGCTGTTGTTATAATAAGCATTGTTATCTTTTTGTTATAAGTTATCAAGTCACTTCTTACCTACAATAACCTTATGAATATGGTACCTCCAGAATACCCTACTAATGTCTTGCAAATTAAAGACTGTGACGGCCTTCATTGACTCAGTCCAGCTTATACTTGGTTGTTGTCTTTGCTGACCACCTTCAGTGTTTCTTAGCATTTTTGGTTTTTTAGTAAACTTTGTCTTTTCATGATGTGATCAAAGGACAATAGCCTCTAGTAATTTTAGCTTCCAGCAAGAATAAAGATAAAAGATAATACAAAGTTTTGGGCTTCATTTTCTGGATTTTGCCTTTTAAAACTTTGGACATCACAATTTTGATGTATTTTCTAAACATTATGGGTAAGTCCTTTTAGCGAAACCACCAAACTACAGTCATAATCTGATTTGGATATTAGATTTTAAAAAATGTCTGCACTGTAAAGCTCTGTTAAATTTTTCTTATGTCCAACACATCAGCGTCAACTATGGCAAATATGCAATGCTCTTTGTAACATCTGTTTTTCATGTGAGCACTTCAACCAGGCAATTTAGCACAACAGCCATTTCACTTAGTGTGTTACTTTGTAAGGCATTTTGTTGGTCTTGCTACACAATGCCCAACTTAATATTATTGAGGAAGAGTAAATGTTGGGACATTCCCCTCTATAAATTGTGCCTCAGCCATTAATTCGCTGGTTAGCCTTAGGCTAGTCATTACTTCTCAATCTTGGTTGTATGTTTGCAATATGTGGATAACGATATTGATCTGTGTTTAAGAGGATATTTAGCTCCTGTGTGTGAAATTCTTTGAATGTTTGACATTATTTTTGTCCTGTCCAAAATTATTCTGTCTTAGGTGAAGTGAAATAGCTGCAATAGTAAACTACTAGGATTTTGGAGGCGGGAACATTAAATAATTCCATTCAAACAGTTTTCGGAAGTAAACATTAATGAAATGCTATAGTATGCTATGGCCTCTTACTGAGTTCTTGAACCTAAGAGTAATGGCATGCATGTTTACTCAAAAGTAAGCCCTGTTTTGTTTAATGAGGGTCAATCCTAAATCAGTGCCCATAGAGTTGCAGTCTTATTGTCCTAAAGAATCATTTCTGTAATCAGGTCTGCTTGAAAGCTTTGTGCATCACTTTGTTTTATACAGTACGTATCCTAAAGCAGGTGCTAGTTGATCCATTATCTGAATCCTTTCACTGTATTGTAGAAAGAAAGGTGGAATCAATAGAAGTAGGATGTTAACTAGAATCTGATGAGCTTACCATCATAGTTGTTGTTTCACCTGTTGTTTCTTTCACCATTGTAGGATCCCAAATGTAGAAGTGACCATGAAGTGTAAATAGTATATCTGAATACACATACAGTACTTCTATGTCTTATTCTTTAAAACTCTGGATTGCCAGGTTTTTACTGTAAATAAATAATGCTTGATCTCTCACTGAGTTGTGAAACTAGGGATAGGATTTGGAGCACATTTCCTCTTGGCCTGGTTTAACTTAGGTCTGGAAACATGTACATTTCAAAAAAAGTGTTAAATGAGATTTTCTTAATCCTCCTCATGCAGATATCTCACCTTGAATATGTTTGTAAGAACAAGTCGGATACAATGAGGGAGCTTCAACAGACCCAAGAAGATACTTTTAACAAACTAGCCGAACAGATGAAAGTGCAGGAAAGCTGTTGGCTGAAGCAGAAGAGAGAATTGGAACAGCAATATGCTGGACTCCTTGGGGAAGTTCATGCAAGGGCACAGGTACAATATTTCTTCCAGGAAAGTGTAAACTTCTAAATGTATTCTTTAAATATTTAGTATATTATTTCAGTGGTGTGAGTTCCAAACCAATTTTAAATTGCTTGGGAATTTCAGCATGTTTCAAGAAATGATTTTTTTTACTACTAACTTCTGCTTTCTTTAGAAAGGGTATGAATTTGTGTGAAGACCTTCCAGAACTTATATTGTTTAATTGGATCCTACAGTTGTATTTCCCATTTAAGTTACCATGCAAACGTTACCTGCAGAGTAAAAACATTGGCTGCCTTGTATTATTACACTGAGTACCAGATGCTTTCCCTTCATGATGACTATTCGTCCTGCAGCTTTGTAGAATTAAAGTTATTGAAATTCACTTTATGTTGAACTGTGTGTTGGGCATAGGTTCATAGTCAAGTCAGCAGAAGTAATAAAAGGTAGTTAAAACGTAGAGATAATCTCTTTTTCATAGTAGAGGAACCTGGGATCATCTAGTCAAGCTGAGCAGTAGGAAATCCAGGATAGATTAAAAATAAGAAGAGGTACCTCTTCACACAGTCTATATTGCAGTAGCAAAAGTAGTGGGAAAGGTCCTAGAGGTACTAGACATGGGGAAAATATAAAAACAAATTGAGATAGTCAACGAATATCCCTGATTTGTCAGATATTCATTGTTTCGTATTCTTGGGGTCCCGAGACAGCGATGAATATGAAGCATCTTTTTATATTTGTCCCTTCATCTGTCCCTATCTGCTTATGACCCCATGGATCATTTGTTACTCGGGGGAATAAGCAGAGAGAGGTTTTCCCTTTGGTCAGCTTGCTAAAGCCTATGCCTGGTTGGGAATAGGAAGAGGATGGAAGGGGGACCTAAACAATCCCTCACCCCTGCTGTCTTGGATCCCCCCTTCCCTCCTGTTCCTATGCCCAGACAGAGAATAGGAATAGGAGCAAAGCCTGACAGAAGCAATCCCCCATCTGTGCTGTCTTTCCAAATTCAGCAGGGTGGGGGATTCACTTAGGTCCCACTTCTCTTGTCTTTCTATGCTCACTGGGGCACAGAAAGATGGGAGAAGCCTGACTGAAGTGATCCCGAACCCCTGCTATCTGTGCAAAGACACAGGGGGAATAGCCTCCATCAGACTTGCCAAAAGGAAAGCCCTCCTCGCTCCTCCTTGCAAAAGCTAGGCTGCTGGAACTGAAACTGCAGTTCCAGTAGTCTAGCTTCTGTTTCCGCTACCATCCATTCTAGGCAGCTGCGGACCCCCAGCATACTGGACCAGGCCAGATAAAAACGCAAGGCAGGCTGAATGTGGCCCGTGGCCCATAGTTTGGAGACCCCTGCTCAGGAGAAGTCAGAGGTCCAACTCTAGAGGTCCATGTTGTTATTTTATTTTATCTTTCTCCTAAGTTGTAAAGGAGTAGAAGCTAAGGCCTCCCATCTCTACAAGAATTCATCTGCAAATTTTCTCTCTAGTTTTTAATTTATTTTGTACTTGGTAAAAGATGGATTTCATCCAGTGTAATATAGTGGATAAAGTAATGGAGACCTGTATTCGAAACCCTGCTTACTCATGGAAACTCTCTAAACTGGTAAAAACACTCCTCAAATTTTTTACTTACCTTGAAAGCCCTACTAGGGTCACCGGAAGTCAGTTCTTCTCTGTTATATATGTTATATATTCCTTATCCTATCTTAGATTGAGAAACCTCTGATCATTTGCTGACTTGATCTCCCCTTCTGAGCTGTATCTGAGACCATGCTGCATTGCTTCTTCCGCTGTCTCACAGCGTAACTATTTCTAGCACATTGTATTCATAAGAATCAAATGATTCTGGTCTAAAGGTAATTTCTAAAAGGAGGACATAGCTCTGATTATCTTTGACCAATTAAAAGGGGAATCTTGCTGCCCAATCTATTTCAAACAGAACCTTCAAAGTGTCTTAAAAATACTGGGAATAAAACAAAATACTCAACGAAAGTCAGTTGCATAATTCTCCTGGGACCATACCATTTTAGAGGGGAAAAAATTCATTCTTTGTAATGTTCTCACATGTCAAAAGTTTTGATATTTCAAAGGCTTCCAATTTAGCCATTTGTTGACATAACTTATTTTATAGTGAGGATTTGATTGGCGAACCAGTGCATTCAGCTTTCTTACCACAGTTTTAAGGTAGTGCAGTTTTTAAACATTTACTTATGTATTGTTTGCAGTAGATGCAGAAGTATGGATTCTTACAAGAAAAGGTTTGGGGATTAAAAAAAATTATAATCCAAAACTCTCCATGGAAACTGCACATTTAGAGAATTATTTGTCAAAAAGATGAGCATACAGGCTGTTGCTCTGTTCTACTGCTATAACCCTTTTCTTGCCCGCATTTATTTATTTATTTATTTATTTATTTATTTATTTATTTATTTAACTGCTCATTAACCACAGTTTTCATGGTATGTATAATCTGTTAAAATATGAAGTAGTTCAAGACGCATCAATGAAATGCAATAAAGCAATGGCTGAAGAGGCAGAATACAAGCCACAATAAAGCTGAAATGTTAGCAAAATTCAGTGTACAAAGCTAAACTGAAACGAACAACCCAAAGGTGTGAAAACATTGTAGTACAATTCTTAAAATGCATGCGAGTATAGAAAAACCATAATATGAGAGGCAGGGAAACTGCTGGGAGAACATTCCATAGATAGGCATCATCACTGAAAAAAACCTCTCTCTTTTAGTCATCTGCCACTCATTTGGTGGGATTGCCCCAAGGATAGTTTTGGAAGATGCCTTAGGGTTTGGCCTCAAGCCCATTTCAACCATTTATTCATGTTTCTGTCACCTAGCAACAGTCTCATTTTTGGGTTTTGCTCATATGGCTATCAGGACAATTCTGCTGCTTGAGAGCAGGTTCCCAGCATCTGTTTGGTCCTCCTTAAACCCCAAAGTTCTCTTGCAGATGCACTGTTTAAGAAGGATGCTTTCCACTCGATAAGGCTGTGCAGGCATTCAGTTTTCCTTCACAAAGATTACACATATGAGAGGGAGATGAGGCACAGTTTATCCTTGTACATTGAGCACAAAAGCTTGTGGGGAATGTTGTAAGCATGGCAGCTGAATCCACTTAAAATCCACTGAATCCACTTGGGGAAGTTTAGAAGTATGTTAAGCAGTACCTGTGGCACCCCCCCCCCCCCAAGGTGTACTCTGAATGCTTACTGAGGGCTGACATTTGGTATCTCTAGTAGGTCAGCATGATTCTAAAACTCCCTCCCACAGGAGGCCAGGCTGGCCCCATCTTTGCTAACTACTGCGAGCAGGTGAAGACCTTTCTCTTCAGGCAGGCTTTCCCTTAATGACTGGCACTCTTGCAAGAGGTTTTAAAATCAGGATAATTAGTATTTTGATGTTTTAATCTGTTCCAATAATGTGTCTGTTTAATATACCATATTTTTCCATGTATAAGATGATATTTTTATCTAAAATCTTTAGACTAAAAATTGAGGGTCGTCTTATAAACTGAAGTAAGGAGGGAAAGGATCAAAGTGCTGCAGGATCACAGCCCTTTGATCCTGCAGCCCTTTGATCACTGCTTTCCCCCTCCACTTCCTAAGCCTTCTGTAGCTCTTCTGTGTAAGAGTGTATGTCCTCTAATCTAATATCAGGGAGTTCTTTAAATTTCAGTGCCTTAGAATTCCAAGAGAAGACAGATGTATCTATGAAATGTAGGGAGTAGTTTAACAAAGATCATAGTACAGGAGAGTGAATAAGAAAGTGGTAAGAAAAGCTCCACCCTTCAGTTCATATTTTTGCTTGGCTATGAAGTTGTTGAGTGGCCTTGGGGCTCCTCAAGCTCAGGAAGAATAATATTCCTCCTACCTTACAGGGTTGTTGAGATAATGAATGTGATATAATATATTACAGAAATAATATATTGTAAATTAAATGAACGGAGTGCTTAAGATAAAATGCTTTGTAAGTGCTAGGTATTAGAAAACTATGTGATCTTTGATGATATAATCAAGGTATGAGCAATAAAGCAAAAGTTCCCCATAGGCAAATAAATATGATAGTGAAATAGGCCTGTGAAGGGTGAGGATGGACAAAAGGGTTACCATGTAGGAAGGCAGGGAAATTCTTTAGGTCAACAACTGTCATAACTTTTGAAGAATTTCATTGTTTTATTAAGGGACGGAAGCACAGGTGGATTAGTTCAAGTCTGTGGTGTGTTCAGCATTATCAAAGTAAGGGTTGTAAAAGGAGAAAAATAAAATAGTTGAAATAAAGTGAAGTCTTTTGAAGCCCAAGTGTCATTAAGTCTCCAGTTTGCAGTCTTGTCTTCTTGCCAGCATAAAGGATAAAGACCCAGCAAGAAATAAGATAAAATAGAGTTGTACTCTCCAGGGGAGTGGCTAATTTTTTAAAGGATTCTTGAAGTCCTCAGAGTGCTGTAACCTAGTAAGCCACCTCTCAAAGCTTTTCCACTCCAGGAAGTCAGGCTGCGAGTCTTTTAAGGCAAGAATCTTGCTGTTCCTTTCAAGAAATTGTACTTTTAAGGTTCTAAGGAGATATTAGAGGCACTGTAGGTTTTGGGAATAAAACAATTACAAACCTGTTTAAGGAAAGAAATCTGCTCCTCTAAGTGTCTGTGACAATGGGAGGAAAATTGCCATTGCTTTTAATAAACATAATAAAAAATAAAATAAGCCTTGCCCCTTTTCCCTTGTTTTAAATAACAGGTAGAAGCTGAGATTTTATGATTGACCTCTAAGAGTTTGTATTTGCTTTCTTCAATTCTGCCCTTTAAATATTTAAGGGTAAAGAATTGTAGAGTGTGTGTGTGTGTCTGTCTGTCTGTCTGTCTGTCTGTCTGTCTGTCTATACATATGAATAATACAGGTTCCAAATACAGGTTGTTTTTTGCCTGTAAAAAACCCAGGAGAAACTCCTTCCATAGTTGCTGTTAAACAAGTTTTGTTCTGTAAGAATCAGTTGCAAATAATGCTGCAATTCCAAGTGTCTGTGTGAATATTCAGATTTAATTTGAAGACTTAATTTGAAATGGAATTCTGGGGCAGTGCGTTTCAGGATTATAAGGATTAATTAATGGAATTATCCCTGTGTATTGGGAAATACTATGATTATGCATACATTATTCATTTAGGTATAGAAATTGTGGTTGTGGTTTTGTACTCTTGTTGCATTCTGCACATATCTTTATAACTTTTTATTGTCTAGGCATTCCTGATTACAGATGAAAAAAATTCTGGAAATGGTGAAGCTATGAAAGATCACCACCACCTTGAAAAAAGCCCTTGAAATTTGAGTGCGGAAATAGAAACAGAAAATGTGTCTTGTATAAGACAGCTTCCTCATGAAATTATTTTGTTTATAGAATAAAAAAAAGCTAATGTAGGCAACATTGCAAATTTACTATTGAAGTCACACTTGAATGTTTTAAATTTGTTTTAGAAATGAAGCTACTAGTCACTAAAATCTAAGTAATCTGGCATCTCTTGAGTTGTTGCTAGTTTATGAGAAATAGGGAGTCAAAAGGTTAAAATGGAAAACAAGAAACAATCACCAATGTATTTATTATATAGTTTGAGCCTATTATCCTCTGTAGTGTCAAGGAGACATACAAAGTGCTTGTTTTCAGAAGAGCTGAGAGACAAGAAGGTCTTTGTGGTGGGGAACCATAGGACCCATTTAATACTGATTGCATTTCATAAAAAGGTGCTAATGCTATCACCAGTTTGTGCTTATTCTAATCACTCTTATAATTTACCTAGGCTTATAAAAACTGAAGTATTATTATTTTTGGTTTGGTGTATTTCTAAACACAGATAAGTATTTTTAATATGTTGCAGAATGTAGAGGAATCCGAAATAGGTGAGAAACAATAAGGATTGAAGGATGTGTTTTACAAAATGCTTCCCTGCCCTCGCCCCCCATGCAGGAGAGATATGTTTGGCAAGTTTGTAAGTGGTGCTTTTCACACTTGTGTTTTAAAGCCCCAGCTAAGAACTACAGATGTTGTGGAATAATCACAGATGAGTCCTGGACATTCGGGTGGTCCCAGTTTGTGGCAAACATTCCAGACCTTTTCTGTCTTTCATAACACAAAAGCACATTGATGGTTCATGGTGGAGCCCAGATTTCTTCTTGCTACTTTCATTTCCTAAAAATAAATCTGTACAAGCCATGAGCTACTCTGCAGATGTACTTGGGGTTCATCTGCATCAGCCCCTCTTGGACTCTTGGAAAGGCATACATATTTTTCTGTGTTGTGATGCCTGCCTAGCCTTTGTCTTCAACACAAGTATGCCAATTTACACTGGGAAGGGAAAATTACCTGTTCACTCTATATATCTAGCCTTAGTCCATAGCATCCTGTTTCTGGATGCTCGGAGAGAATTTAAAAAAATCTGTTGTAGCAGCTACACTGGGCAGTATTTACTGAAGCTTGCACCTTAAAGACTAGTATGTTTCATTTGGGCTAAGGTTTAAAGGACTACAACTCACTTTATCAGATAGTTAATGAACGTGCAAGACAAATAAAACTTCTTTGCTTTTAAGGTGTCTCAAGACTGTACTATTTTACTGCTCCTCCTCCTCTGAAATCTCTAGGAAACCTCAAAGACCTTCATCCCAATAGGGAACTGTACCATGATTCTAATAGGAATGAGATTGGTAGGGCTTGCTAAACAGCATGAATGCATGTGATTCAGTTCCAGTATTTCCTAGCAGAAGGCAAAATGACCTGACCTTTTGCTATAGCCCTTGATCCCCACAGTCTTATTAATGGATCACATCGAACAGTTAGGTTAAGCTTGCTAGCAATGTTGCAGTTTTGAAAGAAGTCATTCATTTTGTGTTTCTTTAAAAGGTAACCTAAAAGTTATTTCTGTCTTCCTGTCATTCACAGTGCAAATTTTAGACATTAGCTATTGTATTTTACTGCTTTAAGCCTTTGTTTATTTTATTGGAGTGACAAATTTTTATGCATGTGAAAAATAAAGTGATAAGTGATTGATCAAATAAAACAAAGAGTGTTCTCTTGAAAATAGAATTCTGTCTGAGACATAATTAATCTGTGAATATATAAGTAGGGGGTTGATTACAAAGTAATTAAAAGATCACCTTTACTTTCCTCTTCCCAGCTGCTGCCTATCTATTTCTGTCTCTCCAGGTTTTCCCTTGTTTACAATTCTCTTTTGCTAAACTAACTTATTCTAACCATTTGTTGTTGTCTTTGGAAAGCAGCATAATTGCCCCCCTCTTAATCATAGGCCTTAGTGTTGATTATAGATAACATAGTAAAGAATTAACATTTTACATTTATTAGCTGTTACACAAAGCTAGGAAGTTTCTCTTTGGCCCTCCAACCGTGGTACTTCCTGTTAGACCTGTTATGATGTTTCCAGTTCTGCTAGTTTATATCAGAAGGCCCAAAACACAAGTTTATTACCCAGCCATCTCCCCTGTTCTTGGCTAGGTGGTTGATTCTGCCCCCGGTGCCATAAGCAATGATGAGATAGTGTGGGCCTGGGCCCACAGCACTGAGACTGTTCTTGAGGTGTCCAGATCCCTTGGTCCCTTCTTTTTTTTTTTCAGCCAAAAGTTTAGAACTACTGCTCATGGAAGCCTTTAGGAATAGTCACGTTTTAAATATATTTTACCACCCCCCCCACATTGTTCAATATGAAAAATACATTTTTCCCAAAATGAGAAGTAGATCTGTAGCTGTCTTTTTGTTTTATGTGGGGGGGCATTTTTTAAAATCTCTGTGGCTCATGGGGGTGGGTGTCTCAGGACAGAAATTTGAAGAAGCATCTTCCACATTACTGCTGTGGACATATGCCATTGCTGTTACCTTGTGAGAGCACACCTTTTCAATGAGTGCTGTAATATTTAAAGAATATCACAGTTCCTTTTCCTTCATGATGTTCATTTTGACTGGTAAGAGTTTGAGACTTGCACACATATGTGTAGTTCATAGAATCATAGAAAAGTGAAGTTGGAAGGGGCCTACAAGGCCATCAAGTCCAACCCCCCTGCTCAACACAGGAATACAATCAAAGCATATCTGCCAGGTGATGATCTCAGTTGTTCTTGAATGCCTCCAGTGTTGGAGCACTCACCAACTCCTGAGGTAACTGGGTCCACTGTTGTACTGCACTAACAGTTATGAAATTTTTCCTAATATTCAACCAAAATCTGGTTTCTTTTAATTTGAGCCCATTGTTGTGTGTCCTGCACTCTGGGATGATCAAGAACAGACCTTGCTCCTCCTCTGTATGACAGCCTTTCAAATATTTGAAAAATGCTTATCATATCACCCCTCAGTCTTTTTTTCTCAAGGCTAAACATGCCCAATTCTTTCAGACTTTCCTCCTAAGGCTTGGTTTCCAGCCCCCTGATCATCCTTGCCTGCATGATCAGTTTCTGTGTACTGGTTCTTTAGTGAACCCACAATTTTGAATATGTCCTAATGTAGAGGTTGTTGTTATTTTACTAGATGTGGAGTGATGCAGTAGCCTTGTGGTTTCACTTTTGGACGTGGTCATGTGCTTTTACAAAATGGATCATTTTGTCAGCTAAAGGTATTGTAAACTGATTCTTGGTTTGTTTTATAATTAAAACGTCTTCTTCAACCATTGCAGAAATATGAGGAAATGGCAGAAAAAAACAAAGAGAAATTTGCTGCTGCTGCAAAGATACAGGAGCAATTACTCCTTGAAAATTCAAACTTCAAAAGCATGTGGGCGCAGACTCAAAAGGAACATACGTCACTGCTGGCTGCCTGTGCACTTTTATCTGGTGCTTTGTATCCTCTGTATAGTCGAGCATGTGCTCTGTCCATGCAAAGGGACTTCCTTCAAGATCAGGTCAACACTTGTGACATTTTCAAACAGGAAATTCAGACTTTGGCTAATGCACTCTCTGAAACAGAAGAATGGAAACAAAGCGATGGCAAGATGATGAAGAAAAAGCATGACAAAGGCTTGATACGTGTCTTCCGCAAAGGCGTCATTGCAGTGCTGGCAGCCAACAGACTTCAGATTTTGGGCCAGTCGTGTAGTGCCCTCTTCTCGTGGGTGGACAGCTTCAGAGAAGGCATCGGAATCTTAGTCTGCATAGGAGACTCTAAGGATGTACATCACCTGTCAAGTAAGATCATTAGCTCATGATTTATGCGATCTGTGTCAAACTGCACTTTCTGTACTTAAATAACAATTATATAATGCCAATAAGCCAAATTTAATCAATTAATTAAAAGTACTCAAATACCTCAGTGGTGATGATAAAAATTCACAGGATCACCCATTATGTGTATTAGGAAGGCAAAGTCCAACGTGGCTTTAATAGTGTATAGGAAGTGCAGAGTATGCTGGGCATGTCTTGCCATTACCAATGTGAATTCACCGTTGCCCTTCCATGTTTTGCTTTAACTGTGATACAGCATTCTGTCTGTATCAGCATTAACTATGGCTAACACAATTAAATTATCTCAGGCCCAGGGCTTTCAAACTAACTTACAACTCTTGCTGTAAGAACAATCTGCAGGTGTACTAGTCATGACAGGTATTCCTTCACACCATGGATAAAAGAAAACATTATGAGAGGGGGGAGGCGTTTACAAACCTGCTGCACACACTGTCGGTTTTCTTAGTCATGGCTAGGTGAGCAGGCGTTCTGTGTCTGTACCGTTTTTTTCCTGTTGTTCTGTAGAGCCCTGAGTCAATGGTAGCAAATGTTTTGCTTTTGTATCACTTGTGCCCCAATCAGCTGAAGTATTGAAGCTGATGTGATTTATTAGCATGCTATTTCATATGATGACAACATGTGTAGCTAGCACCTTAGCCACATTCATGTAAGGGAATAGCTATTTTTTGTGATGGGATGAATTTTTAAATATTTTTATTGATAATATTTACAAAAACAAACAGAAAAGTGCACAACTATTGAGAAGACAATACAGTAGAACTGTTACGTTGCTCTGTGCCAATGAAGTTGGAAACAACTTATAGCAACCCTAATAAAATTTTCAAAGTAGGTAGAATATTTAATGAGTGGTTTTACTGGCTCCATTCACCCAATGAGTTTCCATGGCAGAGTAGGGAATTGAGCCCAGATTTCCAGAGTCTTGTTTATCTCTCTATTCACCACACTGAGTACTGGACAGTAAAACTAGAAACATAACATTATCAATTACCTAAAAAGAGAGAGGGAGGAAAAAAGAAGAGGGAGAAGAGGAAAATAAAATTGCAAATAAACTTCTGTAAAACTCTTCTAGATATCTAATAATGTATCCATATTAGGGATGGGGACATTTGTATTCATATACGGATACAACTATCCCCATCGCAGCTGGCCCTAATGAGGGTCTGGCCCCCAGGACCGGACTGTGCTCTCACATATCCTGTAGTGGTGCCGGCCCCGCCAATGGCACCTGGAACTCTACTCCCTTCCTGCTTGGCTGGCCACTCACTCAGCAGCTGTGCAGGGAGACTTGTCCTCCCACCCCCTGCCTGGAGTGGCCAGCTGAGCAGGAAGAGAGCAGAGTTCCAGGTGCCATTGTCTGGATGAGCAGGACTGGCGCCATGGCAAGACATGGATAGTGGATAGTCCAGTCCTAAGGGCTGGACCTTCATTAGGGCCAGCTGCGATGGGAATATTTATATTTATATACGAATATCCCCATCTGTAACCCATATATAATTGTTGCGTATAAGCCACCCATTCGTATTCTGATAACATTGTAAGATTTTCTGTTCATTTAGTTACTGGGGGTGGGTATTTCTGGGGAGGCTGAATATATGCATGTACAGTGTGATAACTAGTCAAACATCCACTTTTAGGAACATGGTATCTTGGTGGCTACATCTCTGTTGCCCATCTTACTCAGTCTTCTCAGACCATATGCCTGCAGGTACTGACACCAAGAGAAACCTGTAAAACGAGGAACTGGGCTTTTTTGATAATGCCTCCCTCCATCCGGAATGCCCTCCCTCAGGAGATATGCCAGGCCCCCTCCTTTTGGAATGTTAAGAAGCCCCTGAAGACGGAGTTTTTCAGGGAACCTTCTGAGGAGGCCTTCCTAAATTAAAGGAGAGGAAACAATAAAAACTTAAGGAACACCTTAATTTTATTGTTAATTTTACTATTGCTTATCCTGCTGCATTGAAGGTATTATTTAGTTACTGTATATTGCTTATTCTTTATTTTATTTTATTTTATTTATATCCCGCCTATCTGGTCGTATCAGGACCACTCTTTATTATGTGTATTATATGACTTTTGTTATTATATATTATTTTCTGTTTATTGCATTATAAACTGCCCAGAGTAGTGGTTTCCACTAGATGGGTGGTGTAAAAACCTAATAAGTGAATAAATACCAATTCTTGTTAACAAGGTAGAAGAAAATGTCTATCCTAGAACAGTCATTTCAGACAGAGCTTTATTGTGATCACAAATGCTGATGCCCCAGTGCAGACACTCACTTATTTTATTAAAAGTATTTATTTGATACTTTCCCCCCACTAAGAGTCTAAAGTGATGACTTAAATTCTCCCAACCACTCTTGGATTGATAACCTAATGATTACCACCTTAACTAATGATGACTTGTGGCCTAGAAGAAATATTTTAAAAAGTATTTTCCACATATTTCACCTCTATTTCAAAAATATTCTGAAGTTTCGATTAATATTATATTCAAGCATGTTGTGCGAAAAACAAACATCATTACCTAATAATATTGACAATACACCAAGGAGAGGTTTCAAAGCAAGTAGATCCATGTTTTTAAAAGCAGGTCTGGATTGCTTATTCCAGTTCAGATGACATTCCAATTGAAAGAGGCTTAAATGTCTCTTGGCATGATCTCTGAATATGTAGACCATGGCTTGCCTTTGGCCAGGGGAACAGAGTCAGAAACTATGGCTCAAAATGGGTAATGTTGAAGTGGACAATTGGATTTTGATGTAATTATGGCTGCTATTGGCTCTAGGGTTAATTGTATAATTGTGACAGGCGTGAATTTAGAATGTGTTTATGAATGACACACAATTCAGGTCTGGTAGGGCTTACGGTTCCAAAATTCTTCTTGCAGAAGTGATGGCAACTTAAAAATAGAGTTTTCCAGCTAAGGAGTTTTAGAGTATCTGTCTGAGAGGCTCATACAAAGGATTTCAGAACACTATTCTTGGCACATGTACCACCTTGTATATGTAAAGGCAGAGTACAAGGGGGTGCTGATACCTATTGAGCCTTTCCCCGAAAAAAATTGAGCTAGGAAGCTGTAACTGCCACACTATTCTACATATTCCCCCAGGAAGTCAGTGCACTTGCGACATCTGTCCTGCAGCTTCTTAAGTCCCTGCAAATAAAATTCTTCCGACTGCTGGTGTAACCACTCATTTTCAGCATTAGTTGCCTCCAGAATACTCCCAAATCGTTGTCCCTTTAGGTGTTTTGTGAGTTTGGTGATCAGATAATAGTCAGAAGGAGCCAGGTTGGGAGAATAGGGTGGATGGGGCATCACTTGAAAGCCTAAGGACGTGAGTTTTGCCATTGTTTCACCTGCAGTGTGTGACAAGGCCTTGTCATGCAACAGGATGACGCCTTTGGAGAGCTTTCCTCGAGGTTTTTCCTTGATGTTTTGCCTCAACTTTGTCAATAAAGCACAGTAATATTTTGCTTTGATGGTTGAACCCCGTTGGAGGTTGTCCACCAGCAGAACTCCCTTCTTATCCAAAAAAACTGTTGCCATTTGCTTCTGCACCAGCCTTTGCACTCAAAACTTCTTTGGCCTGAGGGAACCACTGTGCCTCCATTCTTTAGACAGTTCCTTTGTCTCAGGATCATAACAGTAGATCCATGTCTCATCACCAGTTACCAGTTTGCCCAGGAAATCTGACTCATTTCTTGCAAAATGTTCCAAAAGAGCCACCGATGTCGCCACATGTTTCCTCTTTTGTCCGGTTGTCAAAAGTTTGGGGATCCACTTTGCTGCCAGCTTTCTCATTTCCAAGTCGTTGTGGATAATGGCACCAACTCTCTCGCATGATATTCTCAGATATATAGCAATACTTTTGGCTGATATTCGGCGCTCCTCCATGATCATGTCATGGATGGCTTTCACATTTGCAGGAACAGAGACAGATCAACACCAAAATGGCCAGTTTTAAAATTGACAACCCAGCGCTTATCTGTTGCATATGAAGGGCCACTGTCACCCATAGTTTGTGACATTTCATCATGGATCTGCTTTGGACCTTTCCCTTGGAGAAACAGGAACGTGATTATAGTCCTATGCTCTTCCACATTGAACATTTCTGGAGGTGCTGCCATGCTCACTTTGGACCGGAACGTGAAAGATAAGTTAAAATCATAGGTAGTTGATTTTTGCACCATTGAATACAGATAAATTGGCCGATACACCCTTCAATTTATAGCTTCCTAGCTCATTTTTTTTTTCTGGGAAAGTCTCAATACTTATCAGCACCCCCTCTTAGAATGTCCCTGAAAAATGCAGAGATTCTGGTAAGGGCCACGAGGACTACGTTCAGGTTCTGGGTTTGAACACTATTTATTTGTCTTTTTTACTGAGTCCAATAAGAGGACTCTACATTGTTTACAATGTAGTGGGGGCAAGGCTAGTAGAGTGGCTACTTGGAGAAACTGCTTGAGATGCAGATGTGAAAATAAAAGGGAGGCCTATTTTGGAGAAGATAAAAGGGAGGCCTATTGCCTGATATCCAAGACTGCTGGTCTGTAACCCCTTGTGCAAGCCACCTGGTAGAAATGAAAACAAGTTTGGCAGAGAGGCTGAAGGAAAATCAACCCCTTTTGCCTTACACCATGTAGTAAATACCCACCAGATTGCCTTATATATCTTGATAGTCATTCTGTACCTGCAAGCCAAGCGAGTAGAGATTACATTCTCAGAATACCCCATGGATCTTACAGTGTTGCACTTAGCATCAAGTGTTAGATGGAACTAGGCAGGGTCCTGGTATCAACAGGTCCTTCCAGGATGGAAAGAGCCCAGGTGGAGAAGTGATACATCTCTGAATTTCTGAAAACCACAGCCTCCTTGGCCAGAATTGAGCCACCAAAAATGCTTATGCTTTTTCCAACCTGACTTTGCTGAAGACTCTTGTCAGAAGGAGAAGAAAAGGAAGAATAAGGAAGAGCTGGAAGCCACAAATAATTTTTGAGCGTTGATGCCTTCTTCCAAAGGGCTTTGGTAATGAGTGAAGCAAAGTATAAATTTGTTGTTCATCAGAGAAGTGAACATGTTTACTTCCAATGGGCTGAAGATTCTCAAAGTCAAATATATAACACTCGAAAAATAACCACACAGCATTTTAATGTTATTTTTATCTTTATGTAGAAGTACATTTCTTAGCCTTTAAACATACTCAGATACCCAGCAAAATTATTTAACATTTATTTAACAATATTCTCACCTAGCAAAGCCAGCCATGTGCCAGTTTGCATCTATGGAGGAATGTCCATGATTTCTACCTTTGTGCTGTTGTGTCTTATGTGTATTTGTATTATACTTCTCTGTATTTATTTGTTTATATTTCCTTTTAACTGTCAAGACCTGAGACGTGCCGATGGATCAAACTGCTACCCTGTGTGATATATTTTGCAAAATGTCTATGAGAATTTACATAGTTTTTGCTAACCTAGCAACATGCTATCTTAGCAAATTCCAAAGATGACAAATTGCCATTGCAGTGAGACATCGTTGATATTTTGACTAGGTTCTTTGCACCAGCAACACCATTGAAAAGCCAGGAGAGCAAACTGCTGGTGAAGTACCAATTTGCTATACTTGCATAGGAGTTTCATAGTTCAGGAATTTCTTTCTTGTTTCTTTCTTTTCTTTTTTTCCAATGTTATGCATTCACACACCTCATACTGGTAGGCATTCACTCAGATACTGGATCTCTCCATCTTGTTCATTCATTTCATGAGAAAAATTCACCTTGCCCCAAATTACAAATACATCTAACTGCTGCTGCTTCTCCCTGTGCCAGGTTTCAAAACCAGGTAGTTGATTTATTCAGTCCACTTCTCTCATTTTCTTTTTCCTTTTGCTCCTTGCTCCCTTCAACATTGAAAACAAAAGGGACGTGGTGGCGCTGCAGGTTAAACCGCAGAAGCCGCTGTGCGGCTTTTTCCCCCCCCAAGATGGCGCCGGTGACGGGCGGATAGCGATCTCACCGCCGCCGCCCGACTAGCTTTCTTACCTTTTTACATTCTTTTTCTGCCTATCTTTTGTTTTTTCCTTCCTCGAACTGTTTTTCTCCCCTTCTTGTCCCAAAGTGCTGGGGTTGAGTTTGGAAAGAGCTCTGAATCCTGGGCTGCGGGCTGTGGGGTCTGAGCTGGAGCGGACGGAGTCGATCGGAGCCGGAGCTCGGGACGCGAGGGTCACTTGCAGACTGCTCGGCGGAGCTCAGAGGTTCCCTGCCTGTTCCGGGAGGCATCTTAGCGGAGGCTTCTCAGAGGAGAACCCAGTAACTGGCACTTGGAGACCGGTGAGATCCCCCGACAGTGTGGGTGGATGGAACTTCGGGATCGGAAGCAGCCAGGAGGGCGCAGGGTCTTTGCAAGAGCCAGAGGCAGCCTGTGAGGTCACCGGAGCGTTGGAACGCTGGCACCATGTTGGAAGTTCTCCCTTCAGATCCCCATTTCTCCACTTGCTTTTCATCATCCAGCAAGGATGTTTCCCTAACCGAACTTCAAGGGTGGGAAATGGCAGGGACTGAGCTTTTCCCAGCCTGGTCTTTGGTGTTTGTAACCCTGCTTATCTACAACACCGTGAACTCTGAGCCCACTGTTGAGAACTGGGACTCCTACCCCTCTAACGAAAATCGCAAATCAGCACCGCCATTGACATCATTAAGTTTAATAACATCAAAAAGGGCAAAGCCACATGGCAGAGAAAGACAGTTCTGGGTTATATGTGGGGGATAATCATTGTGGGATTCTGTAATTAGATTATTTTTTCTTCTCTTTTTAGTATATAATTTTTATTTTTTATTTTTTATTTTTATTTTGATATTGTTATTACTCTGTATTTGCTTATGTTTCCTCAATTTATGTTTATTATCTATATATATTCTTACACTATAAAGTTATTTTTTCCTTTTTGTTATTTGATTGTCTGTATTTAGTTAATTTTTTGTTTTTTGTTTTTTCTTTTTCTTTCCTCTCTTCTCTCTTTTTCCTTTTCCCCATTCCCTCCCCTCCTCCCCCCTTCTTTGATATGGAATGGAAGGCCTGCCCTCCCAGCGAGGAGCCCCAAAACATCTCTGTGATCACGGGTAGAGGGAGATATGGCATTGGCACAGTCCCTACTCGTGTCAGAAGAACGATGAACAGATGCTTAAAGGCTGTTCATTGTTCTGAGACTGTGATCAACCCCCAGTATCGAGGTAGCCAGACCAGCCACTCATCCACTCTACGCCTGGTGTTGTTGAATGCCAGGTCTGTATCCAATAAGGCCCAGGTAATTTACGACCTTATCCTGGAGGAGGATGCAGATCTGGCATGCATAACCGAAATATGGATTGGTGGAGAGGGGGGTCCGCCCCTAGCACTCATCTGTCCGCCTGGTTATGCTATCCAACACCAGGGTAGACTGGAGGGCCGGGGGGGAGTAGCCATTGTTTACAATTCCATCTTGGAGGTTACTAGGTGCTCCTCGGTGGTAAAGCCGGGTCTAGAAGCTCTCCACGTGTCGATAGGGGCCAAGGACGGTATTGGGATCTTGCTGGGTTACCGTGTTCTCTGCGACCCAGCCATTTCCCTACCGGAGCTGGTGGACTTTGTCTCCGTGGCGCTGTTGAGTTCCCCGAAGCTATTGGTTTTGGGGGATTTCAATGTGCACACGGGGGCAGAGACTTCCAGGCCAGCTTTTGAGTTCTTGGAGACCATGGCCTTCTTGAATATGTCCCAACATGTCAACGGCCCCACCCACGTGGGCGGCCACACACTTGACCTGGGTTTTTTCCTCCAGGTGGAGCGAGAGTGGTCCGATGGTGACTGACCTTGAGTTGGCCCCCTTGTCATGGTCGGATCACCACCTAATAAAATGTACCCTCAAAATGGCTCTGGCCCCTCGCAGGGACCAGGGACCTATTGTCATGGTCCGCCCTTGAAGGCTACTGGATCCGGCTGGATTCCAGGATGCTATGAGAGGTGTTACGGCTGACCTGGTTGGTGCTCCTGCCGAGGCTCTGGTTGACGGCTGGTTTGTCGCCGCAGCTAGGGCTGTAGACACGGTCGCACCTAAACACCCTCTCCAACGCAGAGCCCGCCCGGCGCCCTGGTTTAACCAGGACCTCCGGGCGTTGAAGCGGTTTAGGAGACGGCTAGAGCGCAAATGGAGAAAGGACCCGATGGATTATAATTGGATAGCTGTTAAGGTCGCTACTAACCTTTACCTGGCTAAGGTAAAGGCTGCCAGTGGAGCATACTTCACTAACCAGATAAGCGAAGCGTCCAACCAGCAGGCGGAATTATTCTGTATAGTGCGCGACCTATCCGGAATTGGTCTGATTGATGGGCCTCCCCCTAGTTTTTCACCGGACCAATTTGCAGCATTTTTAAAATCTAAAGTGGAGACCATCCGCCAGGACCTCTCTCCTCTTTTGAACACAGTGAGTCGAGCAGAAATGTCCAGCGCTCCGTCTTGCCCGGTAACTTTTGACTCCTTTTAGCCTGTCACGCCTGATTCTGTGGCCAGGGCACTTGATTGCTGCCGTGCAACCACCCCCTCCCTTGACTCTTTCCCGGCCTGGCTAATCAAAGCAGCCAGGCCTACAACAATGGAATGGGCCACTGTAATAATTAATGGGTCTGTCCTTGAGGGCAGGTTTTCATCTGCCCTCAAGGACACACTCATTAGGCCCATTAGGAAGAAACCCAGTTTGGCGGCGGATGAAATTGGCAACTATAGGCCCGTCGCCAATGTTTCTTTCTTAAGCAAGGTAGTCGAGAGGGTGGTGGCCGACCAGCTCCAGGAGCACTTGGATGAAACAGATGCCCTGGATCCATTTCAGTGGGGCTTCAGGCCGCGTCATGGCACAGAAATGGCATTGGTCGCCCTATGTGATAACCTATTGAGGGAGGCTGACAAGGGCAAAGTGTCTCTGCTGGTCCTCCTTGACATCTCAGTGGCCTTTGATACCATTGACCATGGTATCCTCCTGGGGAGGCTCTCTGAGCTGGGAATTGATGGCCTGGCATTGGCCTGGCTCCGTTCCTTCTTGGAGGACCATCCCCAGAGAGTACAGCTTGGGGAGAGCGTTTCGGCCCCATGGAGTCTCAATTGTGGGGTTCCACAGGGGTCGATTATCTCCCCAATGCTGTTCAACATTTATATGAGGCTGCTGGGTGGGGTCATCAGGGGGTGTAGTGCATTGTGTCATCAGTATGCTGATGACAACCAGCTCTACATCTCTTTTTCACCTACCACAGGTGATGCTGTTCTGTCCCTTCAGCGCTGCCTGGGGACTGTACTGCAATGGATGCAGGAGAACGGGCTGAGGCTGAACCCAGACAAGACGGAGGTACTGAGGGTGGGCGCCCCCATAGTTGAGTGCCTGGGAAACTTCCTCTCTTTTGAGGGGGTGACTCTTCCTGCTAAGGATGGGGTCCGCAGCTTGGGGATCTATCTGGACCCGGCGCTCACTATGGAAACTCAGGTGGCGTTGGTGGTTCGTACCGCCTTTTTTCATCTTAGGTGGATAGCCCAGCTGCAGCCCTACCTTGATGTTGGGGCGCTCACTACCTTGGTGCATGCACTCGTAATCTCAAGATTAGACCACTGTAATGCACTCTACGTGGGGCTACCTTTGAGGCTGGTGTGGAAACTCCAGGTGGTGCAGAATGCAGCGGCCAGACTACTTAGTGGAGTGAAAAAATACCAAAATATCTCACCCACTCTGGCTGCATTGTATTGGCTGCCCATCCGGCTCCGCATTGACTTCAAAGTGTTGATGCTTACGTATAAAGCCCTAAACTGTTTAGGGCCTCGATACTTGGCGGAACGCCTACTCCCACCAAGATCTACCCGTATCACTCGTGCGAGCCAGGAGGTGAAGCTGAGGAGCCCAACGCTGACGGAGGCCCGGAATGAAAAGACAAGAAATCGGGCCTTCTCGGCGGTGGCTCCTTGCGTCTGGAATAACCTTCCTCCTGAGATTCATGTGGGTCCCTCGCTGGGTATCTTTAAAAATCAGCTAAAAACATGGATGTTTCGGCAGGCCTTCCCCTCAGTCAATTCCTGATGTCCCCCTTTTCCCCTCCACCCTATTGTTTGCCCTATTTTGTTGAAATGTTTTCTATTATGTAAAAATTTTTATATATATTTCCATTGTGTATTTTTATCTTGTAAGCTGCCTAGAGTGGTCTTAACCGACTAGATAGGTGGGATATATACACACACACACACACACACACACACACACACACACACACACACACAGAGTGGGGTCTTGACTTGAGAACTTAATCCGTATTGGAAGGTGGTTCTCAAGTCAAAAAGTTCTCAGGTCAAATCTGCATTTCCCATAAGAATGCATTGAAAACCATTTGATCCGTATCTGCTCTTTTCCGTCCATAGAAACTAATGGGAAGCTGCTATTCCGCCTTCGACCACTAGAGGGGGATATTTTGTTTCTTTTTTTCTTAGCTCAAGAAAGGTTCAGGGAAGGCAGGGAAAATACAGTCCAGGCAGTACAGTACCAGGCAGTCCGAAGACTGTCTCCCAATCCACTCTCTAAACGCTGGGAGGAGTGAGGAGGCAGACAGGCACCCTTTTCACTGGCCAACAGTTAACTGAAAGTTCACATTTTGCACTTTCCCTGCCTCCCACGTGGTTTTTTTTCAGTTCTTAACTCAAATCTAAGTACTTAAGTCAAGTCAATATTTTCCTATGAGAGTGGTTCTTAAGTCAAAATGTTCTTAACTCAAGCCGTTCTTAAGTCAAGACCCCACTGTGTGTGTGTGTGTGTGTGTGTGTGTGTGTGTATATATATATATATATATATATAAGACCAGCAGTCGTAAGATGGAATCCATGTGACGGAGTGAGTTCCCGTTGTTTGTCCCAGCTCCTGCCAACCTAGCAGTTCAAAAGCATGTAAAAATGCAAGTACAGTGGACCCTCGACTTACGAAGGTCCCTACTTACAAAAATTTTGAGGTACAAAAAGCTCCGACCGCAAAATTTTGGTTCAACTTGTGGCCAGAGCTTTGACCTACGAAAGGGGGGGAAATTCAATGCCGCCCCCACTGCCCTCTGCCTCCCGTCCTCATTGCCATCTGCCTCCTGTCCCCACAGGGACAGGAGACAGAGGGCAGCAGGTGCAGCTTTGGAAGCCGAAAGCTGCTCCGCGCCTGCTGCCAGCTTTCAGCTTCTGGGGCTTCCAAACCCCCTCCGCTACCCTCTGTCTCCTGTCCCCGTTGCACTCTGCCTCCTGTCCATGGGGACAGGAGGCAGAGGGCAATGGGGACGGGAGACAGAGGGCAGTGGGGGCATCTTTGGAAGCCCAGGAAGCTGAAAGCCAGTAGCGGGCACGGAGCGGCTTTCGGCTTTCCAGGCTTCAAAACCTCCTCCAATTCAAAACCCTCCCCCACAGGGAGAGGAGGCAGAGGGCACTGTGGATGGAAGACAGAGGGCAGTGGAGGGGGTTTTGAAGCCCAGGAAACCGAAAGCTGCTCCACACCCACTGCCAGCTTTCGGCTTCCCGGGCTTCAAAACCCCCTCGTCTGCCCTCTGTCTCCATGGTGCCCTCTGCCTCCTGTCCCCATAGGGGGCAGAGGGCACCATGGATGGGAGACAGAGGGCAGCAGAGGGGGTTTTGAAGCCCGGGAAGCCGAAAGCTGCTCTGCGCCCACTGTTTTTTTCACTCTTCCTGCTGGTGTCAAGTTACTACCTGCTTTTTGAATTCATCTATTCCATTCTTCTCTCATCAGAACTTTAAATGGCTTGTTGAGTGAAACACCTAGTGGCTGGCTGCAGCTGACCTGTAAGTCCACCAGTAATAACTGCTAGATGTGTTTGCAAATCCAATGCAACCCTTTTTGTCTTTTCTGTTAAATGTGCTCGGAATTGATCAAAGACAAGTAGAGCTGGCTTGTTTAAGAGCTCTCCAGGTCCTTTGGACCAAACCTTTGCAAATGGCCATGATGTCTTCATCCATCCATCCCTTCTCATGATCTTGCACAATAATGCCACGTGGTATGGTCTCTAGGATATGTTTTCCTCTTAAAAATAAGAATAGGAGGCAGTTTAGTACTATCTGCACAGCATGAAAGCACAGCAGTATAGTGTGTCTTTTCATGGTCACTTGTTTTGATTGCCACTGGTTTGATTCCTTTCATGTCAACCATTCTGTTGGGAGACGCATCAAAATTGAGAGGCACCTCATCGATGCTTGCAATCTGACTTGGTTCAAAATCATATTATTCCCGAAGCTTTATGACATAGGAGTGAAACTGTTGGATTTTATCCTTATAAACAGGTGGCATTTTCTGTGCTAACTCTGTTTATGCTCTCATGGCCAACCCTTCTCTCCCCATGAAATTAAAGCACCATTTTGCCTTTCCTGTTAAATCAACTGTAGTGAAATGCCAACAGGTGATCTTATTCCTGCCTGTCCATCACAGAAGCTCAAGGGGGAGGAGCCAAGGATAAGGCAGGAGGGGTAGAATTAGAGAGACAGTTGGAGATGTGAAATGGCAGTTAGGGTTTAGGAGAGAGAAGGAGAGGGTTAGGAGAGGGAATTGAGAAGGTTAAACAATATTGAGCAAGCAGGAACGAAGTTTTAAGCACTATAAGAGAGATATTGATTGAAAGTATATAGCAGTTTGGAATAAAGGTGATTGCCTCCATGATCCAATCCGTGTTAATACCCGATACAGTTCGTAAGTGATTTATGTTTATGATTTACTTGACAATAAAAGAATATTTGTTAATTAAACCTCTGATTCCTAAGTTCAATAACCCTTAGTTTTGGCAGCACATGTGTATAACATAATTGGTATTAGGAGAATACCTGGTGGCAGCGTGAAGGAAAAAGGGTGTGATCCTTTGTGAGGGCCATATAAACAGGGCCATAAGGTCGATTGCCACATCAACCATCTTCATTTCACTTGCAATATTCTTGCCTGTTGTTGAATAAGCTTGGTTGATACACATATCCCACTCTGGCGCTGCTTCAGAATCCAAGTCTTGAGCCTCTGCTCCAAGTTTGGCCATTTTGCTGATTTTCCTCTTAAGGCTTTTTTCTTTTTTTGGCACCTTAAGGAGTTGTTCTTCCTGTTTTCTCCACTGTCTGATCACTCACTCCACTGTCTGATCTCCACTCAGTGGGAGGAGATCCAAACTGTCTCTCTGCAGCTTTATTTCCACGCTTTTCTGTATAACTGATTACATTCAGTTTGAATTTTGCAGAGTAAGACAGTAGCTTTTTAAATTTTTATTTTCTGACATATTCATGGGCTCAGTGATCATATTGCCTACACCAGTGGTGGCTGAGCCTGAGTGCCCAAGTTGGAGGGGAAAAAACTATGCTGGTAGGCGGCAGCAGAAAGAGCAGCGGAAGCAGAAATGGAGAGGGTGCCTGCTGCTTCAGATCTGTGAAGCAGAAGTGGAAACGAAGGGGGTGAATCCCAGCACGGAGGTGCTTCCAGACCTCACTGATGAGCACACAGTAAGCAGTTTTGCTACCGCATGGTTTTCTCCTCAGCTTACTTCCATGTAAAAGACGACCCTCAATTTTTCCTCCAAGGATTTTAGGAAAAAGCATTATCTTATACACAGAAAAATACAGTATTCATTTTGTTGTTGTGTGCTGTCATATCACATCTAATTTATGGCAACTCTAAGTAGAGTTTTGGGGGTATTGTGAAGTGTTGAAGGAGAAGTTTACCATTGCCCCGCACCCCATCATGAGTTATTGTAGTTGAATGAAAACTTGAACCTTGGTCTTCTAAATCCTAGTTTGACATTTTACTACTAAACCACACTGGCTCCCATGAAATGTTTATAATATGGATTAATATAATCCAAAATGTTTTGTAATAATGTTAAGTTGTTGACTGCAACCTCTGAATGTAAGTTCTAATTTTGGAATTTTAAAATCAGTGTTTTAAATCCATTTTTTTGTGGTGGCATTAAATTATTTTAATTTCTTTTCTTTCTGGTAATGCAGAGCAACAGAAGAAACAAATCCGTTCACTTCAAGCCTTCAATTGGTTCACCAGTCATGACCTTCTTGCTGCAGTCCTTAGTTCTATGGTTGAACTTCAGGAAGTCATTAACAAGACAGGTAATATCTTTCAATTTCCTCTTTGATCTTATCTTCAGGATCCTGTATCTTCAAATGCTACCTTTGAGCAAGCTGTTGATGACACAACTTGGTATTAATTATGAAGTGTGACCCTTTGTAGGTTTTTTTGAGGCTGTGAGAGCCACTTAACAGTACCATTAGCCATAAGGAGGAACAGAGGAAAACATGGAATAATGCCTATATTAACCATGATTATGTTCAAGATGAACAAAAAAGAATTTGGGGAAAAAGTAGACAGAGAAGGAAGGGTGGGCTGTAACATTTGAAGCTTGGCACAGAATCACTTCTAAGGTGGAACTTAACTGCTAAAGCCAAGGTGGGTTTTTTTTTTAATTATTTGCTTACCGAGCTGCAATTGGAGTACACCATTTATGTAAAGGATTGCTTAGTGAGCATTGCAAGCCCATGATCCTCATTTTGCAATTTCATTCCAAATGTTAGGAATTGCACTTAGCAGAACACGGTTTGGGGATGACCATATCTGATGTAAAATGGCAGGCTCTGTGGAACAAGGCTCATCTCAGATCAATCTCCTCCCAATTTAAATAGCATTCTCTTAAGTTTCTTCACAGATGGTATTTTATACCACTGGTTCTTAACCTTGGGTTACTCAGGAGTTTTGGACTGCAACTCCCAGAAGCCTTCTCCACCAACTGTGCTGGCTGGGGTTTCTGGGAGTTGCAGTTCAAAAACATCCGAGTAACAAAGGTTAAGAACCACTGTTTTATACCACTCCATTTAAGTTATACCAGTAAAGAAGTCAGTTCATTCTGTTGGGAGAAATAAGGACATATTGGTACATACTTTCATATGTGGTGGATATGCCCCCCCAAACCACATGTTCTGGTCCAAAGGTTTTGCAGCAGTAGAGTCAATCACAGGGCAAAAATATATAAGGTCACCAGATCTAGCTCTTCTATCTCTCCACAGCTACTTCATAAACAGTTGATTATCTTTTTTTCTATGCTATCACACTTTCATATTGCCACAAACTGGAATGGAATCTGTAATTCATCTTTATATGCATGGAGAAACAGAATGTGGCATATTGCCCTAATGGAAAAATTAACACGCCAGTTCAGATTATTTAAACAGCCTCATTTCCAAGATGACTTTTCAAACACATGGTTTCCTTTTGTTATTTAGGTTAATAAGAATGGCAAGATTTATTTCCCACCTGCCTCCCACGTCCATCTTTGGTGCAATCTTTTATTCTGATAGATTACAAGGGTGTGAAGGAACTATATCAGATTTTATATTTCTAGTGAAAGACCTGTACTATTATGTTGTTGCTGTTGTTGTTTCCATGTTTAGTATGAGGCCGCTGGGAGGGGTCATCAGGGGTTGTGGGGCTTCGTGTCATCAATATGCCGATGACACCCAGCTCTACATCTCCTTTTCACCAACTGTAGGTAATGCCGTCCTGTCCCTACAGTGCTGCCTGGGGGCCGTACTGAAATTGATGCAGGAAAATGGGCTGAGCCTGAATCCGGACAAGATGGAAGTTCTCAGGGTGGGTGGCCCCGTGGTTGGTGGCTTGTGTGACTCTCTCACGTTTGGGGGGTGACCCTGGCCATGAAGAGTGGGGTCCGCAGCCTGGGCGTACATCTGGACCCATGCACACCATGGAAACGGAGGTGGTGTTGGTAGTCCGCACCGCCTTTTTCCACCTCTGGCGGATCGCCCAACTGCGGCCCTATCTCGACACGGGGGCACTCACTACCTTGGTGCATGTGCTCGTAATCTCAAGATTAGACCACTGTAACACACTTTTCATGGGGCTGCCTTTGAGGCTGATGCGGAAACTTCAGGTGGTGCAGAATGCGGTGGCCAGACTCCTCACTGGAGTGAGAAAATACCAACGTATTTCTCCAACTCTGGCTACATTGCATTGGCTGCCCATTCGTTTCTGCGTCGACTTCAAAGTCTTAATGCTTACTTACAAGGCCCTAAACGGTTTAGGACCTTGATATTTGGTGGAACACCTGCTCCCACCAAGGTCTACCTGGATCACCCGCGTGAGTCAGGAGGTGAGGCTGAGGAGCCTGACGCTGAGAGAGGCCCGGAAGGAAAAGACACAAAACCGGGCCTTCTCGGCGGTGGCTCCTCACCTCTGGAACAACCTCCCTTCAGAGATTCGTGCTGCCCCTACGCTGAGAATCTTTAAAACCCAATTAAAAACATGGTTGTACATCCAGGCCTTCCCTCCAGTCAATACCTGATTTCTTTTCTATTCCTTCTTATTCTCACTCTATTTTATTGTAACTGTATCAAATGATTATGTAATGTTCTTGTGTTTTATTGTTTTATCCTATACTGGATACCGCCTAGAGTGGTTGAGTAGACCAGATAGGCAGGGTATAAATCAAGTCAAGTCAAATCAAATCAAATCAAATCAAATCAGATCAGATCAGATCAAATAAATAAATAAATAAATAAATAAATAGTTTATTGGAGCCAGCTGCCTCTTGCATTGATAAGGGCAGTTCGTTAGAACCGTCAGTGTCTTCGTTGTCGTTATCAGCCAAGGTCTCGGAACCGTTACGGATTGAAACCCGGGTAGGATAGAAATCTCCTGTTTTTGACTGCTTGGGAGGTGGAAGCAAACCATCTGTATCCCTGGGGCGTTTGGAGACCCCCATGGTAACTGGGCGACTTCCTGTGGGGTTCCTTGATCCTGAATATAGCCTTGAGGGTAACACTGCAGAGCAACAAGTTCACAAACTAGGGCAGGTTCCCTGAGCCCTGAATTAATCAGTATCCGACAGTCCTTTCCTCACCTCGTTCCCTGGAGAAAACCGCCCGGGGACAGACAAAAGAAGCAAGCAGGGAGGGAACCAGGAATCCAAAGAATCCAGCAATCCACAAGAACAGGTGCACCAGGCAAGGTATGTTGCAGCATAGGTGGTATGATCTGACCTCAGACAGGGCTCTCAATCAACTGAGCTTCTTTGAAGTCTTTTGCTTTTGGTTAGGACTTATAGTGACCGTCTTTTTGAAGATGGTGGCAGCACAGAGAAGCTGTAGTTTGTCTCCTAAAATCGGCAGTTTAAAGGAGTTTAAGGAGTTCAAAAAAATTTAAACAGTCTTCAAACTACGACCCTCTACTGCCTCAGGATTGCTGCTCGCCGCTTGTTTTACCCCGGATGTTATCCGTTACCTGTTCTTGTGGATTGCTGGATTCTTTGGATTCCTGGTTCCCTCCCTGCTTTTGTTTATTAAGTAAAGATTTTTTAAAAAAAAAATAAGGAAAGAAAAGGAATTGCACTTAGACACAGACTGCTTCTACAAATGTGTTCAGCATTTCATCTTTTAACCAGGTCTGAGAAAGTGCAATGGGAGTTTTACAAGTGTAAATGACACAGTAGAATCTTGGACTGTGACTAAAGCAGGGTAGGCAACTTTTGGAGGCCTGGGTGGGAGAATCTATTTCTCACACCCATACTCGACTATCCCTCACTTAATGCAAAATTGCTTTAAAGCATAACATCAGGCTTGTAATGGTTCCATTTGGGATCCTCCCCAATTACAGTATTTAAAAGATGGTGTGAGATTGATCTGTTTGGAATTGGTTGCCAAAGCTGCAAACATCGTCTATTGGATCAGCTTGCTAGAATTTGGGATGTTGGCATAACAATAGATTTTACATGTTATATATGTTTTGAAGGCAATTTATGGTTAAATATGGATTAATAAAATAATTATGTCTCCTTGGTCTATTTTGGAATAACAAGTTTGCTGAAATGCTTGGTTCATATTCTTTGATTTCACTGACTTGAATATGTGCAATAAAGGTAGGAGTATCATGCCACAGATACTTTGCTACATAGGCCCAGAATCATACGTAAGCCTGTGTATTTGAATAGTAATAAAGAATAGATAGACTCTGTGAGCACTTTGTTTTTGCTAACATCTGGAGACTGACAGGCAACAATGAACATAGACACAACAATGCTGCACATACTCCAACTACTCCCAAACCAACTACACCCGAGCACAGAGTGCTTTCCTCTGAAGATGCCAGCCACAGAGACTGGCGAAACGTTAGGAAGAACAACCTTCAGAACATGGCCAAAGAGCCCGAAAAACCCACAACAGTCATTAGAACCTGGCCGTGAAAGCCTTCGCGAATACAACTCAGAGGGACTTATTGTCAACTAAAAATATATAATAATTGCTTAAGAACAATATTCATTGTGTATTAATATGGGATACTGTGAAGTTTGTGGATGAGGATTGAGTATAGAAGAATATTATAATTTGAGGAAACAGCAAGAAAAAGGAGTAAATAAAGGAAAATATAAAAGAGATACCTAGAGATATCAAGAGAATCAGGGAATTGCAAGCTAAAAAAATGTTACAAGGTATTCATTTAGAAAGAGTTAAAAGAAATGTAATATATTAGTAAAGGGAGAATTTTGAATTCTGCAATAACTCCAAATTGCTAGCAAGACTAATTCAGGTGAAAAACGCCAAAAAAAAACCACACACCAAGCCAATAGGGTTGATTGAAAATGTAAAGGGTATTAGATGTAACAAAATGCAAAAGCTGAGGCCTTTCAAGATCTTTTTAAAGGTAAGAACTTTTTAAAGGTAAGCAGTAAGGTATCGATAATTAAAATTAATACAGTGGTTCCTCGCATAGCGATCGCTCCGTTTTACGATGAAATCGCTTTGTGATGGACTTTTTGCCATCGCAAGAGCGATCGCTTTGTGATGGCCCCTATGGGGAAAATTTGCTTTGCGATGATCGTGGGGGAGCGCTCCCCCGCGATCATCCCAAAGGCCCTGCCGATCAGCTGTGCGAAAATGGGGCCTTTGGGATGATCACGGGGGAGCGCTCCCCTGTGATCATCCCAATGGCCCCACCGATCAGCTGTGTGAAAATGGGGACTTTGGGATGATCTCGCTCCCGGTGATCATCCCAAAGTCCGCATTTTCACACAGCTGATCGGCAGTTCCAAAATGGCCGCCCGCTGTTTTGCCTTGCTTTAGAGGCGCTGAAAATGGCTGGCCCATGGAGGATTTTCACATAAGGTGAGTTTTTAAGCCCATAGGAATGCATTAAATGTGTTTTAATGCGTTTCTATGGGCTTTAAAAAATTGCTTAGCGATGAAATCGCATAGCAGCGATTTTTGCTGCACGGATTAACATTGCTAAGTGAGGCACCACTGTATGTACAGTGGTGCCTTGCATAACGAGTGCACCGTTTAACGACGAATCCGCATAGCGATCTATTTTTTTAGATCACTAATGCGATCGCATTGCAATGTTTTAATGGGCAAAGCATCGCATTGCGATGATCGGTAAGTGTTTCGCTTACCGATCTTCGCATTGCGATGTTCCTAAAACAGCTGATCGGCATTTCCAAAATGGCCGCCGGGTGCCCAAAATGGCCACCGCAACCATTTTCGCGCGGTTTCCTTGCTTACCGAGGGCACGAAAATGGCGGCGCAATGGAGGAACTTCGCTGAACAGTGAGTTTGGGCCCCATAGGAACGCATTAAACAAAGTTTAATGCATTCCTATGGGTTTTTCCGTTCCATTTAGCGATGTTTCCACATACCGACGATTAATCCAGAACGGATTAATGTCACTATGCGGGGCACCACTGTATATACAAAATAATATTGTCCAAAAAATACAAAGAGAAGATATGGGGAAAATGGAACAAGAAATAACTGAGGATGAGAATACCCATAAAATAGGTAAGATACCAGGATCAGGCCTAGAATATTATAAGTCATTTAACATCTCTTACCCAAATTGAAGGATTTATTTAATAGAGTATTATTGGGGGAAGAAATTTGCAGGTCCTGGACAAATAGAATCATATAATCATAGAAAAGTGAAGTTGGAAAGGGCCTACAAGGCCATCATGTCCAACCTCCTGCTAAATGCAAGAATACAGTGGTGCCTTGACTTACGAGCTTAATTGGTTCCGCAACTCCGGTCGTAACTCGAAATGGTTGTAAGTTGAAGCACCATTTCCCATAAGAATGCACTGAAATGCAATTAATCTGTTCCAGTTGAAGAAAAAAAATAACCAAAAACAAACAAACAAACAAAAAACCCACTGCAAGACCCATCGGAAACATGATTAATCCATTCTGGCTGAAGGGGGGGGGGAAGAAAAGCAAACAAACCATACAAGACCCTTCAGAAATGCAAAAAAAGCAAAGCAGACAGCAAACAAGCCATGCAAGACCCATCGGAAATGTGATTAATCCATTCCGGCCGAAGGGAAAAAAGGAAAAGGAAAGCAAACAAACCTTGGAAGACCCTTCAGAAATGCAAAAAAAAAAAAAAAAAAAAAAGCAAAGCAGAAAGCAAACAAATCCCGCAAGACCCATTGGAAATGCGGGGGGGGGGGACCCAATAAAGAAACAAATCCCGCAAGACCCATTGGCAATGCGGAAAAAAGACCCCAAAAAAGCAAACAAACCCCCCAAGAGCCATTGGAAATGGGGGGGGGGGGAGAACACAAAAAGCAAACAAACCCCACAAGATCCATCGGAAGTGGGGGGGACCCACAAGCAAGCAAACCCCCCAAGACCCATCGGAAATGAGGGGGAAATCCCAAAAAAGCAAACAAACTCTGCAAGACCCATTGGAAATTGGGGGGGGGGGGACCCAAAACGCAAACATCCTGCAAGTCCCATCACAACATAGAAACATAATCCCACCACCCAGCCCAAAATCACACTGCAAAACCCACCAATAACAGTTTTTAAAAAGCAGAAAGCAGCACCTTACCTTACTAGGCAGTCCGAAGCATCCTCCGATCGCACACACTAACCACTGGGGTGAAAGAACTACAAAGAAGCAGCCTTTTCGCCACTAACAATTAGCAATTTGAATTCTCCACTTTTTCCCCCTGCCTTTTCCTGATTGTAACTCAAAGCTCCGGCCGCAAGTCAAAGCAAAATTTTGTGGACAAAGCTTGTCGTAACTCGAAATGGTCGTATTTTGGGACATTCATAAGTTGAGGCACCACTGTACAATCAAAGCATATCTGCCAGGTGATTATGTCAGTTTTTTTGAATGCCTCCAGTGTTGGAGCACTCACAAAGGTAACTGGTTCCATTGTCGTACTGCTCTAACAGTTAGGAAGTTTTTCCTGATATTCAGCTTAAATCTTGCTTCCTTTATCTTGAGCCCATTGTTGCGTGTCCTGCACTCTGGGATCTTGCCCCTCCTCTGGAGGACAGCCTTTCAAATATTTGAAAAGTACTATCACATCACCCCAGTATTCTTTTCTCAGAGCTAAACATGCCCAATTATTTCAGCCTTTCCTCATAAGGCTTGGTTTCCAGCCCCTTGATCATTCTTGTCACCCTCCTCTGAACTGGGTCCAATTTGTTAGTGTCCTTCTTGAAGTGTGGTGTCTAGAACTGGATATAGTACTCAAGGTGAGGCCTAACCAGTGCTGAATAGAGACTAGCACCTCACGGGATTTGGAAGCTATACTTCTCTTAATTCAACCTAAAATGTATTTGTCTTTTTTGTTTTTAATGAGAAGAGTTTTAAATGTGATCATTACAATAGAAGACACAAAGACAATAGCAGAAATACTATTGCTGAATATTTTTAAGGCCTTTGATTTGGTGGAATGGTCAGCTTTAAAAATATTAATAAAAGAATTAGGTTTTAGTATGGGTTTTGGAAATCTTCTCTAATTGTATTTGCTAATAATTCTATAATCAAAGTAAATAGTATTGCAGATAAGGGCCATCCTTGTCTTGTTCCGCAGTCTAATGTAATTGTTTCTGTCATACCATCATTTACTAAAACTGTGGCAGTATTCTCTCAATAGTTGCTGAATATTTCCCTTGGGACCCTTTGGTAGTGTGGGCGGCATATAAAATAAATTAGATTTTTAGATTAGATTAGGCATCCTTCAGTCTCCAAAGACTGTGATATCATGCTCTGCATGGAGGACTTGGGACAACGTCTAGTGTGGCTGAGAAGGCCAATTCGAGAGTGACAATCCCTTCCACACTGAGGACAAATACAATCTGTACCCCGTCTAGCTCCCTGGTTTTGCTGCTTTCATGACTGCCTCTTTGCCCCAGCATGCTGGACAAGGGTCTCTTCTAATTGGGAGAGAACCAATTAATAACACAGTCGGTGGCTAAGTTTTTATTCACAATTTTAAGAATTTGCAAAATGTTATATTAAGACAACTACATGACACATGTTTTATACTGCTGATATGTTTTAACAACTTACTTATTCTGTGTATCTTATATAATACGCTTATTTTTGTCTTTTCAGGTCTATGACCGTATAATAATAAACTAAATTATTAGAAACATAGATAACCCATTTTTGAATATGTTGCAATGTTGGAAGAAGTACTGTATAAGAGAATAGAGTCCAAAGATTTATCCATTGACACATGTGGTGGAATTACACAGCTTTCCAGATAATCTCAAGAAGAAATTAAATAAGGTTTTGTTAGAACAGAAAGTTGTACAAATTAAAGATTCAAATGAGAAGATATGTAATATAGAGAGAATAAAAGATATTAAGAGAATAATTAATTACTTGGTTAAATGTGAGGAAGTTAGATAACTGAACCAAGGAATTGGGGGTGGGGGGAGGAGAATGTAGGGAGATGACTAAATTTGAAGAAACTATTGAAAAGAGGAAAGAGATGGATGATCATATTCAAAGAAAAGCAATAAAAATGTAATACAGTGGTGCCCCGCATAGTGACGTTAATTCGTTCGAAGCCTTTTCCTCCAGCTGGGTGGCAGTGGCTTCGGAGGGAGCGTGGGGGACCCTCCCCCACGGTCCCTCCAAAGCCTTTTCCCCCAGCTGGGTGGTGGTGGCTTCGGAGGGAGCACAGGGGAACCCTCTCCCGCGGTCCCTCTGAAGCCTTTTCACCCAGCTGGGCAGTCCTTCCGAAGCGCCCGCCGGACAGTCAATTAGATAGGAGAAGAATAGAACACATTGTTATTGTTTTAACAGCAGCTAGATTCATATTTGCAAGGAACTAGAAAACAATTGATGTTGGAAGAATGGTATAATGAGATGTGGAATCTAGCTACTAACAATAAATTAACTTGTGAATTGAAAGTTAGAAAAGGATTATTGAAAGAAAATAGTTTTAATAGGATCTGGAACCCTTATATGGAACACATATTCACAAAAGATAAGGGTTCTACCCAACATACCCTCTAATTTTCAGCCCTGCTGGGCCGTTCTCTGCCTCTCTCTCATGCGACTCCACCCCTGCGTGTGTGTGCGACTCTGCCTCCCCATGCACTGGGTTCTGTCGCATCTGGAACCTAACACAGTCACTGCACAGCGGAGGAAGACAGCTGCACAGAGGGAAGCGGAGTCGTGCACATGCACATGCCCAGCT
This sequence comes from Pogona vitticeps, assembly GCF_051106095.1. Lineage (NCBI taxonomy): Eukaryota > Metazoa > Chordata > Lepidosauria > Squamata > Agamidae > Pogona > Pogona vitticeps. The sequence continues at coordinate 222,831,256 of NC_135784.1, read as the reverse complement.
TAGCAGGAACCTTGGTTGTACCCCGACACAAGAATCATTATATTTTGGAAAGAGACGGAGCACGTAATATAAATTAAGATGAAATATATAGATATATATAAATTTATATTCCCAATGGTGGTGGGTTACACTGCATATTTATTTGAGTTATGATTCTATTTGTCATTCATGTTTTTTAGTATAAATCATCATCATCACCATCATCATCATCTTTCCCTCTATGGGCACAGGACTTGTTGAGGTGGAGGGGCTTGCACGCTTCAGTGAAGTTGAAAGCTATGCTGAAATGTCTCCCAAGCCAGACAGGTCTCAGTTGAGAATCCAGACCATCTGTGTCCAGCAACCATCAATTAATTATGATGAGAGGAAATAAACAGAAATCCATACTGGATCAGTTGTCATCTGGGTCAGCAAGGACTATGCTGAATGCTATAGCCCCCAGGAATCTGTTGACAAGGCTCAGCAGACCCTGTTGAGGGACCAGGGCAGGCTGCTGCAAAGCTACTGGAACAACATAAACACAAAATTTGGACTCTTGCCGAAAATCAAGAAATTATGAAATGTTTTTATGAGGCAAACCCAACAGCCCGTGGTTTTCAAAAAAAGGTGATGGAAATTTGGAAAAGGAAACACCCAAACAGTGACATAACTGAACAACGATTAATGGACCAGAGAAGGTTTATCATCCGAAGTAAAGTGTTTTCAGAACTGGAACTGCGAGAACTAGAAAAGGTGGCAAAAGAAAAATCAACACAGAACAATGACCATCATATGGAAGATAAATGGAGGGTAGAGGTAGACACAACAGTGGAAGAAAACGTATCGATAGAGGAACAACTATGGAACAACCCAGAAATTATTAGTTGACAGAACAGCAAACAACACTGAGGGGAAAAAAATTGTACATCATATCAGCCAGAACAGAGAAAGATAAGGGCTCCCCAATTTGCACCAGTTACAAAGTAAACCAGTAAAAGATCTGCTGAGTGATGGAATCCCACCCAACACGCTAAAGGCAACAAACCAGCTCATGTGTAGCACAGATACGATAATAACCATGCAACTTGTTTCTGAGTTCAACAAAACCAGAAAACTCCTGGCACTCCAAGATGAAACATTTGGCAGGAAAGAAAAATAAAAGAATAATGTGCAGACATTAGCAACTTAAAACAATTGAAAGGTTCAAAACTTAAAAATGAAAAAGTAAAAGCCAGACTATGCAAACTATATGATCTGGAAAGGAAAACAATTGTTGAAACTATGGAAAAAATTAAAACAGCATATAACAGCAACAACAAAGAAAATCAAAAGATATGATGGACATATCATTATCACCACTGCTGTTTAACATCTCAATAATCCCCATGTCAATAATTTTAAATAAAACTGGATTGGGCTACCATATTGCAGAAAAAAATGGAAAAATCAATCATACACGGATGACCTAAAACTGTATGCTAAAAGTTCCACAGAGATAGAACCACTGTTAAACACAGAGACTTTCGGGTAGTGTGGGCGGCATATAAATTAAATAAACAAACAAACAAACAAACAAACACAGTTCAGATATTTAGTGAAGATACCCAAATGAAATTTGGAATTGACAAATGTGCAGCTCTGTCCAAAAACTAGATGAAATAGAGTTAAAAATAGCTATATAAAATCAAGTGAAGAAAATTATAAATACCTTGGAATACTAGAAGCAAATAACATTGTGCACACAAAAGTTAAAGAACTGACAGAAAGGGAATATATAAAAAGACTGTGGGAAATCTTAAAATCAAAATTAAATGAGGGAAATACAGTCAAAGCATAAACACATGGACAGTTCTAATAATTAGATACCCAGCTGGAAAAATAGATTGGACTCAAAATGAATTATAGGAATTGGATTGGAAAACATGGAAACTAATTAACATGCATGACGTACTACATCCAAAGAGGATGTGGATAGATTACATTTACCACGGAAAATTGGAGACCATGGATTACTGCAAATACAGCAGGTAGTAAAGGAGAAACAAAATGAAGCCTAAATGATTATAGAGAAAAATTACTTAAAGCAATAAAAATGAAGAATATTTTGAAAACAACAGAAACAAAGGCTCAAGAAACAACAATTTGAAAATAAATTAAACAATTGGAAAAATAAACCACTACCTGGACAACATCTGAGAAATATTGATGGAACGCATGATAATAACTCAACATGAGCATGGCTAAAACTAGGGACCCTTAAGAAAGAAACCAAAGGCTTGATTGCTCAGAGAGATAACAATGTTAGACATGATAGAGTGGCAAAATTAGTGCACTGGTCATTATGCAAAAAAATATAACTTGCCAGCCTCCAAAAACCCATGGGAACATCAGATAGAGAAGGTGTCAGAACATGAAGAAGTCGAGATCTTGTGGGATTTCTGAATCCAAACTGATAGACACTTTGAACTTAACACACCAGACATAGTCGTAATAGAATGAAGAAATGTCTGGATCATTGACATTGCAATTCTGGAGGATGCCAGAGGTGAAAGTAAAAAATTGGAAAAATGAGCAAAATACAGAGACCTGGCAGTCGAAACATCTCGCTTGCGGATGAAACACGCCTCAGTGGTTCCTGTAGTCATTGGGGTTTAGGAACAATATCAAGAAATTTCACACAGTACTATAAGCAGTTGCAAGTCTCAGAAATCACACCATCAGAGCTACAAAAATGGCAATATTACAAACAGCATTCATACTGTGCCAATATTTAACAGATACTTATGTTTTTGATTAAAATTTGTATCTGTTATATAATACCAGTCAGTTTTTCATAGTTTTGATTAACTGTGCCTGGTGTTTTTAATAATAATAATAATAATAATAATAATAATAATAATAATAATAATAATAATAATAATAATAATAATAATAATAATAATAATTGCCCATAGTGAAGAAATTGGGGAAGTTAGCATCAAAAGAGGAATATTTCAGGGGAATCCATTGTCACCACTGCTGTTTAACATCTCACTAATCCCCATGTCAATAATTTTAAATAAAACTGGATTGGGCTACCATATTTCAGAAAATGCTGGAAAAATCAATCATCTTCTGTATATGGATGACCTAAAACTCTATGCCAAAAGTTCCACAGAGATAGAATCAGTGCTAAACACAATGCAAATATTTAGTGAAGATATCCAAATGAAATTTGGAATTGACAAATGTGCAGTTCTGTCTATACACCATGGGAAGTTCCAAAAACTAGATTGAATAGGGTTAAAGATGGCAATATAAAATCAAGTGAAGAAAATTATAAATACCTTGGAATACTAGAAGCAGGCAACATCCTGCGAACAAATGGTAAAGAACATGACAAAAATATATGAAAAGAAACAAAAGGTAAAGAACATGACATATCAAAAGAAAGCAGAAAATCTTAAAATCAAAATTAAATTGAGAAATACAAGCAAAGCCATAAACACGTTCGCAGTCCCAGGAATTAGATACCCTGCAGGAATAACAGATTGGACCCAAAATGAATTAGAAGAACTGAATAAAACATGAAAACAAATGCAAATGCATCATACACTACATCAAAATTGATGTGGGCAGATTATATTTACCAAAAAAAAAACCAACAACAACATCAGCAGCAGCATAATAGAAAAATGTTGATAGTATCAGGGCCATATACCTGCACTAGAGGTTAAGCCGTTTGAAATGCATTTGGGACACACACATTGCATGGTCATTTTGCACAGAGTACTCTCTGATCAACTAGCCAATTCTGTTACCTGACACTTTCTTCATGGTCTTGGTCAGTCTCAAGGCTTCATCCAAAATGGGATGTAAATATACTGACTGATGGAGCTCTGTGCACGCATGCGCATTCGTACTTCAGACAGAACATTGCCCATAAGCCATAGTGCAACATAAGCCATGATTCAAAAATCAGTACAACTAGTTTTACACATCCAAAGGGGTCTTTGCATTTGTTTTTTAAATAACTGCCAACCCTTATGGCCACAGCTTTTGAACCTTATTATTGAGGTGTCACATTCAAAGTTTATTTAATTTTTAAAAATCCTATTGGCACATGTATTTCATTGTGTGCACCTAAAAGTAGCTTTTTGGATGCAAGTCATTGAATTTATTCTTACATGAAGTGGTGGTAGTGTTTTGTTTTTTTTAACACTTCAGCAGTATTGCCAAGAAGAGGGTAGCATTAAGTTTATTTGAACAGACAGATTGTGATCACTTGTAGCTTAAGCTGAGTTTCTGATGCTCATAATGAATTTCTTGATATGCAGACAATAAGTTCTTTCCTCTCCCTTATCCTGTTTTGCTAAGAATGAAGGAAAATACACACCATCTTCTTCCTATTGCTGAAGTAATATTTGTCACTTTTCATTCATTTTTGCTTCATTTGTTTAATACAGACTTTGTTGCTCTTTGTACTGTAACTGTATTTGTGTAAGACATTTCTCACATACTCATCACAACATAAATTATTTAGTGCTTTTACTGTAATTCCTTGATAGTCTCTGGCCAGGTACTTAAAGTGTATATATTCTTTTCCCTCTGGTTATAGATACAGCAGAAAACAGTACCTTGTGGAATTGCATTGTATTCTCATTTCACCTCTCAAAGCTGTGAATGATTCTAACCCACACATTTCTTTGTTTTAGTCAAAACCGTTATTCATTAAAAATTAACCAGAGGTGATGCTTTGCTTTTAGGCAGTGTATGCTTCCTATTCTAGATTTTTTTTTCTTCCCTCCCCCTTCTTTTTAAATCTCTTTGGTAATTTAGAAAAAACAACTCACCAATACTGATACCATATTAATTTGAATGTTATATATTTATGTAAAGTTCAGAGTCCTGGTTTAAAATTGGAATGACATGATCATATACTCTTTATGCATTGTTGAGGTAATATACCAATGACATTTGATAATTTTGCCCCTAATTCATGCTAAGAAAAGTTAGAGGTAAACACCACTAATGCCATTGTCAAGTTCAATTAGTTTATTAAGCTCCATCACACCTCAAACCTCTATGCAGCCTTACACAAGTATTCCAGCATTTCCAAAGGGTTTTAGTTGATTTGATTCAAACTACAGCATTCTCACACTACCTAGCCAGCCATTTTTGGAACTTAAAAAATCAGTTTGGCATGTGGAATATGTTGTTTTAAAAGGCAAGTGTTTGAAGAAAGAAGATCAAATCTCAGTGAGCATGCCAAGCCTTTGTATGTAGCCCACTTAGGTTGGCTTGGGGTTGTTTTGGGAGTTTTTTTGGGGCTGGGTGGGAACCCTGACAAGGTAACATGAAATCAATTTCCCAATACTACATAAATTAAAACAGGGAAACAAAAGTTTGTCTTATTGTTAGATAGATAATATATTGATCTAATTATATCCCCTAATTTAGCTTAGATAGATCCTGGGTTACAGTTGGAAGGAGTTTTCTGGGGGTTGTATTCCTGTTCCATTTTGTCTGTTCTTTGTTTTTTCTAGTGAAGAGAAAAGATACTTTGCTTTAGAAGTGTGCCTTGATACGCTTTCTACTTTAAACTTAAGAACAAATATTTTAATTCTCTACAGCAACAGGAGATTTGGTATTCTTCAGAATGTAAATAAGCTCCGCCATGGTTGTCATCTTACCCTGATAGTATCAGTAGACAAGTAATGACAGATTAAGACCTGGCTTGCAGAGGGGAAACTAAATTACAAGACTTTTATTAAGGCATAAATAAACCTATTAACTGTTATCTAGAATACCAATTAGTAGAAGGAGCACTGACAATTTTATTTATCAACATTAAACACAATTATTAATTACAGACCTGACGAATCTAGCAGTAAGCAGAACATGTTGGGTATGCTGGGGCCTTAAGCCCATTATATGAGAAGGATGATTACCAAAAACCTTTGGGGAAATAAGTAATTGTAGTTGTAAAATTTTAATTGCCTTGGAAATAAGGTAAATTATATTCTCTTGTCTCTGAATATAAATAGTATGGCATTAAGGTACCAAGCCTCAGTAGTTTTAAGTAGCAAATGATTTAGACATCTAAGCTGTCAGGAAAGAAAGGGAAACAGTTATAAATTTGCGACAGTGACTTACCTTCTGCTTTTGAATGAATAGCATTTCACCAGTATTTACAAGCTATTTTTAGTCAGCTTACACAACATGTCTGGTGTGTCATATATTACAACCTGTGGATTAATGAAGGAAAAATTGTGTGGTATTAACAGAGAACATAAAACCACTTCTCATTAGCAAAACCATGATTTCTCCTGAGCCAATGTCTGCCGTTGCATGTATGTGTGTTAATTTCAATGGCGGTTAAACAGAATTTAATGTGTGTGTATATCAAGATGGAATTGGAGGATATTCTCTTCCTGGCAGCAGATGTGTTCAGTCACAGATTGATATCTGCCAAGGAAAAGTGGCCTAGATAGTGAAGATCCACTGTCACAGTTACTCACCTAACACATTTAGCAGATCACACCAAAAACGTACAGTACACCATTTTTCAACAACAGTTTGGTGGATAATATTCTGTTATTATTATTTCTAGACTATTAGATAAAAACAATATAAAAACAAGAGACAAAAACATTGTCACACCTTAAAGACCCACTGCTGTATTTTAATGTGAGCTTTTGTGAATCATGTCCACTTCCTCGGACAACCTTTCATGGATCAAATGGACTTGATCCATGAAAGCTCACATTAAAATATAGCAGTTAGTCCTTAAGGTACCACAAAGTTTTTATTTCTTGTCTTTTTTTTTATTTTATATTTTGTCTAATATGCTTGTACTAGCATGACTAAAGCACCTAGGCTGTGGACTGATCTAATACATATAGTATGTGGTGTTTATGCAATGTTATCTCTGGAACAGTTTTTTGAGGATGGATCTGTTCTGGAAAACTGACATGCTTGTTTCCTCAAAAGTGAATGTACGTGAGCTCAATAGAATTTAGTCATGGCTGAAATGCTGTTGCTTAGTGTAGACAGTCATACTTGAGCAGGCCCCCTGAATCAGTGAGGATTTGGTGAGTCAACTCCTTCATAAGCTCCACAGCTACTTGTGACTTAGTAGACCAGTAGACGAGTAGACCAGATAGGCGGGGTATAAATCAAACAAATAAATAAATAAATTAGTATAGTAAGTCTGCAGGATAGCTCAATGATTTAGGTGTGTCAGTGGAGCCACATGTTGGAAGTTCGTTCCTCACTGTGCCTCCATGAAAGGGGCTGTACTCGATGATCCATAGGGTTCCTTCCAGCTGTGCAGTTCTAAGAGTATCAAGAGTATTATATACTGTATATACTCAAGTATAAGCCGACCCAAATATAAGGTGAGGCACCCAATTTTACCACAGAAACTGGGGAAACTTATTGACTCGAGTATAAGCCGAGGGTGGAAAATGCAGCCTCTACTGGTAAATTTCAAAAATAAAAATAGATACCAATAAAATTACATTCATTGAGCCATCAGTAGGTTAAATGTTTTTGAAGATACTGCCCTTTGAAGATACTGCCTGCAGAGGGAGGACCATAGCGGATGCTGCGCTTATCTACTGCTGTGCTTATCTACTGCTCTATTGCTGCGTAACAAGATGGAGAGAGACGGAGGATGGAGGAGGAAGGTGGGAGGAGGAAGGCGTGTATATAGAATATGCAAAAGGAGGAGGGTGGGAGTGTCCTGGAAGCAGAAATGCAGTATACTTAACCCGCGTCATCAGACCACACACAGAGGCTGCAGACTCCCATAGATGGGCGGGGCAGTCTGGAGAACACCTGCACTGAAAGGGAAAACATGTAACTTTGACACTGACTCGAGTATACGCCATGGGGGTGCTTTTTCAGCAAAAGAAGTGCTGAAAAACTAGGCTTATACTGGAGTATATACAGTAAGTTCTGCTAAGAGTATTATGTAAGTCACAAGTGGAATGGGCCTATTTAAATCAGTGGAATTTACAGACTAATTCACTCACCAAATCCACACTGATCCAATGCACCTACTCTAGTGTGACTTACTGTGCTAAGCAACAGGATTTCAGCCAGGCTTTAGTAAAATTATTTCTGTATTTTAGTAGGACCCTATTGTGCACAGCAAAATGGCTGGAAAATTATCTTTCATAACTTCCTATATCAAATATTTTAACGTATTTGTTTGCAGAAAAAGAAACCCAGACATAAATCTATTCAGTTCATTGCTTTTACGCCTGTTTCTTTTGAAGATCTGAATTCCTGGCTTTCGGGACATTTACTTACCAGCGCAGCAAGAAGTTCTTTCTCAAAATTCATGGAGAGACTTTGTATCGTGATGGAAGTTGCTACAGCAGACTGCAGCAGAAATATTACTTATTCAGAGAAAGACTCTTTGGTTCAGAGACTGGCTCGTGGGCTTCATAAACTAAATGCAGAGGCTCTTAAAGGAGACATAAATGACAGAGCCCCTGTTACGGTTTGTATGAATGCAATTAACATACAGCAGCTTTGTGCACATAGAATTTGCTTTCAGATGGTTTCAGATTTCTCAGTAGTAAACTTTTTCTCAGTTTTTGTAGTACTCATCAGATTTTCTAGCCTTTAAAGTAAAACTGGGGAATTTAAAGGAAATGGCAACACCTAAATTGGTGAATGTTTCCAGCAGTTTGAGGGTTTGTTTCTAAATTAACCTTCTTAGCCTTATTTTTAATCTTTTAGTCTTCATAGTAGTGTACAGTCTTCTTTTAAAATACGACTTAGTTTTAGAATTGCTCTACTTAACTGCATACTGATGTCAGGTGCTGTTACAAAATATACCTTCTGTATCTATCAAAAATACGATAATTGTTTCCTCAATACGGATCCTTTCCTAGTTTTGATTTTCAAATGATAGCCTCAATGTATATATTGTTTGAGTATCGTATTTGAGAAGAACGTTTTTTTGGTATGTGAGTTCAGAAAGGAAGCTTTGTTTTAATTTGCCCATGCATTAAATGCTACTGATTTATTGCCTAAACAGCACATTTTAGAGTTAACAACATTGTTTCCATTTTTACTACCAGAAAAGCATAGCATCCTTGCAGAGGCAAATATTTGAATTTACACAAAGGCTGCATGCAGCAGAAGTGGAACGGAGGTCACTACGTTTAGAGCTTACGGAATTCAAAGGGAATTTGAATGAGTTGAAGAAAGAGGCTGATAAAGCCCAGAACCTACAAGAGCAATTAAATGCATTTAAGCAATCTGTAAGTATATTTGATTTGGGGTGAGGGTGGGGATAACCTGGTCTAAAGGAGCAATTTCCTTTTACTTCTTTTTGATTCAGCAGACCTTAAAAAAACTAATAAATACACCAGCCTATATTAAGATAACCTTTCCCTGAACCGCTTTGTTTCATCAGTCAGTCCCAACTTTGAGTTAGCCTGTTTTTTTTTAAAAAAGGACAGAAACACATGATGACACTTTGCTTATGATTAGTTCTTTATGTTGCAGAATAAGGTAGGTTGAGTAAATATTCTTATTTGAACTTGAACAAAGCTGATCTCCAGACATACCCACACATTATGTGCTACTTTGGGATATCTTAAATAATTCTGTTGGTCCGGCTATAGAGCTCAAGTTCAAACACTCACATTGTATGCTAACATTACTAAGACAGTGTTTTATGGCCTGATATTTTGTTTTTATTTCCAGCTGTGTTCTTTTGAATGTTGAATAGCTTTTAGAACAAAAGAAGGGCTGCTTCATTGACACTGCAAAATAGCTGTGTACACAGTGCTTCCATGTTAGATACACCATGCATCTCAAGTGTAGATCACCATGCAGTAAAGGAGCACAAAGGCATCCTGCCAGTAGATGGAGTTGGGAAATGATTGTGTTCTAGCATCCCCTCTAAGCTAAGATCCCATTTGGTTCCAGCTCAAACATAGTTCTGCTTCCTGAGTTAGCTCTTTTAATTAGCTAAATAGATGTCTAGCTTTATGTGTTTTGAATTTTTAGCTTATATTTTCATATTCGAAGTTGGCAAGATGAGTGAATAAGTGCTGTGTTTCAGTACCTTTGCTTGTGACTTGTCTAAAACATTTTACATATTCCAAAAATAGTGCTCGAGTAAAGTGTGTGTGTGTGTGCTTTAGTCCTCTGTTTAAGCAACTGATTAGATTAGCTCCTTGTGTAATTCTGCTCAGATTAACTCTTTTTGTAAAATAAAGAATAAAAAAATTAATTTAGTTGTATGATCTCTTTAATCAGGAGTAGCTTGAAAGTGAAGCTTCTTTATATGTGTACTTATTTTTGTTTTGTTATTTTTGTTGTTATTGGGTTGGGGCAGAATTTTGTGAATAAAAATCACCCGGCATTAGTTCTGTGTAATGGTCCTGACTTGGAGAAGAAAGCCTCTAGGGCAAATGTATTGAGTGTTTTAAAACTTTTGCATTAGAATGTTGCATACTGGCAAGTGGGATACTGAAAGTCAAGTGTATAAACAATGCTGCTATTTAATGACAGAACACAATTTATTTCCTTTATCAGAAATTGATTACCCACGAGAGGTTTGAAAGTGCATGTGAAGAGCTAAATAATGCATTACTTCGGGAGCAGCAGGCACAAATGCTGTTGAATGAACAAGCACTGCAGCTCCAAGAATTGCAGTATAAACTTGAATTGCATTCCTGTGAAGAAGCAGACAAAAACCAAACCCTCAGTGAAGCTGTAAAAGTAAGATGGTCTTTCTTTTAAAAACAAAGATGCTGTTCTTACCACGGTGTAAGACTTCAGTGGTTTGTGGTTTTTGGAAGAAGACATTGTATAGAGCCCATTAAGGTCATAAATATGTACAGGGCCGTGGGAAACATCTTGAAGTAACTTTGGTACAGAAGATACTTTAGTATAGAAAGGTCTGGATCAAAATGGGTGCCAGTATCTTTTCTCTCTTAGTATTAACCCTCATGACAAGCAGAGAAACACACTTCCATAATGTGAATTGTAGAGTGTTTTCTCACCCCATTGAGAATTCTCACATATTGCAGGATATTAAAATGTCTCTTGCCTTATAATATTTATGTTGTCAGAAATCAAGTGTGTTCCCAGAGTCAGAAAACACAAAGTGTAATAAACAAAACAAAACAAAATAAAACTAGCACTTGTATTAGCTCATATCATATTTGCAGGATCCAACAAATTTGAATGAACACCTCATTAGAAAAATGTCAGTGTCCCCTGTCCCCAGATGGGGCCTACCTACTGCCAACAGAAGTATGACACTTCAGTTTCACCGTTTCATGGTTTTGCTGGCATTTTTGGTTTGCTGATGGGGCTTGCAATATTTTTTTCTCCCAGCTGATTTTTTTAATATTGAGAAAAAACAGTAAATGATGAATGTCTGAAACTTTGAAGACATTGTTTAGTACTCTGGAAGCGACAATGTCCCACAGTGACCTATATTGGAGGTCTGGTTTTTTGTACCTTTAACAAGCTTCTTTAAAATTTGGGGTTTAAAATATCCTGTTGTAGTGTCTGGGGTAGCTGAAGAAAATTGATGCTGTTGCTGTCTGTTCTTAGGATAGCAAGGTGGAGGGAGTCCTGTCTATAAGACTTCCAAGCCACCATTCATGTGTTATAAAAAATCACAGCAGAAATAAAAAAATCACTAACCAGATGACCAAACTGATGGAAAAGTGGAATATAAATTTACAGAATAAATAAATAGCATTTAAATGTTCATCCATTGGGGGGAAATTATTGAAAATATGCAAGACAGCACTTAGATTGAAAGTAAGGAAGGCATTTACATTCCCCAGATTAAAAGTATGCATAAATGTATACAAGATCTGTGAAAGTTATATATTCATTAAATAATAGGTTCAAAATGCTATAGACTGCACATTTTGCTGACACTTCAACTAAATTTTGCAAAGGCATGTTAAAAGCTTTGCAGTGATTTTAAAGAACCCTCAAAATTAATTCACAATCAAAAGGAAATGCTAATAAAGGCATCAAAGAAAACAGTTGGCAGCTATACATTGTACACTTTGGTTTGGAAGTCATGCAACATCTATTAGTAATTAGGCAATATTGCTACATTCTGCTACTTTCATAAAATAGGTTTAAAACACAGTTGATTAATTTTGGAGCTTTATCAGTTTTGATTATAATCCCATATACTTTTTATCTACCCAGTGGCATATACCTTGGAGACATGCATGCTTGCCAATTATGTTTCAAGGTCAGTCAGAACTAAGTACTCTTCTTAAACCATTTCTTTTATTAGGTGCAGAAAGATAGTAGCCCAACTGTCTCATTCTGCAAAGAAAAGAGTCTGTGCTTGTGGGAACAGATATGTATTGTTATGCATAGTGAAATTTTTGTAGTACAGTAATTTCAAATAATAAGAATAATTGTTTATTATCACAAAAACTAATTCTTTCTAGAATTCATGGTCATTTTGCACATAAAAAGTATCTTAAAATTTTTATTTTTATGGACTTTTTGTATGTTTTATTTACTGAAAATGAACATATTTTTATATCTTGTCATTTGTGTGGAGAAAAAAAATCATAAAAATTTTAAGACATACATTATATCTGTGGATCAAACACTAAAATGCAAAAAGAGAAAAACAAACTTCAAGAGGAGAGAAATGTTTAAAGTCAATTACTTTAGGAAAAAAGCATGCTGAAATTGCAGGCATCTCAACCTTCTGCAGAGCAGAGAACAGATATTTTGTCTACGAACTTCTAGAACAGTGATGGCAAACCTTTTTGAGCCTGAGCACCCAAACGGCAACACAAAACCAAATTATTTCTTTCGAAGTGCCAACACTACAATTAAACCTGAATACTGAGGTTTTAGTTGAGGAAAAAAAACTCATACAGTTGTCTGAACTAATTTAACCTGCAAGAAGTCGAGTTCCTGGGTCACATTGTATCTCCCCAAGGGATCCAGATGGACCCAAAGAAGATAGAGACGGTACTGAACTGCCAGAAACCTCGGAACCGTAAGGACGCACAACGGTTTCTCGGCTTCGCAAATTATTACCGTCAGTTCATACCATCTTATGTGGATATAACCACGCCACTGACCTGCCTCCTCCGGCCCAAAGAGCCATTTCTTTGGACTCCGGAGGCAGACCATGTATTTACCACACTAAAAACTCGCTTTACCACTGAGCCCATCCTACGCTATCCGGATCCCCGGCTACCGTTTACCGTAGAAACAGATGCCTCCAGTGTCACCCTGGGTGCAATACTGTCCCAGCGGGAGGACCCCTCACAACCACTGCAGCCCTGTGCGTTCTACTCCCGGCAGTTCACACCCTCGGAGCGCAATTAGACCATCTGGGAGCAAGAACTTTTGGCCATCAAAGCTGCTTTCAAGGTTTGGAGGCATTACCTCGAAGGGGCCCATCACCCAGTCCAAGTTTTGACGGATCATCAAAACCTGGAACACTTACAAACAGCCTGACGCCTTAACCAACGCCAATTCCGATGGAGTCTCTTTTTCTCCCAGTTCGACTTCCGTATCACCTATGTTCCACATACCCAGAATCGGAAAGCTGATGCCTTGTCCCGCAAACCGGAATACGCCGAACCAACCTCTGAAGAACATCCGATCACACCTATCCTGCCTCCTTCAGTCTTTGCATCCGTGACCACTCACTCCTCTCTGGCTGAAGAGATTCGAGCCAGTCAAGCTCGAGATCCCTGGGCCAAGCAACACCTGCAGGAACTTCAAGATGGCTCTGTCAACGACTTTACCTATCACCAGGGGCTCCTATTACATCATGGATGCTTATATATTCCTCCGGGGGCCCTCCAAACCAATGTCCTCCATCTGACTCATGATTCCCCTCCTGCAGGACATTTTGGTTAGTACAAAACTCTGCACTTGCTCACACGAGAGTTTTGGTGGCCCCAGGTTCGAGCTGATGTCACCCGATAAGTTGGTTCCTGTGAGGTTTGTCGTCGAGCCAAGGATGTACCAGCCAAACCTTCAGGTCTGCTACAACCTTTACCTGTGCCGGCCGGCCCTTGGGACACAGTATCTTTGGATTTTATCACAGATCTCCCGTGGTCACAAGGGTATACTTGTATCTTAGTAATAGTGGACCTGTTTACTAAGATGGCTCATTTTGTTCCATGTCCCAAACCTCCCACAGCTCCTGACACCGCCCAACTCTACCTCCATCATGTTTTCCGTCTACATGGGCTCCCGACGCACCTAATTTCTGATCGTGGTTCCCAATTCACTTCCCGGTTCTGGCAAGCTTTACACTCCAGTTTGGGTACCCAGGTGCACTTGTCGTCGGCATATCACCCCCAAACAGATGGACAGACCAAGCGTACCAATGCCACTCTAGAACAATATCTCCGCTGCTACACCTGTTATCAGCAAGATAATTCGGCTACCCTGTTACCCCTGGCCGAATTTGCTTACAATAACGCTGTACACACATCGACAGAACAGACACCATTTGAAGCCAACTATGGGTACCATCCTTGCTTTTTCCCGACTACTCTACCATCAACCATGGTTCCTGCTGCCGATGCCCGTATACGCGAGTTGCAGGCCCTCCAAGACTTACTCCGAGAGCAACTTCAGCAGGCTAAAGAAGCTTATAAGATGGCAGCCAACCGAAAGTGACAAGAAGGGCCACCTCTGAAACCAGGAGATCAGGTCTGGCTTTCCACCCGTTACCTCCACCGACCTGGCTGATCCCGTAAGTTGGATCCTCGGTTTATAGGACCTTATGTAATCCTGTTGCCTTCCGGCTACAACTTCCAGATACTCTCCGTATCCACCCGGTTTTCCATCAATCTCTCCTTGTTCCTGTCTCAGCACTGGACCCTGCTCGACCTTCGCCCCAGCTCCACCTCCACCTATTCTGGTCGATGGTGAGGAAGAATACGAGGTCCGTCAGATCCTAGACTCCCGAATCTACCGAGAAGGTCTTCAGTATTTTGTAGATTGGGAAGGTTACGGTCCTGAGATCGATCGTGGGAACCCGCCAGTAATCTACACGCCCCTGATTTGATACGGCAGTTCCATGCTACCTACCACGATTGACCCGGCCCATCTGAAGGGGGGAGTCCTGGGGAGGGGGATAGTGTCATGAGTGCAGCCAAAGACCCGGAACCAGAAAGATTAACTGAGGCTGAAGAGAATGCTGAGAGATCAGAAACACCTGAACCGCCTCCAGATTCTCCTTCCCCAGCAGTCAAGCTTCGGGCCAGGCTTCGGGAAAGACTTAGGACAAAAAGGTCAGAGGATCGCTCAAAGGCTGTCCACAGAAATATCCGTTCAACTAGCCCTGAGTATTAACAGGATGGAAAGGTTTCCAGCAGCTCAAGGAGCTGTTTTACTATAAAACAACTCCTAGTCAGCCAAAAGTTCTGTGGAAACAACAAGTCAAAATCCCTGGCTTGCATCCACACTCCTTGAACCGTGTTCCTGACTCTGGATTCTGACCCTGAACTACGCTGTGTATCTGACTCTGGACTCTGACCTTGGACTGCATTCTGTGAGTTGGTTTATGGACATTGGCTTTGCATTCTTGGTATTCCTGACCCTGGACTGGTTAATCGGACTTTGGCTGTTGTAACCCCCAGGAACGTGATATTATGAAAGAGTCAACTCTGTGTCTGTCTGTCTGTCTGTCTGTCTCTCTCTCTCTCTCTCTGTCACACACACACACAGACATACACCCTCCCTAAATTTTCAACAATCAGTTGCTTCAGTTCAGTAAGTCCGTTTCCTCTCATTACATTTAAACAAGCCACCCGGTCCCTCTCTCGCACCTTCTTGCCTGCCTTAATTGGAGCTTTCTTTCCTTGCAGTTGCATCCTTTTTTATGGTTTTATGAAAGTCAGTCTCTCTGTGACATACACCCTCCCTCCCTCCCTAAATTTTCTACAATCTTACATTTAAACAAGCTTGATGAATCCACCCATCCCTCTCTAATACCTTCCTTCCTGCCTTAATTGGAGCTTTCCCTATTGCTTTTGCAGTCATGTCTGATGGAAGCAGTAATTCATAAGCCGGATTGACTGCCCCGGGCTGTTCTACAGCAGAAAACAATAATGCAGCCTTATCTCTGATCTGTAAAAGAACTGATTTACAAGTGGCACAACCAAGGAAGGTAGCAGGGATAGGTGGCTTACAATCATGCACTTTGAGGTTGGGCTGCAGAGGGTGGGGTGGGGAAGTAGTGCTCTGCTCACATGCTCAGGGAGAGGTCTCCGCATGCCAGCTGTAGCATGCATGCCGTAGATTCGCCATTAGTGTTCTAGAGAGGATGGAATTGCTCCCAGATAATAATCTAATTTGGTAAGAAAAATGGATCAATGGAAATTGCAATAGACACCTTGGGCTTGATGTCCCAATCAGAAGCATAGACTATTGGATGTACAAACACGGGAACTGCAGAGTGCTGCAAATAATACCTGTTTGTCATTGAGTCTGCAGATTCCCATTAAAGTTGGCCAAACAGCACAGTACCTTTATAGGCTAAAATGCCCCCAGGAACACAAGGCTTTTACCCTTGCTAGATGCAACACCTTTCCATTGGCAATGCTGTATCAAAATACAATTGGATCCCATACAGCAAGAGGTGTTGCTCCTGTGAACTGAATGGAGTGGAGTCACTCTCTGACATGATTTTGTATTGTACATTCTATATGGATCCCTACAGAAAATATACAGATCCATTTTTGTTAAGGAGGGGGAGTTCATACTGTGATGCACTGGGGTATATTCTGTCAACAGGAGAGTCAGCTATAGTGAAGATTCTGGTAGCCTTTTTGAACCAGAAAGTGAGGAACCACAGATTGAGAAATTTATAAATCTAGTTTGTTATGTTTTAAATGCAACTATTTTGTATATGCCATAAAGACTTGTCTTGATTTGATATTTTGATCTAGGCACTGTAACATTTTAATGAGAGATGTGCTCCAAGAACAGAAATTAGATACTGCAGGTATCCAGCTCTAGCATTTGACTTTTTCTTGGCCTTGTATGTCTTGTAAATTAGTATAGGCATGCTTTCCAAACTTGTTAAGGTGATGAAGTACAATTAACTGGAGTATGGCCTTCAAAAATACGAGGTTGTTGTTGTTTAGTTGTTACGTCATGTCCGACTCTTCATGACCCCATGGACCGGAGCACACCAGGCCCTCCTGTCTTCCACTGCCTCCCGGAGTTGGGTCAAATTCATGTTGGTAGCTTCGATGACACTGTCCAACCATCTCGTCCTCTGTCATCCCCTTCTCCTCCTGCCCTCACACTTTCCCAACATCAGGGACTTTTCCAGGGAGTCTTCTCATGAAATGGCCAAAATATTGGAGCCTCAGCTTCAGGATCTGTCCTTCCAGTGAGCATTCAGCAGTGATTTCCTTCAAAATAGATAGGCTTGTTCTCCTTGTAGTCCAGATGACTCTCAAGAGTCTCCACCAGCATCACAATTCAAAAGTATCAATTATTCGGCGGTCAGCCTTCTTTATGGTCCAGCTCTCACTTCCATACATCACTACTGGAAAAACCATACCTTTCACTATGCAGACCTTTGTCGGCAAGGTGATGTCTCTGCTTTTTAAGATGCTGTCTAGGTTTGTCATCGCTTTCCTCCGAAGAAGCAGGCATCTTTTAATTTTGTAGCTGCTGTCACCATTTGCAGTGATCATGGAGCCCAAGAAAGTAATATCTGTCACTGCCTCCATGTCTTCCCCTTCTGTTTGCCAGGAGGTGATGGGACCAGTGGCCATGATCCTAGGTTTCTTGATGTTGAGCTTCAGACCATATTTTCCACTCTCCTCTTTCACCCTCATTAAGAGGTTCTTTAATTCCTCCTCATTTTCTGCCATCAGAGTGGTATCATCTGCATAACTGAGGTTGTTAATATTTCTTCCAGCAATCTTAATTTCGGTTTGGGATTCATCCAGTCCTGCCTTTCGCATTATGTATTCTGCATATAAGTTAAACAAGAAGGGAGGCAATATACAACCTTGTCGTACTCCTTTCCCAATTTTGAACCAATCAATTGTTTCATATCCAGTTCTATCTGTTGTTTTCTGTCCCACATATAAATTTCCCAGGAGGTAGATAATGGTCATCAGGCACTCCCATTTCTTTAGGAACTTGCCGTAGTTTGTTGTGGTTCACACAAAGTTTAGCATAGTCAACGAAGTAGAAGTAGATGTTTTTCTGAAACTCTGATTTTCTCCATAATCCAGTGCATGTTGGCAATTTGGTCTCTAGTTCCTCTGCCCCTTCGAAATCCAGCTTGTACTTCTGGGAGTTCTCAATCCACATACTGCTGAAGCCTCCCTTGTAGGATTTTGAGCATAACTTTGCTAGCATGTGAAATGAGTGCAATTGTACGGTAGTCGGAGCATTCTTTGGCACTGCCCTTCTTTGGGATTGGGATGCAGACTGATCTTTTCCAATCCTCTGGCCACTGCTGAGTTTTCCGAACTTGCTGGCATATTGAATGTAGCACCTTAACAGCGTCATCTTCTAAGATTTTAAGTAGTTCATCTGGAATACCATCACCTCCAAAGGCCTTGTTGTTAGCCATTCTCTCTGTAATGCCCACTTAACTTCCCTCTCCAGGATGTCTGGCTCAAGGTCAGCAACCACACTATCTGGGTTGAGCAGGACATCCAGATCTTTCTGCTATAATTCCTCTGTGTATTCTTGCCACCTCTTCTTGATGTCTTCTCCTTTTATATGGTTCCTACCATTTTTTTTCCTTTATCATGTCCATCTTTGCACAAAAGTTCCTTTACTATCTCCAGTTTTCTTGAACAGCTGTCTGGTTTTTCCCTTTCTATTATTTTTCTCTATATCTTTGCACTGTTATTTAAGAAGGCCCTCTTGTCTCTCCTTGCTATTCTTTGGAAGTCCGCATTCAGTTTTTTGTAACTTTCCCTATCTCCCTTGCATTTTGTCTCCCTTCTCTTCTCTGCTATTTGTAAGGCGTTGTTGGACAGCCATTTTGCTTTCTTGCATTTCCTTTTCTTTGGGATGGTTTTTGTTGCTGCCTCCTGTACAATGTTACGAGCCTCCATCCATAGTTCTTCAGGCACTCTGTCCACCAAATTGAGTTCCTTAAATCTGTTATTCACTTCCACTGCATATTCATAAGGGAGTTGGTTTAGATTATACATTACTATCCCAATGTTTTTTCCTACTTTCTTCAGTTTAAGCTTGGGTTTTGCTATAAGGAGCTGATGATCAGAGCCACAATCAGCTCCAGGCCTTGTTTTTGTTTGCTGTATAGAGAGCTTCTCCATCTTTGGCTGCAGAGAATATAATCAATCTGATTTTGGTATTGCCCATCTGGTGATGTCCATGTGTAGAGTCACCTCGTGTGTTGTTGCAAAAGAGTGTTTGTGATGACCAGCTTGTTCTCTTGACAAAACTCTATTAGCCTTTGCCCTGCTTCGTTTTGAACTCCAAGGCCAAACTTACCTGTGCTTCCTTTTATCTCTTGACTCCCTACTTTAGCATTCCAGTCCCCTAGAATGAGAAGAACATCTTTCTTTGGTGCCAGTTCTAGAAGGTATTGTAAGTCTTCATAGAATTGGTCAATTTCAGCCTCTTCAGCATCAGTGGTTGGTGCATAAACATGGATTACCATGATGTTGAAAGGTACACCTTGAATTCAAATTGAAATCATTCTATCATTTTTGAGATTGTATCCCAGTACAGCTGTTCCCACTCTTTTGTTGACTATGAGGGCTACTCCATTTCTTCTATGGGATTCTTGCCCACAATAGTAGATATAATAATCGTCTGAATTGAATTCACTCATTCCCGTCCATTTTAGTTCACTGATGCCCAGGATGTCAATGTTGATTCTTGCCATCTCCTATTTGACCACATCCAGCTGTGACTGTGATTAACCCAGGTTTTTCAAAGCCAAAATGTCTGGAGATTTAGCACAGACACGAACATCATTTCCCCATCCTATTCAAAATATGTGTAGAGATACCGTACGTATATCAAGGACACTATTATGCGATCTACTCATTTTATAAATGAAGAATAGAAGATGGATCAATGAATTGCTATGTTTTTGAAGGAAAGGCAGGTAGAAACTCCATCTTAAAATCCAGTTTCTATAAATTATTTAGGTGCTGAGAATATGTATTATACAAAAAATTTTAAACAACTAAAGCCTTTAACTAATTAATGAATTATGAAATTTAGTCTCCAAACAATTCAGAAGGGAACTCTCCCTCTCTCGCTTGCTTTAACATGATAAATTTGATTAACAGTTTACTATTAACTTGTACACTAATGAATAATCAGCTACATTATGTTCTTTAATGAACAACAGCTTTTAATTTAATAGATACAGTATTTAGAATTTCTCATTCTTGCCAAAGTGACAACACAGTTACTGGCAATCAACAACATCCCTTTGAGCATTCTAAATCTAGTCGGTTTCTCCAGGGGCAAGGAAAATAAACACTCATGGGACCTGGGGAATGAAAGCCCCAAATTTATTTTCAGATTTAAGGTGACTATTTCCATGGTTTTAGAACTTGAGCCTTTAATCAAATCTCTTTAAAACTAGGCAAAAAAATTTTTTTTAGCACATTATAACACTATAATACTCCGCAGTACTCTACCTATCAAGTAGCTAATAGATTTGGTGACATATTAAATATTCTTCCTATAATGCAGCATTATTTGCAAAACAATCCATTAAAAATCTGTTTTCTTATCTTCTATTATCCTCTGTGTTATCATTTGTGTTTCCTTCTGTATTCCTAGCACCCCTATTTTTAAATTTTATTTTTTAACAACGAGGCAGGAGGAGTAAAATAATATAATTTAGATACTCATTTACAACATGTATGCTTTGTACAGCTCTCTCCCAAGTTTACAGCTGATGCTTGAGTATAGAGACCTGGGATGAGGAACATTATATTCAGCAGCAGATGCCTGGAAACATAACTATGCAGAGCGACAGAGGATTAAACCAGAAATCCCATGTTTCTCTGGTCACTGGAAGCTTCCCAAATGTAAGATTATCATGTGCTTAGTTATGGAAATAGTATTCCATTGGGATGCAACAAGCACTGAGAACACTTTTACACTCCTGCACTTCTAATGTGACACTCCACTTCCAACCTATCAGGGATGGAGAAAACTGTGACTCTTGCATGTTGTGGAACTCCAATACCCAAGTCAGACAATGGTGGCATGTGGGAAGTAATAATTCATCAACATGTAGGTTGCCTTCAACTCAAAGAAGATTGTGATGGAAGGATATAGTCTCTGGCTATGCTGAACAGAAGCCATGTAAGATTTAATGGGAATCAGACAGAACCTTGAATTTAACAGACGCACTAAGGAACTAGTAAATAGGAAGAAACTCTTCTGTCATCTGTTCCTAGCAGCCTCTGCTATTAGAATATAACATTTTACGCAATGTTCAGAACTTCCATGCTCACAAAGGGACACCCATGATAGTACATACAGCAATGGTCTACTCTTCCCAGTGGGAAAGACTGAGTGGTAATACTAAATACGAATCTCAAAGTTAAGAGTGCAGCCAGGTAAAACTGGAAGAATACCCCCTACCTCATGCAATCTTTGGGGCTAGAGACTGGGTCATCCCTTAGTCTGTTTTTTATTATTATTGTTAAGACTCCCTGCTCAAATACAACTGCCTGTTCTGCCTTACATCACACATTTAATGCTGTGTAACCACTGCTAGCCAAGCTACATGAAACAGAGGAGACTGTCAAATAGAGCTAATGTAGTTTAGTGCAGTGCTCCCCAAACTTGGGCCTCCAGATGTTCTTGGACTTCAACTCCCAAAAAACCTGGCCAGCAGAGGTGGTGGTGAAGGCTTCTGGGAGTTGTAGTCCAAGAACATCTGGAGGCCCAAGGTTGGGGACCACTGGTTTAGTGGATGAAGTGTCAGACTAGGGCTCAGAAGATATGGGTTCAAACCCCGTTCAGAGATTGAAATTCACTGGAGGTGGCACTAATATAACCAGTCCTTAAATACCTCATATACATTAGGATCAGCACAAGTCAGATTTGACTGGATGGCATAAAACATACTGTTAAACTCACACTTGTGGTGAATTCATATTCAAATCTTCAAAGCTGACTGTGCACAATCTTGTAAAATATATCTAACTCCTTTCAATTGACCTACACCTTAATTGGTTACTGAACATTTTAGAAACAGTTTGTAGTTTGTCTCATCTTTAATTTTCTTGTATATTGGTTGTGTCAGCATTCAACTAATATATGAATTTACCAGTTTTGCAAATAATGACTATTTAATTTTTACACAAGTATTCAAGAATACAAGATGTATATTGGTAGATGGTTCTTTCAGTGTTTCATAGAGAAAGTATCAGCTGGACTATTTTGTATTGTTTTAAGAAATAAAATAAAATTTTAGCATGAATAAGAGAGTAAGAGCAAACCTGAAATGGCCAGATTGAAGGATTGGATTATTAAAAAGGGATCGAAGGATCTGATTATAGTTAAACTTCAAACTAATAAATTATCATGGTATAATTATATCCAGTTAGATATTTGGACAAATGAATGGTTGAAAACTAATGGCAAATGTACGCCTTGAAACTTGCTCACCATCATATTCCCATCCTTTTATATGCTGTTGTACTATCATGTTCCAAATTGGACTGAAGAGTTTATTACGCCAAACTATGATTTACCTCAGTGTTAATGAGCTAACTCTGAATCACGGGAAAACAAAGATTTTAGTTTTTTCTAAGTCATGGAAACAACTGTCATGGTCAATATAAGGAAACGCGATCGGGCAGGTCAAATCAGCCAAATACCTGGGGATTAACTTCTCCTGTAATGGGAGCTGGGTAACCCACTGCAAGTGTGCTCTATCAGTGGCAAGAACTAGTGCCTCGGCTATTGCCCGTTTTTTCTATCTGAAAGGGAACCAATATGTCCCTATGGCCCTAAGAGCTTTCAATGAGAAATCTTGTTCCAAACTCTTATATGGTGCTCCTATATGGATCGAAGCCTTCGATCACACCATCAAAGGCTTACAATCCTTTTTCCTGAGGAAAATACTCTGATTACCTAACTGTGTCCCCTATGCTGCAATATGCATGGAAACTGGATTGCTATTATTGGAAACTTGTGCCTGACTCTTGACCTTTAAGTTCTGGCTCCGCCTTTTATTTAATTCTAACCAGAACTCTCTTACCTTTTTGATGCTGATGGATCACCATGCATCCAAATGGTTGACCATGATTCAGAAGAAAATCATGTCCTTAGGAATTTCCCTGGACGCATTCTATCTCTCTTCTGCTTCAGCATTATTTCAATCAATCAAACGCAGAGTGTTAGACATCCAACTCCAACATCTGACTGAGGCAGCTCGGAAAACTTGTTCCCCTAGTCATTTGGGTCTATCCCCGAATCCAGGGCTTCTAGCTCCCTATTTTTCCTTTTTAACCTATCCTTACCAAAGAAGAGCATTCATGCTGGCAAGATTTAACGTACTCCCATCGGCTATTCTATTTGGAAGATACTGTAGAGTCCCACATAATCTCAGACGATGCCCCTACAGTCAAGATGCCATCGAAACAGTTTCTCATGTTCTTTTGGACTGCCCTTTTTATAATAGCCCTCGAGCAAGATTTTTAGATCTATTGCTCTCTGGCTACCAAGGTCGCTCTGATAATGCCAAGGTCTGCTTTTTAGTCCAGGGGAAAATTAACCACATCACTACCTACGTTGCTTGCTTTTTACAAACTGCGATTCAAATTAGAGAGGCTATCTCCCAGGTATAGTCCATGGTTGCACCACTTTTCCCAATATTAATCCCGTCATGATTTTATTACTCTCCACAGTTTTTCTATTGGTCTAAAGTATTGTGTACTTTCCAATGCCAATAAAGGTTTGTATGTATGCATACAGTATATGTAATGGCAAATGTAGAGAATGTACTAAGTACAAACAATTCCTATCATCACATGAAGACATGCAGAAAGATGCTTTGAGTAAGGGAGTAGTAAGTTGAATTTATAACCTAATTTTGGAACAAGAGGAAAAAGAGACAGAAAGTGGAGGTGATGGTATTCCAGATGAACTATTTAAAATCTTAAAAGATGACGCTGTTAAGGTGCTACATTCAATATGCCAGCAAGCTTGGAAAACTCAGCAGTGGCCAGACGATTGGAAAAGATCAGTCTACATCCCAGTCCCAAAGAAGGGCAGTGCCAAAGAATGCTCCAACTACCATACAATTGTACTCATTTCACACACTAGCAAGGTTATGCTCAAAATCCTGCAAGGTTAGTTTAAGCAGTATGTAGACCGAGAACTCCCAGAAGTAGAAACTGGATTCCAAAGGGGCAGAGGAACTAGAGACCAGATTGTTAACATGCACTGGATTATGGAGAAAGCCAGAGTTCCAGAAAAACATCTACTTTCGCTTCATTGACTACGCTAAACTTTGACTGTGTGGACCACAACAAACTATGGCAAGTTCCTAAAGAAATGGAGTGCTTGACGACCATTATCTACCTCCTGAGAAATCTATATGTGGGACAGGAAGCAACAGTTAGAACTGGATATGAAACAGCTGATTGGTTCAAAATTGGGAAAGAAGTATGACAAGGCTGTATATTATCCTCCAGCTTATTTAACATATGCAGAATATATCATGCGAAAGGCAGGACTGGATGAATCCCAAGCTGGAATTAAGATTGCTGGAAGAAATATCAACAACCTCAGTTATGCTGATGATACCATTCTGATGGCAGAAAATGAGGAGGAATTAAAGAACCCCTTGATGAGGGTGAAAGAGGAGAGTGGAAAAATGGTCTGAAGGTCAACATTAAAAAAACTAAGATCATGACCACTGGTCCTGTCATCTCTTGGCCAATAGAAAGGGAAAATATGGAGGCAGTGACAGATTTTACTTTCTTGAGCTCCATGATCACTGCAGATGGTGACAGCAGCCACGAAATGCTTCTTGGGAGGAAAGCAATGACAAACCTAGACAGCATCTTAGAAAGCAGAGACATCACATTGCTGACAAAGGTCTGCATAGTGAAAGCTATGGTTTTTCCAGTAACGATGTATGGAAGTGAGAGCTGGACCATAAAGAAGCCTGACCGCTGAAGAATTGATACTTTTGAATTGTGCTGCTGGGACAGACTCTTGAGAGTCCTCTGGACTGCAAGGAGAACAAACCTATTCATTCTGAAGGAAATCACTGCCGAGTGTTTACTGGAAGGACAGATCCTGAAGCTCAGGCTCCAATACTTTGGCCATCTCATGAGAAGAGAAGACTGTTACATACAGCACTGATGTTACCTGTCTGTCATGGGTTTGGAGGGAAAGTTCCATCCTATGGGGAGTGGAAGGCGGGACATCAGGAGGAGGGGCTGTACTGTATAAATATGTGATGCCTGTGTGGTGAGGAGGAGATGCTGAGACACTGAGAGACACTGGGAGGTGACGAAGCAGCAGCTGGGAAGAAGAAGCTGTTGTGGGAGTCTGTGTGTCAGATAGGGTACTACTGTGTGTCAGAGTACCAACCTGATAGGTTCAGGTGTCTGTTGGTTAGCCAGAACTGATAGGTTCAGGGTCTGTGCTTCAAGTTAAGGGTTCTGTGTGAACCAAACTGTATGCTTGTATGAGTGAGAATAAGCCACGTTACTTTATTTTATTCACCTGATTGTTTTATTTTCCCTGTGTGTATTTAAATAAACCTTATTCTTTTTATTGTTTAAAAATCCATCCCTGGTCTGTGTGACTTCTTAAAGGGAATGGTTGGTGGCAGCTTAGTGTAACTGTGTGACATATCCCAGTGGGTCTGGGTTTGTCACATTGATTGGTGTCCAGCGTGTGGGATACGACCGGTCCAGTTGTCCAGTGGTCCAGCAAAGCCTTGGCAAGTGTGCCCAGAGCAAGGGGGGTCTAGTCAGGGACAGTCTGAGGCGCGTAAGTAATCTTCTAGGTGTACCTCACGGGGAGGTGCGCTAGTAGAAGAACGTGCCAACTGGGGAGACTTAGATTAAGGTGCTCTGAGGCAGCCTAGTTTTGGCGGGAAAAAGCTGAGGCAAAACTGCTTAGTAACAGTGATATAGCTTGCCAGCTGAGAGGCCCAGCAGAGGGGGGTAGGCTCTGACTCGATACTGTTGCAATTTAAGTGCTGAAGAACAGCAGCAATCTCTAGGGAGAGCTGGTTCTGAGGCAAAAAGGAAAAAAGTGGTCGTTTTATTCTGAGGCTTGACTTTTTAAAGCAGCCTGTTCTGAGGGGGGATGATGCCCTTGACTCGAAGCCAAGTAGCAGAAATGAGTGAAGTGAAAGACCCCCAGATTGACCAAGGTTCTGAGGATGAATTTGGCTCAGTGCAGGGTGACAGCACAGGAGAGCAGAACCCAGAACTTAGAAAATTGCTCATAGCCCAACAGCATGAACTGAGGATGAGGCAATTTGAAATGGAGGAAAGGGAAAGAGAAGAAAGGTTAGAGAGAGTGAGAATGGAGAGGGAAGAAAGAATGGAGAGAGAGAAAATTGCTCTGGAAAAAGAAAGAATGGCGTTTGAATTAAGAAGATTGGAACTGATGAATCAGAACAATAATAATAATAGGGATTCTGAGGGAGGCCAACTGTCTAAAGCTGACCTGAAGAAATTCCCTGTGTACCACAAGGGAGATTGTCCTGAGGTGTTCTTTTCCTTAGTGGAAAGAGCGTTTGTGGACTTCTCAGTGAGGGAAACTGAGAAGATGACCATCATGCGGTCTTTAATCAGTGGTAGCCTGGCTGAGGTTTATGCCGAGATGCCTGAGGAACTGATGAAAGATTTTGCAGAGTTTAAAAAACTGGTGTTTGCCAGACATGGGATAAATGCAGAGCAGCTGAGACAAAGATTCAGGTCCCTCACGAAAAAACCAGAACAGACTTTTACCCAAGTGGGGGCCCAATTGGTGAGGCTGCTTGAGAAATGGCTATCGCAGGAAGGGACAGAGACCTATGAGCAGCTTAAAGATTTGATAGCGCTGGAACAGTTCTATTCAGTCCTGCATGGGGAATTGAAATTCCAGGTGAGGGAAAGGAAACCGAGGTCTGTGGCAGCAGCCGCAGAGATCGCAGATTTTATTTCCCAAATAAGAAAGCCCTTGGGTGAGGGGAAATCTGTAGGTAAACCCAAAGAAACCTACAGCAAGTACTCTCAGGGACCAGGGAAAAACCAGCAAGGGGGAGGGGCCCATGGTGAAGGGAAGCCCTCAGACATGAAACTAAGACCTCAGATTTTGGAGGGAAAACCAAAACAAGATGAGAGAGAATCAAAATACACCAGAAAATGCTATTTCTGTCAGGGAAAGGGTCATCTAATCTCAGAGTGTGAGAAATTAAAGCAGCTAAAAGGAATGGTGCCTCAGGAGTCTAGTGGGACCAAGCCAAAAGCTGTGTTCTGTGTCCAGAAAGAGCAAGGCTCAGTGTCACTGAGGGAGCCTGTTGCCATGACTACTCAGTCTGAAACAGCTACCTATGCTGATCAGGCTGAGGAAAATGGTCCTCTTATAGAGGTAAAACGCTGCTTGCTGGTGAAAACAGATTCTCAGTTGTTTGAGACAGCCGGGGTGGACGTGGGAATACTTGACCGTCAGTATAGGGGGCTGCGGGACACTTGTTCCCAGGTAACCCTGTGCCATCCAGATATTATTCCCAGGGAGTTTATAATCCCAAATGAGAGCATAAAGGTGGCAGGGATTGAGGGGCAGGTAATCTCTCTGCCAGTAGCAGAGGTACCTGTCCACTTTCAAGGCTGGAGGGGAGATTGGCGGCTAGCGATTTCATCGACTCTGCCAGCAGCCGTGCTCGTGGGAAATGACCTGGCTGAACATGTGAAACGGGTGCTAGTGATTACACGCTCACAAGCCACCGCGGGGACAGTTCAGGGGGGTAATGATGAGCCAGAGACGGAAGCAGAGGGGAGTTCAGAAGCTGTGGTGGAAACCTTAACCACAGACAGCAGATTTGGACAGGAGCAAAAGGCAGACGCCACTCTCCAAAAGTGTTTTGAACAGGTGACTGACGCCCAGCTAACACCTGAAACCCCAGTGAGATTTCTGGAGAAAAAGGGGATTTTATATAGAGAGACCCTGAGGAATATCTCAAAAGGGGGAGATGGGATCAGAAGTCAGCTGGTGGTACCTGAAAAGTATCGCCCCATGATCTTACAAAGGGGTCACTCTGACATGTTGGCTGCACACTTAGGGGTGAAAGGGCCCCTTGAGTTGATCAAACAAAATTGGGAGCAGATCACCCAGGATGACCCACAAGACGTTGTGACTTACATAGACACCTTGATGAATGACCTAAAGAGAAATCTAGAGCTGGCAGCAGAAAACCTGCAAGCTCAGAAGGTCAGACAGAAAACATGGTATGACCACAAAGCTAGAGAGAGGCACTTTGACCCAGGGGAGGAAGTGCTTTGGCTTAGGCCCTGCAGAGAGAACAAGCTGCAGCTCAAATGGGCAGGACCATATAGGGTCATTTCCAAGATGTCAGACCTGAACTACCTAATAGAGCAGGAGGAGAACCAAGCAAGGAGGGTGGTTCATGTGAATGCCCTAAAACCCTACTACAGAGGGGAACAGAGGGTTTTATTCGCGATAAAAGCAGCTGAGAGTGAGGAAGCTGAATTACCCTTCTGGGAGGGTAGAGGGGAAGTAAAATACAACCCAGAGGAGGTAAAGATCAGTCCTGCACTCACCCAAGACCAGCAGCAAGAACTAAAAATGCTGCTTAGTAAATATCAACAGGTGTTTTCCAACAAGCCGGGGATAGTGAAGGGAGTGATGCATCGGATCCACACAGGGGATGCACCCCCGCAGGCAGTATCCCCATACCGAGTAACGGGACCCTATAGGGACAAGGTGCGGAAGGAGCTGGACGAGATGCTGAGGGAGAACATAATCGTCCCCTCTTCTAGTCCTTGGTCCTCTCCGATAGTCCTTGTGGACAAGCCTGATGGGAGCATTAGGTTTTGTGTCGATTACAGGAAACTAAACCGTGCAACCACTCCTGATGCCTACCCAATGCCCAGGCTAGACAACCTAATTGAAACCATAGGGGGTTGTCGGTTCATCTCATCATTGGACCTGGTAAAGGGATATTGGCAATTAAGAATTGATCCCAGGGATCAAGAAAAGACTGCCTTTTGCAGCCCTTTTGGTCTCTATGAGTTTCGAGTCCTGAGCTTTGGTCTCAGAAATGCACCAGCCACATTCCAAAGGCTGATGGACCAGACCTTAGCAGGGCTCAGTGACTTTACAGTGGCCTACATTGACGACATAGGGATCTTCAGTAATACCTGGGAAGATCACCTGATACACCTGGAGTTAGTGCTGCAGAGGTTAAGTGCAGCAGGGCTAACAGTAAAGGCCAGCAAGTGTCAGCTGGGTAGCCCAGAAATAAAATACTTGGGTCACATGGTAGGGGGAGGAGTGATAAAACCCCTGGAGGCCAAAATAGAAGCTGTTCGTGATTGGCCTAGACCCAACACCAAGAAAAAAGTCAAATCATTTCTTGGGTTGGTGGGCTACTACAGAAAGTTCATCCCGAGGTTTAGCGAGATGGCGGCTCCGCTGACCGATCTGACAAGGAAGAAGGCTGATGACCGCATCCCGTGGACCAGCGACTGTGAGGCGGCGTTCCAGAGGTTGAAGGAGGCGTTAATCAACTATCCTGTCCTGCGTGCTCCAGACTTCGACCGGGAGTTCATCATCTACACCGATGCGTCTAACAGCGGGGTAGGAGCAGTTCTGTGCCAGGAGGATGAGAATGGTGACCAGCATCCAGTGTCCTACCTGAGTAGGAAACTTCAAAAAGGTGAGAGACATTTGGCAACCGTGGAGAAGGAGTGTTTGGCCATAGTCTACGCGATCCAGAAGGCCAAGCCTTACATCTGGGGAAGACATTTTATTCTGTGTACTGACCATTCACCATTGCAATGGTTAAAGACAATGAAAACCCACAATAGCAAACTTATGAGGTGGGCTTTAAACCTACAGGACTATGACTTTGAAGTGAAGGTGGTCAGAGGGTCAGTGAACTGTGTTGCTGACGCCTTATCAAGAAGACCTGAAGAATGAAGACGGCGAAAGAACATGGACTATGTGTATATAATGGTGGACAAAAAGTTAAATGTACCTGGTTTTTTTTGAATTGGTTTGTATGAATAAAGGTAAATTGATGTAATGTATATGGTAAATGTTTAAATGCCTATTTGCTATGGTTTAACTTAGAATGTAAGTATAAGTAAGTATAATATGGTATGTATAACTGTTGTTGTGTATTTTATACAGGTTGTTTTTTGGTGAAAAGCACGTTAGCTTTCCCCCTACAAAACAACTTATAAAGAGGGGAGGTGTTACATACAGCACTGATGTTACCTGTCTGTCATGGGTTTGGAGGGAAAGTTCCATCCTATGGGGAGTGGAAGGCGGGACATCAGGAGGAGGGGCTGTACTGTATAAATATGTGATGCCTGTGTGGTGAGGAGGAGATGCTGAGACACTGAGAGACACTGGGAGGTGACGAAGCAGCAGCTGGGAAGAAGAAGCTGTTGTGGGAGTCTGTGTGTCAGATAGGGTACTACTGTGTGTCAGAGTACCAACCTGATAGGTTCAGGTGTCTGTTGGTTAGCCAGAACTGATAGGTTCAGGGTCTGTGCTTCAAGTTAAGGGTTCTGTGTGAACCAAACTGTATGCTTGTATGAGTGAGAATAAGCCACGTTACTTTATTTTATTCACCTGATTGTTTTATTTTCCCTGTGTGTATTTAAATAAACCTTATTCTTTTTATTGTTTAAAAATCCATCCCTGGTCTGTGTGACTTCTTAAAGGGAATGGTTGGTGGCAGCTTAGTGTAACTGTGTGACATATCCCAGTGGGTCTGGAATGTATGGAAGTGAGAGCTGGACCATAAAGAAGCCTGACCGCTGAAGAATTGATACTTTTGAATTGTGCTGCTGGGACAGACTCTTGAGAGTCCTCTGGACTGCAAGGAGAACAAACCTATTCATTCTGAAGGAAATCACTGCCGAGTGTTTACTGGAAGGACAGATCCTGAAGCTCAGGCTCCAATACTTTGGCCATCTCATGAGAAGAGAAGACTTCCTGGAAAAGACCCTGATGTTGGGAAAGTGTGAAGGCAAGAGGAGAAGGGGACGACAGAGGACGAGATGGTTGGACAGTGTCATTGAAGCTACCAACATGAATTTGACTCAACTCCGGGAAGCAGTGTAAGACAGGCATGCTCTGGTCCATGGGGTCACGAAGAGTCAGACACAACGACTTAAGACATACATACATAGGCATCCTTCAGTCTCGAGAGGCTATGGTAACAAGATCTGTATGGAGGACTTGGAACAGCGTCTAGTGTTTTGACGCTGTATGCAAAAATGGAGTGTCCTCTCCAGAGCATGAAGCCTGGGTAAAATAATATGGAGGATAGGCTTTTACCCAACCAGCAAATAGCCCCTCTCCACATCGCTGAAATAGTCCAATGGAAAGGCAAGAGCAAATACAACTGGTTCGCGTGACATTGCAGGAGTTGCCAGAACGACACAAACTGCCTCCAGGACTCCGGCTCCAGATTTTGCCTCGAGGTTAACTCCTGAAGCCTTTTCCATCAGTGCATATAGCCACAAGGCAGTGGAGGTTTGAAATGGGAGTTTTCTTTTTCCTAGATGGGCTGCCTTCCCAGGCTGACAAACCCCACCTACCCGGCACGACTGCACAACAACAATGGTTTTTGGCGGATTACTGTACTTGATTTGTTGGAATTTGTTATCTGTGGAAACGATTGACAGGCAGGTCTGGTCTGGAATGCATGTAACTGTTTCGCAGATATATAATGTACTTTGACATTGATAAGCTATGTTTCATGGGGTCTTAGAATTCCCAAAAAGCTTACTTTAGTCTCCTTCATGAATTGATCAACAAAAGTGCACAAGCCCTTATTTAAAGGTCATTTGGCTACCAAGACTAGTTTTCCTCTAAAGTGATCTCCAATCAATCTAGAATATATGTTTTGTTTGCATTTGGAAGAGATTCTCCCTCAAATGGTGAAGGACATCAGTGTGTGAAAGTGCATGGTTTCCTCGCCTCCATATATTGAGTTGAGTATACTTTGTGTTGTGATTAGTAATTGGAAAGTAAATACAGATATATCTTGCATTTCAGTTTGCTTTTTGTGATTGGTCACTGAAAGCTAAGCAGTCTTGATTTTCAAGACATTCAAGGCTAACATCTTATGAAATCCTGTCATGGGAGGAAGAAGGGGCTAATCATAGAGACTGTTCATTTCCTTCAGAGTCTGGCTGTACCTATAGATGCTTTTCTCAGATATTCTGAGGATGTCTTTCAAGAAACATTCTTTCTCTAGAAGTGCAACATTAATCTTACAGACCAGTAGCCTTATTTCTGCTGCTGGTCTGCTTGAAATGCTGTCTCACCTCACATTTTAGAGAAAATAGCTGATCTAGAGAGGGATCAGTTCTTCATAAGTGGTCTCTGTGATTGCACACAAATGGGTTAATCCTGCGCCTGTGCAGGACGTTTGGAAGATTTATTTATTTATTTATTGGACTTATATACCGCCCCATAGCGCTACAAGCACTCTCCGGGCGGTTTACAATTTAATTATACAGGCTACACATTGCCCCCCCAGCAAGCTGGGTACTCATTTTACCGACCTCGGAAGGATGGAAGGCTGAGTCAACCTTGAGCCGGCTACCTGGGATTTGAACCCCAGGTTGTGAGCACAGTTTTAGCTGCAGTACAGCGTTTTAACCACTGCGCCACGAGCCTCAGTGCTTTGGAAGATTCTAGAGTTTTAGAAAAAGAGTCAATTAGCTCCCCCCCAAGGGTATATAGGCTCCACCTCCTCCATCTTCCTTTCAGCTCCTCTTTTTCCGCTGTTCCTGTAGGACGTAGGAAGAGCAGAGCGATCATAAGTGCAATCATAGTGTTGAGTAGCTTAGCTAGTCTTTTCTACTCCCTTTTTATTTCTTTATTGGTATTCGACAGAACCTGCTCTGTTCTTATTTTTATAGCCGTTGTTCTGTCGCGTCCCCCCCAACGGATCTCCCTTTTTGTTTTATGGCCCCTCAGGGCTTCAAGCAGTGTGCCGTCTACTTTCGCAAGATCCCCTTATCAGACGGGCATGGCAAATGCTTGGGTTTTTTTGGGAGAATCACACCTCGATCAGAATTGCATTGCTTGCAAGGACTTCTCTAAGCAAGCCATTAAACTAAGGCACCAAAGACTTTGGTCTTTCCTCTTGAAAAGACTCTCTTTTCCGCCATGGAGGGCTCCTCCATCCCAGCACCCACTCCTCCGCCTGTGGAGGTCTCCAAGCATACTTCTCCTGCTGAGCAGGCGGCGCTTACCATTTCTTTGCCGGTGAAGGCCAAGGATGCTTCTAAACCGCCTAAAGCTAAAGCTCCTTCTCGTCCTGCTATTCCTGCAAAAAAGAAAACTAATGATAAGCCAAAGAAACTGAAGAAACCATCTAAGCTGCCTGTTGTGCCTCCTCCTGCTCCTTCGATACTGTTCAAGGAGTCTTCGAGGGAAGAAATTGGAGTGTCTGATAATGACCACATTTCTTCAGCCCAGACAGCTCAGGATATCATATGCATGTCTCCAAACTCCGGCCGATTTAAGGCTGCGCCAAATGCCAGCCGGGCCGTTGCCCCTTCTAGCCCTCGATACTCAGGGCGGGCTGATACCGAGTCGCCATCCAAACAGGAGTCTGTCCACGACACTCCTAGAAAACATACTGGAAAGCGAAAACATACCATTCTGTACCAACCTCAAGATTCAGGTGATGGGTACCGTCCACAGGGTCTGCCACAGTTTGGCCACTCTTGCTACGCTCCATACCAACCGTACCCATACCAAGGCTACGTTTATCCACCAGAGTTTTGAGGCACCACCGTCCCTCAACCATCGTGGCACCATACCGTAGCCCTCCCCTATGTTACAGCAGTCACAGACTCAAGTGGATCTTTCCACCCCACAGGCAACATCACATAAAAGGCGATTTCCTACGGTACCTACAGTGCCCCCTAAACGCGCTAAATGCAGCAACCGGCACTCTTCAGTCCAGGCTACTACACTTTATTCTGGTCCTGGAGTTCACAATACCGTTCCTTTTCCCCCATCTACTCAATCTGATGTGGATATGGTATCGGAAGATACAGTACCAAGACGCTCTCCTTCAATCGCCTCACGATCATTCCATGACGACCACTCTACGGCATCCAGCAACTCAGATGCTCCTGATGCAGGTAGTCAGAGTTCGTCATCGCAACCCTCATTGGAGGATTTCTTATCATACGCGCAACTCATCATGTGTATGGCTCAAACTCTCCAGCTAGATGCACAGCTCCCACAACAAGAACGGGACCTGGTTTTTCACGACATGGAGCAGGACAAAGCCTCCCCTCCTAGTCTAAGCCTTATTCCAGCTCTCTTCAAATTGGTAAAAACTTCTTGAGACAAGTCACCTGCAATGGCTCAAGTGCCTCGCAAAATTGAACACCAATATAAAACCCATGGTTCGGACTCTGACTTTCTCACGAAGCACCCTTCGCCCAACTCCATTGCGGTCAAAGCTACTCAATATCAGTCCTGTACCCGATCGTCGGTCACGCCCATTGACAAAGAAGGAAAGAAAGCAGACACTTTGGGCAAGAAGCTTTACATATTTGTTGCCCTACTAATTAAGATAGCCAACTACCAAGTGACCATGGGCGCTTACCAGAAGCACCTCTGGGACAAAATAATCCCAATACTACAATCTTTACCTGATCCTTCAAAAACTGAGGCTCTTCACATCTATGAAGAGGCTAATACCCTCACCAGACAACAGCGGTTTGCCGCAAAATATACGGCAGACATCGCCTCCAAGTCCATGCTAATTGCAATCGCTATTAGATGCTACACCTGGCTCAGAATAGCTAATATTCTTGACAACACAAAGACGAAAATCGAAGATCTTCCCTTCGACGCCTTCAGACTGTTCAACTTCAAAACTGACGAGGTTATGGAGAACATCCATAAAATGAGGAAGACAGCGAAATCCTATGTACCATACCAGCTGTATCGGTACCACAAACAGGGTTACAGAAAGCCCCAGTACCAATCTTCCACTCAGTACCAACCCTTTCGGTACAGCAAGCAACAGCAGGACTGGACTTATCAAACCCAACAGTCCACCGCTCCGCTGTTCAAACGTTTTCGGAGCCCCAAGCATTCCTTTCGAAAGACTCAGCACAGGGGTAAGCAGTTCTCCTAATTCTTCATTTTCCACAAGATTGTTCCCATTCCTGCACGAATGGCGTACCATCATGACTGACAAGTGGGTTCTTAGCATCGTTGATAAAGGCTACAGAATTGAGTTCTCACGAACCCCTTTACCAAACTCAGTCAAATCTACCCCATTTTCCAAGCCACTGCATTTGGAAATTTCGTCCTTAATATCCAAGGGGGCCATAATTAAAGTACCATCATCAGACACTAGCGAGGGTTTTTTCTCTCGCTATTTCACAGTCCCCAAAAAGGACGGGGGTATAAGACCCATCATGGACCTCAGAGACCTTAATCAGTACATACTTTACAAGAAGTTCCGTATGCTGACTCTTGATTCTATTCTCCCTCTCTTGTCTCAGGGAAACTGGTTCGTCACCATTGACTTACTATTGCCACATCTCCACCCACCTGTCTCATCAAAAATTTCTCCAGTTCCAGTTCCACCACAGTACTTTCCAATTCACCGCTCTACCGTTCGGGCTCTCCACAGCCCCCAGGACATTCACAAAATGCATGGCACCAGTCGTGGCATACCTTCGCACCAAAGGGACAAACATTTTTCCCTACATTGACGATTGGCTTCTAGTGGCACGATCTTACCATGAAGCACTCTCCACCACAGACCTTACCCTTTGCACCCTGGACAAACTTGAGTTGAAAATCAACATGAAAAAGTCAAAACTGATACCTTCCCAGATCGTCTCCTTACATAGGAGCAACTCTGGACTCTGTTCACACAAGAGCCTTTTTACCGCCTCAGTGGATTCGCAAGATCCATGAGGCGGTCTGCAAACTCACTCCGTTCGCAACAGTAACAGCACACAAGACTCAGCGCATCTTAGGTCTGATGGCATCCACCACCTCGGTGGGTACCTTACGCAAGACTGAAACTCAGACCCCTTCAGTCTTGGTTCCTCACTCAATTCGATCTTGTGACAAACCCGTCTTCAAAAAGACTACGGATCCCTCCACACGTAGCACAACATCTCGTATGGTGGACCATCCCCAGCAACTTGTCACTGGGCAGACCATTCCACCCTCCGTACCTGTCCATACAGTTCGTCACGGACGCCAGCCCCTCAGGCTGGGGTGCGCACTGCCAAGAGCTACGAGTGCACGGCCTCTAGACTACAAGTCAAAAGGCCATCCACATAAATCAGCTAGAGTTGTTAGCTGTCATGAAAGCCTTCCAGTCCTTCCTGTCACACATTCAAGGATGTGCAGTATAACTGGTAACAGACGATACCACAGTGATGGACTACATCAACAGACAAAGCAGAACCCGATCCCGGTCTCTCCTATGACTAACCATGCACCATATCTTCCCTCAGGCAATCCATATTGTGTCCATGGACAACTCCCTGACGGACCATTTAAGCAGGCTACCTACCAGAATGCATGAATGGGCCCTAGACCAGACAATTTTTCTAGAACTCTGCCATCGATGGGGACAGCCCACATTAGACCTCTTTGCATCCCATCTGAATGCCAAATGCGACTGATATTGCTCCAGGGCAGGCAAAGATGCTTCCGCCCTCGGAGACGCCTTCCTCATACCGTGGTCGGGAGAACTAACTTACCTGTTTCCCCAAATACCACTGCTTCTCAGGATGGTAACCAGGATTATCCAGTACTAAATGAACGCAATCCTCATCACCCCATGGTGGCCACGACAGCCTTGGTTTGCCCACTTATCAGAAATAATGGAAGAAATATTCCACCTACCTCCAGTACCGTCCCTCCTCACAGAACAACAGGGCCCTTCTCCATCCGGATATCCGGTCCCTTCACCTGATGGCATAGAGGATAACCCCCAGTTTCATGCGGTCCTAGATCAGGCGCGGAAACTGTCCACCTCTTGCCTATACGAGAGTAAATGGGAAGCCTTTACTAAATTTGCCCAAACCGAAGGCATGATTTCAGTACCGGTACTTACCTTTCTGTTGCATCTCTTCAATCTTGGACTGGCTCACTCTCAAAGTCTACATTTCGGCAATTGTCGCCCACCAACCTCCTCGATCCCACTCCACCAGACTCTTCTCCAACCCTACACTGAAAAGATTTTTAAAAGGCCTCCAAAACATACGACCTCCCACACAGAACATTGTACCGCAGTGGTCCCTTCCACTCGTACTGGAAGCTCTTACCAAGCCACCATTTGAGCCAATGGCTACGTGTTCAGAGAAACCGCTTTCTCTTAAAACCGCCTTCCTTGTGGCCGTTACGTCGGCCAGAAGAGCGAGTGAACTCGCCGCACTGCGATCAGACCTTCCTTATCTTCAAATGCATCCTGACAAGGTCACCTTATACATGGACATCTCCTTCTTACTGAAAGTGATATCGGATTTTCACATTAACCAGCCCATTGTGCTTCCAACACTCCTCCCTTCTCCATCCACGCCGTTAGAGCGTAAACTTCCATTCTCTCGATGTCAGAAGAGCCCTTGCCTTCTACATGCATTGTACCAAACACATTAGATGCTCCCCACGTCTCCTCCTATGTTACCATGGACCACACAAAGGTGCTCCTGCTTCTTCACAATCAATATCCAAATGGTTCAGCTCATATGATTGTTCAGCTCATACAGCTGGCTTATCAGCTCACTCATAAGCCTGTACCGGACGGACTGAAAGCCTATTCTACCAGGGCGGTCTCCACTTCGACAGCCCTGTTCAAAGGTGTTCCGCTATAGAACATATGCAAGGCAGCTACCTGGGCCACCCCTCTGATGTTTGCCAGACACTATCACCTGGATGTCAGACCCAAAAATGATGCAGCGTTTGGACAGGCGATACTGTCATCCTTGATACCGTGATGGCCCTCCTTCCGGTAAGTACAGCTTGCTATTCACCCATTTGTGTGCATTCACAGAGACCACTACGAAGAAAGTTAGGTTACCTACCTGTAACTTTGGTTCTTCTCATGGTACTCTGTGAATTCACACATCCTTCCCTTCCTCCCCTCTGTCTGTTACGGTACTGTTCTGTGATACCATGTTTATCTACTTTTACACGGTAATGGTGGACTTAGGGAACTGAAAGGAAGATGGAGGAGGCGGAGCCTATATACCCTCTGGGGGGAGCAAATTGACTCTTTCTAAAGCTCTAGAATCTTCCAGACATCCTGCGCAGGCGCAGGATTAACCCGTTTGTGTGAATTCACAGAGTACCACTAGAAGAACCAAAGTTACAGGTAGGTAACCTAACTACCTTAGTAATCTTGCACATGATCATAGAATCATGAATTATAAGGGCATTGAGTCCAACTCCCTGCTCAGTGCAGGAATACAAATCAAAGGATTTGTTTACTGAATGTCTCATATTCATTCCCCCCTGTCCTCAGCTGAAAGGAGCTATTCTTTAATAGCAAGAGACCTCAGACAGCTTCAGTCATCAGAGAATGGAGTGAAATGGATCCACTGTTTATGATGTACCTTCATATGTTCAAATTGCTTGCTGCTTACTTTTCCAATAGGTTTTTAATGGTCACACTAAAACATATACTGCAGCATTTCAGTTTACAAACAACAGCAATTAATGAAAATAAAAATTTTGATTGCTTTCTATAGTTTTTTTTACAGAGAACTCTCCCCACCTTGTTTTTCCTTCTATTTCCAATGATTTCTTTAAAAAATATGCCAGTGAACGTTTAATGAAGTTCCCCCGCTCTACTGTATCAAACCATCCTTTTATTTTTCTGTTTCCAATGGATTTTTTGTTTTTAAAAATCTGCCACTGAAGGCTTAATGTATTATTGCTTTTTTTGTAATTATACTAATAAACGCTTCTGTCCATGACCTTGGAATTTAGAGTGCAGTAGGAAAGATTTATTGACAGATACCTTTGAAAGAAAAAAATGGGATTATTTCACAAGGTGTGAAGCACGTTTGCTTGCATACCACTTATCCCAGTTAGCTGAAAGCTTTTATGTATCTTTAAGATTTGATTCAAATATACTAGAGGGCTTCTTGTTAAATCCACTTTCCTGAGAGATCTTAGTTGGAGCACTGAATCAACTACAAAGTAACCATATTACCTTGAGATGTGTAGAAGGAATCAATAGACCTGTAAAGTTGTATAGAATTTTTTTTCTGATGTTCTAAACCCTATTTTTCCTGATAGCTTCAATATCAATGCATAGGACTTTTCTCTGGCTTCTGATATCCTATTCCCTCATACTTAGTCCTTTTTGTTGTTATTTTAAATGAGGGAGTTATACTTATCAGACTTATTCTGTGGATATCTCTATTAGCCTTAACCAACTTTTCCCATGATCTCCTTTTCCTTTTGAGTAAAACTTGAGTCTATGAAAGTTTATCCCCCTAGAAGTTATTATAAAGCCCATGCTGGATGGCTGTTCAAGTAGAAGTGAGAGTAGATGTCTGAAGTTGTATGAAACAATGAACAAAGCCTGTCCTCCCCCTCTTTGACCTTGCAGATTTAAATGGCTCATCATGATTTAGGCAGTGCATTGCATCATCATACACTGTCTTCTTTCCATTAATACTCCTGCACATTAATACTCGGCATCAATCCTTCACTTTCAAATATGTGCACCCAAACAGTAAGCAGAATCTCTCACCATTGTCCATGCTTACTGGGTTTCTGAGTTTTGAAGTCCCACAGCAGCTGAGAATCTGAATGAGAAAATCACTGCTGTGATAGTTGATCTATATGTCAGCACTGGTGTCCATAATGCCCTGTTTGAAAAAAAAATTCTTCTGTTGTTGTTGTTTAGTTAAGTCGTGTCCGACTCTTTGTGACCCCATGAACCAGAGCACGCCAGGCCCTCCTCTCTGCCACTGCCTCCCAGAGTTTGGTCAAATTCATGCTGGAAGCATAAATTCTTTGGCGGTCAGCCTTCTTTATGGTCCAGCTCTCACTTCCGTACATCGCTACTGGAAAAACCATAGCTTTCACTATGCAGACCTTTGTTGGCAAGGTGATGTCTCTGCTTTTTAAGATGTTGTCTAGATTTGTCATCACTCTCCTCCTAAGAAGCAGGCGTCTTTTAATTTCATGGCTGCTGTCGCCATCTGCAGTGTTCATGGAGCCCAAGAAAGTAAAATCAGTCACTACCGTCATATCTTCCCCTTCTGTTTGCCAGGAGGATGATGGGACCAGTGACCATGATGTTGAGTTTCAGACCATTTTTTGCAGTCTCCTCTTTCACCCTCATTAAGAGGTTCTTTAATTCCTCCTCACTTTCTGTCATCAGAGTGGTATCGTCTGCACATCTGAGGTTGTTGATATTTCTTCTGGCAATCTTAATTCCGGTTTGGGATTTCTCCAGTCCTGCCTTTCGTATTACGTATTCTGCATATAAGTGAAATAATAACAACTTCTGTTGTTACATGCTGTCAAATCACTTATATTTGCATTTCTGACTCAGGGAGACCCTATGAATTGGTGACCTATCATTAACAGCTCTACTCAGATCTTGTAAATTGCGTTCTTTTATTGAATCAGTCCATCTCATAGAATCATAGAAAAGTGAAGTTTGAAGGGGCCTACAAGGCCTACATTAGGGCCATGATGGTGCTGTGGGTTTAACTGCAGAAGACTCTGGGCTGCAAGGTCGGAAGACCAGCAGTTGTAAGATCAAATCCACGCGACAGAGTGAGCTCCCATCGCTTGTCCCAGATCCTGCCAACCTAGCAGTTCGAAAGCACGTAAAAATGTGAGTACATAAATAGGTACCACCACGGTGGGAAGGTAACAGCATTCCGAGTCTAGTCGCGCTGGCCTGAGTGCCTGTGACAGTACATAACATTTCTTGCCACTGTGCAGACAATCAGAAGCTGTGGGAAGAGAGATTCAGAGTCAGTGTCAGTGTGAGTGAATGTTCAGATGGACTTTGTGATCGTGTTTCTTCTTCTACTTCTGTTAATAAAACTGTTTTTTGTCAGTTAAAGTGACTTATATGTATTATCTCAGTGAATTTCATAACAATACATTTTGGCTGAGCCTCAGAATGGATTGCTAGCTAAATTTAAAACGTGAAAGAATTGATGATGTTAATGAGAGTGCATCCTGTTCAAAGCAAAATGAAGCTTATTCCAGTCATATTGAAAAGTGTAGCCATTATAGCAAAGAATATCTGTCAGTTGGCTTCACATGTACAAGTCCTGAAGATAAGCAACTACCACAGTGTGTGTTGTATTATGAGATATTGTCCAACAAGGCCATGAAACTGTCAAAACGGTGAAGACATCTCGTTACTAAACATAAAGAGCACACCACAAAGTACATTGATTTTTTTTTTCAAAAGGAGCATAAGCTTTGGGAAACTAAGAAAAAGGGGGGAAAAGACTGCAACTGGTTGTAACAATGAAAATGCAGTGAAGACCTCATTTGACGTTTCTCAACTAATAGCAAAAACTGGAAAACCGCACACTATAGCTGAAGAATGTCTATTACCTGCTGCAAAAATCAAGGTTACTGCATTGAACAAGGAGAACGTTGCCAAGGACCTTTCTTTAATACCTTTGTCAAATGCCACAGTTAAGAAGCAAATTGACAGTTTATCAGCCAGTATCAAGGAACAATTATCAGAAAGAATTGACATGTCCCCTTACTTTGCACTGCAGTTGGACAAAAGCACAGTCATAACAAAGCAATGTTACCATGATACATTAGATATGAGCATGGGATAAATGTTTTCAAAGACATACTGTTCATCTCGTTGGTACACACTACAGCTGAAGTATTTAACAACTTATTAAATCGTTTGACAGATTTTTCCTCATTAGTCAAATTAGCATATCTGCCAGATATCTTCACCCATTTAAATAAGCTTAACTTAAACCTTCAAGGTGAAAAGGTTACAAGTTTTGAAGTTGAAGACAAGATCAAAACAGTGATCAAAAAGCTGGAATTGTGGCACCATCACCTATTGAACTGAAACTAGTGAGACGTTTCCAAACCTCACAAATTTTCTTATATATTAGTTAATATAGAAAATCATCAGACTGCAATACCTACCTGAGGTTTGATAGCTTCCACCCTAGACCTTTGCGTCAGCATCTCCCCTATGATTAAATTTTGAGAATAAAAAGAAATTGCACCATGAGAGAGGACTGGGAGCAGGAACCCCAGATGCTGAAAGACCAGCGAAAAGACAGGGGATATCCAGATAAGGTTATAGAAAATAAACTTGCTAAGGCCACCAGGATGAGGTGCAGCAATCTCCATTTTTATTGTCTTAAGTAATTTTTATCTATAATAATTTCTATTGGTTCAAAATTGGAAAAGGAGTACGACAAGGCTGTATATTGTCGCCCTGCTTATTTAACTTATATGCAGAATACATCATGTGAAAGGCAGGACTGGATGAATCCCAAGGCAGAATTAAGATTGCCGGGAGAAATATCAACAACCTCAGATATGCAAATGATACCACTCTGATGGCAGAAAGTGAGGAGGAATTAAGGAAACTCTTAATGAGGGTGAAAGAGGAGAGTGCAAAAAAACGGTCTGAAACTCAACATAAAAAAACCAAGATCATGGCCACTGGTCCCATCACCTCCTAGCAAATAGATGGGGAAGATATAGAGGCAGTGACAGATTTTACTTTCTTGGGCTCCATGATCACCGCAGATGGTGACAGCAGTGATGAGATTAAAAGACGCCTGCTTCTTGGGAGGAAAGTGATGACAAATCTAGACAGCATCTTAAAAAGCAGAGACATCACCTTGCCAACAAAGGTCCGAATAGTGAAAGCTATGGTTTTTCCAGTAGCGATGTATGGAAGTGAGAGCTGGACCATAAATAAAGAAGGCTGACCGCCGAAGAATTGATACTTTTGAATTGTGCTGCTGGAGGAGACGCTTGAGAGTCCCCTGGACTGCAAGGAGAACAAACCTATCCATTTTGAAGGAAATCACCGCTGAGTGCTCACTGGAAGGACAGATCCTGAAGCTGAGGCTCCAATACTTTGGCCATCTCATGAGAAGAGAAGACTCCCTGGAAAAGACCCTGATGTTGGAAAAGTGTGAAGGCAAGAGGAGAAGGGGACAACAGAGGACAAGATGGTTGGACAATGTCATCGAAGCTACCAACATGAATTTGACCCAGCTCTGGGAGGCAGTGGAAGACAGGAGGGCCTGGCGTGCTCTGGTCCATGGGGTCATGAAAAGTCGGACACGACTTAATGACTGAACAACCACAATCATTTAGGCTTCGTTTTTCTTCCTCTATTACCTTTTTTTTTTTTGGTA
Organism: Pogona vitticeps; assembly: GCF_051106095.1. Classification (NCBI taxonomy): domain Eukaryota; kingdom Metazoa; phylum Chordata; class Lepidosauria; order Squamata; family Agamidae; genus Pogona; species Pogona vitticeps. Next base: position 222,787,688 of record NC_135784.1, on the reverse strand, counting down.
AATATAATCTGCCCACATCAATTTTGATGTAGTGTATGATGCATTTGCATTTGTTTTCATGTTTTATTCAGTTCTTCTAATTCATTTTGGGTCCAATCTGTTATTCCTGCAGGGTATCTAATTCCTGGGACTGCGAACGTGTTTATGGCTTTGCTTGTATTTCTCAATTTAATTTTGATTTTAAGATTTTCTGCTTTCTTTTGATATGTCATGTTCTTTACCTTTTGTTTCTTTTCATATATTTTTGTCATGTTCTTTACCATTTGTTCGCAGGATGTTGCCTGCTTCTAGTATTCCAAGGTATTTATAATTTTCTTCACTTGATTTTATATTGCCATCTTTAACCCTATTCAATCTAGTTTTTGGAACTTCCCATGGTGTATAGACAGAACTGCACATTTGTCAATTCCAAATTTCATTTGGATATCTTCACTAAATATTTGCATTGTGTTTAGCACTGATTCTATCTCTGTGGAACTTTTGGCATAGAGTTTTAGGTCATCCATATACAGAAGATGATTGATTTTTCCAGCATTTTCTGAAATATGGTAGCCCAATCCAGTTTTATTTAAAATTATTGACATGGGGATTAGTGAGATGTTAAACAGCAGTGGTGACAATGGATTCCCCTGAAATATTCCTCTTTTGATGCTAACTTCCCCAATTTCTTCACTATGGGCAATTATTATTATTATTATTATTATTATTATTATTATTATTATTATTATTATTATTATTATTATTATTATTATTATTATTATTATTATTATTATTATTGATTGATTGATTGATTGATTTGATTTGATTTGATTTGATTTGATTTGATTTGATTTGATTTGATTTGATTTATACTCTGCCTATCTGGACCACCGGACCACTCTAGGCGGCTTCCGATATAAAATCAGACAATAAAAACACAAACAAATACATAATAATACAACAGCAACTACAATAAGATAAAGAATAAGGAAAAATAAGAAAAGGAAAATCAAGAATTGGCTGGAGGGAAGGCCTGAATGAACAATCATGTTTTTAATTGGGTTTTAAAGATGCCCAGCATAGGGGCCGCATGAATCTCTGGAGGAAGATTGTTCCAGAGGCGAGGAGCCACTGCCGAGAAGGCCCGGTTTCGTGTCTTCTCCTTCTGGGCCTCTCTCGGCGTCAGGCTCCTCAGCCTCACCTCCTGACTTGCAAGGGTGATCTGGGTAGACCTTCGTGGTAGCAGGCGTTCCGCCAAATATCGAGGTCCTAAACCATTTAGGGCTTTGTAAGTAAGCATTAAAACTTTGAAGTTGATGCGGAAACAGATGGGCAGCCAATGCAATGTGGCCAGCGTTGAAGAAATGTGGTGGTATTTTCTCACTCCGGTAAGGCGTCTGGCCGCCGCATTCTGCACCACTTGAAGTTTCCGCATCAGCCTCAAAGGCTGCCCCACGTAGAGCGCGTTACAGTGGTCTAATCTTGAGATTACGAGCGCATGCACCAAGGTGGTAAGCGCCCCCGTGTCGAGATAGGGTCGCAGCCGGGCAATCTGCCAAAGATGGAAAAAGGCAGTGCGGACTGCTGATGCCACCTGTGTTTCCATGGTGAGCGTCGGGTCTAAATGTATGCCCAGGCTGCGGACTCCACTCTTCGTGGCCAAGGTGACCCCCCTGAATGTGAGAGAGTCACCCAAGCCACCTAACCACGGGGGCACCCACCCTCAGAACTTCCGTCTTATCTGGGTTCAGCCTCAGCCCGTTCTCCTGCATCCATTGCAGTACGGTCCCCAGGCAGTGCTGAAGGGACAGGACAGCATCACCTGCAGTTGGTGAAAAGGAGATATAGAGCTGGGTGTCATTAGCATATTGATGACACGAAGCCCCACATCCCCTGATGACCCCACCCAACGGCCTCATATAGATGTTAAACAGCATTGGGGAGATAATCGACCCCTGTGGAACCCCACAATTGAGACTCCACGGGGCCGAGACACTCTCCCCAAGCTGTACTCTCTGGGGACGGTCCCCCAAGAAGGAACAGACCCAGGCAAGTGCCGAGCCACCAGTTCCCAACTCAGAGAGCCTCCCCAGGAGGATACCGTGGTCGACGGTATCAAAGGCCACCGAGATGTCGAGGAGGACCAGCAGAGACATTTTGCCCCTGTCGGCCTCCCTCAACAGGTCATCGTACAGGGCGACCAATGCCGTCTCTGTACCATGGCACGGCCTGAAGCCCGACTGAAACAGATCATGGGCATCTGTTTCATCCAAGTGAGCCTGGAGCGGATCAGCCACCACCCTCTCAACCACTTTGCTCATGAAAGAAACATTGGCGACGGGCCTATAATTGCCAATTTCATCCATTGCCAAACTAGGTTTCTTTCTTATGGGCCTAATGAGTGTCTCCTTGAGGGCAAATGGAAATCTGCCCTTAAGGAAAGACCCATTTATTATTACTGTGGCCCATTCTGTTGTTATCGGCCTGGCTGTTTTGATTAGCCAGGCCGGGCAAGGATCAAGAGAGGAGGTGGTGGCTCGACAGCGATCAAGCACCCTGGCCACAGAATCAGGCGTTACAGGCTGAAAGGAATCGAAAGTCACTGGGCAAGATGGAGCACAGGACATCTCAGCTTGACTCACTGTATTTAAAAAAGGAGAGAGGTCCCGGCGGATGGCCTCCACTTTAGATTTAAAGAAGGCTGCAAACTGGTCAGGTGAAAAACTAGGGGGAGGCCTATCACCTGAACCAGGTCCGGATAGGTGGCGCACTACACGGAATAATTCCGCTTGCTGGTTGGACGCTTTGCTTATCTGCAATTGTGACAGTTTTCAATTTTTCCATGCTTTTCTTGAGGAACTTCTGAATGTTTTTACACATCCCAAACATTTTTGGGCAGGTGTTAATCCAGCTATGTGGCAATGAGCCAAATGCCTTTTTATAGTCTATCTAGGCCACGTTAAGGTGTTGGCTTTTTTTTTTTTTTTTGTCTTTTGCATTCTTCAGTATCATTTTATCAATAAACAGATGATCTTTTGTGCCTCATTTTAAACTCCCCTTTCTATTCAGTTGGGTATACGGAGTTTTCCGTTAAGTATTTATATATTGATCTTGCAAGTACTCCTGTGAGGAGCTTGAATATTGCTGGAAGGAATGTAATTGGTTGGTAATTACTAGGTTCATTGCCTTTTTGATGATCTTTTATTATCAGAAATGTGCAGCCTGTTGTCATCCAGTCTTCAGTTGTAGAATTTCTAAATAAGTGATTAAATTGCACTGCTATACATTGATGGAGAACATTGCCAGTGTGGACCCTTGGATTGAGGGAAACAAACAGGGACACGGGGTGTACGTCACAGTTAGCTCTTACATAGGTGTTACCCATCAATTTTAATTGTATTAAAATCAATAAAGTCCAGATGGTACATTTTTTTACAAAAGGTATTATTGGTTTACTGAACTTTTTTTTTAGTTAGATGTTGTGTAAAAGGTGAAACTTTAGTATTTTGTAAAGGTTTTAGAGAAGGTGTTTCCTTTGAATGAATAGGGAACTCCCAGTTTTGCTAGAAAACTTGTTATCTACTTTTCAATGGCTAATTGGGACAGAAAAGTATTGCAGTAATACCAATTATGATTTTAGTTGTTTTTCTTTTGTTTTTTAAACATTTAACAGATAGTGTTTATGGTGAAAGTAAATTACCAACAGAAGTAGAATGTGATTCAATTTTGTTTGAAGCTGAAGGGATAGTGCTAAGCTGCCTCATAGCTGCCTCACTAGTTTTCAGGAAGGTATCTTCTTGTAAGGGTTGCTTTGATTTTTTTCCCCATAGTTTATCTTACTACCACTGTTTGGAAAAGTAATGTAAAGTAATTATAGTATCACTTAAAGGCCCTATGAACATATGATACTTACTTCAGGATATATTAGCGAATGCTTTTGACTGGTACCAGGGCTTATGAGGAAAGGCTGAAAGAACTGGGCATGTTTAGCCTTGAGAAAAGAAGCCTGGGGGTGATATGATAGCATTTTTCAAATATTTGAAAGGCTGTCTTACAGAAGAGGGGCAAGATCTGTCCTTGATCATCCCAGAGTAGAGGACACGCAACAGTGGGCTTAAGTTAAAAGAAGCCAGAATCCGTTTGAATATCAGGAAAAATGTCCTAAGTGTTAGAGCAGTACAACAGTGGAACCAGTTACCTTGGGAGTTGGTGAGTGCTCCAACACTGGAGGCATTCAAGAAAAACTTAGATGAGCACCTGGCAGATATACTTTGATTGTATTCCTGCGTTGAACAGGGGGTTGGACCTGATGGCCTTGTAGGCCCCTTCCAACTTCACTTTTCTATAGTTCATATGTTTCACTCAAGCTTAGAAAATGCTTTTTAAGATTACATTTCTTGGCCTATATCCTTTGGGGAATTTACACTTGTGTAAATTAATTGTGTGAATTATGGTGGTGAATTGCAACTAATTCATAAATTGCTGCTTGGATTCTTGCTTCTGTTTCATGTTGTACAATTGGCACACAATCATGAACGGAAACAATAACTTGTTAGTTAGTGGCTGTGGCGGAATGCCCATATCATATGGAGCTCGTGTACAGGAGCCTATGATAGGACAGGAGGGGCGGAGTTAGAGTGAGAGTTCGACAGCTAGAGGAATTGAGAGTGGAGGGTATTGTATTGAGAGCCCTAGAGCTAGGCCTGCATCTCCCTTCAACGACGGCATGGGCTCTTACTTTCAAATTCTGCTGCGCCTCTTTTTAAAAATAAACCCAGATGCTCTCCTTGTTCACCTTCTCAAAGATCCTTACCAATCCGCATGGTTTACACAATGTGAATCCAAACTCGTGACCATTGGCCTATCCTCAAATTCTCTATTTAACAGTAATTTTAATCAAGCACTTTCCCTTATCAAGGAGAGACTATGGGAGTCTGAGTATCTTCAGTTAGTTTCCAACATGAATCAGACATGCTCCCCAATTCATTTCAGTATCTTTCCCTCCTTTGGTTATGGATATTCTTATTTCCAGTCCTTGGTGAACCCCTCTATCAGGAGGGCCTTTATGTTAGCCCGGCTGAACATTTTCCCTTCTGAGGTGCTTAAAGGACAATATGCCCTGGTACCTTTTGAACAAAGAATCTGCAATTTCTGTGGTTTAGAACCAGACTCAGTCACACACATCCTCTGTTACTGCCCTGAGTTTAAAGATATGCGTGCTTGTCTTTTAGGTTCAATTATTTCACATTTTTCTGGCCCTCCTCAGTTTCTCACAGGTTTCCTCCCTTATGACTATTCACAAAAATAATCGCCTTAGTAGCCAAGTTTCTTGCAAAGGTTCTCTCCTCCCAGGTCTCTAAAAATTAACCAGACTACCCCAAAGTATCCCCTATTGCGTTTCTTGTTGTATTTTTTAGCCGTATAACTATTATGTGTATCTCTATTTACTATTTCTCAAGTGTATGTTTTTAATTTTCCTATGCCAATAAAGGTTACCAAATTGAATTGATTGAATTGAGAGAGTTAAGACAGAGATTGGAGTGTTAAAGAGAATAGGAAAAAGTTAGAAGGAACAGCGTCTAGATAGTCAAAGAGTATTGTTGAAGTGGTTATTGTGAATAAGTATATGCAAGCAAACGCGTAATCAAACCCGAGTACTTTAACGAGAAATCTTAAACAGAAATAAAAGGACATCTGTGATTTACCAAATAAACAATCAATAAACCTGTTGTATTAGCAGCACACGTCTGAGATACATATATTTGATATAGTGTGGACTAGATCCACTGGTGGCAATGTAAAAAGAGTAAACAATCCAGAAGGTGGACCTGAGTATTTGGGGAGAACAAACAGGGGGCACTGAGTGGATGTGACAGTGGCAATCCACCAGCAAGATTTATACAATTATACTTATGCTGGCATAAAACCCTATTAGTATTTTGTGTTATTTACAAAAATAGGTAAGAGAGAATGTCCCAGTTCTGGGGCACCCTACCACCTGGTTCCTTTTTGGCAGAGTGAATCAGCTGTGTAGAGTAACAGTAGAAGTAAAGTATTCGGTTCTTGCTCTAGCTGGCAATGTTGCCATGAGTTTGCCTTCTGTGGAAAGCAAAGCCAGCCAGATAAAGCATCCAGCACTACCTTGTACAAAAAATAGGCAGTGGTGCGAAGTGAGGTATTGGGGGCAAAGGGAGGAACTCAATGAAAGATGGGATGCAAGGAAAAGAAGAATGGTTGAAAATTGTGGTAAGGTGCGGGGGAAAGGAATAAAAGCAAAAGAGCAGAATGGGTGGCAGTAATGATTTGGGTAGTACAGTGGACCCTTGACTTACAGACGGCTTGACTTACAGACTTTTTGAGTTACAGACTTCTCTAGCCGCAAAATTTAGGTTTGACTTGCAGACTGAGATTTGACTTACAGACCAGAAAAAAACCAAAATGGAACAAAAACGGCCTATTACGGGATTAATCGGTTTTCAATGCACTGTAGGTCAATGGAGACTTGACTTACAGACTTTTTGACTTGAGAACCGCCTTCCAATACGGATTAAGTTCTCAAGTCAAGACCCCACTGTAGTGGCAGGATAAGCTCCACTAAGATTTCTGCTTCAAAAAGTAACAAAAATATGAGCAATTTTTTTAAAACACACAAACACACACTTTCCCTCATGTTACTTCTTAAATGTAATGACATTATTACCTCACTGCCAACATTGATTGTAACCTGTTAATTCCTAAATTTAATCTCAGTTCAGTTGATATAAATGCAGACTACATTTTGGTGTGTTTCAAATGAAAATTTTCTTACTAATCTAGGCTAGAGTGAAATGGGGAGTGTATTATTATGCCAAGCCCCAGCTTCTGGTTTTCTTTGGTTTTTCCTCAATATGTAGTCTTAAGGATTCAATAATAAGCACTGTGCGCCATCAAGTTATTTCTGACATATGGCTATCCTTTTCTAGGTTTGTTTACACTTAAAATACTCAGAAGTGGTTTAACATTCCCTTTTTCTAGGGTTGCTCTGTGCCCATATAGCTTGCTCAAGGCCATGCAGGTTGACTCTCCTCCTGCAAGGCATAGAGGGAAATTGAACCTTCAACATCTGGCTTTGGAGCCTAGTGCTCCAGCTCATTCAGGTACACTCTAAACGTTTTGATACCCACAGCTGTAAATTACATGGCACTCCCTGTATGAATTATTTTCTCTATAGCTTACATTGCAATATCCTGTGGGAATCAACAGAAGAACCCATTGTCTCTAATGTTGGGGCATCATGAGGAGACATAATGAAACTTACATGCAGACATCAGGAGGTGCTTGAAGCTTTATCAACACACACTGTGGTGCTTTGTTTATATATTTTTTTCTTATATGACATTTAGTCTGTTACATGCTGTGTGATAAGTGATGAGAATCTTCTTGATTTGTGCCGTATTATCCCTCATACTTTGCTTTGGGGCAAATTTCTTTTTAGGGTTTCTTGATGGAAACATATCTTACATGCAAGAAAACAGGCTGCAAATATTTGAAAATAATACTGTTGTGAGGGCTATGTGGCAATTTGAATGGATGAACTATCAAATACACCTAAAGATAAAATAATTGGGTTTAGGTAATTAAAATGTGTCTTAAAGCTCTTTGCACTTCGGAATAAACACACATCTATACAATAGTACATGCAGGTAGGATGTGCTTTTTTGTTTTTATTTCACTTTGCATTTGCTATTTTACTGTTCTTACTCAGCTTTAACTTTCCAACAAGTCGGATTTGTCTTTTGCAATGTTTCAAGATACATGCCCTATCAGTCTTTGAAATTTTCTTATTTTTGTAAATATTAAGGCCCAGGGAGCAAAATAAAGGGCTATATTGTGGATTAAGTGAAATATCTCAAGGCTGCGCTTTTCTGATAACTGAACCTGAGGTGACCTTTCTCAGACACAATTACAGAGCTGTATGTTTTTCCTTTAATTTCATCAGGGGTTTAATTAGTATACAAATAAAACTTCTCTTATCTTCCTTTCTACCTAATTGGCTTGTCTTCGCTTATATATGAAGCATGTGAATGTGGGCTGTAATTAGGGTGACCGTGTTAACCTTTTTTTCTCAAATGTACTCCTGCTGAAAGGCCTCAAGGCCTAAAAACAGTGATTTGGATTATTGCTCTGCAATCACTGTGGTTTTCCCATAGGCTTTCTCATGAGCAGAAGGGCTTTGGGTGCTGCCGGTTCCCACTGCTTAACAGGGATCTTCATTCTTCTGCCTTCTAAATGTTTATTGATTATCTCACTGTTCCACACTCAGCCTCCAACAACTTAATATCAGGTGACAGTCAGGAGAGTTCTCCAAGTAATTAGAGTTGAGCATTAGGGGAACAATTAGGACCAGAGTTATTAAACTTGTTTTATCCTATTCTCTCCTGAACAGTTTCTTGGATATCAGAACATCACACTTTTACAATCTACCCTGGTTGAGAAATTAGTGGCTAACCTGCTGCTTATCATTGTTGCCTTGTTGCCTTGAGGCACACCCTCTTGATTTCAGTCATTCAGCTGGAAATATTTGAGTCCGTACAGTTTATCAGGGGTTTTAATTAGATCAGTCTGAAGAAATGGGCAGTGTAGGGTGGTGGAGGAAGAAGGGCTTGGTAGCTGAAAGTATATTATTTTAAAGCAGTTCAGACTACAGTTCAACAATTTCAGAGGTTTATCTTTAATCCACAAAGTCTAGGATTTAAGGCAGACATGAAACTTCCACGATGCTACATAGTGTGGTATGTATGGCAAGGAAATGTCCACCACCTGTAAATTTTTCTTCACCTCTTCTACAACACAAAGATTTTCGGATGTTATTATCTTTTTGCTTTATTTTTTAAAATGATGTGCATTGATGAGATTAATTCAGAGGAGACTAATCTTTTTAAAAATCTTTCTAAAAAGCACAGAATTCTCTTCATTATGTGCCACCAAAAAGGATTTTGAACTGGGTGCAATGATAGCAAAAGTTTATTCTGTTTGCTCAGCTGTTTATTTCAGGAGCTCTTCAGCAATGCAGAACACTGAACTGGTTTGCTTGTAGTACTAAACCATGGCTTAGTGTTCTACAAGTTAGTTTTGGGTTCATATATTCCATATAGTTTGTGCTTGCTCTCTAACTAGGACTGCAAACCATGATTTGATTCTGCTTTCTAGTTCTGATTTAGAGGGGTAGTAGAATCTAGCATTTGCCAGTTTGGATCTAATGGCAACCAAAACAGGAAGTGACAATGTGTGGGTCTGAGTGAATTAGAAGGGAGAAGAGGTAAGGAAAATGCAAAACCACAGTATGATTTCAGCCTGTGATAGTGGCTAGAGATGGTGGACAAGGAGCATGGAAGATATTTCACCTGCAGCTTCTTTGCTTAAGACCTTGCTCTTCACATGTATGCACTGCAAGTAGAGGGTGATTGACTTGCTGTGACCATAAGATGATGCATATCTTTATGAAATAATCCTACGCATCATAAAAGGGATGGTGGTGGGTCTTCTGCTAAGAAAACTTGCCTGGGTTCAGTTGCCTGGTTACTAATAGCCCCTTTTTGGGCAAAATGCTCAAGCAGGTGGTTCCTGTAGAATTCCAGGTGTTTTTGGATGCAATTTAATATTTAAAACTCTCCCAGTTCTCTTGGATCTTGGAGTGATGTTTAATGTCAGCCATAGAGTCTTTCTGGATAGGCTGTCTGTTCTTGGAGTTGGAGGCACACAAATCAGCTTAGGTGGGTGCATTGGCTTCATCCTCTGCTCTTGTCATGCCTTCCAAGATTCAGTCCTTCTCAGAAGAGGACCAGGAGGGTCCAGATCAGCCAGTGGAGGCAGGGCAGGTACAGCAGCAAAAGGAGGGCTAATGAAATATGCAGCTGCCCAGAGAAAACTCATGTCTTCAGGTGCTGGAAACCAGATGCATAGTCAGCTAGTGCCATCTGTGGAGGTCTCCAACACCTGTGATTGGTGTAGCTGCAGTTGTGGTAGAGAGGCGCTGGAGTGAAGAACTATAAAATGCCTTCCCAGTCAAATCTGCTTTGCTGGAAATAACAAGGATTATTCATGGCGCTCCTGGTTCCAGACATCTTTGCTTTTGAGTCATTGAGCCGTGATCTGGCTTGTCTTTGACCCTGTCCATTTTTCACTCTCCCATAAGTGACTGCCTTTTGGTTTTTGTACTTGATTTTGATTCTTCAACTACTCTCTCTGAGGGACATGTAAACGCTCAGCCTTTTCAACATTTCTGTTTTTCAAGCTATAAGTGGCCTTGAATAGCATTGTTGGCAGTCCACTTGGCTAATTTTAACTGGTCTAGAACTAGCCTGGCTACAGTAGCCCATACTCTGGTAACACCTGAGATTGACTACTGTAGTGTATTTTACGCAAGACTGTCTTTGTAGACTGGGGTGTCCAACTTTGGTAAGACCAGGAGATAATTTCTCTGCTTCTATGATCATCCATGGGCTGTAGAGAGGCCAGAAATGCCAATAATAAAAATAAAAAATAAAAATAAAATAAGCAGCAATAAAGTTGAAATAGCTAGAAGTCTATTATCAGTTTTGAAAAATGAGTAATTTGTGTGTGTTCAGTGGTGTTCAGTGGTGCAGGGAGCAATCTATTTAAAAAGTGAGGTTTTTAGGAGGAACAGCTCGCTGTCTTCTGGGACTTGGCTTTTTTTTTAGACAGAAGTCTATGGGTGCAAAAATAGGCTTGAATAGGCCCACTTTGTTCACACAATTGTAGATAGTTAACAAACTTCATTTGGTTATAACAAACACCAACCAGGCTGTGATGGTCTGACTTTGATGGGCTGGTTGAGGAAACACATTATGGCAGCATTGAAAGAGCTGCACTTGCTTTATCTGTGTTTCTAAGTAGTATTCAAAGAACAGGTACTTTCGTTAAAGCTTCAAATAGCTTTGCATCCAAGTATTGGAAGTACTGTATCTCCATTTTCAGCTCACTTAAACAGTGAAAAAATATTTTGAAGCTCTCCTTCAGCCTCCTCCTGAGATAATGAAAGCAGCGATCACCTGCCTTTCTCAGTATTTCTACCCTGCCTGTAGAATTTCCTCCTAATAAATCCTGACACAGAAAGTATTTCCATTGCTTGGGTTTTACTTGGTTCTTACTTTTACTTCCTCAGCTTTAGAATGTATCATAATGTATTGAGACTTTTAGAAAAATTGCACACTTGAATTATACACACCTTCTTTTTATTTTATTATATTTGTATTGTATTTTTCCCCTGATTCTGTAAATCATCCCAAAAGGAACTTTGAAGAATTTTTATTTTTAAATACATAAATATTTGAGCGACAATGAATAATATACCCAGATGGCCCCTTCATGCAAAACTCAGTTTAGTGATTTACTAATCCAGTACAGTTGCATTGACCTACATAGATAACCGTAGGAGCAGGTATAGCTCAGTAGTAGAGCATATACAGTGTCTTCTACATACTGTAGAACATCCCAGTTTCAATCTCTAGGTAGAATGAGGAAAGAGACCTGCCCAGAACCTGGCAGCCCTGCTGCCACTTATTCTTGGCTGAGCTTGAAGGATCAGTGATCAGGCATAGTATGTTTGTTTTGGTGTATCTTCATAGGCAGGCAAATATTTTTTATTTTACTTATTCTGTTTATTTATATATTTCCTTTCCCCCCATAGGTGTGTTATTATTAATAGAACATCTTCTACGTCTTGGCTCAGTTTTGTGCCACACCAGGTTTAATAGGATTTCTTTGGGGTGTATTTCATAGAAAAAGGAAGATTGTGTTGGCAATTAACTTTCAATACTTATTGATAATGGCATCCAAAGAGGTAACAGAGGTAGGCTCTTTAAGCATTACCTATCTGTTTGAAACAACAACTTAGCATGCTGTATTTACCTGTTCACCACTGATGTGCAGTTCAAGCATGCCAACATCTAATTAAAGAAGAATACCTGTACAGATGATCATACTTTTTTTTTTTGCCTTCTCTTGACTCCCCTTTGCATGATCAGCGGTGCAACTGGCCATAAACGTAATTTTACAACCAGTGCAAGATATGGTAGGTGAATTTAAGCCTGAAGGAGGGTGGAGAATGCTCACATGATCAACACCATATCATTAGACAACATCATTTCTGTTCATTAAGCTCTGTACATGGTAGCTACAGTGGGGTCTCTACTTAAGAACTTAATCCGTATTGGAAGGTGGTTCTCAAGTTGAAAAGTTCTTATGTTGAATCTGCATTTCCCATAGGAATGCATTGAAAACCATTTAATCCGTATCTGCTCTTTTCCGTCCATAGAAACTACAGTGGAACCTCTACTTAAGAACTTAATCCGTTTTGGAATGGTGTTCTTAAGTTGAAACGTTCTTAAGTTGAAGCAAAATTTCCCATAGGAATGGACTGAAAACCAATTAATCCGTTCTGGATGTTTTTTGTTATGTAGAGGTGCGCTCGTACATTGAAGCATTAGTTCCCATAGGAACTAATGCAAAGCTGGTTAATATGTACTCTACCACTAGGGGGAGATTTTTTTTTTTAACCTAAGATGACCTAAGGTTAAAAAAAGAGCAGGAAAGGTTTTTTTTCCTGTTCTTATCTTGGATTTCTGTTCTCAAGTAGAAGCAAAATTTAGCAAATGGAGCTGTTCTTAAGTTGGATTGTTCTTAAGTAGGGACGTTCTTAAGTAGAGACCCCACTGTATTGGAAAAACTACCAGTCTCACAGCTCTTTGTAGTTTCCGTAGGGCTTGGCAAGTTCTAATTTCCTTTTGCAGTGACTGCAGAAAAGAATATGCTGGGCCTCAGATATGTTTGTTGAAACTCTTCTAGGGACTTTTTTTTCTTTTGCTAGGGGTGCCAGAATTCTGCCTGGGTGAATTCCTGGTAGTTGTAATAAAAAAAAAAATCCAAGCCTTCACTTTAGCCTGTTGAGAGCTAATTTCTCTGTACATTCCCAAAAGGGACTTTCATATCTTAAGATATGTGCCAGAGTTTCTATGTACAGCTATATGTAGGCAAAGAATCTCAGAATCAAACTCAGTGCCATTCTATATCCCCTCCTCCTGCCCGCAGCATAACGGCACATAAAGATCACATTATGAACATTGTATAAAATGTGCTGGAAAATCATTCTTTTACTATTCTCTCCCCCCCCCCCCAATACTACTACCAACACAAGCAATTTCCTATCCTTTTGTCATCAAAATCAGCACAGACCATCTGCAAAAAGATATATACTGTTAATGTTATTAGATCTGTTGAGATATTTTCTGATTTTAACTATCAAATCTACTTCCTGCCCCAACCCCAATTTCTGCTTATATGCAATTTGCCCAATTTACCATTAGCACAAAGCTGTAACTACAGCTCTGTAAGAACTCAGAGGTTGTTCTGCATGGATCACTTGAATTTTCATGACACGGGTTGAGTGTACTTGTTCAGCATGTTCAACTTATTTTCCAGGTTTCTGTATCTCAATGTTTCACATCCTCTGGTGGAAGATGTTAGGTAAAGATGCAAAAGGTTCTGTAGATATTTAAAATCCTTGGCTCCATCGTGCAGGTCATAAGAGTTTAAGCTGTGAATTGAGAACTGATCTTAGCAAATCATTAATTTTTGAAAATGTTACCTAGGAGCAAACAGTGTTAAGGTACAATTGTAGTCTGTTTATGAATGGTGTAATATTTTACCTTCTGGAGAATTGTGTGTATTCCATCCATTTAATTTTCTATGTGAAGCATTTAAAACTAGAGTATAGATTAGGAACCCTCTCTGAAGAGGCAGAAACCATGCAAGAAATTCTGAAATTCAGAAGTTATTTGATCGAATTGAAACACATGATTGTTTGCAAGTTTGATGTCATTGTTAGTGTATTGAATACACTATAACAATGACATATAACAAATAAGAACTCTAAGATGAATTGTTGTTTTTCCATTGTGTTTCTTCTGGTCTTCTCCCTTCTGGGTAGTAATTTATAATACTTTTTAATTCCTTCCATGATTTCAAATGCTTTCGATTTTTTCCCCCCTGTGGGAGGGTCCTTTTGTGCTCATGTCCTGCTTGTGGGCTTCCCATAGGCATGTTGCTGGCCGTGGCAGGAGCTTACAATGCTGGACTGCATCATCCTTTTATTTGATCCAATGTAGCTTGGATGTTCTCATCTTGCACATCTCGAATTCTTCATCTTAAAGTGTTTATGTTTTAAGTACTGTAAGTCACAGGATAACTTACTTCTGGCATAACACCTGTGGCATCCATGATGACCGTTAAGGTCAGGGTGGTTTTGTTTGTTTGTTTGTTTTTTCTGCAAGGGTTGTAAATGTACAATACACAGGATGTGTTTAAGAAAGGTAAATATGTACTATTTGTATTAGAAAATAGCCTCAGTCTATTTCACAGTCAGTCTGTATTTCTCTTTGTTTAATAGCCTATGGCATAAATTGAAGTTAATTATCGGAGCTGACAAGTAACTCTGTTTTCTGTCTGCTCTCAGAGTCTCTCCGAGGCAAAGATGGAGCTGAGAAGAAAAGATCAATCTCTGCGTCAGCTCAATAGACATCTTACCCAGCTGGAGCAGGACAAGCGTCGACTGGAAGTGAGCATCCGTGATGCAGAGAGTGCCCTCCGCATGGCAGCAAAGTGAGCACTGGGGCCTTGGGGAGATCACTTGAAACAGACAAAAGATCAATTCTTACTTTCATGCAAAGGGTTTTAGTCCTGGATAATGCAGTGCTTGAAAACAAAAGTACAGCTGCCTCCCTTTGAAATGTTAGTGAAAGATCCTCTTAAAGAAAGCGAACTTAGTTCAACATACTAATGGCCCATTTCAATCATCTTGGAGTCCACGGAGGGGCAGGCTTTAGCACAAGCAGCACACCTTCTCCTACTGTGTAGGTGCTTGAGCTCCTAGCTAACAGGCTCAGGTTGAGTGAGCCCTTCCTAGAAAAATGTCCTTGATAGAGTACAGGTGGTAGATTAGGGCAGGAGATAGCTAAGCAGATTTCACTGCAAACATATTACAGATTTCCAAAAGCAGGGAAATAAAGTACAACAAAAGTGTAGTCATACGTGTCTGTGCAGAGCTTGGAAAGGTTACTCTTTTGGACTATAATGCCCAGAGTGCTTCATCTATGCTCATATTCTCACCTCCTCTCTGAAGTGATCAGCTGTGGGGAGAGGCAGGGAAACACCAGCGGGACTATGTCTGTGATTGGCACCACAACGCCACTAGTGCCAGGCACATGCATGCAGAGGAATCCAGTAAGTGCAATGGGCTGGTACGGTGGGTGGGGAAGGACCACCTGGACACCAATGCCAGCAGGCTTCGTATTTGTATCCCTAGGGAAACAAATATGAAGCTCCTCTGTCTAATATTGACCAATAGCTAAGAATGGTAGGAGAGGGAAAAAGCACAGAAGCAAAAATACTTGACACCACGTTGCCTTGCTAAAATCAATAGCAATAGGTCCTGGATGTAGACAATGTCACTTGTGCACCAATACATACAGCATCTGTCTTATGTCAATCTGTGTGACCTTCTCCATCCCGTCCTCTATGTAGTGCTGCATCAACCCAGACTGCATATGCAGAGGGGGAAATGACGACAACACTTTTCATGCCTCCACCTGCTGGCACATAGACAAACTAACCTATGCATTGTCAGGCGCCCTCCCCAGAGCACAAGATTGCTTCAAGCCCATGTAGAGAGGAATAGACAGAATGTCATTTGCCTTTACAACATATAGCAGAGGAAACAAAGTTAACGAATTCCAAAGGTGAAATGTGGTGTTGTTCCATAGCTGTGAATTGTAGGCTGTACACAGAAGAAAGTGACTGTGGACACACAAAACATGCAATATGACAGAGAAAGAAGAAGAAGATGAGTATCCTCCAAAAGCTTTCTAGGGATAGCTGTGCTTCTATTTCCTTACTAAATTTAAGTATTGTCATTTCCTCCAGGTAGCTGAGAATGGTTTTACAAGCATTTATTCCGGGTTTTTATTTTAATTTTTTAATTTTTATTATTTGGCATAACTCCCTGTGACAGATGGGATTGGGGGATAGCAACTGGCCAAAGATTTCTAGGAATGGCTGAATACTCTCCCTGATTGCCCTGAAAATCTTGAGAATGTCCCTTACAGCAGGGGTCCCTAGCCTCCGGTCCACAGCCTGCTACTGGTCCATAGCCTTCGCAGGACCAGGCCATGAAGACAGATCTCCTGCCCCTGCGTGCAGAGGCCCGCCCACCCACACACATGGGTGCCCCGCCCACCCGCATGTGCGCGAGTGCACCCTGCTCACCCATGAACCTGCCACTCCTTGTGCAGGAACACGAGCGTGCCACACCCACCCGTGCAGCCATATGAGTGCACCATGCCTACCCACATGAATGCACCACACCCACTTGCAAGCTGGGGGGTGCCCTGCCCCCTGTGCATGGACCCCATGCCCTCAGCCGGTCTGCGGTTCAGAAAAGGTTGGGGACCACTGCCTTACAGGATCTCAAAAAGGGTTATAAATATTTTCAATGAATATTTCTAAGCAATGTGATCACTTCCATCAACCACTAGTTCCTTTCTCTGTTTATGAAGAAAACTCACAACTAGAGGCAGAGGTAAATCTTAGTGCAATCCTCCCTGCTCACAAGATTGTGGAGGACTACATGGCCTAGTATCCTGCAGCCAGCGGACACAGATGCTGTGCTAGCTAGGGGATTCTGATAGTTGTCATGCAACAAAACAATGTTTCCAAGTTTTGTTGTTGACAGATTAAGAAGCCACTCTGTATGCCTTCCTGACAAGAGACTATGAACTGCAATCATAGTTGAGGGCTCTGTTTTCAGAATCATTGTGGGATTGTTAATACTTGTTTATCCTTGGGAATGATATAGGATCTGGAGATAGGATGGCCTGTCCTCTCCACTATTGATGTCCCGTTCTTGAAACAGTCAAGGTTTTTCAAATGTTGATTGCAAACGGCATGCTGGCTTGGGTTTTTGTGGGTGCAGTGATCCAAAAAGTCACTTTTCTGAACTCTGTGCTGCTTCTGTACAACTGTGTCAGGGAAGCTGGGGTGTCCTAGTTACTTAAAGTTTTCTGCTAGTTTGGCACTTCTCTGTCTGTGTGTTCTCTACTGCTGTGGCAGTACTGCAATTTTATTTTCTCTCCTCAGTGTGTTTTGTTCCTATTGGTTTGATTCAAAACTTCCCTCAGCCAGAGTAAAGAAATACTTAGAAGTTTGTTAACAAATCCCAGAAAAACTCAAAACCCATTTAATATTGTCCAGTGTGGCATCCAAGTATTAGCTACCACAGCAGAAATATGCAAACATTTATTCATCAAACAGGCATCTACCAGAAGCACCATATACTTCACCTTAAGTTAGCTGAAGAATAAATGAAATTGCATTGAAGTTCTTCAAGGAAAACAAATCTAATGTGGTTGGTAGAGCTAACGTATTGATACAGCACTAGAGATGGGGTATTCGTATACGAATACGACTATCCCTGCACAGGTGGAAATAACAAGGGTCTAGCCCATGGGGTTAGACTGTCACTTACAATTTCACCGCTGCTGCCGGCTCCACAGCGGCTTCCTGTTGTGCTGTTCTCCGCAATGAATTAGCCACTCTCCGACCTAGCAGAGAGGCTTGTCATCCCACCTCCCGCCAGGACTGGCTAATCGACTGCGGACAACGGTGCAATAGGAAGGCACTGCGGAGAGTCTGGCCCCCTCGTTATTTCCACCTGTGTGGGGATATTCGTATACAAATACGAATACCTCCATCTCTATACAGCGCTAATAGTGAGTGCAAACATGAAAACTAATCTCTATTGTGGGCCCTTTCCCCCTTCATTCAACAGAGACAAAGAATTAATTGCCAGTCAGATGAAATCTGTGGAATCTACCCTGCAGAATGTAAGTAATATTCTTACCATGCTCTCCACTGCCACACTTTCAAAATGACTTTTCCTCTTGAATGCTGTAGTAAGTTTCAAAATAACCTGTAATATCTGTGACATTAATATCAAAATATCTGTTTAAAATATGCACAATTTTCTATATGGAAAATAATTTAATTGTGGAAACACTAATATGCTTTTGCTAATAATACAGTGGCTAAAATCCTCGTCCATAACATCATCAGTTTCAGTGGTTTCTTGGAAATAAAACATTTCCATTAGCCATCCACATCACTATCAATGATCTGAGGAATACATCAGTAACATCTCGGTTTCTAAACTAAAGCTAGTCATTAATTGAGTGACCCTCAGCAAATAGATTTTTCCCTTTATTTCAACCATAAGGCAATTTCTTTAAAGAAAAAAAAAATGCCCCTAGTGGGACTGAAAATATCACAATGTAATCAGAAGCTCAGAGTGAACTATTGTTGGAAATTTTCTCTTCTTTCTCTGTTGCTCTCTCTTTTACTATGCATTAATCTTGTTTTTAATTCATTCTAATGGTTTTTAATATTTCAAATATTTTTATTGCTTGAACATTTTTATCTCCTGCTTTTTGTGTGTGTTTGTTTTTAAGTTTTAAGGGGTTAGAAATATTTTTCGTTAATTTCTCTTTTTTTTATTAGAAACATTCTTGAATCCCCAGGAAGAAAGGTGGGCTATAAATGCTTTAAAATAAAAAAGTGTGCATGTGTGCATGTGTGTTCTTCCCTTTTCTGTATTTGATGGATTGTATTTTAAATTACTTATCAGAGCAGACACAGAATATGTGATGCAGTTTCTTCTGTAAAATAGATAAAATAAATATTATATATGGTTGTTGCTTTCTTGTGAGCAGTCTAGAAAATCAAGCTAGAAAGGTAACTGCTAGTCTAAAATATTAATGCATGCTATGCGCTTGCCTTTTTTTTAATGACAGTGGGAGAGCACTGCCACATAAATTTAGAGAGAGAAGAGTTTGCTTGTAAGATCTTCTTCTGCGAAAATAGGCCTGTATTTGCTGCAATAGTATTTAGACATGGTACTCATGTTCTACGCACAAAATTAACATGCCTTGTTTACAGTCTGGGGTCTTAATAAAGATGATAGCAGGGTTTTCTTTCTTCCTGTGTATATTAGAAATTAGACAATCAGCCAATTGGAAAAGACACACAAGCATTTATTTATTTATGTATTTATGTATTTATTTATTTATTTATTTATTTATTTATTTAATATCATGCCTATCTGGTCTTGCGACCACTCTAGGCAGCTTCCAACACATAAAAACAACATATCAATATAGCAAAAAGAAAAAATAAACAATTTCTTCAAGATGGGAGGAAAATAACGGAAGAAAAATGAAGAAGGAAAAGTTAAGTATTAACTGGAGGGAAGGCCTGCTTAAACATCCAAGTTTTTAATTGGTTTTTAAAAATACCCAGTGAAGGGCCCATCCGAATCTCTGGAGAAAGGTTGTTCCAGAAGCGAGGAGCCACTGCCGAGAAGGCCCGGTTTCTTGTTTTTTCCTTCCGGGCCTCCCTCGGTTTCAGGCTCCTCAGCCTCACCTCCTGACTCGATCGGGTGATACGGGTAGATCTTGGTGGGAGTAGGTGTTCCGTCAAATATTGAGGCCCTAAACCGTTTAGGGCTTTATACGTAAGCATCAAAACTTTGAAGTCATGGTCGACGGTATCAAAGGCCACCGAGATGTCGAGGAGGACCAACAGAGACATTTTACCCCTGTCAGCCTCCCTCAACAAGTCATCATACAGGACGATCAATGCCGTTTCTATACCGTGGCGCAGCCTGAAGCCCGACTGAAATGGATCCAGAGTATCTGTTTCATCCAAATGAGCCTGAAGCTGATCAGCCACCACCCTCTCGACCACTTTGCTGACGAAAGAAACATTGGCGACAGGCCTATAATTGCCAATTTTGTCCGCCGCCAAATAAGTTTCTTCCATATGGGTCTAATGAGTGTCTCCTTGAGGGCAGGAGGAACTCTGCCCTCAGGGAAAGACCCATTAATTATTGCTGTGGCCCATTCTGTTGTTAAAGGCCTGGCTACTTTGATTAGCCAGGCCGGGCAAGGGTCAAGAGAGGAGGTGGTGGCACAACGGTGGTCAAGCACTTTGTCTACAGTGTCCGGCATCACAGGCTGAAAGAGATCAAGAGTCACCGGGCAAGACTGAGCACTGGACGTCTCAGCTTGACTCACTGTATTTAAAAAAGGAGAGAGGTCCTGGCGGATGGCCTCCACTTTAGATTTTAAAAATGTTGCAAATTGGTCTGGTGAGAGACTAGGGGGAGACCCATTACTCAGACCAATTCCGGATAGGTCGTGCACTATACGGAATAACTCCGCCTGCTTATTTGAAGCTTTCCTAATCCGGTTAGCGAAGTATACATGACTGGCAGCCTTTACCTTAGTCAGGTAAAGGTTAGTTGCGACCCTGACAGCTATCCAATTATATAATCCGTCGGGTTCTTCCTCCACTTGTGCTCTAGCCTTCTCCTAAGCTGTTTCATCGCTCGAGGGTCCTGGTTAAACCAGGGTGCTGGCCGACCTCTGCGTTGGAGAGGGTGTTTAGGCACGATCGTGTCTACAGCTCTGGTGGCAGCAGTAAACCAGCCATCAACCAGAGCCTTAACAGGAGTGCTATCCAGGTCAACCGTAATACCTCTCATTGCATTCTGGAATCCTGCTGGATCCAGTAGCCTTCGAGGGCGGACCATAGAAATAGATCCGTGCTCCCTGCAAGGGGGAATAGCCACAGAGATGTTACATTTATTAGGTGGTGATCTGACCATGACAAGGGGACCGACACAAGGTCAGTCACCATCAGACCACACTCCCTCCAATTAATTGAAAAAACAGGTCTAGTATATGACCACCCACGTGAGTGGGGCCTTTAACATGTTGGGACATGTTCAAGGAAGCCATGGTTTCCAAGAACTCAAGAGCCGGCCCAGAAATCTCTGCCTCCGCGTGAACGTTGAAATCACCCAGAACCAACGGCTCTGGGGATCTCAACAATGCCGCGGAGACAAAGTCCACCAGCTCCGGTAGGGAAATGGCTGAGTCGCGGGGAGCACAGTAACCCAGCAAGATCCCAATACCTTCCCTAGCCCCTATCGACACGTGGAGAGCATTGCTGAATTAATCTGAAAATGGTCCTTGTTTTGGAAAACTATTGTTTTGGTTATGGGGCTAGAAACAAATTTATGGTCCAATGGTTGCCTCCATAAGTTCTTAAACTAGAACTTCTCTAATTTTTAAATTGGGAGGCCCGAGTGGGACTGTTTGGAAGTTTAAGGATGCCGGTAGCCCCATTTTGGTCCCTGGGGTCTGCATACAGAATAAAACATATTACTTTGGCAAAAATCCGGTTGCTCAATGGACACTGAGGGATTTGGTGAGTCAACCCATCCATAAGTTCCATTGATTCAAATAGCCCTACCCCAGTTTTAACTTACTTTAGCATAGCAAGATGCAGTTAGAGTAGGTCCATTTGAATCAGTGGATCTTATGAAGGCGTTAACTCACTAGTTTCTTATTGATTCATTTGGCCTATTCTAGTGTGATTTACTATGCTAAGCAACAGGATTTTGGCAAAAATAATATATTTTAACTTCTGCACGAGCCCCCAGGGGCTCAAATGTGGCCGCCAGCACCCTTGAGTTTCCAAACGCTTCCACTCCCTCCTCCCCAAGATTTGTTTTTAATTTTTTGGATATGAAATAAGGTCAGTAAGTCCCTTTTTATCTTCTAAGGGGTGTGTGGGCAAAATTTGCCATGTTTTGACAGCTCCCACCACAAACTTAATTAAAAAAATTTACACACATATATTGGTCCTAGTTGATTTCAGTAGTCCATGAAATATTTGTGAATTTCGTTGTATGGGTATACTGTGTATATACTTACAATGTATCCGATCCGGTATCTGATCAAGAGTTTGCTTTTCCACTGTGCCTCCTGGAAGCAGAAACAGCCTCCCTTGGGCAACTTGCCCCAGAAGAAGGGAATGGTAAACCACTTCCGGAGACTCGCTACCTAGAAAACTTTGAAAAGTTATTTGATGACACATTATTATTATTATTATTATTATTATTATTATTATTATTATTATTATTATTATTATTATTATTATTATTATTATTATTATTATTATTATTATTATTATTATTATTATTATTATTATTATTATTAATGCAATGGGGGAGATCATTGTCGGAGTGGGTGTGTCCTTCTCCTGACTAGATATTGCCCACACCTGTTTCTTAAATAGTCAACTGAAGGGGAGCTTTTTAAAAGTTTCATTTTAGCTCCCTTCCCTTCTTCTTTGCTTCTGACCCTGCATTTCTTCATGTCTTTCTCCCCTGCCTAGAATTTCAGTTTACCGTTGACTCATTTTTTCCTTTGGGCAGGAAATAAAACTGTGCACCTGGAGACAGCTTGAATGATTTTTCTTTGATTATATGTCACTAGTATCTGGATGGTGGGAGAAGGTTTCTTAGGGACCCAGGAGTTGGGCCTCCAAGAGACACGTATCCTATACTTTTGCCAAAGGTTGAGCCTGGCTACACATCACAGTCATCACATCCATCACATAAAAAGTGGGCTCTGGTGGTTGAATCTAAGGACTCATTCTTGATAGAGAGAGATAAGGAGGTGTAGTTGGTTGTTGGGCTGTGATTTCTAGTTATCTCTTGCTTATCTCTTTTCCTCTCCTCAGCTACTTGAGAATATAAGTTACCAAATGCCTTTAAAGTTCATCAGAGTCTGCAGTAGGTTTTTTTATGTGGTGAGTGTAATGTGTAGCTAGATTCTAAATAAATTTGACAATAAGATCGTGTGTCAACCAGTCCCTGCCTTTTCTGAAAGCTACATTTTGAAATAACTTTATGTAACCTAAAGTTACTCAGTACTTGGCTATTGTGCTATATCAAAAACTAGTATATATTTTCCAGCTGCTTTGTTAAGAAAGAAGAGTTCTCCTGTTCATGAGTAGGATTAAAATGGGGAGGGGAACTTTTAAGTTCCTCTCCCCATGTTTCTGCATCCCTTTTAGACCTTCATATCTTGAGCAGAAAAAATTGAAAAGGAGTCTCTAAATGTTTTCATTTGAATTGTTAACATAGCTCCCATGATTGGAAATTTTGCCTTGTCAGGCTCCGTGTGTGAAGGTCTATAATACAGCCAGGCACTCAGGAAAGTCCTCTTTCTCACGTTAGTCCTATATAACCCTACCAATATGTACACCTACACCTATATCACTATCTGTAGCTATAACTATATACCTGCACAGGACCAAGGACAACTCCAAATATGGCCATATTAACTCCAGGGAAAAAGTTTATAGCCTAGTGCAGTTGCTGCATTAATATCCATTTTGTGCCAGCAATGTGCTTGGCACCATACTGAGTCTTGAAGCAATACCAAGAGCTTGTGTCATCTGCTGTGTGAATATTGATAAACCAGGAGATTGGGATTAATGAAGCTTGAGTAATAGGTTTTCTGCTGCATTTAGATTTTTGATAATATGGCCAAGGAACTTTTATTTCCTTGAATATGCTCTGGGCATCCTCAGTACAACTCACTTCATTCCAGTCTGGTGTAAATCCTAGCCATGGAATACAGTATCTTTCCTTTTTGTACATTCAAAATTTCGAAGGCTGTGACTTAGCTTTTGCTTTGAGCTGGAAATGCAGAATGTACTGGTCTCAGATGCACTGAGAATCTGAGGCTGTTATTGTATGTACTGTACCTATTCTTGGCTTTTGTCTATCAACCTGTCATAAGTGAAACGGACCAGTAGGCACATCTTAGAAGTCAACAGGAAAACAATAAGGATTTTTAAATGTTTTTAAAATTGTTTGTCATAAAGAAATTACAGTGAAAAATGACTCATGCCATTTTGATCTTAATAAGATCTTGGCATCGTGCACAGAAGAACAGTGGCTATAGAAAATGTAAAAATCAAATTGAACTCCACTATTGCCTTTCAGTTATTCTTCTTACTATTGATCTGTGCAACTATTTTGCCAGTGTCTTAACAAATCTTTTTTATTTTGTTTTTGATACCTTAATAACCTGACTTTCTTGATCCATGTTCCTGAAGATCAGTTGTGCAGGACATACAGGTGTTAGCACAGCTGGCTCACTGATGACATCTCTGTCCATATAGCTATCTAGTGTGTCATCACTCATATTGTTCAGTGTCATTCTGACCTAGCCAAGCTAAAAATGGTACTCCAGCTCAAGAGGGATTTAAAAACCTTGACAAACTAACGATAAGACATTGCAGAATGTCATATCCATGTGTTTAACTGTTTTCTGCTTAGGCATATCTAAGTAACAAATGCCAGAACCTGTCTGTCATTATCTTTGGGGTAACTTGAAGATTTTTTTTCTTTAAATATATGTTCATGTGTATATTTTGCCTTAAGTAAGGAAACAACCTTGTGTGGAGTGCTGTGAAATTACTTAATGTGTTCACCATTATTTTCTCCAGACATGGGTTCACTTCTAGCCCAAGGTCAATGAAATCTATTCGTAAGGGACATATTATTGCACACATCCCACAGATACAGAACCACTTTGGCATAGTCATTACTGTTTGCATAAAAGGACCTGGAGCAAATTAATTTTTCATTCTGCTACATTTGAGGAGTTTTGGGTTTTGTGGGGGTTTTTTTGTTTCTATGCTAGAGAATTTTCAGAATTTTATACTATACTGAACTTTTTGTTACTGTAATATAATATACTATTCTTCTTAACTGAAATATTTAATGCAGTTCCACAGCTATGATTCTATACATGTGTCTACCCAGAGGTAAGCCCACTGCATTCAATGGGACTTACCCCCAAGTATGCATGTAGAGGATCTCGCAGCCTTTTTTTCTTTTAAAAACTCTATTAATATTAGAATGCTATAATTTAAAAAATGAATTTGGCTAAGTCTAATATAAGTCCCATCTACAGTTGTCACCCAGAGCACATGTACTTGTTACTGATTGGACCATGAAGTGAGAAAAAGAAAATGTTTAAAGTCCTGCCCCTGTAACCATCTCAGGGTTCACAAAGGTTTCCACAGGTTGAAAGGGAACTGTAGGGAATCTTTGAGCCTGAGGAGGTGGACCTGAAAATTTAAGTTAAAGATCAACATCTGTAGCTGATGATGTGATCAGTATCACTATTGCCACTGATTGCATTGTCTGTATTCTTGCAGATTCCATTGAATGGAATTGTTCAAAATTATACTTCCTGTAATTTTCCATGTCTCGGGAGACTCACTTGATGTTCTAACCAGGAACACCTAGTCTGTTTTTCATCTTCAGTTTGGTGTTGTTTTCTTGGTTTGATGGCTCTTTTGATTTCATTCTTGGAATAGCCATTCGCCTGTAGGGCCCAATTCAGATGGTTGAGTTTGGTCCTGAGAAACTGAGCATCACAGTTCCGATTTGTATGGTCTACCAGTGTTTTGATAATACCTCTTTTGTTGTGGTTGGTGGTTTGAGTTTTTGTGTAGGTGTGTGTGGGTTTTCTGTAGACCTTGTGTCCCAATAGGAGGTAAGTTTGACCATGACATCTAAGAAAGGGAGTTGGCGCTTTATTTCTTTTTCCATGGTGAATTATATATTTGGGTGGATATTTGAATCATTTGGGTGGGAAAACACAGCCTGCAAAAGGTCAACGAACTCTACCGAGCCACAAGGACCAGTGATCACTGCACACAAAAGACCAGCTAACGACACCCATCGATCACAGTGACAGATCATCTCTTACCCTTATCACAACAATACACCCACAACAAAAACACACTGATCACCATAATCACCCAATCACCTGAAAAGTACAAAAAGCTGCTCCCAATACTCAACTATCCCACAAACTGTACCAGAGCAGAGACAGAGTTCTGACTCCTGTCCTCTGGAGATGCCAGCCATAGAGATTGGCGAAACGTTATGAAGAAAAACCTCAAGAACACGGCCAGACAGCCCAAAAAACCTACAATAACCGTCAGATCCCGGCCATGAAAGCCTTCAAGAATACATCCCTTGACTTTTCTTTTACTTCTGAGACTCTGTTTGAGAGATATTTGCACCACAAGTAGTTCAAAAATGTATACCAATCTCCAGCTATTTCTTGGTACTTTGAAAAGATACTTCTTTAGAGTACAACCCCTGAAGTCCTCTAGCCACAAAGATGTCCAAAACGCGGGGGGGGGGGGGGGGGAGCCATTTAGTCTTGTATACAATCCAAAGTAAAGATCATGGAGTCAAAAGATAGCTTATAGTCGGGATCTTTATCAGACTCCATATGGGACTTCATCAGGCTAGCACCACAGATCTGTGGGTGTACAGGGGAAAAAAACAAAAGAAATTATTCAAAAAGTCATGGCCAGATATGTGTTTCAGTCATTTTGGTTAAATTTTAGTTTCAAAATGGAAGCTGCAGATTCAGATCAGAGGTTAAGGTTTCAGATTTCACCTCTGCCTTTACGAATAGGAATGTTTCCCCCAAGCTCATTAGACAAAACCTTGTTTTGATATAGGGCAATGGGGTGGGGAGGTTACTGAATGACCGGCAAGCTTTTGTCTAGTTAAAGAGGTCATTTTAACTGCATTTCTGGGAACTCCAGGATTCCTTGGATGGATGCTTGTCAAAAAGGTCTGGATAGGTCAATTTTCACAAACAAATTTCCTGAAGAATAATATCCTATTGTCTGTAGCTTCAGGAAAAGGTTAAGGGTATTCTTGTTATGGTGCACTTTTAGTTTGTACAGTACAAGATCCAGACCCGCGTGCTTGGTGTATACAATAAAATATCCAGATTAACTTTGATTTTGGATTCTACGGTTCTCTTTAGTCAGGAAAAGAGACAGAGTGCAGTTTGTGACTTCTAAATGTATGTGATTCCCTTCTTCCCATTAATTGGGGGGGAGGGTTAATAGTTTGACCTGAATTCAAAGATTCCAGCATAACTTTATTACATTTCAAGTCTTTATCTGGAAAGTAGGTGCAGTCATGATGGGGCTGTGAAACTGACACATGAAACAGGTTTGATCTATTGTTAATGTTTTTCTTCCACCTTTAAAGGCTCAGGTCTTTCTCCTACCTATGTTATCCTCAGAGCAGCCCTGTGGTTAAGCAGACAGTAGTCCTAGGCAGAAATATTTGTTCTCTGGTAGATGCTTAACCAATTAGACTGAAACTTGCAAAATAGTTGCTAATTTGTAGAAGCTTCTGTGCCTGTGTGATCGGGTTCATCAGAAATCTGAAGCAGTTCCTCCTTTTTGGCAGGAAATAACACTGGGGTCTCTTTTTGAACATTAACAGGTTTATTGATTTTAACATTTGGTGAATCAACAATCACTTCCACTGGTTCAAACAGACTAATATCTGGTAATGGGACATACTGAGGGGATAACAGTTCTGTCTTGAGCTAACAGGATTCATATGGGGCTGGTCCAAACCGTTTGTGATCGGTGGGCTTCCTCATAGGGGTATTCCAAACCACGCAGATGGTCCCACAACAGGGGTGTCTGGCCCAATCTCCCTCCGATGGTGAATTGTTGAAAGATGAGTCTGGATGGATCACCTTCTTTGAGCTACCTTGTCCTCGCGGATATACTACTACTGTCCATTCTAAGGCATCTACTGATGTCTCGCTCTCTTTGGATGACTCTGGATTAGGCAACAATCCTCCTATCTTCAGATTAGGAAAATCTAACAACCTCTCATTCTATTTTATTCTGATTCTTTTTCATTTTCCCTCTCCTTTTCCTCCTCTCTCTTTTCTATCATTCCCGGTATTCTGAATTGTCTCCTCCCACTCTGTTCTTTTATCTCTTCCTCCCACATAGGTAAAACTAACTCCTCCCCTCCCTCTTCCTCTCTCTCTCTCTCTCTCTCTCTCTCTCTTCCACCAACAAACAGATCTCAATCTTTCCCCCTTTTTCCTCTGGTTCCCTCCTTATCTCTTCCGCTACATTCAACTCCTCGCTTTCCAACATCTCTTTCACTCTTATAACTCTGTCCTGCTCGGGTGTCCTTAGTTTCTTCTTTGCAGCTTTGCCTGCCAAGGTCACAAGCTGCCTTTTATATCCCAAGGTGGTTATTGTTTTTTTTTTATTATTAAAAAAAACTGCTTTGGGAGCTCAACATACCTCTCACAAAAGACATAAACATTTTTAGGAACTAATTTTAATGTATCAGTTGCAAATATGGAATGTGCATGCTTACTACATGTACAGCAAAATAGTCTTCTTTCATGTGATTGTATGTAGAAATAATTAGGGAATAAAATTTCATTACAAACTACCTGTTGTAGCTACCTCTTGTCCCCACTGCAGAGTTTCATGTGGTTTCTCATGGAAAGTGCCCACACTTTCAAATGTAGAAAGTAGGTGCATTTAAACTTACACACTTGGGCTAGCTTCCTTTGCTCTGTATCTTCTGATTTGATTAAGATTCCCATCTAAGGTGAAAATGTATGTCTGTTTCTCAGACATACAGTCACCTATATTAGGGATATGCAGTAGAGGAAAAAGGCTCAAATATTTGTTTATCAATTTTAATATTACTTTTGTAGTTCTTTTTCCTGGGGCGGGGGAGAAAGGATTTTGGTTCATTCAGTTTTCAGATTTCACCTAGGAAAGAACATAAAGGGAGGGCAACATCCCCAAGCAAATACCTTTTTACCTCAAAGTTCTTTGTTGTGTGTTGGGTTCAGGCAATGAGCAAGCTGATAGGCTTTGTGGTGGTCACCAGATAATGGATAGCAAAGAGTCTCTTAGCAATAGATTAAAAAAGTCAGCCACACACACAGGTGGATGTCTGCCAGCAGTACTCCTGGTGGGCGACTCAGCAAGGAAGCAGAATGAGAAGTCTCCCCCAGGAGACTGTCCTTTTGTTAACATTACAAGGTTCCAGGTAGTGACAGCATTACAGATAATAGACAGAATTCAGATAGGACAGTGGTTACATCATGTTATTAGGGTTGGTCCAGAGAAAGGCAATTAATCAAGCCCTCTGATTGGCCTAAGGAAAGGCCTCTATAGCAGGCTCTTTATGATAATCAGAAAGAGGAGGAATGGTGGCAGCTCCTCCCCTCAGAAGCAGCCACAGGATGCTAGGAGAGTTTTCCCTCACTAGAACACCCATGCGGCTTAGCAACCTTGGGAATGGTACCCCCACAGTTGTGGTCATGGACTTAACTATGCCCAACAACTATTTTCAGACTTCACCTTTCCTGCCCTGAATGCAAGTCAGAGGAGACTTTTTCATTAGGAAGAACACTGAAGGGTAGTCAAGGACTCTTGGATAACAGATCCTTTCTGGCAGTGGGCTTCTTTCTCCAAACAATTTTCCAGATTGCATTCTTTCTTTTGCTCAAGGTTCAAGCAAACTAATTCTAAATGGGAAACCCTCCTACACGTATACAACAGAAATCTGGCTGAAATTAACATTGATTTAAGGCAAATCAACCAGAAGTAAGAGTTAAGCCTTTGCACTAGGATGCATTTGTTGAGATATTCTTCATGTTGAATTATGTTCTTACTCCGGTATGTCTAGTAATGTCAGAGTGAAATTTTAGTAAATATAACAGTTGCAGGGTTTGGTGCTCTATTAACTTCAAATAGTCTCTGATCTTATGGAAGTTCTTTGGAACGATTTCAGCTGTAAAGATTCAATGATAGGTTTGGGTCTTATTTTCTCAATTTCTAGAGTCCAGATGAGCAATACTTCTGTATCTAGGCACTGTTTTCACATGCTAGAATTTGTGGAAGAGTACTGTGCTTCTGTACCACTAAATTTGTTGTCTTCAGCATAGCAACAACAGCAACAAAAGCAGTGCAGCTTTAAATACAGCTTTTTCCCATTTAAATGAGGTGTGTACTCCCCTTGTGCCTTGTTTACAAAAAGATTAGCATTTCTAGCAACTTTCTGGGGGATGTATCTATGTATAAACAAAGTGTGCAGAGACAGCATGCGTAGTTTTGAAGGAAGCAGGTACCTGAAAACTGGAAAAAAAATGCCTTTTTTAATGGCATGTCACTCAGTGTAGGCAGTGCAGCCCTTTAAGCCCCAAATGGCTGCAAAAATGGAAAAGGGACACCACCCCATCCTAAAGCATACATGCCCTGAGATTATAAGACATGCCTCTGAATTTTGCAGTACACACCAATGGAAGTTGCAGGAGAGGGTATCTGTTTATAATGACTTGAGCCATCCAAAAAGTATCAAAGCTTAGAAATACAATATATTCGCGAATGCTTTCACGGCCAGGATCTAATGGTTGTTCTGGGTTTTTCGGGCTCGTTGGCTGTGTTCTGAAGGTTGTTCTTCCTAACGTTTTGCCAGTCTCTGTGGCCGGCATCTTCAGAGGACAGCAACCTGTGCTCAGGTTGCTGTCCTCTGAAGATGCCAGCCACAGAGACTGGCGAAACGTCAGGAAGAACAACCTTCAGAACACGGCCAAAGAGCCCGAAAAACCCAGAACAACCTTAGAAATACAGTTAGGTCCAGGAATAATTGAACACCGACACAATTTTCATAATTTTGGCTCTGTATGCCACCACAATGGATTTGAAATGAAACAACTGAGATGCAATTGAAATGCAGATCTTTAATTCAAGCATTGAACAAAAATATTGTATGAAACGTTAAGGAATTGCAACCATTTTCATATACAGTCCCCTTATTTCAGGGGCCAAATGTAATTGGACAAATTTGCACAATAATAAATAAAATGTTCTTCTTTAATACTTTGTCAAGCATCCTTTGCTGGCAATGACTGCTTGAAGTCTGGAATGCATGGACATCATCAAACTCTAGGTTTCCTCCTTCATAAGGCTTTGCACTGTAGCTTCCTTCAATTGTTGTTTGCTTGTGGGTCTTTTTGCCTTAAGTTTTGTCTTCAGCAAGTGAAATGCATGTTCAGTTGGGTTGAGATCAGGTGATTGACCTGGCCATTGCAGAATATTCCATGTCTTTGCCTTTAAAACTCCTGGGTTGCTTTCACAGTACATTTTGAGCCGTTGTCCATCTGTAAAGTGAAGAGCCATCCCATCAACTTTGCTGAATTTGGCTGAATCTGAGCAGACAATATATCCCTATTCCCTATACACTTCAGAATTCATCTGGCTGCTTCTGTCACATCATCAATAAACACTAGTGAGCCAGTGTCATTGGAAGCCATGCGTGCCAATGTCATCACACTGCCTCCACCGTGTTTTACAGATGATGTGGTATGCTTTGGATCATGAGCTGTTGCCATGTTTTCTCCATACTTTTTTCTTCCCATCATCCTGGTACAGATTGATTTTAGTTTCATCTGTTCAAAGAATGCTGTTCCAGAATTGGGCTGGCTTTTAAAGATTTTTTTTTT
Organism: Pogona vitticeps; assembly: GCF_051106095.1. Taxonomy (NCBI): domain Eukaryota; kingdom Metazoa; phylum Chordata; class Lepidosauria; order Squamata; family Agamidae; genus Pogona; species Pogona vitticeps. The sequence continues at coordinate 222,756,351 of NC_135784.1, read as the reverse complement.
TTTTTTGCAAAGTCTAATCTCGCCTTTCTATTCTTGAGGCTTATGAATGGTTTGAGCTTGTATATTTGCTCTTGTGAAGTCCTCTTTATGACAGACTTGGATAATGATATGCCTACCTTCTGGAGAGTGTTCTTCACTTGGCTGGATGTTATGAAGGGATTTTTCTTTACCATGGAAAGGATCTTATGATAATCCACCACGTTTGTCTTCAGTGTACGTCCAGGCCTTACTTTGTTGCAGCACTCACCATAGTGTTATTTTTTTTTCTCACAATGTACCAAACTGTTGATTTGGGCACTCCTAATGTTCCTGCTATCTCTCTGATGGATTCCTTCCTTCCTTCCTTTCCCTCTCCCTCCCTCCCTCTCCCTCTCTTTCTTTCTTTCTTTCTTTCTTTCTTTTGCAGCCTAAAGATGACTTCTTCCTCTTGCAGTGCAGTGCACTACACTTGCATTGAGAGCTCTTTTGAACACATGCTGTGGGATCATAGCAACAGCTCCCAAATGCAAATGTCACACCTAGAATCAGCTCTAGACCTTTTACCTGCCTAATTGATAATGAAATAACAAAGAAATAGCCCCCACCTATCCATGAAACAGCTTTTGAGTCAATTGTCTAATATTATCATTTCCGAGCAGTATGTAATATGTGCAGCCAGAATGTGTTATTAAAGTTGTGTAGTACCACTTATTCTCAAAGCTTTTGTACACAGAAATCATTTTTCAGTGTCATAAAGAGAATTATGACGTTATATGTATTATTGAGCCTTTGTTGTCCATCTGTACTCCCTCTTTTTCTGTCTTGTAATTTTATTTGGCTAAACAGGTTTTTCTGTTTTTGTGTGATTCAACAGCTCAGCAGAATGGATATTTTCCAGCATCTTTCTATTGAATCTTAAAGCCTTTGGAAAGCTATGTAAATGGCCAAAGAAACTCTTAAGTACACACTTACTTGCATACAATTTAGTGACACACTGGCCCAAAAATAACTAAGCACATCCTTCTTAATATACACATGATTAGATGACTTCTTGGGGTAGTCATGCACCTTTGAAAGCCCCACATGGTGAGTTTTCATTGAGTTGGACTGTAAGACTTTAGGCTGCTGAAAAGTAGGAACTCAGCCTTCTTTCCTCCCCACGATCCCTTCAAATAGAAAAAGATGTGTCAGAAAGAGGGCAAGGTTAGAACTATTTTGCTCTACATACTAAATGTATATGTGAAGGGTTTTTGTTTTATATGGGGAAATATTCAATCACAGGAACCTTTACCTCCAATCTGAAGTAGTGTACTATGGATACAGATTGGCTTCCTCAGTGAAAGATGAACCAAAATGAAATTGGTAGAAAAGAACATTATTAACAGCTAGTGAAGCATTTTTAGTTTCCCTCATTTGAGTTTAATGGCTACCAAAGGTATAGGCAACTATTCGGGGGGAAAACCCTTGTCTTTTTAGGTAAGCAAAATATTGTGCATGCATATATCTTTGCTAGGGATGGGAATGTCCAGCCCTTTCTGTGTAATCTGCAAAATAGTAATAATGAAAAAACAGAACCTGTTTTGGGGGACTTCTGCTATCCAAATGTTTGCATCTGAGGAAAACGTGCATTAGTTCCTGGTTATTATCTGCTATTATATTATTATATTATTACGTACTAAAAATGTACATGTTACTTGTTTTATTATAAAGCTTGTGTTCTTCTTTGGTGAAGAAAACAGAACCAGACAGTGACGGGGTTTAAAAACTTGCTTTTGTCATTGTTATACCTACACAGCATATACATTGTTTTCCTCCCACTGACTAGCTTCCCCCACGCTCCCAGTGCTGCTCTCCCCCCCCCCCCGTTCAGTATTAGCAATCTGCTTTGGTACTTTGACATCAGGGATCTCCCTGGTGAATTTTGTCACAGAAAAAAGAGAATCATCAATATCGCAGTTAAACTTGACTTTCAAAGCTAATAGTATCTCATTTGGGGGCTCAAATTTAATAAATTTTCTTTGATTCTGGGTGCGTTTTTAAACATCAAACAATGAATTGGCCAGGGTGCAGTAAAATATTTAGATCTATTGACTATGGTTCAGAAGGGTAGAAGGCAAAACACTGGTGGTTTGATGTTGATAAATTCTTCGTACTTTAATCCACATTAATGTTCTCTTTTATCTATGTGCACATTGGCTACAATGAGAAACTGAAAAGTTAGCATATATAAACTAGAACAAATCAAGTGAAATATGTATTATTGGAGATACAGTGAAAATAGCACATTTGTATTACATTGGTAAGATTAACGTCTGAACAAAATTACACATGCTGACAGAAAACCCTGGAGATTGTGTTTGTTCCACTGGACTCTCTCTTCTCAGCCTAGAACGCTATGTATAGAAATGTGTGTCGGACCTGTGCTGTTATAAAAATTGCATTATAGTGCATAAGTTTGCCAGCCACAGGTATTGACAGGAATTCTTCAGGTCAGCCAGGGAAATGTCAGGCTCTTTATTCCCATAGACTATATAGTACAGACTGTATGTTTGTACCTTGTGCTGCAAATCTATAAAAGTCCACTTAACACTTGCACATCACACCTTCACAAGTGTGAGATAGTGTGTGTGTGTGTATGTGTGTACACACTGACAGTAATAGTGAAACAAATACATTTTTTAAAATCTACAAGATTTATAAATCAAATGTTTTGGAGTGAAACCCTTCACATGTACATTTAGGGATGCAAAAACAATTAAGGCTGTCTTCAAAATAATAGTGGTAAAAAGATGAAAGAAACATGTCCTGATTGGGATTTTAAAATGTGATTCTTTAAAAATGATGTTACTTTTATGTAAACTATCTTAATTGTTCATTAGTACCAGGGTGATTGTTCATAAATTGTTGAAATGACCAGAATCTGTGTTTGTAGTGCATACGATGTAGGCTTATTTTTGACCCTGCTCTCACTGTAATTGAATATGTAGTAGAAAAAGTAAGAAAAGCAATTTACTAGAAGACAATAATTTTTATTTCAAAGATGAACATTCTGCGTAATATGTAGGCTGAAATCCTGTTGCTCAGCTCTGCTTGTGCTGTGAAAATGATGTTCTTAGCAGTGGCAGATTATCACTGATTATCGGCTTCCTTTTGCACTTTTGAGATGTGCATGTCCCCATGCGCAATGTCACAAAGTTGCAGGCATCCTGAGGTAGCAAAAAGGAACCTTTGATCAGCCGCAGTTTATTGCTGCTAATGGCATCATTTCTGTTGCTCAGACAGACTCCACTCTACAAAATTTCAGCCATAGACATTATGTGAACATTGTTTGTTTGTTTGTTTGTTTGTTTGCTTGATTGATTGATTGATTGATTGATTGATTGATTGATTGATTGTTTTGGCAAAATAAGAAAAAATAATAATAGTGAAATGCATAGAACTGGATTCCACCTAGAGTAAAGTTTAGAAATACATGTATAAACATATTTGAACAAATACACTGTATGTAATGAACATTCCCTTAAATTAATTGTAATTATATTGTGATTCTATAAATGTTGTTTGAAAGTTATTTCCATTGCAGTCCAGAAATTTTTCTTCCAGTGTTGATTAATTACTCCTGTTCAGTTTATTCAAATCTGACAAACACTGGCTTAAAACAAGCCAGTTCCAAACAATGGCTGAAATCCTGTTTGTAGTATAAGCCAAAGTGTAACTTCCCATCTGTCCCCCCCCCCCCCGGTAAACAAAGCACCACTGCCACTATTCTTGAGAGTGCATACGCAAACTGCCTTGTGTGTATACATGCGTGTGCTTAAGAATTATGGCAGCAACTTCTTTGTTTGCCAGGGAGGAATGGACAGAAAGTTACACTTTGGCTTATGCTATGAAGAAGATTTCAGCCAATGGGTCATCAAGCTGGCTTGTTCCATCAAATCATAGTTAAGTCTAACTTCATTTAATGCAAACCTCATTGATTAATTAAACTACAGTATTAACAGTTTTCATCACACTGGAGGAAGAGGAGAGATTGTGTTAGCTCAAGATTTACTTTGCTTGTTTCTGTTAGATAAATTATGGTTTATTTGATAGTTTATTTGATAGATCTGATAGTAGCCAATCTACCCAAGCAAAGTTTATTTTCTATTATGTCCAGGATTATAGTTGGTTTTGATGTGAATCTACTATGGCCATGAGAACCTGTAGTAAAAGATATTTACAAACCATGTTGTGCTTTGTATTTTTACTGAACACCTAATGATGGAAGGCATTTCTCACCTTAACAGAAGGTGGCAGTGCAATACCAACAGCATAAGATTATATTCTACATGAATAAAATGACTCTCATTTAGAGTGATGAGCCTTCTGTTGTTTCTTTAAACACTGCCTTTTGAAATACTTTACATCCAAACTAGTTGTGTTTTGGAAAACAATACTGATTTCCTTCAGAGCTGTTTATTTGTGCAAGTAGTCCAATGCTATGCTGATTCATGTTTTGAACTAATTTTTTTGCAGACACCTATAATATTTCTGATAAGGTTCTCACTAACTGAGGTTTTACTCCTGCACAGTCAAATATAGTTCTGAGCTTTCCAGTCTAACTGGCTAATAAACATAAACAAAAGAAAATTAAAGTATTTTACAAGATTTTAAAAATAAAATCTCTGTTTAAGAATATCAGAACAATTTGGGTTTGGCGTGGGGTCTCCTTTGGTGATGTGTTTGCTATTCTTGGATAGATGACAAATCTTTATTTCATAAAATAGGGAATTATTGTTGCATGCACAATGTGCCTACTACATGCAGTTTTATGTTTTAATTTCTTTAACCCCATATTGTAAACAGTATATTTGTTTGTAGAATTTTATGTCCTGGTTGGACAAGATGCCTTTAGTGACTTTCCTTCCCATTTCATTTCAGTGTAGAGAGGAGGATGCTTTTTCTTCTTAACATTCTCTCCTTGCACTCTGAATTAGAGATTTATTTGCAACGAAAAATCAATTAGTCCTAAATTTATTCATGGATTTCAGGTCCAGCGATCAATGCAAGTCCACTCAGTGGACTCAAGGGGACCCACTTCATCCCAGTTAATGTGTCTGCAGGGGAATTACCATTGATACTGTTTTTTCCCTTTTAGGTCAGAGATCAGATCTCGCTGTCACGGACTGTGGCAACCAGGAATGACTTCACCCTCCAGCTACCTAAGTTGCACCTGGAGACCTTTGCAATGGAAGGGCTGAAGGGCGGCCCAGAGGTTGTGGCATTCCAGGTTGGATTCTTAAACAACATTTCTTTATAGCTAAAATGTTTAAAAATACAAAAAGTGGTAGAAATAAAATGTTTCAATGGAATGGCCAGTAATTTAAAAATGAGTTTTCTAATTTCTGCTTAAATGAAATTATTACGTTAGGGTAGCACTTCCATTTTAAATTAAATATTAAGAAAATGAAGAAGAGATTTAGCAAAGAAAAATAGGCATGAAATACATGATATGAAGTGTGACCAGGTTGGATGTGCTTTTTTTGTCTTCCTTGTTAAAAGTTCAGGTAAGCACATAAGCTTATTTATTCCAGTATTATTTTCAAGAGGATTAAGTAAATACAACAAGAAGGAAGAAATCGTCCCTGAATCAATATTTTAGGATGTCATCAGCACTGGGTCAGCACAGGAGAAATTGACTTAGTGTGGGGAGCCTCAGAGTTACTTGTTTTCAACCAGCTGGAGCTTTTCAAATGCAGGGAAAAGATTCTAGGTTATTGATCTTTCTTATACTCTGGGTGACTGACACCTTCTTCCACTGACTGATGGCAAAGAGTATTCTGACAAGTGAAATGGACGATGAATAATGTTGTCAGGATATCTAAATCAGAATACAGAGCTCCTTCCTTTTGAGTATACGTAAACACCTACTTCTGGTTCTGTTTAACTTGAATATGTGTTATTGAACCTCGTGGCACAGTGGTTAAACTGCTGCACTGCAGCCAAAACTGTGCTCACAACCCCGGGGTGCAATTCCAGGTAGCCAGCTCAAGGTTGACTCAGCCTTCTATCCTTCCAAGGTTGGTAAAATGAGTATCCAGCTGGCTGGGGAGGGGGGGTAATGTGTAGCCTGCATAATTAACTTGCAAACTGCCCAGCAAAATGCTTGAAGTCCTGTAAGGCGGTGTATAGGTAGCACAATTTGCCTTGCTTTTGTTGCAGTCATTTTTGGGAGAAATCCACCCTTGCTTTTACTAAAAACAAAGGACAACATGCAGCTGTTATTCCCAATTCGAGTAGGCTGTAGAGGGGACTTGTGTAACAGTGGAAAGGTCCCATTTATTCAGTGGGTCTGCTCTTTGTTGTAACAATTGGGTTTAGCCCAAAGTTATCAACGTTCTGTTTTTTTATCTTGGGTGTCTGCTTCATGTTATGCAATTGTAGGGGTCAGATGTGCACTAATATATATTCAGAAGAAGCATAATGAAGATGTTTGTGATGTTGCTCTGAGGATGCTGTTTGTCAAGCAGCTTATTTTGTTTTATCACTGTATACTGGCTTTGTGAATAAAATGGTCTGTTTTCTGTTTGACCACTGCCTGAGTCTATCTAAAATCCTGCTGCCAAATTAGCTGACCATTTGGCATCCACCTTTCATTCCCCATGGCTTCTGTGGCCTTGGTTATTTCTTCATTCAGACCCACTGTGAGCTTCTACACAGAATAACACTCATCCCCCATGATAGGATTATGTGGGTTCTCAGTTTTATAGCTATGTGGAGGATTCCTCCAGTTTCCTCTACCTAAATAGACTCAGGCAATAGTTGAACAAGAAACAGAAAATTTATTCACAAGGCCAGAACACAATAATAATAATAATAATAATAATAATAATAATAATAATAATAATAATAATAATAATAATAATAATAATAATAATAATAATAATAATAATAATAATAATAATAATAATAATAATAATAATAATAAGGTGGTTTGCTAAAACTGTTTGGGTTTTTTGTTACATTTGTATTATTGCTGCACAAGCAATTCAGCATTCCACGAGACAATTCAAAAACTAGGGGAGCCCCCCAAAAATTATAACTTTGAAACCAAAGCTCTGATCCACACCAAATTTGGCAAAGATATAGCAGACAGGTTATGTTTTTTTAATTAGCCTGTTTTATTCCTCCATGCAGATGCTGGCAATCTTCTATGTCTGCAGATTTAAAACAGATCAAACACTTTGAAAAGACCAAACTTGCTTATCTTGACAGAGAATTGCTAGTCCTAGCTTCCCTTTTTTATTTTGAAGGGATTCAGGCATCCATGGCTCCAATACTGATTTTGAAAACAGCCATTTCAAAGGGAAAAAAGTCTGACTTCCTGACTTTCTTACAAAGACCAGCATTCTAAATGTAAACATTGTAGCAGTTTGAGAGCCAACGAAGGTCTGAAATTTAACTCTGCCATTAAAAGATATTGAAAAGAGTTTCTATTTCTGGTGTAAAAATATTTTATTTTTCTTGCATGGTATCATTTTGTGAATGAACACATGCTATCTGTCTGTGAATTACTCTCCCATTCCATCATTGGTGCAGAATGCAAATCATCTGCTATATGAATTAATGCCTTATTCCAACAAATTCAGGATATCTGTGATCCACTGTAAAACTGTGGTGGGTTTTTCCCCCCAGGAACAATAAAAACTATTGGGAGGGGAGAGTTGGTTTGGGGAGACTCAACCCAATTCCCATCTTAGCAACAAGGATCATTCCACCATACTTTTTGTTTCTACTTACCGATTCACAAAACCACTCGATCACAGACAACCCTTTCCATCACATTCCAATAGATAGGAATTATCTAACATCTGATCTAACAGCTAATGACCCAGAGGTGGATAGCATGTATTGTTTCTGAAATAACAGAAAATATTTTTTTTGGACTGAACCAGTCATGTGTGATTGCCTAACTGATATTCAGACTTTCAGAATGAGACGACATCAGTCATAGTGCGTGCATTAGGGGCAAATTTGTGAACTGCTTCCTCATCTCAGAATTATTTAGAGACCATGTTTGTCTGTCAGAGATGGATTAGTTTGAATAGTCTCATTGTTTACTGGTTTACCTTATGACTGGTGCTGAGACGTTATGGTTGATGCGTATATGGTTGTGAGGCACATACTGAACTGTTTCAAATCAGTTCTTTGCTTCTGTGAGATGATGTCCTGAAGCATAAATAGTGTGAGTCTACCTTTTCATCCCTAAGTACCCTGTTTCCCTGAAAATAAGCCCTAACTTGAAAATAAGCCCTAGTATTATTTTTCAGAATGCTCGTAATGTAAGCCCTACCACAAAAATAAGCCCCGGTTAAATGACACCCTGCCCTCCACCATTGTGTAGCAACCAGAAGACATGACTATATTTGAATGAATGTAGATTGTTGTACATGAAAAAAAAAAAATAAAACATCCCCTGAAAATAAGCCCCAATGTGTTTTTTGGAGCAAAAATTAATGTAAGACCCTATCTTATTTTCGGGGAAACATGGTAGTATTTAGTTCTGTTAATTTGTAGGCCTTTATGATGGGATAAGGCACTAAAATAAAGCAAAAGCTTATCTGTATACAATAATACAACTGTAGTTTCTGACTGGTCTATTACGGTGTGTTACATGGAACACATTGATCAGTAGTACACAACATATGAACAACTAGACACCTGCCAGATGATGTTGACTTCCAAGATGCAAGTTTGAAGGAACTGCAGTGTGAGAGAGCTGAGACAGAGTAGGTGAAATTTCACCATTTCTTGTTACCTCATGAGTTGTTCAACGCATGCAGCTTGTAGACAAAATACATACAAACTGACTACATTTTACAGTTGTACCATTCTGACATTTTATTGCTTAAAAACTGCTATACGAATGCAAGGGTATTATTAGTTTTATAGTAGCAGAGTAGAGGGTTGACATTGCTTCTGAGTGATAGAGTATTATCATTATAAATTTATAAAGGGCTTATGTCCTCCATTTATTTTATGTAAATTATGCATCCATGTATGATGTAGTCATGGCTTATCATATTGTATTGTACACAGAAGCAAAGGGCTGCTCTGTCTAATCAATGAGGCAAAGATAAATGTAACTTCAAATGTTAGGTTCCCACTACATTTTTGCTTCTTTCAATAGCACTGGTAGTACTGTGAAAATAAGCGTTCAAGGCCCAAGGGAAAATATCTCTCTACAAATACTAAGATAATTATGTTGTTTCGTGTCTGTTACGAACATTGTGGCAAATACTGCTTCTTTAGAAAATGTATTGTAGAATTCTTCTGAAGGCAAAGATAAGTGCTTTTTCCAGGTGGTAGCACTCCTCATTATTTTCCATTCAAAAAGTGATTCTGTACAGACATGTAAAATACACAGATTTTCACGATCAACACTTAGAAGCAATTCTGTAGCACAGGGGACTTGTTCATCTTGAGTCTTTTAATCACAATTTCTTCTTGCTGGAAATATAAATATGGTGTTAGAAACTGTATATTCATGATTTTGATACAAATCTCTTGTGCTTTCTAAGCCAAATAACAACTGATTCAGAATGTAGCTCCAAGTTCCCTCTAATTTGTGTTCACACTGTGCAGGAGCCTCACCCTATGTGTGTGCGGAGCGGTGGGGCTTCATCTCAAACGGGAAGTAAAAAACCGGCTCCCTGTGCACAAGCCCAGTGGAGCTCTTAAAACTCCTCAAAGGGAACATTGGTAGCCTCCCAATTTGTTAACTGTGGCTCTGCACTCAGTGTGTGTTGTTGGAAAATTAGTGTTTTAAGGTCCCGGGGAGAGTGTTCATGGGTAAAAAAGCTCCCCTTTGCCTACAGCCACTCCTTATAGAGGGAGCCATAAGCTAGAGGAGGGGGGCAGAGCTAACACAGGTTTCCCTGTTCCTCTTTTTCTATGTAGAGCTCAAGCTTGAAGAGAGCAGTTGAACAGAGCTTCTTTGATTTGCCAGTATCCTATTGCTTACTCTTCCTGGCATTGCTGCACTGGGATAAATCCATAAATTGTTCATGTTTGGTATAATGCAACAGTTGTATAACTTTGTGTATGACAACAAATGCAAATGCTAACTACTTATCTACTGGCAATTTGCTGCTGAAATTTACACCAGTGGATGGATGCTGGTGGGACGTTTACCCACGCACCCCTTGCTTCCTCAAACAAAGGCTCATGCCGTCCTCTCACCAGCAGATATCAACTGAGAAGCTCCTTCTCTTTCTCACTGCCACCAGTGGATTTCCGTTCTCCACAATGTAAAAGACTTTATTCAGACACTTGCTGGCAACAGAATTGATTTATTGAAGTGAATTAAATTATATTGGAATCACAGATGTTATTTATTCATTGCATACAATCAAATCAATATCATATATAGTTGTTGTGAGTTTTTCGGGCTCTTTGGCCATGTTCTGAAGGTTGTTCTTCCTAACGTTTCACCAGTCTCTGTGGCTGGCATCTTCAGAGGACAGCACTGTCTTCTGAAAATGCCGGCCACAGAGACTGATGAAACGTTAGGAAGAACAACCTTCAGAACACGGCCAAAGAGCCCGAAAAACCCACAACAACCATTAGATCCCGGCCATGAAAGCCTTCGCAAATACAATATCATATATCTTTTGCCACCACCTGTTCGATCTATGTATCTGTTTCTCTGTACCAGTTTACCTCCATCTCTCTTATTATCTTCCATTCTCTCTAACTGCCACTCTCAACTTGCCACACCTTCTTGTATTGTCTGACTCCGCCCCTCCACTCCTCCCATAGGCTCATGCAAATGAGATCTGGACAGGAGTGACGGAGGACCGATCGTCACCGCTGGTATAATTGTTCAGTTAGATTCTACCTTCTGTGTTTTTGTCCATCTCCTTCAATGTAAAGGTTTGCTTTTCTTTCATGTAGAACATCTGTTTGGGGGGAAAAGGAAAATTGTTCTAACTTCTGTGTAAACTGCTGCTCCTTATTCATATTACTTCTTCAAATCACTAAAAATACATGTGAGACTTTTGACAAAAAGTATTTTTAAACCTCAGGGAATGGGACTGAGTGGTTGTTGTGGGTTTTTCGGGCTCTTTGGCCATGTTCTGAAGGTTGTTCTTCCTAATGTTTCGCCAGTCTCTGTGGCTGGCATCTTCAGAGGACAGAACTCTGAGCCTTATTCCGTATGGGACTGAGCCTTATTCCGTAGAGCTTGCATGGATCAGTGCAAAATGAGCCATTAATTGCCTCAGTCTTGCCACTGACTTTATAAGAACTTTTAAGATTTCTGTATCTTGCATCTTTAATGTGACTTTGCCATGAAAAACAGCATTTCAGCAATCTGCCTTGATGGTGATTTTCTTATCCTTGCCAATATTTTTGAAAGTCAAAAGGCCGTGTGAAATATTGCACCATATTAATACTGGATTTTCTAATGTATATGTCAGCTTTTTTTGGAAAAGAATATTACTTGATGGGGTGCTTAGGTGAAGGCCTGGGGAAGGGAGGGTTATCTACAGTTTGAGTGAGTTTATTATGGCTTAGTGATTTGCTGATTGATTTCATTTGCTGTCAGTTAAGGCTTTCTTAATGTCAAGTTTTTTGCATAATGCATTGAAATGAAGACTGATGAAGTTCTTCAGAGTGATACTGCTTACATAAACTGACCCTGATTTGCCTTGTTCTGCATGACAATTTAAGTGACAGCAGTTACAGGAAAATATAGCAATGAATATGCAACTGTAGTATTAAGGAAATGCAGTGTAAACGCTTCACAATATAAAACTGCGCATAAGAAAAAGGCTAGTCTGCTAATTCCACCATTCTTCTATACTGAGGAAATAGGGCATTGTTATGTCCCAAGTGATGTACTAAATAAAAATTCAAAGGAAAAAACTTTAGAGGAAATTAAAAACTAACCTATATTCCTGACTTCTGCTAAATGTTTGCCCTGTTTGAGAGTGTAGATTTTGGAAGCATGTGAATTTCAAATCTATGAGGTCCTTTGAGATTCTCTTTTGCTTTCATGCTCTCATAGTGCATAAGTACATAGCATGTGTTGTTTCTGGTGCGAAGAATGGATTGCTAGGCTAATGGAAATAAATTGCTGATGAGATTGAAGATTGAACTCCCAGCACTATTTCTTAGTAGTTTGCATCATTAGTCTTTAAGCTGCATAATATTGTTACTTTAGGGGTTCAGTGGGAAATTTGTACTAAGAATGTCACCAGTTTAGTTGGGGTCTACTGATTTCACTACACTTTCCCTTCTGCTACAGGGCCAAAATGTCACAAAAGACTGAAACAGTTGAGAGAATGATTAAAGAGACTAATTAAAAACATAATTAGTGATTGAACTAAAACTGTTGACATTATATCTTGTTCCTGATAGTGTCTATGGAGTGAGATTGGGTTGTAGATGTGAAGTTCTTAAGTGTAGAAAGTACTCAGTGAATATGAACGATCCCCAGTTGTTTGAATGCAGGATCTGTGTGACCTTGTGAGGTAACAGTTTTCCAATTAATCTGAGATTTTCGTCATTCATTCACAATGTTCTACTTGTAAGAGATGGAGAATAGAGCCTACAGCCCATTCACAGTCACTTCCAGTGAAAAACTTAGATACCAAGTAGCAACTAGGTACTGTACCTGATGCTGAATGATAAAAATGTGTAAAAGGATGACTAAACACTAAACGTATCTACTAGACCGGGCATACAAGCCAGAATTAAAACATCAGAACTGCTAGGAAACTTAAACAAACAAAAAGCAGTAGATAAGGAGGACAATGAGCTGATGAGGTCATTAAGCTGATACCATATGAGCTGATACTGATTTGAGAAACTATAGTTCCAGAAGATGTAGCCATATTAGAGCTAACATATCAGGCAAAATGAAAACAAACAAACAAAAAACAAAGCGAAAGAAAGAAAGAAAAGAAATGTTGTGTCATCTTAAAGGCTAACTTATATTTTAATTTAATTTATATTTATATTAATTTATATTCTTTCTTTCTTTCTTTCTTTCTTTCTTTCTTTCTTTCTTTCTTTCTTTCTTTCTTTCTTTCTTTCTTTCTTTCTTTCTTTCTTTCTTTCTTTCTTTCTTTCTTTCGCCTGATATGATTTGAGAGTGTATTTGAATACAGTGGTCCCTTGACTTACGAATGTCCCTACTTACGACCATTTCGAGTTACAACCATCTCCGGCTGCAAAATTTTGCTTCTACTTGCAATAAGAGCTTCCACTTATGAACAGAAAAAGGCCGGGGGGAAAGGTGGGAAATTCAAATTGCTAACTGTAGGTGGCAACGAGGCTGCTTCTTTGTAGCTCTTTCGCCCCAGCAGTTAAAGCAGGGGTCTCAAACTCAATTTACCTGGGGGCCGCTGGAGGCAGAGTCCGGCTGAGGCTGGGCCACATCAGATTTCCCACCAAATGGAGCAAGAGCCTGAGGAAGCTCCCCAGGAGTTTCCTTAGCCCGGCTGGGGCTCAAAGGAGGAGGAGGAGGGGCGTGCGAGCCCTTGTCGCCAGCCACGACCACCTCCGGCTCATTCTTCATTACCAGCAGCAGCAGCAGCAGGACGAAGAAACGGAGAAGGGAGGGAGGTCCAGCAACCTTCCTCTGAGGGCCCCCCTTAAAAAAGGCTCACTCAGCAACAGCAGCTATCCCCACCACGACAGAGGAGCAAACTTTGCGAGGTGAGCCCAGGCAGCCTCCAGAGCCGAGGCGGCTGAAGGAGGATGAAGAGGAGGAGGAGGAGGAAGCACCACTGGGTACTGAGGCGGCCGCTGGCCTGGCTGGTGCTGGGGGTGCCGAGAGAGAAAGAGAGCCAGAGAGCAACTTCCCTGGAAGAAGTGGTGGTGGCGGCAGCTGCTGTTGGTGGCTTGGAGGCGCTCTTCAAGGATGGGCCGGGAGCGAGCTCCACTCTCAGGCATTGCACAACAGCGGCTAGGGCACTTGGGGAAAAGGGCCAGCAGCACGCCTCACTCGCTGCCTGTCCCCCAAGACAGCGCCTCTTGCACCCTCCATCCAGAACTGCAGCCTGGAGGATGTAAGAGGCGCTGTCTTGGGAGAGAGCCGGCAAGCGAGGGGAGGCTTTTTTGACTCTTGATAGCAGAGGACGCGTGGGCGCTTCGGGGGGGAAGGCATGGCGGGGGCCACAAATTATTGTCCGGCCGGTCACATTTTTGAGACCTCTGAGTTAGAGAGTGTGCGTCAGAGGAGGCTTGGGACTGCCTCCTTCGTCAGAGTGAATGTGTGTGTGTTTGCAGGAAGGTAGGGTACTGTTTTCTGCTTTTTAAAAACTGTTCTAGGTTTTTTTGCAGTGTGGTTTTGGGCTGGGGGGTTATGTTTCTCTGCTGTGATGGGTCTTGGGGGGTTGTTGCTTTTTGGAGTGTTTTTCCCCATTTCCAATCGGTCTTGGGGGGTTTGTTTTTTGGGGTTTTCCCCCCATTTCCGATGGGCCTTGGGGGTTTGGTTGCTTTCTGGCGTTTTTCTCCCATTTCCAATGAGTCTTGGGCGGTTTGTTTGTTCGTTGCCTTTCCCCCCCATTCCCGATGGGTCTTGGGTGGTTGGTTGCTTTGGGCGGTTTTCCCCATTTCCAATGGGTCCTGCATGCTTCCCTTACTTTTTCCTTTCTTTTCTTTGCATTTCCAACCTGCCTCCCTTGTCTCTGTGCATTTCCAATGGGTCTTGCATACTTAATTGCATTTCTTACCCACCCCCCTCAGCCAGAACGGATTAATCGCGTTTCCAATGAGTTGCAATGATTTTTTGGGGGTGTGTGTGTGATTTTTTTTGTTTGGCCAGAACGGATTAATTGCATTTCAATGCATTCCTGCTTTGCCTTACGACAATTTCAAGTTACGTTCATCTTCTGGAATGGATTATGGTCATAAATCAAGGCACCACTGTATTGAAATCTTCAACCTCCTTCAGGCAACAGCTTATCAAATCATACCTGCCCCTTTCCCTTATCACTCTCTTCACATAGAAAGGGTTAATCAACAGAGAAAAGCTCCTAATGCCTGTGGATTTTTCAGAATCCCAAGTGGCATAAGAGACCATACCCGGAGCAGCCCTATTCCTCTTCAGATTGTCAGGTTTCATGTCCATGAAGCAGGGCTGGTCTAGTGCTCCCCTCTCCCCAGGAAGATTAACTCTTTTCTGAATGCTTCATTACAGCTGTTGGAGTAACAATGACTCACACTGTTTCCAGAATTATTTGTGCAATAGGATGTGTAATAAAGTTTTTTATATTCTTTCAGAGCCAGTCCAGAAAAGCATCGGGATGAAGCAATACCATGATGGGAAAATAAATGAAAGCTATACTTTTTAAAGCAGGAGGGATTCCCATGGGGCATCTCTTTAGGCACTAAATGGGCATCGGGTGGAATAGCGTGATTCTGCTGTGGTTCCAATCATAGGAGAGAACTTTAGAAAATTAAAAATATAAGTGCATGTTTTGGAAAATGTATATTTTCCAAAAATGCATGAACTCGTTTAATGTCAGTTTTAAGTGTGTGTACAGTATCTCTCCATGTGAAGATGGCCTACAGATGCCATAATGTTTGGGGAAGCTATATATTCCTCTAGCCTACTTTTAAAACTAATGTTTTGCTAGAAATGCCGATTCATAAGTCTTGCATTTTTATTATTTTCTCTTCTACTAAAAACTTGGTGTAGTGTTTTAAATCGCACTTTTTGTGGAATATATTGCTTTTTGGGAGGGATATATTGCTTATCTTGTCAAAGCTGAAGTGTTTTCATGTTCTCAACCTACAGCACAAATTTCTGTAGTCGATCATTGTATTCTTGTGAATGCCCTCATTTCTCATCAAGTAAAGTTGAGTGGAACGGAACAGAGGTGAGGTATGCAGGTAATATGGTCAGGGATGTAGTTCACCTATATTGGGGTTGAGGAAACAGTTCCCAAGACTATTAAGAAGTTTGTGTGAAAGTCAGTCTGCTCTCGTTGCAATTTGTCTGTTGTTATGAGCAACTAAAGACACAAGGGCTCAAACTTGTGCTTTGTGTAGCTGAGTTCTCAAATGATTGTTTGACTTCCAAACCTACTAGCAAATAATGGTTTGGAGCTGCTTGCCTGCATTTATTAGTTTTGTCTGCTTCATCCTACAGTGTCAGATGGAGCACAACCATACTTATAGTCATTATTCACAGTTTCTACTTATTGTACTCAAACATTTCAATATGTTAAAAAGTGTTTCTATTCCTAAGAAGAATAGACCCATTTAATTGGGTTGAGTGGTGCATCAGTACCTATATAAGTATTGCTGAGTCCATGGGACCACTCTAGTTGGGAGAACCAACTGATTGTTGGCCAGCAAGTGGAGAACAGAGCTCTCAGATTGCTCATTAATTCTTAAACTAATTTTAGTGAAATTCAAGGTGCTGGTTTTAACTTTTAAAACCTTACCAGGATGGAGTGTTAAATAAGCATTTAAAATAGATCTATGCAACAAAGAGACTTCTTGTACCTTAAAGATGGACAAGAGTTATTTGGCATAAGGTTTGCCAACGTGGTGGCGCTGCGGGCCTGTGCTGCAGGTTCAGAAGACCAGCAGTCGTAAGATCGAATCCACGCGACGGAGTGAGCGCCC
The DNA here is from genome assembly GCF_051106095.1 of Pogona vitticeps. NCBI lineage: Eukaryota > Metazoa > Chordata > Lepidosauria > Squamata > Agamidae > Pogona > Pogona vitticeps. The sequence continues at coordinate 222,739,746 of NC_135784.1, read as the reverse complement.
GTCGCTTGTCCCAGCTCCCGCCAACCTAGCAGTTCGAAAGCATGTAAAAATGCAAGTAGATCAATAGGGACCACCTTGGTGGGAAGGTAACAGTGTTCCGTGTCTAAGTCGCACTGGCCATGTGACCACGGAAGATTGTCTTCGGACAAAACGCTGGCTCTATGGCTTGGAAACGGGGATGAGCACCGCCCCCTAGAGTCGAACACGACTGGACAAAAAATTGTCAAGGGGAACCTTTACCTTTACCTTGCCAACTGCAGCCCAGTTTTTCAGATGAAATTGAAGAAGTGTATGTGAAGAAAATGAGAACCAAAGCTTATGCTGGATAAAACCTGTTTGTCTTAAAGGTGTCACAAGCCTCTCTGTGTTTTTAGAGCAAGACAATAGTTTCAGGATCAAGTATCCCATTTCCTTGGGGGAGCAGTAATATTAATAAAGTCCACATACCAGCAGTGTTGTTGATGGAATCTCAGCCAAAGATAGAGAGGGAAAGACCCACTTCTCCTTCTTTCTTCTACCCAGATCCATCCATCCTTTCTATCTTTCAGTCATACACAACCAACCTCTATATTTCAGTCATACACAACCAATCTCGTACACAACCATCCTCCCTCCCTCCCTCCCTCCCTCCCTCCCTCCCTCCCTCCCTCCCTCCCTCCCTCCCTCCCTCCTTCCTTCCTTCCTTCCTTCCTTCCTTCCTTCCTTCCTTCCTTCCTTCCTTCCTTCCTTCCTTCCTTCCTTCCTTCCTTCCTTCCTTCCTTCCTTCCTTCCTTCCTTCCTTCCTTCCTTCCTTCCTTCCTTCCTTCCTTCCTTCCTTCCTTCCTTCTCTCCCCAATCACACATCCAGAGTACATTTGCTCTCCTGCTCACCTATGAAACATCAAAGTGTCATGTTTGGTGGAAGGGAGAAAATTTGGTAGGAAATTGGGTATGTGCCACAAAGCTTTATGAAAGTCCTCCGAGGGCCAAGGATTGCCTGCTTCTAATCTGAAAGAAAGTCCATATTTCCTCATGGATTTAAGCAGTGGTGAAATTATTTTTGATGTTCTCCCTCCAAATGCCCCCATTTGTGCCAATAAAGTGAGTCGCAACCAGGGAAATTGTCTTTTCATTAAGTCACTCTGTTAGCAAAACACTTCCAAGTGCTGACATAATTATGCAGAAATACGATGTTATCACGAGAAGGAGATTTTCCATGATTGTCAGAGTTGCAAGCAATGTTTTGTGTTGAAACAATGGGAGGCATAGAATGGAAGAAGTCTGCTGAAAATCTCCACCTCCAGATGATGTAACTAAGAGGGACTGATTTTAAGAATTTAAAGACTTTCAACTTCTGCCCCTTGGCTGTGATGATTTACACCAAATAAAACAGATTACTTGTGAACTGGACTATCCATGGGACAGAAGGAAGAAGTCTTTAATAAGGGAAATTTTTACCTGTCAGTGACATCATCACCCTTCTGCAGGTGTAATTTAAGCAACAGACTCTTCACCTATGACTTAGTAATTTAGATAATGCCATCCCATAGCATAAACCATGGCTTGCAATTGTATTTTAAAGTATAGTTCTAGTTCTGGCTTGGTGAGTTGCAAACTATGGTTTCTCAGTTCAAATATAATTCAAAAAATAGTTGAAACCTGCTTAGATTTGACATTATTGCAGGACTAACTTTGACGAATGCCCACGTCACTCCTGTCACTCGTAGCTGGAGCTCATTTGCATGAGCCTAGGAGAGGACTGGACGGGTGGGTTCATTCAGTCAGTTAGTCAAAGAAGGAGAGTGCGAGGTGTAAAGGAGAGAGGTTGAAGAGTAAAGAGAGAGAGAGAGAGAAATAGAAAGATCTGATATTAATAACGATAAGCTGGTTAAAGTGAATAAATCAAGCAAATGGTGATTGAGTGTGTAACAAAATATCCGAGGTTTCAATGATTTAGATTCTATACAATGATCTGTGATTCAGATTCAACCTAATATATTTTAATAAACAAGTTCTGTTGGCAGCAAGTGTCTGAGTAAAGTCTTTTACAGTGTGGATAGGGGAAATCCACTGGTGGCAGCGAAGGAAAGAGAGAACGTCACCAGAGTGAACCCTTGGTTTGCGGAAAACAAGCAGGGGACACTGGGTGAACATCACACTAACAAATGGTTTCCATGAACTTGTTAGTGAAAGGAAACCAATATCCTATTGCCCAGCTGTGCCTGCACACAGGAATGGATTAACTGTCAGCAGCAGAGTGCTATCAATTAAAGAATTTATGTTTAGAGTTTGAAGTGTACATGACTTACACACAATGTATCTCCAAAACTGAAAAATGAACTATTTGATTAGTCATCTGCTACCAATAACGTCATTCCCATTGAACTGGGCAACAGGATAGTGACAATATAGTAACCCTCATCAGTGTTAATTGCTTTGTTTGAATAACAGAAAAGCAGAAAAAGAAAAGTAAAAAGTCAGCACTATATGTGTATACATGAATAACACACATTTCCAGGGATATATAGTAGAATGTAAGAGATGCTGTAGATGTATCTAAATTGGGGTGGGAGAATACATGTATTTCATGAACCATTTCTGGTAAGAATGCAAAAAGAGCATGTTACCAATAAACTTCTGAAGCTTAAATATACCTGATAATTTAGGGATCATGCTTGTTGCAGATGCAGTCTTTCAGTAACTTGTGATATAGATATGCAGTCCTGAGAAAGTATGCTCATGTGTCATCATCTGAGATTCTTGAATTGCTGCTTGTATCACAAAATAATCATTTAAATTGTCAAAGAAATGGTTTAAGCAAAATGACACCTTGCATATTCTCCTAATAACTTAGAGGAGGCTACGTTTGATTACAGGCATGGTTCAAAAGTATTATATTAGGAATTCAATTGTCAGAAGTATACTGTATTTAAAGGTATAGTACAAAAGTTTATTTCAGGGCAAGGCTGGAACAATATATACATGTAGGGAGCACATACAGAATTTCTTTGGCTGGCAAAATTGATCATGGTGTGCCTCTTTAATGTTTTGATTTATTTGTATAATGTATTAATATATCTTTTAGTTCTGTTTTTTACAGTAGCTTGTATATAAATTATTTAGAAATTTTATTATATTGAACAGTACTTGTGTGCAACACAAATGGGCTGCAGTTTCGATGGTTTAATAAGAGACTTAGCTCATAGAAAGTGTTATTTGTTGATTCTAAGTTGCATCTAACTTGCACCTTCATGATCACTCACACTAAAACACCTAAAGATAAGCTGCTTTCGGAACCTAACTGTGAATTTTCAGAAGATCCAGTTGAAAAATGAATGCTGAATTAGGTAGACTGGTGTGCAAATCTAGAAAAGTATGTGTTTTATATCCTAAGGGGGTAGGAGCAGCATTTTACTAGATTAACAACCCTTTACCCACCTCAAAAGACAATACAGCCTATCCCATTTCCCCTATCATTAAATGTCTGCATTGACACAGGTGATGCAGTGCTAGACAACAATGAATGTATTACTGAACTGTAGGGTATTAGGGGGAAGATTGTCAATACAACTCAGTAATGGACTAAACACAGAGGCAAGAAAAAATGACAATATGCAAATAAGATAACTAAGAGCCTTGTTTCATTATAGCATGATAAAGAATACTGCTGCTGCTTTATTTCCATAGAATGAGACAAGGTACAATAATATTGTACCAGATCAGCCTCTATTGGAAAAAACACAAAACCATTTAAAATGCCAATCACATAATTCAAGATTCATAAAATAATACATCAAGTGTTCCAGTAGTAATTATGTGGGTGAACCAAACACTACTTAAGACCACAAATGAACTAGAAACATTATTAGGGATAGTCTAAAGTGATTAACTTCTTCCACTGGTTGTAACTCTCTCAGCCCTTTTGACTGGGCCAAACCCAAGTAATATGATACACAAGTTATAATTCTTTATTTATGAAATACCTAGAATTTGCTAAGAGCAAAACTAATAAAATGTACCAAACAAAAATACAAGCTCTGACCAGGCAAAGACAAGGCACATGAGGAACAAAAGTGAAAAGGAGTGACAATCAATTTCTTAGGAGGTGTGGGTCACTTCTGAGCGTCCAGGGGCATTTTTGCCTCAGCCTTGAAGCTTGGTGGGCTGCTCACTCTCCCACACTCTTACATATGGGTGAAAAAATTACCTCTACATGTTATCTAAATGTTATCTAAATGTTACTTCTCCCCAACCCTAATTAGTTTGTATTGTTGTTGTTTAGTTGTGACCGACTCTCTTCATGACCCCATGGACCAGAGCACAACAGGCCCTCCTGTCTTCCACTGCCTCCCGAAGTTGGGTCAAATTCATGTTGGTAGTTTTGGTGACGCTGTCCAACCACTGTCCTCTGTCGTCCCCTTCTCCTCTTGCCCTTACACTTTCCCAACATCAGGGTATAGGCAGGTAAATTTTCAGAAAAGTTTTAAAAATCCACATTTTCTGTCTTCTGAAGCGCACATAGAAGAAAGTTGTTCCAGAGGATGGGTGCCACTAGGGAGAAGGACTGTTTTCATGATAAGGTTATGGTGAGGTCCATTACATGTGGAACTGTCTATAAGATCTTCTGAGAACTCTTCTGAAGACAAGTTATTTAAGGTTTTGTATATCAGAAACAGGGCTTTGAGCCAGGCTTTGTAGCTAATATGCAGCCAGTGTGTTTGTTCAACACAAGTATATGTGTCTTTCCCAGCACCTTATTGAGCAACCTAGTAGTCTGTATAAACAACCACTTCGAAATGAGTAGTCTCAGTATGAAAATATTGGGAAAGGAACCACAGTAGCTAGGTCACCCCTATCCCAGAACAGACATGGTTGTGGTGCCAACTGAGGTTGTTTGGATCTCCAGTTACAAAGGTGGGTATGAACTATAGACCTATTTCTTCAGATGGCACACAGTTTAATCCAAAACATCCAGTTCTTGGATCTGTGACCTGCCCACTAGTATTTGGCTTTATTTTATTAGCCCTCATTTGGATCATTCCTGAAGTTAGGCACTGATCTGGAATATTCATGGCCTCTTGTGATTCAGATGGTAAAGAAAAATAGAATGTTAACATTACAGATGGGGACAAATATAAAAATGAACCAGGAAATTAATAAACAAATCGCTGCTTGATTGATTCAGGTAGGTTCAGGTTCTTCCCAACTGGAGAACTCAAAGCTTCCCAGATCAACAATTTTTTTCTGGATTTAATGAACTTCCTGGTTTGGTTCCCCCAACACAGTGTGCCCCACCACCTTCCCACTGCCCTCCGTTGCCTCCTTACCTTCTTCTGCCACTTCTGGAAGGTAGCCTGCTATCTCTGTATCTGATCAGACACACAGGCAGCCAGGCAGAGCCACTTTCTTTTTTAAAAAATGACTAATTTTGTTAGCTGGCTTGTCAGTCCGGCAGCCTCTGGGGATGCCTGCAGAGGTCCCCCGGCTGGCTGACAGGCCAGCTAACTAAAATATAGAATAATAATAATAATAATAATAATAATAATAATAATAATAAGAAGAAGAAGAAGAAGAAGAAGAAGAAGAAGAAGAAGAAGAAGAAGAATAGTAGCAGTAGCAGTAGCAGTAGCAGTAGTAGTAGTAGTAGTAGTAGTTGTTGTTGTTAATAATAATAATAATTCCACCAGAAGGCCTCTGCAAAGCTCCCCACCTCTATGCAAGGATATCTCCAGAGTCCCCCTGGTGGACTGATAGGCCAGCTTCTAATACAGAGGTGTCAGTCTCAATTTCATTTTGGGCCGCATCAGCATTATGGTTGCCCTCAAAGAGCCAGTTATATCTGTAAGACTATATTAATATATCTACTCTTTATCACATTAAATAAAATCTTCCTCATTCGATTATTAATGGTTTTAGTAATAATGTAAGTAATAAATAGCTCTGAAAGAAAAGTCTATCATCAAAGTCTAGAAATAATGGCAAGCAGATATTCAAGTGAGAACCCCACAGGCCCTACTAAATCCCATACCCAAATGACCCCCAGTATCAGAATAGGAAGTGTATAAACTTACTGACGCCCTAGCAACAGACAAAGCTCCTGGCAAGGACATGATCCCACCAGAGGTGTATAAGTACAACCCAGATTGGTGGGCCCTAGTCCTAGCACAGCTCTTCTCCCACATTAATGCTACAGGAATTTTTCCCAAGAGGTGGAGACAGAGCATAATTTTCCCAATTTATAAATCCCCCAGAACTACCACCCAATCAGCTTACTGGATATCAGCTCCAAGCTCTATACCTGCCCCCCTTTTCAGCAGCTGGCTAAATGGATGGAGGACAATAATATCCTTCACCAGGAACAAGCAGGTTTTAGGAAGGGCCATAGCACAGTAGATCAAATCTACGTGCTACATCATCTTGTATGTAACTATACCACCAGGCCATTCAAATGGCTATTCACAGCTTTTATTGACTTATCCTCTGCATTTGACGCAATCACCAGAAATCGCTTGTGGGATAAGCTCACAGAGACCAACATCGATAAGAGACTTCTAACCCTAATACAAGAACTATACTCCAACACAACGTTGAGGGTAAGGATTAGCACAGATGGAAGGCTAACATAGAAAATCTATACTAACACAGGGGTAAAACAAGGGTGCTTACTCGCACCCCTACTTTTTAACTTTTATATTAAACCATCCAGATCATTTCCCCCCTCTCAATTGGGAACTATAAGATTGCAAGCCTTATATATGCTGATGCCATTGTATTATTATCTATGAACAAAAAGGGACTGAAGAGAAGCTTAAATAAGCTCCAAGAGTTTAGCCACCTAGAGCAACTAAAAATAAATTACACAAAATCTAAAGTGATGATTTTTGGAAAGCATCCCCCCAAGGTTAGCTGGACTATAGGTGAAAACAAAATAGAACAAGTCCAGACCTTCAAGTACCTAAGAGTGCATTTTGATGAGAAAAACTGCTAGAAATCCCAGATACAGAGCACGAAAATATCAGTTCAGAAATCTAGCCATGCTCTGGTCAAATTTTTCCATTCCAAAGGTAGTAAACTAGTAACCCCAGCTTTAAAAGTCTTTTCAGGGAGGGTCATCTCTCAAATGCTTTATGGAATTTAGATCTGGGGTATGAATCAGAACAACCTACACCATCTTGAAGTAGGACAGAATAAATTTCTGAAACGCATCCTCGCAGCACCCCAGGGGACTCCAGCAGCTTTTCTTAGAACAGAGACAGGCATGGTGTCCGTTAAAGCCAGGGCAACTCTAGCTATACTGTACTCTCTTACTATAAGAGGGTGATGGATATGCCCGGCCACCGCCTACCCAAACATTGTATGGTAGAGCAATGGAAGAGTGGCGGCTGGGCAACTTCAGTTCAAACCCTGCTAAAATCTAAATCCCTCTCCACAGATATTTTTGTTTTTTCTGGGGGTTAAAAGAATGTTGAAGGACTGGTTCTACAAACTGGATAATGACCAGGATGTAGCTTTAATTCACTCTTCAAATTTCTCTCACTGGTACCACCTGCTGAAAACAAACCACTCAATGGCGCAATACTTACATACATTTACTTTTGCCTCCTTGAGAACCGCATTCACAGAACTCTGCTTCCAAACCATGCCAACCGCTGTCTTAGACGGCAGGTATATGAATGTCCCTAAACATCTAAGGCTATGTATTTGCGGAGCAGGTGAGATAGAGGATGTTGTCCACTATTTACTATACTGTCAGCTCAATCAAAACCCCAGAGAAAAGTTCCTGGGTAATATTTTGGCTACTCTGCAGGAGGAAAGGCCTCAAATAAAGGTTGTCAGGTTACTTTTGGTCTGTGACCCTTATGTTATATACAGAACAGCGCTGTTTGCACAAGCAGCCAGAAATATTCAAGCTAATTTCCTGAAAGCCATCGCAATCAATTGTGCAGGGGACTCCCAGATATGAAGTGCCTTTTATTATTTTATATGTCTGTGATTTATCATGATTTTATTTGATCTGATTTGTATTCTAAACAATTGTGACGGCTTTTAGCTAATACAATAAACTTGAACTTGGAAGATATTCAAGTGTACAACTACTGAACAATTTACTGAAAAGCGAGTTTTAGTAGCACCCATTAGCGCCTGCTCCACAGCCCCACCTGTGTTTATTATTCTAATTATTCATGGAAGTCTCCCACCTTTCCCTTGCGCTTGCCACAGCCCTCGTTATCACCTGGCTCCTCACTCACTTCCATAGCCGATGCGGGAGAGGAGGTTGAGCTGGCCACTGTTAGGCGATGCCATCAAACAGTGTGGGAGCCGTAAGAACGGGAATGGGCAATAGCGAGGACTACATTTCCCAAGGTGCTGTACAGAGCCTAGGCAGTTGCACTTTCTGACTCTTTGCTGCTTGGAATGCTGGGATTAGAAATTCCGCTAGGCAGATTCCCAGCATCCTTGCAGAGCATTATGGGTAACCGAGTAAGCCCCTGTGTATTGTATGCTGCACAGCAGCAGGCAACGCAGCAAGGGCCACATGAAACGGCCCGGGGGCCTGATTCAGCCCATGGGCCTTAATTTTGACACATGTGTTCTAATATGTGTCAAACTCAAGGTCCGCGGGCCGGATCAGGCCCGCCGGGCCATTTCATGTGGCCCTTACAGCGTTGCCTGCTGCTGTGCAGTTCTTGGGCTGCAGTTTACAGGACCCTTCACCACTGGCTGTGCTGGCTAAGATTTCTGGGAGATACAGTTGAAGACCACTGTGTTACCCAAATTTGGGAACCACTGCTTTAAATGGATATTCCAGTGGCTGAGCTCTACTTCTGAGCTGTGCTCTGACAGTGAACTGAATCACTTACTACTGGTGGGTGAAAGAGGGCAGTCACTGAGGAATGTCATCCCATTCCTGAGTCATAACCTACCAGCATTTCCACAGCTGAAATCAAAATTAGTGTAACAATTTCTCACAGCCCTTACTATATCTTGGCAATGAGATCTGATTATCTCACTCTTTATTCCAGCCATGTCGCTAGCTGTCCTTAGTGTTCTTCACGTCGAGTTTAATCCTCTTTCCCTCTCACTTTAAAGCCTGACTAAACAGTATGAATGGTTTCCAATCCCTTTGCCAGATTCATACAATAACAATATTTTTTGAAATATTATGAATTAAAATGGCAGATACATAATACATACCAGTTAAATGCCTTTTCCATCTCTTCACTGTCTTCCACAGTGCTTGTTCAAACTGCAGATTCTATGGCATGAAGGCTGCATATACATATGTATTTTGGTAGAATATTGACAGTCATGCTAAGCAGTATAACTCATAACAGTAATGCTTTTTAAAATTGCTGACAAAGAGATTATAAGAGATGGTCTGGGAACTGTTTGATTTTTGGATTACAACTTCCAGAAGTCTTCCAGAGAATTCTGGGAGTTATCATCCAACCAAGTAATGCTTCCACATTGTACCTTGGCCCTTTTCTTCTCCTGTTTAAAATTCTCAGACTGCATAATTTATGTGTGTATTTCTGTCCTCCACCTTTATTTTAAAAATAAAATAAAATTCCAGAGCAGCCAGTGGAAGTATATTTAAACTAATTCAGCAACGTAAAGCTGTGTCATCAATGTAGTAAAAAAGCAACAACACTAACTCAGCTGAAACAAATCCAGTGAAGTCGATGAAGACCTGTAAAATGTTAATATTATTATCTTAAAGAATGAGCTTCAAAGATCTTAACACAGAGGGCAGGCATGTCTGAGTGACATTAGATGTCTATCTGAACAAAATACAGTTTTTCATATGCTCAGGCCCTAAGCCAAGGTGGACAACACAAGTTTTATGAGCCACTTGTGGCCTCATGATAGTTTTTGTCACTGTGATGTTCACCTCCTTGAGGAACCTATGTTTTGTGCCCTCACAAAGGCTCCAGTCATGTTTTCCTTTCACTGCCACCAGTGAATTACCTCAGTCCACAAAATAAATGACGTTTGATGAGATACTGTGAATGTAAACAAAACTTATTTATTAAAGTGAAGCCAATTTATTAGTCAGAGAAGTTCTTCAGATGTATGTACCTGTACTATTCTCTTGCCATATAATTTCCACCTTCTCTGTCTATTAATCTTAACCAGTCTCTAACTCTGTCTCTATCTCTTCTGACTCTGACTATCTCTCACTCTAACTCACTCACTCTGACTGACTCTTCCTCTCAGGCTCTGCCTTTTAACCTCTCTCTCGGCTCTGCCTCTCCACCATATTAGCATAGACATGAATAATACATGCCTTATACCTAACAAAAGGGTGAACGCTACAGTCACCCCTGAAAACGGTAACATTATAATGTGACCACAGATCATGCCACTAAATTTCAGTGGCAGACAGAAACTGCTTGCTTTAATTTTTTTTTTTTAAGTTAGCAGTGGCAGACAAGGGGGGGGGGACATTCATGCTTATGGCTCTTTCCAGCTTACTACCCAAATTTCCTGATGAAATTTGCTGCTGAATTTCAGCAATGGCTGTAGGTAGGTCTGATACTTTGACTGCAGACCTCCTGGCATTGGCCATCCCTGTCCTAGAAGGACATCAGCAGACTGTTCATTTGCACTTGGAAATGGAGTGACTGCAAGTAAAGCTGTTTCGGAATTGCTGTATAGCAGAGGTAGTCAACCTTTTTCCTACTGCGGACCGGCTGACCCTCTGAGGGAGGCAGGGCAACGCCTCGCACTCTCGGATGCATGTGGGAAGTGTTGGGGAATGCATGCGCACCGGCAGCAGCAGAAGCCTGGGAGTCTGAGCATGGCCGGGGTGCTCGCTCCAGCCACTTGCCTCCCGACGGGCTCCTCGCCACCCTCCATGGGAAATTCAAATGGCGGAATCAGCATTGGGGGTACAACATCGCTGGGAGGCCAGCAGCCTAAGGGATGTTCCCCCTTTCTTATTCTGTTCAGTGGCAAAGAAGGCAGGAGAAAAAGGAAGACACCCCCCTACATACATACACACATACACACCATCACACCTAAAGCTCCAGCTTCCAAAAGACGCTCCAATATTAGGAGAAGGAAGGAGGAAAAAGGCGGGACAGGAGGCGGCAGCGTCCCAGTGCCTCTGGCATTTGGCCTTAAATAGGCAAATAATACACAATTCTGTGGGTATCTCTTTCCATCTTCTGGTCCTGGAGAGTCAGTGGAGTACCAGTGGAGTACCAGTGCAGCAATCAGTGATGGGAAACAAACTGTTACACTAATTTCCAATATGTTACATCACATGGGACAAGAGAGTACCCCAATGGCACATTGCAGTAGATGAAAGAATACCCTAGTGGGAAAATGCACGTTTTTAAATTCCCACCTGTTTTTTCTTTATTTTTAAAATCTGTACATGCCAAGTGCCAAAATTTGATGAATTCTTTACAAGCCCTCAGTCAGTGTCACAAACTACTCCAGCAAAATGAAGTGGGGGCATAAGTGCTCCAATCCAAGTGGTTGAGAGTTTTAAAAAGCTCTCTTCCTGTACTGTCACCACTGCATCATTTATAAACTTGTTTACTCACAAGCAGCCTGTAGCGGAATGCTAAAAGGTGACATCATTTCTGCCTGTCCATCACAGCATCTAAGGGGGAGGAGCTGAGGATAGAGCAGGAGGGGCAGAGCTAGAGAGGCAGTTAGGGAGTTGGAGAGACAGACAGTTAGGCAGTTGGAGTTAGTGAGAGGCTTAGGGACAGTTGAAGATGTGGAATGAGAGTTAGGGTTTAGGAGAACGAAGGAGAGGGTTAGTGAATAGAGCTAAGGGTGTTAGGAGAGGAAATTGGGAAGTTTAAAACACATTGAACAAGCAGGAATGAACGTATAAGCACTACAAAAGAGACATTGATTGAAAGCAAAGTGATTGACTACATGATCCAATATGTATTAACCCCTGAACCAGTTCATATGTGATTTACCTTTTGATTGGTTTAACAATAAAAGAATATTTAATTACAACTCTGCTTCCTAAGTTCTATATCCCTCAGCATTGGCAGCGCACGTAACATAAATTGGTATTAGGAGAATACCTGGTGGCAGTGAAAAAGGCTGTGTGTTCCTTTGTGGAGCCCAAGGAAATAGGGGCAACAAAGGGTAGATCGCCACACAGCCCCTGTTAGACAATGCAGAACTTCTCCATTAAGTGTAGATAGGATTAAAGTTTATAAGTTGAAATATCAGTATTGTTCTCAGGACAGCTATACTTGGCGATAAATGCCATGACAGCTTTGATGTGTCAGTCTATTGTGGTTTATAGTAGAAGCACTTTTCTTCATATCTGTCAGTATCAGCACTTGCTCCCTTCAATTTTACTTTACATTGGAAATCACGTTATTACTACTTGAGATGAATTTAGCATTTAACAGCAAGCTTCATTTCTGTGGTGTATCCTTGGCAGCAAGGGTAAGGTAGAAGAGGAAAACATAATTGATACTGAAACTAGGAGGGCTGAGATAGGCCCAGTGCACTCACAGCATAAGCTTTTGGAGTGCATGAGAAAACTAGAACTTGAGTTGCTCTCTTTTTAAAATTGTGCATGGCGTGCATAAATGAAGCCCAGAATGAGGTCTGTGGAAAAGAGATCATTAAAGCAAGTACCAAACAGCTGCAAAAGAACAGTTCTGCTGAATGTTGTTTCCCAAGAGGCTGCTTCTGATGCCAGAAAATGCCTTAAAATTTACAGACTATTCTGTAGCAGCTATAAGGCATCCAGACAGGGAAAAGGGAACATCAGTGGATTTTTACAAGTACTCTTGTGAGGAGAATTCAAATTCTTCATCACACCCCTATAACATAACCTTCCTCAAACCTAAAACTGAAATCATCTGAGGGATTTTTCTGTCCTTGGATTCTGTATTTGTGAATCCATTAATGGGAACAGTTGATGTGTGGCTTTCCAGCTCAGAATTCAGAAAGTTTTTTTTCTTTTAAAGGAACATGTTCTGTTACTCATTAGTTTGTCTCACTTGCAAATTCTTATCAATACTGTTATCTCTACTGCAGAAGTAACTCACACGTTGCTTATTATGACTTTGTTAATGTTACCATTCCTTTTGAAACCAGTGGAAAATGCCTGAAAATGCTCACCCATTCCTTAAGTTGGAAGTTCTCTTTATTGTGTATCGAAAATACTGTGATAAGCACACTGCAGAATTTCCTTTGGCACTTTCTTCCCAGATCCTACAAGCCCCACACAATCCAACAGCAGATAGGATGGGATTTGTAGTCAATAACATCAAGAAAGTGCCAGGTCAGTTGGAATTCTACACATAGGCATTTGTGATGAGCACTGATTGAACTGTCATAACGAAATATATTTCCATAGAACGATATCACCTGCCATATTCCTGAATATTTCCATCAGAAATTATAAATTGCATCCCTGTTGTGATGGGTGTGAGTCAAAGTTCCCTCTAACCTTTGTGTGCGCTTGCCCAGAGCTCCATCGGAGTTGTGCACGGGCAGCTGGCAGCCGGGTTTATTTGCTTCCCATTTTGAATGGGGCCGCGCCCATCCCCACACACATGGAGTGAGGCTCCTGCACAGCAGAGCAGAGACCTTGGCAGCAAGGGTAGGGTAGAAGAGGAAAACATCATTGATACTGAAACTAGGAGGGCTGAGATAGGCCCAGCTTTTGGAGCAGGACAGAAGCTTAGAGGGGATGTTTTACAAGATGTCCTCCTAAATGAAGTTCCACGATCAGACACAGTGTACCTCAAATACCAGTATGGCTGGATCCTCTTTTTGAATCCTCCAATTATACCACGAGGCCAGTCATAATTTCTAAAGATTCATATGGAATACATTTTTAAAGCACTGCTGTTTCCATGTATCCGAAATATGACTTCTAAAATTCAGCTTTAACAGCCATTTGCAGTCATTTATGTGAGAAATCAAAGTTGGACTTGGCACACAGCCTTTGTATTCTGGTCAGTGTCAGCCATGTGACCCTTTTCCCCAAACCCACACAAACTGTTCAGGCCACCATCACCACCAGTAACAAGTAATTCATTTTTGTCCTATTGAAAGTAGCATGGTACAACTAAGGCTGTTACAGACAAAAAAAAGTAATGTCATTCTTTCTTATTACTGTAGGAAATAACTCATTAGAAACATAGCTAAATAAAATAGTGGCTTCATAGCTCTGCAAATCCCATCATCTCTCACTGTTAACTATGTTGTCGATGGATAATGGAACCTGTGGCTCAGTAACATCTGGAGGGACACAAATTTCCCACCCCTGAATGTACCTATTTCATGTTGACTTAGGGCAAGGGTGAGAAACCTCAGACGTGGACCATTTATTTCCTCCTTTGCACAGGCTGCACCTGTCACTCTTACAAAACACTGGTTCCACCAATCACTCTTCCAAAAACACTACAATTTTTTAGAAATAAGTTTTGGGTTCTTTGATTTTTGCTAAAGAAGGTTTGTGGGGTGGAGGTACATTCTTTTAGAGGAAAGCCTTTGCTAAAGTAAGGTACATTATTTTAGAGGAAAGGCATATGCTCCTTTGGAGAGAAAATTGCCTCATTTTGGTGCAATAAATTGGAGAGGCAGCAGCTAAGGGGCTACAAACGTGGTTGTGAGGAACGCACATAGCCTGTGCCCCCTCCCAATTCTAGCCCTTGGATTAAAAGCAACTTCATACATTTTTCCAGCTGTTTTCAAGCAGAAAGTTGAATGTAAAACGTGAGGCCATGTGGAACCCTTCTTTGTTTGCACTCTCTGTTGAGAAATTTATTATGGGAAATGTATGACCCACAATGAACTTTTCCGCTTTCTCTTAACATTTCGCTTCCCATTAATATGCCATTAAGAACCAGACCCTTTTGCCCTTTTACTGGTGTTGATATAATAAGATATTAATTGTGTCTCACATATTTACATGCGTAGCTAATCAGGGGCATCACACATTGCAAAATAAATAAATTGTTGTTATGTGTTGTTAAGTCGAAACCGACCTGTAGTGATCCTAGGTCTTCCAAGGTATGTGAGATATTTAAGGAGTGGTTTTACCAGTTTCACTCACCCAGTCAATTTCCATGGCTGAGCAGGAATTTGAACTGTTCTCCAGAGTTCTAGTCCATCACTCAATCCACTACATCACACTGGGTGTCCAAATAACTAACTAAAGCAAACCCCTCCCCCAAATAACAAGAAAATGAATGGATAGTTTTTTTCTGCAGAATAATTACAGCTCTGTTTTAATCTTACTTCATAGCAGACATTATTTCCCTGTGCCACTTCATGGCCAAACTTCATACCAAACATAACATTTGTAGTCTCTCCATATTTTCGTCCCAGTAGTTTGCTACACTAAAGTTAGGCTCACATTCTTCTGAAGTACATTTATTATTCCCTCTCTTGTTTCTTTTCATCTCTTTGTGTATATTGCCCTTAGGTAAATTTATTACCTACTAACATTCTTTTTAGTTCAGGAATTTCCTGAAGGCTGAAAGCCCAAAAGGCAAACATTAATTTGGATTTCTCTCTCTTTTTTCCTTACATAGAAAGAAATAAAATCTTTTCATTTTAAAATTGTTTTCTAATTTTTGTGCATGAGCTTCCATCTTTTTGTATTATCTCCCTATTTGTCTCTTCATGATTTAATTTTATATTTGTCTGTTAGTGTGGAAGTTTTATATTTGCTTTTCATTTTCTGTACATCCGTTCAATAAACTTTGACTACCCTGTTTCCCTGAAAATAAGCCCTAACCTGAAAATAAGCCCTCGTATGATATTTCAGGATGCTTGTAATACAAGCCCTACCCCCAAAATAAGCCCCAGTTAAGTGAAACCCTGCCTTCCACCATTGTGCAGCAACCAGAAGAAGATGACATGACTGTATTTGAATAAATATAGACTGTTGTACATGAAAAAAATAAAACATCCCTGGATGCTTGTAATATAAGCCCTACCCCCCAAAATAAGCCCCAGTTAAGTGAAACCCTGCCCTCCACCATTGTGCAGCAACCAGAAGAAGATGACATGACTGTATTTGAATAAATATAGACTGTTGTACATGAAAAAAATAAAACATCCCCTGAAAATGAGCCCTAATGTGTTTTTTGGAGCAAAAATTAATATAAGATCCTGTCTTATTTTCGGGGAAACAAGGTAAATTAAAGTTTATTCACTGCCAGGTAATGACTGAAGTATCTAATTTGGTTGAGATAAATATTGTTATAAAATTGAAACCACGTGTGACCATGTACTGGCCAGAATTCTATTAGTTATTGATGCTAAGTAAGTGCAGTGACGTAAATTGGAAATGCAAATGACCTTTGTTTAATGAGTTGCCGCTTGAAATCTTTGTAACATACCAGTCACACAACTGGTATGCAACAAGTAGTACAAACATGGACTTGAAGCAGCTCATTGCTGTGATTTATGCCATTGCTTTTTCACTGAAATGAATTACCAGTAGGATTCTGACCACTAGAAGCTTTTGTTAAAATTACTGCTAGTTATAAAAAAAATACCCACACACATATCCCTGATCACTAGAGAAAAGAAACATTGCAATGGAAATAATATTACAATTAGTAATTATTATTATTATTGGTATTACTAATATTATCTTATTATTTGCAAATATTCACATACAAATACACAGTTTACTCAAAAACATGACAGATGGCCAATTTCCAATTGCATTTAGTATTTTTCATTTAAGCTGTTCCAATGATATGTATGTACAGTGGAACCTCGACTTAAAACGTCCCTACCTACAAACATTTCGACTTACGAACCACTCCATTCGCAAAATTTTGCTTCGACTTGTGAACAGAGCTTCAACTTACAAACAGAAAAAAATGTGTACTTTTTAAAAGGTGTTCTCCTGGCCTTTTTTAAGCTAAAAGGTGCTTGGTTTTGTTTAAAAGGTACTTGGGTTAAAAGGTCTTGTGTTTAGAACAGGGGTCTCAAACTCAATTTACCTGGGGGCCGCTAGAGGCAGAGTCTGGCTGAGGCTGGGCCACATCAGATTTTCCGCCAAGCAGAGCAAGAGCCCGAGGAAGCCGCCCAGGAGTTTCCTTAGCCCGGCTGGGGCTCCAAGAAGGAGGGTGTGTGTGTGAGCCCTCTTCCCTGGAAGAGGCAGTGGTGGCAGCAGTTGCTGTTGGCGGCTTGGAGGCGCTCTTCGAGGACAGGCCGGGAGTGAGCTCCGCTCTTAGGGATCGCTCGGCGGCAGCTCAGGCGCTTGGGGAAAAGGGCCAGCAGCGCACCTCGCTTGCTGGCTTTCTCCCAAGATAGCGCCTCTTGCACCCTCCATCTGGAACTGCAGCCTGCCAGCCAGCAGACAGGCGGGCTGGCTGGCAGGCTGTAGTTCCGGATGGAGGGTGCAAGAGGCGCTGTCTTGGGGAGAGCCAGCAAGCGAGGCAAGGTTTTTTTTTACTCTTGACAGCAGAAGACGCATGGGTGCTTCAGGGGGCCAGGCAAGGTAGGGGCCACAAACTATCATCTGGCGGGCCACAAATGGCCCCCGGGCCGAATGTTTGAGACCCCTGGTTTAGAAGGTGTTCCCTGCCCCCCTCCTTTCCTGCCCTTTTTTAAACCGAAGTTCATCTTAGTTCAAAAGAAGAAAAAAGAAAGCAAATTCACCCCCTAGTGGTAGAGTACAGATTAACCAGCTTTTCATTAGTTCCTATGAGAACTAATGACTCTACTTGCGAACGGCGCCTCTACATAAGAACCAAAAATAGCCAGAATGGATTAAATGGTTTTCAGTGCATTCCTATGGGGTATTTTGCTTCAATTTACAAACATTTTGACGTACGAATGCTGTTCCAATACGGATTAAGTTCATAGGTCGAGGTTCCACTGTATGTGCATCTTTCCTGCTAATCAGTATCTTCTAAAATACCTAATGTATCTACCCTTTAAGCTTGAAATATGCCACTGTTTACCAGGTTATATCTCAAGAATTCTCAGGCAAATGTGCAGTAAAGAGTGTTCACTATAAATCCCCATGAATGAATGAAAGCATAATAAGCACATCAGTCCCTTGCCTGGGAACTATTTTAGCAACTTGTATATTGAGATATATATCTATATCTGCTATCCCACGCACTCCATTCCATTAGAAAAAGAACACATTTTATAGCCCTGTTCAGTCATCTGATGCAAGCCCACTGGGTTTAGAGGGTATATAGGTTTAGAGCCCCCCCCTTCAATCATTGCTTTTTACATGTGGCAAGTCTGCAGGGAGGGCATTTCTGTTCATATGTTGGTCCTCACATGAGTAGGAATCCTGGTTGGTGTGGTGAACTTATGCAGAGGAGACAACTGAACGGGTCTTATTAAAAATCAAATTGAACTAAATCTTGCAAATTTGCAACATCATGCTGCCTGGTCCTCCCTTCTTTCTCCTCTTTTCAAGAATAGTGATTGCTTTATGGCATCAGAGAAGACTCTAAACAGAAACAGTCAAGATAAGTCATCATACTAGGTAGCTCACATGAATGTTCTTGGTTGTCTGGTGATAAGAAGACTTTAACATTCAAAATGTATTATGATTAGATATTTTATCATCATCATAATTGTTAGAGGAAGATGGTAGAGTTAGCAGATGCCCTTTTATACAGATGCATGACTTGGGTTGATAAACATTCATTCTTATATTCAAAGTGTCACATTAAAGAAGATGTCTGAGAGCTTATATCTAGATTCCTACAGGCTTGCAAGTTTCTAAATCACGTTGTTAGACAAGAGGAATTAAAGACAGCTATTGAGGGGATAATATGAGGAGTGTGATACTTTTGAAAAGTGGAGAAATAAGGAGTGTACGGTGTGTTGTAGATAATAGAATGATGGACTAGAACGAGACCTGGGTTTGAATTTGCACGTGGCCATGGAAGCTCAGTGATAGGGAAGTAATGATAAAACCACTTCTTAAGTATCTCACTTATCATGAGAGTCCTATTATCAGTGCTGTAAGTTGGTTCCTACTTGGTGGCACATAACACATACAGAGGAGTAGGTATGTAAAATGATAAGGGGAAAGTAAGATGTAAATAAACTGAAAACATTTTTAAATAGTATACTAAATGCTCATGTATACTTTAGTTGATTATGTATGCAGATCAAAATGAATAGTGTGTTAACATTATCCTTGTTCCTATTTACCTTTCTACCAAAATAACTGCTGTGAAAGTAGAGTGGGGCACAATTTTATATTCTTGCCTCAGGCACAAAATTAGCAAGTTGCAGTTGTGTTGTAAACAATGAAGAGTTTGCTGTTCTTTCTTGATGAACATCCCACAGGCTACTTATATATTAATCCCTTAAGTATCTAATTTACTTTACAATTCATAACCAGTTCATGAGATCTTTACATTATACATTTAGCTGGCTGACGCTGTTCTGGAATTGCATTTTGTTACATGAGTCTTTTAATTTGGTAAATTCTCTGGAAGTTGGGATAATACTTACCACCATTGTAAGATGTTTGGTTATGAACTGAAAATTTGTAATAGAAAGGCAAGAAGGTTAAAAGGACAGGAAGGAGGTCACTGTGGGGACAGATTTGTTCTCTTATTGCTTCCTTACATTTGGTTGCTCTTGAGTAATTCATGACTGTTTCTGCTCTAAAATTGGCAGCCCCACGTGTGTTTTAGACTTTATTAACTTCCATCCTGTGTTTCAATTTTAAATGGCCATTTAATGCTTAAAATTAAAATTCTTCGGCCTTTAGAATTGCTGTGGCTAGGCTTCCTGCCCCGCTGACATTCTTACAATAGTCCTCAGTCTGGAAAGGATTTTGGTTTTTAAATGAATGTGCCATATGAATCAGTCTGGGTTGGAAAAATGCTTGCCATATAGTTTTCAGGAAGATTTGATTGCTTTCTAATAAAGAACAGTATCACTCGTGCCTCTGTGGGAAGGTTTTCTTTTTTTATAATGATAGGTGACTAGTTTCAATTGTTCTGTTTTTCCAGAACTGCTAATTCACTAAGAAATCAAGATACTGCATTCTTGTAGCAGTCATATATATGTTATAAATTGTAAGATCAGTGTGTGGCATTCAGAGATTTGAGTTCTTGTCCAAGCAGATTCTCTTCTCTCTTGCAACCCGTTATGCCCCCGCCAAAAGCTGCTTCTGATAATTTCTGCAAAATTATCTAAAATCATCTGTAATATAGCAGAAAGGTCTGTGCCTGAAAGAGGACAGCAGCAAACAATTGCACACAAAGCTGAGCTTAATTTTAATACATGAAAGAATGCTGTGACTTGAGTGGCTTCTTGCACCATCACTGTGCACATAACACCTGTTCTAAATCTGAGATTTCCTAGTCTGCTAAGAAGATAAGCAGAATTTAAGTGGGCCATGCATGTACATGTACATCATGTCTTCTTTTTGGGTCTCAAGAGTCTTACACCAGGTTTTGCCAATGGTGGATTCTTTATTATTTTGTAATCCAAAAAGGCAACGTTCCTAAACCTTACTAAGCACAAACAAATATGCCCATGATCAATCAATACATTTAGGTTGGAAGAATATAAACTGATCTGCAAGGAATACACAATTTTTGTTTTAAACGTGAAAACTTGAGCACCCTACAGATCTTTCCCTTGTTTCCACTTTTTCATTGAAGAAAGAACATGTTTGCTCCTTGTCATTCTTGACTGAACTGTAAAGATACAAGAATTGGTTGAACCAACTTGGACGGCACTCAAAGACAAAAAAATTTTGAAAATGCAAACAAACTGGGAAGGTGGTTGGCATATAAATTACGAAAAGAAAGGGGAAAATGTATAATCCAGAATTTGAAATATGAGGAAGGAGTGATAAGATACAGACAAGAAGAAATAAAGAAGATTGTAGAGAAATTATATTATGATCTATACCAGGGAAAAGAGATTTCCAAATAGAAACTGAGACAATATCTGGGGAAATATAATAATATAAAGGTGAACAGAAACAGATGTTGAATGAACCATTTTCATTTAATGAAATAGTATAAGCCTTTAGGAAGCAAAAGAATGGAAAATCCCCAGAAGGAGATGGAATCCCACAGAGTATTGTAAAACTTTTGAGGATATATTGCAGTACTTAAACCATATAAGAAACTAATAGAAATGATAGATCAAGAAGGAACAATATCGCCAACATGGACAGAAGCATTAATTACTATTATTCATAAAGAAGAAACCGACCCTATGGAAATTAAAAATTATAGACCAATATCGCTCTTACATTTGGATTATAAAATATATGCCACAATATTGACAACTAGACTGAAAAAGGTCCTTTCACTAGTAATCCAGGAGGATCAATCTGGTTTCCTTTCAAAAAGGCAAATGAGAAATAATCTTAGAAGGATTTTAAGCATATTGGAATACTATGCAGTGCATCTGGAAAAATCAATGCTTGTGATTTTTCTGGATGTGGAAAAGGCATTTGATAACCTGAATTGGAATTTTATGACACAGCAATTAGAAGTGATGGAAATGGGGAAAAGATTTATTAGGTCAATAAAGACTATATATACTAAACAAAAAGCTAAAATCAAAATTAATGGAGACTTTACAAAAGATATTCAAATACAGAAAGGTATAAGACAGGGCTGACCATTATCCCCATTAATATTTATACTTTCATTGGAAGTCCTTTATGAGCAAATTAGGGCTAACAAAAACAAGAGGGCTAAAAAGAAGAGAAGAATGATATTTCATTTAATGCTTCTGTTAGAACATCCATCTCCACCACTTCCAGTATCTTTTCTATCAGTTCCTCCAGAAACTGTACCTCTTCTTTCTTTCTTCCAATATTTTCCATATAGTATCATTTATCTCTAAGAGTAGTTTATCAAACATCACTTGTTCTTCATAGAAACCCATTATTTTGTCTTTTGCATACTTCTAGTCTTGTTGTAATCTTGTCCACCAATCTAAAGAGATTTTTTGCTACTCTAACTACTCTCTAGTCTTTAACGTCCCTTCTTTCTCACGCGAATCTCTGTATCTTACCAGTTTTGTTGAGTCCATTAAATTAGGTTGTGTAAATGCTTCTAATTGTGACACCTGGAATTTTATTATATATTTGTTTTTGGATCTTATTTCAAGTCCACAACAAAGACTTTCTTATATGGTTATTGAAGACTTTATATTCTAGCTTTTTGATACCACATAAAGGCATGATATCCTAGGTTAAGGTCATGCCCCTCCAATTTAAGTAGTCTCTCGTCCAGAGTAATCCATTCTTTAATCCATACCAATACACAAGCCCTATAATAAATTTCCCAGTCCAGAAGACCAAAACCCACCCTTTAGAGTCTTGTAATGCCTTCATTTTGATCCTCATGTTTTTTTGCCTGCCAAACAAATTTCGTTCTTTTTCTACTGAATTCCTGTGAAAGTGTTTGCTTTAACAACTGGTATCTAAAAAGAAAGATCACTTTAAGTAACACATTCATTTTAATTACTGCTATTCTTCCCATCAATTAAAATTGTAGCTTATCCCATTTTTCCAAGTCTCTCTGTATCTCCTTAAAAAGTTTTATATAATTATCTTTTATCAGTGTACTTGTTTTGTTTGTTATTTGAATTCCCAAATATTTGATTCTTTTTTCCTCTTGGAAACCCATTGTGTTTGTCAGTTTCTGTTCAGATATTCTTGCCTAAAAGTTTTGCTTTCTGTCGATTCACTTTCATTCCCACCATTTCCCCAACGTTTATTAATGTTTCCAGCCATTCATCAATAGATTTACCAGGTTCTTTCAAAATAAAAACCAAACCATCCGCAAATGCCTGTAATTTATATTTTTAAAGGTCTTAAAAAATGGAAATGCTTTTATAACTAGATACAAAATATGGACTGGAGAGTACTGTATAGATAAAAGAAGTATGAGAAGGTCCAAAGGAATGGAGAGAGTTCTAAAGATAGATAGTTGGGTGAAATTGTTAGAGTGTTTATCTGTGTGATTTCCCTTTTTAACATAACTAAGTACAGTGGTACCTCAATTTACGAATGCCTCGGTTAATGTAATTTTCAGTTTATGAATGCCTCGGTTTATGCATTTCTTTTCAATACAAAGCAAGTTTCCCCTGTTTACCATGTTTTAAAAGTTGATGTGTGATGTTTTAAAAGTTGAAGTTCGATGTTTGAAATGTAATTGCTTGCTTAATTATGTTCCTGTACAGTATTTATGCCTTTAAACTGCACTTTATAAAGAGTTTTGAACAGTTAAAAGACTTTTTTGGACTTTTTTCTGACCTCCGGAATGGATTAATTGGTTTTCAATATGTTCCTATGGGAAACCACATTTCGGTTTATCAATTTTTCGCAATACGAAACGTCCCAGAGAACACATTAAATTCGTAAACTGAGGTATCACTGTAAATGGATGTAAGAATACCCTTTTGCTCTTTGAAATTTTACCCTTCCCCCACTTTTATTCCTTCCTTATTCCCTTGTACCCTTGTACCCAACCCTTACTCTGATTGAAAATGAATAAAAGCCTTTTTAAAAAGAACTTGGATGGCACTCCACACACAAACATTTTTATGCTGCCTTTGCAGGTGATCCAGTATCACACCTACATATTTTACAGATTATGTGCATGGTAAATCCTCATGTCTCATAGTTGTAGTTAAGGATGAGGAAGTGCAGAGCTATTATTCTTGCCATGTGGGAAACTTACTCTTTTTTTATCAGTCAGCCACTTCTCACCCAAACACAAAGCAATTATCAGGGATTTTTTCAACAAGTGCGAATGATAGTAAGAACAAGAGGGGATCCTGTAGACCTTCTTGACTGCCACCATTGGTGTGGTCAACATTCAGGCTGTCCTTTGCTATGTGAAGCTTGACATCGTTTTTCTTGCTGGCAATGTGGGCACAATATTTTGCTGCAATATTCGGCCATTTTCTAGCTTGTTTAATAATGGGTACAGAAGGAAAATATCCCACATTCATAAACTGGAGTTCTTTTTGAAGAATTGAATATATTCTTACACATGCTTCTTCTAGTGTATCAACCTGAACATTCTCAAATATTGAGTTATTTTATATGACAAAAATCTGGCTACAGAAAACTTTCTTGCCTGCCTCCTTCCTTCCTTCCTTCCTTCCTTCCTTCCTTCCTTCCTTCCTTCCTTCCTTCCTTCCTTCCTTCCTTCTCAATGAAGAAATCTTTGTCAGCCTTAATCTTGATCTCACATTTGGAAAATCTGTATAAGTCACATCAGCGGGAAGCTATAACTTAAAAAATGTGATTAACCAGTTGTAAAGAAGTCTAAAAATTCC
The DNA here is from genome assembly GCF_051106095.1 of Pogona vitticeps. Lineage (NCBI taxonomy): Eukaryota > Metazoa > Chordata > Lepidosauria > Squamata > Agamidae > Pogona > Pogona vitticeps. The sequence goes on along the minus strand of NC_135784.1, from coordinate 222,715,494 downwards.
AACAGTGTTATACTATTTAGGTCAGATATTAAGTTATCAGAGCTGACAAATCATTTATACTATCTTGTGCAATCCACTTTATTATTGGTCTGATCAACATTACACAGCTGGGACATTCCTTTACTATATACCTGAGCAAAATTATTTTCCCAGCTATATTGTAATCAGATTGTTTACTTTCAGAGGTCTGTACCTTTCTTTTGTTTCATGCCAAATTAAGTCTGATTCTTTTTACAGGTGAGTGGGGAGAATTAACCACTCCATTCATTTCTAAAATTGTTCATATTTACTTTTGCTATTCTTGTTTTGGCAGAATGAAATTAGCTGTGGTGTGGGTTTAAGTAGAGTCCAAGTTGCTCTGTTTACTCATCAGAATGCTTTTCAAATACTGTACTAGAAATTTAAAATCTTGCTATATTGATAAAAACATATAGAAATTGATATATTTTAAGAAATAAGTACTGATGTTCTGTTTTAGAAAACATTTCAATATATTTCAGTGTTTGTACACAATAAATAGTAGGATGGTGTGTTTTTAGAAACCAGTGCTTTGGCATAGACTTGATATAGCATTTATAGGCAATAGTGATTATTTTTACTTTTATTTTCAGGCTATGATTGTAAGCTTTATGGAGGTCTACCAGCTTGTGAGCTCCAGGGTTGCAACACTAGAAAGAGAAATAACTTCCCATAAGCAACATATCTCAGCTCTGAAATCAGAACTCCAAACAGCCTGCCTTCGTGAAAGTGAAACCTTGTGCTCTGTAAGTGTCTGTTTTTCTCCCACATTCATTTTAAATTTTTTTCTTGGGGTTGATCCCTGCCAACATAACTGTGATTGCAAACATTCCATTTGCTTACATATCTTTTAGGAATAATATATTTATTACGTAGGTGAGTTAGATGCAATATATTCTGTTATGGGTGACTTTGTGATGAGCTTCAAGCAAATGAAAATGATCACTGTGCCCATAAATATTTCTGTAGCAGACGTGGGGCAGGAGGTAACTCTGAATTAGTTGATCATTTTCTGTCTTGTATATGAAAATATGTGTAGGATTGCCAAAACATAAACATAGAACTATCTCCCTTTTGACAGAGAGGACACCTTTTAGACAGTGGAACTGAACAGGCATGTTATTTTTTATAAAATAATACTGTTAGCTAGGTGTTTTAATCACACTGGCAGTTAGAATTTTTTTTTCTATACACCACTTTTTTGTGGCAGTGTGTTCCCTTTTAGTGAGATGGGGATTGTTTACATATTTATTTTGTACTAAAAGGTTAAATCCAGTTTTAACACTCTTTGAAATAATTATTCCCTATAAATAAAATTGGGCACATTTAAAGCTAATAAAGCAATTTTGTGCAGTTTTGCTAAGGGATTTTTTTTTGTACTATGAACAGCTGTATGTGGATAGACATACATTGTCATGTGGCTGAATAGGTCTGATCTGAAATAAAAAATGTGTAGATAATTGCACATCCTTTTGTTTTCTCATAGCAGCGTCACTTGAGTGAATCCACTTATGAAAATGCAGGATTGGGAACAGTCTGGCAGACTGTATGTGTATATATCTGATTTTTGTATGGTTTTCAAACAAGTATTGAAAATCCATTTATGTACAGCACATCGGAGACCACAGTATTTTATCAGAAAGATAAAGCAGCATTGTCCTTAAAGCAGCCATATTTACACCATCATGCAGAGACTGGGGCATCCATTTAAACCGCTGAATTTTCATGCTCAAGATTTGTAGTAGTATGAACAGAGGTGAAAAATTGTTTGTTTGTCTGTCTGTCTGTTTAATTTTTATACTGCCCATCTGACTGAAGGCCACTCTGGGTGTTTATAACATAGTAACCTTTTTCTTTTTAAAGTTTCTGAGGTCGACCAGGTTTTTAAAAAGTACATTTGCTTTTTATCTTTATAAGCTTACTATTAAGTAGATTTCTTCTCACTGACTTCTGTGTTTGTTATTACTTTTTGTCCCTTTTTTATTGGCTTGATTAAAGAATGACAATTCAAAGAGTGACAATAAAATATAATCAACTTTTTAAGTTAGTGTGCGTTGCTCTCAGTATCTTAAGATAGATTGCTTGAAAAACATTGTCTTAGTTTTGTTAACTTTAGCTACATGATTCAATGGATAACTAGGCTCCAATGCAAGCTCAAGATCAGTGGCTGCATTTGGTCATAATTTGACATGTGAGTCTCTCACCTTGTTCTTGCATTTTTTTTTCTCCTTGCTAGATGAGATTATGAGAGTTTTGTGCATTTCTGGAGTTTTTTTGGGGGGGAGGGGACTATGTAGTGGGGTTGCACATAAACCTTACTTTTCTTTTCTGCTAATGAAAAGAGCATTGATCTTTTCAGTGATGCACAAGCAAAAAATTGCCCTGCAGCTAACCACTAATGATAACTTGATTTTAAAAAGCATCATTTTCTACTGAGGGTGAGAACATTTATGAATATTTCTTGTATCCTTAGTCTTAACTTTGTTCAAAGTTATAAACAATGTGAATACAAACATAAATGAAGCCAGAGTTCTAAGTGCTAACTATTCAAAGCTCTGTTCCCAGGTGAGTGTCTCTGTCAAGGCAGCTGTAAATTTACCATATCTTTAGAAGACGCTCTCCCTCATGTAGTGAAAAATGCCCTTTCTTTATAGAATGAGATTTTCTTCACCTACATATCTTGCATGTAGCATGCTTTTTTCAGCTTTATGATATGATTGTTAGTAGATAAAATAGATATGGTTGTTAAAAGATAACCACAAGCTTAATTTGAAGATCTAATTGCTGGGGCATACCTTCTGGAGAAATCCTATTGTAAGAAGGAAAATGGGGTAACAGTAAGAAATATGCAATCCCTCTTAACATCTGGTTTGGGACTCATTTTTTCATGTGTTTTACTTATCTTTTAAAACTTACAAACGGTGTGTCAAATTTATGAAAAAAATTGCTAATTTAGAAATGTTTTGTGCAACCCTCGCCCAAAAATTAAAAACTCCAGTCCTATTTTATTTTATTTTGTCATATTCATAGGCTTCCTTTCTCCTGATCAGTGGACCCAAGGTGACTCACACTATTAAAAAGAATAGAATTAAAAACATAATAAATTATACATTAAAAACAATTAAACTGTAAAACTGATTAAAACACATTAAATGATTAAAAACATGTAGAATATTAAAAACTATGGTTGTTGTGGGTTTTCCGGGCTGTGTGTCCCAATCAACTGTGCCTGTGTTGGCAATGGGACTGAAGGGAGAGCCTCCTCTGGTTATGTCCTTATGATTACCCTGAAAAATATTGAAATCACAACTCCCTATTTCCTTATAAGTCTTGTATAAATCAGATTATTTGGCTTTAGCATCACTAATATTCACTGATACTGTTTTTGATTTATCGCTTTCAAATATGCTGGTACTGTATTGGTATTCACAGATTATTGGTTCAGATAAGTAGTGTTATACCTATCCAGTGTGTGGGCTTTCATGATTCACTGACTCACGGGATGCTGACACTTTACAGCATTTTCACATGATCCTTTGCATTTGTTGCAAAGTTATAAGCTTGAGGCACCCCAATTATAAGAATCGGGAATCCAGTAGCATCAAAAAATGCAGACTTTTCTTTCTTTCTTTCTTTCTTTCTTTCTTTCTTTCTTTCTTTCTTTCTTTCTTTCTTTCTTTCTTTCTTTCTTTCTTTCTTTCTTTCTTTCTTTCTTTCTTTCTTTCTTTCTTTCTTTGTTACACTTATATAGCAGACTGATTAGCGCTGGCACTACTCTAGGCCATTTACATCCAAAGTAACATAAGCATAAAATAAATCACATATATTTTTTTAAATAGACCACACATATACAGAAACACAACAGCAATCAACTAATAAATCACAAAAGAACCAAAACAATGACAAACAGAAGTAATCAAAGTGATCAGTCTAAGACATTAAGAGAGGCTGCTTTCAAAGACTTTGGTAAATAGCCTTGTTTTGAGCATCCTCTTAAAGGCTCAGAGGAGGCCTGATGCAACTCTACCAGGAGCACATTTCAGAAGGATGGGGTCACTACTGAGAAGGCCTCGTTTCTAGTAGATGACTTCCTGACCTTCCTCAGTGTGGCAGCCCCGAGGAGCATGATTCACCCATGTGCACGCACTCCAGCGTGCCCGTGCAAGTGCTGTGCCGCCATTTGCCCATGCACATGAGTGCTTCTGCACCCGCACAAGCACTGCACTGCCATTTGTGCATGCACACAAGTGTTCTCTCGTTTGTGTGTGAGAGAGCGTGCACTTGTTCACTCATGTGCATGAGTGCAGAGGTGCCCCACCTTCCCCACTTTCCCACAGGGTGAAAAAGGTTGGGGACCCCTGCCCAAGAGTGATAGCTCTGAGTGACAAACTTGCTTCAACCCCCTCTGAGCCTTTTATCCTTCCAGGTTTCGTATGTACCATGAGGAATGAAAAATGTTAAAGCAATGTTTCTCTGGCTTACAGACCAATAATTGACTTCCTCTCCATCAGTTCCTTAGGCATGCAGTGTAAGCAGCCCCGTATCTCCAAGAAGATTTATGGGGGTGCCGGAAATTGGGACGAGTACGAAAACCAGACAAACCTCTAACTGCTGAGCAGAGCCAATTGAAACTCAGCCAGGTTCTGTCTAAATTTTCTTCCTCAGAGGCCAATCTCCTTATTAAGAAAGCAACACAGACATAACCATGAGATATACTCAGAATGATTTGGCTCTGAAAGTTTGGTAGCAAACCCACGTGGCCAATTAGACATTCAGCTAGTCTGTTCAAGAAACAATGCTTCTAGATAGAAATCAATCATTACTGTTTTATTAAAAAGAATTGCTTTAGAAAAGAATTCAGTTGATAGTAAAATAGTTTAGTAGGTACATTTTCATTCAAGACCAACGGAACACTCCACTCCCCCCACTCCAGCTGAAAAAATAAAGAAATGAAACTATGCTAACTAATATAAAGGATAACATATTCCATCTCACGTGTCTTGAGTCTTCAAAGGCTGATGCTAGATGAAAACCAGTCCATTATGGGAAAAGCACGTGTCTGCCCCTTTCTCAGGCAAACTCCATCTTTTTTTTTCTCCTTCTCCTCACCCTTCTTCTTCCCAGAATGCCTCCTGGGTCTTGTTGTCCCGCCTAACTTTCTCATGGAGCTTCAGTTGTTTTCATACTTTGTGGCAGAATTATTTTGACTACGAAACTCTCTGCTCTCTACTCAGCTTAGCAACGAGATAACCAGAGAGCGAAGCTTCTCTGAAACAGCATGTAAAACTTTCCTACTACAGAACAGACTTTAAATCAAAATGGATGCTATTGGGACAATCTTAGGACTACATATCCCATTCTAATACACATAAAAACACAAATCATCACATGCAGGGCCTGGAGTTACTGTCCCTGGAGAAATCAGTGTCGAGATCCCAACCGACAGGCTAGCTTCCAGTTCCAAGTATAATGCAGAGGTCTGTTACTCAGGCCTCTGGTTTTGCTGTGCTGCATCTGGCTAGCCCTTCTTCCATGGCCAAGTGGTTGCTTGTAGCTGGGATTATGACTGACACTATGCTTCCATGCATTGCACTCCCATTTGTTTTCATAGCAAAGACATCTTTCTTGCTTTGGAGTGTTTAGATAAGTCTCACTTGCTTTTACACAACTAAGGCTTCACCTGTGACTATGAAGAAAAGGACCCCCTGAACTCGTGCTTCATGGCTAAAGCAGCATGCTGCCATTGTTCATACTCAAGTGGGCATGTGTTGCATATAGAGATGGGCACATAGAGATGCCAATTTGGTGGTTTGTGTCTGTTCATTTTTTTTTTTTTTTTTTTTTACAAACAAGTGTATGGCACTTCACAGCCCCACCATCTCTGGCAGGTACCTACTCAAAGGGTTTTCTGGTTGTACATATTTGCAAATACCCAAGAAGGAAGAGAGCTGCATATTGGTGAGGTTTTTGAATAGTACAGAGAATGGCCACCTGGCTGCAGAGTTGTGCAAATGTATTGCATGTTGAAAGGAATTCCCAGTAATTACCCAGTTCTTTAGAATGTAGATTGATTGAGAAATAAGAAGTGAGAAGAAATAGAAAGAATTAGGAGAAGGACAGAAAGAAAGAACCTGAGACGGTGGGGGTCACTTGGATACAGAGGAGGTGGAAGCTTGCTTAAGGTCAAGATGACAGTTTCAGATAAAATGGAGTGGTGGGAAAGAATAATGAACCTCAGGAGAGGATGGCTACAAGTGAGATAACAGCTGGAGAAAGAGTTGGGCTGTCATCCTACCACTACAAATACCAAGAGTTGTTGCTTTTGGATGCATATGTAAACTGATGTTGTAATCCAAGCAATATTTTTGTCATTAATGCTTTTATGTGGGTTTTGTGTGTGATATTTTATTTGTTTTAATGCTGTGTCATTGTGATGAAATACCACATGCAGAGGCAGTGAGTGGAATAGAGATGATATGATTCAGTGAACTTCCAGCCAGACAGTATAGAATAGTCTGAGAATTGTCAAACCATTCTAAAGCATAAATCTTGGGAATTTTCCAGATAATTTGAGACATAGTAAATATATTAGTTATTCAGTTGTTAAAGGGACTCTGACACATTTCTTGCAGACAGTTCTTTGGTGAAAGAACACTGTATTTTTCCATCTCTGAAATGGCCACACACAATGCCGGGGGGGGGGGGGGAGGATAGAAAAAATGAAATCAGAAGAAGCTAGAAATCTGCTTCCAAGTCTGAAAAAGGGAAAAGTAGTTCAGCAGTGCTGAAACGTACAAGAAGGTATTTAGATTGCTAACTACCACTCCTGGGGGCTTCCAAGAACTGCAGGACAGCTGGAAAAGGTCTGGGGCACCAAAAAGAGCTTTGGCCAGTTGCACTTTGCCCACCTCAGCTACAGAGTACATGCTGTGGATACGTATGGGCAATAGCTGTGTTATCAATGGTAATTAACTCCATCTTTCTCTTGCCAGTTCTCTGTTGAGAACTGTTTTGAAGGGTTTATGAGCTGCAGCTCAATGGTAGAATACATGCTTTGTGTGCAAGACACCCTATGTTCAGTCTAAGTATAGCTGCAGAACACCCCAGTCTAAAAATCTGGAAATTTGCTGCTAGTCATTGTAGGCCAGTGGCTGTCAACCAGTGGTTTACATACCAGAGGTGGAACAGAGAAGTAGAGTAATTTGGACACAGGATATTTTATAACAATTACTAAGAATTTATTCTTCCTCAGTCCTTAAAAGTTCCCAGTCTTCAAAGCATTTGCAATCTTATCTGTACATTAACAGCCAGCTCGAAAAAAATGCAGCCAACTAGTAGCAATGAATTTATTCAAAATTTATTTCTTTTTTAAAAAATTATATACTATTATTCTAAAAAACAAAAACTCTCAATGCTATTTTGGGGGAGAAACCAAAAACACCCATGGCAGTAACAAAGAACATTAAAAGCAGTCAGTAAAATAATCAGGAAGACAACTAGGGAAGCACATGAGTCTTTAATATATGGTGGAAACACCCACACTAGGAGCTACTTGATTGATACCATTTTTTTTAATACAGTAGTGCCTCGACTTACAAACATAATTGGTTTGGGAACTCCGGTCGTAACTAGAAATGGTCGTAAGTTGAAGCACCATTTCCCTTAGGAATGCATTGAAATGCAAATAATCCATTCCGGCCAAAGAAAAAAAATCACAAAAAAATCACTGCAAGACCCATCAGGAATGCAAAAAAAAAACAAAGCAGAAAGCAAGCAGATCGTGCAAGACCCATCAGAAATTGGGGGGGGGGGGGACACCAAAAAGCAAAAAAACCCTGCAAGACCATTGGAAATGGGGAAAAAAAACCAAAAAGCAAGGAAACCCCCCAAGACCCATTAGAAATGGATGGAAAAAACCAAAAAGCAAGGAAATCCCCCCAAGACCCATTGGAAATGGGGGGAACCCAAAAAAACAAACCCCCCAAGACCCATCGGAAATGGGAAAAACAAACAACCCCCCAAGACCCATCACAGCACAGAAACAACCCCCACAGCCCAAAACCATGCTACAAACCCCACAGTTTTTAAAAAGCAGAAAGCAGCACCTTACCTTGCCAGGCAGTCCAAAGCCTCTTCCGATTACACTCACTCTAACCGTTGGGGCGAAAGAGCTACAAAGAAGCAGCCTCTTCGCCTACCAATGGTTAACAATTTGTATTTCCCACCTTTTTCCCCTGCCTTTTTATGTTTATAACTGGAAGCTCTGGTCGCAAGTTGAAGCAAACTTTTGTGGCCGGAGCTGTTCGTAACTCAAAATGGTTGTAAGTCGGGACGTTCGTAAGTTGAGGCACCACGGTATACCCCTGTTTATGTGTCATAAATGGTTCCACCAGAGCTTCTTTTGTTTTTTGGTTGTTTCCTCTTGAAAGAGCTCAGAAACAGAATGAGCTAGAAAGGGTGAAAATAGCATGGATACTACTGATTTCCTAACATAAAGACTGAACTTAGTGTCAATTCCTTTCAAAATCAATTCCTCAAGTGCTTGCTTTGTTTATCACAAAACATCTCTGAGAGAGAGAATTTGGGCAATAGGAGAGAAGCAAGATTGCACTAACATGACAGTGGGACTCATACATTTTTAACCTTGTGGAGGCCAAATACATTTGCTAGTTTCAAAATGTTCTTCTTCGTGATCTCCGTGATTCACAGATGACCACTTAAAGAACCACAATTACAGGTAAGTAACCTGTATTTTTTCTGCAGATATGCTGATATAGATCCAGATAATTGCAAGAGGAATTCATCCTTTCCAGTAGGTTCTCCTGCCTCTGCTTTTTGGCTGCAATCTGGTCTTCCCAAATCTGGTGTCCTCCAGGTATGCTGGATTATGATTCATCTCATGATCTCTAGGGATGTCTAATCCAGCAAAACTAGGGGGACACTAAGTTGAAGAAGACTTGCAAGCTTAAAAAGCTGCTCCCAAAGATTGGGAGCATCTAGAATGGAACACGGTGGGCCTGCCTCTAGAGAAGGGCAATCTCTGTTGTGCCTCCTCTTGTCAAAAGTGCCTTGCATTTGTTCAACCTTTTTGGCAATAAAGTTATTTAAAGTTATTTATTTATGCTATAAATCAGTGGTTCCCAACCTTTGGTCTCCAGATGTTCTTGGGCTAAAACTCCCAGAAGTCTTCACCACTAGCTGTGCTGGCCAGGATATCTGGAAGTTTTAATCCAGGAACATCTGGGGACCCAAGGTTGGGAACCACTGCTATAAACCATATGACCTATTAGGATGATGTGTTAAAACCAGAAGAGGGGAATCTGACAACATATATGCCCCCCCTTTTCGTGTAAGGAATGTTTCCTTTTCTATATAAAGCCTTTTTGATATTCAGTATATGCTAGGTATGTGAACTTTTACCTTGTCAAGTTATTGTAACATATTTGAACATTATAGTAATTTGATTAAAATGTTGCCTAGAAGGCAAAAGAATGACTTAATCGAATCCAGATGCAATTAAAATGCAGAACTAAACATAATCAGACCCCAGTGACTATGGCCTTCCTATTCATAGCTATACAGTGGCCCCAGAGGTTGAAAGTTTATGCTAAAGTTACCAAATGCAGACGTTCCACAGCAACTCCAAAGTGAGAAAACAATTCAATCATTAAAAGAAAAGGGAAAAAATACACCTTCAACAGAATTCAATGATAGCAAGCAATAACCAGCTTCTAGGTCTCTCCCATTAGCAGGTGGTAAGGTGCGTTCAACACTTTATGTGTGCTAGTTGAAGAGCAGCACTCAGCAGCAGCCCTCTTATATAAATATCGAGATGAAGAGCCCTGCTGTGGGAATGCTGTGAGGGCCTTTTCTTTATATATTTATATATAAATGTGTGTGAATTCTGAAACTCACAGGCACAAGTCTGTGCACCGTCACCAAAAGGGATTTTAATTTTTTAAAAACATTTTTTTAAAAAAATACTGAAAGAAAGCAACCTCAAACTTATTTTCTCTGGACAGTTTTTAAGAGTCAACATCCTGTGTTGGAGTTCTCTAATCATCACCAGTACAATTTACAATCAGAACACACAGAGAGCCAGTTCAGACCAGCTCATCTGTTGATCTTGGCAGAAATTGGTATTCTCACTGCGTCCAGCTGCCACTTGAGAAACAGGGACTCGGCAGTGAGCCGAGTGAGGGTGGGATACAGAGTTGGTCAAGACATGAATACATGGGCCTGCTTCATTTCAGCACTTCTACAGTGCCTCCCCCACAAGCTCAAATAGTACTTTCTTTTTACTACAGTTTTAAACACACTCGCTCACCCACATACACACACTCTCACTGAAATTAAATGAGGACCTCTCATGCGCCACTGCGCTCCAGGCATAAGAAATTGTAATGTCTGGCTTCCAGAAACTGTCCCGTCAAAATGTGCTTCTGATTAGGTGGCTTAATTACAGCTGTGAAAACAATGTTGATTTAGGCCTCCAGATTCCAGTGCATGTCAGCCGTTATTAGCTAGCCTTGGACTGAAGCCACCCTTCTCAAACTTTGCACTGTGAAAGTCGCACACTGCCTTGACAACTTTTTATAAAGGTGGAAAGGTTGCCAGAAGCAAGGCACTTATGCAAAATATTTTTCATTGTGAAAATTTCAAATGTGACACCATTGATAGAGATGAAGTGGACAAGTCGTGTTGGACATTGCCAAATCCAAACTCCTAAATTCCTCACCCAAAGTATCCCTATTTTAATATAGTTTTTTAAAATAAAGTTTGACTGACATAATGCTTAATTTTAATTCCTTTAATTCAGTTTTAGTCCAAATCCAGTATGTTGGTTTAACCACACAGTTTTATTGCACCTAAATTTTCCTGACAGTTTCATTTGCTGTTGGGAAATAAAATTGCCATTTTTGCAACATGGGAAATAATGGCTAGTTTCAAATCCAATATGTTTGAAACTTCCTTTGCCTCCAGCAGGTTAATACAAACATTTTACTTACTTTTTGGAGGGCAGAGGGAGAAAGCTCATTAAATAGTTTTAATATTTTAATATAAATAACACTTTTCTCAGTGGGAAACCTTATTATTAGATTCATGTGTTTACACCTGCAGAGAAGTAAATTTTAGGTAAATATGCTATTTCCATATTTAAACTTTTCAGTTTAGCTTTACTAGTGTAGGGAAAATTACGATTAAAACTCCCCTTTCCTCCTTTTTTTTAAGGAAGAATACAGTCCTCTCTTACTGAGATGGTACTGAGTAGACATTGATATATTTTAACAAAATGAAATGGTCCTGATTGCCTCAGTAGAAAGGAGAAACTGTACTATACCATCCTCAGCTGATTTCAGATATTAACTAACAAATGTCAACATCTTGATGTTCTGTTTTAATCTGCTTCATCAAGAAAGAAATGGGCATCTTCCCCCATACCTCAGTAGGTCACCTGACTTGTTGATCAGTCTGCCTCTCTGATAGTAGTAACAGTTACAATAGTTTGCACTGATCAAATGTAGTAGTAATTAAAAAACTAATGAAATGTTTATATTAAAAATAGCTTGCAGTATTGCTAGACCACTTCTTGTGGTGATTTTGTATGCTGGGATGGAACATAACACCCGTATCAGTGCAGCTTTTTACCTGCTCGGTTCAGAGCAAAACGTACCAGAATTGCAATGTGATATATAAAATTCTGCAGATCCATTCATACGAAGAGCCACACAATGTCACCATATTACTGTGTGTGAGGGCATAGAAGGAAGACAGCAGCTGCTACACAAACATCCAGGAAGGACCTCTGTTTGTTGACTTGCATCTCTTTGGCCAGAATGAAAAGGAAATGTAGCCCTTTTTTCCTAAGTGAGTGAAATGACACTGACTAATTAACTCAATTTGAAGTATCCTATCTCTATATGAATTGTCTTCTTTTGCAGCATTTTTTCTATATTTTATAAAATAATATAATATAAAAACAATAGGAAAAGTTGCTTTGTTTCTCTATGTCGATCCCAGTTGCAGCACCAGTTAGCAAGCGAGCAGCAGTTAGTTTTCTCTCTCTTCTTTGCTACATCCATTATATCCTCTTTTCCCCCCACTCTGTTTTGACTCCATTTGTCTGCAAGTGACAGTGCCTGACACATCACTATACAAAAATTCAACAATACGCTCTATATACTGCAGTAGGAATAAAAAGCTGGTAGAAGAGATGGGAAAAGCTGTTGTGTCGAAAAACTAGATGAGGCTGTTTAACCTCAAGTAGAACATGTTTTGAAAAAAGAATACAGTTGAGAACATAATTGAACTGGATTTGCAGGAGAAAAGAGCTATTTTATACAAAAGTAGATAAATTTACTTCTTTCCAGAGTCAGGGACTTTTACTTCGGTATTTCCTCTCCCTTTTTGAAGAAGCTGTTTCAAGATAGAGGGCTAGAAGCATCCATTATTCAGTGCTAAACTGTGGGTTAAACACAAAAGGAAGTCAGATTTGTTCAAGGGTTATGAATCAACTGATACTTTTTGGAACAGATTAAAGAATAGTTAGGTTGTTGAAAGGCTCTGGTTCATGTACTCAGATGACACCTAAAATTGAGGGAATCCAAATGACCTGTTCATGTTAATGCTACTTTGACTTTCTCTTTCATTTTCTATAATCTCTGTAAAGTAAGAACATACTAACAATAAAACACTCTCCATTTTATTTGGACTCCTATTTCTGGGCTACCACAACAAAATAGACAGACATGTAAAAGCCACTTCATGGTGTTGCAGGAGCAAAAAAAAAAACAAAAAAAAACTGAACTCCCACTGTTGCTCAGCCCCATCTTGAAAAATGAAGCTGGGTAAGTGTTTACATGTCTGAGGTAAGCATGAACTTGATAGCAAGGTTTGGCTGAGGCCCCAGGTGTAGGCCTGGCTTTGGAGACACAAATGCCCTTCAAACATAATTTTAAAAACCATATATTGTATATAGATATAGGGGGCACCCATTCAATACAATAACAAAGCATTACAGCTAGTTAAGATGACACAGCCTGTTTGTTGCTCATTTTTTTGTAAGATCCTAATGTTGTTAGACCTTCTGTGAGTTATTTTGATTTTATCTGTGAGCAGGAATTTTGTACAAATATACTATTAATTGCATGCATGCACCTTTTCTAAATCTTGGGGAAAAGCTAGGATAAAGCAACTAAGGAATACATCTATCCAGATAACTCACCCCTTTCTGACATGGCACCATAGACACAGCAGGGGACGTGCCGCCTTGCTTGGAGAATGAGCCTGACTCCGAGACCAACCTTTTAGTCTCAAATGGCAATATGGATCTCAATCTGCCGTCTGTCTGTCAACCGTCCTCTTGTTTACCTCTGTATGACAATGTTTTTCGCTGCCGTAAATGTCAAGGAAAAAGAAGCACACACAGGGAGGGAAAAAGACAGGAAAAAGCCATGCATCACTAGGTAACTCAGTGGTTTAGGCATCTGACTGTGGAGCCACGGGTTGGAGGTTGAATTCTCCACTGTGCCTCCCTGACGGGCTGGACTCAATGATTCATAGGGCCCATTCCAGCTCTGCAATTCTAAGATGATTATCGATAATAATGATGATTATAGATATTATTATAGATAGGAAATTTCCCACTGTGCCTTCCTGAAAGGGGGTGGACTCCATGACCGACCCATAGGGCCCCTTCCAGCTCTGCAGTTCTAAGATGATGATGATGATGATTTTAGATAATATTATAGGTAAGAAAGCAAGCAAGATGGTGTTACTGGAGGAAGGGGAGGGGACAAATACCTTTTTGTTAATCCTCACAATTAAATATCATTTATCAAGTTCACCCTTCATGCTCAAAGCCCTGATAGCCTACTTCTTGACAACTCTGTTTTAAGACATGAGAAAGATTCAGTAGTTCAGTGAGAAAGTTTATTTTGTTGTTCTGGGAGGAAAGACATTTGCCCCTCAAAAGATCTGCTATACAGAATTAGTGTACAGTGGTGCCTCGACTTACGAACTTAATTGGTTCCTGAACTCTGATCGTAACTCAAAATGGTCGTATTTTGAAGCACCATTTCCCATAGCAATGCATTGAAATGCAAATAATCCATCCCGGCCGAAGGAAAAAATCACTCCAAAAACGACAACACTGGAAGACCGGAAATGCGATTAATCTGTTCCAACCGAAGGGGGTGGAGGGGGGAAGAAAAGCAAACAAACCATGCAAGACCTGGAAATGCAAAGAAAGCAAAACAGAAAACAAGCAAACCGTGCAAGACCCATTCGTATGCAAAAAGCACTGACTATTTATACTAATGTAATGGCCTTCAGTTTGTATTACCATTTCAGGAAAAGATGCTTTCCACTATTGGTTTAAATTTATACAAGCTGACTTTTATTTAGGTGCAGCCAGAAGCATAGCTGTATATGTAAATGAGGCCAGGAACAGAGGGGCGGGGTATAAATCAATCAATCAATCAATCAATCAATCAAATAAATAAATAAATAAATAAATAAATAAATAAATAAATAAATAAATAAATAAATAAATAAATAAATAAATAAATAAATAAATAAATAAATAAATAAAACCCTGTAAGCCAGAGGTCATCAACCCCCGGTCTGTGGACTATTGCCGGTCCGTAGATTAAGCCCGACTGGGCCACCAAGACATACCTCCCATCCTCCCACATGCACTCATCCCCGCAAAGGTTGTTTGTGCCTGCATAAACAGCGGTGCGGCCTCCTGGAGCTGGCTGGAAAGCTAGCAGTGCAGAGGGGCCCTGCGACAGGAGGGAGGAGCCCGAGAAATTCAAATGGCCTTCCCACCGGGCTCTGTCTCCAGCCGTGGTGTCCCTCCATGCTGCTGGCTTTCCAGCCTGGCTGGCAAACCAGCAGCAGGGAGAGACCCCGAGGGAGGAGCCCAGTGGGGAGGGCACTTGAATTTCCTGGGCTCTGTCTCTGAGTGGCAGCGTGATTGCTGGGTGAGTTCCGCTGGCCTGCCTGAAGGAGGGGGAGTGCGCGTGGGGAGTCAAGCCCGTGCTCGCTTGAAACCTGCTCCCTGCCTGCTCAAGAGGAGGGTTGTGGCTGGATGCTTGGCTCCCCCTTCTCCACGTGTGGATTGCTGAACCCGAGGAACACGGAGAAGGTGGAAGAAAGCCGCGGTCTCTTGAAATCTGGGCTTGTTGGGGCCTCTCAGCCCTCGTCCCCCACCCTCTCCCCACTTCGGTGGGCGCTTTTCAATCCCTGTGTGAGCAAAAGGGCTTCCTCTGCAATGAAGGAAGGGAAATACCTGCCCACTGGAGGCAGACGGGGGGGAGGCAGAGGGGGAGAAGGCAAGCAGCAGCACCGGTGGCAGTAGCCCCAAGCAGCACCGGGTGATGGGCCACTAACGACTTCCCTGTTGCAACTGGAACACAGGGCAATGGGGCAAAGCGAGGAGGGCTTCGCGCAGCCCTGACAGCCCACTGGCTCTCCCTTGCGAGCCTGCCTCCCCCCCTTTGCCCAAGAGCGCACAAACTCGACCTGCGAGCATAACACACCCACCTGAGAGCACGGGGCGCCCCTGCCCCCCCAACCGGTCCACGCATGGAGTCCGTACCCCTCAACTGGCCCACTGTCCGAAAAAGTTTGTGGAACACTGGCCTAAATGAATGACCTTTTCATTCTCTTGGTTATTCATATATCAATTAGGGTTCTTTCTTTCTCTGTGCAAAGTATTTTCAAAATTAATTCGCTTTCCTAACTAACTTCTGATTTTATAAAATTTATACGTGACTGCTGTTATAAATGTATATGCATATTCCAGGAGGAAACTGTAGAGAGTTCTGTATTGTTACAACAAGCCAAATCAACAAAATGTAAACCAGTCTGAAAGATATTTTAATGCAGCAAGCTTTTATGTCTGATAGCATTCTCAAACGTACTCCACATAGTTAGAAAGTCTTCCCCTACCATGTGGTTCAAATGGAATCTCTTGCCACTAGGACTAGATAGTCCCTCTTAACACCATTCAAACATTTCGTATAAAACAAAACATTGACATCCCTGTTTTACTCATAAACCTAGTTGTTGCGACTGAGTTTGAAAGGGAGAAATGTGCTCAATCTTACACTGTCTTTGATAGACTAAGGGTTTGATCACATAGGGAAATCGATTGCATTTTGGCCCGCTTGTGGAGTAGTTTGGGGCAATCTGTTTCTTGGCGATCACATGATGTACAGGGAAGTGTGCTCCAGCCTGATCCGTGCCCCAGCTGGACCTTTTTGGTCTAGTTGTAGGGCTACTACTTTGGGGGGCTGGGCTGGAGCAATTACCTGACAGATGGAAGGGTCTCTTTAAGGGAGATTGCTCCTTGCAAAGCCACCCTTTCTGCTGCAATCTGATGAGGTCATCTGATTGCACCCAAAACAAACAAACAAAACTTTGAAATGCATAGCCCAAAAAACCAAATATAATAAAGATGGGTGAGCCTCAGATGTTGAATTTGGATAGTGCCTTCACTGTTGAAACAGCAATATGGAAGAGTATCTGAAATCCCAGCAGGTGGTTTCTTTTACAAATGCCACACTGCCATCACATCAGGAAGTGTTATCTACATACAACAGCAGGTTATCAAGGATACAGTATACGTGCTATTGTTCTTTTCCCCCAGAGACAGCATTTTACAAGAGGACATATTTCTGGTATGAAGTAAGTGCTAAATGTTGCTAGTTTGAGCAGTAAAGGGAGAGTTGCTCTTTTGTATAGTGTGTATCACTTGTAGTCTTACGGGACTGGTGGGGCGGGTGGGGAGTGATGGACATGTCTACAGCCTACAGCCCACTTATGGGTGAGTTGGCTTCCTTAACTAGGATAGAAATACAGTATTTGGAAGTAAATGAGCTTTGTGTGTTGAATACGTGGTCTTTTGCATGTGCTCTGCTATTTGTTCCCCTTCTAAAGAGGGGGGGGGGATGCTTTTATCCAGTCCCTCACAGAACATTTTCAGTAGGAAGCTATGGCATAGTATAGAGATGTAAAGACTTCCTTACCTCATCCTTCCAGATGAGAGCAAGGAACTGAAACATTGTACTCCTTCTCACTGGCTATGAATCTTCTGGTGTTCTGAATTCAGTCTTATATTTTATTTTCCAAGAATGGGAGTTAGACCAGTGTCCTTTTCCTTGAGAACCACCCTGTCCCCAACCAAACACAAAGATGTAGCAAGCACAGGAGAATGGGACTTGTAAGAACCCGGTGAAA
Organism: Pogona vitticeps; assembly: GCF_051106095.1. Lineage (NCBI taxonomy): Eukaryota > Metazoa > Chordata > Lepidosauria > Squamata > Agamidae > Pogona > Pogona vitticeps. The sequence continues at coordinate 222,698,229 of NC_135784.1, read as the reverse complement.
AACTCATCTCTCCTTGAAATTCTTCAGTATCTGTGAATACGTCTCTCCCGTGGGTTGAAGCTTGTGCCTGGCAGCCTGCTTTCAGCACCTCAGCTGGAGACCTTTGGTGGTGGCAGCAGCCGCTCAGTTGGACATCTGCTGGCCACTCAGACAATGAGAGGTAGTCTGGCCTCACTAGCCCAGGACTTACCCTGACAGTGCCAGACAGCCCTCTTTGTTCTCTGGGATATGAGCACGAGAGTGAGGCAGGAGACTGATGGTCACTCTTTTCTGCTCCAATTCTGACTCTTTCTCTTACATGCTCAGAATCCAGTAAGCATCTTCTCCCCCATACCTGTATCTGGGGAAGATACTATACTGAGACATTTGGCTGGTCACTGCCTCTCCAAGCTGAAAGAGAAAACCAAACGGTGGTTTTATCTTAGGCTCTGTGTACAGTGGTATGTGACCAAGAGTCTTGCAACTGACTTTCACCCCTGCCACTTCTTTCTCTTCTCCGAGAAATTAGCTAATGGCCATATTGTTAGAGACCAAGGGCTCTAAAGGGGCCAACAGCCAGTGCAAGAACAGTAGTGTGGAATCTAGACACACAGATATTCCTTCTTGCCTCTGCAAAATTAACTGCAGGAGCCACCATCCACCTTACTAAAGGTTGAGCATACAGGAGAGCTACCTTAGAATGCCAGACAGAGAGCAGCAGGTGCTGATCATCCTTTGAACCTGGGCTTTAAAGGGCCAATGTTCTGCTCCTGCAACTGACTGCTGCAATTAATTTCCCAGGAGAAAGTATGTGTGCATGCACCACGCGCATGTACACACACATGTGTGTGTGGCAGGAGTCCAACTCCCACTTCTGCAACTGGCTCAGTAATAAATCTTCCTTTCCCCCTGAGAACTTAAACACTAGTCTCCTTACTAAATACCAGTGTGGGATGAAAACCCATGCTTGGGCCCATGGCTTGTGGAGCCAGGCTACATCACCATCTGAGTGGCTGGAAGATGGTGCTTCAAGCGGGTAGCATCGCCAGCTGTCACAGCAAAAGATCTTCCCCTACGGCATGCTCAACTTGAGGTGGGAAATATGGGGTTCCAGCTACAAACTTTTTTTTCCAATGGGAGGGAGGTTGAAATAGGACAAGGAAGGCTGTATTAATTATTTCAGGATTTCTAGCAGGGATGGGTCAACCAGTCCTTGGCCAGTCTGCTTAGTAACAGGGGGAAATAAGGTGATTCGCTTGGTGGTGCAGGTGGCTGGCCTATCCAGGAAAGTCCACAGGAGGAGGAGTTGGAAGAGCTGGAATGTAAAAGTCAAAGAAGGTTAGTAACCAACAAAGGAGGGTTTATTTTGCGCTACTGAGCTGTAATATAAGCTGTGGAAAAATGCATGTTAAAATCTGTTTCCTTATAGGTTGTAACTTTGTAACTTTCCTTCTTTTAATCACTTGGTCTAGCTGGTGCAAAGCCCTTTAAAGGAAGATTACTTTAAAAAGTGACAAGCCTGGACTGAGGCAGTCACAAGATGTCCATAGGAAGCATGGCGGTGGGTTTTTGTTTGTTTGTTTTGTTTTGTTTTTGTTTTAAGCAAATTAGAGGTTTGCCAAAAGAAGAGCTCCTTACTTCACTCTCTGCTGGAGCCGAGGAATCTCACATGGCTTTGCAGTGTCTCACTGAGGTGTCTTGTGCAGTTGAGATGGCCTACCTCAACAAGAACAAGGAAAAGACCATGTGGTCCTCAAGATCACACAAATTTAAAAGTGGGTAATACCTTTTATTGGACCCCCTAAAAAATCAAACAATTTGCAAACTTTCATGGAAAAATCCTTCTTTTCCCAACTAAGCACCACTGCTTCATGGATGGTGCAGAAAAATTGTACATATTAGTCCAAAAATTGATGGTAGTTGTCTGTGAGAGCTGATAGAGTCAGATTTCAAAAGTCTTGTGGGAGTGCCGTCTCAAGCACCATTCCTTGCATCATGTGATTTTTGCACCCAGCTGGCCCAAAGGTTTGCCAATTACTCTGTGATTAAAAAACGATTAAGAATGTTGAGGATGCCATGGGAAAATGGCCTTTCAAAGAAGCAGAAATAGGTAAGCAGGTATTCTAATTGGCCAGAGCCAATAATTTCACCTAGAATCCTTTTTAAAAAAAAACTTTCATGTCCAGGAATCCAAGTCTTTTTAGCATTGCATCATTTTGATGATAATTTTCAGTGTGTATTTTAAAATGTTTATATAAGTTTGTTTTGTTTTGTTTTGTTTTACTAACTTGATATGCAGGTTTCAGTTCAATACTTTATCCTGATCATGCTGCTACAAATGTAAGGTTTGCCTTATTTTTGGTTTTCATAGAGTGTGAATATATATACGTATGCTTCCAATCACACCATACTGTGCTTCTACAGGGTCTGAAATGTCATGCATAAGTTCTGAAGAATAGCCATAAAATAGGAATTAATGCATCATGCAAAAATAAGTAAATCTCTGCAGTGCTCTCATTTTAGTGCAGGTGTTATTTAAAAAACTGAATCTTAAATCTTTCCCTGCTGCCTTTAAAAGATTTATGATACATTTACTTACTTTGATACTTACTTTGAGAGATATTCACTTTTAAAAAACTTAAAATACTGCCTCCTGTTTGACAGAGTATGTAATAGAGGTAATCATCTAAATGTCTAATGATTTTTCTAGTGTAAGAATGCTGAATCATAAAGACACTTTAATTGCACCTAGCGCTTTTCTCTCTATATCATAAAATGTTACTGTTGGAGATAATGACTTTAGCACACTTTTTCCTGCTTATAACTATATAGTTAATGAAGTAAGTTTTCATCAAATTTACCATGCCTGTATATTTTTAATCAAATTCTTTTGATGATCAAATAGAACCTGCTTTGTTGGGTTTTTTTCCCCAAATAACAAAAAAAACTTGTTTAAAAGTAAAACAAACCTAACATATTGTGTCTTTGCTACATCCCAGATTTCCTTACTCAGTTTAGTCAAATGGGATGACTAAATCATAGTCACACCATTTCTGAGCAAAGTGGCAAGAAGGAGGGTAGTTAAGCATCTTGCTGTGCGTGAGCAGTTAGAGGGCAGGCAGGCTCCGTGCACCTTGACCACCTATTATGAAGCTTTTTGCTGCAGTGTCAAGTGAAAGCAAGTTAATTGGGTGAAGCTGTAGAGCATGTTAGGGGCATGGTAAAGGGAGGCTGCCTGACAGCTGAATGTCAGCAAAAGCTACTCAAGTGTGGCTGAGAGACAGAGACCTGTCACAAAGTTCACGCAGGCTGCCGCACAGTTAGGGAGCTGAAATGTGGTTCGGTCTCACTTTCTCCCTCATTGCATTCAAGCACCTTAAGATTTCACACTGGATGTGTCAACCCTTGTTCTCTAAGCTGTTTTCTCCTAAGCCTTCTGAATTCAAATGATTCGACAAAAAGATGCTAATGTTTGGCAAAGTGAATGTAAATATAGTATTTCTTCTGCTCCCCCGCCCCACCCCCCTGAGCTTCCACTTTCTGCCAGAGTGCAGATCTGCATTGGGCTCCAGCACTGTAACAAAAATTAGACTGCTGGAAGCTCGGCAGATGATAGACACACATCTCTGTAAAGGAGCTATGAGTCTGGCAATTAAAACTGTCGACTAATCAGTGCTCTTTTTTTAGGTGTGCAGGAAAACATTTCCTGTTCCAGCTGTTCAAGAGTGAGCCTATTGCAAAGGTTGTACAAATGTGTCATTGCCGCTCACATAACCTCCTTTTTATTTCCTTTTAATTGATTTCCTCCCATCTCACCTGGCACACCTCCAGCCATTAAAATAAAGGTAGCAACTGGGTAAACAATGTAGTGGAAAAGCTCTAGGAAGGTACACTCATAAGAGATTTGCTTGAGTTTATGGCTAGTTTTTCAGTACACCAAAAATGAGCACTAGATTAGTAGAAATAAAATTATTTAAGCCAGTGGACTTGGAACATGTAAAACCAAAAGAGAAAAACAGTATTGCTGGTCTGTATGTTTAAAACTATATTCCCTATATTGATCTCTGTCAGAATAAGGAAGGGGTGAAAGCCTGTGAAGTTTCAGAGTAGAGACTTACTAATAGTATTATGTTGTATAAACATTCAGGGGATGTTCAAGATGGCACAACCTTATTTGTTTTATTATTTATTTGTTACATTTGTATTCAGTCTTTTCTCTATTGAGCTCAGGGAAGACTTCATGGCTCTCTCCCTCCCCATTTTATTCTCACTTAGCACCCTGTGAGGCAGGGCACACTGAGAAAGTGGGACAGGTTCTAGGTCACCCAATGGGCTTCATGGCCCAATGGGTGTTGGAACCTAGGTCTCCTGCACTCTATGGCTTTCTAGTTGCTATTTGTCTGCAGCTGCCATCAGTCTTAGCCAGCATACTAAACAATGATGATGAAAGTTGCAGTCTCAATTTCTCTACACTTGGTAATGATGAAATCATTGCTGGCCCTAAGTGCCGGCCAAATAGTATCCCATCACCACAAGAGTGAACATTTTAGTATGTCTTGCTGCATTGTTTAGACAATATTTCCTGCATTCCTCTGTTCCCCACTTCTTGGTGCTACCTGAAACTAGGCCAGTAAACCTGGCTGAAAACACATTAATGTTGCAAGGAGATGATTGAGGAAACTTTTCCATCAGATGTCAAAGGATGCCAGTACTTATGTCCTGAAGACAACAAAACAAGCTAATTTACATGGTGCTGGAGGTGAGAGAACTTCCTACCAGGACACTGAGGGGGAGCTACATCCAATAAAAAAATTCTGAATTGCTTGTCTGGCTCACAGACAGATTGCTTATATATAATAAAGCTTGGGCTGCTAAAGGACCACAAATGACTTTCTCCTCATCTCTCTTCTTCAGCAAAATGAACTCCTGAAGAGGAAATGGGTTGGACATCTTCCTGCAACCTTTGCTTCTCAAACTCTGCTGCTTTTGGCAGAGATGAGTTGGGATAGGGTAGAGAGCCCATGGACTCTGGGTACGCCAACATCCATCAATGCTGCTTCTCAGATTTTTCTTCATTGGAACATAAATGGATCATCTATTTACATTCCAATATACTTCTAAAAAGTAAATGCATACTTTAAGTCTAAATAAATCAAGTTATTATTCTGTTTCCCCCAAAAAACTAACTGACTGGGCTAACTCCATTTACTTCTATCTGTTACTGCTGATCTGTGCTTTTAGGGAAATGTTTCTACCCTATTTGCTTTAAATTCATAAAGAGGTTCAGAATTGAAACAGTTTAGAGTAATAACCAGCAAAAGCGTTTCCTGCTTTGGCCAAGGCTGCTGTAGCAATCTGATTTCCATTCCATTTGGTGAATGTTATTCTACCCTGGCTTCCTAGGAAGTGCAGCCTGGGCTTGAGAATTGAAACAGACCTGACCCCCTCCTCCCATCACCTCTGCCGAAGACTGAAGCCTTTTCCTGTAACAGTCTATTGACTAGCTGCCAATCATTAAGTTTCATACTTTTTTGTGCAACTCTCTAAGGAAACCTGATGTTTCACCCCCTTGCTTGGGTTTTTGCAGTTGTTTTCTTTTTTGAAGAAACAGCAGTATTTTAAAGAAAATAAAATGTGAGAAGCATTGACATCTTTTAACTAGAACGATAAAGTATGTTAACAGAGATAACAAGTTGGTAACAAAGATGTAAAGCAAGTTGTCCTTTACACATGATCATTTTAGCAAGCTCATTTAAGCTTCTCTTGAAAATGACAATTTATCTTTGTTTATGTAGTATAGTTTATGCAGTACAGCCCAGGAATTTCTACAAAACCATACTTCTCTATTTTGAAGTAAGCCAAGCAATCCTTTTTTGCCTTTATTTTCTTCCTGAGATACTGTTTAAATATTCTGTTAAATTAAAACTTGCTGATTAAAGTAATAGGGGTGCAAGGTATTTGAAATTGAAAGGGCTCTTATTCAATACAATTAAGTTGTTATTAATACTCGGGCTATAATACACTTAGTGTAGTGGGGCTGACTAACATCTGGTAGTGCTACAGGTTTATGGTGTACTGTCTAACTCATTTTCACAACCCAATCTTTTTGTAGAGTTGAAAGTATGACTACTTCTTAAATATCACTTTGGGGTAACCATTTGAACTTGCTACCATACTGGTGGTTCTTAAAGGTCCATCTTTTCTGCCAGCTACAAGATAGCTCATGTTGTATTAGGAAATCAAAGAGCCAACATCAAAGAAAAACACTGAACTAGGTGTTAGATGCAGTCATTGATTTTCTTCCTCCCCAGCAGCAGTAATGGGAATGAGGAGGGGGAAGCTCTCAAAAAACCTGAAGCACAGAGTGGAAGAATTCCAAATATTCCCTTATAGCAATTTTTACTGTGTAATTAAATCTTATACTAGGTAGGCTTAATGTTCATCAAATGCACACCGTAGTAGTGGTTGAATCAGGAGAAGTATATCATGGTGGTGTTGAGGGTGATGAACAACATTTTCAGCTTTACAGTTGTTAGCAGAATGGCTTACTGGAATGATACAAAAGAAGAAGAAGAAACCAACACCAAACATAGGAATAATCGTTATAAGCCAAGAAATCATACTTTAGGTAAATCTGTGTGTAATAGCTTTAGTGATGGAGGTGTGTGAGAGAGAAGAAGAAGGAGAGAATATGCATTTTAAAACTATGCAGCCTCAGTATGTATTGTTCAGACAGTATCCTCATTCAGTTTAGAATGTTCAGTTGGATTCGGTTTTATTTCTAGATATTGTTGAACAGGTGTTATATTTCCAAATAATCTTCCTGAGTACTGTGAATAACATTCTGCAGTAATCTGCCCTGTTTTGGTAAACGTAGTTTCTTACTATGGTTAATGCATTCCACAGACAGGAAAAGAAAAATGTTTCAAAACTGGGGGATATCTAAAGGTTAGGAATGAGCACAATTCCTTCTCTTTTTAAACTTTTTTGGTATTTTGTTTGTTATTATTATTTTATGTTTATAGTAAACCAAGTATATGGTTCTCAATACTGATCCTAATATTTTCTTTAAACTGAAAAATTATGTAGGCAATTTTAAGTTTCTCTGTAAGAAGCTTTTGCTACTCTATTCAAATAAGAAAACTATGAAAATTATCTCCTCAAAAGTGTCATAAAGTGAAACAAAGGAATGTACTTTCAGAAGTTAATGGCATTGAAGCATTGTCAAAATTAAGATAAACATGGCCTACTGACTCCCATTGAAATTAATGGGAATTAAACCTGCTTCACTGTATTTGATTGTGGCTGATATTGCTGTAAAATGTGGGCATATTAGAGATTTTAGAAATTGTTTTTACTACTCTTTTAAATTGATTGATGGCTCATATTTGTTTTTTTTTTCCCTCCAGGACTCACGAAACACTTCAAGCATCCCTGCAGCTTCAAGATCATTACACCAGCTAAACCAAAGTTGCATTCCAGATTTTTTGCCCCTGAAGGCCGAATCGGATTACAATACATCTTCCATTTTAGTGCAGGACAAACCCTATTCTCCAGTTTCTTCGTTCTATTTGTCAACCCTAAATGTTACCGCTGCCACAAAATAGGCAATGTAAAACAGATAGTGAATTTGGTATTTTTGTAAGCATTTGGAGGTAGGGAGAACCTAACTAAAATCTATTTTATTTCAATGCCTTAAGTCTGCAGTTCTGTCTTTATGTATTTCTGTGGCTATAATTTTGTATTATTCACTGCAAAGGTGGTGGGGTGGATTTCATGCATGCCTACACATCATACCCCCAGCAATCCATTTTAAAAAGTTTTATTTATCATAGTAGCTCATTTTTATGTAATATATTTTTAAATGTTAAAGAATGACACATGTTGGGTAATTTTCCTCAGACTTAAAAAAATCAATAAGCCATTTTAGTCTCTATCTATCAAAGTTGTTTCATACTTGTCTATTTTAAAGCAGGCCTGCAATACTTTAATAGGATTGAGAGAGCTATTTGAAATGTATGCCAATGATTCCTGTCATTTCATGGCAGCCCTGCCATGGTTCACTGAGCCCCCTCTTCTCTCTTGTCAGCTCAACTGAAGACAAGCATTTAGTTGCAAACTTTAAGCAGGTTGTGCAAAACAGAAATGATGTGACTGCTTCTCCTCCTGCACAATAATGTCACTCCTGGTCAATGTGAGAAGGTCAGGTTGCTCCTTGTAAAGCTACATGATACCACTTGCCCATTTGAACAAGTTAAGTGTGGAATCCGGTCCCTGTAGGCATTGTAAACTCATCCTTTTTATCAAGTCGGCATTTGATGAGGAAGTAGAAACGATGGTGCAGGGAGGATTTTTAGATGATATGTTTATATACTTTTATAAGGGCAGTTCCCAGACCAGGGTTGCAGGTAATAAATTTAGCCTCAACCACAAGACTGTAACATAATGGCTGTTTTGACCTTCAAAATTGTTGTTGTTGTTGTTGTTGTTGTTTTTGGTAGGACCCAAGAGTGACGCCCATCTTTGATGCTGACAGAATTTAAAGCAAGGCCGTTGCCCTGCATTTTCTGCCTTGTAGCACACGAAAGTAAAATTGTATGTCAGGCCGAGATGTCGGGGAGCTGACAAGATGCCCCAGTGACATTTCAGCTGGAAAGAGCAAGTGTCTTGCAAGCAAGTGGTCAAATATCAAATAATAGGTCAAGCAGGAAGGAGCTGAGTTCTAACCACAAAGAGGTTTCTGGTAACTTACTTGACAAGCTTTTGGGTGCTTTGTGGCTTGACAAAATGATGTTCTGTTGGGTATCGCTAGACAGACTGTTCTTTATCGCCTTCAGAAGATCAGACATTGACATTGATTAAACTCTTTAACCCTTAAAGGTTAAATCCTGGCTGTATGCATTGTTGTGAGTAAAGAACAAAAGAAAATTTGTAATATATACCATTTGTTATGGTATTAATCACCCCAGCTCCCCAGCGCCATTAACATTTGAGGTGTGATGTAGTTTTTGACAGGGATATTGAATGCAAAATCTATACATTAGATTGCTTCTCATTATGGATCAGGGATCCATTAGAAAAATAACATTGTGCTTTATGGAAATTATAATTTCTTGTGCTTTGATAAGAGTGGTGTTTGATTCTGTGGGTCTCAGCTGCTAATGTTTCTTTTGTTCTTTTGCCCTAGATGATAAAATTTGCACATACTCCTAGTACTATAAAATCATGCAAATTTCCCAGAAATGTACTCCAAAACCACTCTGTAGAACTTTGAAAGTTTTCAAGGACTTTTAGTTTTAGTTTACAGAAGAGGTGCCTTTGCAACTATATTGATTTTTAAAATGAGCAAGTGGTGTAAAAAAACCAACAAAACAAAACCCAAGCTTCTTCTCCTAGCATGTTTCCTTTAGAAAGCATAGCAGTACTTTTTGTTCACCAGCTGAACATATTGTACATTTATTTCAAACAGGGATCTGTTGTCTTATGACTATGGATGGTTTGCTTTGTTTTATATTATCCTCCCAGGGTGGGCGGGGGGGAGTTTGGAAGTGACCTCTAAGGTGAATGTCTGGATCCATTAACATTATTGGTAAGATTTTATCATATGGCCAGAATTTTGCCACTTTATGCTACATCTGCTTTGTAATAGCAAATCCATCTCCATGGAATTCAGCAGTGATGGTGGTAAGTTATAAGACTTATGTGTTACTGTGACACGATCTACAATTTAAAGGAAAACGATATATCATAATGATTTTAGAATTGCTGCATTTGGGAAATCAGGAAAATACTAGCTTCTAATTATCAAAAAAACATAAGCAGACGTCTGCAAATAGTGTATAGAAATTGCAATTTTGCAAAACGAAACAAAATAAAAAACCCCAAAAGCCCACCTGCAATATTTTAGAAGGGGGAGTGTTTACACATAATCATGATCACAGCTGCTTCCTTTGAAAGGATCAGAAAGACAGTGGAGGCCTTGAAGAGGACTTTGGCTTAGCTTTCCAAATCATTCAAAATGATATCATTGCGAAGATACTGTACCAACTATCATAGATCACTACAATACTGCATTTTTCAGGGAAACCAAGATTCTCCGAATACAACTCCTTCAGGGCCCTATTCCACCCACTTTTTTTTCAAAGTAATGTTTTCTTAACAATTGAGAAAGATGATTTGTAGTTTTGGAATGTAGCATTTGTGATATTGGATATCTAAAAGGTTTCTACTACTTATGAATTTATAAATAACCTCTTCCGCTTTGTGTTTTTCTCTCTTTTTTCCATTTATGTGTGTGTATATATATTATCAGCAGACTTTACTAGTTGGAAAGCTAGTAAACATTTAAGAATGTGCAAGCCTAATTATTGTTGTAAATGTACCCAAAATAGTGAAATCGTGAATTTGCTATTCTGTTTCCTTCATTACACTGCATGAAAGGGCATTTGTATAATTGATCACCATAGATTTTCAGAGCTGTCTAACCATGTGATTAGATAATCTGGTGCGAAATGAATCTGTAAACTCACCAGTAAGACTTTAATTAATTAAAACTCACCAACACTTACAGATATTAATTGTAAATACTGTAGATGCATAAAAACAGAGGTTTAGCATTAAGGTGTGACATTCTATTATTGAACGAAGAAAAGCATCACTTACACTTTATTTCTGTGGTCAGTGGCAACAGTTCAGAACATCTAAAAGTTTGCATTGCCTGCACAACATCAGCAAATAAACTCAACAACTTTAGATGTCATCCATTGGAAACTCATATTACGTAGGTACATACGTCTGTATGTAAGGTAGAGGTAAAGGTTCCCCTTGACAATTTTTGTCCAGTCGTGTCTGACTCTAGGGGGTGGTGCTCATCCCCGTTTCCAAGCCGTAGAGCCAGCGTTTGTCCGTAGACAGTTTCTGTGGCCAGCGTGACTAGACACGGAACGCCGTTACCTTCCCACCGTGGTGGTACCTATTTATCTACTCGTATTTTTACATACTTTCGAACTGCTAGGTTGGCAGGAGCTGGGACAAGCGATGGGAGCTCACTCCGCCACGTGGATTTGAACTGCTGATCTTTTGACCTTGCAGCCCAGAGGCTTTGTGATTTAACCCACAGCACCACTACATCCCACATGCATATGTTACGTACATACAAAATTTATAACCAAAATCTTTAGTATAAATGTTTATATATACCAAGAGTGACTGATAAGAAACAATAGAAATATATATGTTTATAATGAAGGGAAGAATACAAACCAACAAATTAAAACTTAGAAAGTCAGTTCAAATATAATTGTGATTGGGTTCTTTCGTGAGTGTAGGCAGGCCAGCAGTTTCGGCGGGAAGAATGGATGGAGATGTCGCAGAAGATGCAAACGTTTCTTTATTTTTACTAACATCAACTATCCCTAAACCAAAGGGATCTAACAGTTCAACATCCGTCAACACATGATAACGTTTCCCTCTAATATTTTAGTCTTCCTTTACATTACTTAAACTTTCTTCACTCCAGGGGTAAAGTTGCCCGCTGGGTTCAGTATGGGAGTGCTCGACATTGCACAGGTTGTCCTGCAACATGGGTGTTTGACCAGTTGCCCCTCCAACCGTGGGAGATAGGGGTGGGAACCACATGGTGTCCCTTTCATCTCCATAACCGTGGAAGAGAGAATTGTCCCCGTAATCCATCTCCCTCCTGTTCCACACTTAGCTTTCTTAGGGATGTCCGGTGGATCTGGTAGCAATCCTCCTCCACTCATCAGGTTAGGGAAATCTTTTCTCAGCTTTGCTACTCAATCTCTCTCCACTCCCGTTTCTATCGTCTGCACCGCTTCATCCTTCCACTCCAACTGACCCCTCTTCCTCTACTCTCTTCTTTTATATCGTCCCACCCCCACTCTGTTAGCTCCTCCTTTTCCCCCTCTTGTTGACCCTCAGCTAAAAACACTTCCACCGCTTTATTATTCCCTCCTTCCATGTCTAAATTTATTAACTCTCCAATGACGTATCCCTCCTTTAGTTCAACTTGTTCTTTTGGGGAGGACAGCACACTTTTTGTCTCTTGCTCACAATAATCTTCATCATCATATGCCATCAAGTCAATTCTAGCTTATGGTGACCCTTTTTAGGATTTTCCTGGTAGAGAGTACTTCAAAGTGATTTACCATCCCCATCTTTCGAGGGGATTGTTGCAGGGTATGTAGCTGAATAATTCAGTGATTTAGGTACCGTGACCATGGAAACTCAAGGATTAGGTGGCACTGATAATACTACTTCTGCATGAACAGGATTTTGCCTCTTGTATCATTCAGGAGTTCTGAGTCCTAATGTAATACTCTATTCACTGCACCACAGTGATTTTCATAACATTTGAAGTCATTTAGAACTTGAACTTGAAAGGGAAAGACTAGCCTTTTGAATTGAATTAGGAATCCTAGGAGCCAATTAAGTTGTTTCACTATAGGCAAGAGAGGATTTTTTGCCTAGTCCCATATAACAATCTAACTGTAAACTGTAATGTTCTCCTTCACGTCCTCTGTGCATCCATACTCATGGGTTATTCTGTGGCTGAGCAGGAAAAGTCAGAGGCTTCTATAGCTTTAAGAGCTCTGTGCTGGGGGACCTCCCACGGAGATTACATCACCACCCCAGCACTGAGCACGCCAGTTCCGTTTCCTGCCACCGCTGGGTGCAGCATGGTCGGAGCTTCTCCTCTCTCTTAGTAAAGAAACTTTCGTTTGACCTCTCGTTTACTGAACTGGGATTGGACTGACTATTCTTTCTGTTAAGGTACTGTTAATGGAAAAAGAACCTCCATTTAAGAGCTGTGTCGAATGCAACGCGAAATTCTCGGTAAAAGACGCCCATTCAAGCTGCCTCTTTTGCCTGGGGGAGGGCCACAAGCCAGCTTTGTGTGCCTCTTGCAAGGCCTTTACAAAGCCCACATTGAAATGCAGGCAGGATAGGCTTACAGCCTTCCTCTGGTCCAAATCCTTGGACCTGCCTGCCATGGACCCTCCGAGAGCGCTGCCATCTGAAGCACTTCCGACACGCTCTCCAACGAGATCCAGGAGAACTTCTGGTCGAGGTCCACGGTCTCTGCGGCCACGTCGAGACCTGCCTCAAGCCCAACAAAGACCAAGAAACAACGCTCCGCTACTCCTGCAGCTTCAACACTAATTATTCCTGCTGTTGAGCTCAAAGAACTGCCTTCTGAGCTCATTACACCGTCGAGCCCGACAGCTCCGGTTTCTCCAGCTCAAAGCTATCCAGCTCAGTCTCCCAGGGTCTCTCCTCGAGCTCGTTCCGTAACTCCTGTACCTGAGCCTACAGAACCAGCCCAGAAAAAAGGAGGAAAACCAAGCATTTGGAGCCCCAAGAACCACCACCTCCACCGGTTCCAGCTCAGCCTCAGTTGAGCTCGATCCTGCTCGGACTTGGTGTTACAAATTTCCCTCCTTTCAATGTGACTTCTGTCCTCACTTTCCAGCAGCGGCAAGCCTTCTGCAAACATTTTCAACAACTGTCACCATTCACTCCTGGAGGCTTTCAAGGACCTCCAACTGCACCTTCACAACCTCTTCCACCTCACCCACAGCAGTCCCCTCTGCCTCAGTCCTCAGCTCCCCCTACTGCCACGGCTGGTCACTTACAACAGCGAGACCCAGCTCCTATGGTCGTGCAGCCTCATCCTGTTTCAACTGATTTTTTGGATTATGGTTCAGGTGACGACTTCAAACAGGACTTCTCTGACCCAGGCTGCAGCCTGATACTTCAATCTTCTGACTCTGACAAAGATCAACAAGAAGACCAACCGGCACTGGACACTCCGATTCCCGGAGCGCCTACAGTTGACAGCCACCCTCCATCTCCCTCTGATGCATGGCGGGAGTTCTTGATCTGGCTGTGATGCAACCATCTCTTCCCAAACCAGACAAGGTGTTTGAGGATATGGTGAAGGACCAACTTGCCCCTATCAAACTGGCATTCATCCCCTCTCTCCTTACTTTAGCTAAAGAGACTTGGGCCAAGCCGTTGGCGTCACTCCTGGTTCCTCAGCGTGCAGAAAATCTGTATAAAATCCATGGTGAGGACACGGATTTTCTGCAAGTGCACCCCACCCCTAGCTCCTGGGTGATTGATGCAGCTCAGTCAACATCTTGAGTCAGAGCCAACCTTGCACCAACCAACAAACAGGGCAAGAAACTTGACACACCTGGCCGAAGACAATACTCTTTTGCCACCTTTGCCCTCTGTGTCACAAACTACCTGGCCGCGATGGGAGCGTACCATCGCCATCTTTGGAGCCTTATTCTTCCAGCTCTGAATGCCGCTCCAGATGACTTGAAATCTGCGGCACTTGCCAGTTATCAAGAGGCCATCTCCCTTGCTTGTCAGGAGAGAGAGGCAGCCAGGCATTTAGTAGACATCTCTGGCAAACAACTCACCACCGCTGTTGCATTGCGGAGACATGCCTGGCTTAGATGTGCTAACTTCACAGAGGACGTCAAAGCCAAAATTGAAGATCTTTCTTTCGATGGTAAAGGGCTCTTCGACCTTACATCCGACAATGTGCTCAAAGACCTGATTGACCATCGTAAGACAGCCAAGACTATCACAGCACCATTCACCTCTAACAACATGTGGCATAGGTCTCCTTTCTCTAGATCATATGTCGAACCCACACAACAGCAGGAATCTTCTCGAAATCAATCTCGCCAGCAGACCAGCCGACTGAGACAGCGCCAACAGTCTCGTCGGCAGGACCCTGAATCTAAACAGTAAGCTTGATCTATCACAACTACCAGCACCCATACTGCTAAGTGCTCGTATAGCACAATTTTTCTTCTAGACCTGGAGGTCTAGCACCTCCGACTCTTGGGTTCTCACCATTATCGCCACTGTTATGCCATTGAACTTCACTCCATACCTTGCACGGTATTTGAGAGACATGGTCTCTTCTTCAATCTTATTTCCCCAACAAAGGCCGAGCTCTGCTTGTGTATTCGAACACCTGCTTTCGAACAATCGGTTACAGATGACGTTGGATAACACCACCGCTTTAGTCTCCCTGAACAAGCACGGTGGCACCCACCACTATCAAGCTCGCTTATAAGATAATTCACGAGTCTCTACCTACTACTATCAGAGCTCACTTTACCAGAGCCATGGCCTCGTCCACAGCGTTTCTTTGTGGTGTCATCCTCACTGCTGCCTGCGGGTATGCCATGAAGTCTACACCCTGGACTTTTGCTACGCACTATCACCTAGATGTCACCTAGATGTACAACCTGAAGCGGAGGCTGCTGTTGGTAGAGCTATCCTGGCTGCTGTCCTGTTGTGACGCCCACCTCCAAGTAAGTCAGCTTGCTAGTCATCCATGAGTGTGGATTCACAGAGGACGTGAAGGAGAAAAGAGGTTACCTACCTGTAACTCTGGTTCTTCAAACAGACCTCTGTGAATTCACAGGACCCACCCGCCTCCCCACTGTACGTCCCAACTCTCTAGGGTTGGCACACACAGTGGCGTCAGTTCCACAAAACTGGCTTGCTCAGTGCTGGGTTGGTGATGTAATCTCTGTGGGGGGTCCGCCAGCACAGAGCTCTTAAAGCTATAGACGCTTCCGACTTTTCCTGCTCAGCCGCAGAATAACCCATGAGTGTGAATTCACAGAGGAGTGTTTGAAGAACCAGAGTTACAGGCAGGTAACCTCTTTTCTGTATTAGTTGTACTTTCTAACTTCTCTTCAGTGGCAACACCACATAAAGTGTGTTGCAGTAATACAACCTAGAAGTTGCCACAGAATGGATAGCTGCAGTCAGATGATCTCTGTCTAGGAGATACTGCAGTTGCTGTGCTTTAATTTAAACTTCTGGTTCTTCTTTGTGATCTCTGTGATTCAGACACATGGGCTTTGTGCCTTGTACCAAACACCACACAAATCTTTCAGAAAAATTCCCCTCCCCCATCCTAGCATGCAAATTCCCAGTGCTGCTAACAGATCCCTCGGTCCTCCTGTCTGCCACTCAAGCAGCATACAAGAGTCCTCTGAAGTTTTATTCTGTTTTCTCCTTCTTAAAAATTATTGTATAGCCTACCTTCTTTGTTCATAAGTCATTTTCTCCTCTTATTTCCTTTTGCTCTAAAAAGTTTTCCCTCAGATTTGTATGTTCTATTAAACTATTTAAATATGTACAGTCTGAAGCTGAAATCCCTCACTGACAGATATTCGGGATACCTTTTTTTATTTGGCAGAAGGTCATCAGCAAAAGTTGTGTTCTGTTAAGAACTTCAGCTGTAGCCTCAGATATGTCTCCACATCCTTTTCAATGATTGGACCAAAGTAGCTTAGTTTTGAAGATGAGCACCTTAAAAGCCAATGGAATTGGTCACCTGCTCTGAATTCAACATAGCATTTGATTTCAGGACAGCAGAATTCAAGGTACCATTCTGCACTCTGTGGTTATACAGCTCAGCAGTTTCCCTTGTATGGACACCAGCAGTGACAACTACAGCAAGTTCAGGATCTCATGAGATAATGCACATTGGTCAATTTCTGATGGGGAATAAAGAGGCCTGTTAAAGTCTTGGTCTTGTCAGCCGTCACCATCTTTATAGAAGTTGCCTGGGGTTAGTATTAGACTTCTTGATAGTCACCATTGGTGTCAAAGATCCCCATTGAGAGAGTCTGCACAATGTTGCTATCTAAAATAAGCACAAATATATGTGGAATTTGGAGATTGTATGTCCCAAAATATTTCTATCCTCTGTTCTGTCACAGAGGTTGTGATTATCCATCTCCTATTTCCACACATAAAGAGTGCTGGCCATGCAGATATCATTGTAGTGACAACGAGAGTCAGCCTCCACAAATTATACACACTGATACCGTCAACTCATCAGAATCACCCACATCACACCTCAGCAACATAACCTGGGCCATCAGACTCACAGGAATAGAAAAGAAGAACAAAATGTATTACTGACACTTCTTCTGATACTGAGGCCATGCATAGAATCAATTGGTGTCATGGAACAAAAACCATCTTAGGATTCAATCGTTTCATGGAACCAAAGTCATCCTTGGATTCAATGGCTTTCACAGAACCAAAATTCTTTTCACATTGGATAACTCATCTGATACCAAGGGCATTCTTGGATCTCTTTCATGAAACCAAGACCATCCTAGAATCACTATTCATCATTCAATAGAATAATGAAGTTGGAAGGAGCCTATAAAGCCATCAAGTCCAACCCCCTGCTCAGTGCAGGAATACAAGTCAAAGGATATCTGCCAAGTGGTTATCTACATTTCTCTTGAATGCCTCCATTGCTGGAGCACTCACCACTTCTTGAGTTAATTGGTTCCATTGCTGGACTTCTCTAACAGGAAATTTCCCTGATACTCAACCAAAATCAGAATTCCTGTAAATTGAGTCCATTGTTGTGTGTCCTGCACTTGGGGATGATCAAGAAGAGATCCTGCACCTCTAAATGACAGCCTTTCTTGGAAAAGTGCTATCATATCACCCCCTGTCTTCTTTTCTCAAAGCTATACATACCAGTTACTGTATTTCAGTCTTTCCTCATAGGGTTTGGTTTCCAGCCCCCTGATCATCCTTGTCGCTCTCCTCTGAACTTGTTCCAATTTGTCAGCATCCTTCTTGAAGTGTGGTGTCTGGAACTGGACACAATACTCAAGGAGAGGCCTAACCACTGCTGAATAGAGGAAAACTAGCACTTTGTGGGATTTGGAGACCTATAGTCTGTAAATGCAGTCTAAAATAGCTTTTACCTTTTTTGCAGCCACATCACACCATTGGCTCATATCTATGCTTCTCTATGAAAATTCAAAGCTCCTTCTCCCTCGTATTGCTCAGCCAGGTATCGCCCTCATGTTGTAACTGTGTCTGTGGTTTCTTTCGCCTATGTGCAGTTCTTTGCACTTATCCTTGTTGAATTTCATTCTGTTGTTTTCAGTCATCTGCTCAACCCTATCTAGATCATTTTGAATTTTGTTTCTGACTTCCAGGGCGTTAGCTATTCCATGCAATTTTGTGTCATCCACAGATTTGATTACCATTCCCTGCACCCCCTGATCCCAATCATTAATAAAAATGGTGAAGACCACAAGCCCCAGAACTGAGCCCTGGTGTATCTCACGTTATCTCCACCCAGTTTAAGAAGGAGTCATTAATATATCCTCAGGGTATCATGGGGAACTTTGTCAAAAGCTTTGCTGAAATCAAAATACGCAATGCCTACAGCATTTCCTCTGTCAGAGAGATTTTAAAAATGAGGTAAGATTAGTCTGCCAGGGTGTGTTCTTGACAAATCCATGATTGTTGTTGTTTCTTGTTTAGTCATTAAGTCGTGTCCAACTCTTCATGACCCCGTGGATCAGAGCATGGCAGGCCCTCCTGTCTTCCACTGCCTCCCAAAGTTGGGTCAAATTCATGCTGGTAGCTTCGGTGACACTGTCCAACCATCTCATCCCCTATCACCTCCTTCTCCTTTTGCCTTCACACTTTCCTAATATCAGGGTCTTTTCCAGGGAGTCTTCTCATGAGATGGCCAAGGTATTGGAGGCTCAGCTTCAGGATCCGTCCTTCCAGTGAGCACTCAGGATTGATTTCCTTCAGAATGGATAGGTTTGATCTTGCAGTCCAGGGGACTCTCAAGAGTCTCCTCCAGCACCTCAATTCAAAAGCATCAAGGCGGTCATCCTTGATGCTTTTGAATTGGTCCATCTCTCACTTCCATACATCACTACTGGAAAAACCATAGCTTTGACTATGCAGAACTTTGTCGGCAAGGTGAGGTCTCTGCTTTTTAAGATGCTGTCTAGGTTTGTCATCGCTTTCCTCCCAAGAAGCAGGCATCTCTTAATTTCGTGGCTGCTGTCACCATGTTCAGTGATCACGGAGGCCAAGAAAGTAAAATCTGTTACTGCCTCCAAATCTTCCCCTTCTATTTGCCAGGATAAGATGGGGCCAGTGCCCATGATCTTGGTTTTTTGATGTTGAGCTTCATACCATTTTTTTGCGCTCTCCTCTTTCAACCTCTTTAAGAGGCTCTTTAAGTCCTCCTCACTTTCTGCCATCAGAGTGGTATCATCTGCATATCTGGGGTTGTTGATATTTCTTTCAGCAGTCTTAATTCTTGCTTGGGATTTCTCCAGTCCAGCCTTTCACATGATGTATTCTGCATATAAGTTAAATAAGCAGGGAGACAATATACAGCCTTGTCATACTCCTTTCCCAATTTTAAAACAATCAGTTGTTCCATATCAAGTTCTAACTGTAGCTTCCTGTCCCACATATAGATTTCTCAGGAAATAGATAAGGTGATCAGGTACTCCCATTTCTTTAAGAACTTGCCATAGTTTGTTGTGGTCTGTAGTCAATGCAGAAGTAGATGTTTTTCTGGAACTCTCTGGCTTTCTCCATAATCCAGCACATGTTAGCAATTTGGTCTCTAGTTCTTCTGCCCCTTCAAAATCCAGCTTGTAGTTCTGGGAGTTCTCGGTACACATACTGCTGAAGCCTGCCTTGAGGAATTTTGAGCATAACCTTGCTAGCGTGTGAAATGAGTGCAATTGTATAGTAATTGGAGCATTCTTTGGCTCTGCCCTTTTATAGGATTGGGATGTAGACTGATCTTTTCCAATCCTCTGGCCGCTGTTGAGTTTTCAAAACTTGCTGGCATATTGAGTGTAGCACCTTAACAGTGTCATCTTTTAAGATTTTAAATAGTTCAACTGGAATGCCATCACCTCCACTAGCCTTGTTGTTAGCCATACTTTCTAAGGCCCACTGGACTTCACTGTCCAGGATGTCTGGCTCAAGGTCAGCAACTACACCATTTGGGTTGTCCAGGATATCCAGATCTTTCTGGTATAATTCCTCTGTGTAGTCTTGCCACCGATTCTTGATGTCTTCTGCTAGGTCCCTACCATTTTTGTCCTTTATCATGTCCATCTTTGCCGAAAAGGTTCCTTTAATATCTCCAATTTTCTTGAAGAGATCTCTGATTTTTGCCTTTCTATTGTTTTCCTCTATTTCTTTGCACTGTTCATTTAAGAAGGCCCTCTTGTCTCTCCTTGCTATTCTTTGGAAGTTTGCATTCAGTTTTCTGTAACTTTCCCTATCTCTCTTGCATTTTGTCTCCCTTCTCTTCTCAGCTATTTGTAAGGCGTCGTTGGACAGCCACTTTGCTTTCTTGCATTTCCTTTTCTTTGGGATGGTTTTTGTTGCTGTCTCCTGGACAATGTTACGAGCCTCTATCCATAGTTCTTCAGGCACTCTGTCCACCAAATCAAGTTCTTTAAATCTGTTCTTCACTTCCACTGTGTATTCAAAAGGGATTTGGTTTAGATTCTACCTGACTAGCCCAGTGGTTTTTCCTACTTTTTTCATTTTAAGCTTGAATTTTGCTATAAGAAGCTGATGATCAGAGCCACAATCAGCTCCGGGGCTTGTTTTAGCTGACTGTCCTAGCCTTTGCCCTGATTCATTTTGAACTCCAAGGCCACACTTACCTTTTATTCCTTTTATCTCTTGACTCCCTACTTTAGCATTTCAGTCCCCTATGACTGAAACATCTTTCTGTTGTGTCAGTTCTAGAAGGTGTTGCAAGTCTTCATAGAATTGGTCAGTTTCAGCCTCTTCAACATTGGTGGTTGGTGCATAAACTTGGATTACTGTGATGTTGAAAGGTCTGCCTTGGATTCATATTGAAATCATTCTATAATTTTTTGAGATTACATCCCATTACAGCTTTTCCCACTCTTTTTTTTTTGACTATGAGGGCTACTCCATTCCTTCTATGGGCTTCTTGTCCACAATAGTAGATATGATAATCGTCTGAATTGAATTCACCCATTTCCATCCATTTTAGTTCACTGATGCCCAGGATGTGAATTGTTTATTCTTGCCGTCTCCTGTTTGACCACATCCAGCTTACCAAGGTTCATAGATCTTACATTCCAGGTTCCTATGCAGTATTTCTCTTTGTAGCATCGGACTTTCCTTTCACTTCCAGGTGTGTCTGCAGCTCAGCGTCCTTTCGGCTTTGGCCCAACCACTTCATTAGCTCTGGAGCTAATTATCCTTCCTAGGAAGCTGTGCTGAGGGCGAAGGCCAGGTCTCTTTGCATGGATGCCTTGCTGAGTTTTTTCCCCCTGGGCTTTCTTTTTGTCTCCTGAGCACATGGCCTGGGGGTGGGACTTCCTGCTTTAAAAGAGTGTGTTCCAGGACCCTGGACCCTTTTACCTAGGAAGCTGTGCTGAGGGCAAAGGCCAGGTCTCTTTGCATGGATGCCTTGCTGAGTTTTTTTCCCCCCCTGGGCTTTCTTTTTGTCTCCTGAGCACATGGCCTGGGGGTGGGGCCTAGGGGTGGGACTTCCTGCTTTAAAAGAGTGTGTTCCAGGACCCTGGACCCTTTTACCTAGGAAGCTGTGCTGAGGGCGAAGGCCAGGTCTCTTTGCATGGATGCCTTGCTGAGTTTTTTTTTCCCCTGGGCTTTCTTTTTGTCTCCTGAGCACATGGCCTGGGGGTGGGGCCTAGGGGTGGGACTTCCTGCTTTAAAAGAGTGTGTTCCAGGACCCTGGACCCTTTTACCTAGGAAGCTGTGCTGAGGGCGAAGGCCAGGTCTCTTTGCATGGATGCCTTGCTGAGTTTTTTTTTTTCCCCTGGGCTTTCTTTTTGTCTCCTGAGCACATGGCCTGGGGGTGGGGCCTAGGGGTGGGACTTCCTGCTTTAAAAGAGTGTGTTCTCAAATTTTATATCTGGCCTTAATATGGTAAATAGGAAAGCCAATGAGATTTGCATAAGCCGGGTAGTCAGGAAAGTTTTAAGGATCAGATCATACTTTTGCACTATTAAAGAGCAGGCCGGGTAGGTGGAGCTCGTCAGCCATGGAAGGCAGCCCATCTAGGAGAAGGAAAACTCCAACTTCAAACCTCCACTGCCTTGTGGCTATATCCACTCATGGAAAAGGCTTCAGGAGTTAACCTCGAGGCAAATTCCGGAGCTGGAGTCCCGAAGGCAGCATGTGTCATTCTGCCAACTCCTGCGACATTGCTGGAACCAGTTGTATTGGCTCTTGCCTTTCCATTGGACCATTTCAGCAATGTGGAGAGGGGGGATCTGCTGCTTGGGTAACAGCCTATCCTCCATATTACCTTACCCGGGCTTCATGCTCTGGAGAGGACACTCCTCGATTCAGAGCATGTTACCATAGTCTCTCGAGACTGAAGGATGCCTATGCTAATTATCCTTGTCTTCCGCTCTTCCTCAGTAGCATGTTGGATGCCTTCCGACCTGAGGGGCTTATCTTCCGGCATCATGTCTTTTAAGCCTTATGTTTCTGTCCATGGAGTTTTCTTGTCAAATATACTGGAATGGCTTTCCAGTTCTGCTCCAGGTGGTTCGTGTTTAGTCAGAACTCTCCACTATGACCTGTCCATCTTGGGTGTCCCTGCACGGCATAGCCCATAACTTCTCTGAATTACTGAAGCCCCTTTGCCACGACAAGGCAGCAATCCATTTGGTTATTACTGCATTCTTTTCTAGATGTTTGCATAGTGACCTCTTTATAATCTGTTCCAGAATTTTTCCAGGGATTGATGTCAGGCTTACTGGTCTGTAGGTCCGAGGTTGCTCTTTTTTGCCCTTTTTGATGATAGGGAGAGCCTTAGCTGTTTCTCCAATCATGTGGCAACTCATCCATTTCCCATGATTTCATGAAAATAACGGACAGTGGTTCAGAGAGTTCTTCAGCCAGTTTCTACTTGAATGGTCAGCTGATGCGGACACGGGCGATGGCCTTCTTGGTGGCAGCTCCTAGACTATGGAACACTTTCCCTCAGCAGATCAGGATGGTCCCTTCCTTTTTATCTCTCTCTCTCTCAAAAAAGCTAAAGACTGATCTCTTCAGGCAGGCTTTTAACAATCACAATTGAATCCCTGAACCCCATTTTAGCAGATAATTTTAATCTTTTCCATATTTCTCTGTTTTAATCTTTTTATTTTAAATCGTGTATTGTTTAAATTATCTTTTAATATTTAACTTGTGTTTTAATTGTGTAAATTATAGTGTTAAATATAGACAGGGTCAAAAGGGGGGATTAGGAATACTACAGCTCCAGAAATATTATGAAGCTGTACAAATAAACCAAATTATTAAATTTATACAAATCGATGAGACTTGCAAGAATTCCGATTGGGTGGAAATGGAAGATGAAATGAAAATGGAAATAGTAAATAAGTATATTTATACCACTAAAATAATTAGAAAATGAGAACAAATGCAGAACCCATTCGTTTCTGAAACATTAAGGATATGGCAAAAACATAGTAAAACTTTGGCCCTGCCAATATCCCCTTTATGTCTCCTTTTGGATCACCCAGATTTTAAGTCTCAGGAGAAATATGCACAATTTAAGGACTGGAAACAAATGGGAATACCTGTATATAGAATTACTGACTTATTCAATTCAGGGGAACAAATCACTATTAGGCA
The DNA here is from genome assembly GCF_051106095.1 of Pogona vitticeps. Taxonomy (NCBI): domain Eukaryota; kingdom Metazoa; phylum Chordata; class Lepidosauria; order Squamata; family Agamidae; genus Pogona; species Pogona vitticeps. Next base: position 222,674,724 of record NC_135784.1, on the reverse strand, counting down.
AATAGAAGAGAAAACAAAGCAAATAAAAACCAATTGGCTACAAATAAAACAAATAAGTTTCGCTGTTCACTTAGAACAAAAACCTGGCTCTCTAAGAACATTAACTGAATTTGAACAATATTGTATTCAAAAAGATAAAAATAAAAAGAGAATATATATAAGTATTATTGAGAAAGAATGTGGAAAAGGTGGAGGATCTAAAACAGTGTGGGAAATAAATTTAAATATTACTGTACCCAAGAAAATCTGGACAATAATATGAAATAAATACCCATCTAAATCTATATCAGCAAATGTGAAAGCAATGGTGGCATCGGTGGCATCTATCGTCTACAAAGTTACATAGAATTAATAAAGATATATTGGATAAATGTTGGAGGAACTGTGGACAAAAAAGAACTTTGGAACATATGTGGATTTCTTGATCCCAAATAGAAGCATTCTTGCACAAGGTAATTAGATGGATAGAGACCCTGACTAATCAAAAAATAAGATATGACTGAAACATTATTGTTATTTTTATTATTTACAGGGGGAAATGAGAAACTTGAAAATAAAGAATTAGTTGCAAATCTTATAGGCACCGCAAGATCTGAGAGCACTAGAAATTGGAAAAACGCTCAAGATCTCTTATTACAAGCATTTACGAATAGGATATGGCGTACAATGTTGATGGGAAAAATGACTAATAAAGTTAAACTATATAAAGGAGAAATAAGGCACAGTCAATTCACTTAAATTGGAAGCCTTTATTAAAATATGCCAATAAAATAAATTTTGAGACACGTGGTTTGGAAAACAATTTGGAGCATTTTGATTGTTGGTCGATATTTCTTTAAGATGTGATGGGGAATGGTGTAAATGTGATTTGGAGAATGGGGAATAGCAATTGGTTAACAGTTAAATTATATAACAATGTAAGATGACAGTTTACTATGTTAAGCTTTGTATTTATTATTTGTAATGTGATGGATTGTCTTTTCTTTAGAAATAAAAATGTGAGAATTTTAATGCTGTGAGCCGCCTTCAGTCCCTTTGTTGGGGGAAATACTACTACTACTACTACTACTACTACTACTACTAATAATAATAATAATAATAATAACAATACTAATAATACTAATACTAATACTAATACTAATACTACTACTACTACTACTACTACTACTACTACTACTACTACTACTAATAATAATAATAATAATAATAATAATAATAATAATAATAATAATAATAATAATTCATCTGAACCTGGAGATCTGACTTGCACTTCACATTTCTCTGGAGGGTGACATTTCTCTGTCCTCTGGAAAAAGACTGAGCTAAAATAGGAATGGGGCACTTCTGCCTTTTATTTGCCTTCTATTATCACTTTTCCATTTCCATTGAGTAGCTGAGCCACTGTTTCTTTTCTTTGTCTTCTGCCATGCAGTTTCGTCAAAGCAACCAACATGAATTTGACCCAACTCCGGGAGGCAGTGGAAGATAGGAGGGCCTGGCGTGCTCTGGTCCATGGGGTCACAAAGAGTCGGACACGACTAAACGACTAAACAACAACAATGCACATACCTGAATAATGTTTTTGTTGCTTTTAGTGTCTCTAGCTAACCTCCGCTCATTCTCAGCTTTTGCCCTCCTAATGCTATCTCTTCAATTCCTTGTTATTTGTCTCTGCTCTTCCTTTGTGGCTTGGCCTCCTTTCCACTTCCTATATGTGTCTTTTTTTCAGTTTCAGGTCCTCTTTGAGCTTTTTGAGAAGTCACACTGGACTTTTTTGCCATCTCCCACCTTTTTTTCTTGTTAGAGTTGTTTGTAGTTGTGCCTTCAGAATTTCCCTTTTTAAAAACACCCACCCTTTTTGGACTCCTACCATAGAATCTTACTTATCATTGTCCTCTTGAGTTTATTAAAATTTGGGTTTTTTAATCCCAATTTTTAATCCCAATTTTAATCCCATACATGTATGGCCACACTGCTTTGGTTTTCTTTAAAATCAAGAATTCTATTAAAACATGGTCACTCTCACTCAGAGTTCTTCTTACTCCCACTTCCTCTACCAAGTAATCTCTATTGAATGAAGTCAATAATAACCATTTCTCTAGTTTCTTTTTTTACTTTTTGAAGGACAAAATTATCATCAACACGAGCCAGGAATTTCTTGGAAGGACCAACCTGGCAGAATTTGCCTCCCAACAGCTATCAAGATAATTGAAATCTCCCATAACTACTATATCATGTCACTTTGAAATGCTTGCAATTTGTTTTTCAAAAGTTTTATCCGCATCCTCTCTTTGATCGGTTGGTTGGTAGGTAGTGGACTCCAACTACCGTACTCCTTTTGTTTTTCACTTCAACTTCGTTGATCTAAATGCTCTTAATGGGACAGCCGTTCTCCTCCTATATTTCTGAGCTTAAATGTGTATTTTTGACATCTCCATCTCCCTTTCTATTCTTTCTGTCCTTTTTGAACAATTTATATCCTTCAGTTGCTGTATTCCAGTCATGGGAGTCATCCTACCAAGTTTCAATTACAGTGGTGCCTTGCTTAGCGATGTTAATTGGTTCCAAAAAAACCATCGCTATGTGAAACCATCGCTATGCAAAACACCATTTCCCATAGGAATGCATTGGAAACCGGTTAATCCGTTCCAATTGGAACGGATTGCCGTTGTTAAGCGAAAAAACCCATAGGAAACATCGCTAAGCAAAACAATGTTTCCTCCATTGGAATGTATTGAAACTGACTCAATACATTTCAATGGCTTTGCGAAGTCAATTTTTGCAAAATTAAGTGTGTCATAAAAGGGTCAAAATGGTTTTAAATGCTTGGATTAGCTTCTGCACCCTCTAAAACGGATGCAAAAGTTAATTTGGCTTTGATCTGACTTTTCATTAATTTTTTCTGAATTTTTTTCCCCCAACTTTTGACAGCTGTCAAAATCTGACAGCTCCATTATTTCCTATGGGGGAAGAAAAAATTCACAAAAAATTAACGAAGACTCAGCAACTGTTCTAAATGCTTGGGTTCGTTAGAGGACCCCCTAAGTCGTGTGCAAACCTGATTTGGCTTTGATCTGAACTTTTGTTAATTTATGGTGAATTGTTTTCTCCCCCATAGGAAAGCATGGAGCTGTCAGATTTTGACAGGTCCATTGGTTCCTATGGGCCAAAAAAAAAAAATTCACAAAAAATTAACGAAAAGTCAGATCAAAGCCAAATCAGGTTTGCACATGACTTAAGGGGTCCTCTAACGAATCCAAGCATTTAGAACCGTATTTGACCCTTCTAAGACACTTTTTAAATTGAAAAAAGAAACATTGTTAAGTGAAGCAGGGGACCTAAAATCGCATTCGTTATGCGAAGCATGGTCCCAAATTCCGCTAAGCGAAAATCGCCCATAGGAAACATCGTTATACGGTGCATATTATTTTCTAAAAAAACACATCGTTATGCGAATTCATCGCTAAACGAGGCAATCGTTAAGTGAGGCACCACTGTATTCCTATCAAGTCATATTTACCCTCCTGAACTAAAATTTCCAGTTCTTCTTGTTTGTTTCCCATACTCCTGGCATTCGTATACAGACACTGGAGATTGTGTGATTTGTGGTCTGCTTTCTTTCTATATTGTAATGAATATGATTATTAATGCCAGTGTTATTATTGTTGCCCTTTTGATCAGTTTGGTCCATTCCTCTTATTGTGTGTAAGGCTTCATCTACCCTTAACTCTGTGCTTGGCTTTCCCTCCTCCTTCCAATTCAGTTTAAAGCCCTCCTGATGAAGTTCTTCATGCTGTGGACAAACACATTCTTCCCAGTCCTTGTTAGATGCAAGCTGTCTCTTGCAGTCCTTTTTCCAGGAAGCTTAGCCTGTGGTTCCAAAAACCCAATCCTTCATTGTGACACCACCTTAATTTAGAGTAAGGCACGCTAAGGGAATCCAGGCTACCCTTTGCAAAGATGGCAACTGCAGCTTCCCTACCCTAAATGGAGCTGCAGCCGCCATCTTTGTAATGGGCAGACAGTCTCCCCGTTTACATGACCTGGCTGGGAGGCCAGAAGGAGACCTTGGCAGCAGTGATTAAGGTGAGGGGGTGTCAGTGGGGGTGGGGTGGGGGCTAAGGTAGGAAGAGGAAGGGGTAGGGTTGGCTGTGGGGGGGTGGCTGCCTATTTGCTGCCGATCAGCTGATTGGCAGCCCATAGGCAGAATTGTGTTTTTGTGGGCAGTTTTGTAATACGAAGGACAAGTAAAAATGGGTAAATATTCATTGCTTTGTATTTGTGGGGGTCTCTAGAACCCACAAATATGAAGGGATGAATATTTAACAAATTGGCTATTTTCGTTGAAAAAGCCAATCTGTTTTTATATTTGTCCCCATCTCTACTCATGAGTAGAGATGTAATCAGGACACACCCCTTGTTATGAGGGTGTAATCAGGACACAACCCTTCCTATTAAGCTGAGCACATGGTCCTGCCTCTTAAGTTCAGCACATGGTGTTTCTGAGTGGGGAATTTCTAGGGGTTACACAAGGTCCCTTCCTGGTGTTGATCTAAAAATGCTCACCTCTCTGCCTTGGTCTCCCCTTTCTTTTGTCTCTTCCTCCAGTAGACCTTTCCTTCCTACCCTTCCTTCCTATCTCTACCTCGTGAAACTCCTGTTAGCTCTCCCAGTTCACTCGCTCTGGTTGTGAGCTCCCTGGATCTGCCTCAGCTTTATTCCTCAACTGTGCTCCATTAGAAGTCAGCAGTCAAAAAGTCCAAAAGCTTATGAAATTGCAGTCATCTTCAGATTTGAGGAATATGACCTGTCCACCTGCCCTCTGCCTGTCATGCCACAGTGATCAGATGTTAGATGGCAGATAACATTGACGACTGAAGGATCCATTGGAGCTTGCATGCTAGGGTGGGGGGTGGAGAATTTTTCTCTTAAGGCTGTGCATCTCTGGAAAGTTCTATGTGTGTTATGCACAGGTATAAAACCCATGTGTTTGAATTCACAGATGACCTTTTGAAGAACTGTATTTATAGGTTAGTAACTAGTCCTTGGGACCTGGTGGCACTGTGGGCTAAACCGCAGAAGCCTGTGCTGCAGGATCAGAAGACCAGCAGTCGTAAGATCGAATCTACGCAATGGAGTGAGCGCCCGTGGCTTGTCCCAGCTCCTGCCAACCTAGCGGTTCGAAAGCATGCAAATGCAAGTAGATAAATAGGGACCACCTTGGTGGGAAGGTAACAGCGTTCCGTGTCTAAGTCGCACTGGCCATGTGACCACGGAAGATTGTCTTCGGACAAAACGCTGGCTCTATGGCTTGGAAACGGGGATGAGCACCACCCCCTAGAGTCGAACACGACTGGACGAAAATTGTCAAGGGGAACCTTTACCTTTACCTTTAACTAGTCCTTTAACCATGAAAAGTTGGATTTTAAAATGTGGAAAATTTTGTGAAAGTCAGGAATAAAGATTGTGATTTTAAAAAAGAAACAAAACAGAACCAATAATCACCAGCTAGTGTATCAAAAGAAGAATGTATACCGTATTGCTCTGGTCACTAAGGTTTCTTTCCAGACAGGCATGTATAGGCTACATCATACAGCACTGTTTCTCTAATGGAACATATTCTTTTTCTCTTCTGTAAATGAGAAGGAAATCCATCCTGCTTAGCTACTGGCAGCCCATGGTCTAAGTAGGGAGAGCCTTGTCCCACTACTGGATAGCTCAGTTGTTTAGGTATCTGGCTGCAGAGCCAGAAGTATGGAGTTCAATTCCCCACTGTGCCTCCTTGACAGGCTGGCCTTGATGATCCATGGGGGTCGCTTCCAGCTCTGCAGTTCTAAGATGATGATGATGATGATGACACCCCTCAACTTGTATCATGGAAGATTTTGTCCTAGCTGTCCCAGACACTTTTGATGTTGCCCACTACTGGGCAAAAATTATCTGACATATTTATTGTACTACTGTATGATGCTTCTGACATGATCAAAGAAGATGATTTGGGAGTTCAAGGTTGGCAACTGTTGTTTTGGATCACAAACCTGTGCTTCTCTTACCTATGACTAAATCCAATGGGGTTCCATGGTTATAAGACAGTGGAAGAGACTATGTGTTAGGCTCATTTTTCATGTTTGGTAGTTCAAGTAAGGCTCACTGTGGGTGTGTTTTTGACATTAATAAATAAACTCAATGAAGCACATGACAAATTTAAAGGTCCAGATCAATACAAGAAAGAGTTCCTGTAACTTCAGTGAGTATGCCTTAGGATATGCCTGCAGCTTTTTGTCTTGTTTTTCTTACAAGAAAATAACTTCTTTTTCTCTCTTTCTCTTTGTCAGTTTTAGCCAGGAAGCAATTTATGTTTAATTTTTAAAAAATTATGAAAGTTCTAAAATGACTTGATTGTAAGTTTGCAAACAGCATCACACTTATTTTAATTGTGGGTGCAAATCTGGGCAACTTAGGCTCCAATGTTACATCTAGTTCCTTGAGAGTAAGTCCTCTTGAACATACAGACCTTTGAACTGACATGCATAAGATCACTTTGTTAATGAGAATTTTAAACATATTTTAAAATACTCTCTCGTGAATCTGGGCACAGGCTACAAATAAGAGGCTGTGATAAATATAAACATCATATTGTAAATTGAATGGGTCCCCACTTAGCCTAGAATACAAGATTTTATTTCCCAGATCCAGTTGAAATGTGTATATTGTATTGATGTAGTGATAGAACTGCTTGCCATTGCTAAAGTTGGATTAGAGTTTCAGCACAGCTGGAAGTGATCACCCCAAGTTCAAATCAGAAGGAAAGTGTAGCGTTTGCCCCTAGTTCTCCTTGATTATTGTGGCGGAATGCCCATGTCACGCCCGTCTGTCATAGCTGAAGCTCAAGTGCAGGAGCCTATGAGAAGACAGGAGAGACGGATTCACAGGAACAGTTAGAGAGAGAGAGGCAGTTAGAGAGGAGACTTGGAGAGTTAAAGAGAGAGCATTGGAAAGTTGGAGAGCTAGAGAGAATGGGAGGGAGATAAATGGAATAGTAAAGCTAAACAGATAGAGAATATTAATGAGTTGTTTAATGTGAATAAGTAAATACAACACCTGAATAAGCAAATGTGTAATCAAATATAAGAAGTTTAATAAATGATCCTAAACAATAATAAAAGAACACCTGTGATTTAAAAACCATAAGATAAATAAAGTTATATTGGCAGCCCGTGTCTTATGGTGCAGTGTGGATGAGAGATCCACTGGTGGTAGTGGAAGAAAGAGTAAACGTATCCAGAGGGTGAACCTGTGTTTGGGGAAAACAAACAGGGAATACTGGGTGGAATGTTGGAATGTCACAGTAGTGACCACTAGTGGGATGCGATTAGGTTCCAGTAAGCCGAAGTAAAAAAGAGAATTTTCTGAGTCTAAGGTACTAGTTAGTCAGGGACTGTCGTGAAGGAGTGGGGAACTCTCTAGAGCTTGTGGTGAAAAGCTTAGTAGGGAAGACCAAATACAAGATAGATTGACTTCATCAAGGAAGCCGCAGACTTAAGCTTACAAATTGAGAATCTTGAAATTATCAAGACTTGAAGCTGCTGAAACTACATAGAGAGCATACAGAAAATAGGCAGGTTGACAGACTCATACCATGTTTTCCTGAAAATAAGCCATGGTCCTATATTAATTTTTGCTCCAAAAATGCATTAGGGCTTATTTTCAGGGGATTATTTTTTCATGTACAACAATCTACATTTATTCAAATACAGTCATGTCATCTTCTGGGGTTTCACTTAACGGGGGGTTATTTTTGGGGTAGGGCATCCTGAAAAATCATACTAGGGTTTATTTTCAGGTTAAGTCTTATTTTTGGGGAAACAGGGTAGTATTCTGGGAGATGGAAGGCTTGGGATAGTACCTGTACTAATGCTTCCTGGCCTCTTTTTCTCTCCTTTGCCCAATGAATCAAGTCTCAGGACTGTAATTTGTACTTTGGAACAGCAGCAATGTTTCTGGTGTACCTCTGTGGAGACAGAGTGTCAGTACTAAATTAGGCCTTGGGCTCCAAAGAGCATGGGTGGTGGATGGATGTAATCTGGTGCCTTTGTTTCTGAGAGCCAGTTCTAGCTTCTCTCATTGCATTTGGGGCAATCAGTCATCATGTTACTAAACATGCTGGTTTCTAGTTTCCTTGCTAAGGAGCTGATGTGATATGAATAGAATTAGAACCACCCCAGTGATAAAATGTCCCATCTTTGTACACACAAACACATGAATACTCATGATTGTCTCTTATTTATTTATTTATTTATTTGATTTATACCCCGCCTATCTGGACTACCAGACTACTCTAGGCGGCTTCCAATACAAAAACAGACAATAAGACACAGATAAGTACATGATAATTCAAAACAGCTACAATAAAAAAAAAGATAGGGAAAAGTAAGAAAAAGTCAAGAGCTCCCTGTTGGGAAGGCCTGAATGAACAACCATGTTTTCAATTGGGTTTTAAAGATGCCCAGAGTAGGGGCCGCGTGAATCTCCGGAGGGAGATTGTTCCAGAGGCGAGGAGCCACTGCCGAGAAGGCCCGGTTTCGTGTCTTCTCCTTCCGGGCCTCTCTCGGTGTCAGGCTCCTCAGCCTCACCTCCTGACTCGCGTGGGTGATCCGGGTAGACCTTGGTGGAAGCAGGCGTTCCGTCAAATATCGAGGTCCTAAACTGTTTAGGGCCTTGTAAGTAAGCATTAAAACTTTGAAGTTGATGCAGAAACAAGTGGGCAGCCAATGCAATGCGACCAGCGTTGCAGAAATGTGTTGGTATTTTCTCACTCCAGTAAGGAGTCTGGCCACCGCATTCTGCACCACCTGAAGTTTCCACATCAGCCTCAAAGGCAGGCCCATGTAGAGCGTGTTGCAGTGGTCTAATCTTGAGATGACAAGCGCATACACCAAGGTAGTGAGTGCCCCCGTGTTGAGGTAGGGTCGCAGCTGGGCAATCTGCCAAAGATGGAAAAAGGCGGTGTGGACTACCGATGCCAACTGTGTCACTCCTGATCTTCAAAAAAAGATTAGGTTTGTGCAGCATAAATCCCAAATGACATAATTAGTGTGCACAATTGTCTCTCTGTCCCGCAGTTAGGTATACTTGGGTCACTCACCTAGGTGCAACAGATGGAAAGAAAATTGCAAAATTTCCTTGTACAATGTCCCTGATGCTGTAGATTTCTGACTGTTATTATTATGATTAATAACTGTATTAATTATTTAAAATTATTAACAATAAAATTGTGAAGTGTTTTCCCTCCCTTCCCGTCCCATTTGTAGTGAAGCCATTTCATAGAATAATAGGTAAGAGCAAAGCAAATAATTATTCAGGAATACGGGTATATTAAGAAACTTTGAAGTGCTATGTCTCATTTCTATTCTGTATGTTTATGCTAGTGTAAAATATTTCTCCTTAGTGGCATTGATTCTACAGTAGTATTTTCTGAGTATTTATGCAATTTGGGAGGTCATGCCTGTATACTTGAGTGATGGGTTTAGTCACTACCTGGGAAAGGTAGGGAGATCAATGAACATTACTATTGGGATATTAGATTTGTTGGAATTCCAAATAAATTACTTAAAACCTAAGGGACAACACCCTGACTGATCTGGTTTTAGATTGTCACTAAGAGTAAATTTTAAAAGGAGGTGATGAATAATACCTTTTAAGAAAAGCCTGGGCTGATCTGTTTGCTGTAAATTAAGATCAAAAGCTGCCACTTTGCTACGTAAGTAAAGTTAAATGGCCAAGTTAGTGCATCTAATTGTGCAAACGAAATTTGTGTGCATTTCCTACCGAGAGTCCCAAGGGAGCAGAAAATTCCTGTCTGCCCTACGAAAGAATGAAGCTTTATAACCCATGCAGTGCTGTTCCCGATAAAGGAAATTAGTCCTCCTCTCTTACTACTTTTTAAGATAGGGTCAGGTGAATCCAAAGAGTGCTCCTATTTCAATCTCAGAGTTTCTTTCTTACGTGCAAATACAGCAGGGCTCCCTGAAGGGTACAGATTAAACACTCGAGGTTATTTGAAAAAAGTGTCTGAAGTCTTCCTCCTAGCCAGAAGAAATTGCACTAAAAAGGTATATAATTTGAAAGGGGAGGAGATTCTCCTATTGGTGCTGGGCCCCAAACACAGAATGTTCTTTTAATAACTAAAATGGTAACACTATTATGTTGCCATAATAGTGAGTCTGCAAGATCCTCTGTCCAGACAAAGTTCACCAAGTAGTTACAATTCACCCTGTGAACTGTTAGAATACAAACATTTTTCTTTTGAGTAGTTTCCAGTCATTGTATACATCAAATGAGGCAGACATTTCTAGTGCCAATTGGGAGTAGCTTATATGGACCAAAATCATTTTGCTTAGAATAATAAATTGTAAAGTACCCCCATTGAATCAATGGTGATTCAGTGAATCAACTCTGCCAGAAGCTCCATTGATTCCAATGGGCCTACTCTAATTGCAATCTACTTCAGCACAGTAGGTCACAGTGGTGAAGGCTTCTGGAAATGTTAATCCAAGAACATATGGAGATTCAAGGTTGGGAACCACTGATCTAGAGCATGACAGCACAGTTTTTTGACAGCTGCATGTTTCCCCACCCTGAGCCTAACACGTAGTCTCAAAGGCGTGGTGTTTGACTACCACTTCAGCCGAAACAACAGGAGCAAAATAGCCTTAGACAGGCCCAGAACATTTCACTGCTTGAGATCAGCCATTCTCAACCTATTTTTGACTCCAGCCCCCTCTAGGAGCAGTTCTCAGGTTCCAGGGCCCCTATCAAACAAGGATACAGCATGAACAGATAAACATTAAATCATTTATTATTGAACATCAGGAAAACATGAACATTCTGACATGCTTGACAAAACTTTTTAAAAAGGTTATTTTCTGCAAGTTTTATGCTATCAGGTTACAAATTAGACAATGACAATCTTGTTGCAATATCAGTTCTGTTCCTGGATTTTGACAAGGAAACTACCTTGCTGAATCCATACTCAACCAAATGTGTTGAGGGAAAGGCTATTAAAAAATTGGGGCTTTCTCCCGGTTTGTTGGAAATTTATTCGCAGATCACTTTTGATCCAAAAATCTTTTTGAAACTGATTGAACTGGCGATATGTAATTAAATCATTCTAAAGATCAATGAAACTCTCTTGAATTTCTGCCTCAACTTGAGTGGGTTGTACTTCAGATGGATTCAAATTCCAATCTGGATATTCAGGTTTGAGAGGTCATTAAATCTTTCTTGCATGTCCTTGTGTATCTACTTGAAATTCTTCACATAAACCATAAGGTCATCATCCTGCAGTGCCTCTGCAATCATCTTCACATTGGAAAATTGTAAAAATTCCTGACATCCGATGTTGTGCTGTTAGACTTCAAGTTTCATAAGGAAAGAAACAACGAGAAAAGCATTGGTATCTTGTAAAGTAGTTTCATCTAATTGTAAAGAAAGTTTCTTGGATTGGACTGAGCTGTTCAATCCCTCTTCAATGTCGTATGCCATCTCATTGATTCTTTTGTCAGCAGTGGAGTTACTCAAAGAAATTGCCTGACTTGTTTCTCTGGGAATCAAATTTATGACATCAGATATTATTATGGACAGTGGAGGCAGGATAAGCAACTGTGAGCATTTCCAGTTTTAGCGATCAGTTTACTTTGTATGATGCAATAAGACCCTTGTCCAATTTCTGTGACATTTGAGTAAGAATTTGTGTCAGTGTTGGCCTTCTCTTGAAATTCTCTTGAAGGTTTTTGAAGAAATCCAAGGATTTATCTATCTTTGAATGCAAGGTATCTAAATGTTATTTTTCCAATTTGTTTGGGCTCATGCTTTCATTTGAAAATGTAGTCTTGCAATTCAAACACATAGACAAAAATGAGTTTTGCAGAGATGCAATAAAACCATATGGTAAGTATTCCACAGAATACTGCCAACATTCCCCCCCCCAAAGGAACTCATAGGTAAAATTATTTCTGAAATTAATTAAAAATGGGGGAGGGGTTTGATAACAAACAAATATTGCATACTGTATACTTGTTTGTATGTTAAGAAATTTAGGTTTTAAAGTTGATCCTAAAAACTTATAAACAAGTGTATATGCCATTTTCTGAGCTGCACAGGGTGTTTTTACAGCAATGTCAGCCTGTGTAGGTTGAAGGGAAGGAAGCTCGGTATCAAATAGAACATTCCATTCTATTGCAGCAGCTTCAAGATGTTTGCAGCCACACCAGCCTGGGAGGGACATGCAGACAGGGCAGGCACAACCTCACCAGATCCAACAAGTTAAAAAAACAACAACAGGACACAAGAAGTAAAAAAGAAAAACTATCTTGCTTTTCGGCACAACTCCTTTTTTCTCTGGGACAGTAAGTGAGTTAAGAGGTGCGTGTGTGCACGCACGCACAAAACAATACAGAGAGAAGCAGCTGGCAGCTCATTTACTGCATTCATGGCTGGCTTCCAATAAAAAGAGCAAGGTGCCTGCATCAGCAATCACTGGGGAGGCAGGTGGCAGAACTGCCTCAGCAGGTTAAGCTGCAATCATGTCTGGCTTCCAGTGAAAGCCAAGCAGGGTGCCTGTGTCAACAATTGCTGGGGAGGCAGCAGGCAGAATTGCCTCAGGTTGAAATCATGGCTGGCTTCCAATAAGAAAAGTGTGCCTGCATTAGCAATCACTGGGGAGGTAGCAGGCAGAGTTGCCTCTGTTCTGTTCTAAGAAAGCCATGAAAACAGCAGGGAGCCTGCACAAAGGGCCAGACTCATTCAGCTTTTGTATTTCATTGATTCAGTTACCAGCCCCCTCCCACAATCCCTTGGGGCTTCCCTTCTCACAGATTTCAGTCTGTGGCCCCCTTCAAATATGTCAGGGCCCTTGTTGGGAATGGCTGCTTTAGATTATCTATGCTCCTTTTCCAGGCCATATTCAACATCTAAATGTTCCAGCAGATGAACCTTTAGCATTGGTAATAAGGTAATACTTTCTTCACACCAGAGGTGGGAGATTAGTTTAGGAGGCTCAGGGCAGGTGATGTAACTTATGCAGTTTTGTCTACCAACTGAGATTGAGGCTCAGAAGGCACAGTCATGGGATCCTGCTGCAATAGCTCAGTATCTAGTGTCAAGACACTTGGCTCACTTTGCCTAATAGTTGGGTCTGGCCTGGGACTATGTCACTCCCCTTCTGTTCCCTTTTTCCTGTTTTTTCTTTGGTTCTGTTCCTGTTTTCTCAGTCAACCTCCTTTTTATTTCATCCTTCGTTTCATGTGGAGTTTGCAGCAACCGGCCAGTGATGGTACAGCAGCCCTCTTTTAAGACAATGCAGAGGCATGACACAGAGGATAAACTCACAGCCAAAGTGTACATGATAGAGAGCACATTATTAGAAGTTGAAATCTGTTGGAACTTCAAAGACATCATTCTGGCAGATCTCTGAAACTGCTGAATCACCCTTACAAATGAAGTTTGGTTTTTCCTTCCAGTGGCCAATCATAGAGCAAAGCAAGCTAATCTGCAAACAATGGGATGTGTCAAAACCTTCTGCTGTAACAATCAGATATGCTCTGTTAAGGAATTCCATGTTCTCCACCCCAATATTACCACCCATACTTTCACACATTACCTGTTTGCATGACAGTTTTCTGTTAGACATTTGCCCCATGTGGATGAGATCAACAAGAGTTGCTGTGGGTCCTACAACAGAAACTGGGAATCCAAGTGAACCTCTTGTGCTTTGTTCTGTTCTGTTCCACCTTTCTCAACAATATCCGCAATAGATATGAAATAGCAGACTGGCATTCTCATGAGAGCAAGCTCTGGGGCCCCTCAAAGGGGCATGTTGAAGCAATACAAAATTTGTCATGGGATAGCTTTATCTCCTCTCCTTGTCAAAATATGAGAACTTTTAATAGCAAATGAGTTTAGTTTTTTTAATCATTTCCCAGTGTTGGCTTAATGACTCTATCCCCTGATTTCTCAGCCAGAGGCTCAAGAGTTAAATGTCATAGAGGAAAAAGATAATTTAGTACAAGGATAAAAAGTAGAATTTACAGAAATTGCTGATGTCTAGAAAATGAGAGGGCTGGTAATTGCAATTAATGATTGTGAAATTTGCTATTCTGATTCTGTGAGACTTTTATAACCATATTTAAAAGGAGGAGTAAGATTAAAATACTTATTGATTGACCAATGGGGAAAAGGTAATGTTTAAAAGCAAAGCATTGACCAGTATGTGTTATATTAATTAATCCCTTCTCACCATTGTGAATAAACAAGAAGCAATATGTTGTACCTGAAAGTTCCTGAATTGATTCCAGATTGATTGCTCTTCAGAGGTCTAATGCCAGTATAAGCAAGAAACACTCATCAAAAAGTTTCTTTGCTCAGCTGGGTCAAAGCGAAAGATACATGTCAAGGGTCTATGATTGTTATAAAGCCCTCCAAATTCATCCTTGCCTTGGCAGGTTTTAGGTTTAGAGAAGTGATGGGGCAAAGGCTTGTGGCATTGATAGGAACACAGGAAGCAAGCTCTCCATTTTCTACCTGCCCCCAGAGCTCTGTTAAAAAGCCCCTCCCCCAGGCCCTATCACAGAAGGAACCCATTGTCACATTGTCTTTCTAATGACAACACTTGTGACACATATTGGTGGTCCAAGATTAATAGCTTCATTCAATTGGCCACTGGTTGTTCAGCAAATCAATTCAACCTAAATTGGTCAAGAAGAGTTAACCCATCATTAAATGGACATGTCAAATGAGGGCCAGTTTGACCAAGGAGCAGCTGCTGTTGATGTACAGGCAGCTGAAGTGGTCACTTAATAGAACAATATTTTTCAAGCTGCAAGTGGAACAGTGAAATACAGGCACTCCTCACTTAACAACCTACCTGTTATCTGACCACTCAGACTTACAACCAGTCCTCCAGCATGGGGAATACCCTTTCTCAGTCTTTGTTTCATTCTGCCGCCAAACCAGGCAGGACCAATGCTGAAAGCAGCCTTAAACAGTGCAGAATGTTTTATTTGTTTTTGGTATGTTCTTTATTTCACCAAGCCAGCAACAACACTCCTGTTGCTGCTCTTCTGGCTAGCTCCTGCCTGCTTCTGCCTTTAAGTTCCTCACTTAATGACTAATTTGCTTAATAACTGAGTCATAATAATTCTGTCATTAAGTGAGGAATGCCTGTATTTCCTCGGAATGATTTAGAATTTTTCACAGTGTTTTAGAGCAGGGGTCTCAAACTTGTGGCCCGCGGGCCAGTTGTTGTCCTTGAGATGATAGTTTGTGGCCCCCACCTTAATATGAAAGTTTAATGTTAGTGCGGGCCGCGAGTTTGATATGTATGGCACTTTACAGTGTTGTATGCAACGCTGAACAAAGCTAATAATCACAGTGGGGTATATGGCTCTCTGGGGCGGGACATCAGCCGGTCTTGATGCAAGCAGAGTGTCACATTCCCAAGGGTTTCAACAGCAGAGTCTGATAAGCCAGTCCATTGTCAGAAGTTCAGAGAATGCAGAGCCGATATCAAAATGCCAAAGCCAAATCACAAACCGTAATCCGCGGTCAGGGTCGGTGGTGAAGTGGGTTTTTAGTGTGTTGAAAGCGTGGTCTGCCTCCGGAATCCAAAGGAATGGCTCTTTGGGCCAGAGGTGGTGGGTCAGCGGCGTGGTTATGTCCGTGTAGGCTGGTATGAACTGGCGGTAATAGTTCGTGAAGCCAAGAAACCGCTGCACGTCCTTGTGATTCCGGGTCTTCTGCCAGGTCAGAACCAACTCTATTTTCTTTGGGTCCATCTGGATCCCTTGGGGAGATACAATGTGACCTAGGAATTTGACTTTGTTACGCTTCTGGCGCAGAGTAAATGAAGACACTTTACCAGCTCTTCTTTGACGGTTATATTTACATATATGTACACTTATATACAGGCAGGTCTCTACAGCACATCTAGAAGTCTTCATACAGTCCGACAGCATGCGTGGCAGAAAATCACATCAGAAGAAGAGAAAATATCACAGACACAGTCCATATTTATACATAATCTTGTCTCTGTCCAGTCCAATCGGGTTCCAGGTGACCTCATCTCTGCACCTGGGCTCTTTCTGGTTTCACCTCATTGCATCAGCTTAGGATGATTCAGCTTTTCTCTCATCTGCACCTAATGGCAGCTCGTTAATGAAACATATATGGGTTCAGGCCTATAAAATTCTATACCCTGATGCCCCTCCTAATTTTTTATGCCTGAACACAGCATAATCCCAACACATTTACACATTATTTTTAACTTTTAATTTTAACACACACTTGTTACCTGTAACCTCTGTGTGTTCTGTATGCATCTTTGCATCTGTGAACACCTTACATTTCTTCATGTCCTCCATTTTCTCATCCATGGTCCCTAACCATTTTCTTTTTTCAAAAGCAGGAAGCTCTAAAACTTCTTTGTAATTTATGGGTTCTATATAAACATGACACACTCTCACACCACCCATTCCAAACCTCTTGGGTGGTATACCCTTGTTTGTCCTTTGGGACCTTCTGGGACCTTGTGTTTCTGTCTGTGCCTCTGTCTCACTAACCTCGCTAGCGTGTGTTTCTTCGTGTTCTTCGTGTTCTTCAATATCTTTTCCATCTTCATCTTCTCCATCTTCATCAGCAGAGGACCTTGTGTCTTGCTCATGTGTTTCTTTCTGTCTAAACTGACTTCTTCTTTTTTCACTCAGTGGAATGTATAATTGTGAATTTGCGTGTAGCTTGTCCCAGTTCTCCCCCTCATTGAAACTGGCAGACCTAGAAATTACAACGCTTCTATCACCATCTAGAAATCTATACGCCTTTGAGCCAGGCTCATAACCCAGGAACCTCATTTTCTTTGTTTTCGCTTGACCTTTTCTCCTGAGTTGCTTTGGCACATGTACCCAAGCGGTACATCCAAACACTCTTAAATACTTCAAACAAGGTTTCTTACCAAACAGTAAATAATATGGGGTTTGATCTATCGAGGATGACCAAATTCTGTTAATTAAAAAATTTGCAGTTTTCAAAGCTTCTGCCCAAAGCGCATGATGCAACCCTGCGTCAGCCAGCAGTGCATCTTTCATGTTCTGGAGCACCCCATTCCTTCGCTCCGCCACTCCATTCTGAAATGGACTATATGGGCTTGTTTTTCTATGTCTGATTCCTGTGGATTCTAACCACCTCTGGAATTGTGTATTTGTAAACTCTGTACCTCGGTCGGTCTGCAATTGCGCCACCTGGTGGCCAAAGCGCCGCTCAATTGATCTAAGCCAATTCTTAAATGTCTGAAAAACTTCTGTTTTAGATTTCAGTGTGAAACAAAATGAAAATCGTGTATAATCATCCACAATTACCAGTGCAAATTTTGCCTTTCCTAATGAAAGTGGAAATGGCCCTATTAGATCAGCATGTACCAATTCAAATGGCCTGCTTGTCTCTCTGGTACTCCGTCTCCCTTTTGGGGCAACATGTGTTTTGCTTTGCTTACAAATTTAACAGTCCAGGTAATTCTTACAGTCTCTTATGTTCACATCTCTAGCCATATTTTCCATTTTTTGCACTGTCTTAAAGTTTACATGACCCAGTCTTCTATGTAGTAAGTGTATACAATTGTCATGTTGGGGTTCATTTCTGTGTACCATGTGTGTGTCTCTGTGTGTTTGGCCTTTTAATATGTATAAATTGCCCTCTTGCTTCGCTCTGGCCACTACTTTGTTATTTTTCTTAATTATACATTCTCCTTTTTCAAACATTACACAAAACCCCTGTTTATCGAGTGCTGACACACTTAGAATATTATAATCAATTGTGGGTGTAAGTAACACGTTACTTATCTCCAACTTCAGACTGGGAACAAACACTCTCCCTTCTCCTGTTACGTCTGCTTTTTGTCCATTTGCCAGCGTCACGTTCTTCAGCTCCGTCTTTCCTAGAAAACAAAACAGCTCTACATTGTTAGTCAAATGATTTATGGCCCCCGAGTCAATTAGCCATTCAGCTGCGTGGGTGTCCTTGAAGTTATCTCTTGTTTTTCTGCTGACAAGAGAGACCGATCTCTTGCTGCTGCTCTCTGCAGAGCGTTTGTAAACTGCTGCTTCGGAATCCTTTCTGTTTGGAAACGTCTCTCCTCTCAAACAATCCTTTTGCAAATGATTTCTGGACCCACACTGGTAACAGGCTTTGATCATCATGGCACGCCCACGTTGCTCTCTGTTTGTCTCTGGCTTTCGTCTTCGGGACACGCTGCCGTCTGGACTCCGTCTCCGTCTCTCCTGGTCAGCTCCCACGTGGCTTTCTTCTGTAGCTTGGAATCTCTCTTTCCAGTGTTCCTCCTCCTGCAAGATTCTGCTTGTTACATATACAAGAGTTAGTTGTGTATCGGAAAGGCTTTCCAAGCTTGTAATAAGCATGTTAAATTCTGAACTTAAACTGCTCAAAATCAGGTAAACTTTTTGCTCCTCAGGGAAAACAACGTTCATTAACTGCAGTTCATTGAACAGTCCCTTCATGGTTTGTAAGTGCTTTGAGGCACTTTCCCCAGACCTCATTTGGCATTTATAAAGCCTCCTGGTTAGGGAAATCTTTGTGCCTGCTGTTTCTCTCAGATAGATGCCTCTCAGTCTGTCCCAGACTGCCTTGGCTGTGTTCAGTCCTTGTATATGCACTAATTCTTCATCTTCTAGGGACAAAATAATAGTACTCAGAGCTCTCTCATGCTCTTCCTCTTGCTCTTCTGTTAACTGGGCTGGAGGACGGCTCACATAAGACCACAGGCTCTCTCTTCGTAATAACATTTCTGCTTTGACTGCCCATGTCCTGTAATTTTTACCATTCAGTCTATTTATGGCCAGGCCTCCTACGCCTCCCGTGCTGTATGCCATTCTGCCTTCTCTCGCAGTTCTCTGTTTCCTTTCCCCTCCTGGGCTAACAGACGAACTGTCTTCTCTCAAATCTTCTACTTCACTGCCACTGTCACTTTTGCTCTCTTCCTTCATTTATTTACTTCACCCACGTTTACTCACCACCGTCTGTCTTGCGCAGCGCACGTTTCTGGGCCCATAACCTCTGTTACGTTTCTGGCGCAGAGTAAATGAAGACACTTTGCCAGCTCTTCTTTGACGGTTATATTTACATATATGTACACTTATATACAGGCAGGTCTCTACAGCACATCTAGAAGTCTTCATACAGTCCGACAGCATGCGTGGCAGAAAATCACATCAGAAGAAGAGAAAATATCACAGACACAGTCCATATTTATACATAATCTTGTCTCTGTCCAGTCCAATCGGGTTCCAGGTGACCTCATCTCTGCACCTGGGCTCTTTCTGGTTTCACCTCATTGCATCAGCTTAGGATGATTCAGCTTTTCTCTCATCTGCACATAATGGCAGCTCGTTAATGAAACATATATGGGTTCAGGCCTATAAAATTCTATATCCTGACAGACTTCCTGCAAGTTGAAGTCACTTCTCCAGCTTGGCATAGAGTCGGTGTTCTCATAATAATTGTAAGACCTGATGAATGTGTTCCATGTGCTGAACAGTATTTTGGGAGTAAATCAAAATGTCTTCCAGAGAGATGATCACAAAGTGATCAAGCAGGTCCTGAAAGATGATGTTCATGAACCGCTGGAACACAGCCAGAGCATTGGTTAGACCAAAAGGCATGACCAGGTATTCATGCTGTCCATAACGAGTTCTGAAAGCCATCTTCTACTCATCACAAGCACGGATTCGCACCAAATTATAGGCACCCCAGAGGTCCAACTTGGTATAAATACGTGCCCCCTTAAGGTGATCCAGGAGTTCACCGATCAACGGCGGGGGTAACGGTCACGAATGGTTATTTTATTCAAAGCCCGGTAATCATTGCAGGGGTGAAGCTCTCAGCCCTTCTTCTTCACAAAGATAACAGGTGTAGACGGGGGTGACGTGGATGGCCGGATGAATCCCTGTTTCAGGTTTTTATCAAGAAAGGCCCGCAAGGCTGCGAGTTCTCATTCAGACATAGGGTAGATCCGTGCCACAGGAAGGAGTGCCCCAGGCACCAAATTTGTAGCACAATTGTAGGGTTGGTGCAGGGCTAGCTGGTCAGCCCCCTTCTCCTCAAAGAGATCAGCAAAGTCCTTGTATTCCAAGGGTATCATGGGACTATCTGTTTACCCTGCTCAGCCAAGGTGGCCGATGGACCCAGATGCGGACATGGGTCTCTGAAACTCAACTCCCCTTGTGTCCAGTCTACTAGGGGGTTATGTGTTCAGAGCCAGGAAAGTCCCAGAATAAGCGGGAAATGGGGCATGCATACAACATTGAATTGTAGTTGCTCCTGATGGTATTGGACCTGGAGAATGACCGGATGTGTTTCCTGGGTCACGGGGCCGGAGTGGAGGACACACCAGTCTATGGACTCAACTAGGGTCGGGGTCTCTTTACCCTGTACAGGGATCCGGTGCTGTTTCACAAAGGCCGTGTCAATGAAACAGTGGTCGGCTCCAGAATCAACCATGGCATGAATAAACAGCCAGCGTCCATCCAGCCGAAAAAGTGTCACTGGTACAAGGAATGGAGGGTTCAGGGGACCCAGCTAGGTGCACCATATCTGGGGGTCCACTCAGACATGGGGCAAATCTTTTACTGATGATGGTAGCGCAGAGCCAGGGTTATGCCGCTTAACCAAGCAGCCGGAAGTGAAGTGTCCTGCTCCCCCACAGTACAGGCAGAGATTCTGGGAGCGGCGTTGTGTTTTTTCCTCAGGGGTGAGGTGTGGCCAAGCAGCCCCTAACTGCATGGGCTCAGAATCCTCTTGTCTAGTGTTGGTGGGTGTTGGGGGTGGCTGCAAGGGACGGGAACCACCATGTGCTAGGCATCGGCTCTCCAGGCGGTCATCAATACGAAGGCATCGAATGATTAGTTCTTGCAGCGTATTGGGTCGATCTACACATGCCAGCTCATCCAGGATCCCATCAGCAAACCCCTCCATATATTGGTCCATAAGAGCTGCCTCATTCCAGAGTAAGTCTTGAGCCAAGAGTCTGAACTCAGTGGAATACTGGGAGACTGAACCCTTACCCTGTTTCAGGGCCCGAATCTTCCTATTAGCAGTAGCAGCTTGCAAGGGATTAGCAAAAGCTGCTGAGATATGGTCTAAAAAGCCCTGGTAATTGGTTAACAGGGGTGAAGGAGCAAGGAGTAGAGGAGTAGACCACAAGGTGAAGATAGAGTTGGGCTGTTTCAGGAGCTGCGGGAGGATTGGAACACGGGACCAAATGAGCCATCTTGCTGAAAAGGTCCACTATTTCCAGAACACAAGTATATCCTTATGATTGTGGGAAATCCGTGATGAAGTCTAGGGATACTGTGTCCCAAGGGCTGGCTGGTACAGGTAATGGTTGTAGCAACCCTGGAGGTTTGGCTGGTACGTCCTTGGCTCGACGACAAACCTTGCAGGAATCCACGTAACAGGCGATGTCAGCTCGAACCCAGGGCCACCAGAATTCCTGTGTGAGTAGGTGCAGAGTTTTGTACTTGCAGGAGGGGAATCAGGTCAGATAGAGCACATTGGTTTAGAGGAGCCCTGGAGGAACATACAGGCATCCACGGTGTAATAGGAGACCCTGGTGGTTAGTAAAGTCTCTGGTAGGGCCCTTTTAGAGTTCCTGCAAGCGTGGCTTGGCCCAGGGATCTTCAGCTTGGCTGGCTCAAATTTCTTCAGCCAGGGACAGGCAAGTTGTAGTGGCTACAAAAACTGAACGGGGTAGGATAGGTGTAGTCCAGTGTTCAGGGAACAGGGGTAAATTACCCCAAATGGGGTAAAAATGAAAATCCTAGGGGTAAAGAGGATGCAACCCTAACCCTTTCCCTCCCTCCCTCCTCCTCAGCCTGGAGGGGATCCCTGGCTGCCTGATCACCCCTTCCCGCACCCTTCTCCAGATGTCTGCAACTGGGCCATGGCAGCTGGCAGCTGGTGACAGGCCCCGGTCAGCAGCGTACGGCAGCTGAGGTGGCAGCGGTGGGACCGGCCATGGCAGAGGGTGAGGCCGGGGTGAGTGGCTGGAATGCCCCGGCCAGGAGGAGCCTCTCCTTCCAGTGCCTAGAGAGTTGGATTGTAGCAGAGGGAGGAGGGTGCAGCCACGACAGCAGCCCAGGCCAGGCTCAGCCTCCTGGCACTGGGATCCCATCCCACACCCCATCCTTGTTCCCAGAGGAGCCCGTCAGGCGGCAGCATGGCTTCCTTCAGCGGTGCCTCCACATCAACTGGCCGGGCATGTCAGAGCCTCTCGTCCTCCATGCACCAGTTGTCGTGGTGCTTCGATGGCGAGGCTCACAGGAGCCCTCACACCGAGGCCCGACACAGCTGCCTCAGCAAGTAGCTGCCGATGGGAGGTGGCATTGGGCGCCCCTGGCGGGCAAGCCACCTGCTGCTCTTTGAAGGCTGCCCAGGAGCTGCCTGTTGGCAGAGAAAGGGAGCTGCCCCTGTGGGGCCAAGGACTGAGTGTGACACCACCAGGTGGAGAAGGTGGCCTGGGCACGGGTGGCGAGGCTTTGGCAGCGGCGCTCAACTGGCCACATGTGACCGAGATCCTTCCTTTCAAATCAAGGGGGTAATGTTGTTGTGGCGAGCCACTCTCAAGCCTCTACCAATACAGGCCTCCAAGAGTGCTCACTGCTATTCTTCACTTGCTGCCACCAACCTATCCTTAGTACTCACAAAGGACAAGTTTTTCTTTCAAACAAATAAAGTGTTTATTGATTTGTACAAAATAAAAAGGTTGAATCACAGGTGATAAATCGAGTTGTTAATCATGTTTCTCAATTACTAGATCACACAGACTTTTCCCTCACTATCTCTCTCAAATCTATCTCACTCTCTCAATGAACTTCTCTCATCTTTTCAAACTCTCCAAAACTCTCCCTCTCATACCTCTCACACCCCTTATATAATCCAGCTCCTCCCCCTTCTGCACCGCCCTCTGTCCTCTCATTGGCTGAGGTTCCCCTGCCCAGCTGTGACGGACAGGTGAGAGCAGAGCTGTATGCCACAGTCGTTGTATATACATTTTTTAATGGGGTAAAAAGTAAAAAAGTTCCCTGACCCCTGGTGTAGTTGGAGACTCTTCACAGAGTATTCCGGTTTGCAGGACAAAGCATCGGCTTTCCAATTCCGAGTATGCAGGATGTAAGTGATGCAGAAGTCAAACCGGGAGAAGAAGAGACACCACCAGATCTGGTATTGATTAAGGCATCGGGCTGTCAGCAAGTGTTTCAGATTCCGGTGGTCTGTTAAAACTTGGACAGGGTGGCAGGCCCCTTCAAGGTAATGCCTCCAGACCTTGAAAGCGGTTTTGATGGCCAAGAGTTCCCGCTCCCAGATGGTGTAGTTGTGTTCTCAGGGTGTGAACTGCTGGGAGTAGAAAGCACAGGGCTGCAGAGGCTGTGAGGGCTCCTCCCGCTGGGACAGTACTGTACCTAGAGCGACTAGCATTCTCCTCAGCTGTAATTAACCCCTCAGATTCCAGATCTTTGGCTGACCTAATGACGCAGAGATACACTTATCAATGAGTGAAAGTTACAGCAGCGTTGCCATCAAGTGTTTTCTTCTGTGCCTGGCTTGCTGCCTCGTTTCTATTGGGCACACACAGATATTCGTCCCAGCGCTCTGCATTCACAGCACTTCAAAAAAAGTTTTTTTCAGTTGCTGCCCACACACACACACACACACACACACACACACACACACACACACACACACACAGAGAGAGAGAGAGAGAGAGAGAGAGAGAGAGAGAGAGAGAGAGAGAGAGAGAGAGAGAGAGGATATATATAGGAATTTTTCCCCCATTGGAATTCATTGAACTGTAGGCTTGACAGCTGTCAAACCTACAATTCAATGCATTCCAATGGGGGGGGAATTCACCAAAAATTAACAAAGACTCAGAACAAAGCCAAATTAAGTTTGCAAAGGTTTTACAGGGTGCACTAATGATTCCAAGCATTTTAAACAGTTTTTGAACATTTTAACACACACTTAAAATAGCGAAAACGGACATCGCTAAGCGAAACAGGGGGACCTAAACTGTCATTGCTAAGCGAAGCAAGGTCCCAAACATCGCTATGCGAAATTTCCCCATAGGAAACATTGCTAAACGGAGCACAAGATGGCTCCAAAAACCTCATCGCTAAGTGAATACATTGTTAAACGAGGCAATCACTAAGCGAGGCACCACTGTATGTCCGTGGTGTTGATGACAATTTTGAAGTGATGGATGAGTTGCTCAAAGTAATTCCAATGCACGGCCAGACCACCACTCAGGAGATATTTCACCAGCTGTGTGATGCCATTGAGAATGCCATGGAGTTTGCCATGGAAGAGGATTTTTGGAATAACAACAGAGGGAGAGCCATCAATGACAGGGAGGACAAATGGGCTGGTGGCACTTGTTTAAAAAAACTGGAAGAGGAGGGTGTGGAGGAAGCCATTCCTCTGCACTGCATTATTCATCAGCAGGCCCTTTGCAGCAAATGCCTGAAGTTTGACAATGCAATGTTTGTCGTTGTGAAATGCATCAACCAAATAGATCCAGGGGCTTAAAGAACCGAAGGTTCTGTGCTTTTTTAGAGGAAATTGAGTCAGAATATGGGGATGTGCTCTACTTCACTGAGGTATGTTGGCTCAGCAGGGGAAACGTATTGAAGAGATTTTTTTGAGTTGAGAGCAGAAGTGAAAGACTTCATGGAGAAGGATGGAGTGGCTGTTCCTGTGCTAAGTGATCCCAAATGACTCATGGACTTAGCTTTTCTTGTTGATATCACACATGAGCTTAATGTACTGAACAAGAAGTTACAAGGCTAGGGGCAACTTGTCAGTGCTGCCTATGACAACGTGAGAGCATTCTCCACAAAACTTGTGTTATGGAAACCCAGCTCCATCAGACAAACCTTTGCCATTTCCCAGCCAGCATGCAAGGCACTCATGGATGGAAGCACACCATTCAGTGGCGAGAAGTATGTTGATGTCATTTTGAAGCTACAGGAGGAATTTGATCACAGATTTACAGACTTCAAGATGCACAGTGCCGCATTTTAAATTTTTGTGGAACCATTCTCCTTTGATGTGCAAGATGCCCCTCCTGTCCTTCAAATGGAGCTCATTGACATGCAGTGCAACTCTGAACTCAAAGAGAAGTTCAGAGAGGCGAGTGGAAAAGCAGAGAAGCTTGGGCAATTTTTGAGAGAATTGACCCCCAGCTTCCCTGAGCTTCCCCGAATGTTCAAGCAGACCATGTGCCTTTTTGGGAGCACATACCTGTGCGAAGAGCTCTTCTCCACCTTGAACTTCAATAAGTCCAAGTACAGGTCCAGACTGACTGATGATCATCTTCAAGCCATACTGAGGGTCTCAACTGCTTCCTCCCTCAAGCCAAATGTGGCTGGGCTATGCAAGAGGAAGCGCTGCCAGGTCTCTAGCAGCAAGGAGTAGGCAAGAGAAGCCATGCTCAGAAGAACAGTTCATGTTCTTCAATGTTCCATTCATGTTCAGGACAATTCATGTTTAGAAGATTAAAGGTTAAAGAACTGTTAATACCTACATTTGAATCTGAATACAGCAGATATAGAAGACTGAAGAAACAATACAGTGGACCCTTGACTTACAGACGGCTTGACTTACAGACTTTTTGAGTTACAGACTTCTCTGGCCGCAAAATTTAGGTTTGACTTGCAGACTGAGATTTGACTTACAGACCAGAAAAAAACCAAAATGGAACAAAAACGGCCTGTTACGGGATTAATCGGTTTTCAATGCACTGTAGGTCTATGGAGACTTGACTTACAGACTTTTTGACTTGAGAACCGCCTTCCAATACGGATTAAGTTCTCAAGTCAAGACCCCACTGTATATAGTTGCTCACTAGAGAATAATAATAATAACAACAACAACAACAACAACAATCATCATCATCATCATCATCATCATTTTATTACTGATTGATTGATTTATTTTCTTATTAATTATTAATTTGTTTATTTATTATCTAATTTAGTGTTAAAAAATAAAAATAAAGAGATTTGAGAAGATTGGAATTTTTTTAAACAAACCTTATCTTGTAGAAAACCTGATGTGGCCCAGCCTCGCCCAGACTCTGCCTCCAGCGGCCCCTAGGTAAATTGAATTTGAGAACCCTGCTCTAGAGTAAGGTAAGCAACATGTGGCTATCCAGATGTTTTGGTAGTACAATTCCTCATAATCCCTCATTGTTAGGTCTATTGCATAAAGCTAATAGAGTATGCAGTTCAGCAACATGTAGAGGGCCATGTGTTGCCCACCCAGGGCATGAGGGTATAATTCTTAGATTGCGAGGAGTTGCCCACAGCATCTCCTGAAGCATTGTGAAGAACCCTGGGCTGGGATGCTTTTTGGTTTGAGATACTTCTGGAAGCAAGTAGTCAAGAGGGCTCAGTTTTCTACTTGGGTTTTTTCTGGAATAGGCAGCAAAGCCAATGTGAAGAAGACACAATTTCTTGCATTCCTCTGGCCTTTTCAGATTGGCATTTTCTTCATAGCTTCTGGCTCTTTGCCTTTCATGCCGTTATGAAGCCATCATTCAGCTTTTATCTCTCCAGTTGATTGTCAGGACAATGGCAGCATCACATGGTGTATGGCCCAGATATGCGATCCCGCTGGTACTACTGTGGATTTCCTGTTGTTTGTTTTCACATAAAATTCAAGACCTGTTTTATGGAGACTTTTGAGAGTGGTGGGTGACCTCCACAAGTGTTGTAGCACATGTCAAGAAACCATTATAGCCTAGTTTTGTGCATTTTGACTATGCTCTGTAGAATAACAAAACAATTGATTATCACAGACATCTTGTTTCTCCCCACAGATTATGCAGCACTAACTATTTTAATGTGTCAGAATGCATTGACACGGAGATTTTGAAAGGGACCTTTGCACATTGAATTGAACACTGATTCAATTTGAAATTAGGAGCATTCACTGCTTGCTTTTATTTTGGTTAAATATGCTAAATAAATTAAAACACCTTCAAAACCTCTCCCATGAGAACAAAGGAGAAAAATATTAATGCCCTGGTTGCATAATCAAGATTCAGTTCTGAATAACACATCTAAGATGTGTTGAATCAGTACTTAGGCCTACTTAGATCAGAGCCAGTGAAAATAATGGTATTTAAGTTAGTCAAAACTAAGTTACATGCTGTCAATTTCAGCAGGTCTCCTATAGTTAGAGTCTAGGATAAGGAAGTACAAGCTGGATTTCGAAGGGGCAGAGGAACTAGAGACCAAATTGCTAACATGCGCTGGATTATGGAGAAAGCCAGAGAGTTCCAGAAAAACATCTACTTCTGCTTCATTGACTATGCAAAAGCCTTTGACTATGTGGACCACAGCAAACTATGGCAAGTCCTTAAAGAAATGGGAGTGCCTGACCACCTTATCTATCACCTGAGAAACCTATATGTGGGACAGGAAGCAACAGTTAGAACTGGATATGGAACAACTGATTGGTTCAAAATTGGGAAAGGAGTACGACAAGGCTGTATATTGTCCCCCGGCTTATTTAACTTATATGCAGAATACATCATGCGAAAGGCAGCACTGGATGAATCCCAAACCGGAATTAAGATTGCCGGAAGAAATATCAACAACCTCCGATATGCAGATGATACCACTATGATGGCAGAAAGTGAGGAGGAATTAAAGAACCTCTTAATAAGGGTGAAAGGGGAGAGCGCCAAAATGGTCTGAAACTCAACATAAAAAAACTAAGCTCATGGCCACTGGTCCCATCACCTCCTGGTAAATAGAAGGGGGAGATAGGGAGGCAGTGACAGCTTTTAATTTCTTGGGCTCCACGATCACTGCAGATGGGGACAGCAGCCACGGAATTAAAAGATGCCTGCTCCTTGGGAGGAAAGCGATGACAAATCTCAACAGCATCTTAAAAAACAGAGACAACACCTTGCCAACAAAAGTCCAAATAGTCAAAGCTATGGTTTTCCCAGTAGTGTTATAAGGAAGTGAGAGCTGGACCATAAAGAAAGCTGACCGCCGAAGAATTGATGCTTTTGAATTGTGGTGCTGGAGGAGACTCTTGAGAGTCCCCTGGACTGCAAAAAGAACAAAAAGAACAAACCTATCAATTCTAAAGGAAATCAAACCTGAGTGCTCACTGGAAGGACAGATCCTGAAGCTGAGGCTCCAATACTTTGACCATCTCATGAGAAGAGAAGACTCCTTGGAAAAGACCCTGATTTTGGGAAAGTGTGAAGGCAAGAGGAGAAGGGGATGACAGAGGATGAGATGGCTGAACAGTGTCATCAAAGCAACCAATATGAATTTGACCCAACTCTGGGAGGCAGTGGAAGACAGGAGGGCCTGGCTTGCTCTGGTCCATGGGGTCATGGAGATTCGGACATGACTAAACAACTAAACAACAAAAGGGTAGGGAGTTTATGTGTGACTTTGAATTTAAAGCACTGCTTCCATAATTATGGTCCCAGTTCAGGTCATGGGTAGTTTGGCCACTACTATTAGCAGTAATAACTTATCATCATCATCATGTTTCTCATATGACAGTATTTTTTTTCTTCCTTTCTCTTCCCAACTAAAAGAAAAGTAGAATATTCACAAGTCGTTTCCTGCTTCATATCAAATGCTGGAATCTTTGTTTTCAGAAAATTTACAGGACCATGGGTAAATGCTGTTCAGTCATTTTTTTGAAATTTTGTTGACCACAACGTGGATAGTTGCTAATGAAAGGGAAAAAAGGTATGTTCTTTCAGACTATTTTTTTAAATATTCAAATTGCTAAGCAATGAATATAATAAAATACCTCTTCTTGAGTATAATAAAATACCTCTTCTTGACATGGTGTTATAAAATAAGATATCAACTTTCACCACTCATTGCCAATGATTTTTTGAATTGTCTTACTCTGATAAACAACGTATCTTTATTTATTAAGAAACCACAGAAAACCGATCAGAGTTATTAATATATTAACAAACAATCCAACAGGGTTATTTTTCATCAGGGTAAGTCAAACTTTCTCTGGGCATTTGAGACAAAATAGCTCAGTAGTTTAGCTCTCTGGTTGTGGAGCCAAAGTTTGGGAGTTCGATTCCTCACGGGCCTCAATTCCACGGGCTGGAATTGATGATCCATAGGGTCTCTTGCAGCTGTGTGGTTCTAAGATTATTTTTATTAGTAAACAAATATCTCCCTGTTGTCAGTCTCCTCAACACAAACTTTGTATTCACTGAATGGTGGTAATCAATAATTTTAAAGAAACTGTTCTCCTTATGTTTATATTTCTTCAGTCAAAACTTGATCTACATTATTGATTTCCAAAAGGTGTAGCAGTTGGCCACTAGGTCAAGGAAACTTTAGCACTGAACTTGTATTTTCTTTTTTTCTGCAAAAGCAAAACTGCCAGAGTCAACACAATGTAAGGACTATATCTTCAGAGTCAGGTATAAAAACTAAGATATATAGAAGTAATGGGCCTTGCATATAGTAAAAATAAACCTAGCTGGATAGCTCAGTGAGTTAGGTTATCTGATCAAGAGTTTGTTTTTCCACTGTGCCTCCTGGAAGCAGAACCAGCCTCCCTTGGGCAACTTGCCCCAGAAGAAGGGAATGGTAAACCAATTCCGAAGACTCGCTACCTAGAATACCTAGAAAACTTTGAAAAGTTATTTGATGACACATTGTTATTGTTATTGTTATTGTTATTGTTATTGTTGTTGTTGTTATTGTTATTGTTATTGTTAGTATTAGTATTAGTATTAGTATTAGTATTAGTATTAGTATTAGTATCATTATCATTATCATTATCATTATTATCATCATCATCATCATCATCACCACCACCACCACCACCTAGCACAGTCAATGAAGCCTATAAAAATATTGGTTTTGGTTTTTGGGATCATGGGCTAAGCTTCCTGGTAAAAGGACTGCTAGCAAGAGATGGCTTTCATCTAACAAGGACTGGGAAGAATGTGTTTGGCCACAGCATGAAGAACTTCATCAGGAGGGCTTTAAACTGAATTGGAAGGGG
The DNA here is from genome assembly GCF_051106095.1 of Pogona vitticeps. NCBI lineage: Eukaryota > Metazoa > Chordata > Lepidosauria > Squamata > Agamidae > Pogona > Pogona vitticeps. The sequence continues at coordinate 222,644,586 of NC_135784.1, read as the reverse complement.
GAAGGAGACCCAAGCACAAAGGGTAGATGAAGCCTTACACAGAATAAGAGGAATGGACCAAACTGATTGTCAGGGTATAAAATTTTATAGGCCTGAACCCATATATGTTTCATTAACGAGCTGCCATTATGTGCAGATGAGAGAAAAGCTGAATCATCCTAAGCTGATGCAATGAGGTGAAACCAGAAAGAGCCCAGGTGCAGAGATGAGGTCACCTGGAACCCGATTGGACTGGACAGAGACAAGATTATGTATAAATATGGACTGTGTCTGTGATATTTTCTCTTCTTCTGATGTGATTTTCTGCCACACATGCTGTCGGACTGTATGAAGACTTCTAGATGTGCTGTAGAGACCTGCCTGTATATAAGTGTACATATATGTAAATATAACCGTCAAAGAAGAGCTGGCAAAGTGTCTTCATTTACTCTGCGCCAGAAACGTAACAGAGGTTATGGGCCCAGAAACGTGCGCTGCACAAGACAGACGGTGGTGAGTAAACGTGGGTGAAGTAAATAAATGAAGGAAGAGAGCAAAAGTGACAGTGGCAGTGAAGTAGAAGATTTGAGAGAAGACAGTTCGTCTGTTAGCCCAGGAGGGGAAAGGAAACAGAGAACTGCGAGAGAAGGCAGAATGGCATACAGCACGGGAGGCGTAGGAGGCCTGGCCATAAATAGACTGAATGGTAAAAATTACAGGACATGGGCAGTCAAAGCAGAAATGTTATTACGAAGAGAGAGCCTGTGGTCTTATGTGAGCCGTCCTCCAGCCCAGTTAACAGAAGAGCAAGAGGAAGAGCATGAGAGAGCTCTGAGTACTATTATTTTGTCCCTAGAAGATGAAGAATTAGTGCATATACAAGGACTGAACACAGCCAAGGCAGTCTGGGACAGACTGAGAGGCATCTATCTGAGAGAAACAGCAGGCACAAAGATTTCCCTAACCAGGAGGCTTTATAAATGCCAAATGAGGTCTGGGGAAAGTGCCTCAAAGCACTTACAAACCATGAAGGGACTGTTCAATGAACTGCAGTTAATGAACGTTGTTTTCCCTGAGGAGCAAAAAGTTTACCTGATTTTGAGCAGTTTAAGTTCAGAATTTAACATGCTTATTACAAGCTTGGAAAGCCTTTCCGATACACAACTAACTCTTGAATATGTAACAAGCAGAATCTTGCAGGAGGAGGAACACTGGAAAGAGAGATTCCAAGCTACAGAAGAAAGCCACGTGGGAGCTGACCAGGAGAGACGGAGACGGAGTCCAGACGGCAGCGTGTCCCGAAGACGAAAGCCAGAGACAAACAGAGAGCAGCGTGGGCGTGCCATGATGATCAAAGCCTGTTACCAGTGTGGGTCCAGAAATCATTTGCAAAAGGATTGTTTGAGAGGAGAGACGTTTCCAAACAGAAAGGATTCCGAAGCAGCAGTTTACAAACGCTCTGCAGAGAGCAGCAGCAAGAGATCGGTCTCTCTTGTCAGCAGAAAAACAAGAGATAACTTCAAGGACACCCACGCAGCTGAATGGCTAATTGACTCGGGGGCCGTAAATCATTTGACTAACAATGTAGAGCTGTTTTGTTTTCTAGGAAAGACGGAGCTGAAGAACGTGACGCTGGCAAATGGACAAAAAGCAGACGTAACAGGAGAAGGGAGAGTGTTTGTTCCCAGTCTGAAGTTGGAGATAAGTAACGTGTTACTTACACCCACAATTGATTATAATATTCTAAGTGTGTCAGCACTCGATAAACAGGGGTTTTGTGTAATGTTTGAAAAAGGAGAATGTATAATTAAGAAAAATAACAAAGTAGTGGCCAGAGCGAAGCAAGAGGGCAATTTATACATATTAAAAGGCCAAACACACAGAGACACACACATGGTACACAGAAATGAACCCCAACATGACAATTGTATACACTTACTACATAGAAGACTGGGTCATGTAAACTTTAAGACAGTGCAAAAAATGGAAAATATGGCTAGAGATGTGAACATAAGAGACTGTAAGAATTACCTGGACTGTTAAATTTGTAAGCAAAGCAAAACACATGTTGCCCCAAAAGGGAGACAGAGTACCAGAGAGACAAGCAGGCCATTTGAATTGGTACATGCTGATCTAATAGGGCCATTTCCACCTTCATTAGGAAAGGCAAAATTTGCACTGGTAATTGTGGATGATTATACACGATTTTCATTTTGTTTCACACTGAAATCTAAAACAGAAGTTTTTCAGACATTTAAGAATTGGCTTAGATCAATTGAGCGGCGCTTTGGCCACCAGGTGGCGCAATTGCAGACCGACCGAGGTACAGAGTTTACAATACACAATTCCAGAGGTGGTTAGAATCCACAGGAATCAGACATAGAAAAACAAGCCCATATAGTCCATTTCAGAATGGAGTGGCGGAGCGAAGGAATGGGGTGCTCCAGAACATGAAAGATGCACTGCTGGCTGACGCAGGGTTGCATCATGCGCTTTGGGCAGAAGCTTTGAAAACTGCAAATTTTTTAATTAACAGAATTTGGTCATCCTCGATAGATCAAACCCCATATTATTTACTGTTTGGTAAGAAACCTTGTTTGAAGTATTTAAGAGTGTTTGGATGTACCGCTTGGGTACATGTGCCAAAGCAACTCAGGAGAAAAGGTCAAGCGAAAACAAAGAAAATGAGGTTCCTGGGTTATGAGCCTGGCTCAAAGGCGTATAGATTTCTAGATGGTGATAGAAGCGTTGTAATTTCTAGGTCTGCCAGTTTCAATGAGGGGGAGAACTGGGACAAGCTACACGCAAATTCACAATTATACATTCCACTGAGTGAAAAAAGAAGAAGTCAGTTTAGACAGAAAGAAACACATGAGCAAGACACAAGGTCCTCTGCTGATGAAGATGGAGAAGATGAAGATGGAAAAGATATTGAAGAACACGAAGAACACGAAGAAACACACGCTAGCGAGGTTAGTGAGACAGAGGCACAGACAGAAACACAAGGTCCCAGAAGGTCCCAAAGGACAAACAAGGGTATACCACCCAAGAGGTTTGGAATGGGTGGTGTGAGAGTGTGTCATGTTTATATAGAACCCAAAAATTACAAAGAAGTTTTAGAGCTTCCTGCTTTTGAAAAAAGAAAATGGTTAGGACCATGGATGAGAAAATGGAGGACATGAAGAAATGTAAGGTGTTCACAGATGCAAAGATGCATACAGAACACACAGAGGTTACAGGTAACAAGTGTGTGTTAAAATTAAAAGTTAAAAATAATGTGTAAATGTGTTGGGATTATGCTGTGTTCAGGCATAAAAAATTAGGAGGGGTGTCAGGGTATAGAATTTTATAGGCCTGAACCCATATATGTTTCATTAACGAGCTGCCATTAGGTGCAGATGAGAGAAAAGCTGAATCATCCTAAGCTGATGCAATGAGGTGAAACCAGAAAGAGCCCAGGTGCAGAGATGAGGTCACCTGGAACCCGATTGGACTGGACAGAGACAAGATTATGTATAAATATGGACTGTGTCTGTGATATTTTCTCTTCTTCTGATGTGATTTTCTGCCACGCATGCTGTCGGACTGTATGAAGACTTCTAGATGTGCTGTAGAGACCTGCCTGTATATAAGTGTACATATATGTAAATATAACCATCAAAGAAGAGCTGGTAAAGTGTCTTCATTTACTCTGCGCCAGAAACGTAACACTGATCAAAAGGGCAACAATAATAACATTAACAATAATCATAATATTGTTCATAATATTCATAAAAATGTACAAAGACAAACAGGCCACAAATCACACACCCTCCGGTGTCTGTATACGAATGCCAGGAGTATGGGAAACAAACAAGAAGAAATTCAAGTTTTAATTCAGGAGGGTAAGTATGACTTAATAGGAATAACTGAAACTTGGTGGGATGACTCCCATGACTGGAACACAGCAATTGAAGGATATAAACTGAACTGGGAGTTCATCTTGATCTGGTGCTTGTCATGGAGACCCAGGTAGCATCTGTGGTCTGCTCTGCCCATTTACATCTATGGCGGATTGCCCAGCTGTGTTCCTATGTTGATGTTGGGTCGCTCACAACGCTTGTCCATGCGCTTGTACTCTCGAGATTAGACTACTGTAATGCTCTCTATGTGAGGCTGCCTTTGAGATTGATGTGGAAGCTTCAAATGGTCCAGAATATGATGGCCAGGTTACTAACTGGGATGAAAAGATTCCAGGCTGTCTTACACTGGCTACTTATCCACTTCTACATTGACTTCAAGGTTCTTGCAATTACATATAAAGCTCTAAATGCTTTAGAACGTTGATACCTGGCACAGCGCCTCCTCCCACCTAGATCTTCCCATATCACCCATTTTAGCCAGGTTGGGCAGCTGAGGGGCCTAACCCCGAGAGAGGCCCAGATGGAAAAAAGTAAAAATTGGGCCTTTTTGGCAGTGGCCTCTCACCTTTGGAACACACTGCCCATGGAGATTTACCTGGCCCCCTCGCTGGGAGCTTTCAAGAGTAAATTGAAGACCTGGGTCTTTTGGCAGGCCTTCCCACCAGCTAGTAATTAGTTCCTCCTCTTGTTTTTCTCATCTTGGATTTTCATATGTAATTTTTTTGTTTTATTTTTATCATTTGTTTTAATCCTATCTCTGTTTGATTGTAAACCGCCCAGAGTGGATTTCTCCATATGGGCGGTATAAAAATCAATCAATCAATCAATCAATCAATCAATCAATCAATCAATCAATCAATCAATCAATCAATCAATCAATCAATCAATCAATCAAACAAACAAACAAACAAACAAACAAACAAACAAACAAACAGGGGGGCAGGGGGACAGGGGGACAGGGGGACAGGGGGACAGGGATTCAATTGTGATTGTTAAAAGCCTGCCTGAAGAGATGAGTATTTAGCTTTCTTCAAAAGGATAAAAGGGAAGGGGCCATCCTGATCTCCCGAGGGAGAGCGTTCCGTAGCCTGGGAGCTGCCACCAAGAAGGCCCTCTCCCGTGTCCCCATCAGCTGTGCTTGTGCTGGCAATGGGACCGAGAGGAGGGCCTCCTCTGCTGATCTTAATCCCGAGAAGGTGCAGAACCACTGTCCATTATTTTCTTGAAATCATGGGAAATGGGAGAAGTGCCAGATGATTGGAGGAGAGTAAATGTTCTCCCTATTTTCAAAAAACTGTTTGAGCTGTACGACAGTGGAATCAGTTACCTCAGGAGTTGGTGAGTGCTCCAACACTGGAGGCATTCAAGAAAAACGTAGATAATCACCTGTCAGATATGCTTTGATTGTATTCTTGCATTGAACAGGGGGTTGGGCTTGATGGCCTTGTAGTCCTCTTCTAACTTCACTTTTCTATGATTTCTATGGAAATCTGTCTGAACATTTAATCACACCTTCCTTCCTTCCTTCCTTCCTTCCTTCCTTCCTTCCTTCCTTCCTTCCTTCCTTCCTTCCTTCCTTCCTTCCTTCCTTCCTTCCTTCCTTCCTTCCTTCCTTCCTTCCTTCCTTCCTTCCTTCCTACCTACCTACCTACCTACCTACCTACCTACCTACCTACCTACCTACCTACCTACCTACCTACCTACCTACCCTATTTTAATTGCAAAAGATCATAACATTTCTTCAAGTCTTTATGGAGCCCTGGAAGAACATTGTGGCCCCCCAGGGGTCTGTATGTTAAGAACCTATGCCATAAGACATTACTTTGACCAGAATCCTACTGGAGATTTATCATAATGTTAAGTTTACTGGAGTAAATCACAGTCTCAAATGGACATTACTGAGTACATTGTCACTCATATTCTTTGTTAGATGCCTTTGTTTTATGCCAGTCATTCAACTTAGTGTGTGACAAGGCATGTGAGCAGTAATTGAATAAATGTATATCAGGACTATGATTTACATCCTCATACTTACACTACTGTAAATTCTAATAAAATTCTGATTATATGAAATTTTGGTTTTGTTCCTCAGAAATATTGTCAGCCATTTCCAATGTACCTTGATTCCAGTGTAATTTGTTTCTCCATATTGACTATAAGAACAACAACAACAATAAATTTGTCTGGAATCATTCAGATAACAATATTATTACAGGAGTGTGTCCATTCACAGATTAACCGATTTCTTCATTCTCTCTGACTTGTAAATCTCCCAGAGTGGCCTTAGTAGCCAGATGGGCAATATAAAAATCAAATAATAAATAATTCTTGAGTTAAGTCCTGGTGATCCATGGCAACTAAAGATATTTAAAGGGAGTTTGTGGTAAAGAAAAGTTTAAGAAACATTGTCTTAGGACATAAATTATCAACCTTGTGTTGTGTCAGAGTGTAGCATTAGTGCATTTGGACTAGAGAGAGTTGTTTTAAGGCAGAGATCTGTTATATAGGGAGGTCCTGTTAAATCCAAAGAGGGGAGGGGAAAGCATCCACAGACAAATGGTCATTCCTTTTAAGTACAGGGAAAAGATCATAGAAAAGGGACATACAGATACCTTTGCTGCACACTTGGGAATCACACGCACAAAGCAGAGGATAGCGCAAAATTTTTACTGGCCTAGGATGGGGAAGCAAATAAGGTCATATTGTCAAAGCGGTGACATATGTCAGAGGCAGGGTACTGGCAACGACAGCACTAAGGCTAAATTGTACCCTTTACCAATTATATCAACCCCATTTTTAAGCATAGGCCTGGACATCGTGGGACCATTACCTAAAGGAACTAGAAGGGGAATATTACTCACTTCCAGATTAATGAAAAGGCTGTGGCAACTTTGTGGCATAGCTCATATCACTTCTTCCCCATACCACCCACAAACAAATGTATTAGGGGAGAAATTTAATGGGACCCTAATGCGAATGATCAGAGCTTATACTGCTGAAAACCCCAATGACTGGAATCACAAGATACAACTGGCCTAGAACCACAACAATGAAGAACAGATCATTCTTAGAGTTAGGTGGCTATGAGAGGCGTTTTATCCAGAACTTCAGTGAAATAGAGGCCCCTTTATCAGACCCAACCTATAAAAGAAAAGCTGGTGATATCCAGTGGTTGAGCGACTCTGAGGAGACCTTCAAGAGGTTGGAGACTGTGCTGATGACCGGTCCTGCCTGGAGAGAACCAGATTTCCAACGAGGTTGCACCATCTTCACAGAGCCATCCCACATTGGACTGCGAGCCGTGCTTAGCCAGGAGGACAACAACGGGAACCTTCATTTGGTGACGTTCTTGAGCGAGAAGTTGCAGGCTGGCAAGACACACATTTCTATCATAGACCGTGAGTGTCTGGTGATTGTATGGTCTTTGTGGAAGCTTGGACTGTACATATGGGGAAGACATTTTGTTCCACGCAGTGACCATTCCCCACGGCTAGGGTTGTGAACTAACAGAGAGAATAATAAGAAATTGAGGAGGTGTGCCACACTCCTGCTTGACTGTGGCTTTGGGATCCAGAGAGTTAAAGGGACTCAAAATGTGATGGCCGATGACTTGCCAAGAAGACCAGAAGACTGTTGAAAGGGACTAATGTAATATGTATCTTTAATGTGATAAAAAATGCTCTAATTAAAAGTTCTAAGGGTGTATTAATTTGAAAAATAATTAAAAATGTAAGTTATGTATGAATTAATAGTAAGTAAGGTTTGTATTGTAATAAAAATGTTGATAAATGTAATTTAAATATAAAGCAATAATATTAATATGCTTTAAACTATGTAATTGAGTAAGTATATATGGTATATGTTTAACTGAGCAATGTTTTAAAGAAGATATTTAAATTACAGTGGTGCCTCACTTAGCGATGTTAATCCATGCAGAAAAAATAGCTGCTAAGCAATAACATCGCTAAGCGAAAATAAAAAGCCCATAGAAATGCATTAAAACGCGATTAATGCGTTCCTATGGGCTAAAAACTCACCTTTAAGCGAAGATCCTCCATAGCGCCGCCATTTTTGGTGCCTCTAAAGTGAGGTATCCGTGCCTGAAAACAGCGGGTGGCCATTTTGAAACCGCTGATCAGCTGGCCAAAAATAGGGGCTTTGCGATGATCGCTTCCCTGCGATCATCGCAAAGCAAATTTCCCCCATAGGGATTTCGTCGCTATACGGAGCGATCGCTATGCGAGGCACCACTGTATGGGTAAGTTATCTCATGAGTTGTTCATGAGGGTAATCTACTGTAGGTGTTACCCCATGATACAAACTTTCTAGGGGGGGAAGTATGTGGCGGACAGCCCATATGTCACTCCTGTCAGTCATTTTAGAGCTCCAGTGCAGGAGCCTATGACAGGACAGGAGGGGCGGAGTCAAGGGAACTGGGAGTGCCAGAGAGGTAGTTAGAGAGAACCAGAGAGACAGTTAGGAAAAAGATGGTGAAGCGTTTAGAGTCAGTTATGGAGGAGGCTGTGAAGTGTTTAGACTAGATATTGGACAGTTGTTTAGTTAGAGAACATTAAAGAGTTAAAAGGAATTAGAAATACATTGACAGTCAGAAAGTACTGAGATCTTGATTAAAGTAAATGAGTACAAGCAAGCTTATAAATAATCAAATCCATGTTTAATGAATGAATGATAATAGAACAGCCATTATTTTCCTTCTGTGATTCACTTATTTATCCTTAAATAAACCTTGTTTTATTTGGCAGCAAGAGTGTGAGACTCATAATTGATATAGTGAGGATAATATCCTCTGGTGGCAGTGAAAAAAAAGGGTAAAGAACGTGTCCGAAGGTGAACTTGTGTGAGAGGCGAAATACACAGGGGTCACTGGGGGTGCGTGACAGTGGCTCATTCACGCAGGCTCTTAGGGGGTCATGGGGCCAGAGCAGATGGCCCACCAGGGGGCAACCCCGTTACACTTGTATTTCAATCTTCACACAGCTCCCCAGGGCCAAACTATACAGAGGGAATCCCTTAAGTGCCAGAAATATCTGATTATAAGACTCCCTTCTGCATTGTTTATAGTTTGCAAATTGCTTTGTTTTGTGTTTGCCCACTGGGGGATACACATAGGCTTTCTTTGCACGTATGACCACTCAGTCATGAAGGTCTACCAGAATCAGACCTCTGGAATACTAATGGAATTCAGTTTTCAATGATATTCTATCTGCCCTGTATAAGTTGATCCCCCATCTTGCAGAGGATAAATTTATTCTTTATCATCCATACATATCTCAACTCTGTTACTATGGTCTGGGCTAGAGATGGGCATGAATTAAAAAATGGCAATTCATTTTGATTTGTGATTTGTCAAGGTAGATAAATAACAAATTTATGATTTTTTTCCTGACAAATCAATGAATCAATTCAACAATTTGTTTCTGCATTTAAAACCTTATAAAATGCCTTGAAGGCACCTAGAGACACCAAAATCACAGAAACACTGCCCCTGACTGTCTTCTACAATCTCACAATGTTTGCTGAAGTTTGGGTTTTGGTCACCTGGATTATACACCCACAAAGTGGGTCCCCGAGGAAGATGCTCTTTAGCAGGTGGCTTGGGGAAAACCCAATCTTCCCCAAACTTGGAGGGATTATAGAGGATATTCAGGGAAGCTTCTCTGTATTTTTGGTATCTCTAGGTTCCTGGCGGAACTTTCCTGGGAGGCCCTCTTTGTGACTGTATAACTCGGAAGTCTGAAAGCCAATCTTTACCAATTTGGAGGGATTGTAGAGGAGAGTCAGAGGAAGCTTCCCTGTAATTTTGGTGTCTCTAGGTGTCAAGGGGGTGGTGGTTTATAGCCCAACAAATAAAAAAAATTACTAAAACTTCATTGATTGATTCTTTGGGGGTATTGATTCAGATAAAAACGAGTTGATGAATTAGCAATTTTTGACAATTTTTTCGATTCATTTTTAAATTTTTGCCCATCTCTAGTTTGGGCCCATCCTGGGCATTATTCCAATTAGCCTTTAATGTGTTAAGATTATTGAATATTAAATGGAAGAAATTTTATGTTACCCTAACAAAAGGCCTTCCTTTCATAACATAACCCTACCTATATTCAATCTGATGCAAATCTCACTGTGCCCAGTGTCACACAACTGTTAAAGAGGTACAGGGTGTTGACCCACTCAGAGAAATGTAGACTTGATTACTTTGCAATACACCACCACCACCACCACCCCACAGACATTAATGAAGCTCTGTGGGAGAAGATAAGAAGAGCATTCTTTTAAAAAATCTTGCTTCTAGTCCTAGATTTTGAGAATCACAGAGCGAATCTGTGGATTGGAGACACAGAGCAATTTCCATCAGAGCTCTGGCCTTTGAACAGTGGCTCTCTTCCCTATGGGCATTTCCCCCTAGCTCAGCAATTATATGTCTTTCTTAAGAACACATCTGCTTTCTGAACTGAACTGGAAGGAGGGGTTGAACCACCTTTCTCTGGAGGATTTGGTTTTTTGATTTAAATATTTTCTTCTAATCTCATGCTTCCTCTCGGCAGAGCATTGGAAAGAAAAACAATGTTGTCCTACTACATTGTTTACAGCCTGTCAAGAGAAGGAATTGGGTTACCTATTTCCAACGGTGTGGTGTGGGGTTGCTGTTTTTTTTTAAAATCTCCCAGCCATTTACTTAGGGGCTTTGTTTTAATGACATGACATGACTGACCCGGGTGAGAAACCACAGCAAAATAAAAATCAGGATGAAATATGGTGTTTGAATCTATGCTGCTATTTAATACAATTTTAAAAAATTGTTTTCTTAGCTTGTGGTGGCAGAAATTCTCAGCAAGTGATACATCCTGTAGTATGAAGGAGAATGTAATCCCCCAACCAGAAAACTTGTGACTCCTTTAATGACAGGTTCATGGGTGTTTAGGGAACACTTCACCCATTTCCAACCTACTGCAGTGGAGAACATTGTTCAGTATTTCAAGATGACAAATGCATAAGTCCATCTCAAGTTATGAAAGCATTTAATGGGAGGAATGCATCAGAGTCCATCCAACAACTACAGGGCTGGCAACTCCTGAATTTCCCGCATTGCTTTGTTAAACCATGAACTTTTTACTTTTAAAAGAGGCTAAATTCTAGAGGCTAAATTATGATAACCAAGAAGCTGTCATTCAAAGCTGATATCCATGTGTCATTGAAGTGGTTTGGACAGTCCTTTGTAACCAAGTGCCACTCTTACAAACAAGTTACCGTATTTTTTGTGTGTATAAAACAGCACTTTTCCCTAAAATTATTAGAGGAAAAATTGAGGGTCATTTTATACACGCAAGGAGGTGAAGGCAAAGGAGCAGCCACGCTGGGCTGCCTCTCGCAGCTGCCCATTGACTACTGCCGCTGCCGTCCAATCACCACCTCCAATGCGACTGCCAGAGCTCACCTCCAGCTCACATTGCCGCCTTGTCCCTTGCCCAAAGGGAGCCCACGAGTGTAGCTGGAGGAGGCAATCTGGCGACCATGGCAGCAGTCAATGGGCAGCAGCGAGAGGCAGCTGAGTGTGGCTGCTCCTTTCCCTCCCTCTCCGCCTCCTCTTGCTGCTGCCTCCACTGCTGGATTACCTCATCCAGCAGGCTCAGCAGCAGCAGCAGAAGGCGGAGATGGAGACAAAGGAGCAGCCGGGCTGGGCCGCCCTTTAAGGCAGCCCATTGACTGCTCCTCTGGCAAGGGACAAAATTAGGGGCTCATCTTATACATTGGGAGGTTATATACATGGAAAAATATGGTACTTACTTCCCAGTGACCAATCACAAGGCAAACCAAGCTAATCTGCAAATCAGGGGAGGTGTGGAAAGCCTTTGCTGTGACAATCTGACATTTTTCTCATCTAAGGTATATCTTCCCCTCATGACAGCCTAAAGTATAAATTGGCTCTCGCTTGATAATCCAGGCACAGGTGTTTTGCTGAATTTGTTCCCAAATGCAGAGTGAATCTCCGTGCCGTGTGGAGAATGTATCCTCCCATATTGCTGGATCTTGTATTGTGACTGGTTTTCAGAAGTAAAATACAACTTTATTTGCAGGTTTTATTTTTCAAACAGAAATGGTCTCCTTCAATCATGTGCTTGGAACAAGGGTTGGATCCAGCTTTAGGTATGTGTGTTTGAGTTAGAAAAAGAAAGCAGACCTCCACATATCATCCTCCACCCAAGAGCCCTGCTAGCCCCTTCCTGTGTGGTACACAAAGGATCAGGAGATTCTGCTGAATGAGGTGGTCTGTGAAGTGAGGATAAAGGAGGTCTTGGAAATAGACCGAAAGCATCTTCCAGCAATAGACCTCTGGTCATGGAATGTGCCCTAAGTGGATGGGGGGGGGGGAAGGTGGTCTTTTCTGTGCAGCACAGCCTTCCTCATTCAGCAGGATCCCCCAATCCAGTCCATAGCATGAGGAGGATGTTTTGGGACATTTGTTTATACCTGTCCAGTTCTGTAGGAATTTGTTTTGAGTATCAGAGTTGAAGAAAGTAGATAAATGGGAACTGCAGATCATCCAGTACCAGTTGAACTGTATTCACCTTCTGCCCATCATGGTTAATAAACAACTAATGGAAGTGGAACAAACAGTGGGACAATATATGGACTTATGTGAAATGGGAAAGAGTGGAGTGCTCCTGATGGCTGAAAGGCACAAGTCCATGGGCTGAAACACACATGAAGAGATGCCTGCTCTCTAGTTTGTCCAGGCTACAAAACACTCTTGTGAGGTGTTTCCTTCATCTCACCAGCTGGTTCCACATGGCCTAGGAAGTTCTATCACACGTGGCAAGCTTAGCATTCTGGAATACCTGACACCACATTCACGAGCTCTTCACTTCAGCTAAGAGCCTGGGAAAACTGTGATTTTTGGTCAGCAGAGGGGAAAGTGGAGATGTTGATGCTGGATATTATTCAAGGGAGAACAAATGCTGGACGTTAGCCAAGGAATACTTCTAATGCAACCTCAGACAAAATTCCAGAAAGAGTGATGCTACCATGCAGTTCCTCCATCTATTATATTTAGAACAATGCTAAATAATGTAAGAACTGCATTTCAGGCCCAACTTTCCACCCTTTTGTTTCAACTCACTAGTCATGAGTAGAAACTTTCAGACGGATTGATGTAGAAGAAAGCTTTGACAGAATGGAAGAAAGGGGAAAGACATACAGAAAGAAGAAAAGAAAAAGAAAACATGTTTATTTAGATGCAGGGACAGCCTTCATATTAATAATATTGCATACTGCCAAATTAACTCCAACTTCTGAAAAACCCTTCCTAGATACAGAGTAGTCAGAAGTGGTTTACCATTCCCTTCTTCTAATGGTGCTCTGCTGGCTCTTCAAGCTCCTGATCTCTGAGTCCACAGTCAGGCACCTGACTCACTGAGCGAGCTAAACAGCATTTTCACATGACATATCCATTTACCCCTATATAAGCAAACAGATACAGTGGTGCCTCGCAAAACTATGTTAATTCGTTCCACAAAAATGGCTGTCTTGCGAAAACATCATCTTGCGAAATGCAGTTCCCCATTGGAATCCATTGAAATCTATTTAATGCATTCCAATGGGGGAAAAATCATAGTCTTGTGAAAATCGTCCATAGAAAACATCGTTTCGCGAAATGCGGGTCCCCATTGGAATGCATCGAAATCTATTTAATGCATTCCAATGGGGAGAAAAAGTCTTGTGAAGCATCGTTTTTTTTTAAAAAAAACCACCATCTTGCGAAGCATAGAGCCAAACATCGTCTTGAGAAAATCATCCATAGGAAAAACCATCTTGCTAAGTGCAACAGCGATCGCAAAAACCCATCGTCTTGCGGATTAATCATCCTGCGAAGCAATCGTCTTGCGAGGCACCGTTGTATTATGGAATATAGGATGTGACCTCCTACCAGGTCAGACTATTGTTCCTTCTAGCCCAGGACTACCTACTATGACTGGCAATGTCTCTCCAGAATTATCAAGCATGGTCCTTTTAAGTGGAGATGCCAGGGGTTCCACCTGGGAACCTTTATTCTAATGAAAGCAGATGAGCCCATTTTGAAACTGGAAGATAGTTCTCTTATAGATTAGATGAAAATGCAGAACCTTGGGCCCTGGGGTGGAAACTGGCCTTTCTGTTGTCCCAGTGTGGCTCTGTCCTCTTTCCCCTGATACTATTATTTGGTAATATAATAGTCTATTATTTCTTTTGCACAAGCTTGTCCCTTCCACTGCCATTCTAAAAGGCTGAATTGCCTTTCTGAAGTCTTAGCTACAGGCAAGAAGAACCTCGCATTAAAACATACTCATCCCATCATTTTGTCTTTGGCCCCACCTGCCACTAGAATGGTAGTAGTAGCCCCTGAAACCGGGACATCACCCTCCCAGAAATTGAATTGTGGCCTGCAAGCTGAAAGAAGTTTCCCCATCCTTGACCTAAGTTCTGGTCTCCATGCTCTGTCACTCCTTTGAAACCACTTCCAAATGGCATTTTTTCTTCACCCAACGTCCCTAATATTACATGACATGATTCTTTGAAATGGCAGCATAAATTTCCAGGTTAGGGCCATGTGCCTCTGTGCTATTAGGTAAGGCAAGACTGTGGAAGAGCTCATGTACAAAGTGTTAACAGTGGTGAGATGAAGAATGCACACCATCACAAGCAAGCTGTCCTAAATAGCCTCTGCATGGTTCAACACACTTTGGAAAAGTTGTGCTGGCCAGATAATTTGGGAAGTTATAGTCCAAAGAAATAACAGCTTACCAGCTCTCATATGTAGATGTGCTGAACTGGGTTCCCCCCCGCCCCCAAAATTTGGACTGGTTATGGAATTATGGTCCCTATGGGCACAGTTATACTAACTGAAGCAAGCGATCCAGTTTGACTGGCAGTAAAAATCAATGTTTGTGTGCATGTGCAGAAAACAGTTTGTCTTTCAAAGAGCACCAAAGGCTCAGGTAAAAGCACAACTAGTGTCCTACTGTCAAAAGACTCTGATCGGACTGAGCCATGAGCATCCCAACTCATCTTGCATCTCCACACCTGTGTAAAGTTGCAGGCCTTAGTCAGAGCTTGAAAAAGTGAGATATGTACTACATATGTAAATGGATATCATAGCCTGCAGTGGAGCCATGGTATCTCACCTCTTCCCTTCCTCTGCTTAACCCATTGCTATCTGATGCACCTGTTGCTCAATACAGAGGCCGAAGTGGATCTGAGCTTCTGCAGGTGTGAGATGTTTACTCCTTCCCACTCACTCCATTTGAATCTCACTATAATTGTGCTTTTCTCTCAACAGTAAATGAAAGCATCCCAGGCATATGGGTGGTTGCGCTCCTCAAAAATGTAACACAGAGAAGGAAAGATATCATTTGGTGGTACTTAAATGAACATCTAGAAGCACAGCTGCTATTCTTTGGATGTGTTTGTTGTATAGCATGAAAATCTCCTTTTCTACACCTCTTTACTGCCATAGATGTCCCTGCCTGTGACCTGACCTTGCAGTGGACGGGGTACATATAAAGACTTCTATCTGTATTAAATTTGAGAAAACATATGCCATGTATACCTAAGTGCACTACTATAAACCCTTACCAGTGGCTGGGAGTAACGGGCATTGGGGTCTAACATCTGGAGACCCAACAGGTCCCTTTGCCCTTGTCCATATGGTATTGCAGCTGGACATGGAATTATCTTGCCAAGCCAAGTGCTGGATCTTCTGAAGGTCAAAACCTGTGCCAATCAAGAAGAAGGCAAAGAGTATTAAGCACACAGGTGGCCTGTGGTGTGAGTGATGGGATGACTCACCCTGACATTTTGAGATAAGATTCTCTCCACTGGTTGCTCTGGCATGACATCTCACTGATTATTGGGAAATGTGTTCCCCTATTAGTGTTGGGCTCAGTTATACCCTGGGTGGAATAAACAGGGAGTCTTTTGACCTAGAAGAGGTTCGGAATAACAAAGCTCAAATAAACCAATACAAAGACTTTTCAATAAAGTGCAGTGCTGATGCTTTTTTGTTTGTTTGCTTCTTCTGGCATAAATAAAACCTTTTAAGAATGCACCTGACTATTGAAGGTTGAGATAAAAAAAGAAATTGCACCTAGTGAGGGAAGAGTAAAGTGTGTAGTAGAAATGTCAGAGACAGGTGAAATCCAGTAGAAGCAAAAGCAAAAGCAACGTGATACCTTTTTAATCCCCAGGGACCAATTCAATGCAAACAACACAGATTGTTCTAGGTCCTACATAATACAATGAATAAAAAAAACTACAATGAATTTGTACACAGTAGCTCTCAGGCAATGTGTTACATGAACAGTTATTAGAGTGGTAAGTCTTTTCAGGATTTCTCTTGTTCTTCCTCTCCACAGGCCTGGGTGGTGGGTATTTTAACAGATGAGGAACTGAGACCAATGGGAACTTTCCAAACAGCATGAAGCACCTTCACAGCTAAGCAAGGATTTGGCCCTCATTTCTTGCTGGCCTAAGACAAGCTCTGGATCCCAACTTTCCATTACTTGGCAAATGTCAGATACATCAAACTGGAAAGGTCTTTATCCCTGGCCAATATGCTGGTTAGGAATGATGGGAGTTGTAGTCAACACTTCTGGACAGTGCCAGGCTGTGGACATCTGCTCTAACCCATGGAAACAACAACAATGTTCTTTGTTTTTCTGTACTTCATGTGCTGTTATGTCTGTCTCAACAGAGTTAGAGTCACATCAGGATTACTAATGTGCTCAGGCTCACTGTCTCATTCCGTTGACCAGGATTTAACCTGATGACACGCAAGTATTTCTCTTGGAAATGATTCATCTATTTAGCAATCCATCTCTCCCCCCCCCCAAGTTCCCAGAGTGGTGAAAAACATACACATCCCGGAATCTATGACTCCCAAGAGTGTTTGTGACAAAAGGAATGCCATTTCAATCCCTGACTCATCTGCAAGCTAATGTTTTTCTTTGCAGCACACTTTATCCTTCCCCCACCTTTTCAAGACTTCCCTTTGCTCTGCAGTGGAACAAAATTTATTCAGCAGGATGGTAAAACCCATGATCTCTCTCTCTCTCTCTCTCTCTCTGTGTGTGTGTGTGTGTGTACACACAGCCTCCAGGCAACTGCTTCTCTCCAACAAAACATGATGACAGACTTCCAGATAGAGTCCCCACCCCCATAATCCCCTCCAATCTCCCCCCCACACCTTGATGAATGAAGTTTTAACTCACTAGCAGCTGTAAGGAGATTTAAATCAGCACTTTGGAGGCCAGGCCTGCCATTAGGCAAAGTGAGGCAACAACTTCATCAGAACTTGGAAACATTACGTTTTGGACTGTACTTCCAAGGACTCTTCCCCTCTCAGGCAGCAGATGCCAGAGTATGATGCAGCCCCCTGGTTATTTCTCCAGATTTTCTAACTGTTCCCCTCTATTGCAGGACAGAGCTGTGTCTACTACACACCCAACCATGAGATCCCCTAAATTAGACCCCTGCTTAGGTGCAGTGGAGGACATACTATTCTGGGGGTTGGCCCCTTGTCTATGAATGTGGAGGGGGCACAATCTTAGGCAACAGAACATCTTAGACTGTTCCTCATTGACATGCAAAGCACCAAGTTTGTTGGATCAGCAGATTCCCTGATTTTTGAAATCCTGTTTCTGAAAATATGCAGTAGGAAATTACCAGAGATATCCAAATGTTTGGCACAGCTGTTTTCTCTCTCTGGAATTTCTCTGGAATCCCCAAAAGGATGTGCTACATCCATACACCTAGTTTCACTGAAGTCTTCCTCAAACGTGGGGGATGCTGAGAGGAATTACCAACAATAGAGCACTCAGGTGGCACCAAGCCCTTTTCTCTCTCCTTCACAAACTTTTGTTGTGTACTCAGGCAAAGGAATTCTGCACTCCAGCTGTTGACTTCTGCTCATTTCTCTCTCTCTTTCTTTCTCTCTCCCTCCCTTCTGTCTGTATCCTCTCCGTAGCCTGCTCTTGCAGAAGTACAGGCTCCATCGCTTATCCTGGTCTACGCAGGCAGCAAGGAAGGCACAGCTCATGGCTAGCATAACTGACCCAAATGCTTCCACAGGTCTTCCTTCAAGGTATTGTCATAATAGATGGAGGTGCCATCAGGATCAGTGACACAGAAGGGGAAGGTGTTCCAGCCATAGAGCTGAAGTTGTAGGGCCCTGTGTGGATTCATGATTAGAGTGCCGGGCTAGAACTTGGGAGACCTGGGCTCAAATGCTGTTCTCTTGGTCATGAAACTCATAGGGTAACCTTGAGGCAGTCATATATTCTCACCACAACCTACATTTACAGAGTTGTAGTTACCATAAAGCAGGTTCCATCTCACATCCTGTGCTTCAGCTCATCTGAGTGTGGTGTGTGTGTGTGTGTGTGTGTGTGTGTGTGTGTGTGTGTGTGTGAGAGAGAGAGAGAGAGAGAGAGAGAGAGAGAGAGACAGACAGACAGACAGACAGACAGACAGACAGACAGACAATACTAGAACATGGCCAAACAGTCCGAAAAATCCACAACAATAACAACAAAATTCTTCTGTTTGTTACTGTTTTTGTCTCATACAGTATTTCACTGCAGCATGCATGTTACTTTGCAAGATAAAATCAAACATAAATCTTACAAAAGGGAAATATTTCTGAACAAAGAAAAGATCAGGAATTAAAAGAGAAAACATGGACATCCCATTAGGAAGTTGTTTTATAGAATAAAGTTTAGGATTTCTTCAGGCAACTTTTTAGTCAGACAAACTTTCAATCAATAAGAGGTTTTCTGAATAAGGACGTCAGAACAAGTAACCCAAATTTGTGACAAACTACATTAACAGAAGACAGGTTTGGTTGCTAAATATGGTTTGGGATTTGGATAGAACAGTGTGTATTTTAAGCTACCCGTAGGGAAATCCTAAGTCATCTTTTAGTAATTGCATAAGATAAGAATCCAGGTCAATGGCCTGAAGATCATTTGCTGACTTGACATAATCCAAAAAATCCAGTGTGGGTAATGTATGATCTTTATTCTCCTAAGAAATCAAAAGAAGAAGAAAAAGGAAATGCTACATTAATGCTCCAAAATATTTTTCAACAGAGCCCCTGGTGATTATGCAAATACCCTTGCAGAAATGATGCATGGGCAAGGACTGTTCAGGTTGTTGGTATGAAGTCTGATCATGCCAGGATGGTGAGGGTAAACAACACTGGTTGTTGTGGGTTTTTTGGGCTCTTTGGCCATGTTCTGAAGGTTGTGCTCTGAAGATGCCGGCCACAGAGACTGGTGAAACGGTGAGGAAGAACAACCTTCAGAACACGGCCAAAGAGCCCGAAAAACCCACAACAACCATTAGATCCCGGCCGTGGAAGCCTTCGCGAATACAGTAAACAACACTGTTGCGCAAACCAACTTGTGTTGGCCTTCTGTTGCAAACAACAACAACAACAACAACAACAACAACAACAACAACAACAATAATAATACAGATTTGAAACTTAAGTCCTACAAAAAGCCATTAACTTGCAATTTGTCATTGGTAGACCAAACAGCTTGGAAGTGATACCACCACAGGATAGCCTCTGTGGTGCAAGGACAATAAGTAAAAAACCAAAGAGACAAATAAAAGGATCAGCAAAAGAAACCATAGACTAAAGTAAACAAAGTAATAAAGTATAGAAAATATGAACAACTTTACATTTTTTAAAAGGATGACCTTGTGAACATTTAAGGCAACACTTGATATCTGGGACACTTTAAAGATGGTTACATAGCCATATTTGGAGATATGGAAGATAAAAAGGTATAAATAGATGGTGTAAAAGATGAAGGATCTGCTGATACCACCATACTACAGTATATTAAACTGAAGCTTAATCCTTGACAAGGATAGCTCCAACTGAACTAATAACTGAGGACAAAGGTTATCAGAACATTTTGAGCGCTTAGCCAAAAATCTATGCAACTTATATTTCCATTCTTTCTATTTCCTATTCCCTTTCACTTTGTACCACCAGGTACATACTGTAAGTGTTCTCCTTTGCCAGTACCTTTTAATACTTATATTTTTCTTATAGAGGTATCAATGCTCCAGTGGAGTGTTGAAATATTCTTGTTGATTGCCAAATGCTTAGAAGGGATACTTCCTTTTGCTTTTCTCCCTTTTTAGGCTATCGCACTTCTTCTACAGCAACATCCCAGAAAATGAATTATATCTTAATGGAAGGAAAATGTAGATTCTTTTACACTTTATTGAATATGTTTATGTGTGTTGTTTTGCAATGCAGACATAAGATTCACAGGAAAATAATCTTCATTTGTTAGAATCTTATGGAGGAGAGAGAAGAAGCTGGAGGTGGCCGTTCCAGTAATTTTACTTGTTAAGGAAAAACCTAAAGGGATTTTGAGATATCTTAACTATTTCTGTCAGGAAAAGAGAAGTCTCATTTCTATTGGGCTGTTCCTCAACCCATAAAGATGCCGTATGAGCCCAATGATATTTAAATCTAGGCACTAAATATGTTTGAGGAAGTCTAATGTTGGCTATTTAGCAGTAACAAGATTCCATGAACCTGAGTTAGTTTTTGAAAAGGCAGGGAAACAGAAATGAATGCCACCCAGTGCTGTTAGAGTAATAGTGTGAATTCCCAGGCAGCGTCTTCCTGTCTCTCTTCTTCAGCTGCCACAGCTCATCCTGTTCCTTTTGTGAATGATCCTTGTGTCATTGCTCTCACAAAGAGAACTCAGAAAGACTTTCTTCAGCTGCTACTTGATACACCATTATTCATCTCTTATCATTTTAGTTGAGGCAGCTTGCTGCTGTCAGAGGTAATGGAGACTGGACCACTAAGAAAATTGGCTGTAATTTATTTATCAATTGTTTTCTGCATACCACAAAATAGGCCATCTACTTGATGGCTGGGTCTAAGGTATTTGAGAGCCCCTGAAGTTCATGGTTTTCCGGTATTCTAAGTTCTACTTATGGCTTTTCCTGTATATGACACACTACACCACCCCTGTGGTCTTGAAGGCTGTTTTCTTCTTTGCTTTCTTTAGTCACAAATCATTCTGAGGCATCCCTTAAGTGCATTTGTATTGTTAAGTGCACCGGCCTGATTTGGTGTTAATTCAATTTGAGTGCCCTTAATATCTTTGAGAGGGTGTGTGATGCAAAGCCTGTTAGCTGTACCTTGTAAAAAACAACAACAACAGGTTCCAGGTTTGCCTGAGAGCTGTGCACCTTTCCCACAGCAATTTACCAAAGTTGCTGATAAAATTTTCATAAGGAAACCTTTTTAGTCTGACCCTATTGTGTTATCCCACCATTAAGATCCAGGGAATTGAGCCCATCTTCTGGTGACAGTTTATCACATTCTCCATTATTGCTGCGCCTACAAAACCTGATGGGTCACATTTTGAACTGCCTTCTGCTTTCACCACAGGTCCAGGCCATAGAAGCTTTCTATGTTGCCAGCTCCACCCCTGCCCTCTCTCTCCCTTTTTTGTCATTATAACTGAGCCATGCTCCTTAAAAACCTGTCACCTGTCATCTTTGCATGATGGGAGATTTGAGGGATATTTGGGTCCTGAAAGAAGGTACAGAAAGAGAGCCACAGGGAATATTAAAGCAGCAAAAGCTACACTGGATTGTTCTTATTGATGGGAAGAAAACTCTTCAACAAAGGCCTAATGTGAAGAGAATGATGATCGATGCTAGCTCTCTATTGCCAATGGAAGTGGATTAAGAAAATATTGACTTCAGTGCGACAGTGGACAAAGGGGCTAAAGGAGAGAAAATCAGAAGTGGACTAGCTGCGATTTACATCATGATCAGCACTAGTTAGCATGACTCTGTGAATGGTTTTCTCACATTGGATACTTTATTTCCTAACATTTCTCTCAGAGCACAGAATCCAGGACACAGTGGTGGCAAACTCTACTGGTTTTCAAGGCCAAGGACCGAACTATATACACATAGGAAATTAGTCAATTGACCTGTAAAGCTTTGAATTTACATTGATTTCAGTGGATAGGATGTCATAGAAGCTGCCCAACTGTTACAGAAAGAGTATGTTTGTGACCTCTAAGAGCTAACCTGGATGTTACAGAAAAGCCATCATTAGAACTGAAGCCACATTAGTGTTTCAAAGACATGTGTCAGGCAGATTTAGGTCTTTAAGAGGTGTGACCCTAAATGAAGAATGTGATTTTCTCCTGAAAACCAATCATCTAACAAAGCAAGCTAATTTGCAAACAGTGGGATGTGAGAAATCTCCTGTGATAATCAGACACTATCAATGTTTAAGGAATTCCCTCTTGTAGAGATGGGCTATCTGTAACATGTAGTTCAACCCTATGTGCTGAAGATCCCTGACTGAACTAAATCATGAGTGATTTGTACAGGAAATATTATCCATATGGTAAATAAGATTTATTTACTATGAGAAAACTGCTGTTTGATTGCTAAAGTAGTGTTCTGACATCATTATGTCCACTGTGTCATTCCCTATGATTAGGATCACTTGAGGAACAATTAAATAGTAAAAGAAATAAAGGCTGCAGTAGCAGCCAGAGAAATAAACAATCTCTGAACTGCAATGAAGAAATAAATACAATTAAAGGGCCTTAGGGCAGATTTTAACCTTTGCCAAGTAAGTAATATTGACCTAAAGGAACACCTTTGTTTACAAGTGCTGGCTTGGAAAAGACAAGAGGGCAGAAAGATGTTGGAGCCCATTTAGCTAGATGTCATCCCAAATAATGTCTCTCAAATTAAAAAAAAAGTGGTATCTAGGAAGGGGTAGGAAGCAGTCTCTTGGTGTGCTTAAGACCATAGAATATGTTTCATGGTTCATAGTTGTAATCATAATCCCTTCATATGCTCTTGCCTATGTAAGCCAAAAGGGTATGCCAACTGTCTTGGTCATATACAAACAAGTTTTTATTTTTTTAAAAAGTCTGGTTCCAGTAGAGACCTGGGAGGGATGACCACTGAACTCTCCCAGTGCCTGAAGGGGAGATAAAAACCCTGCTGTTACTCTCACCCTGTTGTCATCACCTTCACCTCCCTCACTTGCCCCTCTCCTTCCCCTCCCTTGCTTATGCCCTTCCACTCCTCATTGCTCACACATTCTGCATTCTTTGTTCTTCCAGCCTTGCTTGCAACTTTCAACACTCTATCCACAGAGCTTGGCTCCAGGAACCCCACTGAGTTAGGCATTTGGAGGCATAGCTCTTTGGATACAATTGCAGTAGATGCCCTCCTGTTGGGTGCCAGGTGTGCAATTTACTGCCTAAAGGGTGGGAAGGTTTTAGCAAGGAGCATAATGTTTACCCTCCTCCATTGTGAGAACTGACCAGTTTTTCATGTTTTTCTACTTTCTATTCTTTTACTAGGTAGTGATCCATAAGGGGATCCCTCCTTTAGTCCCAAGAGTTCCCACGTTTGCTTACCCAAATACCATTTGGAACTCCAAATAAACATTAACACTTGGCATAGAGTAAAGTTATGCACGTAGAAGTTCTCAGGAAGTTACGTCAGATAGTCTGCATTGTGTGCCTGATTGCACAACTGACTGTACAACTACATAACTGGTTGTCAAATATGACTTTTGCCTTGGTGCAGATTTCACACAACCACTTGCACAACTTTGAGTTACATAGTATACATAGGTCCATATGTATACTGACCCCCATGCAACAGAATTTGGGCTGTCTTCTATGAGAGTGCTTATATAATCCACATGTATACAGATGCTCCCAGACAACCATAAAAGTTTATTGAGACAGGACTTACCTTTACAGAAGCCTTTTTGCATATAAAATTGTATTTTTAATAAAGTTTTCCCCTAGCTTATTGTTGGATCTCCCCTGGATTTCCCTTTATAAAACAGGTATTACACTGTTCACTTTCCAGTGTTCACATCTTAGGGACATTCTTTTTGGAAGGTCAAGAATTTCACATTATAATTTTTAAAGCTTCTCAGATATATTATATAGACTATTTCTTTGTTTAAACTTATACCCCGCCCATTTAGTGGACAATGCAGATAATGTATTTCCTTTCAATTTGTCAATATGATTAAAAACAAAACAAAACACTTCCTCTCCTTTTGTGACCAGCACAGCTGGTGGTGAACGCTTCTGGGAATTGCAGTCCCAGAACACCTGGGTTACCCAAGTTTGGGAACCGTTGAGCAAGACAAAAAGCTGCTAAACATCCAGTGACTGAACTATCGCCTTTATTTGATGCATGTGATTCCTCTGCTGTCTGGAAGCAGCAGCATCAAGAGATGTGGCTATATGGGTATGAGAAAAGGTAGAGATGTCATATAGATGCACCAGCTGAAAGTATTCAATGGAAGCCACACTGTGAGTGGCTAGAGATTTAGTGCAGTCTTTTCTGGGTGGTGGGATAACTCCTTTTTCCAGTGTTACATTTTGCCCTGAGAAGTTATTTATAGCATTTTCCATCCTATGACGGGGGTGGGGTGGGGGTGGAAGTATCCTCTTGGGACATCAGGCCTAACCTGGATACATCTTTGGCTGCAGAGTGGGAATAAATGATGAGAAACGCTCTCTCTCTCCCCCGCCCCCATATCTAGATGAGTCTTTTATTCTTTTCATTTAAATGTAACAGCCGTTCGTAGCTCCTGATTGAACCTTTTCCAAAGTGGCGTCTAATTCAAAATTTCAGTATGTGGTGACATGTAGCTTAAGGCTTGCTTAATTTTCCTTCGCCGCCGCCACCAGCACTGTTGACTGACAAGCATCCTTCGTTGCGTACTGATTGGCTGTTTCACAATTCAGCCCATTGTAATCAACATTATACATCTGAGTGGTTTTCTCGGCTCCGCTAATTAGTATCAGCCTCATCTCTTTGTCTACCTTTGCAAGAGAGCCAGAGAGACTTGTAGGGTGTCTTTTGCATTTTGTACACGATTGTTTTCTTGTCAGTAAACTCGATAGGAAGGCAATCATCTAGTCGCAGCTTTTGCATTTGTCACCCCGAACCACTTGGAGCCATGTAAAATGATGAACGCAGTGGAGGGGGAAAAATCATTGTGCTGTGAGTATTAGCTCAATCACAGGGACCACATTGAGTGTTAGATATCATTTAAAAAGTGCCATTTATCAAAGAGCAGCTCCTCTGATTTAAAAAGTGCTGATTCCCAAGTTACAAGGAACTTCTTAAATCAAGGTCTTTGGTTTAATAGTGAGATTGTGGGGGGAAAAAAACTCAGCCATATTGATTATGCTTCACGAATACAGTACTCACCTAACAAAAAGGCTATATTTGCACCTCCTCCTCCTGCTGCTGCTGTTCCAACACAGCAGAAACCCAGAGAGAAGAGGTGCGTGGAACACCCTTCCTTGGAAAGCAGGAACTGTGTAGGTGAGGGAGGACCATCAGCAACACCATTGTGCTTCTCACATGAAGACACCCCCCTTACATCCTCTCTATAAAGCTTCAAATACGTAGTAGCAACCTCTTGGTACAGTGGACCCTTGACTTACAGACAGCTCGACTTACAGACTTTTCGAGTTACAGACTTCTCTGGCCACAAAATTTAGGTTCGACTTGCAGCCTGAGAATCAACCTACAGACCAGAAAAAAACAAAATGGAACAAAAATGGAACAAAAACGGCTGGTTATGGGATTAATCGGTTTTCAATGCATTGTAGGTCAATGGAGCCTCGACCTACAGACTTTTCGACCTGCAGCCACCGTTTCAGTACGGATTAATTCCATAAGTAGAGGGTCCACTGTACTTAAACATAAACATTATGACAGATTAGAAACAAATCAGCCCTGCCACCATCACCGGCACTTGAATTTATCTAGTTTCTATAGCTATACAAAATAATTCTACCTCCATCCCATCCCAACTGGAGGACATGTAACATTTCAACTATGCAATTACTTGTTTGTTTTTCAGTTCTTTGCAGTGCCCACTCTACCTCTTAGTGGATGTAGCAACTTTTTCCTTAATCAGATGGGTATTTCTTTAACACCACCATGTCCCCAGCCCAAGGAGCTGACAACAGACTCAAAGGGTAATCCCATCTACTCATGAATTACAAGGTGAAGAGGTTAATTTTGTACAATTCATAATTGCACTAGATTTAAGCAAAGGGCAACTGATGAATGGCTACCTCCCTTTAGTAATATGCGATAAGTCCAATAAGAGCAAATGAAGACAACTGATGGCAATTTTGGTGGATAAACAAGTAATTTTTGTAAAAAACTAAACAAAAAACCCCAAAGACATAAAGGACTACATAAGTAAATCTAGTGACTATTGTATGATCAGATATACATTAAGCAGCATGAATGCAAAGAGAGTCCAAATGCCCTATTCCAGCTGTATAACAAGTGGCACAAAGTTGCAAATCAGGCAGTGATTATACCCACATCTTAAGAGCACCTTTGCCTTTAAGACGTCTTCAGATAAATTAAGTATGTTCAGCTTTGCTCATCACATGACTTGCCAGCCCCCCCCAAAAAAAGCCATATGGCGTTCTTCCAACTCTGCATCTCAGAATCATGCTAAAGATATATACCACTCACACTGAATGGCATTTGTAGAAAGATCGTTAAATTATCTTTTTTTTTTTTGGACTGGAACTTCCAGAATCCCTTTAGGCAGCATGGCCACTGACTCGAGCATCCTGGCTGAGTGGAAATTCTGATCACTGTGGCCCAGAAAGTAACTTTTCCAAGCTCTTCTAAAATGCAATCATTACCTTCATGCTTGTGGCTCCACTGTAGCTTTATTGACAGGGTGATCAATGGAATCCAGCCATCAATAATTTTTCCAGGAAGTGGAGAAAGTGAGATGAAAAGCTTCACCCGTTGAAGTTCTAGCCTGGCATCTGGTTGTTAAAGAAGGCTTTGATCCTCAGTGAGGAGACTGTGTCATGCCAAGAGCTACTCCAGATGGTGCCCTGTAGTTAGCTAGCGATAAGGCCGGCTTGGCTGTATTTCACATTTGTCTTGGCAAGAGTCACATGTGACCAGGTTTAAAAGTTTTTCTTTCCTTCCTTACAGAGGATTGATTGTTTGTTTGTTGGGTTCTTTTTTAGTTTAGAACCAATCGCTGTGGATACCACAGGGAAAATCACATCTATCTCTCTCATGAGTGAGAGATAATAAATCACTCTTCACAGATGGAATCTTTTATTTATGCTTTGGGATCCCTTTTATTGAGGAAATGTAGGTTCTTTTGGCTTTAGTGAGCCTGCACTTTAGCAAGTGATTCAAATCAAGCTGACATGTCTTAGTGAACTTTCTCAGCACAACACGCTTATGCCTGCAGTCCACCTGCTCTTTGCTCGGTCTTCTCACAGTCGATTCACACTAGGCTAAGGTGGTGCATAACAATAATGTCTTCCCTTGCTATTAAGTAAAAAGAAAACACATGAGGAGGGTTTGAAATCTGAGAGAGAAGAATTAAATTGAGTACTGTATGATGTTTTGGATAGATCTACACATGAATGTAGTAAAGCCCCGAATGTATGATGCTCATTGGTGGGGCGGCAAATTTGAAAGTGTGTTATATATTCTTCTATAGTTGCTTATAAGATGTACATTCTTAGATCCACTTGTTTTAATTTGAATAAAGGTAGAAAACCTATGATGAAGCAGGGGCAGTGGCTTTGAAGCACTGTCAGAACAGATGTCCTTTTCCTATTAAGATAAGGAAGATACTGAACTTTTGACATGAGCAAACAAGAAAACACCTAAGAATGCAAGCTGATTTGAAGATTATAAACAATGCCCACTTTTTTCATATCTTCTGTGTGTTTTGGGTCACGTTTGTAATTTGGAGTCCATCTGTTCTCTTGATTGGAGGAAACTTTCTGATAAAGGCTGGGGGCAGTCATGATGTGAGGAGATAAAATGGACTTGTGAACATGTGCAGCTTTGCTCTCTCTCTCTCTCTCTCTTTTTGCTTCTTTTAACCCTCCATTAACTTACTGCCTGCTACTCTCTCTGTTAAGTTTTGAATAAATGTATTTACCACCTTGTGCTTTGCATCTGCCTTTCCAATCTCACTTGGGCGGAGAGCTATAGTGATTGACAGAAGCACAATAGTGCAGGTGCTCATCCTGACACTTCCCTTAGCCAACCCCGCCCACTCAGGATGCAAACTGCAAGGAGCTGGATTGGTCTATAGAAATAAATGAGGAGCAGGTGTTTTGTGAAGCAAATGGCTCTTATCTTCCCATCTTAAGAACAAATCACTCTCAAATGTTTTGCATTGGAAGAGAAACAGCCTGCAAAACCCACTTCTTTTCCAACTAGTGTGAGGATTGCAATGACGGCAATAGGAAACAAGGAAGCTTGAGGGAGATGGGAATTGGTGTGACAGTGTCTGCTCACTGGAAAATTCCAAGGCTTTAATCCTATGTGACCTGACTCTGCTATACTCCTCTGATACCAGGTCAGCTTGCAGATGGGGTTCACATTTTTGAATGTTGCTACTCGTGTATTAAAGAACAACAGCTAGTGTTTGTCATGGCTAAAGTATTAGACCAGAACTTGAGAAAGGCAGGTGGCTGTCCCCACTGAACAACAAAATCCAGTTTCTTCATGCAGTCATTGATCTTGGGCCAGTCACTTCCTCCCACTCAAACGTGATTGCTATAAGACTAGTGTTTGGAGCAGGAAAGCCTGAGCATACAGGAGGGAAGGCAGGATATAAATGCAACTGAAAACTAACGTTGCCACTAGAAACTACAGAGCAGGAAACAAATGGGGCTTGAGCCCTTCTCCTTATTGTTCTGGCTGTTTAAATTATATATTGGCAAATGCAAACATTTAACTTGAATTTATACACCTGTACACTGGGCCTGAAAAAGACTTGTGTGCTTTAAAAGAGTGCTGTGGAAATAAAAATGGGAGGGTGCCCCACTGTGTTTCCCTTCAGGGTTCAGAAGGCAGCAGCATCTTTTGTTTGGCCTCCTTTATGTCCCAAATGTAGCATGTTCATGGTTAATGGGTAAATCCAGCTGTTTATCCAGAGTAGACCCACTGAAGGAATAGGACTTAAGTCAATATTGATGTAAGCCTCATTGATCTGAAGGGCTTACTCTAGTTGGACCTTACACTTGGATTTGGTGCTAAGATACTGAATTGTGCAGAGAAAAATAGGAAATGCTAGCAAAACATGGTCTTAGTCATTATTTCATAAGCAGGCTTCCCATGGCTTACTTTATACACTGAAAGCTTATGTGAAGGAGTTGCACCAGCTAGCCTGTCCCTGCTGATGACACATGCACCTGCCATACCCCTACTTGGCAGTCTTTTTTACAGCAGTGTGCAAGGCTTCCTGCTAGGGAAATCCTGACTGGCCTGTGTTTCCTCCTTATATATATTGATACACACCTATATGGGGTTTTCAGGTCTCTGTCAAACATTTGGTTAGCTTGAAGTATGAACAGCAGTTGCTTGTCAGCAGGGGAGGTGCAGCCCTACGATCTCAACGTGGCTGCTTTCAGTACCTGAACAATTTCATGTGAAAATCCTATTGGGAGATTTGGGGAACTATAGTCCCCCCAAAAAGAAACAATTCCAACCCCTCATTTGAGACACATTTGGATTCTTATGGCCAATAAACCCATGTTGTTCCTTGATGGCTGGCAACCCTGAGGCATTGCAGGTATTTGAAAACAGTTGGACAGACTGAGATGGCAGCGCTCCTGCACGTTATTATTAGGTCATCAATGATCATCAGACATAGGTACAACAGAGCTATCTTGAAAATCTCCTCCACAAATGGGCATTCCTTTATTTGATGTCACTGAAATTATGAAATGGCTCCTCAACATGCTTGCATTCTTTTTCAAGGTAGTAAGGCATGCTTCAAGTTTCCCTGCATACTTTCAGTGTATCCATTAATCTTATCAGATAGTTGCTATGCCACATAAATTATCCCACATAAATTTTCGTTTCAGTGTTCAATGTTCTGTTTTCAATTATTTTAAGTTATCTCAGCCCCCTTCCCTCTGTCCAACCAGATAATGAGGAAGACAGAAATTTGAGTTCCACTACATTCTTTCTTTCCCTCTATTCCCCTCCCTCCCCCTCCCTCTCTCACATACATATCCCCCCTCTTAATGTATTTCTGTTTGTGCAATAGGAGAAAAAAATAGTTTATCCTGCCTAATTTTCTTGGGCAGGATCCCAGGATCATATAGCACCACATATATATTTGTCTGTATATGTACACCATGAGCTGAGAACATATACCAGCTCTCCAGAGGATATTACAGCCTTATGACATCTTCCTGTTATTATTATTACTCATCACAGATTTCTGGGAGTGAGTTCATTCAGTGGCAAACTGATCACCAACAGTTAACGGCATTCCTTGCTGGAGTCAATCAAGACACAATGCATAAGCCAAGCGTCACAGCAAAAGCCCAGTGGAATCAATGGGGCTTATGTGAGCCTCAGTCAGCAACTCCCTCTGTCCTTTTCGATGGGATATAGTCAACACATTGGACTTCTGTGCCCAATATGTTAAGGTTTTTGTTTTTTTAAGATTAAGATGACTGAAAGGACTAACTGCCCATGGGGGGGGGGGCGTTAAAAGCATCCTTTCCTAACTACAGTATCTGGCAAAAACATCCAGAATTTAATTCAAAATAAACACATGGTTATTGCTGTACCTGAAGATGAAATTTAGGTGAGAGAATAAATATTTTTAGATAGTGACCTTGAAATTGATCCTAGTTCATAGTCTGCTTTATATTGATCCCATGAACTGCTGGATAGCTCAGTGGTTTAGGTATAGTTGGGAGTTCAATTCCTTCCTTGAAAGGGGCTAGGCTTGATGATACATATGGTCCCTTCCAGCTCTGCAGTTCTAAGATGATGATGGTAATGCAATGAAACTGATTCACTTCCCAGTACCACTACCTTTTTCTCTTTCCTCCAGCAGTGAATTTAGGGAAAATTGAAGACAGAGAGATCCTACCGCTCCCCAGTCACTACCTATCCACAGTAAGCTAGAAATAGTACTGGCCATTGACTCTGTGCACTCAAAGATATTGAATTTTGGGGTGGGGGGAGGCAAAGTATATATCCTGCTGTGTTCTCGTCACATTAATGAGGATGACATAGCTGCATGGGCAGAAAGATAAAGATCAGATCCACCAGAGCAGCACATGTGTAGTTGCCCCTTCTTTTAAAAAGCTCTATTGAATTGCAATTATAATATTTATTTTAGAGACATTGACTGACATCCCAACTAGAGTAGGCTCATTGAATAAGTGGGGATTTGGTGAGTTGGCTCCTCTGTAAGTTCCATTGATTCAATGAACCTACTCTAGTAGAGACTCATGACTGGATTTTAGCCATGAAGTTCTTCCATGTCTGTTTGTTTTAAATGAAATTACCTTGGGAAGCATTAGGTGAACTTGGGACTTTCTCACACTGAACAGAACAACTCACAGGAATGTCCCTTCCCAGTGGAGCTGCTCATGATGGATCACAAAGAAGCACATTTGAGTGGTGGGGAGTTGGGGAAGAATTTGCTTTGCTGCAATTTGGTTCAACTTGCTTTGAAAAGTCAAAAGGGAAGTGGGGGGGGGGGCTTTTGGTTTTCATGGGACTACATCCCCAAAGAGGGCACCTCTTCATGGTCTCTCCTCCCTGGTTCCCACTGCAGAGACCTCCTTGTTTGTTTGAGGCAGCTCAGTGAAGTGTAGTGAAGGAAACACAGCAAGGAATCAAACTCCCAACCAGATACCTGACTCACTGAGCCACCCAGCCCCCAGATAGGAACTGCTAATAAATATGACTTGGTGATCCAGGTGATTTCTGTGAGGCTAATTCAGGTTCAAATGTGCACAGAAATACAAAGTGGAGTCCACAGCTCCCTGAACCCTAAGATATACGTATATATCGCAATACATGTGGAATACAGCATGTATTCTCAGAGCTCTTACTAGAGATGTGCAGATTTGTGTTTTTGGACTAAAGTGCCCAAAATTCTCCAAGCAGCTATGGGGGTTGTAGTCCAAAAACACAATTCTGCACACCTTCCGTTCATAAAATGGTCTGGAGAGTATACCGAGTAACAGCTTAGGAAGCCTGGCTGTCACTATTGTCAATCAAAGTGATGGGTGTTGTGGCTTGATCTGCACAGAGCAAGCACAGTGGCTGCACCCACTGAGGAACAGCATTTGGGGAGGGGCTTAAAGGGGGAAAAAGGTGGGTGAAGGAGGTGTTAAGTACACACACTTTACCCACTGCTTCTGTACTGCAACTTGCACTTCTTCCCTGCTGCTCTGCAGCAGAAAAACAGCAGACAGGGGTCTTTGACCCCTATGTGCTGCCAAAAGTGCAAATTGGCCATGAGGGAAAATACTTCATTTGCTTTCTTTTTACCAACACACGGGAACTATAATTGGAATTTCAAAACAGAGTTTGCATGGGTAAATTCAAGCTAGAACTTCAGAGGTTTTGTGTTCTGAGCTGAGAAAAGGTGACCGGTAGTTTGCCTGATGGAGATTTCTGTTTAACTTCCTTATTGGGAGGTGTGGGGTTTCTTTTTGGTTGTTGTTCTGATAGGGCTCCATTTTACCCACCTACCTGAAAGCAGTAACAGAAAGAACAATGCAGAGAGGAATTTTTCAAATCCTAGCGGTGCTTGCTCCAACCCTTTATAGCTGGCCTCTTGCTAAACGACACACCTGTCATCAAGGGCCATTTTGATGGCATCATGTATGTTGAGGAATCAGGGTAAAGCTCCAGAACATTTGTACTCTAGTAGTTTATGCTTATTAAAGTCCACCCTGCAATTACAAGCTATGAATTTTAATGAAATTATGCATGTACACCAAAACTGTAGATATTACCGTAGATGTTTTTTCAACATTAATTAAATCAGTACACCTTGGTATCTTGCTATGTTCCTTCTGGATTGAGATAATTTTACCACAGAATTATTCTCTAGCTTGTCTACAATTTATGAGTGTGTGAGAGCTGCAGCTTTTTCTTTTACATCTAACATCTCTTAGGAACTGTACAAACAGTATTTATTGCTTTTTATTTGAATTAGAGGTATGTTTTATTTCTAGGATGGCTTAAGTCTTATTTAAGAAAAAGGCATACAAGAAACCACATACTAATAATTTATTTTTTTAAAAAATGGTCTGTTTTATATTTCTAAACATGGGGTTAAATTCACCACTTTTCTTCAAATGCAAAATTCTAACCTTGGGACATATTCTGATAATATTCTGATATTGCCAGCTTCTTCTTCAGATTTGACTGGCCAAGAAGTGGAAACTTTAGAATGACTGGTGCTAAGTGATGGAAATTGAACATTGCACCTTAAAGCCATGCATGGTTAACTATGGTCACTGACCTGGTAATAAATGTACAATTTGTTCCTGGTAAATATAGTCTCTCTTTTTTTATGAGCGACTGAGTGAGAATCTGTCTGTGTGTGTCCCCCTCTCTCACAAAGTTCTTATATATGCTACATAACTAATATACAGCCTTACAATTGACAGTGAACTGTTTCTTAATGTAGTCTCCTCTTGCGGACACAGGAAAAATGGCTTGAAATACTTCCTGCCACACCATTCATAGTTTATTGAGCAATGACTTGATGCTGAATTTATAAAGGCCACAGCTCAGATTGGTTGCAGTAGTTTGTGCAACACGAGGAGCAGATCCTGCATTGGGTGATTCAACTGCCATCTAACACCCACCTTCCCAAACTATTGCTAGATAGCCAGAGAGTTGGCTTTGTAACCAACAGGCACACAATCATGAGAGTGAGGCCCCATCAGGAATGGCCACTGACATTCCCCCAACCCTTGATCCCCATGGGAAGAGGACTGTCTGCCCTGAGAATAGAACAATTGCCTCGCATCTTCTTCACTGAGGATCACCTTCAACTGCAAAGCTGCAACCAATACGTCCATGACAAAAAGCATAACAGTTATACAACAGCACAGTGGATAACGCCCCCCCTCCCTCCACACTTAAAGCACTAATGTAGACCGAAAGGGAGGGAGGGAGGGAAGGCAGGCTGGTGAGAAAAGATGGCTGGACAGGAGCCCAGAGTGTCTTCATAGGCTCCTCTAATGGACTGGAGTGAAATCTGCAGCACGCAGAGCTGACTGGGTAGCCTTCTTGAAATTTACTGCCAATCTTCCCAGGTATGCAAAGACAGCTGAGAAAGGAGCAGAAGATGGTGACCAGCCTTTCTGTGCCCTGGCACATGCCACACTGCAAGCAGGGCCCCAGGGGTGGGGGGGTTAATTGCGCTTCTAAACAACAACAACAACAACAACTTTCCACAAAACAAAATAAAAATCTATGGGGGTAAAGAAAATCAAACTGTAGCAAACTGGAAGTCGTTTTTAGAACAGGATCCCTATTTTTGGATTGGTTATGAGAAAAAGATAATTAACACTTTACTACTTCCTTTTCGTATCCCCCCCTTCATTATGGCCCTTGTCATATTTGTAAAAAGTACATTGGCCATAATAATCTGGTTTGCTCAGTTATTCTACTGAGAAGTGTTAGTGAGTAACATCAGAAGTATGTAAATTTGCATTCTTGCATTGTCGATTAATACAAAACCTGCCAAAAAATTGTTAATAATAATAATAAAAAACAAGAAAGGACAGTCAGTACTGGGTTAGAAAGACAATCAGCTTGACTCATAATAGAGGCTGAACTGGGTTATCCCGTGGACATCTTGGAATGGGCAGAGAATTTAATTATAGGATGTAACTTGAATGTGGGCATCCCACACTCATAAAAGGTCCAGGTATAAGCAGATTTGGATGATTTAAATATTAAAAATAGATTTTGATGATTTAAATAAAAATAATATTTTAATTTAAATCATGAAACATTTTAGCTTCATATTTGATTTCCAGACCTGGTAGCAGCTAGAAAGGAACCTTTCTTCAAAGGCCTGGATTCAGACAAACAAAACCATATCTGGGAAGATATGAACAAGATGCTTAAAGCTGCAATCCCTTGTGTATTTATGAGGAAGCTGAGTCTACTGAATTCATAGGACCAGGCTGTATATTATTTAAGGTCACTATTTCCTGGAATGTTTGAATTATGAACTGCCTGTTTTTTTTGTTTTTGTTTTTTTGCTGCTAACTCACAAAACAGTGTAATATTCAAACTACTGCCACTTGAAAGTTCTTCAGGAAACAGGCCTTTCCCCACTTCTCTTCTCCCCCCCTCCCAACAATAGTGTTTTCTCTTGCTGCTCACAGATCCATCATTCTGCTTTTCTTGAAAACTCATAGCGTCTCTTGTCATAGACAAGGAATATATGCAGTTGCTCTCCTGATCTGGCCTGTTCTGAAAAAGGAGCCTGGTTAATTAACATTGATTACAACCCACCAGCTGCAAGTAAAAATTGATCGCATGAGGTTCCTAATTTACATGCTTCTCCATCCTGATTCCTCTCTTTCCATGCCTTTGCCACCCACAAACTGCAAGGCACAAACTCACCTCACTCTGCAGATATAATGAAAACACCTCCTGCCTCCTGCTCAGCCCCCCCCCCCGCCATGACATCTGTGATCTTTCTCGTTTGCTTTATTCCCCCCCCCTTGGGGGGACAGGAGCTGCTTGTTAGCACTGCACCTTATTGTTTCAAATTGTTTGCATGCACATATGAACCCTATTCGTTGCTCCTCCCCCCTTTTTTATCAAGAGAGGAGCAACAGTATTGATTTCAGATAGCCAGCGAGAATGGCGGGGATATTAGCAAGGAGCTGAGAGAACACAACGCATAAACTTTTATGGCACAATATCAAAATCAGATTGCACTGACAATAAATGAAAAGGGCAACATGTTACAGTAATTAAGGCAAACATGCATTGTTCATCCATTAGTGAAAAGCGGACATCTGTGAAAAGGGAGGAGTCAAAACAGGCATTTGGCTGAAGAGAAATTCTAGAGGGGGAAAGAGGGAAACATCCTATAATGACTTATATGGTACTAAATAACAGGGATGTCGGCAAGTCTCGGGTGTGAGCCCCAAATCCGAGTCAGTACTAAGTCCTGAGTCTCAAGCCCCAGGTTTTAGTCCCTATTAAAAACAAACATTTTTTCCCCAGGAAAAAAAGGAGGGGTGGATGGGTTCCCATCACAAGTCAAGTGTGAGTCATTGGGGGAAAAAGCTATGCTAAAATAACAACAACAACAACAACAACAACAACAACAACAACAACAACAACAACAACAACAACAAGAAGTTATGATGATGATGATGATGATGATGATACAGTCGATTTTGATAAGCTGGATGTACTTCTGGATAAACAACAGAGAAAAAACATACCTTACAGAAGTTGGAGTTCTGTCAACAAGCAAACTCAGAAGAATACGAAATACAAACATAGCAAAGTGCCAAACGTTCAGGCACGAAATTAAAAGAAAATGGAAGCAAAATCAGGTCCTTCTCTTCCCCATACTAATTTTAGCAACCAGAGACATTCCAAAGTCCTTGGTTTCCAGTTTAAAACAATTGACAAGAGTTGATTACAGTATTTGCTTCCTGAAAGCCAAAAAAAAGTGATTATGCAAATATGACATCTCACTCACAAATTTTCAGGACTTGACTTCTAATATTTAGGCCCCCATGCACCAGCAATGCTGAGAAATAAGAAGTATAATGAAGATACGACGACTACTGCTACTACGACTACGACTACGACTACGACTACGACTACGACTACGACTACGACTACTACAACCACATTTATAATGCCACAACATGAGGAAAAAAGTACTATATTGTCATGTGAAACAATGGCGATACCCCAAGGATGAATTAAAGGAGTGGTTTCCAGTCTTGGGTCCCCAGATATTCTTGGACTGAAACTCCTGTAAACCTTCACCACTAGCTGTGCTGGGCAAGATTTCTGGGAGTTGTAGCCCAAGGACATTTGGAGAACCAAAAGTGATAACCATTGAGGTAAAGGAACGCAGGAAGGACAGATCCTGAAGTTGAGGCTCCAGTACTTTGGCCATCTCATGAGAAGAGAAGACTCCCTTGAAAAGACCCTCCTGATAGGAAAGAGGAGAAGGAGACGACAGAGGATGAGATGGCTGAACAGTGTCATTGAAGCTACCAACATGAATGTGACCCAACTCCGGGAGGCAGTGGAAGACAGAAGGGCCCGGCGTGCTCCGGTCCATTGGGGTCATGATTTAACGACTAAACAACAACAAAATCATCACATTAGGAAAAGAACTTGTCACACATCCTACCTTCTAGAGACAGAGATAAAAAATGTTGCTCTTTAACAGTTAGATCACCTAGTGCAGTGGTTCTTAACCTTTGTTACTCGGATGTTTTTGAACTGCAACTCCCAGAAACCCCAGCCAGCACAGTTGGTGGTGAAGGCTTCTGGGAGTTGCAGTCCAAAACTCCTGAGTAACCCAAGGTTAAGAACCAGTGACCTAGTGCATTCTAAGAAATGGCTTTCTACAGAACTCTTTTTCTTTTTAGATGTAACCTGCTCAGCAGACCTAAACCTGACATCAATTGCACAAATGTGTTCTATGAATGTTTTAAAAGATGAAAGTTGTTATGTGAAGGTGCTTTGGATAAAGAGAATCTTGCTGGTAAAACCAGTGGTGGCAGCAGCAGCACAACCCTTTCTTGCATCTAAACATTTTCCTGTTGCTTTACTAACTGCTGCAGTTGCAGGGAGCCCACCATGTCTCTCATGATGCCTCAGTCAGGATGGTGATAACTTACACAGTATTGTTCTCTACCCTGTTGGAGAAAATGCTAGTGGTTTGTCCTCTTCTCTCTCCCTTATTTGAAAGCACGCCTTTGATAAGGAGAGAGAGAAATGCAGTACCAATTAGAACAAAAGAGGATACTGGTTTGCAAAAATGTCCATATATTCCTTTATATGTACAGACACAAATTCAGAGTTACTTACTGTGGTGATATCCTCTGAAGTCCCTATCTCCCCAGGCCTTCAAGAGGTTTTCACTCTTCTTCCTTCTTCGCTGCCACCAGATATTAATTCTTTAATATCATTTACTTATAGAGACAACTGTGCTGTTCTAGACTTAAGTCTTTTATTTGACTTAAGGAAGTAAATAAACAATGAATATTCATGGGATAAATCACAGGCTGCCAATCACTTGTATTTGATTCACATCTGATATAACTTTAAAACTCTTTTAACCCTCTGTTTCAATTATCAGTCTTACAGATCTCTAACTCATTATCCAGATGCTTTCAAGTTACACACAGTCTCTCACTCACAAGATCTTCTTGAGACTCTATACACCAGTCTTTATATCCAGCTCCCTGCCCCCTTGGCTATACCTTCCGACCACTCAATGACTTCTGCTCTAATGTTCTGCTGTGATGGACAGTTGAGGGCAGGGCTGTTCGCTACACACCTCTTTTTATTTATTTATTTATTTATTTATTTATTTATTTATTTATTTATTTATTTATTTATTTATTTATTTATTTATTTAATATCCCTCTCCCCTTAAAAAGTTGTTTCATGGGATAAAACCTATAATGGTTTACCCTCATGAACAATGAGGAGCTTCCCTGTGGTGCACCATCAATTTTACAGCATTACAATCAAAAATTACCATCTTTGAACATATGTAATAATTAAACAACTTATATGCTTGCTATACATTAAACCTTGTAATTCAGATAATAGTTAAATTACAATACTCCCAATTTCAACCATATACTCAGGTGCTTATTCAATAAAATCACAGTAATCACCACCATTTTTAATACATATATTTTTTTTCATTGAACACACAGCATATAACATTTAACACGGTACAATTAACATTCTATTGCATTTGCCATTTTACCAAAGTCCATTCCTTTCGCCTTCAGTCTATGGCAGACTGCTACCACATTTTGAGTCTCTTTTGTTCCAATTTTTTTTTTTGCAGTCCAAGTTTTGTGACATATGAGTTCTCTCTCAACACCATGTTTTCGTCCTCTTCGAAAGTCCAAAACCGTAGTCATGGTGGAGGGTTAGTGCTTATAAAGGAAAAGTCCTACCCTCCTGCGCGGCTTAAGATATGAAGTCCACCTCCCTCTGCACCTTCACTATACTCACAACTTACTGACTGCCGGGGTCTCTTGCCAACCTGCAACTTCCCTCTCCGGAATGTCCTCGGATGAAGGATCTTGCAATCATCCGCCTGGCTTGGCACGTCTCCTGTTTTGAATCCGGATCCCTCTGCAATGGCGACGCCTCTCTGGCACTCGGGACCCTTCTGTACGTCGTCAGCCACCAGCCCGGGCTTCCATCTCTCTTTCTGCTGTGTTATTTTAGCTCCTCTACAAAGTTTCACCTCTCCCTCTGGAGCTGATATTGTGATGCTCTTGGTTAAACCCTTTAGATAGGGCCTAGCAAGATCGAGCCTAACTCCCAATCCTTTTGCATTTTGCACCACTGGAAAGGTTAAGCTACGTATCAACCTATTTAGCTTTTGATAGGTCACCCCTCTGCCTTCCCAATACAGCCATGCATGTTTTCTCTTGGGCTTTTCCCTTCTCTTATATTGGCGAAACTTCACTTTTTGGCCCCAAAGTTTAACAAGATGGGTTCAGACTCTATAAGGAGTAACTGCTTGTGGGGGTGCATCTCTGGTATCAGTCTTGTCTGGTTTGCTATAGAAGGCCCTCTTGTCCTTCATAAGCCTGGCTCTCGCTTCTTTTTGTTGTCCAGGGGAACGTGAGGGACTGATTTGGACCTCCCCTGGGGTGTATTTGGGTTTGCCCCTCCCTTCCCAATAAGGTAGCTTGAGATTTTCACAGTCTGCTTCTTTCAACGCCAGCAAGACAACATTTTCATTTCTATAGTAGGGCTTGATCACGTTTCCATGGACTACTCTCCTGCCCGACTCTCCCTCCAACAGTTTAATGTAATCTACCTCGTTGTGGCCTCCTCCTCATACGTCACAGAGGGGACGCCACTTCACACTTTCTTTCTCTTAACACGCTGCCACCAACCACACACATATATCTGACTCCTCAGACAAAGGTATGGATTTTAAAAATAAAAATTATTGTTTATTGGTACAACTTAATATATAGTAAATCAATGTATGAACTGAATAAGTCAATCAATAAAATAAAGAATCCCTTCAGTCACTCTATCACTCAGACCTTATCTAACACAGTACTTCATAACATACATGCCCTAACTCAAACTCAAACTCTCCTTCTCTGGTTCCTGTCTCTCTCTTCTCATCCTAGCTCCCCCCTTATATACATAGCTCCACCTCCTGGAGTCCCACCTCCTGCCCTGCTATAGGCAGATGAGCTCCAGCATAACATTGATAGGCAGGTGACGTCATCGCAGCCGTCACATACCTCCCCCCTTAATAAGCTGTTTTGCGGTGAAAAGCTATAGTGCTTTTTGACTCAAAACAACAGCAGGTAAATTATATCAATAACCAAAACATTTCAATAACAATCATAAACATAGCACATTTCTATGCATACACATACCTACCAATAATACTTACTTTCAAATAATAAATGCACATATAATAAGGCATTGAACAATATACTCAACATTTCAATACATATGACCGTTTACATTTAGATATACTTTAAGAGTCCATATCAATTCATCCGTTGTCTTCTGGTCTTCTGGATAAGGCGTCAGTAACACAGTTCATTGTCCATTTGACAACCTTACCCTCTAAGTCATAGTCCTGCAAAATGCGAGCCCACCTCATTAGTTCACAGTTCTGGGCTTTCATAGTCTTTGGCCATATAAAAAGTGAATAGTCCACGCACCAAATGAAGTGTCTTTTCCAGATGTAGGCCTTCACTCTCTGGATCACGTAAACGATGGCCCAACACTCTTTTCCAATGGTCGACACGTGCTTTTCTCTCTTTTGAAGTTTCTGGATCAGGTAGGACACAGGATGCTGGTCTCCGTAGTCATCACACTGGTACAGCACGGCTCCTACCCCGGCCTTCGAAGTATCGGTGTGGACGATGAATTCTTGTTTTAAGTTTGGAGCATGCAACACAGGGTGGTTGGTAAATGCTTCTTTTAGCTTTCCAAAAGCCACCTTGCAGTCATTGAACCATGGAACGAGGTCCTTGCTCCTTTTCTTCATCAGCTCTGCATCAGTCTGATGTAACATTCCTTTGGCTACATTAGGTTTGGTGTAGAAAACCTGCTGATACTTATTAACTAATGTTAAATCACTCTGCTGTTCTATGAATAGAGCAGGGCTGATCTGTACCTCCTCTGAGATGAACTTTTGCTGACCCCTCCCTTTCCAGAAAGGTAACTCATGTTCTCTTTTATCTCCTGCTTTCATTTCAAACAGCACAATTTTTTCTTCACTATAAGAAGGCTTAAGGGCATGCACATGAACAACCCTTTTGTCTAGTTGTTCAACTCCCTAAAGAATGTCATTGAGGTTACTCATTTCATGAACAACTCCATATGGACTGTTCCAGTTCAGTTGTAACTTGTTCCCCTTGATGAGCCTCACCAGAAAGACCTCATCTCTAGGAATAAACTGAAGTTCCCTAGCCCTTTTGTCATACCACAGTTTCTGTTTGACTTTTTGTGGTTTTAGATTCTCATCAGCCAAATCTAGATTTCTTTCGAGGTTGATTACCACAGAGTCTGCACATGTGATCACATTTTGGGGGTCTTCTTTAACAATCTGATCCCAATTTTGCTTAATTAGATCAAGCGGACCCCTCACATGTCTCCCAAATAATAGCTCAAAAGGGCTGAAACCAGTACTCTCTTGTGGGACTGATCTGTAGGCATATAAAAGTAACTGTGAGTTTTGGTCCCAGTTCTTATGGTTCTCAGCTAAACAGGCTTTGATCATCCTCATGAGGGTCACATTGAATCTCTCTGCCAACCCATCACTTTCCGGATGATAGGGAGAATTCTCTAATTGTTTTACTCCACAAATCTGCCACAATCTCTTCCTAAGTTTGGAAGTAACTGATGTTTTTATAAGGTCTGCTTCCATACTTTTAACAGGTGTAGAGATTTCTGGTAAAGGGCACATCTTAACCTCAGTCTGGTCACTGTTATAACTCTGTTTCTGGCACATATCAACTTTCTGACAGAAATTTCTAACCTGTTTTTCTATTTCGGGCAAATGAAACTTCTGGGTTATTCTCTGGTTGGTTTCAATTATACTGAAATGTGCATTAACTAAGACTGAATGTCCCTTTTCCAAAATTATTGAATCATATTTATCTGGTACCATTAACTGGCTTCTAATCTCAAGTTCCCCTTGTGAAATATTTATCTGTTTTTCTTTGTAGAGCAACCCACACTTTATAATGAAACGTTCAGGACATTCAAGTGATAATTCTTTGTCATCCACCTTTTCAAAACAGAATTTTAAAGTGGGGTCTGCTATCTGTTCCTTGGCAAATACATTTTTCTGAGGTATTTCTAAAGAAAATGCCTCAGCTTGGGATATATTTTCCTCTTGTTCTTGAGAGTCAGTACCATTACTAGCTTCACTTTGTTCAGATTGTGATCGAGTAATCACAAAGGCACTCTTGACATGCTTTGTTAAGTCAGTACCAATAAGAACAGGTGTAGGAATTTGAGAAGAAACCCCAACTCGCCAATTTCCCCGCCATCCTCGATAATCAATTAAAACTTCTGCTACAGGCAAAATCACTATCTCCTTCCCAATTCCTTTGAGAGTCAAGTTCTGATCAGGAATTATACATTTCTGAGGTACAATGTCTGAGTGGCAGATGGAAACCTGAGAGCAAGTGTCTCTTAAGGCTGTATAGTTCTGTCCAAAATTTTTTATTCTGTCCCCAGCTGATTCCAGTAACTGCGAATGTTTCTGAATATACAGGCAATGTCTAATTTCAGCTATAGGCAGATCTTCATAGTCGCTTGTACTCTGCTCACTCAAAGTATCAATTTCAGAAGAGCTAGCTGCTGCCTCTGGTTGCGTTTCCATGGCTACAGAGCTACCTCTAGAGGGAGTCATCTGGCTGTTCTGTATACAATATACAGACTTGGCATCTTTTAAATTCACTTTCTGAGGAGAAATTTCTTTATTTTGTTTTGTATTATAACACTGGGAAGCAATGTGTCCCCTTCCCTGACAAGCGAAGCAAATTTTCTCTCCCCATGAGCTTTTGCCAGCAAATCTTTCTGATTTTTCTTTTCCCTCCAAAACCTGGCTCTTGGCCTGGCTCTGTTCTGAAGGCTTTTCAACAAAATGGCCGCCCATTTTAGGCTGACCCTGACCTAGCCCTTTGGAGTACTTTGGGTCCCATGTTTTCCTCATGCCTCTTCCCTCATAATTTACAGGCCCCCTTATTTGAGAAATAAAATCAGCAATCTGAGCAGTCTGTCTAATGTCAGAAGGTTTCTTTTCCTGTACTAAATATTTAAGTTCACCATGGAGTAAGGGATAGAACTGCTCCAAGCCTACA
Source organism: Pogona vitticeps (assembly GCF_051106095.1). NCBI lineage: Eukaryota > Metazoa > Chordata > Lepidosauria > Squamata > Agamidae > Pogona > Pogona vitticeps. Next base: position 222,601,187 of record NC_135784.1, on the reverse strand, counting down.
ATAGCTTTTAATTGTTGAAAAGTCTGTACATTCTCCTGTTCTAGCCACCTGTCCAAACACCTCTCTAAGTTAAAACCAAGCTGTGTATAAGTTTCATCTGATTTCTTTGTAAGCTTTCTGAATTTCTGTCTTAGGTGTTCTGAATTTATGCCAAATCTAAGAAAAACCATCTTTTTAAACTCTGAATAATCTTTACTGAGTTCAATTGGCATATCAGCATAGACTTCCGCCATTTTCCCACTAATCAGAGACCTTAAAATTATCATTTTCTCTGCTTCTCTGAGAGAAAAATCTGAGGCTGTTCTCTCAAAACTCATAAGGAACGCTTCGACAGAATCCCCTTGTTTATAAGAAGGAAATTTCTTTAAATCTGCTTTCGATAATTGGCTCTCCTCATTTTCCCTATTATTATTATTGTTCTGGTTCAGTAATTCCATTCTTCTTATTTTAAATGCCATTTTCTCTTGTTCATTCTTTCCTCTTGTTCTAATTGTTTCATTCTTTCCTCTTGTTCTAATCGTTTCATCCTATATTCATGTTCCTGGGCTAATTAAATTTTCCTCAGTTCTGATAACTGTTCCCCATTAATTCCTTCCTCCTGCTCTGAGGTAAACCTGTCCCCTTCTTCATAAAACACCTCTCCAGCTCTTTCAGACATCTCTGGAGATTTTGGCTCACTTTCAGCCATTTTACTGCATGTTAAAGGCATGTTTCTTGCACAGAAGGCTCCTCGCTATTTCCAAGCCTCTGTTTAAAATACTTTTTTCCCTTTCCTGTGTTAAGGTCTGATATATATATTAGCAGTGTGCTCCAACTGATCTAACACTAGAAACTGTAACCAAGCTTCTCTAGCGTCTTCTTTTCCCTTTTCACTGGCCTCTTGCCAAATTCAGGATACTTTATTTTATATTACTGCCTTTGGCTGCTTTTATATTCACCACAGTTCTGCCCACTCACAGGAGCTGTTCAAAATGGAGATCCCTCAGCTTTGCTGCGCTTGGTCTGTCCTCTCAGAGTTCACCTAACTCAGGACCCTCTGACCAATTTGCCACAGCCTCTGCTTTTGGCTAATCTCCCTCACACAATTGACCTTACAGAGCTCATAAATCAGTTTTCCACTCTGAAGCTTAAGTGCCTCTCCACTAGACATGCTCCCTGTGAGTCAAATCCTAGAGAGTTACCCACACTTTCCACTCCAGGTGACACTAACTGAAGTCCTTTTGCTCTGGTCACTCTAGCCAAGGCTTTACTGGACAACTGGACAACTCGTATCCCACACGCTGGCACCAATTTTTTTTTGTGGTACAACTTAATATATAGTAAATCAATGTATGAACTGAATAAGTCAATCAATAAAATAAAGAATCCCTTCAGTCACTCTATCACTCAGACCTTATCTAACACAGTACTTCATAACATACATGCCCTAACTCAAACTCAAACTCTCCTTCTCTGGTTCCTGTCTCTCTCTTCTCATCCTAGCTCCCCCCTTATATACATAGCTCCACCTCCTGGAGTCCCACCTCCTGCCCTGCTATAGGCAGATGAGCTCCAGCATAACATTGATAGGCAGGTGACGTCATCCCAGCCGTCACACTCGTTCACTTGGGAGGTTACTTGCATCCTCTTGGATGGGAAAGAGGTTCCTAAAAACGTGACAAACTCAGAAGCAAAACCCATGCGACTCATATACATCAGCTGTGCATCTGCAATGGTCTGAGCCTCAACATTTCTCAGGGGAACTGCTTCGGGATAATGTGTTGCACAGTCAACGATATTCAGAATGAATCTGTTTCCCTTCACGGTAACTCTGGGCAACAGTCCAACTATGTCTAAACCAGTGCGTTGGACTGGGTTTGAAATGACAGGTAATGGACACAGCATGGCGCCAGTTTTGTCACTGCAATCCCCTTGCCCCTGACCTCCTTCACACCTGTGGCCAAATTCTTTAATCTGCTCCTCCATTACAAGCCAGTAAAAGTTTTGAGCTAATCTTTGGTCAGTATTTGTGATACCTAAAAGAGCTGCAAAGGTACCAGCGTGCCCTTGCTCGTCTATCCCCACTTGATCTTTGAGAGGAACAATCAGTTGCTTGAGCTGAGTCTCCCCTCTCCTTCTGGGATTCACTAAGGTCTCCCTATACAAAAGAACTTTTCCAGGAAGAACCTTTCTGGACTCTTGGGGGTTAACTGACCATTGCCAACTTTCTCAAAACATTGATCTAGCATGGGATCTGTTCTTTGTTCCCTTTTAAATGTGTTTTCTAGTGGAATCTTGATTGGTATTTGTGGCGATCCCCTCTGAAGACCCTATTCCCTCAGGTCTTCACGAGGTTCTCGCTCTTCTTCTTTCTTCGCTGCCACCAGGTATTGCTGCTTCAATACCATTCAATCAAGGAGACACGTGTGTTTTTAAAACTTATTTATTTGATCAGGGAAGTTCATATAGGATTATTACTCCATAGGTAAATCACAGGTTGCTAATCACTTGCATCTAAGTCAATCCTACTTTAACTTTAAAACTTTAATAACTGTCTGTTCCATTCAGAGTTCTTACAGATCTCTAACTCACTCTAAGTTCGCTTTTAAGTTTCACACTCTCTCTCACTCACAGAATCTCCCTCACAGGCTCCATACACCAGCCCCCTCCCCCCTTGGCTCCACCTTCCATCCCCTCATTGGCTCCTACTACACTGTTCACCTGTGACAGACAGGTGAGGGCAGGGCTGTTCGCTACAGTATTAATTCAGCTGTAGGATCCTCTCCCCTCACTAGCTCTGTTTGAATTTCACCTTTATCCTCTGCTTTGCCTTCTTCTTTCTGCTGGGAGCAAGTCTGCACTAAAACACTTTTGACATGCTCAGTGAGATCGATCCCAATTAAACAAGGCACAGGGAATTGATCAGCTATGCCTTTTCTCCATAATCCTTTCCACCCTTGATATCTTATAGGCACCTCAGCTACTGGCATGGTAATTAGTTCTGCACCTATCCCTTTAACTGTCAGACTTTCACCTTTCAATATGTATTCTGGAGGGATTATGTCTGGATGGTCCAAAGTAACTTGTGAGCAAGAGTCTTTCAGAGCCACACATTTTGTCCCATTTACGTAAATGCTGTCCCCAGAACTTTTAAAAAGCTCCTCGTTGGTCTCTATTAAATGCAATGGTGAATTTCAGCTTCAGGCAGCTGAAATTTGCCCTAGCTGCACTTGTATTATGAGTTACTGTTTCGCCATTCTCTGAAGTAACTTTGTTTTGCTGCATGCAGTACACTGATTTAGGCCTGAGTAAATTGGCCTTTTGACCCCCTTCTTTAGCTTTAGCACATTGTGAAATGAAGTGGCCTTTCTCTCTGCATCCAAAACAAGATCTGAAGGTTTTCTCTTCTGAACTAAGGGTTTTATCTCCCCTCCCTTCCCAATTCTTGTTTTTATGCTGGCTCAGTTCTGTGGGCTTGCCTACAAAATGGGCGCCACCTGCCTGCTGGTTCTTGAAGTAACCCTTGGGCTCCTTTTTACTGTAATCCCAGGTTTTTCTTCCCATGTTTACCTCAGAAAAATTTGGGTTTCTTATCTGTGAAATAAAATCTGCGACCCCTCCTGCTTCCTGAACAATTCTGGGCTCTTTCTTTCATAATCATTAAACTTTTCTGCCTCAGCTTTGACTTGTAAAGCTTTTTTCTCAGCCCCAGCCCCTATTTTCCATTTCTTCTTAAGGTACAGCTCCATCTGTCTGAACTGGGATATCTGTTCCGATTTCCACTTTTCCAACTCTATTTGTCTTTCTCTCTGGTCAAAGTACATTTGACTGGCCTCCTGCTCATCTTTTATCACTAATATTTTCAATTTCAATTCCATTTGTAATTTCCCTTTTTGGCATTTTTGAAATTCTAGGAGTCTTTTCCCCCTCGTGGTCTCCATTTCCCCCTATGTGGTAATTCCTCCTTGAGTTCCTTCCCCGTCATGATCTGAGGCATCTCAACCCTCGTGAGGTAATTCTGCCGCCTTTTTCCATTGTGTAGAAGGCATGTTTATTCACTTATGCTCCTGATTTAAAAGGTACAATTTTTCTCTTTTTTTCAGTCAGTTAGAGTCTGTGCAATAAAGTTGTTTCCCCAGCAATCACCCACTGTTAGGATACTGTGTTTAGACCTCTGGCTGCCAGCCAGGCCTTTTTGCCTGCGACAAAGTTTCACCCCACCTCTAGGGACCAAATAAACAGAAATATCAGCTTTAACTCTTTCCAGTTTTTGCTGATTTGAGTCACCTCAGCTTCTCTGACATTGGTCTCTGCTTTGTTCCCTCAGAACTCTGTCCTTTGAGCTCAGGGCAAGCTAGCCAACTGGTCCTTTCCTTGCTTGAGTTAACCTTCCGCAAGAAATAGTTTCCTCAGAGGCTGTCCCTATCTTAGCCCCCCCAATCTGAGCTTAGGAGCCTCTCTACTAGGCTTTCCCACCTGAAAAGCTCTAGGGAGTTACCCACTCCATCCACTTCACATCCCCTGACTAAAATATATTTTTCTGCTCTGGGAACCTTTCTGTTTTTAGGCATTACTGAATTAAATCATATCTCACCGCTGCCACCAATTTGTGGCAATTTGCTCTGAAGTCCCTATCCCCTCAGGCCTTCACGAGGTTCTCGCTCTTCTTCCTTCTTCGCTGCCACCAGATATTAATTCTTTAATATCATTTACTTATAGAGACAAGTATGCTGTTCAAGACTCAAGTCTTTTATTTGATCAAAGAAGTAAATAAACGATGAATATTCATGAGATAAATCACAGGCTGCCAATCACTTGTATTTGATTCACATCTGATATAACTTTAAAACTCTTTTAACCCTCTGTTTCAATTATCAGTCTTACAGATCTCTAGCTCATTATCCAGATGCTTTCAAGTTACACAGAGTCTCTCACTCACAGTATCTTTTTCAGACTCCATACACCAGTCTTTATATCCAGCTCCCTCACCCCTTGGCTCCTCCTTCCAACCACTCAATGGCTCCTGCTCTAATGGTCTGCTGTGACAGACAGGTGAGGGCAGGGCTGTTCGCTACACTTACTGTAACCGAAGTAGGACTAAAATGCATCTCACCATAGTCAGGAATACCACTACCAGCACTTACCAGTAAGTCTCCCTCATTGAAGACATTTCTCTTCATCTGCCAGGAACAGTACTAAAAATGTATTCTTACTTTCACAGCCTACAAAGGGCATCATCCTTTGATCAGTGTCAGCTGTGTGTGGTGGTCTGTATATCACCTGAACTTTGGTAACCAGCTGCACCTGAACCCTTCACCTGGCAACATCTGATTGCTAGAGATCTGGTGGTAGGCCATTGTGATGTCACAGAGGTGGACCAGGTAGGGGGCAGGAGTGGGGCAGAACTGGAAAGAGGTCCAGTCTCTGAGTAAAACCTGACTATCAGCTAAGATAAAAAGCAGATTTTGCGTATGCCTCGACAGGCAGCAGCATGTACCTCAGTATCAGTCGGAAAATTGTGATGGTAATACACTTAGCCTTTCACACAATTGCACCCCCAAAACCATTATTTCTCTTCCTCCACTGCTGTTCACCTTGAGATTTATATTTTGGAGAAGTAGTGAAGTCCCCGAAGAAGCTGGCCAACATCTTGGGACCTGTCAATGCAGGGGGCAATCCTAACTGCTGCAGGCCTCCTCTTCGAAAAGTGTGTGTGAGACAGAATTAGGGAAAGTGACATTTGGACTACAATACCCAGAATCTCCTAGCCAGAATGATGACTAGCCTAGCTAGGGGATTCTGGGACTTGCAGACCAAAAAGATAGTACAGGTTATTTTTCTGAGGTTTAATAAAAAGCAAAAGATGTATACTATCTGAAGAGAGTATTTCACTGAGGTTTGGTGTGACATGATGTAAACTCTCCATACCCTTCTTGCTGCCATCATGTGCTGCCTTGCGCCTTCCCTGTGTGGCTAATATAGCAGCACCATTAGGTTCTCAAGTTGTGCTAGATGAATGACTGAAGGGTTTTTAGAGCTACTGTCAGAATGGCTCCCTGAGTTGCTCCATTAGCTGTTGTTTCTACAGCTTTTGCGTTCTGGTTTGCTGGTGGGAATGCACAGGACCAGTGCTTGACATGGCAGAACCAGAGCATCTGCCTGCCTGGCTTGACTTTAAAAGACAGTTACTAATACTGTGCACCATTTGTTTCCCTGTCGGGAATCAGCAGTTGTTTCCAAAAGTACTGGAAAAAGATACATACGATCCCAGAAAAATCCCCCTAACCAGATCTTCTTGTGACTCTGAAATGCAGCTTGTCCACAGCCTTAAGCCCCAAACAGCAGTAGATGAATGGCAAATACTAAAATGATGTCAACAGTTTGTGCAGAAGCCAAAGAAAATACGAAGGGGCCCTTCATGGGTTCATCCCTAAGTTTGCTAAAGGACATCTGTGAATAATAAGTCTCCATTAACTTCTAGGTGCTACACCAGGCAGTACCTCTGAAATAGTTTTCCTGCCCATTTATTTTGCTTCCTTGGAGGGTCAGGGCATTTTAAACTGAACATACAGACGTGCAAGGACAATGGTGTGCAGTATGGTACTCTACTAGTTGTATAAGCCCAGGAAATATTTCTCTCTTTCTCTCATTCTGGCTGAGAGATCACATCATAAACTGCATGCCATAGTGAGCCAGACAGATATTAAGACAAAGAGAGGACTTATCACAATTCCTTGGCCAGAGTGTGACCCTGACATTCTCCCAGCTTCACAGTTTGCTGAGTACTATTTCTTCATTCTTTATTTGCATTTACATCCCACCTTTTCTCCAGTGAGCTCAAGAAGGCATACATGGCTCTTCACCCTCACAAGAAAATACCTGTGAGGTAAATCAGGCCAAGAGACTGTCTGTGACTCATCCAAGGCCACCCAGAGAGTTTCAAGGACAGGTGGGATTTGAATTCGGGTTTCCTGAGTCAGAATCCAAAACTAATCACTACACCATGCTGGTTCTCAATAGGCATTAATAACATCCCTTCCCATATGGCACCATTGCTTTACTTGGATGATCAGCATTTAAAAATAATTTTAAACAACATGACTGCATATTAGAGAGTTTCTCTGTATTGCCAAAGAAAGAGACGGAGACAGTCTTGTGACATTTTAAAATTACCACATAATTACATTTACGTATATTTCCATGGATTAGAGGCCACTGCATTAGATACATCCAGTAGAAGTTTATGCTATAGTCCATGAGTTAGTCTTGAAGGTGCCACAGGATTCTTTACTGTTTTCCTGCAACAGAGCTGAAGTTGTTGTTGTTGTGTGCTGTCAAGTCACTTCTGACTTGTGGCAACCCTCTTTAAGGTATGTGGAACATTTAAGGAATAGTGTACCCCTGCCACCCCCAGTGAGTTTCCATGGCCAAGACAGAATTTGAACCCAGATATCCTAAATTCTAATCTGACATTCTGTGTTTTACACCACATTGGGCCCCCGTATGATACTTTAAAAGATTAATGTATATATAATGGAATCAGCTTCATTGGACATATTTGATAAACTGGTGTCTGCTCCATTAAACCTCATGCCATAATAAATGTGTTAACTTTTATGGTGTCACAATATTGCTTGTTGTTCCTGAATCCATTTATAACCCATATTTCCCATACGTTCAAAAATAAAATAAAGGAAGTACAAGGAGGAAGAAACTCCTATAGAGAATCCAGTGTCTTCCAAGGAAACAAAACTCAGTATCCTCTGCGCATGGGTTTGCTGAAATGTGAGAAATTGTAACCATTGCATATATTCTTCAAGGACCAATCAACTCCTGCATACCTCTGTTCTTATTTTTTTAAAAAAATACTGTATACAAACTTGAACCCTTTTGATCTCAGGTCCCCACACTACCGGGCACCCAAGTGTGCACATCTTTTATCTGAATAAACCTGTTGCTGTCCAAGAAACTGTCCGCTTCTTCTTCTTCTTCTTCTTCTTCTTCTTCTTCTTCTTCTTCTTCTTCTTCTTCTTCTTCTTCTTCTTCTTCTTCTTCTTCTTCTTCTTCTTCTTCTTCTTCTTCTTCTTCTTCTTCTTCTTCTTCTTCTTCTTCTTCTTCTTTATTAAACTTATATGCTGCCCATCTAGACAATGTCTACTCTGAGCGGCTCACAGCACATAGGATAAAACAATTGAAAAATAACAACGATATCTCAACAATGAACAGTCATTCAAGATGGAGGAAAGAGAATAGATTAAGTGGTGACCAGAGGGAAGACCTGCCTGAATAGGCAGGTTTTAAGTTGGCTTTTGAAAATTCCCATTAAAGGGGCCAAGCGGATCTCGGAGGGAAGATTATTCCAAAGACGGGGAGCCACCGCCGAGAAGGCCCAGTTTCTTGTTTTTTCTTTCCGGACCTCCCTCAGTGTCAGGATCCTCAGCTGCACATACTGGCAGGAACAAGTCAATGAGTGATACAAGTAGATCACCAAACATTGGGGTCCTAAACCATTTAGGGCTTTATATGTAATCATTAAGACTTTGATATCAATGCGGAAGCAAACGGGCAGCCAATGCAAGGCGGCCAGAGTGAGGGAGATATACTGATGTTTTCTCACCTCACTGAGAATTCTGGTCGCCGCATTCTGCACCGTTTGAAGCTTCCGCATCAATCTCAAAGATAGCCCCATGTAGAGCACATTACAGTGATCTAATCTCAAGATTACAAGTGCATGGACCAGAGTGGTGAGCATCCCAACATCAAGATAGGGATGCAGCTGGGCAATCCGCCAAAGATGGAAATAGGCGGAGCAGACCACTGACGCCACCTGAGTTTCCATGGTGAGGGCCGGGTCCAGATGGACCCCCAAACTGCGAACCTCAGTCTTCATGGTGAGAGTCACCCCCCCAAAAGAGAGGAAGTTTCCCAAACCACCAGTGATGGGGCTACCCCCTCTCAGGACCTCCGTCTTGTCCGGGTTCAGCCTCAGCCCATTTTCTGGCATCCATTGCAGTACAGTCTCGAAACAGCACTGAAGGGACAGAACGACATCCACTGTGGTTGGAGAAAAGGAGATGTAGCGCTGAGTGTCATCAGCATACTGATGGCATGATGCCCCACTCCCCCTGATGACCTCTACAGCAGCCTCACAAAGAATAAACTAGAAATACACTGATGCTCAGTTCTGTGAAGTAACATAATCACAAGATCTCTAACAGTGGCATTTAACAGAGGTCTGCTCAGAAATCAGTATTGACTTTAGTGGGAAGTATCCCTAGGTAAGTGAATATACTTGGAAGGAACATCAATTTAACTCAGTTGAACTTAATTCTAACTAGACATATATGGGACTTTATTGTACAAGCATTGTTGGCAACAAGTTGCTTCTTATTTCATAGTCTGATTATAGAGTTATCAAGCTGCCCGTCAGTATTATGATGTTTCTAAAAACCTATCCCCCAAAAGAACTTGTTTTTCCTTCAGAACAAGTACTGCATAACATGTAATTAATTCAGTTCTTCAAAAAACCTCCGGTTTATGAATGGAGAATATTGTACTTCTATACCCACAGATCAAAAAGCCAGGAAATCACCCAATATTGCTGCGCAATACTGTGCTTGCGTTGCCATCAGGAAAAAGGATGCCAAGCTTTACATACTGTAGGAAAGGGCAGCCTGAATGTTGATCACACCAATGGCAGCAGTCAAGATAGTCTACTCTTTTCTGCTCACTACCGCACATACTTGATTAAAAAACAGCCCTGACCATTGCTTTGTGTTTGGATGAGAAGTGATTAACTGATGAAAAAAGGCGTCACCTTCTGGGATTTTTCCTTGTGTGGTGTCACTTTGTAAATGGTAGTGGTGCTGGGGGACTTTTGTTCAACACTTTGACCATTAACTTGTGGACTGTCTCAGGGTTCCATGATTCCCCATACCATTTTACTTATATATGAAAAATCTGAAAGAAGCTGTCCAGAATTTGGTGGCCTGGTACTTTCAGTGTGCTGATGATACCCAACTCCATTTGCTTTTTAAGATCATCCAGGAGGCCCATTTCTCAGTCTCTCAGGGCCCAGTGTGCTTTCCTCCCTGCCTCCTCTGTGCAACTGCCCACTCACCAATCACAGCATGTGCTTCCCTCCTCTGCCTCCTCCATTAGCTGCCCATTCAAAGGCAGCAATGAAGAGTTCCCTGCCCCATCTCCTCATCTGAGTGGGCAGCTGCCAGAGGAGGTGGAGGAGGAAAGCGTGTACTGCAATGGGTGAACAGGCAGTTGCATTAAGGAAGCAGGGAGGGAGATCACTTGGAAATGTGCAAGCGCACAGCAGAGGCAGGAGAGGGGAGGATGTGGTGCCCACAGAAACCTGTGTGGGTACAGCACCAAACTGGGCCAAACCACCAAACTGCAGTTTGTGTCCATCTCTAATCACCACCATCTCTTTAATTCTCATTATCTGTCTGGTATCCCTTTATTAATGATGTTTTATAAGGCACATATGAACTGTTTTAATATCATTCCCTTAGATTTAGCCGATACTGATTTATAAGGCCACATACTCCATATTGTTGCTCAAAATTCTCAAGATATTTTAATATTTAGATTTGTTTCCCAAAACCACTTAACTCCTGTATAATTTTCACATTAAATATGAACAATATTCTTATAGATTACTGTGATTAATCCTTTCCTTAAAATGAAACCATCTCCCATACAAAATTTTGTTCTAGCATTGTAGGTGCTCTAAAAGGACCAGAGATACTGTACAACTGGGTCACAAAATTTTATATTTGAATTAATTGGAGCCAATTAGTATATATTTGAGAAGTATTTCTTTTAATTGTCTAATTGAAATTGGTTTCCCTTTTATAAATACATTTCTAATTGTATACATTCCAATTTCTTTCTAGTATTTACATTGTGCATCTTTATCTTGAAATTTACAATTAGGATGTTCCAAAAAGGGGGCATCATGGAGATATAGGAGCAAACATGTTAACATATTTACTCCATATACAAATTAATTCACTAGTAAGAGGGTTCTGTATTTTAATTGTATTTCTTCACAATTAGATGTAGTTGTGATAAGGAACCACAAAACTAATTTGATTCATTCTTCGTCATAATTTTATGAATATGTTTCAAATTCTTTATATTTGCATACATATCTTGATAGTATTTATTTAAGCCAAAATCGTATTGCATTTTTACATGACTGTAAAGCAAATGATTTAAAACCTGTTGTTGAATTGAAAGAGGACAGTGCAAAAAGTGGTCTGAAGCTCAACATAAAAAAAAGCAAGATAATGGCCACTGGTCCCATCATCTCCTGGAAAAATAGAAGGGGAAGATATGGAGGCAGTGACAGATTTTAATTCCTGGGCTCCATGATCATTGCAGATGGTGACAGCAGCTACGAAATTAAAAGACGCCTGCTTCTTGGGAGGAAAGCAATGACAAACCTTGACAGCATCTTAAAAAGCAGAGATATCACCTTGCCAACAAAAGTCTGCATAGTCAAAGCTATGGTTTTTCCTGTAGTGATGTATGGAATGAGGGTTGAACTATAAAGAAAACTGACCGCAGAAGAATTGATGCTTTTGAACTGTGGTGCTGGAGGAGACTCTTGAGAGTCCCCTGGACTGCAAAGAGAACAAACCTATCCATTCTAAAGGAAATCAACCCTGAGTGCTCACTGGAAGGACAGATCCTGAAGCTGAGGCTCCAATACTTTGGCCATCTCATGAGAAGAGAAGACTCCCTGGAAAAGACCCTGATGTTGGGAAAGTGTGAAGGCAAGAAGAGAAGGAGACGACAGAGGATGAGATGGTTGGACAGTGTCATCGAAGCTACCAACATGAATTTGACCAAACTCCGGGAAGCAGTCGAGGACAGGGAAGCCTGACGTGCTCTGTTCCATGGGATTACAAAGAGTCGGATATGACTAAATAACTAAACAACAACAAAGAAGTTAGCTTAGATGTTCAATAACTCAGCACAAAAAGCAAATATCTAAGCTAATTTATTAACCTGTGAAACTCTTCAACAAGATTTCTGTCATTTATAGGTGCAGATGATAGGATTTTTGTTTCTGTTCATGTGGTATTCTTCGCAAATATACTGGAGTGGCTTACCAGTTCCTACTCCAGTGGACTGCGTTTAGTCAGAACTCTCCACCATGACCTGTCCATCTTGGGTGTCCCTGTACGGCATAGCCCTTCACCACGGCAAGGCAGTAATTCATGAAGGCATTGGAAGAGAGGAGGGCCTGGCGTGCTCTGGTCCATGGGGGTCACAAAGAGTCGGACATGACTAAATGACTAAACAACAACAAAATAGGATTTTGGCCATTGTTGTTTTTCAACATTTAACAAACAAAAAATTCATTTGGCCAAGAAAGTTACCAACTGTCTAGCTCTTGCTGCTTTAAATTGCCTTTGAATATTCTGTTGTTTCTCAAGTCTTGTTATTTGAGATGGGGGTATTCATATGCAAATACAAATATCCCCACACAGGTGGTCTTAACTTTAAATAAGATGGCGTTGGTAGCAGGCGGTTAGCACTTACCTCCGCCACGCCGGTTCGCCTCTTGTACTCTTTTCCTAACTTTCTCTTTCCTATCTCTTTTTCCTTTTTTCCCCCCTTCTTCTTTCGCTCTCCCCCTCTTCTCTGGTCCCTCTCCTCGCCTCCTTGATTGATTGCTGGCTGCCTGATTGAGCGCGGATCGCGGGGCTGGAGGCAGAGCTCAGACGCGGAGCTGGGGGTTGAGGCTCGACTGGAGCCTCCCGGCTTCGACTGTGCTTGGACCCTCGGGTGCCTCGCTGGCCGCAGGAGGTGGCATTTTGGGCGCTTCTGTGTTTGCTGAGGAGTCGGATCTATCGACCGCTGGAGAACTGCGCTGCCGGGGAACAGGCTTGCTGGCCAGGCTGACGCTGAGCCCTCCGGAGGAGAAAGATCAGTGTCTGGTGACTTGGCGCCTCCCCCCCTTGACTATCTTTGCAGGGCTGAGGTCGGAGCCCAGTGCTTGGAATCTGGGGTGCTGTGTTCCCTGGGGCCAACGGCAGGGTCCGCGCTGCCTAGGAGCGTTGTGGGACCCGGGCTGCTGAGACGGAGAGGCAGATTGCCAGCGGTGACCTGGTGGGACGAAGACCTCAGCGTCCTAGGAGAGTCCTGGACGGTCTCCATGTTGGGTTCCCGGCCAGCAGCTTCTTCTCCAGACTTGGATTGTTCATCTAGCCCGTCCCGGACCAACTATAAAAACCTATTGACTCCTTTACAAGGAAGGGAAAGAGGGAAGCCTGGGACTATCTATCTTTTTGCCTGGACTTCGCTGCTCTCGACGCTGCCTGTTCTTTCTATTTTGATGCAACCTGTGAGTAACACCCTCAATCCGGCAATTTCCCTGACTTTAACATCAACTCTAACAACCTCTGGAAATATATTAACAACATCAAGAATAGCAAGTCCAGCAAAACTAAAAAAGACAGGGTTCCGAGGCCGTGGAGGATGGACTTAGTTAGATGGGGGGGAATGTTTTTTGTTATTTTTTGTTTAAATTTAAATTAATTCTGTTTGTATTGTGTTTATAATTTTGTATTGCTATGTATTCTTTGTATTTGTTAAGCGGTGATATTATTTAGTGTTTGCTTTTTCATTATTATTATTATTATTATTATTATTATTATTATTATTATTATTATTATTATTATTATTATTATTATTATTATTATTATTATTATTATTATTATTATTATTATTATTATTATTATTATTATTATATTTCTTCTCTCTTCTCTTTTCGTCTGGCATGGAGTGGGAGGCCTGCTTGCCCAGCAAGGGGCCTTTTAACATCCCGGTGGTTATGGGTAGAGGGCGATATGGCGTTGACGCAGTCCCTACTCATGTTAGTAGAACAGTGAACAGATGTCTGAAGGCTGTTCACTGTTCTGAGGCTGCAGCCAACCCCCAGTATCGAGGTAGCCAGTTCAGCCAGCCTTCCACTCTAACCCTGGTGCTGTTGAATGCCAGGTCTGTATCCAATAAGGCCCAGGTGATTCAAGATCTTATCCTGGAGGAGAATGCAGACCTGGCATGCATAACCGAGACGTGGCTCAATGGGGAGGGTGGCCCCCCCGGCTCTCATCTGCCTGCCCGGTTATGATGTCCAGCACCAGGGTAGACTGGAGGGATGGGGGGGCGTAGCCATTGTCTATAAATCCAACTTGGAGGTTACCAGGCGCTCCTCGGTGGTAAGGCTGGGTCTAGAGGCACTCCACGTGTCGATAGGGGCCAGGGATGGAATTGGGATTTTGCTGGGCCACCGTGCTCCCTGCAGCCCAGCCACTTCCCTTCCGGAGCTGGCTGACTTTGTCTCCGTGGCATTGTTGGGATCCCCGAGGCTTCTGGTCTTGGGTGATTTCAACGTGCATGCGGAGGCAGAGGTTACTGGGCCAGCTCTTGAGTTCCTGGAAACCATGGCTTCCTTGAACATGTCCCAACATGTCAACGACCCCACCCACGTGGGTGGTCACACGCTAGACCTGGTTTTTTCCTCCAATTGGGGCGAGAGTGGTCTGATGGTGACGGACCTTGTATCTATCCCCTTGTCATGGTCAGATCACCACCTGATAAAATCTAACCTCACAGTGGCTCTCTCCCCCCGCAGGGAGCAGGGGCCTATTTCCATGGTCCGCCCTCGAAGACTACTGGATCCGATCGGTTTCCAGGAGGCCATGAGAGGGATTACGGCTGACCAGGCTAGCGATCCTGTCGACATCCTGGTGGACAGCTGGTCCACCACTGCCACCCAGGCAGTCGACACGATCGCGCCCAAACGCCCTCTCCGGTGCAGAACTCGTCTGGCGCCCTGGTTCAACCTGGAGCTCCGGGCAATGAAGCGAATTAGGAGAAGGCTAAAGCGTAGATGGAGGAAGAATCCGACGGATAACAACTGGATAGCTGTCAAGGTCGCAACTAACCTTTACCTGAATAAGGTGAAGGCTGCATGTAGATCATTCTTTGCTAACCAGATAAGCGAAGCGTCCAACCAGCAGGCAGAGCTTTTCCGTATAGTGCGCGACCTATCCGGAGTTGGTCCGGGTGATGCGCCTCCCCCTAGTTTTTCACCAGACCAATTTGCGGCATTTTTGAAATCTAAAGTGGAGGCCATCTGCCGGGAGCTCTCTCCTTTTTTGAACACAGTGAATCGAGCTGAGATGTCCAGTGCTCCATCTTGCCCAGTTATTCTCGACTCTTTCCAGCCAGTAACGCCTGATTCTGTGGCCAGGGTGCTTGACCGCTGTTGGGCCACCACCTCCTCCTTGGACCCTTGCCTGGCCTGGCTAATCAAAGCAGCCAGGCCGAAAACAACTGAATGGGCCACAGCAATAATAAATGGGTCTTTCCTGGAGGGCAGGTTCCCGCCTGCCCTCAAGGAGACACTCATTAGGCCCATACGAAAGAAACCTAGTTTGGCGGCGGACGAACTTGGCAACTATAGGCCCGTCGACAATATTTCTTTCATGAGCAAAGTGGTGGAGAGGGTGGTGGCAGACCAACTTCAGGCACTCCTGGATGAAACAGATGCCCTGGATCCATTCCAGTCAGGCTTCAGGCCGCGTCACGGTACAGAGACGGCATTGGTCACCCTGTATGATGACCTGCTGAGGGAGGCTGACAGGGGCAAAACGTCTCTGCTGGTCCTCCTCGATATTTCGGCGGCCTTCGATACCGTCGACCACGGTATCCTCCTGGGGACGCTCTCCGAGTTGGGAATCGGTGGCCTGGCATTAGCCTGGCTCCGTTCCTTCTTGGAGGACCGCCCCCAGAGAGTTCAGCTTTGGGAGAGTGTCTCGGCCCCATGGAACTCCAACTGTGGGGTTCCACAGGGGTCGATTATCTCCCCAATGCTATTTAACATCTATATGAGGCCGCTAGCGGGGGTCATCTGGGGGTGTGGAGCGCTGTGTCATCAGTATGCCGATGACACCCAGCTCTACATCTCCTTTTTACCAACTCCAGGTGATGCCGACCTGTCCCTTCAGCGCTGCCTGGGGACTGTACTGGAATGGATGCAGGAAAATGGCCTGCGGCTGAACCCGGACAAGACGGAAGTCCTGAGGGTGGGGCCCCCCGTGGTTGGTGGCTTGGTTGGCTCTATCTCATTTGGGGGGGCACCCTGGCTCCAGTGAGTGGGGTCCGCAGCTTGGGCATGCATTTGGACCCGACACTCACCATGGAAACACAGGTGGTGTCAGTTGTCCGCTCCGCCTATTTCCACCTTTGGCGGATTGCCCGGCTGCGGCCCTATCTCTACACAGGGGCGCTCACTACCTTAGTACACGCGCTCGTAATCTCAAGATTAGAGCACTGCAACGCGCTCTACGTGGGGCTACCTTTGAGGCTGATACGGAAACTTCAGATGGTGCAGAATGCAGCAGCCAGACTCCTTACCGGAGGGAGAAAATTCCATCACATTTCTCCTATCCTGGCTAGACTGCATTGGCTGCCCATTCGTTTCCGTATTGACTTCAAAGTTTTAATGCTCACTTATAAGGCCCTAAACGGTTTAGGACCTCGATACTTGGTGGAACGCCTTCACCCACCAAGTTCTACCCGGACCACCCGCGTGAGCCAGGTGGTGAGGCTGAGGAGCCTGACGCCGAGGGAGGCCCGGAGGGAGAAGACACGAAACCGGGCCTTCTCGGTGGTGACTCCTCGCCTTTGGAACAATCTCCCTCCTGAGATTTGCGCGGCCCCTACGCTGGGTACATTCAAAACTCAACTAAAAACATGGCTCTATGTCAAGGCCTTCCCTCCTGCCAGCACCTAATCTAACTTAATTTATTTTTCTCTTCTTTATCTATTTATTATTTACGATTATTTATGATTTTTGTCATTTTCTGTTAATTGATAGTTTTAATTTATTTTATTATAATTGTATGCATGTTCCTGTTAGCCGCTCAGAGTGGTATAGATTTACCAGATGAGCGGGATATAAATCAAATAAATAAATAAAATAAATAAATTAACAAGGGTCCAGCCCCATGGGGCCAGAGGGTCCACTCATCAATCCGCCATGGACACGAATGGCGTGATTCTACAAATGGCTCCACAGCACGTGATCTGTTCAGCACTGCCGGCAGGAGGAGGGTGGACAAGCCTCGCTGCAAGGTTGACGAGTGGCAAGTGGATCGCATGCCGTGGAGCCATTCGTAGACTTACGCCGTCCACGTTCATGGCGGATCAGTGAGTGGACTGTCCGGCCCCATGGGGCTGGATCCTCATCAACACCACCTGTGCGGGGATATTCATATTCATATACGAATATCTCAATCTCTACTTATTATCAAACTCCTCAATTCTATCAGACTTTTTTACATGAAGCTTTTCCTGGTTTAAAAAGTCTGCTCCAATGTTCTGATTCATAGTTAATTCTCAATAAGCTTTACTGAAAGTACTTAAAAACACATACAGTGGTGCCCTACTTAATGATGACCCCGCTTGACGACGAATCCGCTTCACAATAATGTTTTTGCAATCACTATTACGATTGCAAAATGATGTTTTAATGGGCAAAATCCACTTTATGACGCTGAGTTCCCTGCTTCAGGAACCGATTCTTCACATTACGACGATCAAAACAGCTGATTGTCAGGTTTTCAAAATGGCTGCCGGCTGTTCAAAATGGCTCCCCTCTGTGTTCAGGAGGGATTTTTCGCTGCACAGGCATTGGAAAAGGGGCACCCTATGGAGGATCTTCGCTGGACTCCGAGGTATTTCGCCCATTGGAACGTATTGAACTGGTTTTCAATGCATTTCAGTGGGCTTTTTTATTTCGCTTGACGAGGATTTCACTTTACAGCGATTTCACTGCAACGGATTATCCTTATCAAGCAAGGCACCACTGTATTTTTGAAGAGTTCCAACCTTTTGTTCAGACATACATAAAGGCATTTGTTCTCTCTCTCTCTCTCTCTCTCTCTCTCTCTCTCTGTATAATAGCATCTTTTCCATCCTGTTTTAATTTTTTAAAAACATCTATTGCAATATCTTTCATCATATATACTCTCAATTAAACCTAAACTTTGAAGGAGATCTCAAATAGTGACGGGAACGACTTCAAACAAGAAGACCCTGGCACAGTGCCTTCCATGAACCAGAATGAATCAGATATGTTTTGTGGTTCCGCATCACTAACTCTACATCTATTAAGCTGGGGGTACCTGTGTATCCACAAGTCTCCTCTGTCATTTTATCCTGTAGCAGCTTTCTTTCTGCTGAAAAGTGGGGGGCTACTATTTCCCATTTCCCAAAGTACCATGCATTGACACCATATCAGTTGCTACGAGGCATGGTTGGAAACTTTAAAGAGGCAACTCTAACTGCCCATCACAGTGATGGGGGGGTAGGACAGTAGGCCAGTGGGAAGTAGGCAAGTGCTGCTGCTGCTTCTGCCATCTTAGTTTCATGCTCTTGCCTCTTATCCTTTTGTGCCACATATTGAAGTGAGGTTTACCAGAACTAAGTCCACACTTTCATATAAAAGCTGAAATCCCTCTTCTGTACATGCAAGGATTTGTGAGATTATACTTTGGTTTATTCACATGAGCAGGGGTTGGTTTGTGCACATTTGGTTGGAGCAAAGCTAGGAAGAGTGAGTAATCAGGTGGATAAATAATGCTTAGTAAGTAAATGAGTGTATTAATAAGTGAGCAAGTAAGCATAAATGAAAAATGAGTGAAGTCATAAGTGAAACACTAGTGAACTAATGAGTACAATGAGAAAATCAGTAGATTAGTAAAATAAGTAAATGAATATGATAAGAGAGTAATTATTTGTTCTCAGAAGGCTCACAATAATCTATGCCAGCCCAATTTTTCTCTGCCTTCTTAACAAGAGACAGAGGGCTTGTGGATATGTGAATGTCTGCTTACCTGCCTTTGTGTGTGTGTATGTGTCTGACAGAGGGCGGGGGAGATAATTCCAATCTCTATCTTTTGTGCCTATATGAATACAGACTCTTGTCCTTGGCTCTGCTGACTATGGCTTGTTCTGTAATCTGTCTCACCAACTACAGTGTATACCAGCCAAAAGTGCATAATGACCCGACACAATTCTGAGAGTTACAGTCTAAAAGAGTGACTGAAATCCTATTGGCTTAACCATGCTTGCAGAAGACTCATGATGTCACCCACAAGGGTAATTTTTAAAGTTAAACAAATCCCACTTCTGTCCTGTGGCTAATACGGCTTCTGGGTAATCTTATTTGTTGTGTGGAACTGGTGGAAGTCACAGGAAAAGAAGGAAGAAGTCTTCAATTACCAAATGTCACTGCTATTGGGATTATATTACCAGCAGTGACAATTTTTTTTGGTAATCAAAGACTTCTTCCTTCTTTCCTGCAGGTCCTATGTCTTCCACCTGATGAAAGGGATTTATATAGGAGCCATAGGAGCTGTGGGACAGAAGTAGAAAGTGTCTAATTTCTGAAAATTGCCCTCAGCTGTTGACAATGAATTTGGCAGGGACAGTTACTCCAACAAGATTTCAGATGCTATGCTTTCCAAGCTGTGAGAGATTCTGAGCATGGCATTAGCTCTGAAGAATCTCTGTCTTTTGGTTTTGTATTATCAATTTACCAGTGGTTACTAGTTTTGATTGCTAAACACTCTCTCCATGATCAAATAAAGCTTCTATCTACTGTATAAGTCACAGGGAAACAACAGTGAAAAATAACTGTTGCCCTTGTGGCTTCTTCATTAGTGAGGTTTAGTAGCTCAGGTATATAAATCAGAGGCCGTCAACCCCTGGTCCGCAGCCCATTGCCGGTCCACGGCTTGAGCTCAACCGGGCAGCGAAGACAGCCCCTGCCTGCCCACACTCCCTACAGCTGCTTTGCACACACACACACACACACACAAGCGCTCCCTCATGTCATGTTTTCAGGGGTTTTAACAGGCAAACGTCCAATAAACCAGTCCAATATCAGAAGTCAACTAGATGCAAAACAGATATCAAAATGCTAGAGCCAAAACACAAACTGTAGTCAGAAGTTAGAGTTCAAAGCCAAGGGTCCAGAAAACAAGGTCCAAGATGAGCAGGAGCATGGATGTGAGCCAGGGAGCTGACTTGTTGCTTCCACAAGCTTGCAAGCATCTGGGTGCAGATTTTATAGCAACACCAGTCATCTAAACACCTCATCCAGCTAAAACTCAGGGCTCGTCGACCTGATGTTCCTATGGGAAGCATTCATGCGGGCTTCGTATCTTCGTGTCATGAGTCCTTGGCTTCTCCCTCACTCTGGCTATTGGGGGAAGAGAATCTGGTGGAGATTCAGCTGCCTGCGATTCTGATTGCCCAGCATTCTCCTCAGCTGTAATTAACTCCTCAGATTCCAAATCTTCCTCAGCTGATCTCATGACACCTCACTCCTTAGCAGCTGTGGGGAGGGGAGTGTGTGTGGGGGTGCAGGGTGGATGTCTGTCTTCGTGGCCTGGCAGCAGCAGCAATGGGGGGGATAGCCAAGAGCCAGGAGACAGAGCATGGCGGGGTGCTTCAGCTGTTGGCCCCCCGGCGGGCTGCAACGAGGCCTCACTGCTCTTCACAGCCCTCACTAGGCCGCTGCCACTGCTGGTGCCTCCAGCTCCAGAACCGGCACCAGTGGCTGCATTTGAATTTCCCACGGAGGGTGGCGGGAAGCCCTGCCCCTGGCCTTGGAGCCCATCAGGAGGCGAGCGGCCGGAGGGGGCATCCTGGTCATGCTCAGACTCTCAGGCTACCACTGTCACCAGTGCCACCGCCGGCGCTGGCACATGCTCCCTCACCCCTTCAAGCATGCACCCATGTGCAAAGGCAGGGGGCGCGCAGGTGGCCTGGTGCTCCTGTGCATGCACAAAGCGGTGGAGGAGCGCGCACATGCATGTGTCCGAGAGTGCGAGTGCAATGGGCCACCCTACCTCCCTCAGAGGCTCAGCCGTTCCTTGGTAAGAAAAAGGTTGATGACCTCTCATATAAATGACTGCTTAGTAGTGTATTTTCACAGGGGACAATGATGGCCTTTGACCCTGACCTTTGCTATGTATGACTTTTGGACTGCCAGACTATGCATGACTTTGGACTGGCTTCACTTGGGCTATTTCAGGTTCTTGTTCCAGATCTCTTGGTTCAGGCACACATGCGTGCACAATCCCACACAAACACAGACCCAGGAACAGGATACTATGGCAGGTGGGATACTAGATAAATAGAGGTTTCATTTGATCCAGCAGGGTTCTTCTCAGGGAATGAAACATCAGCATCACTGAAGGTCATGTGCAAATCTGTAGCCATATTTTTGTTGTTGTGTGGCACATTCTGTAACCTGAGTGTCAATAGCATCGTAAGACCTACTACCAGCAGTCTGACACTCAGAAGGCTAATTCTATTTCAAAAATTTTCCTGTGCTAAAGATGAGTCTTTCAACTTAATTAAATGTGACCATATTTTCATGAACATTCCCACTAAAGCCTCATCCAGATAAAGCATTTGTCCCTCCCTCCTTTGTACCAGTTTGTGTCCCTTAAATGCAAATCTTACTGGGATCTCTATCCGCTCTACTTTACCTCTCTTGTATCTTAAGAAATCAGCATCTTTTAAATCTTTCAGAAAGTTTGAAGAAACACTCTATAACGCTTTCAAAACCTTTGATGTAACCTTGTCTGTCAGATCGTTTCTCTCCCTTTGCCAACTACAGCATTCCCAAGCCAACTACACCAGAGCACAGAGTGCTGTCCTCTGAAGATACCGGCCACAGAGACTGGCAAAACGTTAGGAAGAACAACCTTCAGAACACGGCCAAAGAACCCGAAAAACCCACAACAACCATTTCTCCCTTTGCTTGAGTAAAGGTAAAGGTAAAGGTTCCCCTTGACAATTTTTGTCCAGTCGTGTCCGACTCTAGGGGGCGGCGCTCATCCCGCTCTTCAAGCCATAGAGCCAGCGTTTTGTCCGAAGACAATCTTTCCGTGGTCACATGGCCAGTGTGATTTAGACACGGAACGCTGTTTACCTTCCCACCGAGGTGGTCCCTATTTATCTACTCGCATTTGCATGCTTTCGAACCGCTAGGTTGGCGGGAGCTGGGACAAGCAACGGGTGCTCATTCCGTTGCGTGGGTTCGATCTTACGACTGCCGGATCTTCTGACCCTGCAGCACAGGCTTCTGCAGTTTAGCCCACAGCGCCACCACATCCCTCTTGAGTAGACAGCACTAAATCAAAAGTTTCAAATGACAGTAGACATCCACTGCTAATCCATCTCAGAAATCATCTGCCTTCAAAAGCCAGTTTTAAAAATGTCAAGGAAATTCTAGAAGTGATCCTCTGCTGGATTTTTGTGCTGGACTTGTATGCATGTCTTTGGTTTGTTTAACTGGCATAGCACTACATTGAAAGCTTTCCACCAGAGAAACAATTGCTGCCTAAATTTCACAACTTCTACAAAGTGAAACAAACAAAGCTAGCTATTTAAGGTGGTTTTTAAAAGCACAGAAAATCGATGGGTTATTTTGGTTACAGTGTGTCATACTTGGCACCACTTTTAGCTTTATGTTGTCTATATGATGAGAAAAAGGGCAATATCACCTGCCAGTGCAAATACAAATGTTCCATCTGTATTAAAATATACTTTTTAATGCAGTTTTGTCATATATACATTTTTGTAAGCATTTTCCTTTAATGTAAGTTATTTTCACATACACTTTTGAAAAAAATGTATATTTTCCTCTAATATACATGTTTGTACTCATTCATCTATTGGAGAGCTGCATCACAAAACTCAGAAAAGTATGTCTATCAAAGAATATCTGCATTTCATTTTTTGTGTTGGTTCAAGAAGTGCAAATTGTTCACTTAAGATTTTTTTTTCTTCATCCCTACTCTAATCACACACGGAAATAAAGAATTTTTATCCTGTTTCCTACTGCTGGCAGTAGCAGCAACCAGCTGTATTAAATAGTTCCACTACTGCAAATAAAAGGAAAAGATTTACAGTGATGAATTTATAGAAGAGTCATTACACTTATAAAAACAACAGCTAACAGCTTGGGGAATGATTAAGAAAGTGAGACAAGGTCCTTCTTAGGCCCGGAGTGGGAATACAGACAGAGGTTGCTATAACTTCCTGCCTTCCCTTTTGAGTACTGTAGTGACTATCAAGTGCAAAGAGGATGAATTTCTCCTTCTGGCATCAACTGGGATTAAGAAATGTAGTACAGTCAGGGATTCGAGTAATTGAAAAGAATGCAGAATGTTTCTTTAGTGATTTGCACATTTAAAATAGAGGACAATGACAAATCCATTCAAACATATTCCTCCTAAAGTGCCTGAAAGGGAGAAATTATCATTTTATCCATCCCCACAGTCAGCTGAAGAGGAAACATAAGCAACCTTCCCTGAAAATACCATCCACAAGTCATATAACTCAGGCTAGTTGCTGGAATAGAAACATCTTTGGTTTGACATTGTAGTAGCATCCTAAGATGCTGCTAGAATTTCCTCAGTGGCCCTCCTGCAGTTCTAGCAGAGGGATTTCTGAGGGCAGAGAGAGGAGAGGGAGAAGTGAGGACAGGCCCAGCATCTTTTATCTATACCCTTAGGCATTTGCCAAACAGCCAAGCCCTTCAAAGGCTCAACAGCTACCTCTCCATCTTTCCCTCCTCTCCTATCTTCTTCTCTTGTTCAAGAGGGCACCAGCAAGAAAAGAATGCCACTCTCTCAGGCAAACACTGCTGTTGCAGTGGACATTTGACTCTCCTCAAAATGTTTCTGAGGTTCTGGCAAAATGCTGCTAAGGAACAAGGGACTCCAAGGTATCTGAAGATTCTCAGTCATCCAGGTGAGGTTATCTGGAAGTTGAGTCATGACAACTGGTCGCCATGATTCAACTTCCAGATAAGGGTGTCATGATCATAAGTATGTACTTTAAAGCCTGTAATTTGAATGGTTTATGTAGTCATGAGAACTGTAAAATGGAATCAAAATGGTTCTGTGTAAGGCCGATTTTGAATGCTGGGAATGTTTTCTGAAGAACTGTGAGAAGATTTCTCTGGCCGGCACAGCAAGGACGGAGATACGGAGACTAGACACCACATTTCATCTTAATTGGGACCATGATTAGAGAAGGGAAACAACACCTGTGTTCTCATGAGAATGAAGGGCGGGCAGAGACATGATGACCCTAAATCACGATTGGTCAACATCCTGAAGGATGAAGAAGAAGGATGTGACTTAGTTAGTAGAAAAATGGAGATTTTTGCCATGTAGAATGTTCATTAGTCTAGAGATAGAGGCTTTGGATCCTTTTTTTTTTTTTTTTGCCTTTTTCCTTGGTTGGAATAAGGGATTGAGTATGTAGGAATGAGAGAAAGAAAGAGGGGGGCTTTATGCCTTTGCCTATCCTAAAAGAAGCTTTTTTAGAAGTTTAATTATTTTTTACTTAGCTAGAATTTATTATTCCTTTAACTGCAATATTCTATGGAAATGTAACCTATGCTTTGCTTATGCATCAAACTGAATATCTATAAAGACTTTATTTTCCAATAAAAAATTATTCTTAAAAATCCTTATGAATGGTCTCTTGAACAGCAAGTCTGCTGAGCCTGCTTCCAGAGGAGTTGCAAGGCCACGATATTGCTAATACCAGAGTCCTATCTTTCTGAGCTTTACTGAGTCTTCAGGACTACAAAGCCCAGGTGTCTGTACTTGTTGAGTATAATTAAGTACAGGAGTGAATCTTTTAGGCTAGACTTGCAGGAAAGGATCTGTGATACACCCTAGCTGGTGTTACCAGGACTCAAAATAGGGGTACCCATACATCTGGATGCTCTCTAGCCAATGAATAGTGCTCCCTAGAGGGAGGTTGATTTGCGACAATGGGACTCCAAGATGATGCAGGGGAATTATTTTAACAGACACGGCAGTAATGTTTGCCAGTGAGACCAGCATCCCTCCCCCCCCACCTCTGTTCGGCAGTCCTTTGCTACCTGACATAAAGTTATTGCCAGCGATCGATATGGGGCCAGGGGGAATTTACTAGGTGTGCCCTCTTGTGGCTTCCTACCAACTCCAGGGTGCTGAAGAACCCACAATGGTGGGTTGCCAAACCCTGCCAAACATGGAGCTGGCCTGGTGGTATCAATTGTATCATGTGCTCATGTATGCACAAGAACCAAAGAAGCTCCCTTATAGCAAAACAGTGTGTCTAATCCATTATTGTTGACAGTAAGACAGTACCTGCCTCGGATTTCAGATCAGAATTTTTTCAACCCTATCTATCTGCAGGCAATTCAACTTAGAACCTTCAGCATTCAGCACATGAACCCTCTCACTGAGCCTCAGAGTTTCTGCAATGTGCGGTGTATTCAGAGGTAACTCTCAATCTGACCCATCTGGACCCATTTCCTCCTCCTGCACAATCTTGCCTAAGTCTGTCTTGGATCCATCACATGTATAGCTGAACATCATTTCAATCAGAAGAGGGGGGGGAACTAGATTTAGATTGCTGGCTGATTTGCTGTTGATTGGCATGGATTTCTGACCCAATAAATACTGGGTTGATGCTAATATGAATACCGCAAAGGGATAAGCACAGATATACTGAAGTGTGAGAGATTCTTCTTTCCCTCCTCTCTTAATTATGACACATGCTCAACCACAGCAGAAATGGCTTGGTCTGGTGAATCTGAGCATTCTAGTAAAAGTCAACCGAGATCCTGCAAGCCTGAAGAACCCAACCCTACATTTAAACTCTGTTTATATTACTGTCCTAGGGCAGTGGATAGAAACCAAGTGCTCTTGGAAGCACTTCTTCTTTGTTTCTTTTTAAAATTATTTTTATTACAGGTAATTTGTTTACATACAAAACAAAAAACAAACAAAAAACAATAGTGTGCCCTCACCCCAGGGACCATCCATTAATACTATATTACTATATTTATAAACATTTCCTTCATCTTTTAAAAGACCCCATATCCCTTCCAGAAATATATATTCTCTTGACTTGGCTTTTGCCTTTTTCTTTATTCAATATGACATTTATTACGTTACCCATTAAATTTATTAATCTTTAAACTTAATTTCAGGCATCAGTTTATTGCTAATCGCAATATTGCAGTGCTCCCTATTTCTGCTGAGGTCTTTTCCCACTAGGACTCATTCTCCTAGTTGGCTTCCTAAGTTTATATCTAAAGGTTGTTGTGGGTTTTTTGGGCTCTTAGGCCGTGTTCTGAAGGTTGTTCTTCCTAGCGTTTCACCAGTCTTTGTGGACGGCATCTTCAGAGGACAGGAGTCAGAACTCTGTGCTCTGGTGCAGTTTGTTTGGATAGTTGAGTATTTATAGCTGTGGGATCAGCTTTTGTCCTTTTCAGGAGATGGGTCATTATGGTGATCAGTGTGTATTATTGTGATAAGGCGGAGAGATTATCTGTCATTGTGATTGATGGGTGTCGTTAGCTGGTCTTTTGTGTGCAGTGATCACCGGTCCTTGTGGCTGGGTAGAGTTGTTGACCTTTTGCAGGCTGTATTTTTCAGTCCACAAGTGTAGACAAGCCTCTTGTTTCGTCTTTGCAAACTCAGGCAGCCCTGCTAATATAGATGACTTGTGGGTATGTTTACTCACAATAAATGCAGATTCAGATGCATTTGGGATAACTTGAATGGATGATCAGAAAAGAAATACGACCAGCTTTCAATTACAGTGTATGCAATGAAGAAAACATTTAGTTAATGTGGGATTTATGAATGCATTATCTCTTTTTATTCTTCCCTTCTGTTGCAGCTTGTCTCACTTATTTGATCTATTTTAATTATTTGACTAAACTCACTTGAATTATACAGTCTCCCACACAATATTCACTTATGCACTCTACTTCACTTATTAATCTGAATTATGGGCTTCATCAGATGCCATTCATCTGATGGAAATGGGTTGACATTGCTGCGATCCTGCCATAAGTCAAGGGTAAGGTGAGATCAATGACAAATGTTTCTTTAACAAGTCTATGATATTTTAAGTGTGATAAGTAGTACCAAAAAATAAGAATGGATATAAAGCCACCACTCATAGTTTAATGCATTTGAGATGGCACAGATATATCCTGCCTTTTCTGCTGAACATTTTAAGCAAAGAATCTTCGATATACAGTATTTTAAGCAAAGAACAAGACATCAATAGGAAGGCTTCCTCTCTATTCATGCCGCCATTATGATTCTAATCAGTATGTATTTACTTCTTCCTCTCAAAAAGTAAATCTTGTCTTCTTCCTCCTTAAGCCAATGGAAATGATAGCCAATCCTTTTATGGTGAATAGAATTACATGGGCATAAAACCAAAGAAAGAGTCACCCCAGTCCAATCCTGAAGTGCCAATTAACTTTACAACATTGGGATTGGTTAAAGGGCTTATCAAATCTGCTCAAGGCACATTCGTTGACAAAGGGCTTTGAATTTCATTCCTTATTAGCCAGAGCATTTCACTCTAACCCATGCCTTGTTGTTGTCACAAAACAGCACGTGTGTCAGCTGCTCATGCCAGCTAATGTTACAAATTCATTGGAGAGGGTGAAGGTCATAAAACAAGCACATTAAGTGCATGCATAAAAAGCACAAGGCAATCATTTACAACTGCTACATAAACACTAGCCCTTATGTCTCCTTGATTTTCCTCTGTCAGGAAACTGTACCAAGCAGAGGTCAAATACCCACTGACTGCCAACCACCCTGGCTGTGAAAGCAAAGCTTATTTTGCCAGGGTTTTGTGTGTGCAAGGAAGAGAAGCATGTGCAGGTGATTATGCATACGAGACAGCTGTTCCTAGGCCCTGGAAGTTGCTCCCCAAACAGGCTAAGCCTTCCTCCTCCCTGTTGTCCTTCTACTGTCTGAAAGAGAACTTTTTTAGTCAGGTAGTCTTGGTCAATCTTGTTTCTTGTTTAAACGTTCATTTTTATTTAATATTTGCATACCAAACTAGGCCCACTGACTCACTGGGGATTTGGTGAGTCAACTTCTCTGTTCCATGGATTTGAATGGGCTTATTATTATTAAAACAAGTAGACTAGAGTTAGAGCAGGCCCATATGAATCCATGGAACTTATGCATTAGTTCAATGCACCTACCCTAGTGTGAGGAGATATGCCAGTGTGGTATAATGGATAGAGTGCTGTACTAGGACTAAGGAGAACTGGGTATGAATATTTACTCTGCCATGGAAGCTCACTGGAGGTGTGGAACTGGTAAATCCACTTCTTAAAATATCTCATTTACTTGAGAGCTCGATTAGTGTTGCTATAAATCGATTCCAGTTTGATGGCACACAACAAAAATCCTAGTGTGATCTGCTGTGGACAGCAGGATTTCAAACAATATACAGTGGTGCCTCTCTAGACAGCTACCCCGCATGACATTTTTTTCGCTAGACATTGACTTTTTTAGATCGCTATAGCGATTTGCAAAACAGTGATTCCTATGGGGGAATTTCGCTGGACAATGTTTGGTCCCTGCTTCGCAAACCGATTTTTTCTAGACAACAATTTTGACAGCTTCCTCTGCGCTCACAAAACAGGTGTTTTCAGGACCTAAGCTTCGCAAGACAGCGATTTAAACAGCTGATTGGCAGTTCGCAAAGTGGCTTTCCTATGGCCAATCTTCGCTAGACAACGATGATTCTTCCCCATTGGAACACATTAAACAGGTTTCAATGCATTCCAATGGGTAAATGCTTTTTGCTAGACAATGATTTCACTAAACAATGATTTCAGTGGAACGGATTATCATCATCTACAGTAGCAAGGCACCACTGTAACTCTAAGCTACCTTGAGCTCCATTTTGGGGAAAAGATATACATCCAATACATAATTAAACATAAATGCAACATCCGCATGGCTTATATCCTCAAGATAGTGTTGGTGAAATTAAGGGTGAATTATCAGTGCTATTTTAATTTTTATATTGATGGATTTCTTGTCACTTAATTTTGCAGTTTTACTTTTCTGCCTCATATTAAGATTACTGAGGCTACACCACTCTGCCTAATGTGTGGACCATAGATAGAATCATAGAGTCACAAAATAATGGAGCTGGAGAAGGTCAGTCCCTGTCGAATGCATTTCATTGCCATAAGAGAGAAGTAGAACTATTCAGTTCTAAAAAAAAAAACACAAACAAAACACCCACAACCCCTCTGGTTTATGGATGTGGGATTTTGTGTTTCTTTATCCGTGATTCAAAAGGAAAGGAAATGGTCTATATTGCTGCACAATATCGTGCCTGCGCAGCCAGCAGAAAAAAAGATATCATGGGGTATGGGGCTGTTGGTTTACTGTTGATGAATCTTGCAAACACAATTTCACAAAATGAATCGCTTATTTGCATTTATATAGCAGACAACATGAGCAATTACAACAACAAAATGCTACAATTTGTGCACCCAAGCTATTGGCAACAGCACCAATACAGAAGTTGTTTATAGAATTTGCAAAGTTTAAGTGTCCCTTTGATTTCAAAGACAGTCAAAAATCCAGAATATCTTCCTCAACTGAACAGAGCATCCACAACTCAGGAGACTATTCAAAACCCTAAAATACAATAGCAATACAATTGTAGTCAATTTATGAATTTACTATGTAAATTCACCCCTCCAACACAAAAATATACGAATTACATCTAAACTAAATTGGCAAAGGCTTAAGCAGTCCAAGAGGCAACTACAGCTCTTTTACTCACAGCCCTGCTCTTTCTTATTCCCACATTTCATAGGGGTTGCATTTGGGGTTGCCAGATGTCCGGCCAAAGGAGGACATGTCCTCCTTTTTAGCCTAATGTCCTCCATCCAGCAGGCAAACATAAAAACCTTTAAAATGTCCAGCTTTTGCATGTGTTACACTCATGGTGGGTGTTTCGCACTCATGGGGGGCATGTCTTAGAGTGCATGGTTCAGGCAGGCAGGTGGGCGAGCAAGAGCTAGGAATCACACATCTCCCTGACCGACTGGGGCTGCTTCTTTCCAGCAAGTGGGAGCTTTCCTTTTGACAGGTGAGCAGCAGCAGCTGTAAGCTAGCCCGTTCTCCTAGAAGAATCAGACAGCTCGGAATAGAGAGGTACGTCCTCCTCTGTCCTCTTTTTTGTCTTTCTATGTTCTCCTTTTGGTACCCATGTATCTGGCAAATCTAGTTGCATTATCACTGGCAGAAGAACTCTCAGAACCACTGTCCATTATTTTATTGAAATCATGGGAAATGGGTGAGGTTCCAGATTACTGGAGGACTAATGTTGTTCCTATAAACAAAAAGGACAAAAAGGAGGAACCTGGGAACTACAGACCATTCAGTCCTAACATCATTCCCTGTGAAAATTCTCCAACAGATTATAAAACAGTCACTATACAAACAAAGCAGAAAAGAAAACAAAGGAGTAATAGCTAGAAGACAACACGGATTTGTAAAGAACAAGTCCTGTTCAGACTAATCTGACCTCATTTTTTGATCTGGTAACCTCCCTGATAGAAAGAGGGAATCATAGAATCATAGAAAAGTGACGTTGGAAGGAGCCTACAAGGCCATCAGTTCCAACCCCCTGCTCAGTGCAGGAATACAATCAAAGCATATCTGCCAGGTGATTATCTAAGTTTTCCTTGAATGCCTCCAGTGTTGGAGGACACATCAACTCACAAGGTAACTGGTTCCACTGTCTTACTGCTCTCACAGTTTTTCCTGATATTCAGCAGAAATCTGGCTTCCTTTAGCTTGAACCCATTGTTGCATGTTCTGCACTCTGGGATGATCAAGAAGAGATCATGCCCCTCCTCTGTATGACAGCCTTTCAAATATTTGAAAAGTGCTATAGTATCACCCCTCAGCCTTCAAGGCTAAATATGCCCAATTCTTTCAGCCTTTCCTCATAAGGTTTGGTTTCCAGCCCCCTGATCATCTTTGTTGCCCTCCTCTGAACTTCTTCCAATTTGTCAGCATCCTTCTTGAAGTGTGGTGTCCAGAACTGGACACAATACTTAAGGGGAGGCCTAACCAGTGCTGAATAGAAGTGGAATAGCACCTCGCGGGATTTGGAAACTATACTTCTATTAATGCAGCCCAAAATAGCATTTGCCTTTTTTGTAGCCACATCACATGGTTGGCTCATATTCAGCTTGTGATCTATGACAATTCCAAGATCCTTCTTACTTGCAGTTTTGCTGAGCCAGGTATCCCCCATTTGGTAACTGCAATTGGTTTCTTTTTCAGAGGTGCAGTACTTTGCACTTATCCCTGTTAAATTTCATTCTGTTGCTTTTGGCTCAGTGCTCCATCCTATCAAGGTCATTTTGAATTCTGTTTTCTGTCTTCTAGAGTATTAGCTATTCTACCCAATTTGGTATCATCTGCAAATTTGACAAGCAGTCCCTGCACTCCCTCATCCAAGTCATTAATAAAAATATTGAAGAACACCGGGCCCAGGACTGAGCCTTGGGGTATCCCACTTGTGACCTCCTCCCAGTTAGAGAAGGACCCACTAATCATCACCCTCTGACTACAATTCTGTAGCCAATAGTGTATCCACCTGACCCTTGATCTATCCAGCCCACACCTAATTAGCCTGCTAATCAGGATATCGGTATTGCCCATCTGGTGATGTCCATGTGTAGAGTTGCCTCTTGTGTTGTTGGAAAAGAGTGTTTGTGATGACCAGCTTGTTCTGCTGACAAAACTCTATTAGCCTTTGCCCTGCTTCGTTTTGAACTCCAAGGCCAAACTTACCTCTTGTTCCTTTTATCTCTTGACTCCCTACTTTAGCATTCTAGTCCCCTAGAATGAGAACAACATTGGTCAGTTCTACGAGGTATTGTAAGTCTTCATACAATTGGTCAATTTCAGTCTCCTCATCATTGCTGGTTGGTGCATAAACTTAGATTATTGTGATGTTGAAAGGTCTGCCTTGGATTCGTATCGAAAGCATTCTATCATTTTTGAGATTATATCCCATTACGGCTTTTCCCACTCTTTTGTTGACTATGAGGGCTACTCCATTCCTTCTATGGGCTTCTTTCCCACAACAGTAGATATGATAATCATCTGAATTGAATTCACCCATTCCCATCCATTTTAGTTCACTCATGCCCACTCATTCCAGGTTCCTATGCAGTATTTTTCTTTGCAGCATCGGACTTTCCTTTCACTTCCAGGCACCTTCGCAGCTGAGTGTCCTTTCGTCTTTGGCCCAACCGCTTCATTAGCTCTGGAGCTACTTGTACTTGTTCTCCGCTCTTCCTCAGTAGCATGTTGGATGCCTTCTTACCTGAGGGGCCCATCTTCCAGCATCATATCTTTTAGCCTTTTGTTTCTGTTCATGGGGTATTCTTGGCAAAGATACTGGAGCGGCTTGTCAATTCTTGCTCCAGGTGGATCGTGTTTAGTCAGAACTCTCCACTATGACCTGTCCGTCTTGGATGTCCCTGCATGGCATAACCCATAGCTTCTTTGAGTTACTCAAGCCCCTTCGCCACGACAAGACAACAATCAGTGAAGGGGATGCTATATATAGGATTTGCTATATGTGGTTTTCTGCATCCATGGGGAGATGGATTTGGATCCAATACTGCAACCCTCTTGCACTCTGAAATTGAAAAAGGAACTCTGATTAGTGGCAGTCTGCCACAACTGATGATGTCACTCCCATTGCACAGGTGGAGCTATGCAACAGGAGAGTAAGGAAATTCTTGTTGCAGAGTTATGGATTCTTTTCTTTAATTCCTATAGCTGCACAGCAGAAATGCAAGGTTTCACAGAGCACATTTATCAGCGCTTACATTCTCAATAACTCACTCTGAGATATTAGTAAGAGAAAAAAAGTAAAAGGTTTCATTACTTACAGTTGAATAGATCAAATAGCAGAGTGACAAACATGACTGCTTTTAGCAATAAACCTAAACAGACTCTAAAAAGGTAAGGCCCTCTTTGAATTCTGAAGCAGGGAAGGAATTATTTGTTAATGTGGAATAGATTGACAGTCACCCAAGCCCAGAAACTTCCCTACCAGCCAAACCTACTAAAGGCAGCATGAAAGTTTGCAAAAACTCCCAGCAATTCTTAGGGAGACTGGAGAGGATGTAACCCAGCAGCCGCCATATCATTATGAATAACAAGGAAACCAGATTCAACATGAACCACCCAGAAGAATGAGGATCTGCAGTCCTTCCCTCCCCTCTGCAGCCATCTCCATTTGCAGAAATGTTCATTAATCATAGCATTTTGATGATGGATTTGTATTTGAAGCTGTAAACATTTTGGCCATAAAATTCTCACATCCATGCTTGTTCAAATATGACCAATCTGTACTGTCTTCTAGTTCTGTTTGGATACCATAGTTGTGAATTAATAGACCTCTGGGATCATCAAAATGAATGACACTGTCCCATTTAGAACTCCCAAATCAATCAGACAGCTCCATTTTCTTTGCAAAAATGCACACACAGAGATATGTTAACATTTTCATTTTTCATTATTATAATTCTTCATTGGGTACCATTTTGATTTTTGCTTCTTCACTTTTCTTGCTAATTTGGGACTCGTCCCTCTCATGTGTTTCGGATCAATGTTGCAGTCCTGCCAAATACTGTATAGATAACTTGCAAGAAGTAACCCCATCTGTACTATGGGTTTGGCAATGAAGAAAGAGCAGGCAGATCCGCCATTTTTGAGAATGGACATTGTTACATACAGCACTGATGTTACCTGTCTGTCATGGGTTTGGAGGGAAAGTTCCATCCTATGGGGAGTGGAAGGCGGGACATCAGGAGGAGGGGCTGTACTGTATATATATGTGGAGTTTGTGTGGAGGAGTTAGGAGAGTTTGAAGGAGAGCTGAGAGAAGAAGCTGGTGTGGGAGTCTGTGTGTCAGACAGGGTACTACTGTGTGTCAGTCAGTACCAACCTGATAGGTTCAGGTGTCTGTATGGTTAGCCAGAACTGATAGGTTCAGGGTCTGTGCTTTGTTTAAAGGTGTTCTGTGTGAACCAAACTGGTGTATGTATGATTGAGACTAAGCCACGTTACTGTATCTTATTCACTTGATCATTTTATTTTCCCTGTGTGTGATTTAAATAAACCTTATTCCTTTATTTGTTAAAAATCCATTCCTGGTCTGTGTGACTCCTTACAGGGAATGGTTGGTGGCAGCTTAGTGAAACTGTGGTATATCCCAGTAGGTCTGGGTTTGTCACATTGATTGGTGTCCAGCGTGTGGGATACGACTGGTCCAGTTGTCCAGTGGTCCAGCAAAGCCTTGGCAAGTGTGCCCAGAGCAAGGGGGGTCTAGTCAGGGACAATCTGAGAGCGCGTAGGTAATCTTCTAGGCTTACCTCACGGGGAGGTACGCTAGTGGAAGAACGTGTAACCTCAGATTGGTGGGACTAGATTAGGGAGCTCTGAGGCAACCTGTTTTGGCGGGAAAAAGCTGAGGCAAAGCTGAGTGAAGTAGCAGTGATCTAGCCTGTCTGCTGAGAGGCCTAGCAGAGGGGGGTGGACTCTGGCTGGCAACAGTTGCAAGTTAGTGCTGAAGAACAGCAGCAATCTATAGAAGGCTGGTTCTGAGGCAAAAGAGAGAAAAAAAGTGGTCACTTTATTTTGAGGCTTGACTTTTGAAAGCAGCCTGTTCTGGGGGGGAATTATGCCCTTGACTCGAAGCCAAATGGCGGAAATGGGTGAAGTGAAAGACCCACTGGTGGACCAAGGTTCTGAGGATGAATTTGGCTCAGTGCAGGATGAGAGCACGGGAGAACAGAACCCAGAACTCAGAAAAATGCTCCTAGCCCAACAGCATGAACTGAGGGTGAGGGAGATGGAGCAAAGGGAAAGAGAGAAACAACAACAATTTGAAATAGAGAGGGAGAGAGAGAAAATTGCTCTGGAAAAAGAACGAATGGCGTTTGAAAGGGAAAGAGAGAAACAGAGACAATTTGAAATGGAATTGGAGAGAGAGAAAATGGCATTTGAGTTAAGAAAATTGGAACTGATGAATCAGAACAATAATAACAATAGGGATTCTGAGGGGGGCCAATTGTCTAAAACTGACCTGAAGAAATTCCCTGTATACCACAAGGGAGATTGCCCTGAGGTGTTCTTTTCCCTAGTGGAAAGAGCGTTTGTGGACTTCTCAGTGAGGGAAACTGAGAAGATGACAATTATGTGATCTTTAATCAGTGGCAGCCTGGCAGAAGTCTATGCAGAGATGCCAGAGGAACTGTTAAAAGATTTCGCTGAGTTTAAAAAACTGGTGTTTGCCAGACATGGGATAAATGCGGAACAGCTGAGGCAAAGATTCAGGTCACTCACCAAGAAACCAGAGCAGACTTTTACCCAAGTGGGGGCCCAACTGGTGAGGCTGCTAGAGAAATGGCTATCTCAGGAGGGAACAGAGACCTTCCAGCAGCTCAAAGACCTGATAGCGCTGGAACAGTTTTATTCAGTCCTGCATGGGGAACTGAAGTTCCAGGTGAGGGAAAGGAAACCGAAATCTGTGGCAGAGGCGGCCGAGATCGCAGATTTTATTTCCCAAATAAGAAAGCCCTTAGGTGAGGGGAAATCGATAAGCAAACCTAAAGAGACCTACAGCAAGTACTCTCAGGGACCAGGGAGAAGCCAGCAAGTGGGAGGGGCCCATGGTGAAGGGAAGCCCTCAGACATGAAACAAAGACCTCAGATTTTGGAGGGAAAACTAAAACCAGATGAGAAAGACTCCAAGTACAGCAGAAAATGTTATTTCTGTCAAGGAAAGGGCCATCTAATCTCAGAGTGTGAGAAATTAAAGCAGCTAAAAGGAAATGTGCCTCATGATTTGAGTGGAACCAAGCCAAAAGCTGTGTTCTGTGTCCAGAAAGAGCAAAGCTCCTTGTCACTGAGGGAGCCTGTTGCCATGGCTACTCAATCTGGAACAGATACATCTGCTGATCAGGCTGGGGAAAATGGTCCTCTTGTGGAGGTCAAGCGCTGCTTACTAGTGAGAACAGATTCGCAGTTGTTTGAAACCGCAGGAGTGGACGTAGGAATACTTGACCATCAGTATAGGGGGCTGAGGGATACTTGTTCCCAGGTGACCCTGTGCCATCCAGATATTATTCCTAGGGAGTATATAATCCCAAATGAGAGCATAAAGGTGGCAGGGATTGAGGGACAGGTGATCTCGCTGCCAGTAGCGGAGGTACCTGTGAACTTTCAAGGCTGGAGGGGAGTTTGGCGGCTAGCGATTTCATCGACTCTGCCAGCAGCGGTGCTCGTGGGAAATGACCTGGCTGAACATGTGAAACGGGTGCTAGTGATTACACGTTCACAAGCCACCACGGGGACAATTCAAGGAGGTACTGATGAGCCCGAGATGGAAGCAGAGGGAAGTTCCGAGGCTGTGGTGGAAACCTTGACCACGGACAGCAGATTTGGCCAAGAGCAAAAGGCAGACGCCACTCTCCAAAAGTGTTTTGAACAGGTGACAGACGCCCAGCTAACACCTGAAACCCCAG
Organism: Pogona vitticeps; assembly: GCF_051106095.1. Classification (NCBI taxonomy): domain Eukaryota; kingdom Metazoa; phylum Chordata; class Lepidosauria; order Squamata; family Agamidae; genus Pogona; species Pogona vitticeps. Next base: position 222,564,670 of record NC_135784.1, on the reverse strand, counting down.
TGAGATTTTGTGAGAAAAAGGGAATTTTATATAGAGAGACCCTGAGGAATATCTCAAAAGGGGGAGATGGGATCAGAAGTCAGCTAGTGGTACCTGAAAAGTATCGCCCCATGATCTTACAAAGGGGGCACTCTGACATGTTTGCTGCGCACTTAGGGGTGAACAAAACACAGCAGAGAATCACACAGAATTTTTACTGGCCTGAAATAGGGAAGCAGATCAAGGAGTTCTGTAAACAATGTGATGTGTGTCAGAGGCAGGGGAATAACCGTGACAGGACCAAAGCAAAGTTGTGCCCTTTGCCTGTGATTGACACTCCGTTCAAATGCATAGGGGTGGATATTGTGGGACCTTTGCCCAAGGCCACAAAGAGGGGGAACCGGTTCATTCTCACCATTGTGGACCATGCCACGAGGTACCCTGAAGCCATTCCCTTGACTAACATTGAAACTAACACAGTGGCAGATGCCTTGGTGGGGTATATGTCCAGGATGGGATTTGCCTCAGAAATAATCACAGATTTGGGCGCATCGTATACATCGAAGCTCATGAAACGGTTATGGCAAATCTGTGGAATTAAACACAAGGAAACCACTGCCTATCACCCTGAAAGTAATGGGTTAACGGAGAAGTTCAATGGGACTCTAATGCGCATGATTAGGGCTTACTTGGCAGAGAATCCAAACAATTGGGACCAGAAGCTGCAATCCCTTTTGTTTGCTTATCGATCAGTGCCACAAGCCAGTACCGGGTTCAGTCCGTTTGAACTCTTGTTTGGGAGAAGGGTGAAAGGGCCCCTTGATTTAATCAAACAAAATTGGGAACAGATCACCCAGGATGACCCACAAGATGTTGTGACATATATAGACACCTTGATGAATGACCTAAAGCGAAACCTAGAGCTAGCAGCAGAGACCCTGCAAGCTCAAAAGGTCAGAAAGAAAGCTTGGGATGACCAGGAAGGCAGGGAGAGGCACTTTAACCCAGGGGAGGAAGTGCTTTGGCCTAGGCTCTGCAAAGAAAACAAACTGCAGCTGGGTAGCCCAGAAATAAAATACTTGGGTCACATGGTAGGGGGAGGAGTGATCAAACCCCTAGAGGCCAAGATAGAAGCAGTTCGTGATTGGCCTAGACCCAACACCAAGAAAAAAGTCAAATCATTTCTTGGGTTGGTGGGCTACTACAGAAAGTTCATCCCGAGGTTTAGCGAGATTGCGGCTCCGCTGACCGATTTGACGAGGAAGAAGACTGATGACCGCATCCCGTGGACCAGCGACTGTGAGGAGGCATTCCAGAGGTTGAAGGAGGCCCTCATCAACTATCCAGTGCTGCGTGCTCCAGACTTCGACCGGGAGTTCATCATCTACACCGATGCGTCTAACAGCGGGGTAGGAGCAGTTCTTTGCCAGGAGGATGACAATGGTGACCAGCATCCAGTGTCCTACCTGAGTAGGAAGCTCCAGAAAGGTGAGAGACATTTGGCAACCGTGGAGAAGGAGTGCCTGGCCATAGTCTACGCGATCCAGAAGGCCAAGCCTTACATCTGGGGAAGACATTTTATTCTGTGCACTGACCATTCACCATTGCAATGGTTAAAGACAATGAAAACCCACAATAGTAAACTTATGAGGTGGGCTTTAAACTACAAGACTATGACTTTGAAGTGAAGGTGGTCAGAGGGTCAGTGAACTGTGTTGCTGACGCCTTGTCAAGAAGACCCGAAGAATGAAGACGGCGAAAGAAACATGGACTATGTATATATTTTGGTGGCCAAAGGTTAAATGTATCTGGTTATTAAATATGCCTGGTGTGTATGAATAAAGGTAACTTGATGTATTGTAAATGGTAAAAGTTTAAATGCCTAATTGATATGTTTATCCTAAAGTAAGTATGGTATTGTATGTTAATGTATAACTGTTTTTGTATGTTTTGGATCCAGGTTGTTTTTTGGAGAAAAGCACTTTAGCTTTCCCCCTACAAAACAACTTATAAAGAGGGGAGGTGTTACATACAGCACTGATGTTACCTGTCTGTCATGGGTTTGGAGGGAAAGTTCCATCCTATGGGGAGTGGAAGGCGGGACATCAGGAGGAGGGGCTGTACTGTATATATATGTGGAGTTTGTGTGGAGAAGTTAGGAGAGTTTGAAGGAGAGCTGAGAGAAGAAGCTGGTGTGGGAGTCTGTGTGTCAGACAGGGTACTACTGTGTGTCAGTCAGTACCAACCTGATAGGTTCAGGTGTCTGTATGGTTAGCCAGAACTGATAGGTTCAGGGTCTGTGCTTTGTTTAAAGGTGTTCTGTGTGAACCAAACTGGTGTATGTATGATTGAGACTAAGCCACGTTACTGTATCTTATTCACTTGATCATTTTATTTTCCCTGTGTGTGATTTAAATAAACCTTATTCCTTTATTTGTTAAAAATCCATTCCTGGTCTGTGTGACTCCTTACAGGGAATGGTTGGTGGCAGCTTAGTGAAACTGTGGTATATCCCAGTAGGTCTGGGGTTGTCACAGACATGTCTGCATGCAGCTTCCAAAGAGGTGCAATAGATATAGATCTGCATGGGTAGGATTGTCTAGTGTTATTTGGCCATTGTGTTAAAGCAGACATTTTCATTCAACAACCAAATTGGTATTCAAAAGATCACTCTCTATTATTGAATTAATTAATTAATTTCCTACCCTGCCTTTCTTCCTGTGTAAAGGACCCAAGACAGTTCGGAACTGATTTAAAAATGCAAATATAATGGTCTTGTACACTAACATTATTAACAGGGGTGGGGTGGGATACCATTTATCTGAAATGGTAAAAATTCTTATCTGAAACAGATGCCAATCTTAGGTGAAAATGAAGCTCTTTGTAATTCTTTGTAAATCATGAGTAAAATATATGAGATAGGAATTAAACCCTTGCTGACCAGTTGGAGGCAGGAAATACTGCTAAGAAGTTTAGTTACAGTTTTAAATTTCTTATGATTACAGGTAGAGTCTAAATATAGTTAGAGATAGCTTTAAAAACTCTCTTTCAAAAATTGAGACTGAGGTATTTATGTCTACTTACTTTGATCAGTTTTTCCTATGATGACTAGCCCTCCTCAGTCATAGGGAGAGCTTTGTTCATGTCATTTGTAGAGTACAAATTCTGAAAATTTAAAACATTAATTCAATATTATTAACAATAGGACTGGGTGTTTTTTTTAAAAAGGTTAATAATACACTTCATAATTAATTGGCTGATAATACATTATTAAGTAGAAGTAAGAAAAATCAGCAAAGTATCAGTTATCTAGCCCAGTGGTTCTTAACCTTTGTTACTCAGGTGTTTTTGAACTGCAACTCCCAGAAACCCCAGCCAGCGGAGCTGATGGTGAAGGCTTCTGGGAGTTGCAGTCCAAAAACATCTGAGTAACAAAGGTTAAGAACCAGTGATCTAGCCGTTACATGGCCTAAACAGATCTGGAAGAAAGTCTTTTTAAAACATAAAACATTTACACTTAAGTAAATGAATTTAGGAATAACATGCAAGGCAAGTATTATTACTCATTTTTTATTGATAATGACATGCTGGAAGAATGTCATGTGACCATCACTGGACAATAGACTGGGACTGAAAGTCTTATTACTTAAGTCTTCCTAAGATATTGGATTTTGCCAAGAGATAGGAGACCAATAAATAAATAAACAAACAAACAAAGAGAAATTACCTCAGTAATGGCCACCCATAGAAAAAGATGAACAATTGCCACCTGTTATTTTAATGGAGACAAATTATGTGATAACGTAACACAGTACTTAGCAGCAGCAGCAAAGAGTAAATAACACACAATTGCTACCCATTACTCTAATAGCATCAAGATAAAGGAAAGAGGAAAGCATGATTATGAGCTAATGATAAAGAGCTTTCTCCACAAAGAGAAAACTTTGTTAGACAGGAAGGTTGATTTATACTTCTGTACTCCATTGTTCACTGTAACAAATACCAAGACATAGCTGTACCAGAGGAAAGTCTTCTGAGGCCTCCTGTTTCATGTTCACCACGAAAAGTACTCATTAATAAATGCTTATCATGTAGTAGCTGGAATTCTGTTACTTAGCATAGTAAATCACAACTAGAGCAGTAATGACCCCCACATCTGTGGGGATTGGTTCCACAATCTACCATGGATGACTGAAAGTGTGGATACGAGATAGCCTTTATACAACATGGAAGGGAGCAAAATGAAGACTAGAAGGGGGAGTTGTCTTATATGTTGTATAACCGAGCTATGACAAACTATGGATATGTGAAACTGCGGGTATTAATGGAGGTCCTACCATAGGCCCATTTGAATCAATTGAACTTACTGAGGAAGAAACTCACCAAACCCTCACTGATCATATGGGTCTACTGTAGTTGCAGCTTGCTATGCTAAGCAACAGGATTTCAGCCATAATATTCCATTCATGTTCTTCTACTCAGTGATCTCTATTACTTGCTCACAGTACTGTTGCCAGATCAGCAGCATTTCATTTTCTGAGATTTCAGGGTGTAATAAGCGGGACAAGAGCATAGAGGCTCTCGTCGGAGTGTCATCCCCACATAAGACCTCCGAAGAGGTACAGACCACTCCACCACCAACCCCTTCAAGAAAGATACATCAGGGGATAGACACCCTTGAGCTGGAAATGAGTCTGTGGGGTCTGACTGTGGCAACACAAATGGAGAAAGAATTGGAGGGAAAGGAAGAGAAGGGGAGGTCCGTAGTAGAGGCAGGAATGGGGATTATAAATAGGGACTACAACAACATACCAGGTGGTTGGGAACTGATCTGGGTGGAAGGCCCTGGGCAGGGAAATGTGAAAAGATTAAGGTGCCTCAGGAAGAAACAGATTACCATTGTAGACGAGGTATACCTCAGCAACCTTTGTACTGGGGCAAATCGGAGGATCGGGAGTGGAGGCGATGACTGAGAGAAGACAAAGAGGCGGTGGCACGAGAAGCCGAGCATGGTGATGGAGGAAGCAAGGAGGAGGAGGTACCTCCGGGACCATGGGGACGCTTTACGGGAGAAGGAGACCTGATATGGGGAGAAGACGGAGATGATGAGACACTGCCACTATTGAAAGAAGGAGGTACAGAAGGAGAAGTTCCCAGTTATGACCCATTTTCCCCAGGACCTTGGGAAGTTAAGTCACTGAACCCGTTTGATACAGAACTTTGGTTGCCCCTGCGAGGCCCGTTGGTATCGCAGGAGAAGTCGCAAACTAAGCAGTTCAGAGAGGTTACGCCGTTAGCAAGAGAAATAAAGACAAGTTTGAATGTTGAATTAAAAATGTCTCCTGGTTTATTTGAGCAAAAGCTGGAGGCTAATAGCGAACCCTCACACAGGGCCAAAGGATAAGATAATGGGGTGGGTCCTTGTAATATCACAAGTCTGGGCTCTTCTGACATCCCAGATGTGAGTTAGGTAGGGATTGAGAGGAGCCCCAAAACTACTGAAAATGTGTAGGAGGAATTTTCAGGTAAATAGGCCCAGGATCCAGCTTTAACCTATTAAATATGGCAAAACAGAAGGGGGGGGGAAATATGCCCACTTACCCATTTTTCCATAGTTTGGCATATGACAAAATATGCCCAGAAGCTGCAGAGGTTGACACTGTACCCCCAGTGGTTATATTCTCTATAGCCATACCTACAGTACACATGACACATGAGGAGTAATTTCAGGCCCCAGGCTGCAGATGGGGCTTGCAGAAGGTCATTGCCTGTCCACAGCAAGTTCTTTTACATGTTATTTCCCAGCAGCAATGCTACCAGGGCTTGTATAATGAAAATGATCACAAGTTGTCACACCGGCACTGTTTTTTTGCATTACTTCAAATCATAAGGTAGGCTCAAATATGCCAGCTTTGTTCCCTTGCTCCTTTCTGATGTTTCTCTCCCCATCTGGGGAACCAAAGAAGCTTGGAAATTCCTTGAGAGTTCAGATGGCACCATGAGGCCATATTGCCCTACTTCATCTCAATGCATCATGTCATGTGACATGACAGTCATGGAGCCACTTCATATTACTGCAAAGGTTTGTCCTCCTGTCTCCTTTTCCCGTAATGTCTGAAGGCGTTTGGATGGTACACATGTTTTTACTGGGGCTTTTAAAGTAGTAATAGGATTTAAGTTAGCAGTAGCTGATTTTCTCTGGACAGGGGGGTCATTAGCTAAATGATAACGAGTTACCAATTTTCATTTCTTTATATTTTAATGAAAGCCGATATCTTGAGAAATAGGTAAAATAAATATCAGTAAAAATGAAAATTGCATAAAAATATTTCTATGGACTATTTTCTAGTTTATTATTCTGAAATTGTGAGTTTATATATATCACAAGGCAATATGAATGTAGGAACTGACATAATCATATACAATTAGTTCAGTATAATGAAATTAAGGAACCTTGTGTTCTTGTTAGAAGAGATTTAATTGCTGATTAGCTAAATAGAAGAAGCTAATGTACTCTTGCCATCTGAGTGGAAGAAACTGTCAAGATGCTGATATTTTCCAGGGGTTGTAGCTCTGAGATACAAAATAATTGTATTTGTGAGAAAAACTGGTGAGTCATACATTTTCTTCTAGGGACATCAGAGAATTACTTGTCACTCCACAGCTACCCTAAAATAATAAAACCATAAAATCTGTCAAGCATGGCACTGTACAGTCAAGTCCCATAAAAGATCATGGGCCTTGGAGAAAGCAATGGTAATGGACCTCAATTCCCTATGGCTGCTGAATGTCTTCTTGAAGACTCCCACCCTCACTTTCTCTGTCACACAAAGCCCTCTTGTCATGGAAACAAATGTGGCATATACCCTGCCATTTTTCTTGCACCTGGAGTGACACACCCCATGAGGCTACCTGTTACCATCTCTATTTGACAAAGGAGGAATCACAATAAGCATAGCATCAATATTGTGCTGTAAATGACTTTGGACATGAGCTATTCACCTCTGTGGATACCCTTCAAGCTGTTACACACAAGGGGAGGCCTTGTGGCAAGAACCCATTATATAGGTTGGCAGGGAGAGAGGAGAACTCTGAGATGGTCCCCAGGTCCTGAGGCTACTGCTGATTCCTTCCCAAATTCCATCTTTGCCTGTGGGAGTGAAGATGGATTGTCTCCTTAGTATCTAAAAGGGGAAGAGGCAATCTCACCTCTTTCTTCTATTTACACAATATTGATCTCCAAACAGAGTTGCAATCAGGTGCAATATTCTATTTCCATCTCCTCCTTTTTTTAAAAAAACTTTCTATAAAAAATTTAATTAAAAAAACTTGTTATCAGCCAACTAAATCTACATGGCAAAAAGTTATATTTTATATGAATCCCAAGTGTCACCATTTGCTCTAGCCTGCATACAGTATATGCAGCATTACACACTTCCCTCCAAACAACTTTAACTGGAATTCACACGACACTGCTACAGGAACTTAAGCAAGAAAATAAGCCAGATGTTGAGATATTTGAATCATAGATAGAATCACAGAATTGGAATCATAGAGTTGGGAGCTTGAAACAGGGTGCCACATCAATCCATCATTGCTGATAATTAAAAAAAAACCTGGCACTGTGGGAGTCCTAGCTCTACTACATCACAGGAATTACTAAGGTGTTAGATTTTCAGTGGTGGGCAAACCTTCTCTCTTGGCAAGATTATAGCACCATATATGCAATTTATGGCAGGAGCAGAGATGTGACAAGTTCTTTTTCTTTTCTTTTCTTTTCTTTTCTTTTCTTTCCTTTTCTTTCCTTTTCTTTCCTTCTTTCCTTCTTTCCTTCTTTCTTTCTATTACAGATCCCAAAATAAGCCAGGCAATATGACCACTGTATTCAATAAATTGAACACATTTTCCCTTTTCCCATGTATGGGATGGGGAGTCTAAGATATATGAAACTGACAAAACAATGATCAGTGTTTTATCACACTATTTTCACTGCTCTCTCTTTGGAGTTACTATCAGACCAATCTGGAGGACATTTCTGAACAACCACCAGGTTTTCATCTGTGGATGCACCACTTTGATCAGGTACCAAAGGCAGGATCTTTTATAGCATTTTATCTTACATTGCTTCTTCCTACCCCACTGGGTCAGTGCATATACTTATTACAGATGGAATTTAAATCTGTTACAAGAACTATCTCTAAGGACCTACCTACCTACCTACCTACCTACCTACCTACCTACCTACCTACCTACCTACCTACCTACCTACCTACCTACCTACCTACCTACCTACCTACCTACCTACACACACACACACACACACTTATAAGGTGTCTTTCCTCTTGGACTTAATTTGAAAAAGTCCTTCTCTCAAGAAATCAGAGTGCTTGGAAAAATGCATACATCAAATAATTATTTTGACTCCAAAGGTAGTTAAGCATACAGCAATTTCTTTTGAAGGGTTTGGCCTCTGTTGGTGGCACTTCCACACACAAAAAGGGTGAGTCTCATTATTTGTCTGAGAGGGGAAGAGAGAGACAGTGAAAGTGCCTGCTTAAAATGTGTCAGCACTCTGAAAGGTCAGCATCGTACCAGTACTGTTGTTAGAAGCTGATGGATGTGGCAGTAAAGAATCAAAGGGCTTCAGCATAGCTGTGAGCAAGGGTGCTAATAGGTTGTTCTTAGGGAAAAAGTACTTTCCATATACCATGTATCAGAATTGCTTTGTATTCCATCCAGAGCTCAGAAAAGTTCCTCTTTTTCTTTCTTTCAAACTAGAAATCCCACAATCCTCCACTGCTCTTTGTCATGTTGGCTGGAGGCTGAGAGATTCTCAGAGACCAGTGATCAGAAACAGCCAACCTACAGAGAACAGGATGCTCTGTGCCTCTCTCTACAGAGCCTCTCTGCTGCCATGAGGAAGGAGGGGGAAGAGAGGAGGTGACTGGGGTTGAAGCAGATTTTTTAAAAAAGACAACGGGAAGAGGAGGAAAGATGATGGCAAGGTGGTACTAACAAAGGAGGGGAGAGGAGGAAATGACAGTGGCAAGGAGTACAGGTGGCTATATGATGAGGAAGGAGAATCTCTTCCTGCCACATGGGCTGCTCCGTCAGATGGAGTGGGCAAAACGAAGGCTCTCAGCCTCGTTTCAGAGCTCCCCACAAATTGTAACTTAAGACTGTGCACAAGAGTCGCCTGCAGAAGGAATGCACCACCCAAAAGAGGACAAAGCGGGATACAGCTTTGCATGGAATTTGCACATACTCTTATATATGGATATATGTCAGTCTGTGCCTGGATATGTGTATGTTCTGTAACTCAAATTGTTGTTTATTACCTAGAAAACCCAATATGGTTTGGGCCCAGGCCGTCTGAAAGGACATGTTCTCTAATATGAATGAGCATGATAGGCTCTGAGATCTTCAGGGGCATTGTTCCTCTTTATCTTGCCACTCTCATAGACCCATCTTCCACCAAGAGAGTCTAGACTTTTCCATTCCCTGCTGCCCTTCCACTAGTAACCACCATATTTTTATTCTAGCAGCTTTGAGGAATTGCCTGGCTCTTACCCAGAGGGGCACTGGGCAGAATTGTCCTTCTCCTTTTATATTTTACATTGTTTTCATTTCAGTAGTATTATAATAGTATAACACTGTATTTTGAGATATAACATTTTGCATGTTTTATTTGACAGAATGGGAGAACTAGGAAAAAAGTGTTAAAATGCATATGTTATGTGAAATGCATATATGCAGATGTAAGAACTTGCACATTTTCATGGGAACTTTAAGAAATTCTGAAAATCCAGATTAGAAAAATGACAAATGGACAGATCTGCCTGTCTCCCATTTGCAGCATTGCAGAAGGGATGGCAAGGCAAGAGAGGCTGGTTGTTCATTATCACCAGGGTATGGCTCTTTTTCAGTATCCAAGTGTGTTGTAGTGGATAGAGACAGACTAGTCCTTGACACTGGTGAAACCTTAAATATCTCACATATCTTGAAAACCCTGTTAGGACTGTTATAAGTTAGATGCAACTTGAGGCACATAATAATAATAATAATAATAATAATAATAATAATAATAATAATAATAATAATAATAATAATAATAATGATGATGATGATGATGATGATGATGATGATGATGATGATGATGATGATGATGATGATGATGATGATGATGATGATGATGATGCCTCTCCAAATTCTGGCCAGGTAAGAATGAAACTTACCCCCACTCGAATAATATATTCATTTGTGTCATCTTTGTTGTGAAACCATGCGAAATAACAAAGGCACAAACTTGTACACAAGCAACATCAGTCTTGCCATGCTGAAGCTTGTCATTATTTGAACAGGTAGATCAGATAATGAGATGGAGCAATATTTTTTCCATTTTCTTATTGCATGAAGCATACACATTGGCTCAGAGCATGGGGAGAGCATGAAAGACAGCATTATTTCCTCACAATGTTAGGCCTAGAGGCCTTGAAAAGCTTTGGAATTCACAATGAATGGCTTATAATTTGTGCATTTATGTTGCTCTGAGTTGGGACAATGACACAAGTATATTGTCTGGGCTGTTACGAATGATGTTGGATGATGTGGTTAGAAATTACTGTTTTCATTTCCAACTCTCTCTTTTCTGTTTTAAAGATAGCAATTCTTTTTTTTTCAGATTTTTTAAAAAATAAATGTGATTCAAGTGCATGCCAAGATTGAATAATATAATATAATTTTCCAGGAGATTGTTGCAGGTCATAAAAAAACCAATTAAATTTCCTTTACAAACATCAAGCTTCATTCAGCAAGATTTTTATATAATGTAGGCTTGTGTTGTATAGAATGCCTGAGAAGTGCACAGAATGTATAGGCAGTCTGGTTGTGTCCTATGTGACAAGATGGAGAGAAAAAGAGAGAAACACACCAGGAGCAATGTTTCAAAGTACAGTGTTATCAGACATCCTTCACCTTGTACCACATACCTGCTGCTGCAGAATGTGCATGTTCAGTAAGCAGTGACTTTTCAAGATCTTATTATCTTGGGAGCTGGAATTATGACATCTGAATATGAAGTATGAGGCTGAATATCTATCAAAATGCAAAGTTCACAAAATTTCACACTTTCTGACTTTGCTGAAACTGGACAGGCATTTGTCTTGCAATTTAGTCCAGGCTGTGGGTGGGCTAGTTCACTCCTTCTTCCGGTGATCACAAGATGTAAATCCCATTGCGAACCAGTCTGCCTCAATCAAGGCCTACCCATACATGTTAGGGACTGTTTTTGGGAGGAAATGAGATCACTCTGTTTTAGTTTGGTTCTGGCATGAGAGAGTGCTGGGATCAAACCAAAATGCCTAGCTTAAGCTGTCCCTTTGTTTAAGCCACTTAATGATCTTGAGGAAGTGAAAGCTTTCTTCTCACTCCTGCTTGAAGGGGAAGGGAGAGGAAGTTTCCCATTTCTTTTAAAATACTAACACGTTAATGATGCTTTAAAAAATGACATATTGCAACTCAAAGTGACTCTGTTTAGCATGATCAACCAATCCAGGACAACTGAGTCACCTAGTTGCACCTCTTCTCAGAGCTGGGTGGAAAATCAGTCATTGCAGCTTTTCCATATTCCCAGCACTGTTGCTAAGAAATAAGAGGTCTGTGCTAAATTCTCTCATATCATCAGGGGTACTAGCATTTCTTAGCCAAGAGTAGCCTTTTGTACCAATGTGTAAACAAGAAGATTATAACAGACAGTGAGATAATGTCTGTAACTTTACTTAGGGAAAGTTGGTAGAAGTTACATGTGATTTAGCAATTATAGGTTATCTCTCAAAAAACAGATGACTGGTGGAATAGATTTTAGTTCACCTGGTTCAAATGCAGCACTTTGATATACGACTCACCTGCCTGGTATGCACTGCCACTTAACTGTCTGGTGAGGAAAATTCCAAATATTTATGATGTTTGATTCCGGAAGATCCTAACTCTCTCTCTCTCTCTCTCTCTCTCTCTCTCTGTGTGTGTGTGTGTGTGTGGGGGGGCTTCTCAATGGATTTTCTCCCATGTACCAAATTTCTCCTATTTTTCTGTAGCACACTTTGATCCAAGAATTTTAATAAGCTGAAGTCCTATGCATATCTACTGAAAAGTAAGTCCTCTTGTCAAATTCAGTGTGTCAACTACCTGAATCCATTTGGATTGAGCACAGGCCATGAGCTGAGTGTTTGACTGCAGTACTGTGCTATGAAACAGGATTCTTTAAAAAATCATTGGATAGGATTCCAACCTCAATGAATTACAGCATGTGAAGGATGAAGAGTCTCCAACAAAGTTTAAAGGACAGTGAGAAACTGCAAGAGAGAGGTATTGAAGTCAATTTGAAAACTTGGATGACAGACAGTATAGACAGTATATGCTAATAGACAGAAAAATAGAGGCTATGTAAACAATGCAAAGCTAAAAGATCACTTAAACTGTAACACAATCTGATGGAAAAGGGCATGCAGAGGGTTAGTTGAAAATATTTCACACAAGTCACTAGACTTTGGGGAAATGGTGAATGTGCCATCAGGTTGGAATAGCTTCTGGAGCAAAAAACAGACAGATATCAAATATAAATTATTTGATTCTCTAGATGACTGTGAAAACATGTTATTTTCAATACATTTATTCTGTTTAGGTCAGATTTATTAATACGCAAGGTAAGTAAAATTTCCCAGGAAAGACCATAACCCAGGACAAACATGGCAGATCCTCCACTTTAATAAGTTTTGAGAGAATGTGTTTTCTCAGTAGATGAGAAGTGGATATTAAATACAGTCCCATAGCCTTCTCTGACCTTTAGTACAAATTTTGGCATGGGGAAAAATCCATATTAACACCATGGTGCACAAGAGAATATGAACACAACTGGAATTGTGCACATCTGACTCCTTGTTCTCTCCCTTCTAATATTTTACCTTGGAAGTCTATTCCCCAGGCTCTCAAAATAACTCGTTACTTGCAATCTGTTTTTTCCATCACCAGCTATGGCATAAGTAAGTTACATTGTGATAACACAATGAGATATAATGTCGTTACTTTTGAAATATAACAAATCTTTGTCACTTTTATAATTTCCACATGTGTGGCCTCACTATTTAGGTTTGTTTTGCATTGCAAACCAGAAGCTTGTAGCATTACAGTATAAGGTTTTATTTTCAAGCTTACTAAACGTGAGTTCATTTTTAATAGTGAAGAATCTAGTGGTATTTTTAAAGATTAGCAAGTCTTTAAGTTGCCACAAGACTGCTGTTTTTGGTAACATGGCTAGCCCCTTAGAATTTATTAAACAGCAAAAAGCAACAATATACTTTTATTTAAAATATTTTTTTCTGTACTTGGTTCCATCCTCAACCCAAACAGAGACTGGAGCCAAGAAATCAAAAGAAAACTGAAACATGGAAGAGTAGCTCCTGAAAGAAATAGGAAAGATCTTCAAGCATAGAGATATTTACTGGAGACTGAGGCAAAGAACATATATACAGTGGTGCCTTGACTTACGAACATCCCGACTTATGACCATTTCGAGTTACGACCAGCTCAGGCCGCAAAATTTTGCTTCGACTTGCGGCTGGAGCTTCCAGTTACGAACAGAAAAGGCAGGGAAAAAAGGCGGGGAATTCAAATTTCTAACCACTGGTAGGAGAAGAGGCTGCTTCTTTGTAGCTCTTTCGCCCTACCAGTTAGAGTGAGTGTGATCGGAGGAGGCTATAGACTGCCTGGTAAGGTAAGGTGCTGCCTTCTGCTTTTTAAAAACTGTTCTGGGTGGGTTTTGGGCTGGGGAGGATCATGTTTCTGTGCTGGGATGGGTCTTGGGGGGGTTGTTTGTTTTGGGGGAATTTTCCCCCCATTTCCGATGGGTCTTGGGGGGTTTGTTTGCTTTTTGGGTCCCCCCCCATTTCTGATGGGTCTTGACAGTTTGCTTGGTTTTTGCTCTGATTGTTTTTGCATTTATGATGGGCCTTGCATGCTTTGCTTGCTTTTTGCTTTGCTTTTTTTCATTTCCAATGTGTCTTGCACACTCTGCTTGCTTTCTGCTTTGCTTTTTTGCATTTCTGATGGGTCTTGCACGCTTTGCTTGCTTTCTGCTTTGTTTTTTTGAATTCCAATGGGTCTTGAATGCTTTGCTTGCTTTTTGCTTTCCTTTTTTGCATTTCCAATGGGTCTTGCACGCTTTGCTTGCTTTTCTCTCCCCCTTCGGCTGGAACGGAACTTGAACTTGAACTTGAATTTATTGTATGGTCAAAGACCCAAAAATACAAGGATAAAAACATTACATAAAATATACAAAACAAGTTAGATATCAAAAGATAGCAGTAATATAAAGCTTGAATCATACATCTATCTTAACACAACACTTCACGGATTCTTAAAACTGAGAATAAAAACTTAGCCACTGACTGTGATATTAATTGGTTCTCTCCGGACAGCAGAAACTTAAGGTAGTCTGCGGGAGGTATACTAATGCATTTAGACATTATTGGGTAGAGGTAATGGGTACGTTAGACTTATATAAACTACATTCTAGAATGGTGTGTGCCAGAGACTCAACTGTTTCTTCCCCACGGCCGGAACGGATTAATCACATTTCCGATGGGTGGGGGGGGGGTTTGGTGATATTTTCCAGTGGGTTTTTTTTTTTTTTTTTGGTGATATTTTTCTTCAGCTGGAATGGATTAATTGCATTTCAATGCATTCCTGTGGGAAATAGTGCTTCGACTTACGACCATTTCAAGTTACGACTGGAGTTCTGGAACCAATTAAGTTCGTCAGTTAAGGCACCACTGTGTTATATTTCCGACTGCAGATACCTAGTGCGGAACAGTGGATACACTCACGGACTAGTACTTAGGGACTAGGAGTTGGGAGACCTGGGTTTGAATCCCTGCTCAGTCACAGAAATCTGCTTAGGTGGGATAACTGGTAAAAAACAAACAAACCATTCTTTAAAAGTCTCACTTACTTTTGAAGCCCTATTCAAGTCACTGCAAGTCAGTTTTGTTTTGATGGCACTTAACAACAACAACAGCATTCCAATTTACTATATATGAATGTGAAAACCCGATGAGGAAGAAAGCCAACATGGGAAAAAAAAACTGGTTCATTTGAAATGTGGTGTTAGAGAGCAGCTTTACAGATTCATAGAACACTGGAAAGACAAACTGAAGAATCAATTCAAGATCAAATCAAGCCAGTACTCTCCCTAAAAGCTAAATGACTGAACTGAGGCTCTTCTATTTATGAGCATATAAAGAGAAATTAAAACCTATTGAAAAAGACAAGAATGCTGAGAAAAGTTAAAGGCAGCAGGGAAAGAGGACGGCTGAACATGAGGTGGATTAACTTAATAAGCAAGATCACCACCTTACATTTGCAAGAGCAGTGCAGTTTTAACAGTAGGACTTTTTGGAGATCACTGATTCATAAAGTCACTGTAAATTGGAAACAACATGTCAGCACATAACAACAAAGCACTAACTGTTAGGGGGACATTGGATCTGTAAGCAATTACTTCTTAGAAGTAGCTTTCTAAGCTCTGATATTTCTTCAAACTCATAAATTTATTGGAGTTTTTAAAGTGTTGTTTTTTGTTTGATTAGTATACCCTGGATAATGCTTGTGAGGGATCAGCTGGCCCAATTTTGTCAATAATCTCTGGCCTTTATATTACCTAAAAGATGAGTAGGTCAAATTTGTTCCTGTGGATTATCCCAGAATTCCTTACCATTGCATATGCTGGTGACAGTTGATGGGGATTCAAAGCCCAACAACATCTGGATGGCCAGATCTAGAGTGCCACTGAGTTAGAGGTTGTTATTTTATGCTTACTAAAAGAAACAAGACTGTCTGTATTGTGAGCTATACGTTGTGTTTTATACAGCTATGTGTTTTATAACTGTATCTGCCAGGCTAGATTATTTTCACATTGATGAGTTTGCACTCTTTTTCATAAAGTTAGTATATGTGAATGCACACATTGATGCTTTTCCTTTAGCTACTGCGGGCCACACACAGAAATAGGATGAATACCGATATTAAGGCACTGTGCAATCAAGGACAACATAGTAACACAAAATCTGGCAAGCTGCTCAACTGACATTGGACAATTACCCCGCTTGACAAATCAATGTTGAAGTTTCTGCGATTGCTTTTGCAGTCGCTAAACGATGTTTAGATGGGGGAATTTTGCTTAATGTTGATCGGCTCCCTGTTTCAGGAACTGATTTTTCGCTTTACGACGATCAGCAAACAGCTGATCGTCGGGTTTCAAAATGGCCACCAGCTGTAGAAAATTGCTCCCCACTGTGTTAGGGACACCAGAAAATGGCCACCATATGGAGGATCTTCGCTGAACGAGCAGGTATTTCGCCCATTGTAATGAATTGAATGGCTTTCAATGCGTTTCAATGGGTTTTTTATTTTGCTTGATGACGATTTCGCTCTACAGCGATTTCGCTGGAACGAATTAACGTCGTCAAGCAAGACACCACTGTGTAATTGATTCTCAAAGCCTAAAACTGAAAGGGACAAAATTATGTCGTCCATCAATATAATCTATTTTCCCTATGATGTGATGTCACATTGCCTGGTAGTAGACAGAGAAAGTATAACATTTCTCATAGTTAAGGAATCTTAGGAAGAGAAAAACAGTTACAACAAGGAGTCACAAATGCACCACTGAAATGTCCTGGTTCTGAATTCTCCTCTTACCCTTGGGAAGACTCACCATATATGAGTTAGGGAACAAGAGCGAACTTATATTACTTTGACTACTCTGGCTTATTATAACAATTTAGAGTCATGACATAGGTGAAACTGTGTCATTTAGATCAACATTCTACAAGGCAATTCTAAAAATGGGGGCAGCTGAAACAAAAGAATATAATTCTGAAATTATAGGACGCTGGATCATCACCAAATCTGGCAGTGGGGATTTGAACCCTGTGCAATGTACCATGTTTTCCTGAAAATAAGTCATGGTCTTCTATTAATTTTTGCTCAAAAAAACAAAACAAAAAAAAAGAATTAAGGCTTATTTTCAGGGGATGTTTTATTTTACAGTCATATCATCTTCTTCTGGTTACTGCACAATGCTGCACAATGGTGGAGGGTGGGGTTTCACTGAACTGGGGCTTATTTTTGGGGTAGGGTTTATATTATGAGCATCCTGAAAAAACATACTAGGGCTTATTTTTGTTGAAAAAATATATTAAAGGAGGTTGCCGAGACACTGAGATAAGTAGTTTCAAAATATACTTTATCTAAGACTCTTAGGGAAAAGGTATACGGGAATTCCTATACACAAACATAACATCTAAAACATATTACATACCATATAATTGAGCAAAATAAGCAACAGCAGTCAAGGTAACGCCGATAAGAGGCAAACTCAAAAGGTTCTGCCTTGCTCGTAGCTTTGCACCGTCGGAAGGAGGGTGTGGAGATAGAGGGTGAAACAGGCTACATTTATAAGGCTAATTAACTACAGGGAACACATGAGATTCCTTTCAAGGGTATCCATTAAAGAGAAAGACATGTTACATATTGAATATTACAACAATTTTCAGGTTAGGTCTTGTTGGTAGTCCTGGTCTCTTATTTATTCACTACACCATATTGCATGTAGTGGATAAAACATTAAACATTAGTAAACTGTCATTTGTCAGTGAAATAGCTTTGTCTAAGGGTACTTTTGGTGCTGGTGGTATTGTTGTGGAGACTGTGGATGCAGTCAGATAGTGGGAAGGGTGCACATCTGAGCTATGCTCAAAGAAAATCCCACTTCTTCTCTAAGGATGCAATTTAAAAGGCAAGGGAGCATTTCTTACCCTTTTAATCATCTGGATGAACACACAATTGCTAAGAGATAAATGCTCAAAAAGAAGAAGGGCAACATTTCTTGACAAAAGGTGTTAACATTTCCTAAATCTTGCACACCCAGACAGGCCATCGGAGCATGTTTTTAAGGTTAGAAAGCCTGACATTAGAAGATTTGCAGTATACAGAGACAGCACAAACTACTGCACAGAAAGATACAGCTTGTGACCAAGATGAGTTCCTATGGGTCTTGCACACTTTGCTTGCTTTTCGCTTTGCTTTTTTTGCATTTCTGATGGGTCTTGCATGCTTTGCTTGCTTTCTGTTTTCTGCTTGAACTAGGAGTTCAAGCCTATCTCTTGGGAATTTCACTGTCCAACATACTCTGTGCCCAAACACAGGACCTTCAACCCACTCAGCCCATATCTGATAGCAAAATTTGAGTTACTTCTCTAGCAGATAAATTGCTTTTAGGGGGTGTTACATACAGCACTGATGCTACCTGTCTGTCATGGGTTTGGAGGGAAAGTTCCATCCTATGGGGAGTGGAAGGCGGGACATCAGGAGGAGGGGCTGTACTGTATAAATATGTGATGCGTGTGTGGAGAGTTTAGGAGATGCTGAGAGACACTGGGATGTGACGAAGCAGCAGCTGGGAAGAAGAAGCTGTTGTGGGAGTCTGTGTGTCAGACAGGGTACTACTGTGTGTCAGAGTACCAACCTGATAGGTTCAGGTGTCTGTTGGTTAGCCAGAACTGATAGGTTCAGGGTCTGTGCTTCAAGTTAAGGGTTCTGGGTGAACCAAACTGTATGCTTGTATGAGTGAGAAGAAGCCACGTTACTTTATCCTATTCATCTGATTGTTTATTTTTCCCTGTGGGTATTTAAATAAACCTTATTCTTTTTATTGTTTAAAAATCCATCCCTGGTCTGTGTGACTTCTTATAGGGAATGGTTGGTGGCAGCTTAGAGAAACTGTGTGACATATCCCAGTAGGTCTGGGTTTGTCACATTGATTGGTGTCCAGCGTGTGGGATACGACTGGTCCAGTTGTCCAGCGGTCCAGCAAAGCCTTGGCAGGTGTGCCCAGAGCAAGGGGGATCTAGTCAGGGACAGTCTGAGGCGCGTAGGTAATCTTCTAGGTGTACCTCACGGGGAGGTGCGCTAGTAGAAGAACGTGCCAACTGGGGAGACTTAGATTAAGGTGCTCTGAGGCAGCCTAGTTTTGGCGGGAAAAAGCTGAGGCAAAACTGCGTAGTAACAGTGAGCTAGCTTGCCAGCTGAGAGGCCCAGCAGAGGGGGGTAGGCTCTGACTCGATACTGTTGCAAGTTTAGTGCTGAAGAACAGCAGCAATCTCTAGGGAGAGCTGGTTCTGAGGCAAGAAGGAAAAAAGTGGTCGTTTTATTTTGAGGCTTGACTTTTAAAGCAGCCTGTTCTGAGGGGGGATTATGCCCTTGACTCGAAGCCAGATGGCCGAAATGAGTGAAGTGAAAGACCCCCAGATTGACCAAGGTTCTGAGGATGAATTTGGCTCAGTGCAAGGTGACAGCACAGGAGAGCAGAACCCAGAACTTAGAAAATTGCTCATAGCCCAACAGCATGAACTGAGGATGAGGCAATTTGAAGTGGAGGAAAGATTAGAGAGAGAAAGAAGGGAGGAAAGGGAAAGGCAAATTGAAATGGAGGAAAGGGAAAGAGAGAAACAGAGACAATTTGAATTGACATTAGAGAGAGAGAAAATTGCTCTGGAAAAAGAAAGAATGGCGTTTGAATTAAGAAAACTGGAAATGATGAACCAGAACAATAATAACAATAGGGATTCTGAGGGAGGCCAGTTGTCTAAAGCTGACCTGAAGAAATTCCCTGTGTACCACAAGGGAGATTGTCCTGAGGTGTTCTTTTCCTTAGTGGAAAGAGCGTTTGTGGACTTCTCAGTGAGGGAAACTGAGAAGATGACCATCATGCGATCTTTAATCAGTGGTAGCCTGGCTGAGGTCTATGCCGAGATGCCTGAGGAACTGATGAAAGATTTTGCAGAGTTTAAAAAACTGGTGTTTGCCAGACATGGGATAAATGCAGAGCAGCTGAGACAAAGATTCAGGTCCCTCACAAAAAAACCAGAACAGACTTTTACCCAAGTGGGGGCCCAATTGGTGAGGCTGCTTGGGAAATGGCTATCGCAGGAAGGGACAGAGACCTATGAGCAGCTTAAAGACTTGATAGCGCTGGAACAGTTCTATTCAGTCCTGCATGGGGAATTGAAATTCCAGGTGAGGGAAAGGAAACCGAAATCTGTGGCAGCGGCCGCAGAGATCGCAGATTTTATTTCCCAAATAAGAAAGCCCTTGGGTGAGGGGAAATCTGTGGGTAAACCCAAAGAAACCTACAGCAAGTACTCTCAGGGACCAGGGAAAAGCCAGCAAGGGGGAGGGGCCCATGGTGAAGGGAAGCCCTCAGACATGAAACCAAGACCTCAGATTTTGGAGGGAAAACCAAAACAGGATGAGAGAGAATCAAAATACACCAGAAAATGTTATTTCTGTCAGGGAAAGGGTCATCTAATCTCAGATTGTGAGAAATTAAAGCAGCTAAAAGGAATGGTGCCTCAGGAGTCTAGTGGAACCAAGCCAAAAGCTGTGTTCTGTGTCCAGAAAGAGCAAGGCTCAGTCTCACTGAGGGAGCCTGTTGCCATGGCTACTCAGTCTGGAACAGCTACCGCTGCTGATCAGGCTGAGGAAAATGGTCCTCTTATAGAGGTAAAGCGCTGCTTGCTGGTAAAAACAGATTCTCAGTTGTTTGAGACAGCCGGGGTGGACGTAGGAATACTTGACCGTCAGTATAGGGGGCTGCGGGACACTTGTTCCCAGGTAACCCTGTGCCATCCAGATATCATTCCTAGGGAGTTTATAATCCCAAATGAGAGCATGAAGGTGGCAGGGATTGAGGGGCAGGTAATCTCTCTGCCAGTAGCAGAGGTGCCTGTCAACTTTCAAGGCTGGAGGGGAGATTGGCGGCTAGCGATTTCATCGACTCTGCCAGCAGCCGTGCTCGTGGGAAATGACCTGGCTGAACATGTGAAACGGGTGCTAGTGATTACACGCTCACAAGCCACCACGGGGACAGTTCAGGGGGGTAATGATGAGCCAGAGACGGAAGCAGAGGGGAGTTCAGAAGCTGTGGTGGAAACCTTAACCACAGACAGCAGATTTGGACAGGAGCAAAAGGCAGACGCCACTCTCCAAAAGTGTTTTGAACAGGTGACTGACGCCCAGCTAACACCTGAAACCCCAGTGAGATTTCTGGAGAAAAAGGGGATTTTATATAGAGAGACCCTGAGGAATATCTCAAAAGGGGGAGATGGGATCAGAAGTCAGCTGGTGGTACCTGAAAAGTATCGCCCCATGATCTTACAAAGGGGTCACTCTGACATGTTTGCTGCGCACTTAGGAGTGAACAAAACACAGCAGAGAAGGGTGAAAGGGCCCCTTGATTTGATCAAGCAAGATTGGGAGCAGATCACCCAGGATGACCCACAAGACGTTGTGACATACATAGACACCTTGATGAATGACCTAAAGCGAAATCTAGAGCTAGCAGCAGAGAACCTGCAAGCTCAGAAGGTCAGACAGAAAACATGGTATGACCACAAAGCTAGAGAGAGGCACTTTGACCCAGGGGAGGAAGTGCTTTGGCTTAGGCCCTGCAGAGAGGATAAACTGCAGCTCAAATGGGCAGGACCATATAGGGTCATTTCCAAGATGTCAGACCTGAACTATCTAATAGAGCAGGAGGAGAACCAAGCAAGGAGGGTGGTTCATGTGAATGCCCTAAAACCCTACTACAGAGGGGAACAGAGGGTTTTATTCGCGATAAAAGCAGCTGAGAGTGAGGAAGCTGAATTACCCTTCTGGGAGGGTAGAGGGGAAGTAAAATACAACCCAGAGGAGGTAAAGATCAGTCCTGCACTCACCCAAGACCAGCAGCAAGAACTAAAAATGCTGCTTAGTAAATATCAACAGGTGTTTTCCAACAAGCCGGGGATAGTGAAGGGAGTGATGCATCGGATCCACACAGGGGATGCACCCCCGCAGGCAGTATCCCCATACCGAGTAACGGGACCCTACAGGGACAAGGTGCGGAAGGAGCTGGACGAGATGCTTAGGGAGAACGTAATCGTCCCCTCTTCTAGTCCTTGGTCCTCTCCGATAGTCCTTGTGGACAAGCCTGATGGGAGCATTAGGTTTTGTGTTGATTACAGGAAATTAAACCGTGTAACCACTCCTGATGCCTACCCAATGCCCAGGCTAGACAACCTGATTGAAACCATAGGGGGTTGTCGGTTCATCTCATCATTGGACCTGGTAAAGGGATATTGGCAATTAAGAATTGATCCCAGGGATCAAGAAAAGACTGCCTTTTGCAGCCCTTTTGGTCTCTATGAGTTTCGAGTCCTGAGCTTTGGTCTCAGAAATGCACCAGCCACATTCCAAAGGCTGATGGACCAGACCTTGGCAGGGCTCAGTGACTTTACAGTGGCCTACATTGACGACATAGGGATCTTCAGTAATACCTGGGAAGATCACCTGATACACCTGGAGTTAGTGCTGCAGAGGTTAAGTGCAGCAGGGCTAACAGTAAAGGCCAGCAAGTGTCAGCTGGGTAGCCCAGAAATAAAATACTTGGGTCACATGGTAGGGGGAGGAGTGATAAAACCCCTGGAGGCCAAAATAGAAGCTGTTCGTGATTGGCCTAGACCCAACACCAAGAAAAAGGTCAAATCATTTCTTGGGTTGGTGGGCTACTACAGAAAGTTCATCCCGAGGTTTAGCGAGATTGCGGCTCCGCTGACCGATCTGACGAGGAAGAAGGCTGATGACCGCATCCCGTGGACCAGCGACTGTGAGGCGGCGTTCCAAAGGTTGAAGGAGGCGTTAATCAACTATCCTGTCCTGCGTGCTCCAGACTTCGACCGGAAGTTCATCATCTACACCGATGCGTCTAACAGCGGGGTAGGAGCAGTTCTGTGCCAGGAGGATGAGAATGGTGACCAGCATCCAGTGTCCTACCTGAGTAGGAAACTTCAAAAAGGTGAGAGACATTTGGCAACCGTGGAGAAGGAGTGTTTGGCCATAGTCTACGCGATCCAGAAGGCCAAGCCTTACATCTGGGGAAGACATTTTATTCTGTGTACTGACCATTCACCATTGCAATGGTTAAAGACAATGAAAACCCACAATAGCAAACTTATGAGGTGGGCTTTAAACCTACAGGACTATGACTTTGAAGTGAAGGTGGTCAGAGGGTCAGTGAACTGTGTTGCTGACGCCTTATCAAGAAGACCTGAAGAATGAAGACGGCGAAAGAACATGGACTATATGTGTATATAATGATGACAAAAGTTAAATGTACCTGGTTTTGAATTGGTTTGTATGAATAAAGGTAAATGGATGTAATGTATATGGTAAATGTTTAAAATGCCTAATTGCTATGGTTAACTTAGAGTAAGTATAAGTAAGTATTATATGGTATGTATAACTGTTGTTGTGTATTTTATTCAGGTTGTTTTTTGGTGAAAAGCACGTTAGCTTTCCCCCTACAAAACAACTTATAAAGAGGGGAGGTGTTACATACAGCACTGATGCTACCTGTCTGTCATGGGTTTGGAGGGAAAGTTCCATCCTATGGGGAGTGGAAGGCGGGACATCAGGAGGAGGGGCTGTACTGTATAAATATGTGATGCGTGTGTGGAGAGTTTAGGAGATGCTGAGAGACACTGGGATGTGACGAAGCAGCAGCTGGGAAGAAGAAGCTGTTGTGGGAGTCTGTGTGTCAGACAGGGTACTACTGTGTGTCAGAGTACCAACCTGATAGGTTCAGGTGTCTGTTGGTTAGCCAGAACTGATAGGTTCAGGGTCTGTGCTTCAAGTTAAGGGTTCTGGGTGAACCAAACTGTATGCTTGTATGAGTGAGAAGAAGCCACGTTACTTTATCCTATTCATCTGATTGTTTATTTTTCCCTGTGGGTATTTAAATAAACCTTATTCTTTTTATTGTTTAAAAATCCATCCCTGGTCTGTGTGACTTCTTATAGGGAATGGTTGGTGGCAGCTTAGAGAAACTGTGTGACATATCCCAGTAGGTCTGGGTTTGTCACAGGGGGTACTGGGGATGAAGTCTGCATAGACCTTTTGCTTCTTAAACTCTACCTCCTTCCACAGAGGGATGGAGTGGAGAGCCAGTGGAGAATGCAGGGAGCAACTTTGCAGCTATCAGTGCCTATCCTCAGATCTTTCTTCAGTGTGTTAAGCTAACATAAGCAGGAGTACATTTAAACTTAGGAAGTAAATTTAGTTCTTACATTTCTAAAATCTAATACATAGTTTAAATAAAATTAAAATTGTGTTATTGTCCCATTACCCCTCCCCCCAAAACCTAATTGTGTTGGGTAACTCAGTGTATTTCTAATTTTTACTATTGTTCTCTGACACATAACCATATGACTACCACCATATGTGCATATGTGTTGTTTTCACTTTACCTGTATGCTGGGTTAACATAAATACTGCTTTGGTAAACAGCATCAGAAGGTAAAATGTGGAACCACTAAATGCTAGATGCACATTCACTCAGGGTCAAACTTTTTACAGGAACATAATCATAAATTTAAATGTACTATTCTTCCTATGGCCTGAAATTAGATTCCAGCCTTAGAGGCTTGTTTCTAGAGTCTGTCCTTTTCATCTAGTATTATTTAGCAATAACAGTTTATTTTGTTAACCTGCATATTAAGTGAGTTGAAGTTTATTTAAACAATAAAAGGTATTTGTATACCTAGCTCCAAATGTTGTACAGCCTGGTTATGTGGGAATGACACTGAGTCAATTCATGTCTGTAATAATTGTCTGTCCTTGATTCCACCTGGGTTACATTCAACAACACAAAAGCATCTGTAACAGATCATAGAACCATAAAATAATATAGTTGGAGGGGGCCTAAAAGGCCATCACATCCAACCCCCTGCTCAGTGCAAGAATCCAAATCAAAGTATAGTTGACAAATGGCTGTCTAAATGTCACTTAAATGCCTCCAGTGTTGGAGTACTCACCACCCATATCTATACATGTAGAAAAACTTCAATTAGTCAGTCAGCAGATTTCTATTGTCAGATATGCAGCAGACCATCACTTAAAGAATTTAACAGTTGCAACTGCATTGAGGAGATACAAGTGGCTTCAGTCTTCTGTTACAAGCAGACATCCATTTCACTGTTGAGGAATTATCCTTTGATAAACTGTTCTCTTTAGTGTTGAAACCGATGACAAACATTCCTATGATGATAAACTCAGTAAAAGGACAAAGTGATTGGGCATTAATTAATACCTAACAATGGGCAAACTATCATAAGTGTACTAAATGGTCGAGACAGACAGTCTTAGCAACTCCCAATACCATGATTCCCTAAATATAAATCTTTACCTGCATCTTCTCAAACAAAATTAAATTATGTCCACCACTCATATACAAATGCCAAATTTAAAGTACCAAGTTACAAGAGGAAAGAGATGTGTGAATTCCCCCTCTTCTTATGTTCCTCCATGTGTCTCCAAGCCTGCTTCAGAGGGGTGGGTGATCCTACTAAACACATTTTCGGGCAACATGGAAATCTATAATGGGGGGATAGGAGGGAAGAGTAAAAGGTCCTGTCATGCTAACAGTGTACATTGATCAAAATCTTCCTGTTTTGAAAGTTCTCATCAGAACGTTGTAATCTTGAACCACAGACATCAAGCACAACAGAGTCATTTTGATACTTACTTTACTTGATAGAGTGTGTTTCTTATTCTCCTTGTGCTATGAGATTTAAAAAGTTGTTAATCAGTTTTATAGTGGGCAATTCTTAGCTATAAGTCCCTGTGGCATCCACCCAGATCATGAATATTCATGGAACAAAATGTCTTCCCCATATGTATAGTCCAAGCTTCCGCAAATACCATACAACCACCAGACAATCAATCTATGATGGAAATGTGTCTCTCGCCAGCCTGCAGCTTCTCACTCAGGAACGTCACCGGATGAAGGATCCTGTTGTTCTCCTCCTGGCTCAGCATGGCTTGCAGTCTGATGTGGGATGCCTCTGTGAAGTCAGTGCACCCTCAATGCAAATCTGGTTCTCTCTGGGCAGGACCGGTCATCAGCACAGTCTCCAACCTCTTGAAGGTCTCCTCACAGTCGCTCAACCACTGGATCCTGCCAGCTTTTTAAAATTGGGTTAGGTCTGATAAAGGGGCCTCTATTTCGCTGAAGTTCTGGATAAAGCACATCTCATAGCTAACTAACCTTAAGAATGATCTGTTCTTCCTTGTTGTTGGTCTAGGTCAGCTACTGATTTCTTTAATCTCTGGTGTTAGGGGTTTGATTATGCCTCCCCCATCAATATAGCCTAAATCCTTTAACTTGGAGTTACCCAGCAGACCTTTGCTAGCCTCCACTGTTAATCCAGCCTCATTTAACCTTTAAGTTTATCTATCTATCTATCTATCTATCTATCTATCTATCTATCTATCTATCTATCTATCTATCTATCTATCTATCTATCTATCTATCTATCTATCTATCTATCTATCTATCTATCTATCTATCTATCTATCTATCTATCTATCTATCTATTTATTTTATATCCCACCTATCTGGTCGGTTAAGACCACTCTAGGTGGCTAGAGTTATAGGTGATCTGTCCATGTGAGACTATATTTCCTTATCTCATTTATGTATGCTATCGTGAATTATCTAAGCTTGATCAAGTTCACATGGACCACTCTCTGACTTATGAAATTTACTTCCTTCATCTTGGATTTTATTCTAAAAGGATCTGCCCAGTTTATCTGCATCTCATTTCCTTTTATAGACCTCAGCCTCAGGACTTTGTCTCCTGGAATGAACGATCTTTCTCTGGCCTTTTTTCCTTGCCATAACTTTTGCTTCCCTTGCTGGCTCTGCAAGTTTTCTGCAGCTAATTTCAGAGATTGTTGCAAGGAATTCATTAACTTATTTATGTACTGGATCATTGTCTCTAGGTAGTCTCCCTGCTGTTTCTCCTGTGATAAGCTTGGTTATGAAAGTTCATAAAATGATTTATTGATGGGATTTGTAATCACAAAGTTAGCCAAAATGAATTCATCTTATTTCTGTGTGTGAGTTGAGAGTGGAAATTTCCAAAGTTGATTCCTAGCTGTACATCTGTACTGTCCAGCGTGGCATTATCTCGTAACTAAGCAACCTGGCTAGTACCGGGTAAGGAAGACTAAACAACTTTCCCTGAGCCTCATGGGAACAAGAAAGGAGGAGATTCTACCACGAGGGAGACGGAAGATGGATGCCAACATACAGGACTCGGCATGAACTATCTAATCCAAAGGACAGTAAGCCTGAGTTTTTCCTATTGAGAAAGTTTACTTTGGATTTTCCAGAAGCCTGATGGAATGTTGTTTTGATGATGGACACTAGGACTTGTAGTTTGTTTTAAGATGTAGTGTTTCCTGAAGCCGGAGGGGAGGTCCGCCCCCCCCTTTTCTTTTTGTTAGCTACATGTTTTATTATTTTCGTTTGTTTCAGAGGAATTCTATCTCCTATCAATGGGGATGGGATTGGAAATTGTAAATATGCTTTGCTATGCTTTGCTTAAACTGATTTCTCATAGAACTATACAGTGGTGCCTCGCTTAACGTTTGCTTCGTTTAACGTTTTTTTCGCTTAACGTTTATTTTTTCAGAGGCAGATTGTGCTTCGTATAACGTTTTTCCCTATGGGCGATTTTCGCATAGCGTTTTTGGGACCATGCTTCGCTTAACGTTTTTGGTTTTAGGTCCCCTGCTTCGCTTAACGTTTTTTTGTTTTCAATTTAAAAAGTGTCTTAGAAGGGTCCAAAACGGTTCTAAATGCTTGGATTCGTTAGAGGACCCCTTAAGTCATGTGCAAACCTGATTTGGCTTTGATCTGATGTTTCGTTAATTTTTTGTGAATTTTTGTTTTTTGGCCCATAGGAACCAATGGACCTGTCAAAAAATTAACGAAAGTTCAGATCAAAGCCAAATCAGGTTTGCACACAACTTAGGGGGTCCTCTAACGAACCCAAGAATTTAGAACAGTTGCTGAGTCTTCATTAATTTTTTGTGAATTTTTTCTTCCCCCATAGGAAATAATGGAGCTGTCAGATTTTGACAGCTGTCAAAAGTTGGGGGGAAAAAATTCACCATTAATTAACGAAAAGTCAGATCAAAGCCAAATTAACTTTTGCATCCGTTTTAGAGGGTGCAGAAGCTAATCCAAGCATTTAAAACCATTTTTGACCCTTTTATGACACACTTAATTTTGCAAAAATTGACTTCGCAAAGCCATTGAAACCTATTGAGTCAGCTACAATACATTCCAATGGAGGATACATTGTATCGTTTAACGATGTTTCCTATGGGTTTTTTCGCTTAAGGACGGCAATCCGTGCCTATTGGAACGGATTAACCGGTTTCCAATGCATCTCTATGGGAAATGGTGTTTCGCATAAAGTTTTTTTCGCATAAGGTTTTTTTTTTTGGAACCAATTAAAAACGTTATGCGAGGCACCACTGTATTTTTCTAATAAAAAATGAATATGCCTAACCTCTGTAAGTTAGCTTCTTGAATAGACACAAGCTGTATAACAATTGGCTTATCCAAATTGATGTATTTTACAAGGCCACGTAACTTATCGCTACCAATTTGGGTCCAACTGATTTATGAGTGATAGAAGGATGGAATTCCCTGGTACTCACGTGTGTGGCTTGGTTCTCAATGAAATCGGTCAGACTTGGTGCCAGAGTAAATTTTAGCTACCCTAAGGCAAAACGTACGGACCCAGTTTGCCTGGTAAAGGAGCGATTTACTTTGTAACCTCTCTGCCCGTGGCTGAGCAATTTCTTAGGAAATTGACTTTGCTGGCATCTCCCATTTTTGTTTGTGTAAATCCCCAGGTCCCACAGTTTCCATTCAAATAGCAGTTCAAATGGACTGAACTCAGTGCTTTCCTGGGGTACAGATTGGGTTGCATATACCCAGGGTTGTAGTTTGTGATCCCAGTCATTGGGGTTTTCAGCAGCATAAACTCTGATCATTCGCATTAGGGTCTCATTAAATTTCTCCCCTAATCCATTTGTCTGAGTATGGTATGGGGAAGAAGTGATATGAGCTATGCCACAAAGTTGCCACAGACTTTTCATTGATCTGGAAGTGAGTAATATTCCCCTTCTAGTTACTTTAGGTAATGGTCCCATGATGTCCAGGCTTATGCATTCCAAAGGGGTTGATATAATTGATAAAGTGTACAATTTAGCTTTAGTTTTGTCATTGCCAGTGCCATGCCTCTGGCATATTTCACAGCTTTGACAATATGACCTTATTTGCTTCCCCATCCCAGGCCAGTAAAAATTTTGCGCTATCCTTTGCTTTGTGTGTGTGATTCCCAAGTGTGCAGCAAAGGTATCTGTATGTCCCTTTTCTATTATCTTTTCCCTGTACTTAAAAGGGATGACCAGTTGTCTGTGGATGCTTTCCCCTCCCCTCTTTGGATTTAACAGGACCTCCCTATATAACAGATCTTTGTCCACAAAGAATCTTTCAGGGGACTCAGGGGTTATTGGTCCTCCCCTGGCCAATTTAAAGCATTGTTGTAATTTAGAATCCTGTCTTTGTTCTTGTGTAAAACTGTTTTCATGAGGATTTCTTAGATTCACTACCTCAGCTAGTTCATCTGCTTCATTTTCTCCTATTTCTTCATCAGAGACCTCACATTGTTCTTCAGGTGTTGCTATCTTTCCTATCTGGGAGCGAGTAGTTATTAAAACACTCTTAACATGCTCAGATAAATCTAACCCAATCAAACAAGGGGTAGGAATTTGAACTGTGATGCCTACCTTCCACATTCCATTCCACCCTTGATATTTTATATGTACTTTAGCCATGGGCAGAGTAATTAATTCAGTCCCTATCCCTTTTATGGTTATCTGTTCATTTTTCATGATGTCTCCCTGAGGGACAATATCAGAATGACATAGAGTTACTTGAGAGCATGAGCCTCTCAAAGGTAGATACTTAGTATTATTTATATAAATAGTTTCTCCAGAGCAACGGAGCAGCTCCATGTTGCTTTCAATAAAATAACATTGCACAACATTGGCTAAAGGAGGCTGTTTTTCTGGCTTTTGGCTCTAGCAGTCACTGCGCCATTTTAACTGTCTCAGTGTTCTCCCACTGCAGTTGTATACAGTACACTTTCTTGGGCACCCTCCCTTTCTGTAGACTAAAGTCTTTATTCTTTGATATTTGACATTGCGAAATGAAATGCTGTTTTCTCCATAACACATTTTTGGGGCCCTTTGTTCAAAGAAAGGGGGCTTGTCTCCCTTCCCTTCACTGCTTTTGTACTTCTGTTGATTTTTCTCTGAGGGTTTGTCCCTAAAATGGCTTCCAGTTGTCTGTTTCTGGGGTAATCCCTGGGCTCTTTCTTTCTGTCCTCCCAGTTTCTACCACCAAATTTTAACTCAGAAAATTTTGGGTTTTTGGTTTCTGAAATATAATCAGCCATCTCACTCACCTGCTGAACTGTTTTAAGCTATTTATCTCTGACTAAATATCTTAGTTCTCCAGGTAGAACTGAATAGAAATGTTCTAGCCTTATTATATTTTTCAACATTAGCTTGTTCCAACCATTTTTCCAGATATCTGACTAGTTTGGCTCCTCACTGGGAATATTTCAGGTTCCTTTGTCAATGCTCTAAACTTTCTCCTGAGGTGTTCAGCATTGATTCCAAATCTTGCGGAAACCAGTTTTCTAAAAGCCTCATATTCTCTTGCTTGATCTTGGGGCTTTTGGGAATAGATCTCAGCAACTTCCCCACTTATATGCTGTGACAAACCCAGACCTACTGGGATATACCACAGTTTCACTAAGCTGCCACCAACCATTCCCTATAAGAAGTCACACAGACCAGGGATGGATTTTTAAACAAATAAAAGAACAAGGTTTATTTACATAACACACAGGGAAAATAAAATGATCAGGTGAATAAGATATAGTAACGTGGCTTAGTCTCATTCATACATGCACACAGTTTAGTTCACACAGAACACTTAACTTGAAGCACAGACCCTGAACCTATCAGTTCTGGCTAACCATACAGACACCTGAACCTATCAGGTTGGTACTGACTGACACACAGTAGTACCCTGTCTGACACACAGACTCCCACTCAAGCTTCTTCTCTCAGCTCTTCCCCCAGCTTCTCCTCCAGCTCTGCTAAACTTCACACAGGCTTCACATATATATACAGTACAGCCCCTCCTCCTGATGTCCCGCCTTCCACTCCCCATAGGATGGAACTTTCCCTCCAAACCCATGACAGACAGGTAACATCAGTGCTGTATGTAACACCTCCCCTCTTTATAAGTTGTTTTGTAGGGGGAAAGCTAAGGTGCTTTTCACCAAAAAAACAACCTGGACCCAAAACAAACAAAAACAGTCATATAATAACATACAATACCATACTTACTTATACTTACACTCTACTAGGCATTTAAACATTTACCATTAACAATACATCAAGTTACCTTTATTCATACAAACCAACACGTTTAATAAACAGACACATTTGACTTTTTGTCATCAAAATATATACATAGTCCATGTTTCCTTCGCCGTCTTCATTCTTCAGGTCTTCTTGACAAGGCGTCAGCAACACAGTTCACTGACCCTCTGACCACCTTCACTTCAAAGTCATAGTCTTGCAGGTTTAAAGCCCACCTCATAAGTTTACTATTGTGGGTTTTCATTGTCTTTAACCATTGCAGTGGTGAATGGTCAGTGCACAGAATAAAATGTCTTCCCCAGATGTAAGGCTTGGCCTTCTGGATCGCGTAGACTATGGCCAGGCACTCCTTTTCCACGGTTGCCAAATGTCTCTCACCTTTCTGGAGTTTCCTACTCAGGTAGGACACTGGATGCTGGTCACCATTTTCATCCTCCTGGCAAAGAACTGCTCCTACCCCGCTGTTAGACGCATCGGTGTAGATGATGAACTCCCGGTCGAAGTCTGGAGCACGCAGCACTGGATAGTTGATGAGGGCCCCCTTCAACCTCCGGAACGCCTCCTCACAGTCACTGGTCCACGGGATGCGGTCATCAGTCTTCTTCCTCGTCAGATCGGTCAGCGGAGCCGCAATCTCGCTAAACCTCGGGATGAACTTTCTGTAGTAGCCCACCAACCCAAGAAATGATTTGACTTTTTTCTTGGTGCTGGGTCTGGGCCAATCACGAACTGCTTCTATCTTGGCCTCTAGGGGTTTTATCACTCCTCCCCCTACCATGTGACCCAAGTATTTTATTTCTGGGCTACCCAGCTGCAGTTTGTTCTCTTTGCAGGGCCTAGGCCAAAGCACTTCCTCCCCTGGGTCAAAGTGCCTCTCCCTGCCTTCCTGGTCATCCCAAGCTTTCTTTCTGACCTTTTGAGCTTGCAGGGTCTCTGCTGCTAGCTCTAGGTTTCTCTTTAGGTCAATCCTTAAAGAGTCTATGTATGTCACAACGTCTTGTGGGTCATCCTGGGTGATCTGCCCCCAATTTTGTTTGATCAAATCAAGGGGCCCTTTCACCCTTCTCCCAAACAAAAGTTCAAACGGACTGAACCCGGTACTGGCTTGTGGCACTGATCAATAAGCAAACAAAAGGGATTGCAGCTTCTGGTCCCAATTGTTTGGATTCTCTGCCAAGTAAGCCCTAATCATGCGCATTAGAGTTCCATTGAACTTCTCAGTTAACCCATTACTTTCAGGGTGATAGGCAGTGGTTTCCTTGTGCTTAATTCCACAGATTTGCCATAACCGTTTCATGAGCTTCGATGTGAACGATGCACCCAAATCTGTGATTATTTCTGAGGCAAATCCCATCCTGGACATATACCCCACCAAGGCATCTGCCACTGTGTTAGTTTCAATGTTAGTCAAGGGAATGGCTTCAGGGTGCCTCGTGGCATGGTCCACAATGGTGAGAATGAACCTGTTCCCCCTCTTTGTGGCCTTGGGCAAAGGTCCCACAATATCCACCCCTATGCATTTGAACGGAGTGTCAATCACAGGCAAAGGGCACAACTTTGCTTTGGTCCTGTCGCGGCTATTCCCCTGCCTTTGACACACATCACATTGTTTACAGAACTCCCTGATCTGCTTCCCTATGTCAGGCCAGTAAAAATTCTGTGTGATTCTCTGCTGTGTTTTGTTCACCCCTAAGTGCGCAGCAAACATGTCAGAGTGCCCCCTTTGTGAGATCATGGGGCGATACTTTTCAGGTACCACTAGCTGACTTCGGATCCCATCTCCCCCTTTTGAGATATTCCTCAGGGTCTCTCTATACAAAATCCCCTTTTTCTCTAGAAATCTCACTGGGGTTTCAGGTGTTAGCTGGGCGTCAGTCACCTGTTCAAAACACTTTTGGAGAGTGGCGTCTGCCTTTTGCTCTTGGCCAAATCGGCTGTCTGTGGTTAATGTTTCCACCACAGCTTCTGAACTCCCCTCTACTTCCGTCTCTGGCTCATCAGTACCCCCCTGAACTGTCCCCGTGGTGGCTTGTGAACGTGTAATCACTAGCACCCGTTTCACATGTTCAGCCAGGTCATTTCCCACGAGCACGGCTGCTGGCAGAGTCGATGAAATCACTAGCCGCCAAACTCCCCTCCAGCCTTGAAAGTTCACAGGTACCTCCGCTACTGGCAGTGAGATCACCTGCCCCTCAATCCCTGCCACCTTCATGCTCTCATTTGGGATTATATATTCCCTAGGAATAATATCTGGATGGCACAGGGTCACCTGGGAACAAGTGTCCCTCAACCCCCGATACTGATGGTCAAGTATTCCTACGTCCACCCCTGCTGTTTCAAACAACTGAGAATCTGTTCTCACGAGCAAGCAGCGCCTGACCTCCACAAGGGGACCATTTTCCTCAGCCTGATCAGCAGATGTAACTGTTCCAGATTGAGTAGCCATGGCAACAGGCTCCCTCAGTGACAAGGGGCTTTGCTCTTTCTGGACACAGAACACAGCTTTTGGCTTGGTTCCACTCGATTCCTGAGGCACAATTCCTTTTAGCTGCTTTAATTTCTCACACTCTGAGATTAGATGGCCCTTTCCTTGACAGAAATAACATTTTCTGCTGTACTTGGAGTCTTTCTCATCTGGTTTTGGTTTTCCCTCCAAAATCTGAGGTCTTGGTTTCATGTCTGAGGGCTTCCCTTCACCATGGGCCCCTCCCCCTTGCTGGCTTTTCCCTGGTCCCTGAGAGTACTTGCTGTAGGTTTCTTTAGGTTTCCCCATCGATTTCCCCTCACCCAAGGGCTTTCTTATTTGGGAAATAAAATCTGCGATCTCGGCTGCTTCTGCCACAGATTTCGGTTTCCTTTCCCTCACCTGGAATTTCAGTTCCCCATGCAGGACTGAATAGAACTGTTCCAGCGCTATCAAGTCTTTGAGCTGCTGAAAGGTCTCTGTCCCCTCCTGAGATAGCCATTTCTCTAGCAGCCTCACCAATTGGGCCCCCACTTGGGTAAAAGTCTGCTCTGGTTTCTTGGTGATTGACCTGAATCTTTGCCTCAGCTGTTCCGCATTTATCCCATGTCTGGCAAACACCAGTTTTTTAAACTCTGCAAAATCTTTCATCAGTTCCTCAGGCATCTCGGCATAGACTTCTGCCAGGCTGCCACTGATTAAAGATCGCATGATGGTCATCTTCTCAGTTTCCCTTACTGAGAAGTCCACAAACGCTCTTTCCACTAAGGAAAAGAACACCTCAGGGCAATCTCCCTTGTGGTATACAGGGAATTTCTTCAGGTCAGTCTTAGACAATTGGCCCCCCTCAGAATCTCTATTGTTATTATTGTTCTGATTCATCAGTTCCAATTTTCTTAACTCAAACGCCATTCTTTCTTTTTCCAGAGCAATTTTCTCTCTCTCCCTCTCCATTCTCTCTTCTCTTTCCATTTTCTCTATTTCAAATTGCCTTTGTTTCTCTCTTTCCCTTTCCTCCATTTCCCTCACCCTCAGTTCATGCTGTTGGGCTATGAGCAATTTTCTGAGTTCTGGGTTCTGTTCTCCCGTGCTGTCACCTTGCACTGAGCCAAATTCATCCTCAGAACCTTGGTCAACCTGGGGGTCTTTCACTTCACCCATTTCTGCCATTTGGCTTCGAGTCAAGGGCATAATCCCCCCTCAGAACAGGCTGCTTTCAAAAGTCAAGCCTCAAAATAAAGCGACCACTTTTTTTTCTTTTGCCTCAGAACCAGCTTTCTATAGATTGCTGCTGTTCTCCAGCACTAACTTGCAACAGTTGCGAGCCAGAGTCTACCCCCCTCTGCTATGCCTCGCAGCAGGCAGGCTAGATCACTGCTACTACACAGTTTTGCCTCAGCTTTTTTCCCGCCAAAACAGGCTGCCTCAGAGCTCCCTAATCTAGTCCCCAATCTGAGGTTACACGTTCTTCTACTAGCGCACCTCCCCGTGAGGTACACCTAGAAGATTACCTACGCGCCTCAGATTGTCCCTGACTAGACCCCCCTTGCTCTGGGCACACTTGCCAAGGCTTTGCTGGACCACTGGACAACTGGACCAGTCGTATCCCACACGCTGGACACCAATCAATGTGACAAACCCAGACCTACTGGGATATACCACAGTTTCACTAAGCTGCCACCAACCATTCCCTATAAGAAGTCACACAGACCAGGGATGGATTTTTAAACAAATAAAAGAACAAGGTTTATTTACATAACACACAGGGAAAATAAAATGATCAGGTGAATAAGATATAGTAACGTGGCTTAGTCTCATTCATACATGCACACAGTTTAGTTCACACAGAACACTTAACTTGAAGCACAGACCCTGAACCTATCAGTTCTGGCTAACCATACAGACACCTGAACCTATCAGGTTGGTACTGACTGACACACAGTAGTACCCTGTCTGACACACAGACTCCCACTCAAGCTTCTTCTCTCAGCTCTTCCCCCAGCTTCTCCTCCAGCTCTGCTAAACTTCACACAGGCTTCACATATATATACAGTACAGCCCCTCCTCCTGATGTCCCGCCTTCCACTCCCCATAGGATGGAACTTTCCCTCCAAACCCATGACAGACAGGTAACATCAGTGCTGTATGTAACATATGCGTTCTTAAAATGACCATTTTCTCTGATTCTCTCACATAATAATCCCAGCATGCTCTCTCAAACAGGATTAAGAATGCTTTGGGGCAATCACCTTTTCTAAATTGAGGGAATTTCTTAAGGTCCACTTTTGAGATCCCCTCAGCTGCTGAATTTTTACTGTTGTTACCGTTTAGAGATGCCAATTCTATTTTTTTTCATTTCCAATGGGTATTCCATTTCTTTTGCTCTCATTTCCAGTTGTCTCTTTTTTGCTTCAGCTCTTTCTTTTATCTCTAACTGTCTGGCTTCTGCCTCAGCCCTAGTCTTTATTTCTAACTCTCTGGCTTCAGTCTCAGCCCTAGTCCTTATTTCTAACTGTCTGGCTTCAGCCTCAGCTTTGAGCTGTAATACTTTTAATTTAAATTCCTGCTGTAACCTCCATCTTTCAAATTCTTGTGAGGTTAATCCAGTTTCTCCCCTTAAGGTTTCATCATCCTGAGCCTCCCCTTGCTCTATCATTTCCAAGGGGGAGGTATATGGCAGAATGCCTGCGTCACTCCTGTCCATCATATGGAGTTCAAGTGCAGGAGCCTATGATAGGACAGGAGGGGTGGAGTTAGAGTGATAGTTGGGGAGTTAGAGGACAGTTAGAGAGTTAGCGAATGGAAGAGAGACTTTGAATTGAGAGAGTTAAGACAGAAATTGGAAAGTTGGAGTGTTATAGAGAATAGTAAAGAGTTAAAAGGAATAGAGAATAGATAGATAGTCAAAGAATATTGTTAAAGTGGTTATTGGGAATAAAAGCACATACAAGCTAACGTGTAATCAAATCAATCCAATTTTATGAATGATCCTCAACAACTGTGATTTACTTCTGTGATTTACATACCAACTAAATGATCATTAAAACCTGTTGCATTGGCAGCACAGTTGTGAGATATACAGTGGTGCCTCACTTAGCGACGTTAATCCGTTCCGGAAAAAACATCGCTAAGTGATTTAATCGTTAAGCGATTTTTGAAAGCCCATAGAAATGTATTAAAACACATTTAATGCGTTCCTATGGGCTTCAAAACTAACCTTAAGCGAAGATCCTCCATGGGACGGCCATTTTCGGTGCCTCTTAAGGGAGGCAAAACAGCGGGTGACCATTTTGAAACCGCCTATCAGCTGTTCAAGAAAAGTTCCCGGACCCTTTTTAAACTTTGCATTGCAAAAGCGAGAAGGAGCAATGTTCTCATCTGCTCTCCTTGTCGAGGGAGCTATTTCTTCTTCTCTCTTTTTTTCTCTCCTGCCTGCCTGAGCCCACCACTGCTTTCCTCCATCGAGTGTGTGGTGTGTGCGTTTGCGCGCACGCGTGTGTGTGTGAGTGCACCTTCCCCTTCCCCTCGCCCCAACGGAGCCCAAGGCCAGATGGCCGGGATTGGCCGCCAAGGGCTCTGAGCTCCGCCCGCTTGAACCTGGCTTGGAAGCAAGTGAGAAGGAAGGGAAGGGGAAAAAGAAGGAAGGCAGGGGAGGCGAGGAGAGCGGGGCCGCGCTCCCTGCGCTGCCTAGTCTGGAGTGGGAGCCTGGTAGCGGCAGAGCAGCAGCAGCAGGAACAGGAGCAGCCACGACCAGAGCCTGCTGGTCTGAGGAGTCAGCCTCGGAGCCCTCTCTGCTCCGTGGGTGCACGTTCCCCTTCCCCTTGCTCCAACGGAGCCCAAGGACGGCCAGGATTGGCTGCCAAGGGCCCTGAGCTCCGCCCGCTTGAAAGAGAGCGAGACAGCGAGAAGGAAGGGAAGGGGAAAAAAAGAGAAGGCAGGGGAGGCAAGGAGAGAAGAGCGGGGCCGAGCTCCCTGCACTGCCTAGTCTGGAGTGGCAGCCTGGCAGTGGCGGAGCAGCCGCCACCGGAGCCTGCTGGTCTGAGGAGGAGTCAGCCCCGGAGCCCTCTCTGCTCCTTTAAGGCAAGGCAGGCAGGGGGCTCGCAAGAGGCACCCCTCGCGAGGAGGGGGGGAGGACAGACTTCAGGCTAGAAGGCAAAAGGGGGAAGCCAGCGGAGGAGAGAGCGGCCGGTGGTGGTGGTGGGGACTCCCAGTGGAGGCTGGGCTTCCACGGGATCCCTGGGATGAGAGGCTCCCCCTTAGCTCCCCGCCGGGTGGATCCTGCCACCTCCTCCCGGACGTGCAAGGGTCGCTTTGCCATGATCACAAAGCAATTTATCCCCATAGAGTCCATTGCTAACCGATTGCTCTG
Organism: Pogona vitticeps; assembly: GCF_051106095.1. Classification (NCBI taxonomy): domain Eukaryota; kingdom Metazoa; phylum Chordata; class Lepidosauria; order Squamata; family Agamidae; genus Pogona; species Pogona vitticeps. The sequence goes on along the minus strand of NC_135784.1, from coordinate 222,526,385 downwards.
GCAATGGCCAAAACCCCATCGTTAAGCGATTTCATCGTTAAACGGCATGATCGGTAAGCGAGGCACCACTGTATTTGGTATATTGTGGACTAGATCCACTGGTAGCAGTGCATAAAGAGGCAACACATCCTGAGGGTGGACCTGTGTTTGGGGAGAAGAAACAAGGGACACTAGGGGGACATGGCAAAGTGGTGGCAAGTGGTGGGATGTGATTAAAAGTCTAGTAAGCCTAAGAAAAAAGTGAATTTTCTGAGTTTAATGGACCTGTTAGTCTGGGACTGTCAAGAAGGGGTGGGAAACCCTCTAGAGTTCTTATCGAAAAGCTTAGAAGGGACTCCTGATTGCAGACCTGGGAAAAGACTAAGGACAAGAAAAGGCTCTGAGGAAAATTCAGTGGTTTAAGGTTACCTCACGCTTTAAAGACCAGTAGGCTAGCTTGAGATCCCAAGCTCTAAGGAGGGAGCACTGAGGGGACAAGTCAAAGCCAGGGTCATAAATATAGCTAAGACTGGAACCAACAGGGGCTTAAATAAAATAAACAATTCTGAACAATTTCAGTGTCTGGAGGCAAAAAGTGAAACAGTGTCTCAGACCAAGGGACTGGCTGGGTGTCAGAAGAAAAATATAGTAACTATCCATGGCTGCCAATGGAGAGCTACAGAATAACTCTCTCTCTCTAACGCAGAAAAGGAAAAAAAAGTGCTTTAAACTGAGGCTTGACTGCCTATCTCAATAGAAGTGACCAATTTGTCCAAATAAATCCAATTAAACATGCTTTCTAAAAGAGGGAAGAAGGTAGCAAGGGAGGGGTCAGATCCCATAGAGTTACCTCACGAAGAGGGGAGCCCTCATAAAATAACTGAGCAAGATGAGACTGAGGAAGAGGATGCCTCAAGGGGAGAAACTGGGTTAACCTCCCAAGAATTTGAAAGATGGAGGGTGCAACAAGAATTTAAATTAAAGGAGTTAGAAATAAGAACTAGGGCTGAGGCTGAAGCCAGAGAAATGGCTATGGAACAAGAAAAGAGACAAATGAAGTATCAATTAGAACGGAAAAGATTATAATTTGAGTCACTAAATAATAATAATAACAACAACAATAATAATGAAAATGGAAAAATAGATCTTAAGAAATTCCCTCAATTTAGAAAGGGTGATTGTCCAGAAACATTCTTAATCTCTTTTGAGCAAGTGTCTTGGGATTTTAACGTAAAATCAGAAGAACGTATGGTTGCATTAAGGTCCCAGATAAGTGGACATTATGCCCAAATGCCCTTAGATCAAGCCAGAGATGATGAGGCTTACTGGAAATTGGTTTTCTCGAGGTTTCAGATCAATGTGAACACCTGAGGTGAAAATTTTGAGCATTGATTAAAAAGCCTGAGGAATCATATTCTCAATTGGGGGCAAATCTAATCAGATATTTGGAAAAATGGCTAGAGCAGGCTAATGTTGAGACATTAGAAGATATGAAAACCATTATAGGGTTAGAACAATTTTATTCGGTTCTGCCAGGAGAATTGAGGTACTTAGTCAGAGACAAAAAGCCCAAGAATGTACAGGAGGCAAGTGAAACAGCTGACTATATAACAGATATCAAAAACCCCAAATTCTCTAAGGTGAAATTTGGCAGGAAAAGCTGGGACGACAGAAAGAAAGAGTCCAGGGATTACGTCAAGCACAATCAGGCAAATGGAAGCCACTTTAGAGGCAAGTCCTCAGAGCAGAGCCAACAGAGATATAAGAGCTATGAAGGGAAGGGGGACAAGTCACCATATTTTGAACATAGAGTCCCTAAAACCTGCTATGGGTGCAGAGAAAAAGGACATTTTATTGCCCAATGCCAGACCACAAGAAATAGAGAGATTGGTCAGCAAAAAGGCATGGGAAGTCAGCTCAAGAAAGTGTACTCTGTACAACAAAAGAGAGCAACCACTGAGGCAAGGGAAATGGGTGCCATAACCCCAGTAACTGCTAGAGCAGAGAGCCAGGAACAACAACCATGACACCTGCCTTTGGCAAAAGTGATTGATTGATTGATTGATTGATTGATTGATTGATTGATTGATTGATTGATTGATTTGAATTGATTTGTATCCTGCCCATCTGGTCTGGTTGACCACTCTGGGCGGCTTCCAATAAAAGTATTTGTCATGGAACATACAAATATTACAATCAATTAAAACACATACAATAATAGAACAATAAGGAAAAGGGAAAAGAAGAGAGAGAAAGTTAAATATTGACAGGAGGGAAGGCCTGAACATATAACCATGTTTTTAATTGACTCTTGAAAGTGTCCAGTGTAGGGGCCGCACGAATCACCAGAGGAAGGTTATTCCAGAGGCGAGGAGCCACCACCGAGAAGGCCCGGTTTTGTGTCCTTTCCTTCCGGGCCTCCCGTGGCGTTAGGCTCCTCAGCCTCACCTCCAGGCTCGTGCGGGTGATCCAAATAGATCTAGGTGGGAGTAGGCATTCCGCCAAATACCGAGGTCCTAAACCGAGGTCCTTATCCAGTCTTATTTTATTGAAAGTAACCAGGAGCTTCTTTGCTGTTCTGGGGAAGTTATTTGTTTGTTTGTTTGTTTGTTTGTTTGTTTGTTTGTTTGTTTGTTTAATTTATATGCTGTCCACATTACCCAAAGGTCTCTGGGCGGCTTACAACATTTAAAATACAATAAAATTTAGAACAATTAAAATACAATTAAAATATATATAAAAATTGCCATCAGACCCACAGCTAATATTATTTCAATTAAAAGCCTTCTGGAACAGGAAGGTTTTGACCTGGCGCGGAAATGTCATCAGAGTCGGGGCCAGACGAATCTCAGTCGGGAAGGCATTCCATAGTCTGGGGGCAGCTGCTGAAAAGGCCCTTTGTCTACAAGCCGTCCCTCTTACCTCCTTAAGGGACGGCTCTTTCAAAAGGGGCCCCTGGCTAGATCTTAACTGCCAGGTAGGTTCATATGGAAGGAGGCGGTCCTTCAGATATCCAGGGCCCAAGCCGTTTAGGGCTTTATATGTCAAAACAAGCACTTTGAATTGGGCCCGGGCAGCAACTGGTAGCCAATGTAACTTATACAGAATCAGCTTGATATGTTCCCTGGCGGCTGCACCACTCACCAGCCGTGCAGCTCAATTCTGGACCAGTTGTAGTCGCCAGACCATCTTCAAAGGCAGCCCCACGTAAAGCGCATTGCAGTAATCTATGAGGGATGTTACCAGTGCATGTGTAACTATCATGAGACTCTGCTCGTCCAGGTAGGGCCGTAGCTGGTATAATTTCTGCAGCTGAAGGAAGGCGCCCCTGGCCACCGAGTCCACCTGGGCTTCCAGTGTTAGACTGGGGTCCAGGAGCACCCCCAAGCTGCGGACCCTGTCCCTTAGGGGGAGTGTAACCCCATTCAGGGCAGGGAAATGGCCCTCCAGCCTGTCCGGTGAAGCACCCACTAACAGCACTTCCGTCTTGTCAGGATTGAGTTTCAGTTTATTAACCCTCATCCAGTCCATTATCAGGTCCAGACACGAGTTCAGCACAGAAACTGCCTCACCTGGATTGGTGGAAAACGAGAGGTAGAGCTGAGTATCGTCAGCATATTGCTGACTCCTCAGCCCAAACCTCCTGATGACCTCTCCCAGCGGTTTCATGTAGATGTTGCAGCATGGGGGACAGTATTGAGCCCTAAGGAACCCCATGACATAACTGCTATGGGGCAGAGCAACTGTCCCCCAGCACCACCCTCTGGACACGGTCAGCCAGGAAGGAGTGGAACCACCGTAAAGCGGTGCCCCCAACTCCCAACCCAGCCAGCCAATCCAGAAGGACACCATGGTCGATGGTGTCGAAAGACGCTGAGAGGTCCAGGAGTATCAACAGGGTCACACTCCCCCTCTCTCTTTCCCGGCAAAGGTCATTGTACAGGGCGACCAAGGCAGTCTCCATACCAAAACCAGGCCTGAAACCCCATTGAAATGGATCCAGAAAATCCGTTTCATCCAGCAGCACCTGGAGTTGCCCAGCCACAACCCGCTCCAACACTTTGCCCAAATAAGGGAGGTTCGCCACTGGTTGGTAGTTGACCACCAGCCTTGGGTCCAGGTTAGGCTTTTAAAAGACTGGTCGAATTACCGCCTCTTTCAAGGCGGTAGGGACCACTCCCTCTCTCAAAGAGGCGTTCACAGCCTCCTGGACCCAGGCGTGAACCCCCCTGGCTGATCTTCCAATTAGCCAGGATGGGCAAGGGTCGAGCGGAGTGGTGGTAGAATGGAAAGATCGAAGCACCCTGTCCACATCCTCAGGTCTCAACAATTGAAACTCATCCATTAATACTTGACCTAAGCACGGCGCACTGGATACATCCTCTGATTTTGCAGTAACTGTGGAGTCCAACCCACTGCGAATCAGAGCGATTTTCCCCTCAAAATGGATGGCAAACTCATTGCAGCGAGCTGATGAGCAGTCCGGGACCTCCACTGGATTTCCCGGTTGAAGAAGATCCCGGACCACCCGAAACAGCTCTGCTGGACAACATTCTGAGGAAGCGATACGGCTGGAGAAATATTGCCATTTCGCCAGCCGTATTGCCACGAAATAGGCCTGATAATGGGTTCTAAGTCGTGTTCGATTGGACTCCCAGTGGGATTTCCTCCACCTGCGCTCCAGCTGTCTCCCCTCTCGCTTCATTGCCCACAGTTCAGAAGTATACCAAGGAGCTGTCTGGGCTCGGTGAGCAGGGATTGCTTAGGCGCAATCGTGTCAACTGCCCAGGTCATCTCCCTATTCCATAGGGCAGTGGTCCTCAACCTTGGGCCTCCAGATGTTCTTGGACTTCAACTCCCAGAAATCCTGGCCAGCAGAGGTGGTGGTGAAGGCTTCTGGGAGATGTAGTCCAAGAACATCTGGAAGCCCAAGGTTGAGGACCACTGCCATAGGGTGACCTGAGCTTCGACAGGAGCGCCAACCATATCAGACTGATAATCCCCCAGAGCATTCAGGAATCCATCTGGATCCATTAGTTTCCGAGGGTGGATCATCTTAATAGATCCCCCACCCTTGCAGAGGGGAGAAGAAGCTAATAGACTAAACTTGACCAGGAAGTGGTCTGACCATGACAATGGGGTCACAACAAACCCCTCCACATCCAAACCACCATCTTCCAGTCCCGTTGAGAAAACCAGGTCCAAGGTATGGCCCTTCTCATGCGTCGGGCTGATGACACATTGAAACAGCCCCATGGTTGTCATGGTGGCCATGAAGTCATGACCCACCCCAGTCAAGGCAGCCTCGGCATGGATGTTGAAGTCCCCCAGCACCAATAGCCTGGGAGTCCTCAACACCAGGTCCGAGACTACCTCCGTCAGCTCAGGCAGGGAGACTGTTGGTACGCAGCAGGGTGGGCGGTACACCAACAGAATCCCTAATCTGTCTCGCAAGCCCAACACACAATACAGGCCCTCAAGATCTCCTCTCAAAGGGATAGGAAGCCTGGTCAAGGAGATAGAACTCCTATAGACTATAGCAACTCCCCCTCCCCGACCCTCTGAGCGACATTGGTGCTGGACTGTGTACCCAGGCGGACACAGCTGGGAGAGGGGAACACCACCCTCCTCTTCAACCCAGGTCTCAGTAATGCACGCCAGGTCAGCACCCTCATCCAGAATTATATCATGGATGAGGGCAGTTTTATTTTGTACTGACCTGGTGTTCATCAACAGCACCGTGTGGCTCGAGGGTTTGCTGATATGGTCCCCTGATACCATCTGGTTGGGGGTAGGACTAGAAGACAGGATAGATGTAAGATATCTAACCTCTCTTCTCCTACGCAGGCATGTTCTACCCCCACCACCATTCCTTCCCCTACCCAGCACCACCTCAATGGCTGCCCCCTCCAACACCCTCCCCCTTCCTGTTCCCTAAAATCCACTGTGGGTCTCTTCTTAATTGATGGCAATTAATCACAATTTAAAATAAGCTTTATAATATATAAAATAAAACCTTTCTAAAGCCCCTTCTCTCCCCCCCCAGCCATGTGGCTCATGTTGAGAGGGGGGTGGGGCAGCCACGAGCAGCAGGGCCTAGTCCTGCAGGCACAGAGGGAGGCTGAGCCAGCTCCCTTGAAAAAGAGCTGGCATCCAACAAGGGCCCAACCACAGTTCCACTGCCTCTCACTCAGTGGGCTGTGGCCGGCAGATGGTCTCTGGCTTCCTCTGCACGCAGGCATGCTGGTCCGGTCAGGTCCCAAGGGCAGCTCCGGCTAAAAGCTATCATTTACGTGAATGATACTAAATATCTGGCTCTAAGAGACTCATGCTCTCAGGTGACATTGTGCCATCCTGATATAATCCAAAGGCAGGCTACTGGCAACAATAAAACTAAAGCCAAGTTGTGCCCTTTATCTCAACCCCTTTTCAACTTATAGGCTTAGACTTTGTGGGACCACTACCCAAAGTTACCAGATGGGGAAACAGATTCATACTGTCTGTAATTGATTATGCCACCTGATATCCGGAATCAGTTTCCTTGTGAAACATAGAAACCTTACTGAGTTGCATGTGTCGAATGGGCTTCACTTCTGAGATAGTCACTGATTTGGGAACCTCATTTACATCTAGATTAATGAAAAGGCTGTGACAAATTTGTGGCATAACTCACATTACATCCTCCCTATATCATCCCCAAGCTAACGGATTAGTGGAGAAATTTAATGGAACCCTCATGCATATGATCAGAGCTTACAATGCAGAAAACTCCAAATTACAACACCTACTATATGCATATCGATCTGTGCCCCAAGAAAGCACTGGATTTAGTCCTTTTGAACTGTTAATTGGGTGGAAAGTGCAGGGACCCCTAGATTTACTTTGGCAAAATTGGGAGGAACAAAAAGGGGAAGATCCTGAGACAATGATCCAATATGTAGATAACCTAATAAACTCCTTGAAACAATCTCTGGAGTTAGCAGCAGAAAACTTGCAGAGCCAGCAAGGGAAGCAAAAGCTATGGTACGATAAAAGGGCCAGAGAGAGAAAATTCAATCCTGAAGATGAAGTGTTGATTTTAAAACCTATTAAAGGGAATAAACTGCAATTAAATTTGGCAGGTCCTTTTAGAATAGTCTCCAAGATGAGTGAACTAAATTATATCATTCAGGAGGAGGGAGAAGCAGGTTGAAGAGTGGTCCATGTAAACATGATCAAGCCTTACTATAGAAAGGAAAACATCCTATATGCCATGAAAGAAGTGGACAATGAAAGACATGAATTATCCTATTGGGAAGGGAGGGCCAAACCCAAATATAATCCTGAAGAAGTTAAAATCAGTCACACACTATCCCCAGAACAACAAAATGAAGCAAGAGCCTTGCTGATGAAGTACAAGCAGGTCTTCTCAAACAAACCGGGTGTAGCAAAGGGAGTAGTGCACAAAACTGATACAGGAGATGCACCTCCACAAGCTGACACACCTTACAGAGTGACAGGGCCATATGTAGCCAAGGTTCACCAGGAACTAGATGAAATGATTAAAGAAAAAAATCATTGTTCCTTCATCTAGCCCGTGGGCAGCACCAATAGTATTAGTGGACAAACCTGATGGCAGCATCCGCTTCTGTGTGGATTATTGAAAACTAAACCACATCACGAAGCCTGATGCTTACCCGATGCCCCGGTTAGACAATTTAATCGAGACTCTAGGAGGATTTCAGTTTATATCTCGTTTAGATTTGAACTAAAGGGTTCTGGCAAGTGGGGCTAGACCCCAAAGACCAGGAAAAGACAGCATTCTGTAGCACTTTTGGATTATGTGAATTCCGTGTCTTAAGTTTTGGATTGCAAAATGCGCCAGTGACATTTTAAAGACTCATGGACCAAACATTACAAGGGCTTAGGGAATTCACAGTAGCATACATTGCTGATATAGGAATATATAGTCAAACATGGGAAGATCACCTGTGCCATATCGAGACAGTGCTACAAAGGCTAAACAAGACCAGGCTAACAGTGAAAGTTAGTAAATGCCAGCTGGGTAGCTCCAAATTAAAATACTTAGGCCATATAGTAGGGGGAGGTATAATCAAACTCCTAGAATCAAAAATTGAAGTAATCAGTAATTGGCCAAGACCTATGTCAAAGAAAAAAACCTCACATCTTTCTTAGGGTTAGTCGGGTATTATTGTCGCTTTATACCACACTTCAGCAAGATAGCTGCCCCTTTATCATTCCATCCCTCCTGTCCTATCATAGGCTCCTGCACTTGAACTCCATATGATGGACAGGAATGACATGGGCATTCCACCACAATCATGTTTTCAGATTTGTATGCATCAGTGCAAACAACAAAAACTAAATAGCCATTTTTGGTTTTCAAAGGCAAGCCAATGGGAAGGCTGTTGATCTGAATTTTCAAATCAACTCACATTGGGGGTTGAAAGTGAATGGGAAAGAATCCAGTTTGCTTCAACATCTGTACCAAAATACCTAATCAGCCTTTGAATCAAAACAGCCCTAGTTTTAAGGCTTGCCGTCTCTCAACTAACCCACAGAGCATAACTTAGAGATACTCCATGGCTCAAGAGGAGGAGAGCTGGGGAATCACAGAACTTGCCTGACCTAATTTGGGGAAACTCCTAAAGCTGACTGAGATCAAACTAAGACAGAGTCCCTCTTTACATGCATTCTACATTTTATGGAGTCTTACAAATAAGATATTAGGGACTCTACACATCTCTCTTTGAGCTGCCTATGGTTATAATCCTGGACCTGGATGAAAAGCAAAGAGACATTTTTGATTTTCATACTAATTGTTCCATTATCCAATAAACACTGACAAAATAGCTTCCTCAACTGATCATGAAGGTTTTCACATGATTTTCTTTTTAAAAAGTAAAATTGTTTGTAGTCATCTAGATTTTATACTATTTATTCTAGAAGCTGGTGCTTTGTATGAGAACCAGTACAATGTTGAGCTGCATAAACGCATTGGCAAAGCAGCTACTATGTTCTCTAGATCACTGGTTCTTAACCTTGGGTTACTCAGGAGTTTTGGACTGCAACTCCCAGAAGCCTTCACCACCAACTGTGCTGGCTGGGGTTTCTGGGAGTTACAGTTCAAAAATATCCGAGTAACCACTGCTCTAGACTCACAAAGAATGGCTTAATAAGAAGCTGACGGCATATACCAAGATCCAGGTCTATAGAGCTTGTGTCCTAAGTACACTCCTGTACTGCAGCGAGTCCTGGACCCTTTGTGCATGGCAGGAGAGGAAGCTGAACCCGTTCGATATGCGTTGTCTCCAACACATTTTTGGTATCACCTGACATGAGAAAGTTCCAAATAAAGTCGTCCTAGAAGGACAGATCCTGAAGCTCAGGCGACAATACTTTGGCTATCTCATGAGAAGATAAGATTCCCTGGAAAAGACCCTGATGTTGGGAAAGTGTGAAGGCAGGAGGAGAAGGGGAGGACAGAGGACAAGATGGTTTGATAGTTCAATGAAGCTACCAACATGAATTTGACCAAACTCTGGGAGGCAGTGGAAGACAGGAGGGCCTGGTGTACTCTGGTCCATGAGGTCACAAAGAGTCAGACAGAACTTGAGAGGCAGGGCTTTGTTGCAGTGCTGCCAGTAGCTCCAGAGAAGAGATCGCTCTGGAAAAACTGGAACCGTCCAGTCCAGGATCCCCTTTTTGAAATGAGGATCGAAGGAGAGTCTAGGAGAAGTCTCTCTGAAGCAGATGGTGAGTAGCAGAAGGAGAAGAATGGGAGGCAAACCCGGACTTCTTCCCTCTGAAGAAATCACCCAGCACAGATCAGAGGCAGGGAGCCATAATATTGGCACTGAGCCGTAAGTAACCCTTTACCGGGGGAGAAGAGAACAACCAATATAAGCTTAAAATATATAACAACTAAGTAAGCTGAAGTCTTTGATTTATGAAACAGCCCCATTAAGCTGAAAATAAGAATGAAAATATTTGGCTGAAAGAAGAAAAGCAGCAGTGAACCTATCTTATCAGTCTGCTTCAAAAGTGAAACTAACTCTCCTCCCCAAGTGAACTCTTAATACAGCAGGCTGGTTTCAAAGCCGAGAGAGTGAGACGGAAAAATAAATCTTATGTTTCTGGAAAAGAATCCCAGATGGTAATACCATCGGACAGGATTTAAGAGACTTGTGTTTTGTGAATGCAGTTTGGCTTGGATATATTTCTCTTTTCCCTTTCCTGGACTCTGTGAACTTTTAATAACAGAATCTGGTGGTTTTCTGGAGAAGAAAGGAGGAGCTGACGTGGTCGACTGGACTGAGGAGTATCAATGGGTTAATGGAAAGATCATAAGACGGGCTTCAAGGACAACTACTGGACAGTTTGAGACTCTGTGATTGCTGTTTTGTTTGTCGGACTACGTGTGAGTCTGATAATAGTAGCTTGCTAAACTCTGGAGAAGAAGAAATAATTGTGCCACAGTTCTATTTGATTTTGAATTTGCTGGGTTAAAAGTTGATTTTTATATTATAATATTTGGATAAAGGCTGGAGGAAGATCTAAGGGGAGGTGTATGATTAGGGGTTTGGATTGTTGATAAAATTGTGGAAACTGTTGAATCTAAGGGGTGATCATTGTGGCTAAGGGCATAGCATCATCTATACAAACCCCACTCATTGGAAAGCCCCAGATGGCCTCCAAAAATTTAAGACATCAAATGGAGACTTGGTCTGTTCAATCCCAAAGTTTTGGAATAGTGGTACAAGAAATAGAAAAGGAATGGCAGATTACTATGCAAAAGAAAATAATAACAGGGTTTCAGCAAGTGAATGAAGGTCTTAGCAAAACAAAAGATCTGATGAAAGAGGGGACATTAGATACCAAACAGCACTTAACTGAAGTTGTACAAACTTTAGAACCGTCCTTATCGGGCATGACACCAGGTAACATAGATGGGATAGAGAGCTATCCAGTGACCTATGCAGCTTCCAAAATTAAAAAGCATTATGTTAAAAATCCCAAGAAAGCAGAGATTGAAACAAGGGAATCTTATTGTGAAAATATGGGAAGTGATAAAAATGGATATTCTGTCAGATGGGCTGAAAAACTGTTCAATGCAAAAGGAAACTGAATGATCGGCTGTATTGTATAAATGGCTGCAGTTACCAGATAGTGTTGGAGTAACATAGAATTAAACTAAAATTAAATGATAAGATGAAAGCAGGAGGGCAATCAAACTGTGAAAAATCAAAAAGCTGATTTGTTATTGTAATAGGAATTGATCGGATGATTGTATACTCTGTGTTCTCCTATTCCCCCTAACCCTTTTTCCCTCTTCCCTATTCCGCCTCACTTTTTGTATACCTTACCCTGTCCTTAAATAAATACTTTAAAAAAACAACAAAGAGTCAGACACGACTTAACACCTATACAACAGAATGAGTTGGAATTGTTAACATGTATACATGTATACATTACTGAAACAGCGATGTCTACGTTGGCTCGGGCATATCGTGAGAATGGCTGATGGTCGGATTCCAAAAGATCTCCTATATGGAGAATTAGTGCAGGATAAGTACCCCAGAGAGAGACCACAGCTGTGATACAAGAATATCTGCAAGCGGGATCTAAGGCCTCTGGAATGGACCTCAACAGATGGGAAACCTTGACATCTGAGAGTTCAGCCTGGAGGCAGGCGGTACAGCATGGCCTCTCCCATTTTGAAGAGACCCTTTTCAAGCAGGCCAAGGCAAAGAGGCAGTTCTGAAACCAGCAAAATCAGGGAGCTGGACAGGGGACAGATTGTATTCTTCTTCAGTGTGGAAGGGATTGTCACTCTCGAATTGGCCTCCTCAGACACACTAGACATTGTTCAGAGCACGTTACCATAGTCTCTCGAGACTGAAGGATGCTTACTCTCTAAAGGAACACAATTTCCAGTACATGGAAGCTAAATATGCTTTGGTCATATTTATGCTTTTCATACAGATAGTAAAGAAAAAAAATAGATTTTGATCTTTTTGTTGTAGTTATGTGCTGTCAAGTCACCTCGGACTAATGGTGACCCTATGAATGAGTGCTCTCCAAAATGTCCTGTGCTCTCCTGCCCTGAGCTGAGCTCTTTCATTTACCCCTTGTTAGCTAAGAAGCCAAGTCATCTGTCTGATGTCTACATATCTTTTCTGCTTGCAGACTGAGATAAACATGTCAGTATAGTCAGCTAAATTTTTATCAGCAGCAATTAAAATTAGGTCTAATATGATTTTAAAATAGTAACTTCTCATAGATCTACTTGTCTAATTTTGGCACTGGCACACTGTATGCATCTGATGTATATGCACTCGTTATTTTGATTTTAATATGCTGGTTTTATATTTTTGTAAATTTTATATTCATCTTGCTTAGGCCTATGGCTAGTGCAAATAAAATGCTGTTCTGTCCTATGCTTAGCTGCCTTGCTTTGCTCTTGCAGAGCCAAGTCTGTGGCTTTCTTTAGGGAATCAATCTATCTCATACTTTGATCTTCCTCTTTTCCTGCTGCCTTCCACCTTTCCCAGCATTATTGTCTTTTCCAAATAATCACATCCACTCATGATATGCCCAAAGTAAGACAACCTCAGTTTCAACATTTTTCATTTTGATCTTTGACTAGCAGAAATGAACAGCGTGTGGATAAAAAACAACAATAAAGAATCCAAACGACAAACATAATCACATCCTTTTTTCTCTTTACTATTAAGTGTTTCTAGTCTCTTAAGTACATACAAGTATATGCTGTTGAACTTTTTATGTAATAATTGATTTTTAGGTTTTTCTTTTTTAAAATAAGGAGTGCATTTTCCCATGGACATTTTTATATCTGTAAAAATTATTTTTGAGAATATATACTGAGGTAATTTGCCACAAAAGAGTTCTGTGTATTAAAAGAAAACCCAGTGTCAGCCAGCCACCCAAGTCCCTGTTCCAACTGTGGAAATTCATTGTGACTCCTTGCTTTGTTTGTTTGGATATAGACTAGAATGGTGTCCATCATGTGTATACATTTTATCTCAGCTGTTTGCACCACAAAATAGCAAAACACACAGGGGGACTAAACTTTGCCACAGACCCAGATGCCAACTCTGCCTACAGATCTATTCTAGCAACACAATTACAGGACTTAACAATGCCATACACCATATCAAAAGCAGCTTCACTTGCTCCTCAGCTAATGTTCTGCCAACATTGCCCCTCTGCACTCTACATGGGACAAACAGAACAATCTCTGTGAAAATGGACCAAAGGTTACAAATCTGACATCAGAAACCACAACACACAGAAAACTGTCTCTAACCATTTCAGTCTAACAGAACACTCTGTGGAGGTTTTGAAAGTCACTATTTTAGAACAGAATCAGAGGGAAACAGCTGAGATAAAATTTCTACACATGATGTACACCTGTAGAAATGGACTAAATATAAGCATAGGTTTCTTAAGTCATTACCAAATGTAATACTTTTGCTATTATCTACTGCCACTGTTATTCACAACTATCAAGCCCATCTCTCATCACAAGGCTCAAAGGTAAAAACTATCAATATTCCCTACATTAACACACATGATTCCTCTTGTCATCTTTTTTCATCTTTATAAATATTCTCTTTTTCTCTCTCCATTTTGCGTTTTAAGTGAATCCCCAATCTTCAAACCCCACCCCACCCCTCTCTCTTTTCTCTCTCCTTTCATCTTTGCCCAGGCCTAGTGTCTGTTGTCTATCTCCTGAGGAATTTTTACAACAGGGTCCTACAACAACAGAAGCTACAGATTACTGCACGCAAATGTAACATACATCCAAGAGCCAAGCAATATTTAGTACGAAATTGATATTTCATTCAACCGTTCATTCTGTTTCCATATGTCTGACAAAGTGGATGTGTCCACGACAGCTCACATTAGAAGATTATAGTTACTCTTTAAGGTGCCACTTTTTTTCTTTTGATTTTGCCTGATATGAATAGATAATGATTTTGTATATTACATCCCTGTGTGAGAGAGATGGAGAAAGAGGAAAAAACAGAGAGTGAGCCATCCCCTTCACAAAAGATGTCCATGCGGGATGAAGTAGAAAAGAGGGAAGAGACATTGAAAAGAAAGGAGAATGTAGAAGAAGTGGGAAAGGGAGAATTGAAGGAAGTAAAAGAGAATATTGAGGTCTGTTTAGTGTAAGAGAAAGAGGGGGGAAAGGGGAGGACTTAATCATACCAGTTTGGGAGAAGGAAATAGAAGATCAAAGGGGGAGGAGAGAGTTTAGAATCTGAAAGGCAGGAGAAGAGAAAGATAAGGAAAAGACAGGAGGGAAGGAGAAGGAGACGGAGTATGAGTATGACGAAGTTTCGTTCGTTCATTTAGTCATTTAGTCGTGTCCGACTCTTCGTGACCCCATGGACCAGAGCACGCCAGGCCCTCCTATCTTCCACTGCCTCTCGGAGCTGTATCAAATTCATGTTGGTTGCTTCAGTGACACTGTCCAACCATCTCGTCCTCTGTCGTCCCCTTCTCCTCTTGCCGTCACACTTTCCTAACATCAAGGTTTTTTCCAAGGAGTCTTCTCGTGAGATGGCCAAAGTACTGGAGCCTCAGCTTCAGGATCTGTCCTTCCAGTGAGCACTCAGGGTTGATTTCCTTTAGAATTGATAGGTTTGTTCTCCTTGCAGTCCAGGGGACTCTCAAGAGCCTCCTCCAGCACTACAATTCAAAGGCATCAATTCTTCGGTGGTCTGCTTTCTTTATGGTCCAGCTCTCACTTCCATACATCACAACACGAAAAACCATAGCTTTGACTATTTGGACTATTGATGGCAAGGTGATGTCTCTGCTTTTTAAGATGCTGTCAAGATTTGTCATCGCTTTCCTCCCAAGAAGCAGGCGTCTTTTAATTTCGTGGCTGCTGTCTGTATCTGCAGTGATCATGGAGCCCAGGAAGATAAAATCTGACACTGCCTCCATATCTTCCCCTTCTATTTCCCAGGAGGTGATGGGACCAGTGGCCATGATCTTAGTTTTTTTGATGTTGAGTTTCAGACCGTTTTTTGCACTCTCTTCTTTCACCCTCATTACAAGGTTCTTTAATTCCTCCTCACTTTCTGCCATCAGAGTAGTATCATCTGCATATTGGAGGTTATTGATATTTCTTCCGGCACTCTTAATTCCGGCTTGGGATTCCTCCAGTCCAGCCTTCCGCATGATGTATTTTGCATATAAGTTAAATAAGCAGGGAGACAGTATACAGCCTTGTCGTACTCCTTTCCCAATTTTGAACCAATCCGTTGTTCCATATCCAGTTCTAACTGTTGCTTCCTGTCCCACATATAGGTTTCTCAGGAGATAGATAAGGTGGTCAGGCACTCCCATTTCTTTAAGAACTTGCCATAGTTTGGTGTGGTCGACACAGTCAAAGGCTTTTGCATAGTCAATGAAGCAGAAGTAGATATTTTTCTGGAACTTTCTGGCTTTCTCCATAATCCAGCGCAGGTTAGCAATTTGGTCTCTAGTTCCTCTGCCTCTTCGGAATCCAGCTTGTACTTCTGGGAGTTCTCGGTCCACATACTGCTGAAGGCTACCTTGGAGGATTTTGAGCATAACCTTGCTAGCATATGAAATGAGTGCAATTGTACGGTAGTTGGAGCATTCTTTGGCACTGCCTTTCTTTGGGATTGGGATTTAGACTGATCTTTTCCAGTCCTCTGGCCACTGTTGGGTTTTCCAAAGTTGCTGGCATATTGAATGTAGCACCTTAACAGCATCATCTTTCAAGATTTTAAATAGTTCAACTGGAATGCCATCACCTCCACTGGCCTTGTTGTTAGCCAGGCTTTCTAGGGCCCACTTGATTTCACTCTCCAGGATGTCTGGCTCAAGGTCAGCAACTTCATTGTCTGGGTTGTCCGGGATATCCAACTCTTTCTGATATAATTCCTCTGTGTATTCTTGCCACCTCTTCTTGATGTCTTCTGCTTCTCTAAGGTCCCTACCATTTTTGTCCTTTATCATGTCCATCTTTGCGCAAAATGTTCCTCTAATATCTCCAATTTTCCTGAACAGATCTCTGGTTTTTCCTTTTCTGTTATTTTCCTCTATTTCTTTGCATTGTTCATTTAAGAAGGCCCTCTTGTCTCTCCTTGCTATTCTTTGGAAGTCTGCATTCAATTTTCTGTAACTTTCCCTATCTCCCTTGCATTTTGCTTCCCTTCTCCTCTCTGCTATTTCTAAGGCCTCATTGGACAGCCACTTTGCTTTCTTGCAATTCCTTTTCTTTGGGATGATTTTTGTTGCTGCCTCCTGGACAATGTTACGAGCCTCTGTCCAAAGTTCTTCAGGCACTCTGTCCACCAAATCTAGTTCCTTAAATCTGTTCTTTACTTCTACTGGGTATTCATAAGGGATTTGGTTTAGATTATACCTGAGTGGCCCTGTGGTTTTTCCTACTCTCTTCAGTCTAAGCTTGAATTTTGCTATGAGAAGCTGATGATCAGAGCCGCAGTCAGCTCCAGGTCTTGTTTTTGCTGACTGTGTAGAGTTTCTCCATCTTTGGCTGCAGAGAGTATAATCAATTTGATTGATTTCCATGTATAGAGTCGCCTCTTGTGTTGTTGGAAAAGAGTGTTTGTGATCACTAGCTTATTCTCTTGACAAAACTCTATTAGCCTTTGACCTGCTTCGTTCTGAACTCCAAGGCCAAACTTCCCTGTTGTTCCTTTAATCTCTTGGCTCCCTACTTTAGCATTCCAGTCCCCTAGAATGAGAACATCTTTCTTTGGTGTCAGTTCTAGAAAGTGTTGTAAAACTTCATAAAATTGTTCAGTTTCAGTCTCCTCAGCAATGCTGGTTGGTGCATAAACTTGGATTATTGTGATGTTGAAAGGTCTGCCTTGGATTCGTATTGACATCATTCTATCATTTTTGAGATTGTATCCCATTACAGCTTTTCCCACTCTTTTGTTGACTATGAGGGCCACTCCATTCCTTCTATGGGATTCTTGCCCACAATAGGAGATATGATAATCATCTGAGCTGAATTCGCCCATTCCTGTCCATTTTAGTTCACTGATGCCCAGGATGTCGATGTTTATTCTTGCCATCTCCTGTTTGACCACCTCCAGCTTCCCAAGGTTCATAGATCTTACATTCCAGGTTCCTATGCAGTATTTTTCTTTGCAGCACTGGACTTTCCTTTCACTTCCAGGCATGTCCACAGCTGAGCGTCCTTTCGGCTTTGGCCCAACCACTTCATTAGCTCTGGAGCTACTTGTACTTGTCCTCCGCTCTTCCTCAGTAGCATGTTGGATGCCTTCTGACCTGAGGGGCCCATCTTCCAGCGTCATATCTTTTAGCCTTTTGTTTCTGGTCATGGGCGTTCTTGGCAAAGATACTGGAGTGGCATTGCCATTTCCTACTCCAGGTGGATTGCGTTTAGTCGGAACTCTCCACTATGTCCTGTCCATCTTGGGAGTCCTTGCACGGCATAGCCCATAGCTTCTCTGAGTTACTCAAGCCCCTTCGCCACGACAAGGCAGCAATCCATGAAGGGGATGTAAAGTTTACTGGAAGATTTTACCCAATTTAAAGATGGGAAGACTGCTGCCTAATCCAGAAACTACCAAGCTGAAAGAAGTCCCATTGGATCCATTAGAATGAACAGTGCGCAGGGAACAGGGGCAAATTACCCCAAAGGGGGTAAAAATGAAAATCCTGGGGGTAATGAGGATGGTTGTAGCAGCATTACCCTCCTCATTACCCCCAGGCATTTTATTTCCAATGATACTGTGTGTAGGCGGGCATTCTGTCAGGGGGAGAGTAAGCGCTGGTGAGGAGGCCCCCTTCCCACCCTGCCTCACCTGAGCTCATGGCCGATGGACCTGCCAGCCCTGCGGTGCCCGGCTCCCTCCACCAAGGACGTGCTTTTCCGGTGGCGTGGTGGCTCCAGACTGGCTGCTTGGGCAGCAGCCGCAGGTCGCGGGCCAGCGCAGAGGCGGGAGGGTCGGCCACGGACAGTGAGAGCAGAGGGGCGGTGCTGGGAGGGTGTGGGGTAATGTAGGAGTATATACATTTGTGAGGGTGTAAAAGATAAAAAAGTTCCCTGATCCCTGTTTTAATGAAATGGATTTCAGACTTCAAGTTCATGTTATACCAAAGCATTTGGAGTAAGAATTGGAAGCAGGGAGTAAACCCAGATAAAGTTAGACTGATATAAGTCAGCATGCCATCTTTTGCAATATTTCTTTATGATTCAAAGTTTGTAAATGGGATGGCATTAACTAAAATGCAATTATTTGTTCTAGAAAATATCTGGACCACGTTCTACCCATAAAACTGCTGCTCTGTGATGTGGGACTGGACTTCATTTTAGTGCTTTTGATTTATATTTAGGGTTTGTTTTAGTTTTGAAGGGGTGGAAACTGGAAGTCAGTAAGACTGGTCCATTAAAGCGTCCAGCCACAGGAAATTTTCAGAGGTTATTAATTCTTGCAGATTCTTAGGCCAATAATCTGGGAAGTGATGAATGCAAGAAAAGTATGTTCCTATAAAAATAGTTCTTGAAAAAAATAATCTGTGTGTGTATTTTAAAAGAGAACAGTATAAATAATAATAACCACCATCATCTTCTTCACCACCACCATTAGATGTCTGTACCACCCACTCAGCTTATTTAAAGACATTTCAAGCCGGTGAACTTGTACCGATTCTACTGAGCAGTGTTTCTTTGCAGTACCTGAACAGGGGAAAGATTAGAGTCAATGTAAGCAAATACAACGTGGTATGCACTGAGATTATTTTTTTTTAAAAAAAACACCCTTAACCCTATGTTGTTCTTGATTACCTATCACATTTTACTTGTAAGGAGCCCAGGGTGGTGTGCACATGATATGCAACATATGCAATTTTATCCACATGCCAGCACTGTGAGGTAGAGTAAGTTGGAGAAGGAGAAGATAAAGCCAAAGTTACTCAAAGAACTAAGGAGAGATGTCAACACACCAGTAGCTATGCTGGATCAAACGAAAGGCCTATCTAGTTTAGCATCCTGTTCCCCACATGGCCAACCAGATGCCTAAGGGAAGCAAAGAAGCAGAAAATGAGGAGAGCAACACCATCTCACTCACTTCCCAAGAAAGTGGCATTTCCATATCCCAAAAGCCACATACTAACAACCAGTAGCTTCATTCTCCCTGAATTCAACTGCTCCCCTTTTAAAGGTACCCACATTCATGACTGCCATTGCATCTTGAGTTTTCCCAGTCTAACCAGCTACACCAAGTGGGCTGTCTTATGCAAAAACAGATGATATCTGAAATGACAGAGAAGAGATCCCAGAAAAGGCATCAAAAAATTTGTTCAGGCATACGAGGCTGTGGGCAGTGGCGCGGGTGCCCCTGTTGGCAGGCCGACTCACCTCTACCCAGGGCCTGCAGAGTTTTGAATGGTGAGCTCCCCAGTGGACTTGGAAGAGAGAGAACTCTTTGAGGAATCCACAGAGGAACCCAGACAGCATGAGATGGGCACTCAGACAAGGGCCCTGGCAAGAGAAGTACATGGAGACAGCCTAAGTCACAGGAAGCAACTCCGGGGGTTGAGGAGAAGAGGGCCCTGGGTCTGGGACAACATAAGGCAAGCCCTGGAAGGGAAGGGCTAGTTAGGGCCAGAGAAGGAGAAACAGACAGCAGAGAGTGGTACACATATGGGCGACCTACTTACTCCTCAGTATGGTAGCTGAAGAGAAAGAAGAGATCAATGAAAGGTCCTGAGGAGAACATGGTTGAAGACCCTGATGAGGGCTACCAAGAGGAGATGGAACCCTCTGAGGAACCCAAGCCCCCAGGGATTGGGACTACTTATACAAGGAAGACCCCTGGGTAGCAATCCTAGCCCAAATCTGGGTCCCCCAGGAAGAGACAGACCATAATTATAGCCCTCACCAACCTCCTTGCCCCTCTTACTGGAAGGAAAAGGGAGCATTGGAAGAAGAGGTGCCAGGCTCAGGAAGGCAATGCCAAGGAGCCAACAGCGACACAGCAGAGAAGCCGGTGGAGGCAAAGGCAAAGAGTGCACCTGGTGCAAGAGTGAGCAGGATGAAAGGGGAGTGAACAGAGGAACTGCCTTCAATGTGGGCATATCATCCATCCTTGCTGTGGGTCTCCTGCTTTGGCCCATGGGGGACAGCCCCATTTTAAAAAAGGTACTAGAATCTCTCCCAGTGAGAGAAAGACTTGGACTCAGTAAACCTTGCCAGAAGTACCTGGGCAGCGCTTAAAACTAGATTTCATGCACCTGAGTATAGATGTGAATCCCCAACCTGTTACAATAAACCCCATTCTGTTTCAGGCAGCTGTGTCATTGTCTATAGATTACGAAATGGAGCAAGAAGCCCCCATTGACCTGGTTAATTTGAACTGACCCAGGGAAACCCCAACTCACAGGTGTGACTTCACAGCGAAAGACTTAATCCCACACTGTATAGTCACACCACAACACAACAAAATCTTTGGAATCAAAGGAAGAAATTTATTGAAAATATCAATTAATTAAGCTAGATATTCAAAATAAGTGGGGATTCCTGAAAATATGTTTGACTTAAACAAAAATTAAAACCACATCCCTCTTCACAGAGGTTCAGGGTGGCTAACATACAACATAAAAACACACTTAAAATAACAAATATTTAAACCCATATGTTATCTGAAATGATAGATTACTAATATCTGAGAAACAACCGTTGGAGAAAACAAAACAATGGCTTATTCCCTGTAAATTTATATAAATAAATATGTTTCGTAACGGACACCTAAAAGGCAAAAGTGTGGAGGGCAACCAGATCTCTAATGCCGTGGTTCCCAGTCTTGAGTCCCCAGACGTTCTTGGACTACAACACAGCTAGTGGTGAAGGCCTCTGGGAGTTTTATACCATGAACATCTGGGGACCCAAAGTTAGGAATCACTGCTCTAAAGGAATGGAGTTACCAAACAAGAGCAGCACCACCGAGAAAACATTAAAACATTGTAAAGCTAAAATAGCTTTATGATACATTTAGCTCTGGGAACACCAAAATCAGAACTTCTCCAGATGATTTTAGACCTGGTCAGGTCAGGTTATACTTTTGCAGGTATACCTCTGAATAGCCACTTCTAAAATAATGTTCAAATTGGGGACGGGTATTCCAGAGGTCATCAACATAACTACACATATATTTGGGTGAGAGCCATGCATTCACTGCTTCTGATACTACATTAGGAAAGCAGATTCTGACATTGCTTTAGAAGTGAGGATTTCCATCAGCTGAACCACCTTTGAGTTTTGGAATTTTTGGAGACTTCTCCAGACAGATTCCATCTGCCTGATTCTGGAAAACGGCATTAGAAGTGTCATCACTGAAAGAGCACTGTGTGATTAATACTGAATCACAAACAAAGGGGGGAAATTAATAATTCACTGCACAGTAATATCTTGGAGGTTTGAAAGCATATTGTGAAAAAATGCTGATGAAATGCAACTAATCTCAACAACAGGCTTTGGCATTTTGCTAAAAACAATTAAATATACAGCTGTCTTCAAGTTCAGAAGTTCTGTGCATGAAAAGTTACTGTGGTTGTTTCCAAGAATGTTACTACAAAAGCATAATCAATCTGCCCATTCCCTTCATCCTTTTCTGCTCATCTCAGATCCTGTAACTCCTGACAATACTAGACCTTGAAAAGTTACTTTTAACAATTAGTTGGTTATGCTTACAGAGTCCAAGATATTATTATAATAGTTACATTTTTAAAAGCAACACTTCACTATCCCGGTTTTTAAAAGTAACTCAGGTTACCTATGAGTTATTTTAAAAGATATTTCAGTGTTGCAAGATGCTGGTCTATGGTACAAAAGACATTCTCCTCCCATCTAGCTTGTCATAGCCTGAACATTTGTAACAGGCCATGAGGCAACAAGACAGGGCCAAGAACGATCGGACATTTTTTTCCTTCACTATTTATTACAGCCTCACAAACAACTGTAAAACTAACGGGTGAAAGATTTATGTTATCGCTTGTTAAGTTACAAGTGTAGTCCAACTTAGTTATATGTGTGGGGAAAGGAATTAATTAGAAATAACTAGTTGTTCATATTAGTTATTTCCAAGTGCTGAACATTGTTGTACAGAATCTGTTGCCTATGTAGGACTTAGCAGGCTAACAATGTTCCATAAAAACAGCAACATAAGTACCGGTAAATCAATAAAATAGCTCTCATATAATTGAGGAAAGGAATTCCTAAGTCTTCTGATGATTTAAACTACACAATATATGCAACCTCTTTTTTTGTTGATTTACATGTACATACACAGGCCCTGATCCAGAAAAGAGCTACTACACCTGGGTTGATGAAGTTTAAACCTCCTTCTCCTGCTGCTTTTTTTCCTGAGCAGTCCTGATCTCAATGGCAGCAATTTAGCCACAATTTTTGACCTTTATGTCTCCCTCCCAACATCCCCAAGACTCCCAAGGCTTCCTGAGGGCAAAGGAAGCCCTTGGAAGCCTTGGAAGCTGAAACAGGGGGCTTTAAATCAATTTAAATTAATTACTTCTAGCACCCCGATCTGATTTAAACTTGAGCAAAATTACTCAATAGACTTTTGTCCATTGTATTACATATTCTTCTATTCCACTAAAGTGCTAAAACATCTGTTGAGGTCCATTCCTAAGACCTTCAGATCGCGCTTGCAGATACACTTGTATCGCAACTGTGGTCCCCCTCTGGGGCGCTTTCCTACACTAATTCTCCATACAGGAGATCTTTTGGAATCTGACCGTCAGCCTTTCTTATGATATGCCCAAGCCAATGTAGACGTCACTGTTTCAATAATGCATACATGCTAAAAATTCCAACTCATTCTAGGACTACTTTATTTGGAACTTTCTCCTGCCAGGCAATACTAAAAATGTGTTGGAGACAATGCATATCAAACGGGTTCAGCTTCCTCTCCTGCCGTGCACAAAGGGTCCAGGACTCACTGCAGTACAGGGGTGTACTCAGGACACAGGATCTTGGTATATGCCGTCAGCTTCTTATTAAACCATACTCTCTTTTTGAGTCTAGAGAACATGGTAGCTGTTTTGCCAATGCGTTTATCCAACATCTAGAGTGCTCTTTAATGTCTGAAAATCACCACTGCTGGCCCAATCAAATTCACTTGAATTTGCTTCTGAGCAAACAGTGTAGGATTGTGCTATGAACCATTTCTTTATATTCTAAATTATGAACATTGTTCTTTTTAAAAAATCTGAGATGACTACAGCAGCGGCAGCAACTATATGTGCTATGAAGTCAATTCTGACTTATAGTGACCATGGAGTTTTCTAGGTAGAAAGTATTCAGAGATGGTTTAAGATTCCCTTCTTTTGGGAGTGCTCCATGATCAAGTAGCTTGCCCAAGACCACAGAGGCTGGTTCTTCCAGGAAACACACTGGGGAACCAAACTCCCAATACATGGCTCTCTAGATATGTGGTCCAACTCAATGAGCTGCCTAGCCAGTTTATCTACCAACACTATTGTAATTTACATGGTTATTTATCCCTAGAGATTTAGACAAAAATGAGGGGGAAAGCCCCTAATTATGCACAGGTTGTGTTTCTAACGACTGCATGCTCAGGTTTGCTCCTTGCCCAGGTAAACTGATTTTAATTTGAAGTGGCATAGAAATATAGTTTTCTATTACCCTTCATAGGTTTTAAAAAAGAAAAACTCCCCTGAGCCTAAGACAGATCAGGGCTGCAAAAATGATCTGGGATGACTTACTGAGCCCCCTTCCTATTAGGAAAAAGGAAAAAAAACAGAAGCAAGAAAACAAGGGAGAGAAAATTTTGTAGATTGAATGAATTGCTCAGCTGAAACATATGTTCAGAAATGAAGATCAGTCACTGCATCGTTGCCTCAGTATACATTCCTACCTGTATTCTGGTGCTTGCACACTTACCACTGATTTATTCAATCTGCAGTCTCCATCTTGAGTTTAATTGTCTCACATTTGGCCTTCTTTGTGGGCTTTCTATTCCCTCATTCCTTACTTTTTTCTTACCACCTAGCCTAAAAAAGAGTTCTGGAGAACTTGAAAGCTTGCATACTTAAGAAGTATGAACTTAGCCTCAGTTCTCACCCCACCCCATGGATAAGGGTGGCTATCTTTATTCCCCTTTTGTCTTAAAAAATAATCATTCCTGAGCACATCACAATTATTCAGCAAACATCTGAGGACCCAGGGACACTGCACAGCGTTCTGTACAATGTCAAAGCCAAGATATTAAAAATCAATCCATTGCTTCCTTCCAGTGGGCCAAGAGGAATGAAACGAGGCAACGTAAGGAAAGTGAACTCCTTCACAATCAGCTCTTTCTACAACATGAGGTCATACCCACACAGGAGGGGCCTCTGGACGAAGGGATGTTTTCTTTTTCGGTGTGTGTGTGTGTGTGTTGAAATGGCAGGGAGAGAGAAGCAGAGGAAGGAAGAGGACCGAAGGGAGGGAGTCCTCGTGAATATACTGTACAGACTTTCCCTGTGTGAACAAGTTAGCCCGTGCCGATCACTCCTGGCCAAGTATTAATCACGTAATGAGGAAACAGAAGCACAAATATGACTGACTGTGTGTGGTTTTTCTTCAGAGCGAAGGCGGGCGGGAGAGCTTCTTAGCTTTTAACACGAAAAGGAAAGGCTCCCAGCCGCGGTGTTTGCCTCACCCTTCTACCGACGGCAGCAGCAGTTTGGGGCGGGGGGGGGGGAGCTCGTGTCCGTTAGCTGGCAATGTTTGTGAGAGGCAACTCATCAAAAGGGTAAACTGTTCTCCTTCACTTTGTTATGACAAGTTGGCAGCATGTCTGCCTTTGCAGGTCGGGGTGTCTGTGTGATTCCATGCCTTTGTTGTGGCAGGGCGGCTAGAGTAGAATTACACAAAGGAAGGGGGGGGGAGTTTTAGAAAGTTCTGGTGTGCAGGGTGGTGAGGACGAACTAGAAACGGGGAAAGGACTGATTGCTTTCTGGCTCACTCAGGAAAGCTGAAAGAGCGGAGGGCCCAGAAGAGGGTGCCACAGTCTAATATGCGCCGCAACATCACTGCTGCTAGTATATAAAGTAAGATCACCCTATAAGGCAATTGTTTGATAGACTCCACGACACTCACTTCCCTGCTTCTTCTCTCACAGCCCTCGGAACGGCGCACTCCGGAGGGAAGACGGAGTCTAGTAACTGAGTGTTAATTATGTCTGAGTTGATTCAAGAGGAAAAAAGAAAACCATACACTGTATCAGCAGAGAAATTGTTTCGCTGTGAGGAAACTAATGATGCTTTTATCAGGAACAATATAAAGATTGCTTTCCTTTCTTTCTTTCTTTTTTTTTCACTAGTGTATGTCCCACAGGGTTTGGGCTATGAGATATTTCTGTATCGGGCTTGAGGTTCCTCTTGAGCTTTTACATAATCAAATCAATACAGCTATGATTCACCCTCTGGCAAAAACTGCTCCTTGCAAGTTGCTGCTGCTTCTTTAGTGACTGGAGAGGAAATAAATAAATAAGGAGGAAAGAAACTTATTACAAATCTGTAAACATTGATTTGTTTGGGCTTAGATTTGTACTTTCTTTAATTGTCAGGGAGTGGAAAAGCTGGGTAGTGGGGGGAGAGAGGCTGAAGAGGGGAAGAGGATATATGAGGCCACGGTCACTGGTCAAAGGATGTGATTGGATATGAAGTAGATTGTGGGGGAGGGGTTAGGATTTGATGGAGTGGCATAAAGCAACCTGATGTATTGTCCAGACATGTCAACGACAAGGACAAGAGCACTGAAGTCGTAGAAGAGGACTACTCCCTCTCCTTGCTCATAAACATCCAGTGTTCTTTCAGTCCAGAGTTCAAGACTGTCAGAAAGCACTGGGTGTAAGGGCAATGTTAAAGCCCAGATTCTTCCCCAAGCCCAAAAACAAGGACCAATCTGTGGCTCTTTTCCTCTTTTGGTTCTCTTGTCTCTGCCATCTTCCCGTTTCCTTGCTCTGTTTCCTTCCATCTCTTTAATTAGATTTACATTAAAGTTTCCAAAAGGTGTGACAGTCTCTTTTTGGTTATATGGTTTTGTCTAATGCCCCGGGACAGCACCATGATGCTCAAATGGAGATTAGCAACCATAATCCAGAGTCATCTTCTGCACTGGTGCAGTTCTTTTCGACACAGCGCAACTTGGCAGGACAAAGAACAAGCCTGCTTTTCCTTTATTTGCCAGCTTAGGCCAATGGCTTGCTGGCTTCCCTTGAAAAGGGGAGTCACTGTGTAGTTTCTGCTGTCGGCGCTTTCTGTAGAGTTTCAGTATCAGAAGAGTAAATGAGGAATGTTCTAAGGATGGTGAAAGTAGCTGAGAGCAGAAAATAGCCAGTTACACCAAGGTGCACATTGAGGCTGCTTCAAGTCTTCTATCAGCACCTCACACAATGCACAAGAACAACCTGGCACAAATGGTTTTCCTGCTGCAAATATACTGCTGCTTTCAGGAATACTTTTATTTAGCGCTGATCTAGGAGTGTAGCATGCACTGATAAACCACAGCTGTTTAAGATTATTGGATCAGTGGGTATGCCAATACTTCCTGCCTCAAAGTGGGAGTTACACTGTTTCCTGCCCAAAAGATCACAACACCCTTCTCTTGGCAATCCTCTCCTTTCCATTCTTCTCCAGTCAGGCTGTGTCTTATTCCTTTATTTCCATTTCTATATCTGTGGCCTGCTGTTTTTCTATGCTCATTGCCCTCAGCTGATTAATTGTTGAGAACTGATTTTTTTTTATCCATGCATGGACAATATGCAGATGCACAATAGGTTTCTTTAAAAAGAGGAGGTGGAAAACAATTAAATAATCATCCCATGTACACCAGTAACCCAGAATGGATAGAATTAGCAAGGATATCACTCAGCAATCACCAGCCAGTCACTACCACTATGACCAGAATTCAGAGGAGTTTTGGATGTGGATCTTTGATATAGATCAGCCGCTTGTCATTCACATTATCACCTTGGGAAAATGTGAGGTTACCTTGTAATGGGTGCTTAGTGTTGCCATTGCAAAAGCAACATAGGTGGAACTGCATGTGGATTAATCCCAAGTGTACATCTGGCTGATGTCTTGATTCAAGCATTGTGTTCCTCAGGGACAACTTTCTGCAAAGATTTGTCTAATCTGCCTGTCCCCAGTCTGATTGTTTGGTGGGAAGGACAGAACCTGGATGCCCACAAGATGGAAGACAGCTTCCACTGAAAAAGGTATTAGTACCACCAGCCCCATCTTACCTCCTCTTTCTCTGTTTTTTTTTTCTCTCTCTCTCCTGGTCTTCTTTCTCCTTAATCTCCCAACAATCTCAAATCAGTCTGTTATCTTTCAAATTGTTCCCCACCCCCCATGATTTCTCTAGAATCTTCCCAGTATGTCCCCAGCCACCTCACCCCACCCTACCCAGCCACCTTCAGCCTCTTTACTTCAACCCCATTTCTATAGCTGCTGGTACAGAAACTGAAGTTTTATACCAAGCTCTGTATAAATTACATCTCTAAGGATGTTTTTGTCTTATTTTCCCCTGAGGCGACACCTCTGTCATACTTGAAGAGAGAGAGAGAGAGAGAGCAAAACAATCAGTTTTTAATTTGGAAGGAAGATCTATTTCCACCCACCTCAAAGATTTTTTTTCTTTTGTGAGATTCACATTTTCCTATCTACAAGGAAATTTGGACTGGTTGTAACTGCTGGGGCAGAAGGGGGTATTAGCCATAGCTTTACATGACAGCATAATATACCTATTAATGCCTAGTGCTTAAATTTGCCCAGATGTAAACTGGGATTAATAATCTTTACCTCCTGTGAGTGAATACAGTGAGGCTTAATTAATGTTTGCAAAGCATGTGGAGCTCCTTTGATGGAAGGTGCTTAAAAACTGCTAAGTAAGTACAATAATCCCTGAGGCTTTATGATTATAAAAGATATAGGAAAAGAGTAGCTTGACATCATTTTCTGCCTTCTCTTTTATCCATCTGAAATGTGCTGGGATATGTGTGTACATGATTTCCTTTCCAGTGATTCATAGTGAAGGAGCTGATGGCATTCCACTGTTTTGCACACATACCAAAAAGTCTCCATGCACTCCCAGCCACAATCATCCCAGGCATAAAATGGAGTTTAATAAAGAGATCAATCTATTTCCATATGAATGATGCTATAAACAGTGATATAAATACAAACACTGTAGGTTTTATTTCAATAGGGGGATCAGGCCCAGAACAGACTTCTAAGAGAATTCTCCCTGGCTGGAAGAGCAAGGGCATCAATTTTCCTTTGCCATTTCTTTCTCCTTCTACAGTCCATAATACCACCACCACCCCAATTCTGAGGAGTCCCATAGTCTTCTAGAGCAGTGGTTCCCATCTTTGTGTCCCCAGATGTTCTTGGATTGCAACTCCCAGAAATCCTGGCCAGCACAGCTAGAGCTGAAGGCTTCTGGAAGTTTTAGTCCAAGAACATCTTATTTGAGAACTACTGTTCTAGAGCAAATTGCAGAATGGGGCTAGGAAATGATGGTGCAGCAGCAGGGGAGAATCAATTAGTATCACCTGATCGCCTTTCACCTTCAATTAAAAAATTGATTTGCAGGATCAAATTTTTAAAAGGCAAGTTTGGATATTTGATAATCCAAGTTAAAACATCATCTATCTTGGATAGTTAAATATCAAAAAGTCACTGATTCTCAGATTCAGTTCAGGGCCATAATTGATAGATACATGACACCCTCATACGATGCCTTTGAGAGGTTTGGGCTCGGAGGGAGTTGCAGTGAATCCCAATCAACTCAGTAACAGACAATTGTTTCCCTCTCTATCTCAGAGTTCTTTTTCCTGCCTTTTTCCAGTCAGGAGGATTCTGTCAGTTACTATTGTGCAACCCATAACAAAACTGGTGCCTAACAAGTTAGCAACAATTTATCATTGTGAGCTACTCAGTTTCATTTATGCCTATTAAACCAACAACAGTATTACTGTATAGCCAATGAATTCAATGTGTAAAAAAAAACCAAAACAAAAAACCGAAGATCTGTTGCTTAGCATAGTAAGTTGCACTATAGTAGGCCCACTGAATCAGTGGGGCTTTGGTAAGTTGACTTCTTCATAAGTCTCATTGATTGAAATGGGCCTACTCTGGTTGCCCACTTGAATCAACAGACATTACAGAAGAGATGACTCACCAAATCCCTACTGATTCTTTGGCTATTCTTGTTTTGTTTTTATTAATTTTCATAGGTATCAGGATTATGGTACAAATAGGGGGAACAGGTAAAAGAGGGGGGAAGGGTAGAAAAGGCTAAATCGAAAAGTATTCTTATGTCCACTTATACTATATTTTAAAAAAGGGAATTATACAAAGAAAAAAAATTATAAGAGTTTTCCAAGATATCCACAATTACTAATCTTCCATTTTCTTGGACCATCTCTTTCTTTTCATCTTTAGACTTACTAATTTTATAGGTTTGATATTATTCTGCCAAGTTTATTTCTATTGTTCTAAATCAGTGTTATAACCATTCGTTTGTGTCTATTTTATCATATATTCTTTCACCACAAAATACCCTCTTAAATTTAATGTTTCCATCTTTTGATCATCTATAGCATATCTTTATATCTGCTTCCCTACATCAGTATTCTTCATCTTCCATCTTATTGACCATTTATTTAGATCTGTTCCCAAGATCTTCATCAACTTTCTTTGTCCCATCTGCCACCACAGTAGGACTGTAGTATTTGTGGGGATCACTTCCAAACTTTTCATTTGCTGCACTTCCATTGCACTTTATGCACCAACCACCAATGCTGAAGAGGCTGAAATTCACCAATTCTATGAAGACTTACAACACCTTCTAGAACTGACACCAAAGAAGGATGTTCTTGTCATTATAGGGGACTGGAATGGTAAAGTAGGGAGTCAAATGATAAAAGGAACAACAGGTAAGTTTGGCCTTGGAGTTCAAAATGAAGCAGGGCAAAGGCTAATAGAGTTTTGTCAAGAGAATAAGCTGGTAATCACAAACACTCTTTTCCAACAACACAAGAGGCAACTCTACGCATGGACATCACCAGATGGGCAATACTGAAATCAGATTGATTATGTTCTTTGCAGGCAAAGATGGAGAAGCTCTATACAGTCAGCAAAAACAAGACCTGGAGCTGATTGTGGCTCTGATCATCAGCTTCTTATAGCAAAATTCAAGTTTAAATTGAAGAAAGTAGTAGAAACCACTGGCTAGTCAGGTATAATCTAAACCAAATCCCTTATGAATACACAGAACAGATTTGAGGAACTCGATTTGGTGGACAGAGTGCCTGAAGAACTATGGATTTAGGCTTGTAACATTGTACAGGAGGCAGCAACAAACCATCCCAAAGGAAAGCAAATGCAAGAAAGCAAAGTGGCTGTCCAATGAGGCCTTACAAATAGCAGAGAAAAGGAGAGAAACAAAATGCAAGGAGAACAAACCTATCCATTTTGAAGGAAATCCACCCTGAGTGCTCATTGGAAGGGCAGATCCTGAAACTGAGGCTCCAATACTTTGGCCATCTCATGAAAAGAGAAGACTCCCTGGAAAAGACCCTGATGTTAGGAAAGTGTGAAGGCAAGAGGAGAAGGGGACGACAGAAGATGAGATGGTTGGACAGTTTCATCGAAGCTACCAACATGAATTTGACCCAACTCCGGGAGGCAGTGGAAGACAGGAGGGCCTGGCATGCTCTGATCCATGGGGTCATGAAGAGTTGGACATGACTTAATGACTAAACAACAACAACAATGTCTGGTCAAACCTGCACTTATTGCCACGTTTTGACAGCTTCAGGCCAAGCCACCACTAGCTTAGGCCTTTATGGTTAAGTGCCCCATGGGACAACTGATCCTTGTTAATCGCTATATCCCTCCCGCCCTAATCAGTTCTTCATTATTCACCACATGGTCAGATCTGAAGAATTATATTGATTCTGTAATCGCGGACCACCCACTTGTTTTAGCAGGTGACTTTAATGCCAGATTGGGTTCCAGCAATGATGCTTTATCTGATCATATGATGTGGGGCACTGACGATTTAATACCACCTCCCTTTTTAGACTCTAGGGCATCTAACAATCCAATAATCAATCAGGTAGCGCATCTTATGGCCGACCTCTGTTGTAGTTATTTGAGAATTCTCAACGGCTCTGGAATTAGCACTTACGCTGGTGAACTGACCTTTCTATCATCCTGAGTTATGAGTGTGGTAGATTACATTTTAATCTCCCGAGTTGCTTTCCAAACTTATGAACTTTACGATTGGCTCTCCTTACAAAAATGACCATCAACCTGTTCTTCTATCCTTATTTTGGGAGTTACCCCGCTTAACTAATACTATTATCCTCCTACCTTTTATCATCATAAAATAATCTGGTCAAATAACACTAGGGACTTATATGACCAGTGGACCAAGTCTGCTGAAGTCAGATGTCTCTCACTGACAATTTCTCAAACTAGTTCTCCCTTTGTTGCTATCCAGTCATACCAAGCAATGATAAATTCCCTGGGCAGTCTTCAAAACCCTAAGCGCTTAGTGGATAACCATAATACTTCTTATAATTAGTTTGATGCAGAATGCTGGACTGCCAAAAAACTTTGTTTAATGTTTCGCTGCCTATGTGCTCGGGGCTCCTCTGATCTAGCTGCACTGTACTTTGAGGCAAAAAAGAACTATCAATCTCTCCTGGATGGGAAAAGACACACTTGTGCCCTAAGACAATAGGCCAGACTGATTCATGCTTTCCATACCAGGAATACAAAAGAATTCTGGGCATTGATATCTCTTACAACTCCCTCCTCAACCAATGTCATACAATCCCCTGTCTCTCCCACTGAGTGGACCGATTATTATTCAGACCTACTTACAGATCCCAATTCACTGGCAACTCAACTCACTGGGCAAATTTCTCCTGATGTTCCTCCCTGGTTCCCAGTCTCTGAACAGAAGACCCTAGAACTTATTGCCTCCCTAAAATCAGGGAAGGCTCCAGGACCAGATGGGATCCCGACTGATCTAATAAAAAACAACTTGCACTGGTGGGCGGAATCTTTGGTCCATCTTTTTACTCTAATTGCCACTCTAATTGCCCACTTTGGTATTCTTCCTGATTCCTGGTTAATATCTATCATTATTCCAGTGGGAGGGGAGAGAAGGGCGGGATGGAGATCTTGTTGACTCCTGTGGGTTGAGCCATGGCAGAGGTGTTGCAGGGTGGTGCCACAGTGCTGGTGAAAGGGAGCCCCTGCTAAGTGGGACCCTGAAGAGTGGCACATCATTCTCACAAGCCTTCCCCCTCTTTTTTTTTCATTTGGAGATTGAAGGACTCCCTTTTGTCTCTGTCCTTGCCTCTGGCTCAATAAAATTCCCACTTCCCTAAAGCCAATTTATGCAAGGAAGAGTACAGGCCAGTAACAAGGAAATGCAAGGCTGGCATTAAGAGAGCAAAAACTGAGAATGAGCTGAGATTAGCTAGAGACACTAAAAGCAATAATAAAAAAGCATTCTTCAGGTGTGTGTGAAGCAAAAGACAAAGAAAAGAAATAGTGGCACAGCTACTCAATGGAGATGGAAGAGTGATAACAGATGACAAAGAAAAGGCAGAGGTGCTCAATTCCTATTTTAGCTCAGTCTTTTCCCATAGGACAGATGATGAACCTCCAGACAAATGTGAAGTGTAAATGAAGGGGACAAGGTTGGAGTTGTAGATTGATAAACAAATAGTCAAGGAATACCTTACCACCTTGAACAAGTTCAAATCTCTAGGGACGGATGAAATGTATATGAGAGTACTGAAGGAATTGGCTGAAGAACTCTCAGAGGCACTGTCCATCATTTTCTTGAAATCATGAGAGGTGCCAGATGATTGGAGGAGGGCTAATGTTGTCCTTATCTTCAAAAAGGGCAAAATGGATGTTCCTCAATGAAACCACAGCTACATGGAGGAAAGGGTCAGTGGGGTCTCTGAAGGTCTATTTTGGGTCCAGTGCTTTTCAACATCTTCATAAATGACCTGGATGAGGGGACTGAAGGACTACTCATCAAATTTGCTGATGACACAAAGCTAAGGGGAATTGCTAATACTCAACATTCAGAAGGATCTAGACAGGCTCGAATATTGGGTCCTATCCAATAAGATGCAGTTCAGTGGTGGGAAAAGTAAGGTCCTGCACTTAGGCAGGAGAAACCAGATCCACAGGTACAGAATAGGTGGTACCTGGCTCGACAATAGTACCTGTGAGAGGGATTTAGGTGTCCTGATGGACCACCTCCTAAGGATGAGCCAGCAGTGTGCTGCAGCTGCCAAGAAAGCCAACACAGTCCTAGGATGCATCAACAGGTGGATAGCATCAAGATCATGGAAAGTGACAGTATACTGCGCTGGTGTGTCCAGTTCTGGTTACCACAATACAAAAAAGGTACTTAGGCCCTGGAAGGGGTGCAGAGATGATAAAGGGACTGAAGGCTAAATCCTATTAAGAATAACTAAAAGAACTAGGTATGTTTAGCTCAACAAAGAGAGGACTGAGGAAAGACATGATAGCAATCTTTCAATATCTGAATGGTTGCCACAGGGAAGAGGGCATAGATTTATTTTCCATTTTGCCCAGTGGTAGGGTAGAAACTTGTGAGAGAGAGATCCAACCTGGAAATAAGGAGGAATTTCCTGATGGTGAGAACCATTAAGCAGTGGAACAGCTTGCCTGCCAGTGTTGTGGGTGCCCCATCATTGGATGTTTTCAAGAAAAGATTTGACAGTCATCTGTCCAGGATGGTATGAGGTTTGGGATAGTACGAGGTCTCCTACCTTAATCAGGGGGTTGGGCTAGTAGACCTCTAGTATATAAGTTTAGAAACCATTTGAAAAACATAGAGTCATAATTCAGAATACAGGTTTCAGCTATTAAGCCCAATATAACAAGGCTTGTAAGTGAAAAACAGCACTAGCCTTCTCATTAATTAAAATTATATGAATATATGTTCCCTTCCCCCCCACCCAATTTGTGTTTAATCAGATGCAATTTTGTAGAATTTATATTCATGTCATTTTGGAAAATGGAGGGGGAAATAAGGAATCACTTTTTCCCTCCTCTTTCTTGTGAGGAAAGTGCTTTCCTCCTCCACTTCCTTTGCAAAAAGCTGCTTTTCCCCTCCACTTTTTGCAAAGAAAGTGGAGGGGGTGCTTTCTTTGCAAAAAGTGGAGGGGAAAAGCATTTTGCTCCCTCCCCACCTCCTTACTACAGTGTACAAAACAACCCTCAATTTTTCCTCTAATTATTTTAGGGAAAAGTGTCATTTTATACACAGAAAAATACAGTATATTTCATCCACAAGCGAGATATTTCTATTGCCAAATCACTGTATTTTGTTAATTTTTCCAGTTCTTTCGTGTGAACTCTGGCATAAGAATAAGAATAAGAATAAGAATAAGTGATTCCAGGGGATCATCATCATCATCATCAATTCAAATTTGTATGGAATCATTCCAATAGAAATATTATAATAGGATGTGTGTGCGTTAACAGATTAACTCATTTCTCCGTTCTCTCCAAATCTGAAGACCGTCCAGGAGAAATTTTAAATACATATTTGATGCACTTTAGAGTTTTAAATCTTAAGTCTTAGTGGTCCACAGCAACAAAAGATATCTAAAGGGTGGTGAAGAAAGCTGCTGTAACGGGGGGGGGGGTGTTACCATTTATATACGTACTGCTTTTAACTTTAAATATTGTTTTTTAATTATGTAGGCCACTTTGAGTTCTTTTTAAGGAGAAAAGTGGGGTACAAATATTTTAAATAAAATAAAGTAGCCCATAATACAAACTCTATAAGGACTGCTTTGTTCAGGAACACTTAAGTAATTAAGGTGATTGCCATCATGAAAAATGACAACAGGGAAACTTCTAAGTGAGCAGATTTGGGGAGGGCACTTCCAGATGCAGCTTTTGTTGAACACTCACCATGCCTTATTTATTGAATTTTTCATACAATGCTATTATGAAATTCTTCCTATTCTTAAAGCAGTTTCTTAAATTGGAGGCTATCATTGTCAAATCACAATCTTATTTATTCAAAATATTTTATCCCACCTTTCTCCTTAAAAAGAACCAAAAGTGGGTTGATTTCCGCCAACAAATCCTAGGCTGTGAAGGGAAAGCAGTACAAACAGTGTCCTTCTATTGAGGGCTACTAAATGTTGCAGATAAAGAAATAATGTGGAAATTAGAATATCACCCTGCCATTAGATTTTGCAATCACTGCTACTGTGACTGCCATGTGGCTTGTGGATGTTGTAGAACTTTTGATTAATTAGCTTCAAGTTCCTCAGAGTCATCATTTAGTTGTTTAGTCGTGTCCAAGTCTTCGTGACTCCAATGGACCAGAGCACACCAGGCCCTCCTATCTTCCACTGCCTCCCGGAGTTGTGTCAAATTCATGTTGGTTGTTTCGATGACACTGTCCAACCATCTCATCCTCTGTCGTCCCCTTCTCCTCTTGCCTTCACACTTTCCCAACATCAGGGTCTTTTCCAAGGATTCTTCTCTTCTCATGAGATGGCCAAAGTATTGGAGCCTCAGCTTCAGGATCTGTCCTTCCAGTGAGCACTCAGGATTGATTTCCTTCAAAATGGATAGGTTTGTTCTCTTTGCGGTCCAGGGGACTCTCAAGAGTCTCCTCCAGCACCACAATTCAAAAGCATCAATTCTTCGGCGGTCAGCTTTCTTTATGTCCAGCTCTCACTTCCATACATCACTACTGGAAAAAACAGCTTTGAATATGTGGACATTTGTTGGCAAGGTGATGTCTCTGCTTTTTAAGATGCTGTCAAGATTTGTCATCGCTTTCCTCCCAAGAAGCAGGCATCTTTTAGTTTTATGGCTGCTGTCTCCACCTGCAGTGATCATGGAGCCCAAGAAAGTAAAATCTGTCACTGCCTCCATATCTTCCCCTTCTATCAGAGTAGTCCACCCCTTTTCTCATTAAACTGGCATAATCTCAATAACTTACTCTGTGAAACTGGTAACAGAAAGAATTAAAACCATTTTCTTTACTTACAATTATGAGCAGATGAAACAGCAAACTGACAAATATGACTGCTTTCAATAGACCTGAATAAACACTAGAGAGGGAGAAAGATGCCTCTTTGTCTCTTTGTCTCTGGACTCCATGACCCATACGATCCCTTCCAGCTCTGCAGTTCGATGATGATGATGATGATTTCAGTCAATATTTTGGATATTTGTCTCCTCCATGCCTGCTTTTCTTTTACAAAATGAAACAGTACTGTGTTCAGGCCTCTGTGTTTGGCAAATATAATTAGCCACAGTGATGCCTGTGAAGTTTCTTTTGCTTTTTACTAAGTAAAAGAATGAACTAGTAAGGCAGAACTGATGAAGAATGCAAACACACACTTCCTATGAAGTTTATAAGGTGCATAGCCTGACCACATCTCACTGTAAGCCAAAGGATCATGTGAACCAGCAAGCATTTCAAAACAAATCAAGCTTTCTCCCCAGCGGTATTTTTCCTTTGTTTTGAGATTAAAAGGGAAATCTATAATGTACATGCTTGAAAAACAATCATAGCAAGACTATATCCTTCAGAAAGGTTCCAATCCATAACTCAGAGGGGCTAGATTAACCATCATAGTATAGCACAGGGACAAACTGGATATCCTTGCAATTAAGTAATTAAGAGCTTTAGAATAAGGAGGGTATACTTACAAAGGGGCACCTTTAAAACTTCCCTGCATCTGAGAACACATGGTCACGAGTTTCATTACAGTGCTCTCAGATGCAATAAACTAAGAATACAGGTAAGAAATGCAACTAGAGCTATGGGCATCTTGACAGGGTCATATGCAGAATGAGGCCAATGAATATACTAAAATAGACCATTTATGCATACACACAGACATACATACATGCCAGTGTGTGTTTTTACTGAACATGTACTGATTTCTCCAGTTTAAAACATTTAATATGTGGCAAGGCAGTTTCCATTTAAAAGGTGAAGTTTGTTTTTAGAGGTGAAAAAAATAACCAAAGTGGCTTATTCCCTCCCACTCCCCTACCCACTGGCAATAAAATTCTTGTAGCTCACAATTAATTTTTTGAGATCACTAACTATCGCCTTAAGTAAGTTTAAATGATATGAAAGATGAAAATGTCCTTTATATTTTAGCCGCCCAGAGTAGACATGGTCTAGAGGTGCGGGGTATAAATTTAATAAATAAATAAATAAATAAATAAATAAATAAATAAATAAATAAATAAATAAATAAATAAATAAATAAATAAATAAACAAACAAACAAACAAACAAATAAATAAATAAATAAATAAATAAATACCAATACTGTGACTATAGGTAAAACAGGACACTTTAAAAGGTAAGGAATACATGAGTAGAAAAATCTGTGCCTCTTCAGACACTGTACTACAACCCCCATCATCTCTGACTCTTGGCCTTCTTGGAAGACTCAGGAAATTTAAGTCCAAAAATATCTGGAGAGCCACACATTCTCCATCCTTGGGACAACATAAGAAGGTTATTACGTATTTAAGAAAAGTGCTCTTTCCAAGTAAGCAAAGTGTTTCTGCAATTAAGAAATCTATTCTTCATGTTCAACTTGTTCACAATGAACAATTCAGAGAAGACATCTGTAATTTAAGTAACCTAGGTTCAACTAGGTTCAGATTCAACTAGGGTGGCAGTTCTAGAAAACAGCAATATATACTTTTTCTTCTCACAGATTTTTCCCCATCAAAACATTGCCCCTCAAACTACTCTTACTTGTTTACTGGGAAAACCCAGACACACTTTCCATTTCACCACTAAAAGCAGCTGCAGAAGATGGTTTAGACTGTTGCAGAGTTTTGAATTTCTAGTAAAATTTCCTTTTGTTATGCACTAGAAGTACAGAGACCAACAGAGGACAATAGCTACAACTTCCCTAGAGTCCACTGCTTTCTCGTTAACCAGCACTTACAATCTCAATAGCTCACTCAGAGACGTTTGTAGGAGAAGGAATAAAAATATTTTTAATTACAGTTACTTGAAATTTGTGTATGCTGCTTTCTTTACTGCACACATACTTAGGAACCAGCTTAACTGATCAATAGCAAACAACTGATTGCTTCCAACTGAAGAAAGACTGTTGTCCCTCATTCAAATTTCATCCCACCCATATATTTTGTAGGTGGTTTTAAGCAAATGCCAATCTCTCTGCTTCCTCCCCTCTGACTTCTCTCTTCCTTTCTCTAATATGGGGAATAGCAATATTAATCTGCCTCACAAGGTCAGTGTGATGATTACTAAGATAATGACGAGAATTTTCTTGCTCAACTCCATGTTTATAAAGGCTGGTGACTTTATTAGCTGTGAACTTTAACCTTTAATTTAAACTTCTCTCTCTCTCTCCTCCTTAGGTTCTGATGCTTCATTTTGACCTGGGGAAGCCTTTGGGAGCCTTGGGAAGGTGGGGAACCTTTAATGTCTGAACATTGTCCCCACCAGTTTAAATCCCAGTGGCAGAACCACCAGCTGTGACTTTTAGATATTAGAGCCATCTCCCTCCCACCACATCCCAAGGCCCCAAAGGCTTCCCCATCTTGAAAGGGATCCCCCAGGGAGTCTTGGAACCTTGGGGAGAGGTTGGAATAGGACAATTTTAATTAAAGGTTAAAGTTTGTGACTGATGACCTCATCTGCCTTTATGCATGTGGCGTTGTGAAACAGTTTGGGCCAATATATATATGTACTAAGTGCCCTGGTTGTAGAGGGAAGACTCGGTGAAATACTGTATATGAAATACAACATACTGTTTATGAAACACAACATTATGTGCCTGCTGTGTTGCAAAAATCTTAAAGCTTGAGTTTAAAAAACCAGCTCAGATGATTTCAGAATGAGAATTGTGTATCACAAAGAGAGACTTAAAGAGATTTTTCCGAATACCTTTATGTGTGTTTCCATGGCTAATCTATTCTATTCCCCCAAAATTGTTTTCTACATGCTTTCCCCCATAGATACAAGTCAGAGAGGTCAAAACTGAATCAATACTTTTTGATGCTTATATTGTGCAAAATTATTCCTTTTTTTCACATGTATCCAGAAGTGAATATTGCAATACATACTTTGGTCTATGACAATTATTGTTTGGCAGGACAATACAGGTGAGTAGATGATGCAAATGTGTTGAACTATAGTCTGTATCCTGCATAGCTTCATCCTTTGGATATATGTATAAAAATATCAAACATGAACTCATGAGGAAATATACATTCTGAAATTGTTTATTTACACATACAGACAAATCAGAGAATACAATTTTTTAAAAATCTCAGTAATACTTACCTGAGTCTTTCAACTCCTTGGGAGTTGATAGAGGGTAGTAAACCAGGAAAAAAAAGAAAGCAACACTGTTAAAACAAGGAACCAATAAAAATTTCCATAAGAAGGAAATGAAACCTCAGTCAGACAGACAGACAGACAGACAGACAGACAGACAGACAGACAGACAGACAGAAAGAAAGAAAGAAAGAAAGAAAGAAAGAAAGAAAGAAAGAAAGAAAGAAAGAAAGAAAGAAAGAAAGAAAGAATGTTATACTTTCCTGGAAATGAGTCTATCAAGCAATAGCATGTGGGATTGATGCTTATGTCTCTGTGTTTCGCCACCTCTCCCCAAAGCAGTTAAAAAGAAAAAAAAAACTCCAACGTGTATGCTATAAAATTCAAATCCAAGATATGTCTTTCCAGCAACCTTTAATCTGGAAAGTCTAATTTTATTCCCTAAACTTACTCCTCTGTTTCATAGGCTAGAAAAGTATAATGTACAGCTATCAGATCTCTCCCTTTCATAGATTGCTGCCTTGTGGTGGTGAAGGGGCTTGAGTAATTCAGAGAATCTACGGGCTATGCCGTGCAAGGACACCCAAGATGGGCAGGTCATAGTGGATAGTTCTGACTAAATGGGATCCACCTGGAGCAGGAACTAGCAAGCCACTCCAGTATCTTTGCCAAGAAAACTCCATGAACAAAAGGCTAAAAGATATGACGCTGGAAGATGAGCCCCTCAGGTCGGAAGGTGTCCAATATGCCACTGAGGAAGAGCGGAGGACAAGTACAAGTAGTCCATGAGCTAATGAAGTGGTTGGCCAAAGCCGAAAGGACGCTCAGCTGTGGATGTGCCTTGAAGTGACAGGAAAGCCTGATGCTGCAAAGAGAAATACTGCATAGGAACCTGGAATGTAAGATCTATGAACCTTGGGAAGCTGGAGGTGGTCAAACAGGAAATGGCAAGAATAAACATTGACATCCTGGGCGTCAGTGAACTAAAATGGACAGGAATGGGCGAATTCAATTCTGATGATTGTCATATATACTAATGTGAGCAAGAATCCCGTAGAAGGAATGGAGTAGCCCTCATAGTCAACAAAAGAGTGGGAAAAGATTATAATGGGATATAATCTCAAAAATGATAGAATGATGTCAATACGAATCCAAGGCAGACCTTTCAACATCACAGTAATCCAAGTTTATGCACCAACCATCAATGCTGAAGAGGCTGAAATTGACCAATTCTATGAAGACTTACAACACTTTCTAGAACAGACACCAAAGAAAGATGTTCTTCTGGAATGCTAAAGTAGGGAGTCAAGAGATAAAAGGAACAACAGCAAAGTTTGGCCTTGGAGTTCAAAACGAAGCAGGGCAAAGGCTAATAGAGTTTTGTCAAGAGAACAAGCTGGTCATCACAAACACTCTTTTCCAACAACACAAGAGGCGACTCTACACATGGACATCACCAGATGGGCAATACCGAAATCAGATTGATTATGTTCTCTGCTCCCAAAGATGCAGAAGTTCTGTACAGTCAGCAAAAACAAGACCTGGAGCTGATTGTGGCTCTGATCATCAGCTCCTTATAGCAAAACCCAAGCTTAAACTGAATAAAGTAGGAAAAACCACTGGGCTACTCAGGTATAATCTAAACCAAATCCCTTATGAATACACAGTGGAAGTGAAGAACAGATTTAAGGAACTTGATTTGGTGGACAGAGTGCTTGAGGAACTTTGGATATAGGCTTGTAACATTGTACAGGAGGCAACAAAAAAAAAACACATCCCAAAGGTAAGCAAATGCAAGAAAGCAAAGTGGCTGTCCAATGAGGCCTTACAAATAGCAGAGAAAAGGAGAGAAACAAAATGCAAGGGAGATAGGGAAAGTTACGGAAAATGGAATGCAGATTTCCAAGGATAGTAAGGAGAGACAAGAGGGCCTTCTTAAATGAGCAGTACAAAGAAATAGAGGAAAAGAATAGAAAGGGAAAAACCAGAGATCTGTTTTTAAAAATGAAGATATTAAAGGAACATTTTGTGCAAAGATGGACATGATAATGGAAAACAATGGGAGGGACCTCACAGAAGTAGAACACATCAAGAAGAGGTGGCAAGAATAGACAGAGGAATTATGGCAGAAAGATCTGGATGTTCTGGACAACCCAGACAGTGTGGTTGCTGAGCTTGAGCCAGACATCCTGGAGAGTCAAATCAAGTGGGCCTTAGGAAACATGGCAAACAACAAGGCCAGTGGAGGTGATGGCATTCCAGTTGAACTATTTAAAATCTGAAAAGATGACGCTGTTAAGGTGCTACACTCAATATGCCAGCAAGTTTGGAAAACTCAGCAGTGGCCAGAGGATTGGAAAAGATCAGTCTACATCCCAATCCCAAAGAAGGGAAGTGCCAAAGAATGCTCCAACATTGCACTAATTTCACACGCTAGCAAGGTTATGCTCAAAATCCTACAAGGTAGGCTTCAGCAGTATGTGGACTGAGAACACCCGGAAGTACAAGCTGGATTTCGAAGGTGCACAGGAACCAGAGACCAAATTGCTAACTTGTGCTGGATTATGAAGGAAGCCAGAGAGTTCCAGAAAAACATCTACTTCTGCTTCATTGACTATGCAAAGGCCTTTGATTGTGTGGACCACACCAAAATGTGGCAAGTTCTTAAAGAAATGGGAGTGCCTGATCACCTTATCTATCTCCTGAAAAATCTATATGTGGGATAGGAAGCAACAGTTAGAACTGGATATGGAACAACTGATTGGTTCAAAGTTGGGAAAGGAATACAACAAGGCTGTATATTGTCCTCCTGCTTATTTAACTTATATGCAGAATACAACATGTGAAAGGCCATACTGGAGGAATCCCAAACCGGAATTAAGATTGCCGGAAGAAATATCAACAACCTCCGATATTATGATACCACTCTGATGGCAGAAAGTGAGGAGGAATTAAAGAACCTTGTAATGAGGGTGAAAGAGGAGAGTGCAAAAAACGGTCTGAAACTCAACATCAAAAAAACTAAGATCATGGCCACTGGTCCCATCACCTCCTGGCAAATAGAAGGGGAAGATATGGAGGCAGTGTCAGATTTTACCTTCTTGGGCTCCATGATCACTGCAGATGGTGATAGCAGCCACAAAATTAAAAGACACCTGCTTCTCCAGGAGGCAGTGGAAGACAGGAGGGCCTGAAGTGCTCTGGTCCATAAGGTCACGAAGAGTCGGACATGACTTAACAACTAAACAACAACTCAGTAATATGCAGTGCAAGGTTGGGAAAAAAGTTAGTTTCAATGACTACAACTCCTACTATACGTACAAACCACAATATAGCATGCCTGACAGATTCTGGGACTGGCAATGTAAAAGGGATGTTTTCCAAGCTGTCCGTCATCCCACACAATGTATGTCACAATTCTACAAATGTCCTTAATTGTATGGGAGGGAGTGAAAATGCCATTAAATGCCTCCTTTTCTTTTCTTTTTAAATTTGTACATTTCCTTACCCATTTTCAAAATGTTGGATAACTTTGTATTTCCAGGTAGGTGAGGTATCCCTCTAAACTCTTAAGTGGCAGTAGAGTGGTCAATCACAGCCTTGAAACTACTTATTTTCATGTTCCACTGAAATCAAAATTAACACTGAAAGCATCTCAAGTCTAGGTTCCCAAGGGTTTATGCAGCAGTTAGGCTTTTGAATGAGGTCCAATCTTCCTTTTGTGTGGGGGTACAGGGATGTAGCTGTGTGGTTCTTTGTACAAGGGAACTAAATTTCCTCCACACATTTATGGAGACCTCTCTTTTCTTCTCTTATATATTCCCCAAATGAGTGGAAGAATGGAGGGAGTGAGGTTGCTGGGCCTGAACATATATCCTGCAGTCAGCCAAATTTCCCCACTGCTGGTCCCTGGCTTTTCCCAAAAATAAGTTAAGATGAGTTTAATCCAAGAAGCCCTGTTGCATGTAAAATAAATGGCAGTTGCCAGTGTCACTAAAATAATGGAATCTTTGCTATATAAGTTTTTAAAAAATTACTTTGGGAGTAAAAGTAAAAGGGTAACAGATGAGCCCCTTGACCACCACCACACACAAAAAAATAAAGAAAAGAAAAAACAGAAAATATAATAAAAACAACAGTACCATATTCTCTGATAAATCAGCTCCAGAAAAGCTCTTGGAGATCAAGTTTTTTTTATTTTATTTTATTTTTTTTTTTTTTGTCAGTCTCCAGCTTTTACCAATTTAAATTCTTGGCAGCATATTAAAAAAGAAACACAGAAGGTATTTGAGACTGCAGTCCCTCAGGTACTAAATCTAGTGTTTCCTGGCAATAGATGAATGTTGCTGGAGTTAAACCTTGCAGCACCGCTGTACCAGATCTCCATAGCTGTTCATATTTATATTTAACAGACAAATATGTCATTCTTTCACTATCCTGTTACACAGGCCATTTTTTCACACTCTCCTGCCCCCACCCACCCCCTCACCAGCCTTCCATGTTTCTGATAATAAGAATACTGTAAAGGGCTAGAAAGACTCCTGGCAGTGGCTGGGACCAATTTGTTTCTTCCTTGTCTTAGCAGGACATACTTTTCCCACCTCGGATTTTAAACTCAAGGCACAGCCTCCTCGTATGTCCTTCCCATCCCTAACTTTGAAAGATAAAGCTTGCTGGCCTGTGGGTAGCATACCATCATGCTGCTCAGATGGTTTGCATTCAGTTGCCTCCGCCTCCCCTGAAGAGGCCCAGATCAGGCGGCTTGGTTTTCATATCTAAGGGATAGATGTTGCAAGGAGAATGTCATTTTAAAAATGGAGCTCCCTTAAAAGGTTAATTTCTTCACCCCCAGTTTCTTAGTTTTGCAGCTAGTATATTACCTTGCTTTTTGCTTGGCTGTTGTTGATCAGCTGGAAATAAGCAAGGGCTCTATTTGTAAAATTATTATGCAAACAGAGCAGCTTTGAAGACTGGCTGTTTTTTGAGGGAAAAATGTTTGGTCACTTGCTATTTGCAAAGATATTATCTCATCTAATTTGAACCTCGATCCATCAGTCTGTTGTCATATCTCCGCAGGGGATCTAAACACTATCAGTTTTGGGTACTTCTCACATTTTGGGTTCGTGGAGGTGGAACATAGCTACGCCTTTAAGGAGCCCTGCCTTCTTACCATTCTCATGTATTTTCTCTGCCTACAAACGACCTCAACTGCAATCATGTAGTGTAAACCAGAAATTGGCTAGTTGGCATGTACCATTGTTTGAGTTGATTGTGGTATGCTCAGACACTCCCAGGCAGTTTACCCAGTAGTGCACTCGGATGGTCAGAAAACTGCAAAAATGGCATGTATCTTTCCCC
This sequence comes from Pogona vitticeps, assembly GCF_051106095.1. Classification (NCBI taxonomy): domain Eukaryota; kingdom Metazoa; phylum Chordata; class Lepidosauria; order Squamata; family Agamidae; genus Pogona; species Pogona vitticeps. Next base: position 222,481,574 of record NC_135784.1, on the reverse strand, counting down.
TTACTCATGGTATATTTCACAATAAAATTCTGGTTACTTTTTAAAACGGGGCAAGAAAGCAAGCAGTGGCCAGAGTTCAGTGTGAGATAACAGTGGTGGATAACGTTATGCTCAGGATCCAGGACAGCAACTGAAGACAGCAAAGAGGAATGAGTACTTTTGCATCAGTATAGCTGCCAGTGGTTTCTAAATGTTGTTTATTAACATCTTTATTTGCTTCCATTTTTTTTATAGCCCAGTGGTTCCCAACCGTTTTTGAGTCTCAACCGCTTTGTAACCTGTGACACACACACTCTGCCATGTTTGCATTAAAAGGCATTTTTAATGGAGTAAAGTCATCCCTTCTCAGAAAGTAGAGGCTTCTTTCTTCCTCAAACGGCCTGTTTCTCACACTTACAAATACACACTAATTTTAATATCCCTCTCAGAAAGGTCAAGGAATAAATTATTTAACAAGGGCTACGACAGATATAAGGTAACCCGCAACCCCCCAGAAAACAATTCATGACCCCCAGGTTGGGAAACACTGCTATAGACTAAAAATTAAGTCTTATTTTGATCAGCTGTATGCACTTTTTAATTTTGTTTTTAATCAACATAACTACCATGTACAAACACAACATAAAAAACTGAGGGAAAAAAGTACAGATATCTTAATACTTAAAACAACTCAAAAAAGGAGAACATAATTAAAATTATTGAACACACCACTGGGACTAGAAGATATATATTTCTTCCGAAGTTTTGATTAGGATGCCCCAACCCTTCCAAAATAACATTATCTCTCATTTGCGTCAATGGCCTTGAATTCTTGCCATATTTCAACAAACTTTTTCAATGAGCTTGTTGAAATATGGAAAGTTTAATTGTCTATACTTCATTTCGTCGTCGTTTAGTCGTTCAGTCGTGTCCAAATCTTCGTGACCCCATGGACCAGAGCACGCCAGGCCCTCCTATCTTCCACTGCCTCCCGGAGTTGTGTCAAATTCATGTTGGTTGCTTCAGTGACACTGTCCAACCATCTCATCTTCGGTCGTCCCCTTCTCCTCTTGCCTTCACACTTTCCTAACATCAAGGTCTTTTCCAAGGATTCTTCTCTTCTCATGAGATGGCCAAAGTATTGGAGTCTCAGCTTCAGGATCTGTCCTTCCAGTGAGCACTCAGGGTTGATTTCCTTTAGAATTGATAGGTTTGTTCTCCTTGCAGTCCAGGGGACTCTCAAGATCCTCCACCAGCACCACAGTTCAAAAGCATCAATTCTTCGGCGGTCAGTTTTCTTTATGGTCCAACTCTCACTTCCATATATCACTACACGAAAAGCCATAGCTTTGACTATGCGGACTTTTGTTGGCAAGGTGATGTCTCTGCTTTTAAAGATGCTGTCAAGGTTTGTCATCGCTTTCCTCCCAAGAAGCAGGTGTCTTTTAATTTCGAGGCTGCTGTCTCCATCTGCAGTGATCATGGAGCCCAAGAAAGTAAAATCTGTCACTGTCTCCATATCTTCCCCTTCTATTTGCCAGGAGGTGAGGGACCAGTGGCCATGATCTTAATTTTTTTGATGTTGAGTTTCAGACCGTTTTTTGCACTCTCCTCTTTCACTCTCATTACAAGGTTCCTTAATTCCTCTTCACTTTCTGCCATCAGAGTGGTATCATCTGCATATCTGAGGTTGTTGATATTTCTTCCGGCAATCTTAATTCCGGCTTGGGATTCCTCCAGTCCAGCCTTTCGCATGATGTATTCTGCATATAAGTTAAATAAGCAGGAGGACAATATACAGCCTTGTCGTATTCCTTTCCCAACTTTGAACCAATCAGTTGTTCCATATCCAGTTCTAACTGTTGCTTCCTGTCCCACATATAGGTTTCTCAGGAGATAGATAAGGTGGTCAGGCACTCCCATTTCTTTAAGGACTTGCCATAGTTTGCTCTGGTCCACACAGTCAAAGGTTTTTGCATAATCAATGAAGCAGAAGTAGATGTTTTTCTGGAACTCTGTGGCTTTCTCTATAATCCAGCGCATGTTAGCAATTTGGTCTCTGGTTCCTCTGCCCCTTCAGAATCCATACTTAAGTATTTTTAATTGCATAAGTATTAAAATGTGTGTTTTAACCAGCAACTTTATATATTGTATTTCGTGTAGAATATTTTTTTTATGATTACCCCATCCCTGATAAACACTGGTTCGCACTTACCACAAAACAAAAACAAAACCTACTGGGAGACAGGGTAGAGAAGATCTTTAATTTTTTTTTAAAAAAAATGTAAATAAAGATAAAACATTTTAACCAAAATCTACGCTTTCTGTTGCTGTTTCAGCAATGCAATTAGAGTGTAAGACAGAGCTGCAAACCCATTTTAATCTCTTAGGATTCAGCATTGGCGTGGTGGAATACTCTTGTGTATCGTTCAAACTTACCAAAGATTTTATTTGGCAAAGTCAATAAGCCAACATAATCTGAGCTGTCCCCAAAGGAAATCTGTGTGTGGTACCTGAAATAAAGGTTAACTACCTCTGAAACTGCAATTTTAGAAAAGACTTAAATCTAAAGCAAATTAAACAGCTGCAATGTAATGAAACCACAGCCAGTTACCATGCTTCTTCGGGATTCTGGGATTTGTAGTCCAACCAAATAACATTTCAAGCTATGATATATAGTATATACGTTTTGTCTAATATCTAGTTCTTTATTGATTAAACCCATTTAGCTGCCTGAATCTGAACCTAATAATCAGATCCTGCTTAAGCTTGTGTTTCCTTCGTAATTGACTCTTGCATATTGATTAAGTTGTTGATGTGTCCCAGTATTTCTCAGTGGTAATGCAGTTGAGCATGGGCCTCCTTTCCATGCAGCCCCCCCCCTTCTCTCAGCACTCACTGTACTGCTGTCACCACACTTGCTTTAATGGATAAAGCTGTCATCCCTAAAGCTAGAATGTCTTGGAGGCACAAAGACGAAATTAACTGTTCAATAATTTATGGGACATGGGGAAAAAACTTTACCCAACAACTTCAATTGATTGCAGTAAGTGTTTTGACTGCACTTGCCTATTTTGCATAAAGTCAGCTCCTTTTGAGAGCCTGGATTTTTTTTCTTACTGAACAAAAGCCCCATGGCTGCTTTCACACTAAAAGTTGAAATGAGCCTTTTGCTCACTCTGAGGGATTTTTTTCCCTAGGACACAAGGGCAGCTTAATTCCACTTTAAGTCCATGACTCTGTGAGATAGATGTGCTCTGTGGAACAAATTTGCTTACAAAAAGACAGAACCAAATAAAATCTGTCCAAGTGAAGCATACGATTCAGTCCAGAGCTTGGAAAAGTTACTTCTTGGACTGCACATAGAGCAGTGGTTCTCAATCTTGGGTCCTCAGGTGTTCTTGGACTACAACTCCCACTGATCTAGAGCATTTTGGGAACGGTGATGCATAACAGTACTATTTCCAAGCTCTTGACTAGACTTCTAAATCATTATTGGATAGAGTTGCAAAGACAAGGGATGACTGGCTAGGTGGAATAATCAGGGCAGGTCCTAATTTGGGGTAGATTGAGTCAGGTGTGTTAGGCAGATACTTGTGGGCAGCCCCAGATTAGGTCCTTACAAAGTGTAAAAATGCATTTAATTACAAAGCCCCTGGTCTCCACTTTGTGGCCAGAGAGGAAAAGGGAACTGTCAGGGTAAGACCCCAAATGCTAAACCAGGGCCATCAGTTTCTCTTCTGATGGTGGATTCCAAGTTCCAGCTAGCACAGCTAATGGCATGGAATGCAAAGAGCTGCACTGCGACAACAGCTGCTAAGCCATGGTAGAAAACTGATATTGCAAAAAACCAGCCAGGAACAGCAATGTGCGAGGAGGACAGCCCAACCAAATTCACTCGTTCCACCCGACAAGAGGGGACTGATGCAGTAAGCAACAAAAAAAGCCACCGGAACCACATTCCAGTAACTGTTCCAGTCAGAAAATTTATATTGCACAAAATAGTCTGGAACAGTGATGTTCACGTGTTTCATCATTTGAGAGGGGAATGATGTAACAAGTTACAAAACATCCTCAGGAAGCACATTCCAGTTAGGGTTGCCAGATACATGGGTACCAAAAGGAGGACATAGGAAGTCAAAAAATAGGACAGAGGAGGATGTATTGAATGTTTCATTTGAATCATTCCGGATTAAATCCGCAATCAATACAATTTTATTACAATAGGTAAAGGTAAAGGTTCCCCTTGACATTTAGTCCAGTCGTGTTTAACTGTAGAGCTCGGTGCTCATCTCCATTTCCAAGCCATAGAGCCAGTGTTTTGTCTGAAGACATTTTCCGTGGTCATGTGGCCAGCGTGACTAGACACAGAATGCCATTACCTTCCCACCGAGGTGGTACCTATTTATCTACTCGCATTTTTACATGATTTTGAACTTCTAGATTGGCAGGAGCTGGGACAAGCAACGGGAGCTCACTCTATTTATTCACTTTATTGCAATAGCTGCCAATAAATGTCTCTTAGTGAACCGACCAAGAAACAGTCATGTTAAAAAATAAAAATAAATTGAGGCTTTTTTTCAAAATACCAAAAACATTAGTTAAACAGCCAATTGTACAATTATTACCTTATAATCTTTATTAATTACATAACATATTGTGGCAGCTGCTGTTGTTGCTCCTTCACTTGCACCAATGTGAGCTATGCGAGAAGGTTCCCCTTTCTTTCTTTGCATCAGCAATGGCAACTGCTGCCTCTTCTCCCTCTCCCTCTTTCCTGCCCTTCTCCGGCTCCCACTCTCTCTCAAATCTCTCATTTTGTTTTGCCCATTCCCTCTCACCTCCAGAAGCAAAGGCTCTATGTGGACGTAGCTGATTTACAGCCCAAAGTGGTTTCTTAGACTGTACTCCATCTGAGACTGCTTTCCACCTTCCACCTCTCCCCCTCCCATCCAAAATTATAACATAAAATATTACAAAAGCCAGATATTTTAAAGGTTTTTAGCTTTGCCTGCCGGACGGAGAACATTAGGCTAAAAAGGAGGACATGTCCTCCTTTTGCCGGACATCTGGCAACCCTAATTCCAGTACCCACTGCAGTTAAGAAACAAACATTATCATCATTATTAAGCAAAACAGCTCAGATTAGCAATTTCCAAGTAGGACAGCATGCCAAAATTCACTCATCCTATTGCAATAGGAGGGCTAGATGCAACCAGCCACAATATAGCCCCAGGAACCACATTCCAGGGCCTATCCTGGGTCTAAGTTTCATATTTTCAAAGGGGCCCATGAATGGCAGTTTCTGAGCTGGTGACAGTAACCAGTTCACAGGTCACTTGTGACTAGGTGAGAATAATACAGCAAATCACCAACCTTCCACCAGAACCACAGCCCCCACACAGAAACAGATTGTGGCTATATGCTTTCTGCCAGCCTTCTCGGGCCTATCACCTTGGCCTAGCCTGGAGAAGAGAAGAGTGAGGGGACACACACTGTTGTTCTGTGCCTTTAATAATCTGTTTAGTGCTTTGTTTCTTTTGTCTCCTGTGATGGGTTATTTTTGTTGAGCTGTCCTAATCTGAAATTGCTGTTCCAGGCTTTTCCTCCCCACAGTATTGGTGTTCTGCCCAGAATGGGTACTGGAATAATGTTTCTGGAGGTGTTTTGTGACTGGTTGCATGAGTTCCCTCTAGTGCAACCGGGGGATGAATTTCATCATGGTGTCCTACTTGGAAGTTACTGTTTCAGGCTCCCCCCCCCCCCATATCAATATTCTGCCTGGAACAAGTCCTAGAATGTTGTTCCTAGGGGTGTTTTGTGGCTGGTTGCACAAAGCATTTATTGTGTTCCATTCAGTTAGGGTACTGGGCAACAAAGGGTTAATTAAAAGTAATATTCATTGGATTTCAGGACTAAAATATTGTTCTGATGTTTCTCCATTACATCCCACTATTTTTGGTAACAATATTTATTAAGAAGTCCTAGTTCCAGCCGATTCCATTATTCCATTCCATATTTTACCTATCCCTTTTTTCTCCTTTGTCCCAATGGGTATCAGTGCCAACACCTCAAAAGATTACTGTATTATACAGGGATCTGAGGTTGGGGTGCCTCTCCCCATCCATCTTGACTTGTGAGATATGTGAAGCTTTCAGGCTAGGACTAAGTTTTGAGGAACAAAAGGGTATCAATAAGTAGGGGGAAGAAAACAAAATGAAAAGAACTCAATAATGAAACTCAACCAATCATTTCAATTTTCTTTTATCCCTTCTAGGTACTGATGGAAACACTTGGAAGATTCTCCCCAGATGGGAACACAAGAGATTCAGCTTTTCCTGCCTTTATAAGCTATGTTTTCCCTTTGTCGAGAGGCTTATTCTAGCTGATGAGATAAGAATGGGAAGATGCATTGATTTCTGAGCACTCTCTCTCTCTCTCTCTCTCTCTCATTTTCCCTCTGTAACGCATGGGAAATGAATACATACCTCTCCAGAGTCTGTTGACCCTTCACAGCTTGTGTGTGTGTGTGTGTGTGTGTGTGTGTGTGTGTGTGTGTGTGTGTGTGTGTGTGTGTGTGTGTGTGTGTGTGTGTGTGTGTGTGTGTGTGTGTGAGAGAGAGAGAGAGAGAGAGAGAGAGAGAGAGAGAGAGAGAAATAGGTGGAAGTGTCTAAAGCTTATGACCTCTTGAAAAATCCAGGAGTACCAGGGCCACGTAGGTTTAGAGAACAAGCTTAATATCAAATATTTTCTCAGTATTTGACAAAGATCTCACCCACATATTTTTTTAATAAAATATCTCTTAAATGTAATATTTCTGCTATTATCTGCTACTTATATTTTAAATAAAATATAAAATACCCTCTCAAAGCCTGAAAAAGCTGAAGATTTATGTTTGATGAACACAGAACACTGAAAAGATAGTGAAAATGTGTTGCTGGTGAGATATTTCTTAGCCCAGTCAGACAGACAGACAGACTCCTCATTTGCCATTCTTTCTGTCCATCCTCTGTGGTGTTCTAATGACGAGAATTTGGAGCAATCACCCAGAGCCCCACTCACAAAATGGCACAACAGGACTGGCTTGCCAAATTTTGAGGTAAGTGAAGCAATACACATCACCATCTGAAAAAGGGAGCCCCACCCCATTCAGACCATTTAGTCCAGAGTCTGATATGACACAACTGCATCTTCCTTCCTTCCTTCCTTCCTTCCTTCCTTCCTTCCTTCCTTCCTTCCTTCCTTCCTTCCTTCCTTCCTTCCTTCCTTCCTTCCTTCCTTCCTTCCTTCCTTCCTTCCTTCCTTCCTTCCTTCCTTCCTTCCTCTGTTTTAAGTCAGTCTTGATTTCATATCATACAACAGATCAATCATCTTATTATTTACACTATAAGGAAAACCACCTATGGGAAATCAGCATGTGAGTATAAAAGTTCCAACACCCCTCCAGCACTGAAATGCAATGCCATTGATCAAAAATTCAGGAACGGAGGAAGTAATGAGTATTGTGTATATTGGCTGTGTAACTGTTACAATTAGAGTTGGCAATCAAAGCAGATTCCACTCTGAGCAAGAAGGACAAACATATCCTAAGTAGATTTTTACCAGTTGTGTTTCTTTTTTCAAATTTAACCCAACACAACTTATTGTAGGTTTTTTAAAAAGATGTTCTTGCTTGACAGTAGAGAGGAAGAATTCTTAGGGCATTCTCTTTCAGCTTAAGTTGCTTTTTCATAAACTATGCAAAGGGCTTGATAGTTGTGAAAAAAATAACAGTGGCAGTAGAGAATAGCAGAAGGATTACATTTGGTAATGACTTAAGAAACCTAGGCTTATATTCAGTCCATTTAAATAGGTGTCCAACATGCATATACATTTTATCCCAGCTGTTTAGGCTATAAAGCAGTCCACAGACAGAGGGACTAAACCTTGCCACAGACCCAGGAGCCAACTCTGCCCACACATATATTCTAGCAACCCAATTACAGGACCCAACAATCCCAGGCAAAATATCAAAGGTAGCTTCAGTTGCTCCTCAGCTAATGTGATCTCTGCCATCTGTTGCCAACAATGCCCCTCTGCACTCTACATAGGACAAACAGAACAGTCTCTATGAAAATGGACCAATAGTTACAAATCTGACATCAGAAACCACAACACACAGAAACCTATCTCCAACCATTTCAATCTAAGGGGAATCTGTTAGAAGATCTTTGCAAGATTTGAAAATCACTATTTTAGAACAGAATTATTACAAATTCAGAATACAGAGGGAAACAGCTGAGATAAACTGTATATTCATGATGGACACCCATATAAATGGATTGAATATAAGTCTAGGTTTTTTAAACCATTACCAAATTTAATGCTTCTGCTGTCATTTTCTTCATAACTACCTAGCCCATCTCTCATCTCAAGGCTTGCAGGTAAAAAAAACACCCTGTCACTATTCCTACATTAACACACATGAATACACTGCCATCTTCTTTCACCTTTATATTTAATATTCTCCTTTTCTTCCTGAGTTTTAAGTAAATCCCCAGTCTTCAAACTCAATCCCACCTCTCTTCTCTCTCCCCCTCATCTTTGCCCAGGTCTGATATATGTTTTCTATCTCCTGAGGAATTTTTACAACAGAGACGTGAAACAACAGAAGCCATAAATTACTGCATGTAAATGTAACATACATCCAAGAGCCAATCAATATTTAGCATGAAACTGATATTTCTTTCAACATTTCATTCTGTTTCCATATGTCTGATGAAGTGCACTTGTCCACAAAAGCTCACATTAAAATATGTAATACGTAGTCTTATGGTGCCACATGTGTTTGTCTTTTGTTTTGTTTTGTTTCTTTGGATTTTGACTGATACCCTAATGAGGGGCAATGATACAGTGGTGGTATTTTTGCGAAATCATGCAGTGATTGGCAATCTTTTTAAGCAAAGAACACTTGATAATAAACCACAATAAGGACAATGCTAACACTGTCTGAAAAGTACAATCCAAAAACTGGGGATTGGAGAGAGGACCAAAAGGTTCTCCACTGCTTTTCAGGTTCTGAGGCAACATATCTGTGTACCATTTGTAGGGTTACAACAGTATTGTGCTGCATCTGGCTTTTTGACAGATATTTGGGTGGCCAGTTTGGGAAATACCACATTCTACTAGAGAGGGCAGCCACGAAAAGACACCTGCTTCTTGGGAGCAAAGTGATGGCAAACCTAGACAGCATCTTCAAAAGCAGAGACATCACTTTGCCAACAAAGGTCCACATAGTCAAAGCTATGGTTTTTCCATTAGTGACGTATGGAAGTGAGAGCTGGACCATAAAGATGGCTGAGTGCCGAAGAATTGATGCTTTTGAATTGTGCTGCTGGGACAGACTCTTGAGAGTCCCCTGGACTGCAAGGAGAACAAACCTATCAGTTCTAAAGGAAATCAACCCTGAGTGCTCACTGGAAGGACAGATCCTGAAGCTGAGGCTCCAATACTTTGGCCATCTCATGAGAAGAGAAGACTCCCTGGAAAAGACCTTGATGTTGAGGAAGTGTGAAGGAAAGAGAAGGGGACGACAGTGGACGAGATGGTTGGACAGTGTCACTGAAGCTACCAACATCAATTTGACCCAACTCCGGGAGGCAATGGAAGACAAGAGGGCCTGGCATGCTCTGGTCCGTGGGGCCACAAAGAGCTGGACACGACTTAATGACTGAACAACAACAACAACTAGAGAGGGCATTTGATCTGATCCAGAAAGACTGCTTTTGTGTTCTGGATTCAATTAAGAGTAAAACTGGTTCTTAATTTTGATTTTGTTCAAACTATTGTGGAAAGGCATGGAGAAGCAAAGGATATCTAGGTGCAAGGCTGTTTTGTTATATGCACTTGACTATGCAAGAGAATAAAGAAAAAAAGAAGGCCTCTAGTTCTCATATACCTCATGGTGTGTTGAATGCCCTTCACTGAGTGAGAAGAAAGCATATTTTCTACACATGCTCTTAACCATTCACACTCAACTTGAGCCTCTTGAGATGCCAGATAACCTTTTCTAGCAGCAAACTTTGTTCCAAAACTATTTCCTTTCTTTGAGGGAAATTCAGGATGGAGGACCCCCACAATCCCTCTCAAGTGTGCAGGAGGCCCACACAGTGCAATTGGATTCTTCATTAAAAAGAGACCCGTTGAGGTGTTTTAAGTACAGAGTTTCCTGCAAGGAACGAGTGAACTGAATTGCTCTCCCTCTAATACCCTTCCATTTAATTGATATAAAGAAACTCCCCTTTGGCTATGTACTCCCTTGAAGCCTCACAAGGAGCCTTGCTAAAAAGGCATAGGTAAATATTTTACACAGTGCACAGTGAATTAGGAGCACAACTGCCATTAGGCAGAACTTGGATGGTGCAGCCGTTTTTCCCCCATCATCCCACTCCTCACTACACTAAGCTAAAGATGGATCCCATGGTGCACACAGCCTTCAGTCCCATGTGCCACCTTACAAAGAAGGTGCAGTTCAATTTCATTTAATATTGCATATGTTTCCATTAGCATGAGTCAATTGCTCTCCACTCTCAGTTTAAGACTCCCCCTTTCCTGCTCAGTTATAGCTTTGCTTCTAAGAGGCTGCCAATCCACACCAGTCTGTGTTTCCTTGATGATATAATGCTGTGGCACCTTGGATCCCATTGTTTTCAGGCCACAGGTCCATACTGCAGATTTGTTGATATGCCTCTTTGCACCAGATTTTCTAGAATTAAAATATATCTGTTTATTTTTTTTTTAGTGCTGGTTTCCACTGGATATTGCCACAGTGGAATGAGTGTCATCTTTTAAACAAATAGGTCTAGAAGAGAGTTTGGAAGTTACAGTGGTGCCTCGCTTAGCGATGTTAATTCGTTCCGAAAAAATCACTGCTATGCGATTTCATTGCTAAGCGAAACGCGCTTTCCCATTGAAATGCATTGAAAACCAGATAATCCGTTCCAATAGGAACGAATTGCTGTCCTTAAGCGAAAATCGCCATAGGAAACATCACTAAACAAAACACGGTTCCCCAACTGAAATGCATTGAAACCTATTCAATGCATCTCAATGGGGGAAAAATACAACAACAAATTAAAAAAGAGTCAGAACAATGTCACATTTGGTTAACAAAGGGTTTATTAACTGCACTTTATGATTTCAAACATTTTAAACAGTAAACTTTAACTTTATAAATAACAGAAAAACATTTAAAAAACAGCAAACATGGGGCTGTTTAAACCATCGTTCAGCGAAACAGGGGACCCAAAATTTAATCGCTATGCGAAGCATGGTCCCAACCATCGCTAAGCAAAAATCGCCCATAGGGACCATCACTAAACAAAGTGCAAAAACGCTCTGAAAAAGTCATCGCTAAGCGATTTCATCGCTAAACGGAGTGCCCGTTAAGCGAGGCACCACTGTACCTGGATTAAGTATGCTGTTTAGGGATTCTGGGGGTTGGAGGCTAAAATATAACTTTTTAAAATGTTGGTTTTGGAAGGGGGAGCATTCTCTTGAATGCAAGATTTTTATAATGTCCTGGAAGAACAGGAAAGCTACTATTTCCTAGAGACAAACACAAGGGTGAATAATTAAATGTGCCATATTTTATGGCAGGCTGGAAAGGGATGAAACAACAACTTGTGAAAAGTGATTTGAATTCAGGTCAGGTTTTTACATTCACTAAAGAACTAGTAAATGTTTTATTTAATATATAATAAGGAAGAAGGTGCTCTTAGTCTTTGTATGATAAAAATACACTACCTTATGCATTATTGCTTCATTAAGCTCAATGACATGTTTGACATAGTCAAGAAGACCTCACAGCTTGATATACTTCACACAATTTATGTTAGAGTTTAAAGAAAGTATTGCTGATTGTAAAACATCTTATGTATGGCTGTGAATACACAGTGAAGAAAACCTGCTTTGATCTGCTTTGGTCTGATGTGAAAAACCAGGACCCTGATCATTTCTGCAAGTGAAACAGCTGTAGCCGTCGAGACAAATACAAACAATTATTGTGTTTCAGGAGTCAGCAGGGGTATAGGCAGAAAAAGTTGTGAACGGAGCTCCAGTAGCGGACGCTGCCTCTGATCTGACAAGGTGCTAGTTGGCAATTTCTACCTGAACCCCCACTTCCCTTCATCTCTTTCCCCCTCCAAAATGATGTAGTGCTAATCTGTTATAGTGCTAGATCTGGAAAGCATTGGAAAAAACACACACCGCTGTTTGGAAACAACAGGCACTCGGTTGAGGGGAATTGACATGCCCATGAGTGCCCTTTTCATCAGATCAGATGATTGTACAAGACAGAAAGCAGAGAAAAGCAATGCTGATGAATTGGAACAAAATTAACCATTCTTGCTGACTGAATAAAAAGAAACAATTCATCATTGAAAAGAGGAGATCCTCTACTAGACTTCCCTGCTTTAAGCTTTATGTCATGTAGTCGTTGGTTTTTAACTTGATTTCATCCGTGCCAAATCTGATGCAGACTATGTTATATGTAGATCACATACATATTACACAATACATATATATGTATGTATGTATTTTTAGTGACTGGATATATCTATTGATTTAGTCCATTAATACATGTATTAAGTGCATGGGAAGAATGAATGGAATTATATCTGAATACACCAGCCCTTTAAACAGGAATAGGACTGTTTGGCCTGCTGAAAGTGAGGAAAGAGCATCTGGTGAAGCAGACCTTGGGCAACATCAAGATAATGTTTGAAGGAAACACCCTGAACCAAAATGAATTCAACAAATAAAGTGGGTGAAGAGTGAATAATGTGAAAAACACCCTATGTGTGGCTGTGGCACGATCAGCAAGATGTTGAATGGAAATTTGCTTGGCAGTGTCAGCAAAGTCAAAGTCTATGGAGAACTGCTAATATAAAGCCGGCTAAGTGGAAAGTTCTGCTGTTAGACTCTTGATCAGGCCATCATGTCATTCCAACACCCGGGTCATAGTTTGATTGTCTATGATTTGGGGCTAGGTGAGTAGGGATGAGTGAACAAGTGTTAGGAAAAATCAGACTGGTAATAAAAGTACCGTATTTTTCCATGTATAGGATGATACTTTTAACTAAAATCTTTAAACTAAAAATGGAGGGTTGTCTTATACATGGAAGTAAGGGGGAAAGGGATCAAAGCACTGCAGGATCGCAGCCCTTTGATCATGCAGCCCTTTGATAGCTGCTTTCCCTGCCACTTGCTTAGGAAGTGGCGGGGAAAGCAGCTATGAAAGGGCTGCAGGATCACAGTTCTTTTACTCTCTAGCCATTTTATGGCTGCTTTCCCCCTGCACTTCATAAGCTCTGTGGGGCTTAGGAAGTGGAGGGGTAAAGCAGTAATGAAACGGTTGCAGGATCGCAGCCCTTTGATCCTGCAGATGCTTTATGGCTGCTTTCCCCCTGCACTTCATAAGCTCTGTGGGGCTTAGGAAGTGGAGGGGTAAAGCAGTAATGAAACGGTTGCAGGATCGCAGCCCTTTGATCCTGCAGATGCTTCATGGCTGCTTTCCCCCTGCACTTCATAAGCTCCACAGGGCTTATGAAGTGGCAAGGAAAGCAGCCATGAAAGGGCTGCAGGATCAAAGGGCTGCGATCCTGCAGCCATTTCATCGCTGCTTTCCCCTCCACTTCCACAGCCCTTTGTTCCTGCTTTCACATGGCTTAGGATGTGGAGGCGGAAAGCAGCCATCAAATTTTCTTATTTGGGGTTGGAAAAGTGGGGGTTATCTTATACATCAGGTTGTCTTATACACAGAAAAATACGGTACTTTCATCTTCATTAGTATCTGTTGAGTCTAATTGGGAATTTTTTAATATATATTTGGTCACAACTGCAGGGTAAATGCCCATTGTAGTCCCCTCCACCATGTTAGCTGGGGTGGCTCTACCATTAAGTTGTCATCTTACAAAACAGATGCTGCAGTAAGATTATGGAAGAAGTTCCTGTTAGCTCAGGAGCCTGTCCTGCACCTACTAAGCAAGACTGCTGCTTTCTAGTGTGATACAGAAAGCTGCTGTGTCATAATTAGCATTGAAGTTTCAACTGCCTGGTCCACTGGCTTTTATATGTGGAAGGGGATACAGAACCATCTTCTGGTCCACCACAGGCAGCAAAATAGATTGAGCCACTTCTATCATTCATAGAATCATAGAATAATGAATTTGGAATGGGCTTATAAGGCCATCAAGTCCAACCCACTGCTCAATCCAGGAATACAAATCAAAGGATATCTGCCAGGTGGTTGTCTAAGCTTCTCTTGAATGCCTCAAGTGTTGGAGCACTTACACCTCTCAAGGTAACTGGTTCCATTGCTATACTGCTGTAACAGTTAGGATGTTTTTCCTGATATTCAATTGAAATCTGGCTTCCTGTAACTTGAGCCCATTGTTTGTGTCCTGAACTCTGGGATGATTGAGAACAGATCCTGCCCCTCCTCTGTATGACAGCCTTTCAAGTCTATCATATCAAACCTTCTTTTCTCAAGGCTAAACATGCCCAGTTCCTTCAGCCTTTCCTCATACAGCTTGGTTTCCAGTTCCCTGATCATCTTTGTTGCCCTCCTCTGAACTTATTCCAATTTGTCAGCACCCTTGTTGGAGTGCAGTGTCCAGAACTGGACACAGTAGTCAAGATTAGGCCTAACCAGTTCTGAACAGTGGGGAACTAGCATCTTGTATATGAAGATCAGTTTGAATTTTGTTTCTGTCTTTCAGGGCATTAGCTATTCCAGCCAATGTTGTGTCATCTGCAAATCTGACAAGCATTCTGCTCACTTCCTGATCCAAGTCATTAATAAAAATGTAAAGAGCACTGGGCCCAGGACTGAGCCCTGAGGTACCTCACTTGTTACCTCCTCCCAATAGGAGCAGGAGCCATTAATCATCACCCTCTAAGTATGATTCTGTAGCCAACGGTGTATCCACCTGACCTATCCAGTCCACACCTAGTTAGCATGCTAATCAGGATATCACAGGGGCACTTTGTCAAAAGCTTTGCTGAAGTCAAGATATGCGATGTCTACAACATTCCCTCTGTCTATCAGGGAGGTGACCTGATCAAAAAATTAGATCAGATTAGTCTGACAGGATTTGTTCTTGACAAATCCGTGTTGGCTTCTAGTTATTACTGCATTGTTTTCTAGGTGCTTGTATAATGAATGCTTTATAATGTGTTCCAGATTTTCTCCTGGTATTGATGTCTGACGGGCCTGTAGTTCCCAGGTTCCTCCTGCTTGCTCTTTTTGAAGATAGGGAAAACGTTAGCCCTCCTCCATTCATCTGGTACACTGGTAACATAACAAGATGAATTAATTTAAGGAGTATGCATTATCTACATTCATAATTAGTGGACTTTCAGCAAACATGAAATTGAATTACTAATTTAATTCTTTAATTTTTAACTCTGACCAAGTTGAACTACAGCAGCAGATTCTCAGTCCTCTGATTCTGCTAATTTCCACTAATGATCTTAGCAGTCAATTTACCAGGTGTAGTCCAGTCCCTTCTTCTATTTGATTATCAAAACACATGACATATTACTGCTCCTTATGACAGCTGCATGCTATCAATTCAGTTCTGGCTCATAGCAACCCTTTCCAGGGATTTCAAGATAGAGAATACAAAGGAGTGGTTTACCAATTCCTTCTTCTGGAGGTGCCTTGGGACTATGCAGCTTGCCGATGACCACACAGGCTGGCTCTTCTCCCAGGAGGCAGAGTGGGGAATCAAACTCCCAACTTCTAACCACTGAGCTATCCAGCTAGCTACTGCTCCTTACCATATAGCAAACTGAATACAGAAAATCTGGAGACAGACCCACTTTCTGCAGATTAGGTAATGTCTGTGCTATTTTTTGCCTCAACATATGATTGAATGGGAGTTGATTCATTCAAGCCCTTTAAGATCCTGTAGTACTATTGCTGAGAACGTAGGCGGGAAGCAGAGTTTAGGAAAGTTATTAATTGGATGACAGCTTCTAGAATCTCCCAACTAACATAGCCCTTGGGATTTATAGTCTAAGAAAGTAACTTTTCTAAGTTCCAGATAATTTCCAGGCTTGGGAATTGAGTTGTGTGCTGTACCTGAAATGATAAAAAGATATCCATACCTCAGGTACTCA
This sequence comes from Pogona vitticeps, assembly GCF_051106095.1. Classification (NCBI taxonomy): domain Eukaryota; kingdom Metazoa; phylum Chordata; class Lepidosauria; order Squamata; family Agamidae; genus Pogona; species Pogona vitticeps. Next base: position 222,465,431 of record NC_135784.1, on the reverse strand, counting down.
TGCAAACACATTATGAAAGTACGAAAAAGACTACCCACTGATTCACACTATTTAATCCAAATTCTGGCATATGAAATCTGGCAAAATAAGATTTGCAACTTCTCTTAGTAGGGGAGAAGAAACTTCAGTGCTTAGATAGGGAAATAAAATGCATCATTGCCTGATACTTTTGCCAGGAGGAAACCATTTTGTTTATCCATAAACAATGCTTCTTGACCAGACTATGGGTTACACACCAGGCCAGTCAAATATTGTCACAGTCTCATGTATTTTAGAACAATCCATAGGTTTTCATAATCCATGTTCCATACAGTGGAAATTAATTATTCTATAACTGCTTTGGGGAGAATAAATGATCATTTTATATACCTAAATTAGAGTGAGGAGACCCATGACATGTTGGACTACATACATTAAAAGGAATTTTTATCATGCATGCACTCAAATCTTGTTGCTCTGCTGTGCAAAAGTCATAAATTGTGGAGTGGAACTGCCTGAAGTTAACTTCAGAAATCTCTGAAGACATTATCTATTGTACCTGAGTTGCATGGCCTGGTGTGCAACAGATACATTTACAAAGATTTCTTAACTGTAGTGAGTTTGCCTTCAATTTATGCCTTTTGGGTAGCAGTGCAACAGGATTTCAGCCACTGTCTTCTGCCTCACGTTAACTTTTACTTGGAATAGCTTGCCTTGAGAGGACTATGAGATGTTCAAGAATGGTATTTTTGCTTGCTTGTTTTTAATAGCAGCTGCAAGAGAAGGCTGAATGTGAGATTGCTATATTTTGGAGGAGAGGGATTCCCATACGGATTCCTATTTTGTCCTGCTAGATAACACACAGAGGTATCTATATGACACTTCCATGTCCCTGTTACTTTAGAGCAATAGCATCTTTTGGGAGCTTCCCCACCTTCCTATGATTTTGCCTCATGATATTTCTAGAGTCCTCTGAAACTTGTATATTTTAGGAATTTATAGTTGATCATAATATAGGTATTGCCCACTGATGGATTTTGGATTTTGTTTTATTGTGTGTATCAATATTCACCTATTTACTTTTGTGAGGAGGTAGTTTTTATTAGGAAAGCAGCATAATAGAAGGGTTGATCTCAGCTCACAATCACAATGGTTTCCCTTCAAGTCAACAGCAGGATGGACTGACTGACTGATTGATGATTATATAGTTGAAATCCTAATTCAGAGATCTCCCATATTATATATACTTTGGCCCCTGGAAGGCTGAAAAGCTGTAGAAAATCTTTCTGTGGCCAGATTACATAAACATCATAAATGAAGCAATGAAGACCAAACTACATGAAATCAAAGCTGTGTTTACATTATTATTAGCAGCATGTCCAAAACAAAATAAATCCCACCCAGCTCTTTTTGCTCTTCAATTATTTAATCCCCTCACATTAAAAGAAAACTCTTTGCTATTTTTAGTTTTCTTCTAAATCTGGGAATCTTTTCAACACAATTATAAAGTAACTGAATCCAGAATCTGGTGATGAAGCCAAAGACATTTCAAACATCTTGTTTGAGGGGGGGAAACACTGTTGGTGGGGAATTCCTCCTTTCTCTCTCACCCCTCATCCCTCCCTTCCAGCAAGTATCAAATTAATTGCAAGGCTATCACAGAATTCAATGGCTTCTGTCATATATTGTTCATTCATAATTAATCACTGATAGGGTACTTCCTCAGCCCAATCCTATTAGTCTGCTTTTGTGTTTGTGACTGAGACATGAAGGTAAAATGGTTCTTTGTGTTTGGATAATGGAAAGGAAACCCACAGTTTCATCCCTGATTTTGAAGCAGAACCTCCCTCAACAAAGAAAAATATCAGGCAGAAGCACAGGTATTCAGCCAGCTGACACCTGAAGAACTTTGGATGTTTACTTTTTTGGGACTATAATTCCCAGAATCCCCCAACCATCATCTGCCACATACAAGCTCTCCTGTGAACTGATGGATAGTTCAGTGGTTTAAGCATCTGGTTGGGAGTTTGATTCCCCACTGGGCCTCCTTGACAGGGTTCCAGCTCTGCAGTTCTAAAATTATCATCATCATCATCACAGCTACCCATCAAACAATCTGAGGAGGGAAATCCTCCAACTATTTAGTTTCACATACAACCTTAATTCAGAATAAGACCATATACTGTACTCTAATAGATGCAGAGTTATGGAAAGAAATAAAATGTAAATGAATACCATGGATCACTCTAATTCACACTCATCGTAGTGATAGACAGAGCAGAAGGAAAATTTCTAGCTACACGTTTCACAACTGCACCCTTATACTAGATTCATAACTATTCAAGCACTTTTACAAATGGCTATAATGAATATTCTGAATGTGGTTTTCCTGCTCTCGCTGGACAATAAATGCACTAATTTCTCCGGGTTAGATTTCCTTCTGAATTTTAGCAATAGAGGTAGAATATATTCAGCTCGTATTTCCATTTCAGCTCATACTTTTCACTCACCAGTAAAAGATGCATAAGATTCTCCATGAATTATACAAACACACTCTAGCACTCCCTTATACATCCACTGTGATGTGTCAAGGGAAGAGAAGCACATTTAACTGAGTTCGTGTAAAGACAAACTTTAACGTTCTCTTCCTCAGTTGCTCATAATACTGAGCAAGGGTGAGATTGGTTGGGCATTTGTCCTGTGTTTTGGTCCAGGTTGTGGATGGGTTTGTTCATTCCTTTTCCCAGAGATCACATAACATAACGTGTCATCATGAACCAGCCTGTCCCTGATTGATGTCTACCTTCACATTTTGGGTCCCTGTCATGGGCTACTGTGTGGTTTTTGTTTGTTTTTTGTTTTGTTTTTGGTGCAGGTAGGATCACGCTGTTTGGTTTAGTTCCAGTATGTGTGATTGCTGGGATCAACCAAAGCAGCTTGTTGGCTTTTCCTTTGCTGAAGCTGCTTAATGATCTTGAGAAACACGAAGCTTGCTTCCCACCTGTCTGTGAAGAGGAAGGGAGAGGAAGTTTTCAATTTCTCTTTAACTGCATCAGGGATGCTTTGAAAGCATTGTTGATGCACTATGTCAGTCAGCAACAATTTAAAAGAAATAGAAAACTACTTTCCTCTCCACAGGCAAGTAGCAAGCAAGCTTTCCACTTCTAACAATTATTAAGAAGCAAAACACTGGGGGGGGGGGAGATAGGAGCAGGATTTTTTGCTTGCTTGTTTGTTTGTTTTCCTTTAAAGAGAAATAAGATTATCTTAGATTGTGTTAAACAGGGTTGCTTGAGGTGCAGTGTGGTTGATCCTTGCATGTGCATGCAAAATCGCCCCAATGACATACTGTACCACAGAGTGACCCTATTTAGCACTATCTTGACCAATCCAAGCTGGGATAATTGGACTCCCTAGTCACACTTTGAGGTAGCTGAACAGAACTTTATAAAGCATAGAAAACTATGCTAACATTTGCCCACTTGTTTTTATCTGATGGATTTTTGACCTACCTTTTCAGAGATATACCCTCCCAAGATATCGGTGACAATTCAGCGTTAATATTTTAAAATGGAAAAATTGCAATTATATGCAAATAAATTGAAATAACAGCAGCTGATAAAATATTTACATAACAACAATTAAATCACCCAAATGAAGATGAAAGGGATTTTTTTTCCCTTAGTTTTTTCCCTAAATGCCAAACACATGAAAAGAAGAGGTATCTCCAATCAGTAAAAAAACAGGGAGGAAGAGCTAAGGAAATCAAAACAAAAAAACCATTTCAGAAGTACAATTATATATAAATGGTTCTGTGAGGCTGTGGGCAGTGGCGTGCACATCTGTGTCAATGGGTCACCTCGCCTCCTCCCAGGGACTGCAGACTTTTGAACTGTAATTTTCCAAATGGACTTCAGAGAGAGAAAAATCTTTGAGAAAGTTGCAGGATAACCCAGACAGTGCAAGGAGGGAACTCAGACAGAGGACCTGGCAGGGGAAGTACACGGAGACAGCCTGAGTCCCTGGAAGTGACCCCTGGAGGGGAAAAGAGAGTCCTGAGTCTGGGACAATGTAAGTTAAGGATAGGAAGGGAAGGGGCAGTAAGGACAGAGCAGGTGAAAGAGACTGCAGAAGATAGTAGACAGATGGATGACCTACTCCTCAGATAGGAGTAGGTAGCTGGGGAAGAAGAAGAAATCCATGAAGGTTCTTGGGGGAATCCCCTAGAACAGTGGCTCCCAACCTTGGGTAACCCAGGTGTTCTTGGACTGCAGCTCCCAGAAGCCTTCATCACTAGCTGTCCTAGCCAGGATTTTTGGGAGCTGCAGTCCAAAAACAATCGGTTAACCCTAGGTTGGGGAATCACTGACCTAGAAGACCCTGATAAGGGCTACCAAGCAGGGGTGGAACCCTCTGAGAAATCCAAGCTCCCCAGGAGGACCCCCATTCAGGAGTCTTGGTCCAGTTCTGGGTCCCTTGGATAGACCACCATCCTAAGCCTCGCCAACCTCCTTGCCTCTCTTACTGGAAAATGGGAATGTAGGGGAGGAGATGCCAGGTTCAGGAAGAGAACACTGGGGAATCAACAGCAACACAGGAGAAATGCTGGTGGAGGTGGCAGCAAATAGAACACCAGGCACAGGAGTTAACAGGATGAGAGTGGCGAACTGAGGAACCATCCTCACTGCCCTCAGTGTGGACATATTGTCCATCCTTGCTGTGGGCCTCCTGACTCGGTTCAGTGGTGACATCCCTGTTAAGGAAAAACGGACTAGAACCCCTCTGACTGCAGTTAACTGTAAGGGAGAAGGACTCAGTAAATCTCACCAAAGTATACTGGTGGGCAGTATAGTTGCAAATCCCCATCCTGTTGCAATGAACTCCATTCTGTTTCAACCAGCTGTGTTGTCTATGGATCAAGGGATGGAGCAAGAATCCCCCATCGACCCAGTTAGGAGTTCACATGGTGTGTGTAATAAAAAATTCAGAAACCAATTATTATGAACATACAAAAAGCAGAATCTGGTGAAACCATTAAAGAATATCTGGAAGACTGAAGGTAAATGTCTAGATAAAGAGCCTCTGGTTCAAGTGCTAATTCATTGAGTGTCTTCTGGGACTGCCACCTCCTGTTCTTTTGTGAATCTGAAGATGATGAAAAAACAGATAAGAGGAGGGTGGGTCCTGTGCCATAGGCATTCAAAAGTGGATTTGTCTCCTCCCTCTTCATTATTTCCTTTTTATTGAAATGTTTCCAATATATGCATATATACTTATGCATAATGATACATCACAAGAACCAATTCTTTTCTAAAAAGAAATGTGTCTCCTTTGCCATTTTCCTACAGAAAATCCTCTTACTAAACTTGATTGCTGCAAAGATGTCATATGTTGCACTGGTACCTTTAAGGGCAAATTCCAAACAGAAGGTCTGCTGTTGTGTATTTATTTTTTGGGGGGGGGACTTAGTTTTCAGAAATGGAAAATAATTTTTTTAAGTTAGTATAACAGAAACTTATTATTTTGGGGGCTTCTGAACTAAAAAGCTAGCAAATTGCTTTTTAAAAAGCAACCTTCCAAGTTCTGTTTTTTAATCCCCCCCCCCCATCCAAATGCACAACAGCAGAGCTTCTGTTTCATATTTGCCCTTGGCACCTTTGTAGCAATCAGGTTTAGTAAGAGGATTTTCTGCAGGAAAATGGCAAAGGAGACACATTAAACTTCCATATTAAAAATGCTTTTTCCCATTCTACATATGGAGAACTGAGGCTATCTATAGTGCTTTGCATATGATCTTCTGGTAAATTCTGAATGTAAGTTCAAGATATTTCTTCAGCCTTGAGACTATATTGATTCAGGCATGCTACCTCTAGTGCCCCATTCATTTAAAAACTTTTTGTGACCAGATGCTTTGAAACAGTTAAGTATTGGTAAAGCTAATGATGTTATCTATCTTACAAATTTGAAAATAAGGTTGAATCATAGATTAATATATATAAAACTACTGTAGTAAGACAAGATAGGCAAGTGATTCCTTCATCTGCTTTTCTCACATATGATGTGATATATAAAGGAAGGAAATTTTCATAGTTTCCCAGAAGACCTGTGGGCTCTGTGTGTGTGTGTGTGTGTGTGTGCGCGCACGCGCGCGCACACACATGCACATACACATGCGCGCACGCACGCACACACACACACACACACACACACACACACACACACACACACACACACAGACACACACAGACACACATTTTAATACCCTCAATGAGAGAGATGTTCTAGTTCTTTCAAGGGAAAAACTGGACACACAAATCCATCATATATCTGCTATCACTGTTTTAATACCATATTGAAAGGAGCTGACTAACCAAACTAGTGAATCACTAAGAGAGCTGGAACTGGGAAGAGAACTAGTTAGGCATATGCCAAAGCCCACCATGCTGCGGGAACCTGCTGTCCCCTAGCATAGCTTCTCCTCATTGGTATTGCTGCATTTCCCTGCTTCCCATTTTCTCTTTATTGCACTGGAACCCTGGCCACCTCAACCTTCATCCTAACTTGGGACAGACTGGCCATTGATCTTGGGCTGCTCTTGCACTGCCTGCCTGCATATTCATTTCCCGTTGGAGGATGTGGAGTCATTTAATAATGTATTTACAAGTATCACACCTTGCTTGTTTTGTATTTAATTATGTTGGCCACCCTGCTTATATCAGGCCACCCTAACTCAAAATTTCATGCTAGGGAGCTTGTGAAATGAATGCTGGCTTAGGTCAACACTGATTATCAGCTAAGAATTCCCCTTATTTTTTCTTTGCAACATTACATGTGTGTTTGTGAGTGACCTAATATAACTGTCTGTCTTCAGAGGTACTAATTTTTCTAACAACTGAGCTGACATGATCTTGATTTCCTTCAATAACATCCTCCCACTCTTGGGAAATGTATGTCTGCTTTGGATTTCTATCTCAGATCTTTTGTGAACGAGAAAATAAACGCTGGATATAATTCCCTACTCCCAACCTTTCTTGGTCAATAAATTACTCCAAGTATCTCTTAGAAGACCTGTTGCCACTTTCACTGACCTCATATTTCCGACATCATAGTTCAGAAACATTTAAAACTAGGTGGACATCTTTTTTCTACTATACACACAAGCAGAGAGACAAACTCATACACTCTCTCTCTCTCTCTCTCTCACACACAGACACACACACACACACATACAAACACACAAATTAAAGTGGGAAGAAGATGTGCATCTAGGTTAAAAAGTTTCAGAACCATAATACCAGGAATATTTCTGAACTATATGAGAATTGTTATATTTTATCACCTGCTGTCCCTATATCTCCACTCTCACTCTGTGTTTCTCTTCCTTCTTGCTTATAGATCTTGGTGGTGCAGTACTGTAGGTGGCACTCTTCCCTCTGATTAGGTCCTCCTGAACCATGGCCCCAGAATGATGTTAAGAGGAATGGTGGCACTATCTGAACAAGATGTGAAACTGGGGTCTTGAATCACTTGTGTTCATTAAAAATCTCAAGATTCTGTATCTTTAACCCTCTGCCCTGGCAAAATGCCAGCACAGATGATTACATCCTCTCTTCCAGAATTCTCTTGTATTTAGGGCACACTAATTTTCAAAATCTAACCTAATCTTGACTATTTCATTGGAAATGGCTATTAAATATAAGTACAGAGTCTTCTGCAGTAGGATAGAAAGAGAAAGGGATAAATGCAGTGTGTTTCATTCTAAATAATATTATAATGTCAAACTACCTATGTAACCACCTGTATCTATAACTATATCTATATTTTTCTATCCTTTGGTCTTTTATCTATAGGCTTTATATTGTCCTGAATACAGTCGAAGACCTTTCCCACTTCAGGCCATATGTAGTGATTTTCTAAGTGTATATTCTTAAGTTTATAATCTTTATGAGTTCACTATTTCTATGGCAATAATACAGAAGCAATAACAAGGATCAGAAGCAAAGATCGGGATAATATGGAAACAACTTTTAAATCAGGATCAAATATACTAAATGTGAAGAGGCTGAACTTGTTTCATCTTTAGACAAACTAATAGAGAAGTTTAAAATAGAATACTCACTGTATAACATACATCTAGATATAAGCATGGTTTTATTGTCATTACAGTGTTCCAGAGGTGGCCCATATTATGTCCTAGTTCTTTGGGTGGATCTAGCATGACACCACTAACTTCAAAATGGGTGATAATCCTTTCACTTATTTACAAAACCATTTATTCAATGGTGATAAATTGTTGACTCATCTTAATTTCTGTGGTTTCAGTAATCAGGGCCAGAAAGCAGAAATTAAAGATAGCCCATAATTATAGCTGAAAGCATGTTAATGCTTCCAAGAGTTGATTGAGGCAATCTTTCTGTGTTTGCGAAATCCGACTTCAAAGGACTCCAGTGCTTAAATCCTAAAGACAAATCCTTCCCAAAAGAACCCTAAACTGCTTAGACCTGGAGGTGAAAGAAGCTTCTTCTGTGAAACTCAGTTGTTCACATTAGGGAAGGATTTCTCTATTCCAGTCATGGTCTATTTCTACTGTCTTTTTCTCACTCAAGACATAAACATCCAGCAAATTAGATACCCTGGCCATGCCACCTATGCATTCAGATTAACCCTTAACTGCTGGTTGTTTCAATGCAGCTTGCTTTGAAGTAAATGGCAACAGGATCCTGACTTTATTTTCAGTTTTAAGACCAGCCTGCAAATTTGCACATGACAAGTGCCAGCTTTACAAAGTAGTGCTCTATAAGTAGCTGAAGAAGGAAGATGAGTGATGAGATGAGGCTAACACCAAAAACTACCACTGAGCTAGCAGCTTTTATTTCAAGTACAACTTCCAGGGTTCAATAGCTAAAGGTCCCTTCCAAAACCAGTGATGATTTAAAAATAGTGAGCCACCCTATCTTATGAGACCTCCACAACCCTTAAATACCTGTTTTTCAGCACCTCAGTGTCTGTCAAGAAGATGTTTATACAAGGGTGGTGTGATCAGATGTAACGTCTAGACATATTTTACATCACACCACATTATATTACATTGTACATATCTAGAGATGTTGTGGACAAACAAGGATTTAAATGTTTTAAGCAGAGCATAGGAGATAATAATTCAGAGTCTTATACCAAGCTAATTAAAAACAATGTGGGCACATTTAATTTTGTGTTTCTAATATCAAGCTGACCAACAGCTAACCATACACACTTAGTGGGGTTTGTCACATGTCTGTACTTCATTTACTTTTCATAAGAATGCTTAACTCAAGAAGCTTTATTATATATGTACATATATATGCAAGGCACAGAAAGCCATTTATAAGGGGGCATGACTGTTCATAATGGGCATAATAACTTTCAGCTTTGAAACAATAATATATTTAATTTTATTTATTTTATTTATCTGATTTATATACCGCCCATCTGGCAGCCAAGGCCACTCTGGGTGGTTTACAACAATTAACATAAAACAACAAAGTAGCAAAATAGCAAATAACAACATCAATACATAGGGGCGAAAATCAAAAATCATAAAGTCCAGTGAGAATAAAATTACAATACAATAAATACAATTAATAGCATAGAAAAATATAAAAACATGGAGCAAAAAATATAAAACATGGAGCATGGCAGTATGATAGAAATTATATTATCGGGCACTATTGTATCAGAGTGTAGTTTGTTCAGGGAAGGCTTGTCTAAAAAGCCAGGGTTTTAGTAGCTTTTTGAATGTGCCCAGTGAAGGGGCCCGGCGGTCTTTAGGTGGAAGAGAGTTCCATAATTATGGCACTACCACTGAGAAGGCCTGATTTCTAGTGGTTGTTTTCCAGGCCTCTCTCAGGGTCTGAACTCTCAGCTGCCCTGCCTGCGACAATCTTATAGGACAGGCAGACCTAACTGGAAGGAGGTGCTCAGCCAGATGTCGAGGTCCCATTTAGGGCCTTATAGGTTAATACCATCACCTTGAAACTGGTACGGAAGTGAACAGGTAGCCAGTGTAAGGCAGCCAGGGTGGGGGAGATATGTTGGTATTTTCTAACCCCACTCAGAAATCTGCACCGGTTGCAATCTTCATATCACTCCCAAGGGCAGCCCCATGTGAAGGAGATTACAGTAGACTAATCTTGAGACTACCACTGCATGGACCAGTGTGGGGAGGGACCTGGTGTGAAGGTAGGGATGTAGCTGGGCAATCCGCTTTAGGTGGAAATAAGCGGATTGGACCACAGACGCTATCTGAGATGTCATTGATAGTAATGGGTCCAAAATACCCCCAAGGTATGGAACTCGTCCTTCATGGAAATAGTGCCCCCCAAAGATAGAGAGGCACCCAGACCACAGACATTAGGGGCCTCCACCCACAGGACTTCCATCTTGTCCAGGTTCAGCCTCAGTCTGTTGTTCCTCATCCATCCAGGTAGCGCTCAAGGAATGGGACAGCGTCCACTGCAGAAGGATGGAAGGAGAGATAGAGCTGCGTGTCATCTGCATATCGGTGACACGAAGCTCCAAACCCCATCATGACCTCCCCCAGTGGCCTCATATTTAAGCCACACACATGAGTGCATACATAGTGTGTACGTGCTATTTGTATTACATGTACATATGCAATATACTTGGGCATTTAAGGCTACAATCCTATGTACACATAAAGAATAAGCCAGTTGAGCACAGTGAAACTCATTTCCAAGTAATGTCACATTTCTCTGACCTAAATGATATCTCAAAGGAGAAAATTAGATCAATAGAGCCATACCAAAACAATTATAAAACAAAAGCACAGTCCCAAAGCTACACAAACCAAATTATTCAGCCACAGAACATCTGTGCAGCAGTGTGACTGGCTAAATAAAATTTTAAAACAACAAGCTTAAAGAGATCAAATCAACCAATAAGAAATGCCTTTAAGAACAGGCAGTAAAACACAGAGTATGCAAGCAGGCTTTTCTAGGAAAGGTATTCTGCCATGTGAGAGGTGCTGCACTGAAGACAAAATGTGACAACCCCTGTAACTGCACCTAACTACAAGGGTGTCAACAGGAATTTTCCTGAGGCTGCATGACCACATAGCAGTGTGTTAGGATACTTCACTTGCCTAGGGCACATCAAGTCAACCCAGAACACCTGTCCATGTATGTCAAAAGAATACATTCAGCAGGAACAAGCATGCCCCTTGCTGTTTCCCGCAATGCCACAATTGGCATGGAACAGAGGCATCTGAACAACTCTGGGTGGGCAAGAAAGATATACAAGAGGTGGCTTTTCAATTGGCTAAAATCTCTGGACCCTTCTGGTAGCATATATTTTTAATGCCTTACCCACTCACTTTCCTTTTCCCCCTGCAAACATGTACAAGTCTTATTATATAATCCTTACTACATAATCCTGAAGACATGTACTATTTTTAATTACACTGCATTTTGGTCTCTTTTGTTATACCATTATCAAAAGTTTAATCATATAGCCCTGTGGGAAATGAATGTAACACCCTACAGAATTTCACAAGTCAACACGACTAAGTAATATTACATATTGGATCCACTGGATCCCTAGTTCCTCCAAGGAGCTTGCTTACATCATGCCACTTTTTTTCCTGCACAACAACCCTATAAGGTGGATTCAAATTTTTTTTCCCAAGGACATGATTCCTAGTTTATCCACAGCGGGTTCATTCATTCATTCATTCATTCATTCATTCATTTATTCATTCATTCATTCATTCATTCATTCATTCATTCATTCATTTACCATCCTTCATAAAAATCTCAGGACCACTGAGATTAAAACAAACAGTAAAATAACCAGTGAAGATAATAAAGTAAAGAAAAAAAATTATCAAAAACAAATTATTGACAGAGATCCAATAAGCCACGCAAAAATGCCCAGGAGTGATGGGAATCCTGATCAATCTGCTTGTTAACAGGGAAGCAAGGTGATTGGATAGGTGTTGCATGTAGCCAACCTATCCTGGTGCCTGAAGGAGGAGGGAGAGTTGTTGTAACTGAAGAAGAACTGAAGCATCAGTTCTGAAGCTGATGTTCCTATGTAATAAAAAAAAGATATCATTTTCATTCTTTAGCCATCAGCTCTGGTGTGGTTAATGGCTGGTGTAAAATTTGTTACTGGAAAGTTATCTTTTAAAAGTGACAAGCCTGGGTTGGGATGGGTCACAAATTGGTAGCAGCAAGTGGGATCCAAAAATCCAGTGAGGATTTTGAAGATTCAGAAGAGGTCTTGGAAGATCCTAAGTGGTGGGATTTAGAGACCTAGTAGCTGTAATCCTAACTCAGTGGTGGAATTTAGCATTTGAGAGAAAGGTGTCTGTTGACCTATCAGTAAGAGCAATTCTCTGAGGTAAAACTTTGAGGTAATGTAGTAAGAGGATTGCTGGTAAGCTGAGGAAGACTAATACGTATATTGGTGCAGTGATGTCCTGAGCTAAAAGTCTTGATAAAGTAAGGAGTCACTGATGAAACTTGGCTTGGACAAGTGTCAGGAAGATTTTAAAAATATTTCCTGAGGTAATAGTTTTGGGGTAGTTCTAAGGAAATACAAAGACATGTATTCTAAAAAGATTAAATCAGGAATGGAAGCCATGCCAACAATTCCTGTTAATGTTCCAAAGAGTTTGGAAGTTGGAAAATAAAAAAAAAAGGAATAGAAAGAGAACATATGAGATTAAGAGCACTAGAATCAGAAATGGAAAAGGAACAAATAAGATTAAGAGAACTAGAATTAGAAAAAGGAAAGGGAACATATGAGATTAAGAGAGAAAGAAATGGACTTTCAGTTTAAAATGATGGAACTAGAATTGGCAGCCATCTCCTCAAGAAATGAAAATGGAACAAATAGATCTCCTCAGATAAACATGAAATGATTCCCCAGATACTATAAAGAGGATAATGTGGACTGTTTCCTTACAACTTTTGAACAAACATGTGTGGAATTGGGAGTTAAGAAGGAATCTCAGATTTGTGTGGTTTTATAAGAAATTTATGGAGAAATGAGATTGGAGGAGATTATGATCATGAGTTATATAAAAACAAGGTAAAACAAAGTTTTTGATTAATTGCTGAACATCATAGGAGGGATCTGAGAAATAGGAACTGTGAAAGGAAGAGACATGATGAAATTTACACTCATTTAGGCTGTTGACTAGATTATTTGCTTACTGGCTGGATTGAGGTGTCAGGTGTCAAAACTAAAGAAGATATGGTAAATTTAATTGGATTAGAGCAAAGCAAAAAGCATGCTGCTTATATACCATCCCACAGCACTTAAAGCACTCTCTGGGCAGTTTACAAGTTAATCAAGCAGGCTACACATCACACACACACACACACCCCGTGAGCTGGGTACTCATTTTACCTACCTCGCAAGGATAGAAAGCTGAGTCAACCTTGAGCCGGCTACCTGGGATTGAATACCAGGTCGTGAGTACAGTTTTAATTGCAGTGCAGCAGTTTAACCACTGTACTGTGAGAGCAGTTCTATAGTAAGCTAATGGCTGGTGTCTGGAAAGTTATTTTAAAAAACTGACAAGCCTGGGTTGGGGCGGTTCAGACCAGATAAATCAGATGTTGTAGTCTGGTGCTATGTGAGGAAAGTTAGTGCTCAAAGCTTCAGATATGTCAGGGAAGTGCCTGGTACATGTGTTGACAGAGAATGTTCCCAAGTTTGGTTGTCCCAACAGAGGCATCACAACCATGTGCTTCCTCTAATGATGGACAAATGAGGTGGTTCACTCCTGCAGAACTAGAGATAGGTAAGCTGATATAACCGAGCCTCGGGGCGCAGTGGTTAAACCGCTGTACTGCAGCCAAAACTGTGCTCACGACCTGGGGTTCAATCCCAGGTAGCCGGCTCAAGGTTGACTCAGCCTTCTATCCTTCCGAGGTCGGTAAAATGAGTACCCAGCTTGCTGGGGGGGGGGGGAATGTGTAGCCTGCATCATTAACTTGTAAAGCACCCAGAGAGTGCTTGAAGTGCTATGGGGCGGTATATAAGCAGCACGTTTTGCTTTGCTTTGATATACAGAAACACATTCCTACAAACCTACAACTCTAGGTTAATGCCAGCACCTAGAATATGGCCCAGATACAAATAGGGTACCAATACAACTCTTTCAGGAATTGGGGAACATGTTGGGATGTAAAACCATATAAATTTTGAGCTTATCAAGGTTTCCTGATATCCATGTTAAAACTCATTCCAAGTTCATGTAGGATTGCAAAATGTGAATGTATGTTTTTTGTTCCTTCAACTAAAATGTGTTTCTATGTATTTTTCCTATACAGATTCAAATGTACTCATTTTGGAATATATTTGTTGTGCAACTCATATAACAAACTTGTGACTGTCTGAGTTTCTAACAATAGATGACACACAATTGTGTGTTTGGCATCGGTGTCCTGGTCTCATGAGTTCAATAAGCTTTGTAAATTTGCAAAGCCAATACATTTTTCATTTGTAGTCATAGGTGCACCATCCTAGCTCTCTACTGGGGAGCAAAATCCATAAGACCATCAGTGGAATGAGAAGTTCACACAAGTTTGTGTATGGCATAGTTTCACCCAGTCTGTTGCTCAGAAATTGCCCACTGAAACCAATGGAGCTTCCATTGCTTCTTAAGCAAACAGGTGCATTCTTGTGCAAGTTCTGCATACATACCACTTGCACAAAAGACGACTGTGCAAGTGGAATGAACAGGATTCTGGCCTGAAACATTTTTAAGAATAGCCCCACACAAGGTACATTACAGTAATCCAAATGAAGTGTTATCAGAGGATTGTGGCTGTTTGGTAATGACTATAATGGGACAATCCATGTCATTGAAACCCACGTGGCTCTCCAATGGCAAAGCTATCTCAGGTTGTATCTCCAGACTGTGTACCTGCTATTTCAAGGGGATTACAACTCCATCCAAAACAGTCTGTCCTCCCAGTTCCTGGTCCCAAGAATGAGCCTCCTGTAGGATCCCTGTCCTATTGAGATTCACTCTAATCTTGGTGGCTTTCATCTAATCTATTTCTGTCTCCTAGTGCTGCTTAATATCTGGGCATATCTGTATCTGAGGCTCACACTCTCCTACCCAGCCCTCCATTCCCAACAAACAATGTTTAGAAGCATATAAAATATAACTGTTCCAGCTGACCTTTTAAAAGGGAGCTCTCAAAAGAGGTGACATTTTCAATATGCCACTAGTAGAGCTGTTAATAAAAAGTTTGGACTTCTATAATTTTTTCCTGTTAATGGAAAAGTGAAGGGAGAATGCCTAATGAATATAATGTCTTCTAAATCGTTAAGAATGACTATGAAAACAATAGCAAAACTTTACATTAAAAAAGCTATAGGAAGAATAACCTAAAGAAAGAGACTTGGTTCACATAGGAAATTGAAGAAGAACTTCCATGTGCTCAGAAACCTTCTGATATTGGTAGGAGGTGTTCCTGGCTTTGGCACATCTGACCAGCAGCCAACAGAGGAGCCTGATTCCAGTTTTCTGCACTGTGGCTGCCAGTAGGACAGCCAGTTGCACATCACTAAAATGGAGGAAACGGGTTGCCCAAACAGAGGCTGGAAAAGAGCACAGATCCGCATGAAATTTGCTAATTTATAAGCACAACTGGCAATTTAGGAATAGCCACCACTATTTAAATGGAAATGCAATACATTCCACCATAGTGGGCACCTGTGTAACCATCTGTTGACCATTGCTTTGAGCTTGATGGGTACAGGGTGGCCCTCCTAATGGATGGTGCCCTGAAAGATTGTGTCCTCTTTAAAACAGTTTCATGGTCACCCTAGCTGACAATTCAGTCTCACCCTCCTGCATGGAATGAAAGGCAGGAACTATAAAGTATTAAGAGCTGACTTAGTGTTCACCCACAGCTGCCTTGTCATGACACCTGATCTTGCTGATAATACTGCTGCGTACTTTATAGTTAACCTGGGCACAGAATTATAGTAAAGTGTTTGGGGGACAAATATGTGAGAATATACTACTTTTCTAGTTAACAAAATAGACTCTTTGGATTATGTTTTATTTAGCTAGCGTTTTTTGTTTCTTGTTTTGATTGCAGTCCCATGTATTTAAAAGGGCTCATATGATTGAATGCCAGCATGATTGAGAATAAAGAAATGGGCAAAATATATTTGATAAGTATGGAACAGTCAATCACAGATAGGCAGAAGAGTTAGGATGAGACTAGGTAAACAAATTATACCGGCCTGGATTGGTTTACATTGTGCTAAACAGGGTAGCTTTAAGGTATGGCATGTCATTTGGGAGAATTTTTACATCCATAAGTAAGGATCATCCATGCTGCACCTCAGACAACCCTCTCTGGCACAAAGAAGGCCAATCCTCTTTTTTTCTTTAAAGGAAAAGGAAACTTCCCATTTCTCAAGATTGTTAAGCAGTTAATTGGCTATCCCTTTGCTGAAGCTGCTTAACAATTTTGAGATATGGAAAGTTCGTTTTCACTCATTTGGGAAAGCCCTTTCAGAGTATTGTTGATGTGCTCTGTCGGTTACATCCACCCAAAGCAAGAGAAATAGTGCTTACCCAGGTAACCAAAGAAAACCCTCATTTACATTAGAATTAAAGGTTGATTTTAGACACAAACTTGTTGGAATTTCCTGTCCAGGGGTACTAGCCCCCCTTCTCCCTAAAGAATTGTTTAAGTTTAATCTGTCTCAGCAATTTGGAAAAAAAAAAATCAACTCTAGTTCGAAAAGCATTGTATCTGGGGATGGATACAAAGCCTAGTCCCTTCTGCAGCATCTGAGACTCGATTGGTGTAAGGGTCCTGGAAGATAAATTGTATATAAAAAATTGAACACTATATTTTCCTCCTGCCTCTCTGGATGTAAACCCCCCCCTTGAAAAAAAAAACTTAGACCTGTTATTGCTCTGCCTTTATGTGTACTTCAAGCCACTCTCATCTCCAGAAGTAGAAGGTTCCTTTGTTTCTGAAGACTTCATCTCAGAAGTCTCAAGAGGATCCACCCAAATTTCTCTCTTGGTTGGTATCACATTCCACCAATTATACACCCAACCACTGTCATAGCCCTTCCTATCATGTTAATTTTTAAAAAAACTTTCTTCACCTTTGTTTCTGCCTCAAATACTTTAGGTTTTTCCTTGAGATCCCGTATATTTGTATCAAATACACATTGGGAACAAGCTGACCTTAACCCCTCTTCCATTGTAGAAAGTTCCTCAGTAGTTTTTATTATTTCCTATTTTCCTATTTCACCTTTACATTTAACCCCACTGTAAATAATATGAATATAAATGTGTATGGAAAAAATAGTACTGGAGGAATTGGAAGAGGTGGAATGTAACCAGTCCTGTAGATGGCACAATATCTCTTAGCAGGAACTGCAGGCAATTGATAACAGCTAGGGACTGTAACATGGTTGTCAAGCAGGCAGATAAAGGAGGAGGAGCAGTGACTTTGAAGAGAGGATTATATTCAGAAAGTTAAAAGAGAGGACATTCTACAAACCTGTAAATCATGATCCTACCAAAAATACTGCCAAGGTTACATTGAATGGGGCTGTTATGGCTGGTTGAATAACGGTAACAACTATGCATGCACTAATCAAAAGATCTTGCCAGATGCCTAGATTTTACATACTCTGTAAAGTACTGTACTGTGAGAAGGAGCAAGCCTTCACCAGAAAGAAGGAGAGTGAGCCGTCCCCTCAAACTCCCACCACGGAGGGTTACGAAACCGTTTATACTCTGCTACCAATTGTGGCTCAATTGGGGATACAAGAGAAAAAGAGCAGGAAAGGAGAAAAAGGGCGGGATAACAATGGTTAGAGAAGAAACACCAATAGAAAAGGGGTATCTGGTGGTGGAAGTAGGGGGAAAGATAAAAGGAGAGGTAGACTAGGAGAGAGGGGTAGAACAGGAGGACAAAAATAAGAAGAGTGTGGAAAAGGAAGAGATATACACTTAGGATGGAGTTGGTTAGAAATGGAGGATCCATGGATCAGAGAAAGAGAGTCCAAATGAACTTATCTTTTGAGGAGATAGAGAGAAGGCAACAATATTATACACAGACTACAACCAAGGCTAAAAGAGAGAAAGGGAGAGAGGATACTCACAGGAAGGGAAAAGAGAGAATAGCCATGTAACTGGCAGAAATAGAGCCAGTAGAATGGACAGTATATGTATACTTAAAAGGGGACAATCTTTGGAAGAAGGAAGACAAACTGCTGCTGAGCTCCCAACCCAAGACGCCAACCAAAGGAGAATGGGCTCAACACCTTGTTGTGTAATCATTTGCCCCAACATAAGGAATCTGACCTGGAAATTGACAGATCGTGAATGCTTTAGGGTGAACCCCCATTGGTGAAATCATTCTTTACATCCAAGTTCAAAGATAGTTGGACAGAAAGTGACATATTAAACAGACCTGTTGGTCCTACCAAAGTGGTTGTTCATGATTCACCGTTATCAGTTTATAAAAACTGATTCTTTTGGGGGAAAGAAAGGGAGGATGGAAGGAACCTAAATTTGCACCCACTCATATGTACCTTCAGCTGGAAGACCAATCATTTCGGGAATAGACTCTTTATTACAGCCCCTTTCTAAGTACTTGGATTTCAATCTGAAACCCCTAGTAGCCCAAACCCCAACATTCATTAAGGATACCAAATAACTAAAATTGAAGGAATTAATATTTCTAGTAGGACAGTCCCTTTGACACTTGACATTACCTTACTGTATACCTCAGTACCCCATGAAGACATACTATGGAAGTAGCCCTAAAAGACAATTCCTTTTTGAATTCCCTCACACTACATTTGTTGCTAAATATCTTAGATATCACCTTGGATTTTTTTCAATTTGAAGATGATTTATTTCTGCAAATTAAGGGAGTGGCCATGGGGTGCACTACTGCCCCCAGTATTGCCTGACTGTTTATGACAGATTTGGAACAGAACACAATAATATTAGGGTTAATCCTGTTTTTGGTGAACTGGCAGCCTTTTGGTGGTACATTGATGATCTCTTTATTCTATTCAGGGGCAGGTCTAAGGTAATTGATTCTCATATATGGTTAAACACAATTGATGAAAATATCAAATTCACCTGGAAATGGAATAGTCATCATATCCCCTATTTGATTACAACAGTATTCTGCTCCTCAACTAATAGATTATCTGTATGTCCATTTAGAAAAGATGCAGATCATTATACAGTGGTGCCACAACTTACAAACTTAATCCATTCCAGAATGATGGTCGTAACTCGAAATGGTCATAAATTGAACCACCATTTGCCATTGGAATGCATTGGAACTATACAGAAACCAAAACAACAATGCAAGCCCCATCGGAAAGCGTCGAGGCCAGAAAAAAAAAAAATCCTCAACTTACAAACCAAAAAAACCCCAATGCAAACCTCATCAGAATGCATTGGGGCCAAAAAAAAAAAAACTACACACACAAAAAAACCAAAAGAACAATGCAAGCACTATTGGAACACATCAAGGCCAGAAAAAATTGCCAAAAACAAAACAAAACAAAAAATGCAAGCCCCATCGGAACATGGTCGGGCTGAAAAAAAATTGCCCAAACAACAACAAACAAACAAACAGAGCCAGCCCCATCGGAACACGTTGGGGCTGAAAAAATAAATAAATAACCAAAAATAAACAACACAGCACGTCCCATTGGAATGCACTGGGACTGGAAAAAACCCAAAAATAAACAACGCAGCAAGCCTCATCAGAACATGCTGGGGCTGAAAAAAACTCCAAAATAAACAACACAGCAAGCCCCATCAGAACACGCTGAGGCTGAAAAAAAAACCCAGAAATAAACAACACAGCAAGCCCCATCGGAATGCTCTGGGGCTGAAAAAACAAACACTCCAAAACACAAAAAATCGCAACACAGAAACATAACCCCCCAGCCCAAACCCACGCTGCAAAACCCTGTATGTACTCACTCAGAATCAGAAAGCAGCACCAGGCAATCCAAAGCCTCCTCCAATGCACACTCTCCAACAGTTGGGGCGAAAGAGCTACAAAGAAGCTGCCTCTTTGCCAACCAACGGTTAGTAGTACCCTCTTTCCCTGAAAATAAGACCTAACCTGAAAATAAGCCCTAGTATGATTTTTCAGGATGCTGGTAATATAAGCCCTACCCCCAAAATAAGTCGCAGTTAAGTGAAACTCCGCCCTCCACCACTGTGCAGCAACCAGAACAAGATGACATGACTATTTGAATAGCATAGATTGTTGTACATGAAAGCAATAAAACATCCCCTGAAAATAAGCCCTCATGTATTTTTGGAGCAAAAATTTTTATAAGACCCTGTCTTATTTTTGGGGAAACATGGTACATTTGAATTCCCTGCCTTTCCCCCCAACTTTTTCCCAGTCGTAACTCAAAGCCCCAGTCGCAAGCCGAAGCAAAATTTTGTGGCCGGAGCTGATCGTAGCTCGAAATGCTCGTAAGTTGGGATGTCCGTAAGTCAAGGCACCACTGTACTTTCCTCCACTATAAATAATTTCATCTCTGGCACTTGAGAAGGAATTTGCCTTTTGGACAATTCCTCAGAATAAAAATAAACTCTATTAAAGTGAGGATATTTTTAGAAGAAAGTCACAGGATGGCAGCAGATTTAAAAATAGAGGTTATCCTGAAAAGATAGTAGAGAGTGCCAGAAATAGAGGAGTGGCAGTGGACAGGAGAGAGTTATATAGTGATAAAGATAACCCAAGATAGATTGGTCTGCAATTTTGATTATAGTCTCCTGGTTAGTCAATTAAGAAGAACTATGCTGAGAAACTGGCACCTCTTGAGGGATATCCTATACACGTACTGCAGGGGAAAGCCTAGATTTGGCTTTAGGAGAATGAGGAATTTAAAGGACATTTTAGTCCACACTGACAACTTTTCTAATACTAAGACCGAGGGAAAAAACTTACCAACAGGAAATTTCAAATGTAGGAGGTGTAATATATGCTGTCGGTGTAGTGAGGGATCTCATTTTACTATTCCAGGGGTTAACTTTGTGTTTAGATCCAAGTAATTTTCAGCATGTTCAATGTGCAGTTTAGTGTACCTGAATATCTGCCAGTCAAAGTCAGGATGCAAGAACGCCAATCTAGAATTAGGAACAAAGTGATGGGCACACCACTAGTAAGTCAATTTGTAGAAATGGGTCACAAAGAAGACAGCTTTAAATTCTTTGTTCTGCATGTGACTACGAAGACAGGTGAGGATGGAAGCAGTATCCAAAGACTTCCTACAACAGGAAATAGCATGAATATTCAAGTTAAAATCTCTTACCCTGAATGGTTTGATTGATAACATTGATTATACATGCCTTTTATAAGTTTGGAATAAGGAATTGTGTTTCTACCTTGTGGACCATATCTGGACTGTCACTTTAAAATCCTCTGCTAAATTTGTTCAGTAGCTGCAATCAAGTGCTCTGAGGGTATTTCAGAGTTGGGTGAGAGTTTTCTCTCCTGGGAAGTCTGTATTGATGGGAATAGTGAGTATGGGACAACAATGAAGGGATGCTGTTTGGAGTTTTCTGGAAATAAGTTTGTATTTTTATGCTTCAGATTCTTTACCGATAAAACACATATCCCAAGCTTTGCTAAGGAAGTGAAACCAGGTATTCATGTGAGCAGGCTGGTTAGCTGGGACTATCTTAAGTTTCAACAAAGTAATCGAAGCCATTTTCCAAGGAAATTCTGTTACAAAGGAAAGTTTGGGACTTAAAATCTTAATTCCAGTCTTCTAAAGTGTAGGAATTGGATCATATAAGCTGGACTTGTTTGAGCAAGATCTCTTGGCTTCCTGATGGATTTGAGTATTGGATTTGAGTGTTTGCATTGAATGTACAGTACTCTATAATGTACTCTATATTGCCTGAAATTTTGTCAATATTTAAAGTGATATGATACTGTAAGAATATATAGATTCGTGAATAATTCATATTTAGTCAGTGCTGTGTTGCTTAGCAAGAATTAAAAAGAAAGGGCAATCTTTGTGTCCCTTCCCCTCTGCAGGACAGCAGGAAAGATGTCTTCCATTTCTCAAGATCGTTGAAAGGCTTAGGCAAAAGACAGAGGAGGAGTAAGGAGAAGGAAACAAAAACAAAGAAAAACTCCCCTCCTGTCTCTTCCTCTGTGTTTTGCCAAAGCCGCTTTATCATATGGAGAAATGGAAAGCTTCTCCATGGAAGGAAAAAAAGACAAAGCATTCAATTTCTTTTTAAATTGTTGCTAACTGACCAAAAAGAAAAGAAAAGCCCTTTCAAAGCAACAATTAAAAGGAAAGGCAAAATTTATTTTCCCTTCCCCTCTGCATTAAGTGGCTTCAGCAAAGGGACAGTCAATAATCATACACAATAGAATCAAACCAAAACAGAGCAATCATACCGTACCTATACAAGAAAAACAGTAGCCAGGGACCCAATTAGGAAGGCATCAATTGGAGGGGGGGTCACAATGCACTTAGGGAAGGAGATGCTGTGAGTGCAAATGGGAGAGGAGACTATATGGAACAGTCCTCTCTATTTATTATCATTATCGTTGTTGTTGTTGTTGTTGTTGTTGTTGTTGTTGTTGTTGTTGTTGTTGTTGTTGGTAGTAGTAGTTGTAGTAGTAGTAGTAGTAGTAGTAGTAAAAACTGCTCCTGAGCTCTGGAATATGTTTTCAGTCCTAGATGTGGGCTGCAGAGGGGAAATACAGGAAGTCCTAACCCTTTAGCATGCCTCATGTTGGGTTAAAGCCAAAATTAAATGGGGTACAACAGCACTAAATATGATGATGAGTGGAACTTTGATATATGTCACTGGTGCGTGTTTTTTAATTGTGTTCAGTGTGTCACTTCACCAGTTGCCCAGTCTGTTAGCTTTGTCTTTAGAAAGAAAACTTCTACAGCACCTGCAATAATATTTCCACAGGGCAGACACATAAGAAAGACAGAGAATCTCCTTCAATGGCAAAACTGATGGCTGCAATCTGATTGACCAACCTAAGAGAATTCAGATCCCACTGAATTCAGTGACTTCCAAGTAGACACATAGAAAAATGCCCAGGAAACACATACAGTCTGGCATGGAAAGTCCTCAAAGGAACAAGCTGGTCTTGTATACAGTGAGTGTATACAAGATGATATCCGATTTATGGAACTCTTTCCAGAAGCCTCCATGTGGCAGCCCTGTAATTAAAACTGGCCCTCTGTCTCTTTTTATGGCATCCTCAATATTCTCAACAGCTATCTTGTTGTGTGACAGGAGTTTACAACATTAACTTCACCAGACAAGGACCAGTGAAGTAAAATCAGTCATGTATGTAAATTATAATCACGCTGAACCGTTGTATGTGCTCATTTAGCCATTTTAACAGTGTGTGATGTTACCCTCTCGGCAGGACTAATAAGCATTAGCCATAATGAGGTCAGTGAGTCAGTCAGGCATTATCATGGGATTTAATTGGGACACTGGTCTCTGCTGAAGTGAAAATTAATAACGTTTGTCAATGTTCTGGTGAAATGTTCTGTCTTATTAAACTACGAGGGTCAATTAGAAAGCATTATGTAATAAAGTCCCCAGCAGCAGAACTCAAAATTGAGTTATACCACAGTCATTATTCCAGGGCGATTGCATATGAAAATGGAAAACCAGAGTGCCATATGGAAGGGTTGGGTTATACTTACAGGTCTGGCATGTTAAGGCTTCAACAAGAAGGAAACAATTAAATGTAATATGCAAATAAATCAGAGTGCCATATTTGTGTGCCAAGAGCTTCCTACAGGCCGCACATGGTCAGAAGTGACAAGGCAAAATGGCAATTATTTAATAAGCCTGAATTCAATTCTTCATCCCTGTGGCTCACTTAAATGACTGAAAATCTGGGACACACCTGGAAGTTTGAGCTGCTGCACGCATTTGACTTGCAGAAATAAATAACGGTTGATTGTATGACTATTAACGCACAAAATTGCTTTTTATTAAAGTGTCATTAAAGAGGTACAACACATTAACAAACTTTAAAGCACATTTTAACAGCCTCCGATATTCCCTGTTTGGTCATGTTGCTTGGTACTTCAAAAAGGGGAACATATTGTTAGGGAGTTATAAAGTCTTTGCTGGTGTTGGCATCTAAACGTAGCACTGGCAGCCAGCTAGTAAAGGCTTGAAGTGGAATATAATTGCTTTTCCTCAGTGACTATGACAAGGTCAGATGTCAAGCTCCCCCACCCTCTACCATCAGAAGAAGGTGAACATAAGCACAGCAGACAGGCAGTATGGGGCTGAATTCCCCTTTAGTTTAAACTTCCCACAAAATTCCATTGCAGCAGACAGATTGAGAGGCACTGTTTTCATCTCCATATGATAGGATAATGCTGGTACAAAGTTTTCTGGCATCTGACATAGTGTTTTGTGATTTTTAGCTGCCATGTTGTATGACACTGCCAGAAGTCTCAGGAGCTTCTTTTCTATAGTGCTTATCTGCACAGGAATGTAACATGGTTGAAAGCAGATGTTCACCATATGAAAAGCAACAGTTGGGGCAGGAAGACATTGTTTTAGTTAAAGCTAGAAATTTGCCTTCTCCGTCTCCAAATGAAGTTGTAAGCTAAATCCAGATTTGCCCATTGCTTGATCTTTAAAACAAGCAGTGAAACTGTGCATGATATGTTATTTTGAGGACAGTGAAAAATCAAACTATTACCCCACAGTTCTACATTTTGTAGGGATGCGAAATATTTCACATAATTTTTCACACTTTCAGGATGTCCCATTGCAGTTCTTGATTTAAAAAGAAAGTATTGAAGTATGTTTTTTGGATCCTTATTCTGAGAGAAAATTCATTTAGAAATGTGCAGTTGGAAAGAAATGTATTTAATTATTAATAATTATGTGCTGTCAAGTCATTTCTGACTTATGGTGACCCTTTTCAAGGTGTTCCAGGTAGAGAATACTCTTGCAGCGGTTTACATTCTCTTCTGGGGGTGCCTTGGCACAGTGCAGCTTGCCCAGGGTGACACAGGATAGCTCTTCTCCCAGAAGGCACTGTGGAGAATCAAGCCGCTAAGCTCTGGCTCCACAGCCAAATATCTAAAATCACTGAGCTATCCAACCAGCAAATTATTTAATATGCATTATTTCGATACATATGTAAGTGTGAATGTTCTGTTTGGTTTTTAGAAATACAGAGTGATGTGGAAACGGAAAAGAACAGACTCATGCAAAAATGACATGAACTGGCAAGAGTCTGATTTACCCATCACTATAATTCTGTGTGTCTATGCAAATCTAAACTGGTAATGGGAAAAAAAAATGCTTCCAAATATCTATAAAAGGAATTGTGCCAAACTTAGATATAGCCTCATATACAACTGCTACCTAAATGCAGAAATAATTGTGTGTATGATTTAGTCATATGTGAAAATCCTAGGTGTTCTCTGTGCACTGCCCTTTATATGCATGCACATCACTGCATGCACCTAGTGACCATAATTTACCATTTGAAAGTAATTAATGTTGCATCATTAGGAGCATTCCCAGCCTCGGGAATAGTCCTCATACTACAGCAATGTTAATTACTTTCAGATGGTAACGTCAACAGCATAAATATACACACACTCTCTCATGTACTGCAGTTCGGTGACGTATGCTGAAACTTCCCCCAGACACTTCCTCTTCATTTTCAAGTGTGGGAGCCACCACAGCACTCAGCTCCACTTTGTGGTTTTCCCTTGGTTTTGTAATGGTGCTAGAAGACTAATGTCAGGGAATTTGTTGCTGTTGGAAAGGGCAAGTGGTTGGGAAAGTGCTGATTCTTTTCTGTTTTTTCAAGGACAGTGTGTAGGAGGCCTTCCTTTGAGTCTAGTGCCAGGTTTTCAGCATTGAGCTTCCCACTCCAAAGCTCTAGCATGTTGGTGGTATTTTGGCAGATGTGTTGCAAGGCTAACCAAGAAAAGTTGGGTTTGGAGGAGTTACTTTTTAGGCTTAAATTCCCAGAATCCTTGAGCTAATTTCAATGCATTGAACAGTTAAGTAAGGAAGTAAGGAAGTAAGGAAGGAAGGAAGGAAGGAAGTAAGGAAGGAAGGAAGGAAGGAAGGAAGGAAGGAAGGAAGGAAGGGAGGGAGGGAGGGAGGGCCAGAGCTTCGAAGAAGTGTTATTTGAATTATAGCTGCCATGGGAGCTGTCATCCAAAAAAGGAACTTTTCCAAGTTCTCAGAAGGGTATATGCTGAGGTGTAATATTTTTTAATAAAAAGGACTAATCATTTTTAAAACAACTTTAAAAAGGAATAAAAATTGTGAAATCCCTTTGATGATATTCAAAGAGATTTCTTTCCCCTCTTTTTTACGATATGAGAAAGAACATTTTAAATTCTTAATTCTCCCTGTGTCACTTGTGCTTCCCTCCCATCCTAGTTAAAACTATTTTAATTCCATAATTTAGAAGACCTTGGGAAGCAGAGGATCAAAACTGAAACATAATTAAATATATGACAGTTTCTACAGTGGATTTGGCCCCTGGTATACAGGGAAAGGTCTCTGCTGATGATCATAGAGGGAGCACAGATTCAGAGATAAGGCTGCTGCATGCTGCTTCTTTTTTTGCAGTTGGGACAAAAAGTTCCATCTTATTCTGCCATGCTCTTCAAAGAGGATTCCTTCCTGATTTTAATGTATATCTGTAGCAAGGGAGGTTTGGTGTTTTTAGGATATTCATCCTTCATAACCATGCATATGTGACTGTGGGTTGAATTTCTAGCTCACTCACTCTGATTGTCCACAGAAGAAAACTAGGACTTGCCATCTGTGACACAGTTTCATGAAAGAAGGATAATTCACAGACTTGTTCATAGGCCCTTGAGGAGTCAGTGTTTTCGCTTTGCAATGAACACAGTGAACAAGAGCAAGCAGTGGTATCTGATCATCTGCCTGGAACTCCTGACTGGTTTGTTCAGCTGAGTTCAGCAGCAGCACCAACAGAAAAGTTGGCAGGTGTCATGCTTTTGAGTTGGAAATTACTGAAGACAAACTCAGGATGCAAATCTGAGTAATCCAATCCATGAAAGCCTTCGAGGATACAGCTATAGATCCCTTACCTCATATCTTCTCACTGCACCAATTTCCGAAAGTAACACAACATGCACCTGCCATTCTATATTTTTTGTTGCTTTCAGGAAAGCCTGTTTACTCCTTTTAAGCATGTTTACTCAGACACAATACCTACAGTGGAACTGACTCTCATGATGTGAGTGGGGATAGGATTGTAACTAGAGATGGGGGTATTCATATACAAATATCCCCACACAGCTGGACTTAATGAGAGTCCAGCCCCTCATGTGTCTGGCAGCAGCAACAGCCCCGCTCATCTTCCCACTCAGTGCCGCTCTCTTCCCACTCAGCTAGCCAGTCCAGGAAAGGGGAGGAAGGACGAGTCGTCTTGCACGGCTGCCAAGTGGCCAGCAGAGTGAGAAGAGAGAAGTATTCTGGGCTCAGTTGGAAGGACGAGTGGGGCTGCCACTGCCACCAGATGTGTGAGTGGATGGTCTAGCGCCCCTCATTAATGCTAGCTGCATGGGGATATTCGTATTTTTACACAAATAAAAATACCCCCCAGCAAGTATGGAAAACTCAGCAGTGGCCAGGGGAATGGAAAAGATCAGTCTACATCCCAATCCCAAAGAAGGACAGTGCCAAAGAATGCTCCAACTACTGTACAATTGCACTAATTTACACGCTAGCAAGGTTATGCTCAAAATCCTCCAAGGCAGGCTTCAGCAGTATGTGGACTGAGAACTCCCAGAAGTACAAGCTGGATTTCGAAGGGGCAGAGGAACTAGAGACCAAATTGCTAACATGTGCTGGATTCTGGAGAAAGCCAGAGAGTTCCAGAAAAACATCTATGTCTGCTTCATTGACTACGCAAAAGAGTTTGACTGTGTGGACCACAGTAAACTATGGCAAGTCCTTAGAGAAATGGGACTACCTGACCAACTTATCTATCTCCTGAGAAATCTATATGTGGGATAGGAAGCAACAGTTAGAACTGGATATGGAACAAACGATTGGTTCAAAATTGGGAAAGGAATACGACAAGGCTGTATATTGTCCCCCGGCTTAATTAATTTATATGCAGAATACATCATGCGAAAGGCTGGACTGGAGGAATCCCAAACTGAAAGAAATATCAACAACCTCAGATATGCAGATGATACCACTCTGATGGCAGAGAGTGAGGAGGAATTAATGAACCTTGTAATGAGAGTGCGAAAAAATGGTCTGAGGCTAAACATCAAAAAAACTAAGATCATGGCCACTGGTCCCATCATCTCATGGCAAATCGAAGGGGAAGAGATGGAGGCAGGGACAGATTTTACTTTGTTAGGCTTCATGATCACTGCAGATGGGGACAGCACTCACGAAATTAAAAGACGCCTGCTTGTTGGGAGGAAAACGATGACAAACCTAGATAGCGTCTTAAAAAGCAGAGACATCACCTTGCCGACAAAAGTCTGCATAGTCAAAGCTATGGTTTTCCCAGTAGTGATGTAAGGAAGTAAGAGCTGGACCATAAAGATGGCTGACTGCTGAAGAATTGATGCTTTTGAATTGGGGTACTGGAGGAGACTCTTGAGAGTCCCCTGGACTGCAAGGAGAACAAACCTATCCATTCTGAAGGAAATCAACCCTGAGTGCTCACTGGAAGGAAAGATCCTGAAGCTGAGGCTTCAGTACTTTGACCATCTTGTGAGAAGAGAGGACTCCCTGGAAAAGACCTTAATGTTGGGAAAGAGTGAAGGCAAGAGGAGGAGGGGACGACAGAGGACGAGATGTTTGGACAGTGTCACCGAAGCTACCAACATGAATTTGACCCAACTCCGGGAGGCAGTGGAAGACAGGAGGGCCTGGCGTGCTCTGGTCCACGGGGTCACAAAGAGCCGGACACGACTTAACAACTAAACAACAACACAAATACCCCCATCTCGTGTTGTAACCTAAATCCTTTCAGACTGCAAACAGAATAAGAATGCTGAAGTGGGAAGTTAGGATGTTGTTAAGGCTCTGAATCTGGCCAATCATCCCAGTTGCTTTCAGGACATTTTGTTGCCTGTGGCAGAAGACAAAATGGCATCCTTCCCATTTCCATATATAAAAGCTGCCTGGACAACCACCAATTGGAGCACATCTTCCTTGGCACCTGACAGCAGGTAGCAAGCAAGAGCGCATACAGCTCTATCTTATGGTGCTGCTGCTCACTGTCCCTCACTATCTTCTGCCTAATGTAGCTTTGCCACTTTGGGTAATGTCCTGGTTCCTGTCTTGCTAGAAGAAGTGGGGCCACAGAACAAAGCTTTGGAACCTGTCCACTTTTTTAATGCAATTCCCAGAATCCCCAATGGCCATGCTGCTTGGGGAATTCTGGAAGCTGTAGTCCAAAAAAAGCAACATGTCCACATTCTGAACTTCTTGTGCCATAGACCCCTTCCTTTTAACCCAGATGTGGGTGCAATTGTTTTAGAAATTTGTACACAATCGCATCTACTAAGTAAAATCTTCTTGGCTCTTTTGCACTTTCTACCCCTTGGATGGTCTGAAGAGAGGTCCAGTACTCAAGATCCTGGTCTGCCAGACCTCTGTAGACAAGATTCAGTTGTCATAAATATGGTCTTGCATCCTAAGAAGTTAATTGAGGATTCATTTCAAAACATGTGACTTGTCAAACTGAGTCTATTCACACACACACACACACACACACACACACACACGCACACGCACACGCACACGCACACACACACACACACACACACACACACACACACACACCATGAGAAAATTATTTAGTTGGAGTACAGTTCATAGAATACCACATGTGGGATAGACAATGGGGGATTCTGGGAAATATACTGTAGTTTAAAAAAAGATTCTCATCTCAGTAAAGAGCATGGCACAATGACAGGCATTTTACGGTTTGTTCATATACTATACAAAAACACACTGTATGAAAATAGTGTACCAAAATATATTAGCAATACGGATGGTGCACGCCATCCAGTGTGAATGCTAGATAACCTCTCAGTGCTTCTGTGTGAGTTTCTGTGACAGCAAGTCTTGTGTGCTGCATACACTGCACACTTACGAAGAAAAGAGCTGCAGAGGACCCATCTCATCATGGCAAATATTCCCCAGTACACCTCTAGCATTCTTGGCAGACATTTTTAAAGGTAAGCAGTCAGAAGCTTTGCTTCCATGCCAGGTTTTTCACCATTTATTCAGCACTTCAAGGCTCTGTTGGTTTCACCATCTTTCCCACTGTAGCCTCTTTGAGCTGCAAGGCTCTGGACAGCAGGACAGCTTGGTCCAATAAATCTGAGACCTGTCTAGGTGCTTCATTTATCAAGAGGCCTCATTTACCCAGGCCCTTTAGACTAATTGCAGATTTGCGAAAAATGCTGAGAGTGTAGAACAGTGCATTGTGAATGTCCCTTGCCATATTTCTGCTAATGTGTTTCATCTGGAGTACATAAAGAGACAGGGATGCTGATTTTAGACACAGCACTTTGGGGCTAATCCAGTTAAATGATTATCCCTAAAAATGTGCAGTGATGTCATTTTCCCTATAGGGCTCTGTTGGTTGCCTTGTTTGCTTTATTGTGAGAAATATGTGATTCTCAGCTTGTTTTCAATATGGTTGACATTCATCTTAAATTATTTCCTTTCTTTCAAACCATCTCTTCTTCTGTAGTCTCCTGCCATGTCAACTCCATCTTGTTCAAAGTTGCTTATTGTTCTCAGACATCGGTGTGGGCCAATATTTGCAGTGCACAAATGAGGACCATGTGTTGCCCAAGGTGTACAGTGCTCACTAGGAATGTGCTTATTTTATTTTCATTTTGGACTCCAAATCCCAGAATTCTCTAGCCCACAAACACACACCTGCAGACATCTTCATTTCACTCACCCGAAGAAAGCCTCTTTGTAGGCCTCGTTTCCTTCTGCAATGTTTCCTGGGAGGAATCTGCTGCAGTGTTTCCTGGGGCTGGTAGTTTTTCAGGAGGCACTTTCTAGAGAGCATAAAGGGCAATGAGACTACTATCCCCAGGAAGAATTGTAGCAGGAAATAAGGCCTAGACTCTAGAGGAAAGCCTAGAAGGAGTCCTTTCGCCAGGTGAGTGAAATGAAGTTGTCTGTATGTGTTTGTGGACTGGAACTTACAGAATTTCTGATTGGGGATTTGTTGAATCAAAAAACAAAAACAAATATTGTATACCTCAAGCAAAGCATTGTCTGCATCTGTGTGGTATAGATATTGGCCAACTGCAATGTCTGAGAACAATAACCCGCTTTGAATAAGATTAGGTTGACTTGGGAAGGAGACTAGAGGAGAAAATATGGTTTAGGAGAAGAGGTGAAATGATTTAAAATGGATGTCAACCATACTGAAAAAGAGCTACAAATCACATATTTTTCACAACAAACAAGGCAACCAACAGAGCCCTATAGGGAAAATGATATCACAGCACATTTCACGGATAATTATTTAACAGGATTAACATCAAATTACTGTGTCTAAAAACCAGCATCCCTGTTGTGAATTGAAGGTACCTGCAGGTATGTTCAGGTGCCTGTGTGTTTGTAGACTAGAACCCCCAGAATTCTGATTGGGGAGTTCTCAGAAAATTCTGGAATTTGGGGTTTTAAAAAAGGGAAAAGAATGGCACATTCCTAGTGCTCATCTCCAGCCTACTCTCAACCACATCCTATGAAAACACACCAAAGTCCACTTCTGACTTTGTAAAACCCCTTTATGGTTTCTTTCGGGGGGACAGGCAAAAAAGATACAAGGGCTGTGCCTCATTTTAAGGCAAAACAACTACTGTATTTATCCATCTTTTTACTTAAGAAAAAATCTGCTACACTTGTGCCATTGAACTCTTCCTCCCTGGCACTTTCAGTTATGGTCCCTCCTGTGGGGGGACAAAAGAGACTGTTGATGTTGGAAACATCCAAGGTAGGGACCATGCAGTGGAGAGGCATATTTGTCACCTGCTCTTCCCTGTACACAGATTTCCACAGAGTAACAAAATGTAGACATGCTATTCTGTAAATATTTATTGCTTTGGGAAAACATGTTTATTCACATAGAAAAATATACAACCAGTTTACTGTAACTGGTTGCCGTGTAAGTGCACATTCATTACAGCATCGTTAAGTTTCTGATCTTATTACTGATTTCAGTTCCTTTTAGAGATGGTTCGTGACATTTTGCTGCATCAGGCAATGAACAACATGGTGCTGCTACTGTATCCACTTACAGAAGCTGACAAGAGACACTTATTCCAGATGGACGGCCTGTTTCACTGCACCAGACAGTAACTGACAAGTAGCGTGGTGCGTACAGCTCTGTTTTCTAACACCTATGTCCTCAATTGGCTGCTTCATTTTATGTATTGCCCTGTATCTGGTCTTGCTAAAAATCTTGGGAACCTTCATTTTCTTCCGAGGAAGAACTTTTTCCAAGCTCTGAACCCCTTGTGCCGAAGGCGAAGCGAAAACAATATGTAACTAAATTATAATCATTCCTACTACTGCTATTATTATACAACTGTTGTCCAGTTGTATAACCCATTTGCTGCCTAATCACCAAACCTTAGCATCAACCAGTCATCCTGTGCCATTAATAAGTTTATCTGCTTGGCAGGGGGAGCCACAATCACTGACCCTCTTTTTCTGTGCTAGGTACCGGGTAAATAGAAATGGATCATATTCAGTATGATGTGACCTGTACATGGTGAAGGACAGGTGCAGCCTACAGCTGTGTATTTCATTACTTCAGTGATGGCTCAGGTTCCAAATGTGGATTTGGATATAGTTCATATCTGAGAAGACAAAGCGCCGGGAAATCCTCATTTTTCCCATCTGCTTCCTTGCAAAATAGCTGCAAATAGGCCTGCGATTAAGACAACCTCAGAAATTTGGCACTATAAATATGCACCAACCTTTTAGATATATTATTTCATTTTTCACATCAACTTCTTGGTATATACACAGGAACTTGCTTTAGCTGTTAAATGCTGTTCTAACTAGGTGTCCAGGAATCCCAGAGCTTGTCACTGCAAATTAATGGGCTTTAAAACTCTAATTTGCTTCTCCT
This sequence comes from Pogona vitticeps, assembly GCF_051106095.1. Lineage (NCBI taxonomy): Eukaryota > Metazoa > Chordata > Lepidosauria > Squamata > Agamidae > Pogona > Pogona vitticeps. The sequence goes on along the minus strand of NC_135784.1, from coordinate 222,432,237 downwards.
CACCAAAAATTAAAAATAAAATTAAAAAAATTAAAATAAAAAATTGATGAGGTATTTGTTATTTTCCTCAAGAGTTCATAGGTGGTGAGATGAGCAAAGGAAAGAGATTTAGAGAGAGAGAGAGAGAGAGAGAGAGAGATTTCTCCAACATAAGTTAATAAGTCCATTCTTGACCTAAACTATTCCCAAGCCTTATATAAATAGGGCATTTTCTTAGTAATATAATCATTATAATTAGCCAACTTGGATCCTTTCAAGGAGAAGGGCAGGGTAAAAATATATTAAATAAATTAATATTATTTAAAACTATATTTAATTTTTAGTTTTTGTTCTTTGCAATCCCATTCAAAGCTTCCCATTCTTCGCAAACCTCCTTATCAGTTCTTCCACCCAATACAACAACCGCAAATCATCTTTTTTTTCTTCCTTTCTTTAAAACTAAACCCCACCTATGCAGGTGGCCTCTGTTTTCACAGGAAGTCTTCTGGTAGCATAAGATTTTTTCTTCACACGCTACACAAATCTCACTCTTTTTTAAAATCCATGACAATCCAAGCAAACTGCTTCTGTGAAAGCTGTAGGGCTCTAGGATGCCTCAGATCATCCAAGCCCTGGAAGCAAGCTGACAGGATTCTTTGAGGGGTAACTAACATTTACGTACTGTTTGCTACAGCTAGTGTTCCAAGCTATTGGCATCAGCAAAGGTCCCTGTCACTGCACAAACCCTGCTTTTAGATCGATGGGGAAGGCTAGCACCTTGGACATCCTTGGGTCTTGCTTTTTCATGATCTCAAATACTACTTTATTTGCACTTCTTAAGGAGATATAGTTCCACACACAAAAACATCCCACACCTAGTTGACTTCAGACAAACTTTTCAGATCCTGAAAGAAATTCTAGACCAGAATCCTCTTCAGCCTCCCAACAGCTACAGTTTCTGAGCTTGCATAAGGGACTCACAATATCTCCTTGCAATAGTGTACTCCCCAATAGTTGCAACAGGGCAAGCCCTGGCATCCAGAATGGCAAGCCAGAGATTTTGTGGAGCACCAAACTAATAAGATGTTGCTGGCCATGACTGCAAACAAGATACAGGTCCTCAACACCAGTCAACCACTCCCCACCTCCCTCAGTTTAACCCATTTCCCCACTACAGTCTTTGTTTCTGCTTGTCTCAAATTCTATCCTGGTTATTACTAATATCTCTAAGCCTGTTTACCTTAATAGGGCTGATGCTGGAATTTAAGGACATCATTACATTGTGAATGTGCACCACCTAATTCTGAACTCCTTCATGAAAATAATAGGGTTGTGCACAAACCTCCCAATTCAATTTGTAGGACAATTTAGAGCTTTAGGATGTACCCCAATTTCATATAAAGTGATTCATATCCTTTAAATTTTAATTTATAGTCTTTCTCAAGATCAGTTTGTGGACCTCCATTGACCTGGAGGTCCATTGAGCTGCACTGGAAAACCAAAGTAAGAACATAAGAAGAGCCCTGCTGGATCAGGCCAAGAGCTCATCTAGTCCAGCTTCCTGTATCTCACAGTGGCCCCACCAGATGCCTCTGGGGAGCACACAAGACAACTAGATGCCTGTCTCCTGATCCCCCTCTTCTGCATCTGGCATTTTGAGGTACCTTCCTTTTAAGCCTGGAGATTGACATCTTCATCATGGGTTGTAACCTGCGATGGGCTTTTCCTCCAGGAATCTGTCCAATCCCCTTTTTGAAGGCATCTAGGCCAGATGCCATCACTACATCCTGTGGCAAGGAGTTCCACAGACTAACACCCCGCTGGGTAAAGAAATATTTTCTTTTGTCTGTTCTCACTCTCCCAACACTCAATTGGAGTGGATGTCCTCTGGTTCTGGTATTGCGTGAGAGGGAAAAGAGCTTCCGTCTATCCACGTTATCGACCCCCTGTATAATTTTATACGTCTCAATCATGTCCCCTTTCAGGCTCCTTTTCTCTAGACTAAAGAGGCCCAAATGCTGTAGCTTTTCCTCATAAGGCAGGTGCCCCAGCTCAGTCATCATTTTAGTTGCTCTCTTCTGCACTTCTTCAAGTTTCACTATGTCTTTTTTTCAGGTGTGGTGACCAGAAATGTACACAATACTCATTACCAGTGTTTTGTACAATGGCACCTGTTTTATTTTCAACCCCCTTTTTAATGATACCTAGCACGGAGCTGGCCTTCTTCACTGCCGCCGCACGCCAGGTTGACACTTTCATCGAGCTGTTCACCAGCACACCAAGATCTCTTTTCTGATCCATCACAGAGTAGCTTTAACGTTGTTTTGTACCAATGTCTATAAAATTTATAGTCATTATTAGTTAAATTTTTTGGTGTGATTGTATTTTTTGGTTTACTCTATTTGTTTTTGTTTTAATTGTTGTTTAATGATATGCAGCTTAATTGTGTAAAAGGCCTAGAGGGGCCCTGGCAGCCAGATGGGTGGTATTAAAATCAAATCAAATCAATCAATCAGTCAGTCAGTCAGTCAGTCAATGAGTCAGATTGAAGACATGATGGATCCTGAGAAGGGGAAAAACCTGCTGGGGTTCAAACTGCTAGCTTCAGGGATTGTATATCAACATCTTATCCAACACTAGGTATTCCTCAACAAGGATGATCAGGGAGGAAAGGCTGAAAGAATTGGGCATGTTTAGCCTTGAGAAAAGAAGGCTGAGGGGTGATGTGAAAACACTTTTCAAATACTTGAAAGGCTGTCATACAGAGGAGGGGCATGAGCTATTATAGATCATCCCAGAGTGCAGGACATGCAACAATGGGCTCAAGTTGCAGGAAGCCAGATTTCTGTTGAATATCAGAAAAAACTTCCTGTTAGAGCAGTACGACAGTGGAACCAGTTACCTTGAGAGGTGGTGAGTGCTCCAACACTGGGGGCATTCAAGGGAAACATAGACAACCACCTGGCAGGTATCCTTTGATTTGTATTCCTGCATCAAACAGGGGGTTGGACTGGCCTTATAGCAGTGGTGGCAAACCTTTTTGGGCTCACGTGCCCAAACTGGGAAAAACAAAACAAAAAACAGGGCTGTGTGCCACCACCGTGGCAGCGGCGGAGGTGGCGGAAGTGGCAGTGGAAGGAGGAATCCCGGGCACAGAGGTGCCTCGAGACCCCGCTACAGATCCGCCGCTAGCACCAACTGCTCCAGATCCTGACCCGCCACCTATTTTTGGGCACCAGAACCGCGGTTGCAGCTGCTTGCTCAGGTTTGGCTGTGGGGGAGAGTAGCGATCTGGCAACTTATGGCTCATGTGCTGGGAGAAAAGGCTCCATGTGCCATAGGTTCGCCATCTGCCTTATAGGCTCTTTCCAATGTCACTATTCTATAATTCTATGATTCTCCCATTTTAAAAAAATGAAGAAAAAAATGCTGCAGCAATTTGTATGACATTTGCTTTGAGTTGCACTCCAGATTTAAAATTATTTGTAATTTTACATCATTTCTGAATCTGACAGTTCCAAATATGACCATTCCACTTCAATATGGACTTCATGCAAATTGTGCTAATTCTGTTCAGAATTGTGAGGAGGGGTATCAAAATCTGATGCTTATCCCTAGAACATAGAATAAAGGAAGAAGGTCTCCCTTATATATAAACAGATAAGAAAGTAAATAATTTTGTTTAAAATAGTAAACAACCATGCAGCCTATCCGCTTAGATCAGTGATTCGCAGCCTTAGGTGTTCTTGAACCACAATTCCCAGAAGCCTTCACCACCAGCAGTGCTGGCTGTGGTTTCTGGGAGCTGCAGTCTAAGAACACCTGGGTTACCTAAGGCTGGGAGCCACTGTGATAGGTGCTAGTATGGATTACACAACTAGCTGAGTTTTCAAAGGACCCTTTGAATTGGGGCCTCTTTCTAAACAAATTTGTTTAGAATCTGCTTCTCACAAATTTCATTTCTTCACATATTTCTCACCAGAATAATTGATCAGAATTATGGATGATCTCATATATGAGAAGGAAGAATTTTCTCAGTTATCCTGCAAAACTAGCAACTATTGAAGCCTGGTTAAAGATTGAAACTTGTAATTCGAATCCAGTTATTATGTGCAAGCAAACCCTGTTAAGTCACTTGTTCTTTGCTAGCCATGCATTAGTGTGGGCACTTTGATTCATCAGACACAGAGTTTACAGAGAGCTCTGGAGAGTTTTTGCTACTTTCTCCAAATGTTCATTACACTACTTCATTACACTATGGAGATGTGCAGTTGTTATATTTTCATGCTCACTTTCTTGCTATCCATCTGCATGTCTGTGGAGTTGGCTCGATATACGATGCCTCTTCTGTCCCACAGCCTCACAGTGGGCACCAGAGAGCAGCCACACAGCATGAGCCTCAGAGTTCTCATTAGCACTGGAAGGGAGTGGTTTGAAGATGAATTAACATGACTGATTCCTTGGGTCCTACTCCAAATGACAAACCCTGATGGCTGTATAATTTGGATGTGGCCTCTTCCAAGACTCTGACGGAGACATGCCTTCAAAATGGAAAAGTAGCATTCTAAGGGGAGGCTGAAACTAATGGCTGGCATTTTGAGCGCACATGTACATTTATCAAGGTTATCTCAGAAGAATATGTCAAAGAGCAGGAGAGAGTAGTTTTTCCATATTAACAGTGGCATTAACTTTCAGTACTACATCACTTCCCTTAGGCACCTCTGAACTCTGGAAATCTTTCAGGTAGCCCACTGTGTCTCTGAAAGCAATTTGCATTTCAGAGTTTTTTTTTAAGCAATAAGAAAATTATAGCAATCTTAGAGAACCTTATCATGCCTTGTCAGAAATGGAGCAAAATTAAATATGATTCTAACCTGCTGAAGTGTTCATGTTTTAAGTGTGAAAACTTTATTCTGGTTGCCAAGAGATATACCCACCCATTTATTTATTATTTATTACTTTAATTTATATACTGCCCCCTTAGTGCTGAAGCACTATTCTGGGCATTTTACAAGTAATTAAAACCAAAACTCAACATACAGCAGGTACTAAAATATAGTACAAATAACAGTAGCATTACATAAACATATGCAGCTGCCCATTCGGTTCCATATTGACTTCAAAGTTTTAATGCTCATATATAAAGCCCTAAACGGTTTAGGGCCTCGATACCTGGCGGAACGCCTACTCCCAACAAAATCTACCCATATCACCTGATCAAGTCAGGAGGTGAGGCTGAGGAGCCTGACGCCGAGGGAGGCCCGGAAGAAAAAAACAAGAAACCGGGTTTTCTCGGTGGTGGCTCATCTCCTCTGGAATAATTTTCCTCCGGAGATTTGTGCGCCCTCTTCACTGGGCATTTTTTAAAATCAATTGAAAACTTTATTTATGCAGGCCTTCCCTCCAGTTAATACCTGATTCCCCTTTTTTTCCTTCTTTCTTTTTTCTTGTATTTTTTTCCTTTTCTTTTCATCTTGAATATTCTGTATATTGATGTATAAATATTTTTATATATTTTATATATTGTGTTATGTATGTTGGAAGCCACCTAGAGTGGTCGCTCGACTAGATAGGCGGGGTATAAATACAATAAATAAATAAATAAAAACCAGTGGCACCACGCTTGGACAAACATTGCAGGTGAGCTCTATTGTGTAACTTTCTTTGGTGGGAAAACCCCCCAGCAAAAAGAAAAAAAGAAGAAGAAAAAAGAAGAAAAAGATGCCAGACAAAATTCATGCCATGAAGAGAAAAATGTACCCAGATTACTGAGTAGTAATATAATTGCTGAGATTAACAGATCCAAACAAAGCCTTCTGACTTCAAAGATGTAACTTAAATCCTCTAGGCTGCAAGGCCCATTCAGCAAACTGGAAATCACGCAACCAGCCTGCTTAGGATCAAACTACAATGACATTTTCATTTTATCAAAAATGCTCAAGAGTATTTTAACAGTAACATTTAAAAAGTAACATAAACAATGTTTATGCTAATTAAAACTATTGTTTTTTATTTGCTTTATGCAAATAGCACATTATACGGACAGGCACCCACACAACTGTATTTGGCCTAGACCCCCTAAAAGGTTTAGTTCACACACCCAAAAATCTATGGTACTTCTTAGGCCTTCTGGCAGTTATACTTGAGATGAGATGTTTGTGTTTACATGAAAGGGGAAAAATGACACAAAAGAGACTTTTATTTTATTTTCATGTTCTATGTGTTGATTCCAGAAAAAGGTCCTCTAAAACACATGTTATGCAAGTTTCATGTTTTTTAATGTTTCCCGCTTTCATTTAACTTTCTTTCACCCATTCATTTGTAAAATGCCTTGATAAATTTTTACATCCAATATTGTCACAAGAGCTATTACAAAGACATAGGAATATGACCAGTGAGGGATGTTGGCAGCCAATCAAAATGTTTGGGGTGGGAGCAGGAAATTTTGGATTCCTGGAGGGGAATCCAGTGAGTCTTTTGCTTCAGTCATTTTTGTAGGTTGGATAACGGTGTCCTACTGCTGACTTCCTGATGCCTTCCATCTTGTTGCTTTGTCTACCTTTCTGCCTGCCTTCATTTGTGCCTCCATCTTGGATCTTTTCATTTTTTGGCTTTTCTAATTGATTTTTGGAGTATTCTCCCTCCCCATTTATTTTAATTTATTTAGTTGCTGCCACAGAGTGTAGATTCTCTGTTGCCTTGCCTTTCTGCTTTTGTGGAGTAGTTTTAAAGGGTTCTGTAAGGCTTAATTTGGATTAACACAAGAAACAAAACTGTGAAAACCTGAAACAAATGATTCCCCCTCCAGGAAAGGATAACACACTAAAAACCATTAAAATGAAAGAAAACAAAAGGGGGGGGGGGCTGAAACAAAAAAACTACAAACTTTTTCACTGGGCACATCCCTAAGCTTTGCTTGAAGAAAAATTCAAATGCTAATGTTCAGAATCCTTGCTTTATCCTGTACAGAGTTACACTATGTGATATAATGGCTACAGTGATAGACTAGGACCTGTGTTCAGCCATGGAGGTGGCAGCACTGAGAAACCACTCCTTAAAGATCACACCTTGAAAGCCCTATTGGAATCATTGCAAGTCAGCTTTCCCTTGACAACCAATCACACACACACACACACGCACGCACGCACGCACGCACACACACACACACACACACACACAGAGAGACTGACTGACTGACTGACTGATTGACTGACTTTATTATACCTGATATTTCCAGGTACACTTTGGTAGTATGACACTCAGTTGGTGCTTCCCAACTTTGGGCTGCCAGGTGTTCTTGGACAAAAGCTCACAGAAGCCTTCACTACTAACTATGCTGGCCTGGATTTTGGGGAGTTGCCATCAAAGATCATCTGTGGACCCAATGTTGGGAACCACTACACTAGATGAAGTTTTGACTGAAAATATAATCTGGATTGAAGCTTTGTTTAACCTTTTGCCTGCATTATAAAATAAAAAAATGTGTGTGAATGTTCACTGCCATAACTTTCCAGAAGAACAAGCCATTTATTTTACAGCACCTAAATGCAATTGGTTTCTGGTCTTTTGGGGTGGGGGATGGAAGAGAGAGAGAGAGAGAGAGAAAGAAAGAAATTCAAGGTAGAGAGCATGGTTATGCCTTGGAAGCTAAAACCTTCAAAAAGTAAGTTTTGGCACTGGAATACCAACTTCACAAAAAAGTAACTCATGATTTCAAGCATCAAAAAAGAAAGAAAGAAATCTTCTTAGGAACCCCTAGAGTGTTGAGGAACAAGGATGGTAATGATTTCAGAAATCAGATTTCTTTACATAGCATAAGATGTGCTAGAAAGATAGCCAGAAGCAAAGTGTGGGTAGGCTTGCATTAGGAGTGTTACAAATGTGCCTAGTTTATGAAAGGGGCAGCGTTAAAATATTAGAAAGAAGATGCTTAAAAAGCCATGCTTTTAACTTCAGCAAAACAGACATATATCATTGATTTAGGAGTCATACTGATGGACATCTACTGAGGTTCTGCCCTGAAGTAATTTTGGCATTCGACTTTATTCCATTTAATCCTATGTAAAAGTTGGAATTTGATGAAATAATAATCAGCTCAGGCAATCAATTTGTTTTTGAGCAAATCCTACATTCTTGGAACGATGAAATTCCTCACATTCTCACCTTTGTCCACTCAAACTGATGTCTTCTGGGACTACCAGGGCTTGAGTGATTTGTGTGTAAAATTCTTAGTAATCTATGGGTTCCCATAAAAGCACATTATTTGGCATTGAAATAAATAAAAACACAAGCCAGTGTCCTATCACTAGCCCCATATGAGAAGCGATGCACTGAATAAATTACTTAAATGGCGAGCAACACTATATTTTGCAGAAGCACAGCAAACAGGATTTTAAAAACAAAATCAAAAGATGGGGTACCCCCAACAAAAAATTATAACTATGCAACTGGACCTCAGATAAGCATCATATTTGACATGGATATAGCAGAAAGTCTATTCTTGCTCTGTGTCAAATTTGGGGACATTTAAGCAAATGGTTTTTGAGTAGTGATTTTTAAAATATAATATTGTTTTACCCCCTGTGACGGAACCCTCATCAGTTCTACTTAGTGACAGAAAAGAATTAATGATTGGCTGGAAGAATGCAAAAAGAGAGCCAATTGAGAAGAGCCTGCAGAAGGTATAAAATGAAGTGCTGAAGAGAATTAGAAAGAGAGAGTTAAACTGTATCTTGAGGAGGGAGGTCGGATTACAAGAGTGGGCTGTAATTTGAGCGTTAAATTGTATCCTGAGGAGGGAGGTCTAATGTTGGAGAGTTGGCATGTAACTAAGTGACAAATTAAACTGAACTCCGTTTAGTTTCACCAGTTGTTATAATAAAAAAGATTTTAATGTTTCAAACTTAAAACCACTTAAGCTCATAGGTATGAAGTCAAGCCTATTATTAAAAGTAAGGGCATTTTAAAAGTGATTAGCCTGGGTGAACGCTGGTCATGCCTCCATAAAGAAACGTGACCATTTCAACACCTAATAGAAAAGAAATGAGAAATGTAGATAAGACAAAATTTACATACCTGGGGAGAAAAACCTCTGTTTTAATCTCTTTTTCTACATCCACAGAAATTTGGCCATTCCTGGCTCTAATTCAGACCCTTTAATTACTTCTTTTTAATCCCTAAAACTTCTGAATCACTGGTTTTTTAAAATAACTTCTGAGAATTCCAAAGGAACTGTTTACATTGCATAGCATTCTGGCCAATCAGAATGTTTACATTGCATAGCATTCTGCCCAGTCAGTTCACAGGGCAGGTGTAAGTCTGTCACTTTTAACCCTGCCATGGTTTTCAGTGTGAAAAAAAAAGCATTTAACTCCTTCCTGGCCACACATTCTTAGCCCCTGCCTGTGGAAATATTTTAAAAGTTGTTTTTTAAAAAGATGATAATATACAGCAGCATTTAAGCTGTGAAATTATGGCTTTTTCCCTTTGTGACTTTGAATGATCTTGAAGCACGCTTACCCAATACAGTTGTAAGTTTATTCAGTTTGCTCATATGTTTACAGATCCACATGGTTTCATGATTTTTAGATGTTATCCTCCTCAAATCATAGATCTTATTTGCACCCACAGACTACACCTCAGAAATCATTGGTCATTCAGCTCATGACAGTGGTGCAAAAACATGGAGATGATGCATGGATAAACTTGGATCTACATGATGTTTGTGCAGGATCACCCCAAAACCACTGGCCACTCATAGGTCCCAGTTGTGCCCGTAGATTACACCGCAGAAATTGGTAGGTGATTTTAGATGGATATGTTTTTAATATAACTGTGTCTGAGGTTTTCTTATATTAAGGGTACATGATGTTATTAACCGGAAAGAAGGGTTTGTTTTATCATGTTTTAATGAAATTTTATTACCCTGACTGATTTTACCAAACTATAATTATATGTATCTATTTTATATTGATTTGGTTTTACTGGTCTTTGACCGTAATAAAGTATTCATTCATTCACCGCAGAAACCATGGGTCCCCCAGTGCATGTTTTTGCATTGGTGTAAAAATATAGACCCAACATACAGATCCTCGTGGATCCATGTGAATTTTCTGCAGGATCATCCCCAAATTACTGTCCAGTCATAGGTCCCATCTCTGCCCACACACTAAAACACAGAAATTGTTAGCCCTTCAGTGCATAGCTTTGTAGTGGTCCAAAAGCATGGATCAGATGCACAGATCTTCATGAATCCACATGATTTTTATGTAAGATAATCCCCAAACTATTGTCCAGACATAGGCTCCATTTGTGCCCATAGATTACAACACAGAAATCATGGATCCCTGAGCACATGGCTTTGTAGTGGTGCAAAAAACACCAATCCAAGGAATGGACAATATCTACCAATGACAATGCCAACCTTAGAACTGCAGAGCTGGAAGGTTCCCTATGGATAAAATCCAGTCCCCAACAAGGAGGCACAGTGGGGAATTGAACTTCCAACCTCTGGCTTCACAGCCAGAGACTTAAACATCTCTGATAGAAGAGACCTAAACTATCCAGCAGTTCTTGGATCCACATGATTTTTACATAGGATCATTATCAAACCACTATCCAATCATAGGCCTATCTGTGCCCATAGACTACATCACACAAATAATGGTTCCCCAGCGCATGGTTTTGCAGTAGTGCAAAACATGGTTCTTCTTCGCGGTCTCTGTGAATGCACACTAATGGGTTAATCTGTGCCTGTGCAGAGCAACCTTGGAACTTTCCAGAGCTCGAGCACATGGTGCCGGGACCTCCCACACGATGGCTATAACCCCGCCCCCGGTACTGAGTGTCTCTGTTCCTTTCTTACTGCCACTGCAGCAGCTTCTCAATAGGAACTTCCCTGTTTTTTCATCCCTACCTTCCCTATTTCTTGGCCTTATTGCATCTACCATGGCTATGGTACAGCATGCCTGCTTGAAGATGAGGTCATGTCATGAGTACATCCAAAGACCTGGAACCAGAAGGGTTAACTGAGGCTGAAGAGAATGCTGAGAGATCAGAAATACCTGAACCGCCTCCAGATTCTCTTTCCACAGCAGACAAGCTTCAGGCCAGGCTTCGGGGAAAACTTAGAACAAGAAGATCAGAGGATCGCTCGAAGGCTGTCCACAGAAACCTACGTTCGTCTAGTCCTGAGTATTAGCAGGATAGAAAGCTTTCCAGCAGCTCAAAGAGCTGTTTTACTATAAAACAGCTCCCAGTGAAGCCAGAAATTCTGTGGAAGCAAAGAGTCAAAACCTTGGCTTGCATCCAAATTTCTTGAACCGTGTTCCTGACTCTGAACTGTGGACTCTGCCCCTGGACTACGCTGGTATTGGACTTTGGACTCTGATCCTGGACTACGCTGTGTATCGGACTCTGGACTTTGACGCTGGACTTCCTTCTGTGAGTTGATTTATGGACATTGGCTTTGCATTCTTGGTATTCTTGACCCTGGACTGGTTTATCGGACTTTGGCTGTTGTAACCCCCGGGAACGTGACAGATTGCTTCCACCCCCACACTTTTCCCAACATGGAGGGAAAAGCAAACGAAGACTCAGGTCTGCTGAATGCTGTGCTTGCTCAGGTGCAGTTCCTTACCCAGGCAGTTGGCCAGCTTCAACGGCAACAAATACAATTACAAACTGATACTGCTTCTCAAGCTAAGTGTCCTGTGCTTCCTCCTGAAAAATTTGAAGGAAGTGTGGAGGAGTTTCCAGCATTCTTGGCACAGTGTAAGCTGTACATTGAGCTGCGCGCCAGAGACTTTCCCACAGACAAAACCAAGGTATGCTTTATAATCAGCTTACTCAAGGGTCAGGCAGCTAAATGGGCTACTCCTATACTCCTTGCTCCTTCACCCCTGTTAACTAACTACCAGGGTTTTCTGGAACATATCTCAGCTGTGTTTGCTTACTCCTTGCAAGGTGCCACAGCTAACAGAAAGATTCAGGCCCTGAAACACGGAAAGGCTTCAGTTTCTCAGTATTCTACCGAGTTCAGACTCCTGGCTCAAGATTTACTCTGGAAGGAGGCAGCTCTTATGGACCAATATATGGAGGGGTTAGCTGATGGGATCCTGGATGAGCTGGCACGTGTAGATTGACCCAACATGCTGCAGGAGCTAATCACTCTATGCTTACGCATTGATGGCCGCTTGGAGAGCTGACGCTTAGCACAGGGCGGTTCCCGCCTCCTGCGGTCACCCTTGCCAGCCCCCAATATCAGACCAGAGGATTCTGAACCTATGCAATTGGGAGCAACTCGGCCCCGCCTCAGCCCTGAGAAAAAGACATGACGCCACTCCCAGAATCTTTGTCTGTACTGTGGGGGAGCAGGACACTTTGCTTCTGGCTGTTTGGTTAAGCGGCGTAACCTTGACTCTGTGAAACCGTTGTCAGTAAAAGAATTGCCCCATGTCTGAATGGATCCTCAGACGTGGGGCACTTAGCTGGGTCTCCTGAACCACACCTTAGCATCCCGGGACCATTCCTTGTCCCAGTTAAACTCTGCCTGCCAGATGGACGTTGTTTGTTGTCGGGATCTGCAGATGAAGCCTTGTTGTAGGGATCTGCAGATGAAGCCTATTGTCAGGATCTGCAGATGAAGCCTTTAGGGATCTGCAGATGAAGCCTAGTTGTAGGGATCTGCAGATGAAGCCTTTCCCCCCTCTTGACCAGCAAGGAGAAAGGAAGAGGCTAAGCACTCGAGTGTGGTTTCAGGACGGGATCCGGATGAACAAAACAGCATGCTGTGCAAAGCTGTTCAGTGGGAATTCCTCCCGATCCTTCGCCGCGCCCTCTTTTATTGTTTTCTACTACCTTTGCACAAGTTAATCAAGTACTATTCTAAACAGAGGCAGTTAATATCTTGAATACACAAGTAAGGTAAACGGAGGGGCCGGTAAACAGAGGCAGGTAAACCCTAAATACACAAGCAGGGTAAACATTCCTGAATACACGAGCAGGGTAAACAGAGACAGATAACACCTTAAATACACAAGTAAGTTAATACAGTTTACCCAGAGACAAGTAATTATCCTAGATACAAAGGCAGGTTAATGAATCATCCTTTACTGGAAGCTAGCACACTGTATACGTGACCTGCGCGCTTAGCATAATGTCTGCTGTTACCACAGATACATACATTGTAAAAGCATGCATTTCCCCCACAGTTTGTTTGTTCATGCTATGGTAGACTCTGGGGCGGATCGCTGCTTCATCGACACCACTTTTGTGAAACAGCACCGGATCCCTGTACAAGATAAAGAGATCCCGACCCTAGTCGAATCCATAGATGGACGTCTCCTTCGCTCCGGACCCGTGACCCAAGAAACCCAACCGGTCATCCTCCAGGTTCAACAGCATCAGGAGCAACTACAGTTCAACATTGCCCGCATGCCCCGTTTTCCACTTATTTTGGGACTTTCCTGGCTCCGAACCCATAACCCCCTAATGGACTGGACATGAGGAGAGTTAAGTTTCAGGGATCCGTGTCTGCATCTGGATCCACCAGCTACCTTGGCCGCAGCAGGGTCAGCAGACAAGTCCATAATATCCTCGGAGTATGAGGATTTTGCTGATGTCTTTGAGGAGAAGGAGGCTGACCAACTACCTCCGCACCGACCCTTTGACTGTGCTATTAATTTGGTGTCTGGGGTGCCCCTTCCTGTGGCACGGATTTACCCCATGTCAGAACCCGAACTCGCAACCTTGAGGGCCTTTTTGGATAAAAATCTGAAACAGGGATTCATCCGGCCATTCACGTCACCTCTGTCTGCTCCTGTCATCTTTGTTAAAAAGAAGGGTGGGGAGCTCCGCCCCTGCAATGATTACAGAGCTTTGAACAAGATAACTGTTAGAGACCACTACCCTCTACCCTTGATCGGCGAGCTTCTGGATCGCCTTAAAGGGGCCCAAGTCTATACCAAGTTGGATCTCCGTGGCACCTATAATTTGGTGCGAATTCGTGATGGCAACGAGTGGAAGACGGCTTTTGGAACACGTCATGGCCAGTATGAATATCTAGTTATGCCTTTCGGATTAACCAACGCTCCAGCAGTGTTCCAGCGATTCATGAATGTCATCTTTCGGGACTTGCTCGATCGCTTTGTAATCATTTACCTGGATGACATTCTGATTTATTCCCGAGACCCCGCTCGGCATACGGAACATGTTCGCCAGGTTTTACAACGGTTACGAGAACATCGACTCTATGCCAAGCTGGAGAAATGTGAATTTAACCTGCGAGAAGTCGAGTTCCTGGGTCACATTGTATCTCCCCAAGGGATCCAGATGGACCCAAAGAAGAACGAGACGGTACTGGACTGGCAGAAACCTCGGAATCGTAAGGATGTGCAACGGTTTCTTGGCTTTGCGAATTATTACCGTCAGTTCATACCATCTTACGCGGATGTAACCACGAGCAGATCATGCCTTTACCACCCTAAAGACCTGTTTTACCACTGAGCCTGTCCTACGCTATCCAGATCCCTGGCTACCGTTTACCGTGGAAACAGATGCCTCCAGTGTTGCCCTGGGCGCAATACTGTCCCAGCGGGAGGACCCCTCACAACCACTGCAGCCCTGTGCGTTCTACTCCCGGCAGTTCACACCCTCGGAGCGTAATTACACCATCTGGGAGCGAGAACTTTTGGCCATCAAAACGGCGTTCGAGGTTTGGAGGCATTACCTCGAAGGGGCCCGTCACCCAGTCCAAGTTTTGACGGATCATCGAAACCTGGAACACTTACAAACAGCCCAATGCCTTAACCAATGCCAAATCCGATGGAGTCTCTTTTTCTCCCGGTTCGACTTCCGTATTACTTATGTCCCGCATACCCAGAATCAGAAAGCTGATGCCTTGTCCTGCAAACCAGAATATGCCGTTCCAGCCTCTGAAGAAACCCCAATTTCACCGATCCTGCCTCCTTCAGTCTTTGCAGCCGTAACCACTCGCTCCCTGGCTGAAGAGATTCGAGCCAGCCAAGCTCAAGATTCCTGGGCCAAGCAATGTCTGCAGGAACTTCAAGATGGCTCGGTCAATGACCTAACCAACCACCAGGGCCTCCGATTACATTGTGGATGCGTATATATTTCTCCGGGGCCCCTCCGAGCTCAGGCCCTCCATCTGACTCATGATTCCCCTCCTGCAGGACATTTTGGTCAATACAAAACTCTGCACTTGCTCACACAAGAGTTCTGGTGGCCCCAGGTTCAAGCTGATGTCGCCCGATATATTGGTTCCTGCAAGGTTTGCCGTCAAGCCAAGGACGTACCAGCTAAACCTTCAGGTCTGCTGCAACCATTACCTGTACCGGCCAGCCCTTGGGACACAGTATCCTTGGATTTCATCACAGATCTCCCGCGGTCACAAGGGTATACCTGTATCTTAGTAATAGTGGACCTGTTTACTAAGATGGCTCATTTTGTCCCATTTTCCAAACCTCCCACAGCTCCTGACACCGCTCAACTCTACCTCCATCATGTTTTCCGTCTACATGGTCTCCCGACGCACCTAATTTCTGATTGTGATTCCCAGTTCACTTCCCAGTTCTGGCAAGCCTTACACTCCAGTTTGGGTACCCAGGTGCACTTGTTGTCAGCCTATCACCCTCAAACAGATGGACAGACCGAGCGTACAAATGCGACCCTGGAACAGTATCTCCGTTGCTACACCTGCTATCAGCAAGATAATTGGGCTACCCTGTTACCCCTGGCGGAATTTGCTTACAATAACGCTGTACACACATCTACAGAACAGACACCCTTTGAAGCCAACTATGGGTACCATCCTCGCTTTTTCCCGGCTACTCTACCCTCAACCATGGTTCCTGCTGCCGATGACCATATACGCGAGTTACAGGCCCTCCAAGACTTACTCCGAGAGCAGCTTCAGCAGGCTAAAGAAGCTTATAAAACAGCGGCCGACCGGAAGCAACAAGAAGGGCCACCTCTGAAACTAGGAGACCAGGTCTGGCTTTCTACCCATCACCTTCGCCGACCTGCCAAACCCGTAAGTTGGACCCTCGGTTTATAGGACCCTATGAAATCATAGAACAAATCAATCCTGTTGCCTTCCGGCTACAACTTCCAGATACTCTCCGTGTCCACCCGGTTTTCCATTGATCCCTCCTTGTTCCTGTCTCAGCCCCGGACCCTGCTCGACCCTTGCCCCCGGCTCCACCTCCACCTGTTCTGATCGATGGTGAGGAAGAATAAGAGGTCCATCAAGTCCTGGACTCCCGAATCCACTGAGGGGGTCTTCAGTATTTTGTGGATTGGGAGGGTTACGGTCCTGAGGATCGATCGTGGGAACCCGCCAGTAATCTACACAACCCTGATTTGATACAGCAGTTTCATGCTACCTACCCTGATCGACCCGGCCCATCTGAAGGGGGGAGTCCTGGGGAGGGGGATAGTGTCATGAGTGCATCCGAAGAACTGGAACCAGAAGGGTTAACTGAGGCTGAAGAGAATGCTGAGAGATCAGAAACACCTGAACCGCCTCCAGATTCTCCTTCCACCGCAGACAAGTTTCGGGCCAAGCTTCGGGAAAAACTTAGAACAAGAAGATCAGAGGATCGCTCGAAGGCTGTCCACAGAAACCTACGTTCATCTAGTCCTGAGTATTAGCAGGATAGAAAGCTTTCCAGCAGCTCAAGGAGCTGTTTTACTATAAAACAGCTCCCAGTGAAGCCAGAAATTCTGTGGAAGCAAAGAGTCAAAACCTTGGCTTGCATCCACGTTTCTTGAACTGTGTTCCTGACTCTGAGCTCTGGACTCTGCCCTTGGACTACACTGGTATTGGACTTTGGATTCTGACCCTGGACTACGCTGTGTATCGGACTCTGGACTTTGACGCTGGACTTCCTTCTGTGAGTTGATTTATGGACATTGGCTTTGCATTCTTGGTATTCTTGACCCTGGACTGGTTTATCGGACTTTGGCTGTTGTAACCCCCGGGAACGTGACAGGTCGCTTCAGGTATGGTACCTTTCACTGTTCTCTGTAACACTAGACCCTCCGACCAAACATGTGCAATTTACACCCAAACTGGCCACCCAATTGTTTTGGTGGGACATTCCTTTTAATCTGCTTGTAGGAAGACCCTTCAGCGTGCTCTCTCCATCTGTTCAAATAACTACGGACACCAGCCCAACAGGCTGGGGCGCACACATGAGATCTCACATGGTTCATGGCTGCTGGTCTTCAGCGGAAGCAGCTTGTCACATCAACTTTCTAGAACTCCTTATAATTGCCGAGGCTTTCCGGGCTTTTGAGAGTCTCCTGGTGGGTCATGTAGTCCAGGTGGCGACGGACAACACGACGGCAGTATTTTATATCAACAAATGGGGGGCACCCACTCGCTCCAGTTGCTGTTTCAGGCCGTCGACCTTTGGGAGTGGTGGTTCATCAGACACATCTACCCGGTTGCGCTGCATGTAGCTGCTGAGGAAAATGCTTTGGCGGACCACCTCAGCAGGCTCCAGTCCTGTTCACATGAGTGGACCCTGGATGACACCTTCTTTCAACAATTTTGCCAGGGGTGGGGCACTCCACAGCTGGATATCTTTGCATCTCTGGACAACAGGAAGTGCAAGGCCTACTGCTCCAGGATAGGGGTGGGCCATCTCTCCCTGGGAGATGCCATTATGATAAAATGGACCTCAGACTTGCTCTACATTTTTCCTTCTATTCCGCTTCTGCAGAGAACCATTGTAAAGATCTGGCAAGACAATGCAGATGCCATCCTCATAGCCCATGGTGACCCCCGCCAGCAGTGGTTCACTGCACTCCGCGACAGGGCATCAGATTACCCCTGGCTGCCATCCATCTTTTACCTGCTGTCCTGGGACCAGGGCAAGATCTTTCATCCAGATCTGGAGTCTCTCCACCTGATGGCATGGAGGCTTCCCCACCAATAGCAGAAGTTCTGTTTGTTGCATAAGCGCTCCACTTCTTTGACTTATGCTTATAAGTGGAAATCTTTTTGCATGTTTGCGGTGTCCCATCGCTTACCTGTTGGCCCAACAACCCTTGACACAGTCCTTCAGTTTTTGCTTCTCTTGTTTCAGCGTGGTCTCTCCCACTCAACTCTAAGGGTATATACGGTGGCTATAGTGGCCCATCAGCCACCTTCTTCTCAGGCAGCTATGCTCTTTCATCACCCCACCTTGAAACAATTTTTGCAAGGGCTGAGAAACATGCACCCGACCTATAAGCCTCTCACACCACAGTGGTCACTCCAGCTGGTCCTCAATCAGCTTATGAAGCATCCATTCAAACCCTTAGCTTCAGCATCAGACCACCTTTTGACCTTGAAGACTGCCTTTCTTCTTGCAATCACCTTGGCTTGAAGGGCAGGAGAGATAGCTGCTTTGTGGGTGGACCCTCGATTCCTCCAGTTTCAGCCTGACAAGGTGACCCTATACCCAGATGTCTCCGTTCTACCCAAGGTATCATCCTATTTTCATTTGAGCCAGCCAGTTGTGCTGCCTACCTTCTTCCCAGCACCTACCTCGCCACTAGAGAGGGTGTTACACTGCGTAGATGCTAAGTGGGCTCTCTCTTATTATGGTCGTCGTACTGCCACCTTTTGTACCTCAAAAAGACTCTTTGTAACCTTCCATGGCCCCTCTAAGGGGGTGCCAGCCACTTCTCAAACCATCTCCAGATGGATTGTGGCAACCATACGCCTTGCCTACCAGCTAGCTCAGGCTCCTCTCCTAGGCACAGTTAAGGCTCACTCAACAAGGACTGTAGCCTCTTCAACCACATTTCTTCTAGGGGTGGACACTGCAGACATATGTGCTACTGCTACATGGGCCATGCCATCCACCTTCACCTGTCACCTTGATGTCCAGGCCAAGGCTTAGGCCGTGGCGAGTCATGCAGTCTTGGCTTCTGTGCTCTCGTAACATCGCTCCTCCAGGTGAGTCAGCTTGCTAGTCACCCATTAGTGTGCATTCACAGAGATCACGAAGAAGAAAAAGAGGTTACTTGCCTGTTGTCATGATGATGGGATATGTAGTCAGAGAAATATAAAATGGAGTCATACAGGTTCTGTATGGAGATGATTTAAGGGACTTTGGAATGTTTTTTCTAAGTACCATGAGAGTATTTTCCTGAAGACCTTTATAGCCTGGATCGAGATAGTGTTTTGAAGGCCAGATAGAGGGGCCCGTAGAAGACTCAACATTCCAAGCTTGTTAGAGAAGAGATAAACAACACTTGGACTCTCATGGGAATAAGGGGAGGAGAGGGGTGGAATGGCCCCTAAAAATTAATTGGTTAACAGCCAGAAAGGCCAAGAAGAAGGGAGGAGCTAGAGGGGTAGAAAATGGACGATGGGTTATGTGAAACTGTCTGATGAAGATTGATGGAAGTTAATGGAATGTGATGGTTTGTGTGTTGTTTGGTCCCATGAAGGAGAGAGGATGTAAGTAAAGGAGAAAGAAGAGGGGGGCTAGCCCACTATAGCCTACCCTAGATTAGTTTTTTAGTGTTTATTATTTTAGATGGGATATAGTTATCTCATTTAACTGCAATGATCTTTGAATATGTTTCTTGATGCTAATGCTTATGCAATATAAAATAATTTCTAATGAAAAATTAATTATAAAATCTTTACAGAGAACTGGTCTCTTGAACAGCAGGGTCTGGCTAAATCCACAAAGGGAGAGGACCAGAAATTAGCTATCATTCAAGAGTCCTACCTAACTGAGCTGTTGTGAGTTCTAAGGAATCACAAAGCCCATGTGCCTGTACTTGCAAAGTACTGAGCAATTGTAAAGTGTTCTTTTTAGGTCAGACTTGTTCAAAGGGTTCATGTTATGCATTACTGAGGTCTTGGGACTTGCCCCAGCACAAAGGTGGTAGATAAGTGCCGGTCAAACTCTCTGGCCGAATGCCCAGCGGCCCTTGAGGGGGTCTGGTGCATCACACCTGTAACTCTGGTTCTTCAAGTGGTCATCTGTGAATTAACACTCCCCGACCTTCCTCTCTGCTGTCCATCACATGTGCTAGTTGCATACTGTGCATCGACAGATGGTTCTAAAGAACTGAGGCACTCGAGAGGAGGAGCTTCATCTTGGTGAAGCTAGCAGCTCTCGGGAATAGCTCCCGGGAAAAGCTAGAACCACTTCGGTCTGGGACCCTCCCAGAAACGGGGGAACCAAGGAAGAGTCAGGAGAGACCCTTCTGCAGCAGCTGGTGAGCCACAGAAGTTAGAAAATTGGGCAGCAACTCGATTTGTCTTTCTTCTGGAAATTCACATCAGCACAGACGAAGACGGGCGCCATTTTTGGCAACTAGCCAAAGACAGCTGTGTTCGCCAAGAATAAGAAAACAGAAGCACGGCGAAAGTATACATCAAAGTAAGTGGAAGCCCTTGTTCTATGAAAAACCTCATTAAATGAAGAACAAGTGATTGTGTGCAAATTTATGACCAAATGAGATAAGGAGCGGCATTCCTAGCATACCAGCTTTTCTCAAGCTGAAGGTCGAGTCATTTCTAAAGGAACAGCCAGGCAGAAATAGCTCGTGTCTCCATTAAAGGAGGAAAAATAACTCTTGAAGAATCAACTGACAGGCTTTGAAAAAATAAATTCTGTTGCAAGCTGTTCACTTTGGACCCTTTTCCTCTTTAGATATATATTTTTAGACTGTGTGGGACTCTGCTTTCCGTGGATAATATGTTTGCCGGGACTCTGATTGCTGGACCTCCCTTTTCGGGGGAGGAGAAGGAAGTCTCTGGAAGTAAAAGGAAGAAACGGACTGTGAGCTGTGAACTGGGGGCTATGTGGTTTGAACTGAACTGGGATCTTGACAAATGACATTCTAATAATAGAGTCTTGCCGGGTGAAGGTTAAAACAAACTTGGAGAAGAGAAAAGAAGGGAAAAGAAGAAGCAACCGGTCTGAAGATATCAGCGACCTGTAAAAGGACTGGACTACAAAGACACTTGAGAGATTTATGTTTTAGATTCCATCTCTTACTTGAATGTACCTGCTACCTTATTGCTAATATTGTATAGTTGCAAGGTGAAATATTAGAAATATTGGATGTGTATTGGGGTAAAGGGGAGAGGGAATTTTAAGTGAAAATAGTGGAAACAGAAAATGGAACCTCCCCCTGAGAAAATTACAGATCGGTGGCTAGACTGGAAAACCTCTTTTCAGATGTCACTGTTGCAAAAATTCATGCAGGTAAATTATTATATTGACCAGATGGAAGACGTGATTGGAGGCTCTAGGGGAGGGAAGGTAGCGGAGGTTAAATTACACCAAAAAGAGATCTCAGAACCGGCTGTATTGATGAAGATATCAGATAATATACAAGGGATGGAGGGCCACCCAGTAAGCGATGTAGCGATAGCAGATAGGAAAATTGAGGTTGAAAAGCAAACTTTGAATGATATTGTTCCCCCTTTTAAAATATGGAAGAAAAAAGAGTTGCAGAAACAAAACAAGCACAGGGAGGAAAGGGGAGGGGAGAGCAGAATTTATATTATTTTGGGTCTGTTGAGTGTATTCTCAAGAAAAAAGGAGAGTGAAAGAGGGGATATATTTCACAATTGGCCTTGGTGTTCTGATGCTGTGGGAATAACATAGATTTAAGCTGTATTACACGTATAAGTTGAAAGCTAAAGAGGTTAATACATAGACAAAATAGTCAAAAGAAGAAGAAGAAAAAGAAGAAGAAAGATGAACCTTTATTGGAACATGAATAGATTAGATGTTTATATACCTGATATGAAAGATTGAATGATTATGCATTTGATATTTTCTTATTCTCAAAACCCTTTTTCCATCCCCCCACTGCCCTTTGCCTTTTGTATTCCTTCCCCATTACCCAATAGTTTTGAAAATAAAAATTTAAAAAAAAAAAAAAGAACTGAGGCACTCGGTGCCAGGGTTATAACCAGCATGTAGCAAGTCCCGGCACTATGTGCTTGATCTCTGGAAAGTTCTGGGGCTGGTCTGCGCAGGCGCAGATTACCCATTAGTGTGAATTCATAGATGACCACATGAAGAATCAGAGTTACAGGTAACTAACCTCTTTATATGATACACTGCTCCTCATGGATCCACATGATTTTTAACTAGGATGATCCCCAGACCACTTTCCAGCCATAGGCCCCATTTTTGCTCATAGATTAGAACACAGAAATAATGATTCCAGAAACATTCTGTTTGGTCAGAATGCTATTCTATGCAAATGGTCATTGCATTGTTCACATTGCAATTATATATGCATGGTATGATAGACTCAGGTTACTCAATTTTGCTGAAGTGAGAGTTCAGGCTTCATTTGATTGAGCATGCATTTTTCTGCTTTTCTAGCTGTCCTGAGTATCTGTACCAACACCATATTTCAAATGGCTTGATTTTTGTCCCTGTCTTTCTTCACTATCTTCCTTTCACATAGTATGCATGATTTTGACCTTGATTTTGAGTGACATTCTTTGCTAACTCCAACCTCTTCCTTTTCTTTCATAGTCTGTCTTATGGGAAAAGACAGAACAAAAATAGGAATTGAGCAACTCTGCCTTTTCTTTGCTATCTGTTATCATTTTTCCATTTCCATTGCGGAGCTGTGCCACTATGTCTTTTGTTTGTCTTTTGCTGCTCAGATACCTGAAGGATGCTTTTTTAATTGCTTTTAGTAACTCTAGCTAACCTCAGCTCATTCTCAGGTGTTGCCCTCCTAATGCCCTGCATTCCCTTTCTATTTGTTTGTACTCATCCTTGGTGGCCTGGCCTTCTCTCCACTTTCCGTTAGATGCAAGCCGTCTCTTGCTAGCAGTCCTTCCTGGAAGCTTAGCCCACGGTCCTAAAAACCAAATCCCTCTCATCAACACCACCTTTGTAGCCAGTCATTCACCCGGAGGATCTTCATTTCTCTTTCAATTCCTCTTCTGAGCACCAGTAGGATGAATGAAAAAACTATTTGGGCCCCAAAGTCCTTGAGTTTCCTTCCCAGAGCTTCAAAGTCAGATGTGATTTCTCAGTAGCTCCCCTTGGCTGTGTTGTTTGTTCCCACGTGGACAAGAAGAAAGGGATATGTATCTGTAGGTTTTTTGAGTGATGACAATCCTTCCATCACATCCCTTTTCCATCCTCCAGGGAGATAGCATACCTGGCGAGTCCATGGATCCTCCCGGCATATATCGGTCTCAATTCCACATAGCAGGAAGGACCTTACTATCACTACTCTCCTCTTCTTTTTGTAGGATGTGGGTTCAGCATATGTATTCTGCTGCACTTCAGCCCTACTCATGTCCTCCAGTGGGGTCTCCTCTACATGCTGGCTGACAGACTCTTCTTCAAGTAACTGAAACCAGTTTTGTAGTTCCACCAGGGAAGAATGTTTTCTCCTTCTTTTGCCCCTAACTGTGATTCTTTTCCATGATGGTTCCTCCACTATGTTTGTAGCCTCTACAGTATTTTCCTCAACTGCACTGTTTTGGTTTTCTTCCATCAGCAGTTGCCCCCTCTGACAGCTGTTGCTGCTCAAGAGTTCTATCAATGTAGGCTTCACCTTCACTTGAGTGTGGCTACTCGCTCCTCCAGGTCTCTGACTTTCTCTTCTAACAGTGCCACCATTTTACACTTTTTACTCTCAGGAACAAAAACAAATATAGCACAAACTTGACAAGTAACCACAACTGAATTGTCTCCACCCTCCATAATCGCTTTTAGTTTTTTTACTTTCAACTCTTTGTTTATGATACATGCCCCTCTTGTTTTTTAGTTTAAATGTTGTACATATATTCAAAGGAACCAAAAAAGTTTGTTCAGTGCCTCCCCCATGGCCAACTCCCATGGCCAACTCCCTGTTTGCTCTCCTGTTCACAAGCTCTGGTTGTGAGCTTCCTGGGTCTGCCTTTAGCTTTATTTGCCAGCTGTGCCCTGCCTGGAGTCAGGAATCAAAAGGAACCTTCAAACACATGAGAGAGTTCTAACTCCTGTCCTCTGAAGATGCCGGACACAGAGACTGGTGAAACATTAGGAAGAAAAACCTCCAGGACATGGCCAAAGAGCCCAAAGAACCTACAACAACCATTGGATCCCAGCCATGAAAGCCTTCAGGAATACATTAAACCTTCAAACCTTCCTGAAAAATTGTAATTTTTAGTAATTCATCAATCTCCTGTTTTTGCATGTTTTAGTCATCTTTTTTGGGGTTTATTTTTAACCCTGTCATTTCATCAAATTCTTTTAATTCCAACATTAAAGCTTCTATTGATTCCTTAGGATTTTCAACTACTATGAGCAGGTCATCTGCAAAGGCCTGTACCATGAATATTTCTCCTCTGATTTTAAGTCCTTTAATTTTATCCAATATTCGTATCTGCTGCATTAGTGCTTCTATGACCATTAAAAAGAGTAATGGTGATAGTGGACAACCCTGTTGTGTTTCTTTATGTATTTCTGTTTCTTGTGTGTATCCTCCATTAATTCTTATCTTTGCCATTTGTTTGGAGTAGATAATCTTTATTATTTCAGTGAAATTCTGACCTGCTCCCATTTCTTCTAGTTGTGTTGTCAGGACGTTCCAGTTTACATTATCAAATGCTTTCTCTGCATCAATTAAGAGAATTGCCGCCTGTTTTGCTGGATGGTTTTCATAGTATTCCAAAAAGTCAATGAGATTTCTCACGTTAGATCTTAAATATCTCTGGCGGACAGCCCACACGTCACTCCTGTCAGCTCTAGTGCAGGAGCCTATGACAGGACAGGAGGGGCGGAGTCAAGAGAACTGTGTGTGACAGAGAGTCAGTGAGGAAAAAGATGGTGAAACGTTTAGATAGTTAGGGAGAAGACTGTGAAGTGTTTAGACAAGATATTATACAGTTGGTGTGTTAGAGAATATTAAAAAATTAAAAGGAATTAGATGTACATAGACTGACAGAATATATTGAGATCTTGATTAAAGTAAATGAATACGAGGAATCGTACATGTAATCAAATCCAAGTTTACTGAATATTTTGGGTATTTTTCCCTCTTGTCGTATTTCATTTATCATTTTTTTAAGGGGGTGGCCATCACGTCTTCAAATGTTTTAAAGTATTCTGGAGGTATCCCATCACTTCCTGGTGATTTCTTCAGTTCCTGTTTTTTAAAAGCCTCTGAAACTTCATTCATTGTAAATGTCTGGTTCAGAATATCTTGTTGTTTTGATAGCTTGATGTGGTTTTTTCTTTGGATATATTCTTTCTGCTTCATGCATGGCATGCATTTTTCTGTATATAATTTTGTATAGAACTTTTCCACTATTTCTCTGAGTTCTCTAGGTCCCGTGACAAGTTCTCCTTTTTGGTTTCTGAGACTTAGGATATAATTTTTGGTTCTTTCCTTTTTTAGCTTATATGCCAGCTGTCTTCCTACTTTATTGGTGTTTTCAAAATATATTTGTTTTGTATATTTTAATTTGTTTGCTAGGTCCTCAGTTATCAGGGTATTCAATTTATGTTGTATCATCTGTATCTCCTGTTTTAATTGTGTCGCTGTTGGATTTTGTTTCGATTGTGCCTCCTCTTTCTTAAGTTCTGCCTCTAGTGCTTTATATTTTTTATTTCTTTCCCTTCTCCTTGCTGCTTTAATTTTTATGGCCACACCTTGAAAGACTGTTTTGCTTGCTTCCCAAATAGTCTGTGTTGACATTCCCTGTGTTGCATTTCTTTGGAAGTACCCTTCCATCTCTTCCCTAATCGTCTTCACTACTTCCTTGTCTCTCAATATGTTGGTATTTAGTCTCCATTGTGCTGGCTTTTTAATAGGTCTGGACCTTCAGTGTAACTGTACAGTGGTCCGATATTGTCCTAGGTAAAATTTGTGTTTCTTATACTTTATCTATCCATGTTCTAGGGATCCAGCATGCATCAATTCTTGACCATGACTGGTGTAGTATATACATAACATAATTAGTTGTGTATGTAGTTATACCTTCATTAGTGGGAAGAAGAATAAAATTACAAGTAACATTTTATTTGTAACTATTTACCGCCCAGTGGTACAGAGAGTTGAGTGTAAAAAGATTCGGCAGTTCAGGAAGTAAAATGCAAAATGTATATATCTAAGAAGAAACTACTGTTATTATCTGGTTATAGCAATAAAACATGGACTCCTATTGATGTTACTTTTACATATATACTTCAAAGGAATGCTCATTACACAGTTCTGAGAGACCCCAAGAATACTAATATTGCTGTCCCTGAAAAACAGAATACTTTCCCGATCAACATTTGTCTTCGGTGGGCCTCGGTTACAACTTGTAAAACGGTGGCTGAAGCAAACCTTCTCCTTTGCTATATTACGAGCCAGTGTGAGCTCAAGAAGAGAATTCACTGCTCAAGGCCAAATAGCTTCAAAGCGAACAATCCTCCAGAGTCAGTGTGAAAGTGTTGAAACTGTCAATGTCAACTTACACCATGCATAGTGAGTGTAAAAACTTCAATAATGACATCATGGAGGAAAGGACAAAGGGCAGGCACTACACAGGAAAAGTGCCAATGCTCTTCAAATCTTTGAAACCTTCAAGGATTTATCTGGCCTAACACTTCTACACATACAGTCATTGGGGTCTTAAGGCTGTACTGATTAAGGATTTAGCTTATTCAAAGGCTTGCTCTGATAGGAAGGATGACAAGTTTTCAGCAGTTCTATTGGATTCCATTAGCTTACACTTTAAAAACACAGGAATTTGATATCTCCCTGGTGTTTTACCTGCCTTTTCCATCGATGCCATTACAGGCGTTTTCAACTTCGTATGAGGGTTGTTGGGTTTTTTTTTTTGTGGTGGTTGTTTTCGTTTCTGCTTTTTCTTTTCCATTCTCTCTTCTTCCCATCCCTCCCTCCCTCTTTCTTTTATATAACATTGGGGCAAAGTTGCAAACACTGGAGAGGCAGCACTTAGCCTTTCCAGTCTCTGAAGAGGGATCCCAGCAGAGTTAAATAAATTCCTCAGCCATCTCCTGTAGTTCTGCCCAAACTCACTCCCTTGCTTTCAGCCTTGTCAGGGCAGCCAAAGATACGGCTTTTATGAATCTATGTGGACATGGTTCAAAAAGGCAAAGTTCACCTAATCGCAACCAATGCTGGAAACAATTTTTGTTTTTTAAAAAGAACCCTACCATGGCCATATGTGCACGGAATGCGAGTTCATTAATTTGGAGAAAAATCCTGAAAAAGTATCAAATGTTTGAGGGGTGCTAAAATCCAGATTGAAGCCAGCTTCCCCTCACCCCCCCTCTCTCCCAGATATCTGGCAATGTATAGCCTTCTTGAGGAACAAGGTCTCTCTGCTTCTTCTTTTCTCCTTGTCCTTGAGGAAAACAGCCAGGTTGATTTTTCGAAGAGAGCAAATAAGAGCCATCTGAGTAATGAGAGCCAGAGGTTGCCCTGTGGGGAAATGTGATCTTGGTGCCAAGCCCCAGGGATCATCCTATTTTTAATGGGCTTTACGAGGCTTCCTTGGCAATGGCAGGGCTATTGAAACCAGGACAAGGAGACTCGTTCTGAGAGATGCCACTTTAGTCTCCCACAAAGCTGTCAATGGAGAATTGTTCAGAGGCATTGTGGAAAATTAAAATGGCAGCATCTGTGCTGTGTTGAGGCACTGGAGTCCCCCAGAACTGCCTTAGGACGCCACATTCTGTCACTGGGCCTGTGTTCAGCTCAGAGGTTTGAGGAGGTGGACTACAATTCCCAGAGTGTCCCAGTCCCCTTGTGAAATGGACATTTATACCAGCAGAAAAGAATCTCTGCATTATCTGTACTGCCAGTTCAGATTGGCTATTCACATATCCTTTCGCCAGCAAAGATATTCTACCGAAATCTGCATATAGTATGCTACTCAAGATAGTACTGTAACCAGTGTGGACATATTAATCTCGTGTGATTTTGGAAGTTAAGCAGGGCCAGGCCTGATTAATACTTGGATGGTAGCAGGGATCTCCAGGTGAAATTATACAAGAATACTGCCTGAAATTCTACGAAGCTGCTGCCTGTTGACAAAATTGGGCCAAATGGACCAATGATGTGACTTACTGCGAGGTAGCTTCCTATGTTTGAAAGTACTCTTAATTCTGGTATGCCTATGCACATTAGAATAAAGTACTTGACTATTAAAAAGATGGCTGGAGGGTATTACTACTTTTTGAGAGGGTAGATTTAAATTCTTGAGTTCTATAGCTAGAGATGGGCATGAACCGAACTACGAACCAGAGAAACCAATAAATCAAATTGGTCCATTGTTTGGTTTGTGAGCCTGTTTAGGAATCCTGTTTTCTGAAGCATAACAAAGTGCCGCCACCCCCCTCCCCCCCGTGTTTCATTTTGCTTTGCAGAACAGATACCCACCTGACCTCTTCCCACTGCCCCAGTTGCCTCCCTTCTTGATCCTGCCTCTGCCACCTCCATTGATTCTGCCATTGTCAGAGACAGCAGGCTGGCTTCCCTTCCAGGAACTGGGTCTGCTGCCTCTGCGCATGCACCCACAGCTCAGCTGTGATCATGGTGATCAACTGGAGGTCAGCCACATGTTCAGAGGCAATGCAGAGGCTCCTTGCAGGGAAACTGGTCACTGCCTTCTATGCATGTGCCCACCTCCCATGGTGATCGGCTGGGGGCTGGGCACTTGTGTAGAAGATAGTGTCTGGCGCCTGGAAGGGAAGCTGTGCTGCAGTAGCATGTTGGCAATGAGGCAATGATGATGATAGTGGCACACCTCCGGCAGGGCAGCAGGGTGACAGCAGCATGACAGGAACAGGTAGTCCCTCCCCCCCCGGCATGAACCAAAAACTGAACTATAAACTGGTTTAGTTTTCCAGTTGGTTAATCACAAACCATCATTTTTCTGATTCATGCCCATCTCTGTTAGTCATCCTTCTATTGATAATAACAACTCATCCAATATTTTACACATCATAGGGACCAGTATAATGGTTATTTCTGTTAAATTATTTTACGGTGCAATCCTATACATATTTATTCGGCAATAAGGCTTGTTGCATTCAGTGGGACTTATTCTCATATACTCTCATATACCCTCATATCTATCTCCTCAGAAATCTATCTGTGGGACAGGAAGCAACAGTTAGAACTAGATATGGAACCATTGATTGGTTCAAAATTGGGAAAGGAGTACGACAAGGCTGTATATTGTCTCCCTGCTTATTTAACTTCTATGCAGAATACATCATGCGAAAGGCAGGACTGGAGGAATCCCAAACCGGAATTAAGATTGCTGGAAGAAATATCAACAACCTCAGATATGCAGATGATACCACTCTGATGGCAGAAAATGAGGAGGAATTAAAGAACCTCTTAATGAGGGTGAAAGAGGAGGGTGGAGAGTGGGAAAATGGTCTGAAGCTCAACATCAAAAAACTAAGATCATGGCCACTGATCCCATCACCTCCTGGCAAATAGAAGGGGAAGTTATGGAGGCAGTGAAAGATTTTACTTTCTTGGGCTCCAAACCTACACAGCATCTTCAAAAACAGAGACATCACCTTGCCGACAAATTTCTGCATAGTGAAAGCTATGGTTTTTCCAGTAGTGATGTATGGAAGTGAGAGCTAGACCATAAGGAAGGCTGACCACCAAAGAATTGATGCTTTTGAACTGTGGTGCTGGAGGAGACTCTTGAGAGTCCCCTAGACTGCAAAGAGAACGAACCTATCTATTTTGAAAGAAATCAACCCTGAGTGCTCACTGGAAGGACAGATCCTGAAGCTGAGGCTCCAGTACTTTGGCCATCTGATGAGAAGAGAAGACTCCCTGGAAAAGACCCTGATGTTGGGAAAGTGTGAAGGCAAGAAGAGAAGGAGACGACAGAAGATGGTTGGACAGTGTCATTGAAGCTACCAATATGAATTTGACCAAAGTCCGGGAAGCAGTGGAAGACAGGAGGGCCTGGCATACTCTGGTCCATGGGGTCAGACACAATTTAGCAACTGAACAAAAAACAAAAAACAACTCTCATATAAATGCATATAGGTTTGCAGCTGTAACTTTTTCTACCACAATTCTATGCATGTGGATTTGAAAATTAATTCTGCTGCACTCCCTGTAGCATCACACACAGGTTGTTACCCTAAATATATTTCTACACAACTAGTCTAACTGAACTTAGTGGACTTACTTTTGAATGAAACAACACAGAGTGGCATAGCATCAGGTTTATGTCATTGGATTTGTTTTTAGATGAATTGGATACAGCATCATCCTCTGGGCATAGAAATGATATGGAGGATGAATTTTATTTTCTTTTTACCAAAATCACGCTAAAAAAAGAGCTTATGCCTTCCCATGAAAGAATTGGTGCTACTTTAAAAGAAATGAAATGGTGGAAACCTGCAGGTTTATTGTAATCTTGGGAGGAGATGAAATTGAACAAAGTCGAGAAAAACTGCACATCTCCTTAAAGCAGGTCTTGACTGTGCTAATGCTGCTGTTTTCACTGCAAGGACAACATCACATTGCTGACCACTGAAACATTTATGAAGCACATTCCACTCAGGGAGCTGCTTCTTAATACATGTTTTCTCATAGGCCAGCTTATTTTCACATCAAACATGAACATGCACATAGCTTGGCAATTCCAGAAGAGGTCTGCAACTTTGCTGTCATGCTTAGTTCTCATTGGAGTGTTATAAGGCAGACTAGCTTCCATTTTGACTCTCTTAGCATCAACTCTTTCCCTCCACAACATCACAAAATCTAGTGCAACAAATACAAATAATATTATAATTGCCTTTTCGGCCCAGCCCATCTGGCAGAGTGGGATAGCCATGCTCAGGCAGCAGAAATGGAGAAGACAGCCAACTATTAGTGTGTGTGTGTGTGTGTGTGTGTGTGTGTGTGTGTGCATATGTGTGTGCATGCACATACGCATATACATCTATCCATATCATATTAGAATTTTGCTAGTTTTGTATTTCCATGGACGGTTGTCACTAGCAATTTTTACATATGGAATCTTCAGATTTTTTTTGAACTAGAATCCCATCATTCTCCATTCTGGGAGTTCCACCTGACAGACCCACAGCTGCAGACACCATCATGTAGTTTATCTCCTGAAAAGGCTTTGAGGTTTAGCATAGACCTAGCTCCACCCTAGCTTCCTGTGCAGAAAGGAAGCTGCTCCACTTCTACTAACCAGGTCTGACTTTGCTGAACCTCTGAAATCAGATGAGATTAGGCATGCTCACAGTGGCATAGCAGTATAAAAAAATTAAGTGTATTTAAGACACATCTCCGATGTACATATTGTGACAAATACTAGTTCACACAGGAAAGTGGCAAGTCAATTATAAGCATGTGAAATTTTGTCTCTCAAAATAACAAGTACCTCAGCACAGAGCATACCATAAATAAGTTGGTGATGTTGATTGGCGATGTACCTTCTCCAAGGACACATGCTCTAGCAGGAATATTGGGCATTCTTTGTGTCTATTTCAGTAGAAAAGACACAAATAAGTCAGGTCAAACACCCACACTCCTAACTGTAGAGAAATGGAAAGAGACATTTTCGGGGGGGCCCTGGAGACAAGCCACATTCCATTCTGTGCCCACATGAGACTTCTTACCTTTTGCATTAGCTTTTACAACCCTAAATGCTTCTCTGCCTACCCCCCTGCAGCACACAGAGCAGGATGCAAGAGTATTTCCACAAGACCAGTCTCATGACTGTAAGTAATCAGAGGGCTGCACATTGTGTAACATCATTGCTGGAAAGGCTGCTAGTACTAATCAGAAGTGATGGCTGCTCCCATTTAGAGGCATCAAGGAAGCAAAGTATTGAGACTAGGACTTTTCCATTCCAGCAGCCCTTCTCCAGGGAGCACTTGGGAGATAGGGAAGAGGAAGCCTTCGGATCTTAATGCTTTTGTGTCTTTTTTCAGGCAATCGCTCAGTACAATAACTGTGAGCAGGGAGTGCCATTTTCCTATAAATCATATCAGCACCTGATCAAATGAGGAAATGGGCATGGAGGGGAAAGACGGTGTTTATCCCAGTGTATAGCTAGCTGCATTGCATTAAAAAAACATAAAATGAGAGATTTATTCCCAAAAACAAATTTTAGGTTAATCCACCTTATTCTGCTTCCAAATTTTAATCACTGTGAGGTTCTGATTGTTGCAAATCCAGGTGAAGACTCTGTATGCCTTTTTGTTGATAAATACAACATGTTTTTCCCAACAGTGTGATTTCTGAAGTCATCCTCCTATCTGGTTTTGTAGGTGGTTTCAGTAAACATTTGACAGGTAACCCTGGGCACTATTTGCATGCTGTGTCTGCCCCTCCCCCCAGTACCTCAAATACACATTGGCCTTTTCTGAATAATCAGTACCTGCATTTGCCCTTCCTGACTAAATGCAGTAAATGCAAAACCACTCCAAGGTATTAAAGGAGCCTGTCGCGAAATACTCTAAACTGTACTGCACATCCACAGGTTGAACCATTATTGTTTGTTATAAAATTTGATCTAATTTCTGCAGGAGATGAGTAAGTCAAACAGGAGGCAGAAAAATTCTAATGGCTTATTTGTGAATGGGTAGCAGAAATCGCAGCACAAATGCTAAGATGAATCTTGTCTGAGGAAGTTGCAGGTGTTTTTATTCATACTGAAGACAGGATCTGTTTTTCCAGCATACAATAACCAAAACTCCCCTCTGGACTCCACCTCTAGACATAAAATTGCACAGTACAGAAAGGTGTATGGTGTAATCTGTTTCTAAAGTTTAATTTTGCCTGTCAGGGACATGTCATAGATCACTACCTCCAAAAATGTTTTTTTCCCCATTGATTTCCACCAACCCACCACAGCTAGAAGTGACCAAATGTGCACTTCTTGTTTGAGGGGGAAATTACAAAAGCTGCTTTTCATACAGAAATTCTAAAACAAAAATATGCCTTCTGCTTTAGAAGAGAATCATTCTTCCACAAGGCTTCCAGGAGTGGTGGTTCTTCATTTTTCGGCATTTTTTTCCAATGAAGGAAGAGGGAATCTGAAAAAACAACAGCCTGAGGGTCACATGGCAGAAGAAAACTGCCATGTTGAATTAGTCTTCTGAAGCAGCCATGTCTTCTATAGACTCAGTACATGAAAACCTATTGTGCAATTATTCAGACAGTATAACTTTCAGAAGCAAATTGCTGAAAGTTGAGAAATCTGCAGAGATATTATTAGTTGCATATTAAGTCACGTGACTCGGCATGCAAAAAGTAATGCCTACATACATTTCTTAACATATGGGAATTTTTGTCTAAAATATATGCCATTTGTGTAACTATGCAACAGGATTTCAGTCAGTATATTTACAGTGCACAATTATAGCAGTTTGATACTACTTAAACTGCCAGGGCTCTATCATATGGGATCCCGGGGTTTGTAATGGTGAAGACACAGAACTCTTTGACCAAAAAAAATACCTCATTTGACATTAACTCACAAGACTTATTAAGAGCCGCCAACAGATCTTGTTCACCTCTGTTCTGGAATCTCCCCTTGGTAGTAGGTAGGCCACCGATTTACATCTCCATATTGCACAACCCCGAAATTAGAAGGGCGATTTCTTTGGCCTGCTGTAATTCAATCCCTTCGGCGGTGCTAACGGGCCAATTTAACAATATTCCTTTCAACAACAGATTTTGTCCTTGCGTGCTGAATGTTGTAGAGACGTTACCCCACATCCTTTTCCATTGCCCATTCCACTCGGCCACAAGGGATAAATTTTTTGCCTCTCTACCACAACGAAAGCCCTGGCTCACCGATAAAGCCTATCTTAGTTCTATTCTACAGCGGACAGATGAGAATTCTCTGAATGCTTTTGGTAAATTTCTGTTGGACATAATCAAAACTAACTCAGCTCGTGAATCCAACCTGAAGTCTTAGTCTTTTAGGAGTCGTTTCCACAAGCTGCTTTTTGCACTTTTGTATGTTTGAATGTGTGTATTATGCCAATAAAGGTATTTAAGTAAGTAAATACCTCATGGAACTACAAATTTAGTGATTCCATAGGAGGGAGCCATGGCAATTAAAGTGATATCAAACTGCTACAGTATGTAGAATAGACATCTACAGTATAAGTCATCTTTGTAGAAAGACACAGGTGCACTATGTATGAGGAGAGAACAACAACATCAATACACCCAAGCTGATGCACTTTCCCACTCCTGCTGATGGGATGGGACGAGTCCATAAGTCATGAAATTGTTCCCCCCAAAATTTCACAACAACATACATTGGCTGTGTGATTATGAACTTTCCAAAAACTGTGCACTTTCTAAGATTACCTTGAACTCCATATAATTCTATTCACCACAGCATTGCCTTTGCTGTTATTGTTGTTGTCGTCGTCATCTTGGCTAGGTGAATATCGCCACCATAGCACACAAGAGATCTGCATTGTTCAGATTTAGGCAAGGTCAGATAAAATGGTTTCATTCCTCACCACTTTTGTTCCAGCCACCCGCCAAGGAAAGAATTCATGTTGTGCTTGTCCTCCTCCACCCCCGCCCCAGCTCCACTGTAACCTTTGTTGCACAAATGAGGCTTTTCTACTCTCCAGTCATGCCCTCCATGAAAGACAGCAGTAGTCTCTATAAGCTGTAATTGGACTGAGTGGCTGACTGATTCCTGTTCTTTTCCATTTTTACAGCCTTGGGAACCTTGGGGGGAGATTGAGTGGGGATGGGAGAGAAAAGGTGGAACAGCCAGCCACTAAAAACAAAAACAAAAACAGAATATTTCAAAGGTTAAGGAGTACAGCATACAACTTCTGTCTGTTATGGACGACTGGGCTTTGAAATCCGGATGTCTTGTTTTCAATATCTCTTTACAATGATTGTCACAAGGATGACAATAGATGAGAAAGCTCAGGCCATCCTCATTAAAGACTTCACCCCCTGGGGTTTGGTTTTGTTTCTCTACAGTATGAGCAGAAAAGACTTTTGCCTAGCATGATACAAGCAATACACATTTTCCCTGTATAATCATTTACCAGATAATCATGCTATTGACTAATAGGTGGGGTGATGCTCAGATTAGAAAACAATGGAACACCAGTATTAATACTCCCAAGCTGCTCAACCAAAAAGAACTTCTTGCACAGAGAGGACCACTTTATGGATCAGTTTGACACTGTTGAAATCTTCCTGGTGGAAATCTTCCCTCTCCCTACGTAGAACCCCATGCAAAGTTATCTGTTAAAAGATGGCTCTCATGCATTCCTTGAGATTTATGTTATACATTACAGAGAACACTGGCAGAAGTTGTGTAGGTGATAAAAGCATCTGATTGTCAGAGCAGGAACTTTTCAAACCTCCCATTGTTTACAAATTAGCGTGTTTTGCCTCATGATTAGTCTTCTGGATAAAAGTAGAGTCTTCATTTGGAAGTCTTTATTTTTCCAGTTTGCCAGAATCTTGGAAGGTCTGCTAAACCAAACAGTTTTGCTAGCAGTGCTTCTTCCTGAATCATATATTTCCATATCCTCATGAGCTTAAACTGGTCTAAAATGTTTTATAGAGGACGCAGCTCCCAACACTCCAGATATCATAGTATCAGAGCAATTTTCACATACACAGGTGACAGTGCCAGAAGTTTGGGCTGAATATTAGAATCCAGCAGCACGAATTTTAAAGTAGCAGACTAATGGCATAGAAAGAGAATTCTGCCTGAACTACAGAGGCATTTTGATAACAGCAGATTACTTTAAATATTGCTTGCCTTCCCCTCCACACATACATAAGCCTTATGCTTTCTAAATTAATTAACACAGGACATGATTCAACAGAGCTTTAAAATGAATGTCATTTGCACAATGCAATTAAATTGTGAGACAACTATTGTAGCAATCACCCTGCTAAGGCTCATGTAGGAGGTTATTTGCATGCACCAATGGGAGCTGTTGGGAGGTGGAGCCAGAGAAACTAGAAGGGAGGGGTGAGGCAGAGGAGTTGAGTCACTTAGTCTGTGGGAGTTAGAGAGAGTGGTAGAGTGAGGAGTTAAGGGAGGCTGTTGAGAGAGTGCAACTATATAGAGAGTTAAGAGTGAAACAAGTTATTACAAACCTACTGAATACTAAAGTCTTTAAAGAACCTGTTTAAGTGAACTATATCCAATAAACCTGTTTTTGTTAAACGTTTCACTTAGCATGGACCTCAATCTTTCTAATTGAACATTGTTGACAGAGATCAATTGGTGGCAGCATAAAAGAGCGAACATGTTGTGGGCCTCAGGCTAGTTAAATAATCTGGGGACAAGCAGGGGCATGTCACAACTATATGTAGAGGGCCTTCTTTGTTGCTGCTCCCAGACTTTGGAAGTCCCTCCCACAGAAGGTCAGGCTGGCCCCATCTCTGCTGTCCTTCCGCAAGCAGGTGAAGACCTTTCTCTTCAGGCAAGCTTTCCTTTCCTGACTGCATGGAGTTCTTAAAGGGATTGTTGTCCCTATTGCTTTGAATGTGGTTTTTTTTGGGGGGGGGGTCTGCTTCTGTTTAGCCATATTTTAGTGTGATATTTGTTTGATATCGCATTTTAATGGTGTAAGCTGAATCATCATCATCATCTTTTGTCACAGAAGCTTCACTTCAAATGAGATGCTAACAATATCACCCAGTTTGACCTTCGGTGGTTGAATGGGAACAATGATGGACATTGCAGAACTTGCAATAAAAATAAGCAACAGGAGCAGGAAAGATAACTGATAACCAGTTTTTTTAAAAAATCACTCTAATGCTTAACCTCATTTCTTCTAAGCATCTGAAACACTTGTAAATCCCCTTCCTTGCATACATACAGATTTTCAAGGGAGATGAATGACCTGGTGAAAGAGAGCCTTTTCAGACTGACTTGTCTTAAAACAAGAGGATAAGCACAAGAAACCCCAGCAGCCCAAAGTAGCTTCACTTCACAGAGAGAGCTGATCTATCAAGGCACTGACTGACAGATTGAATCTGATCCTCAAAAGCAATGGTCTGAATGATGTGGCAGCCTTTAACATGCCACTTATTTAACTTACTGATGCCGCTTCCATTGCTTGTGCAGCATGGGTCATATTTGCATGATTTACTGGGCAATGTGGAGTGCTTGATTCAATAGTGAAGCCTTTGACTCAATAGGCGATGTGTTTAATGCCATCTAATTCAA
Organism: Pogona vitticeps; assembly: GCF_051106095.1. Lineage (NCBI taxonomy): Eukaryota > Metazoa > Chordata > Lepidosauria > Squamata > Agamidae > Pogona > Pogona vitticeps. Next base: position 222,395,054 of record NC_135784.1, on the reverse strand, counting down.
AGGTGACATTTTTTATTCACTGGCTGATGTACCTGATTTAGAAGTTGATGGATCTAGCTCCCTGTGAATGAGTCCAATTCCCCCATGCAAGGTATTTACTTCTGTTGTGATGTATGGGGTTTAATAATATAATGCATGTTTCTTGCCTATAGCTTATGTATTGGTGTCAATTTATATGCTGACCTTTCATAACCTGGAGTGAACCAACTCCTTCCAGCTGCATTTCAGGTGAAGTTCACTAGCAATCCGAACTGGTAAAGCAGTAAAACAAAAGAGACCAAATGAGGTGATAAAAGGCAGACTTCCCTGGTGAAATATTTTCATCAAATGTGATGTGTGGATACAAATGTCCTGTCACCACAGTTATTGCTACCTCTGTACATGGAAGGAATATCCCAAATCCATTTACGTTCTGAATCCTCTCCAGGATTCTATGCATCAGTACTTATTTCCCCAGAGTGGTGTCAACTTACCAAATGTTGCACTGTGGTTCTGAAAAAGAAAAAAAAGCACCTCATTTTGTTTTCAGTATTTTCCATTTTCTTTTAACTACTGTATAAGCAAGTATTTAGGACCAAACTATTCACAAAAAGTATTTTCAGGTTCAGGTAGACAATTCATGGGGAAATGTTGGTTCAGTCACGCCAGTGATCTGTATGAAAGGAACGTTCCTTCCCAAATCCTGACAGGATGGTCCTATGGACCTTAAATATAAATGTATGGCCATGAGTGCTGCCACCTGCTCCCAGAATGGGGGTGGGGTGATCTCTCCCCCATGTGGACATCTATGGGTGCCAAACCAGAAAGCTTTATTTATTTATTTAAAATATTTTTACCGTCTTTCTGCTTTAAAAGGACCCAAAGTGGCTTACCTTATTAAAAGACAATATTTAAACGTAAAAACAGTGAGTATACAATAACTAAAAAGGATCAGACAATTTCCACACTAAAAAAGGTAAACAAAAGCATCTCCGAAAACACATTCAAAGCAGTAAAACACAACAATTCATTTAAGAACCCACTCAGGCAGGCAGTCATTAAGCAAAAGCTTGTCTGAAAAGAAAGGTCCTTGTCTGCTTGTAGAAGGACAGCAGCGCGGAAGCCAGTCTGGTGTCCTGTGGGGGGAGTTCCAAAGTCTAGGAGCAGCCACAGAGAAGGCCCTGTCCCATGTCCCCATCGAACACCCCTGTGAAGATGGCAAGACCAAGAGAAAAGTCTCTCCTGATGATCTTAACACCTGACCAGTGAGTCCAAACTGCACCAGTTAGATTGCTGCCTGGGGATGATTAGAGGGATCACAGAACCCCCTGTTACAGCAGCCCAATTTAAAGTGTTGTTTTTAACTCATAAAGCTCTAAGTGGCCTGGTTCCAAGTTATCTCAAAGACTGTATGCTTCATGAAGTATAGTAAGTGGACCGGGCTGGTTCGGGAATCAACCGCCAGGACACCTGTTCTGGCACGCTTTGTATGGATACGAATACAAAGCACACATCTCTAGTTAAGATCATCAGGAGAGATTTTTCTCTCAGTCCAGCCACCTTCATAGGTTTGTCAGATGGGGGGACACAGAAGAGAGCTTTCCCAGGCTCTGGAACTCCCTCCCACAGGAGGCCCAACTGGCCCCATCTTTGCTATCCTTCCACATACAGGCAAAGATTTCTCTTCAGGAAGCCTTCCCTTAGTAACCAGCTACCTGTATGTGATTTTTAGAGGGATTGTTATGCATTACTGCTTTGACTGGGTTTTTAGCACAACTTGTGTTTTCCATTTTTCTGTTTCCCATTTGCCAGAGGGGCATTTATTTTCCCCCTTTTTAATACCTGTGTACCTATTGTACTTAGCTTTAATATTGCCTTTTAATGTTGTAATTTGCCTCTTTATACTCATTGTTTTCAGTTTAAATTTTGTCTTTAAATGCTGAAAGCTGCCTTGGGTCCTTTTTAAGGAGAAAGGCATGGTAAAAATACAATCAATCAATCAATCAATATGCAATCCTTGATATATATTGGTTAAGGCAACCTCAACTTTATTAGGGTATAAGCAGGAATTAAAGACCTGTTTCTTTCACCAATAGCCCCTTCTTCTGATCTTTGGGAGAACAAATTCCCTGTGCTGGCTCCCAGGTGTACACAGTCTCTTCCTCGGCCTCAGTTCCCTTCACTGTGGATGGATGGAACAGGAACGATGGAGCTGTCCACTGTCCTTGCACCAGTCTGTGCCCCCTGACCCCTTTCAGAGTGGGCTGGCAACATCTCCCAGACCTTCACCTGTGTTCTGAGATGACCCCACCTGCAGACTTCATGGGTGTTCTCGTGGGTGCTGGTGCTGTCAACTTCAGCATCTCTTCCACATAGGGATCAGAGTCTGGGCAGGTGGCGGCAATAGTGGATGGACTTGCTGGCTGTAGTCTGGGTGTTGCCACCAAGGCCTTTGCTGTTTTTGGACTGTGCAGGCCCTCACTATCCCCTTAGGGATTCACAGTTCTACTAGGAAACCAGTCCTTAAGATTTCAAAGAGGTCCTCTGCCAGGTAGGTGGGCACAAGCTCTTCCCCAGCATTAGCACAGCATTTCCTGTATCTCCTGCCTCTGTTTCCCAGCCTCCTGCTCTTCCACTCTTTCTACCTCTACTAGGCCTCTCTCTTCATAACCTCTACCTTCTCACACAACCCATCTATCTTGCCAGACCCAGGTGCTGTTCCTTATCCCCTGCAGCTGCCTCTTCTTCCTGGGTGGGCCAACCGATCCCAGAGCCTGAGGTCTGCTGGTTTCCACATCTAGCAGGCCTTCCAGGGGGTACTGGGTGAGATCTGGTAGCCTACCTGGAGTGCCAGCTGCAGCGACCCCTTCACAATGGTCCTCAACCTGTATTCAGCAAAGTGCAGTCACTTTTTGGTCAGGGATAAATCATATTCTGTAAATGTCCTCAGACAGGAGGTAAAAGTTCATCTTCCTCATATTCTTTACAAGTACAACAATCACCCACCACTTAGGAAACCAGTTCATCAGGAATGGGACTAAGCTTCCTGAGAGGCTAGTTGTCTAATGGATGTAATCCATTCTTGCTGCTATTATTGCTAGGGATGGGATTTTCAGAATTAAAGGATTTCCAGTCCCATAACTTGGTAGGATCCTCCCCAGGCCAAATTATGATGCTGGGAGCCCTCAAATGTGCAGAAGGTAGACCAGCCCCCTCACCACCATGTCATTCTCATGCTTCTTTGAACCATTAGAAAAGTGTACCCCTGCATTGTAGGAGTCATAAGGGTTCTCTGCGACTCCCATAGGTGCATGGAAGAAAGGTTTCCAGTGGAGGCTGCCTCCATATAGAGTGTATAGAGATAGTTTCTGTCAGAACTCCCTCACTCCCCATTGCACATCACAAGGAATCTTCACAACTCCCACACTGCAGTGGGATATTTTTCTAACTGCTTGAAGAAACAATGTGGAAACAGCATGGAATTGTGACTCTGAGGCCTCTGAGTCCCATGATTTGGCCTGGGAGGGGCAGGGGGGAGTCCTGCTGAATTATGGGTTTGGGAGTCCTTTCATTCCAAAAATCCCAATGCCTAGTCACTGCTACTCTTGCTTCTACAGTGCTGCAACTACTGCTTCTACTGGTTCATACTGGGGGATGCTAACTCACATATGTGATGTTCTTCCAGTATGAAACATTTTCCAGAATGAAGTCTATGAAACATGTAGCACCACCCAGTTCAGTATTTTAGGGCCTGACTGTTTTGAAATCTTCTCTCTAGTTATAAGTACACCCAGAGCATGGAAATAACTAGTTATAAATGACCCCAGAACCTCTAACTAGATACATTTGGAGTAGCAAGAAAGATAATGCATCATATGCAAATTTATTAAAATCAGCCAGCAAAGGCAGTATTTCTAATGAGAGGCCACAAATGCAGTGAGCTACAGAAAGGTTTTTCAACAGCTATGAAACTGAAAATAAACTGGATAATTTCAAGTCATCCTTAAAATATTGGCTCTGATTAAGTTCTGCTACTTACTTTTCAAGATCTGGAGAAGCTTTCTTTTTAGCATGACTACTTTCTATGTCTAACCACTTCCTTGTCCACCTTACCTTATCCACATTCCCATATTTTCCAATTTAAGTAGTAATTTCCCATGTGGTACTGTATCAAATACTTTGCTGAAAACCTAATAGACTAGATTGACTAAATATATTTCCCATCTCTGTAAACCAGTTCATATGCTCAAAAGAGAGAGAGAGAGAGAGAGAGAGAGAGAGAGAGAGATTGGATTAAACTAGCAAAACATATTTCCAGTAAGCCTGTGTCATTGTATTTACAACTTGTTAGCTGGTTTTCTTCAGTGTTTTTCATTTTTCTTACAGTGTAGTCTGACACAACATGAATTTGACCCAACTTCTGGAGGCAGTGGAAGACAGGAGGGCCTGGCATGCTCTGGTCCATGGGGTCACGAAGAGTCGGACATGACTTAATGACTAAACAACAACAACAACAACAAGTCTGACACCTCTGTTCAGAAGTAAACAACTCATTGAGTTCAATGGGAAGTTTCTAAGATAAGTAACTGAAGATACATCATTGCCCAAACCTTCTGACTCAGCTTTGAGATTTTCATTAAGTCCCTTTTGGATCTGTTGCCTTCTCAGGCCTGGCTGGAGCCAAAAGAGGACTTTCTTTGCTTTCAGGGTCTGGACATCCATTATTGGACTGATTCTGTCCATCCTGCTTTTTTGCCAATAAGCAAGGACCATGTCTTTTCTTCAGGCCTCCTTTCGACAACCAGGCCATGCTTGCTGTGGAAGGAGCTTTTAGCTTTATATAACATTGGAGATGTAATGTAGAATTTCTCTATAACCCTGCACGTTAGCAATCTGGTCTTATTTCCTTTGCCCCTTCGAAATCCAGCTTGTACTTCTGGGAGCTCTCGGTCCACATAGTGCTGAAGCCTGCCTTGGAGGACTTAGAGCATAACCTTGCTAGCTTGTGAAATGAGTGCAATGTACAGTAGTTGGAGCATTCTTTGGCACTGCCCTTCTTTGGGATTCGGATATAGGCTGATCTACAGTGGAGTCTCGACTTACGAATGGCTCCACTTATGTACTTTTCGACGTACGTACTTCTCCGGCCGCAAAGTTTTACTTCGACTTACGGCCAGAGATTCGACCTACGGACCAGAAGATGGAGGCGGGGAAAGCGCCAAATTCAAATTTCTTGCTTTCCCTGCCTCCCCCTTCCAGTCTGTAGGCCGTGAATCCACCTGCGGATGCCTTCCAGGTCTTTTCGGCTGCCATGGGAGGCATCTTGGAGGTCCCCCACTGCCGTTGCCGCTGCTGGGAGACACGACGTGCTGGGCAATCCCAGCCATGCACAGACTCGCAGGAGCCCAAGCATGGCTGAGATCGCCCGGCGCGACTCAGCTCCCAGCAGCGGCAGCAGGGGACCTCCAGATGCCTTCCCCGCCAATGCAAGCTTTCCCGGGCAGTAGACCATGTCTACCGGGGGAAGCCATGCCCTGGTAGGCCCAATTCTCTCTGGGAAAGCCTGCGTTGGTGGGGTTAGGGGAGCTCCGAGAAGCCTCTGGCAGTGGCGCTGAAGCCCTTGGAGTCCTCCAATAGCGGTGATGGTGGCGATGGGGGACCCTTGAAGGCTTCGAAAAGGTGCGTTTAAATTTTTTTACATTTATTTTAATTTTGTGTGTGCTTGGGGGGTGTTTATTGGGCAGGTTACGAATTAATTGATTTCCAATGCATTCCTATGGGGAATGCATTTTCGACCTGCGGACTTTTTTTACCTACGGACCCCGTTCCAATACGGATTAATTCCGTAGGTTGAGACCCCACTGTATTCCAATTCTCTGGCCACTGCTGAGTTTTCCAAACTCACTGGCATATTGAGGGTAGCACCTTAACAGCATAATCTTTTAAGATTTTAAACAGTTCAATTGGAATGCCATCACCTCCACTGGCCTTGTTGTTTGCCATGCTTTCTAAGGCCCACTTGACGTCACTCTCCAGGATGTCTGGCTCAAGGTCAGCAACCACACTATCTGGGTTGTCTGGGACATCCAGATCTTTCTGGTATAATTCATCTGTGTATTCTTGCCACCTCTTCTTGATGTCTTCTGCTTCTGTGAGGTCTCTACCATTTTTGTCCTTTATCATGTCCATCTTTGCGCAAAATGTTCCTCTAATATCTCCAGTTTTCTTGAACAGATTTCTGGTTTTTCTCTTTCTATTATTTTCCTCTATTTCTTTGCATTGTTCATTTAAAAAGGCCCTCTTGTCTCTCCTTGCTATTCTTTCGAAGTCTTTATTCCATTTTCTGTAACTTTCCCTATCTCCCTTGCATTTTGTTTCCCTTCTCTTCTCTGCTATTTGTAAGGCCTTGTTAGACAGCCACTTTGCTCTCTTGCCTTTCCTTTTCTTTGGGATGGTTTTTTTTTGCTGCCTCCTGGACAATGTTACAAGCCTCCATCCATAGTTCTTCGGGCATTCTGTCCCCCAAATCGAGTTCCTTAAATCTGTTCTTCACTTCCACTGTGTATTCATAAGGGATTTGGTTTAGATTTTACCTGACTAACCCAGTGGTTTTTCCTACTTCCTTCAGTTTAAGCTTGAGTTTTGCTACAAGAAGCTGATGATCAGAGCCACAATCAGCTCCAGGGCTTGCTTTTGCTGACTGTATAGAGCTTCTCTATCTTTGGCTGCAGAGAACATAATTGATCTGATTTCGGTGTTGCCCATCTGGTGATGTCCATGTGTAGAGTCGCCTCTTGTGTTGTTGGAAAAGAGTGTTTGTGATGACCAGCTTATTCTCTTGACAAAACTCTATTAGCCTTTGCCCTGCTTCATTTTGAACTCCAAGGCCAAACTTACCTGTTGTTCCTTTTATCTCTTGACTCCTTGCTTTAGCATTCCAGTCCCCTATAATGGCAAGAACATCTTTCTGTGGTGCCAGTTCTAGAAGGTGTTGTAAGTCTTCATAGAATTGTCCAGTTTCAGCCTCTTCAGCATTGGTGGTTGGTGCATAAACTGTGATGTTGAAAGGTCTGCCTTGGATTCGTATTCAAATCATTCTATCATTTTTGAGATTATATCCTAGTACAGCTTTTCCCACTCTTTTGTTGACTATGAAGGCTACTCCATTTCTTCTATGGGATTCTTGCCCACAATAGTAGATATGATAATCGTCTGAATTGAATTCGCTCATTCCCATCCATTTTAGTTCACTGATGCCTAGGATGTCAATGTTGATTCTTGGCATCTCTTGTTTGACCACATCCAGCTTACCAAGGTTCAGAGATCTTACATTCTAGGTTCCTATGCAGTATTTTTCTTTGTAGCATCAGACTTTTACTTCCAGGCGTGTCTGCAGGTGAGTGTCCTGGCTTTGGCCCAACCACTTCATTAGCTCTGGAGCTCCTTGTTCTGTACTTGGTTCTCCACTCTTCCTCAGTAGCATGTTGAATGCCTTCCGACCTGAGGGGCTCATCTTCCAGCATCATATCTTTTAGCCTTTTGTTTCTGTCCCTGGAGTTTTCTTGGCAAAGCTGGAGTGGCTTGCCAGTTCCTGCTCCAGGTGGGTCACGTTTAGTCAGAACTCTCCACCATGACCTGTCCATCTTGGGTGTCCCTGCACGGCAATGCCCATAGCTTCTCTGAATTACTTAAGCCCCTTTGTCATGACGAGGCACCAATCTGTGAAGGGGATAGTCACTGTTACTAATATCTATCTATATCTATATCTATATCTATCTATCTATCTATCTATCTATCTATCTATCTATCTATCTATCTATCTATCTATCTATCTATCTATCTATCTATCTATCTATCTATATCTATCTATCTATCTATCTATCTATCTATCTATCTATCTATCTATCTATCTATCTATCTATCTATCTATCTATCTATCTATCTATCTATCTATCTATCTATATCTATATCTATATCTATATCTATATCTATATATCAGATTTAGAGATACAGTTTTACAAAATAGTAAAATCTGCTTAATAGAAAACTTTGCATCTGGAAATAAATAAATAAATAAAATGTAAATAAAATGTTTTACTTTATTCAGGCTATATCTAGAGATGTGATGCATATGTTGTCAAACTCATAGAATTAACATTTTGGAGCTGGAAGGGAGCCTGAGTGTCGTTGAATCCAATACCCTAATGAAGCAAGGAATCTACAGCTAAAGCATCCCTTAAAGATGGTCACTCATTCTCTATTTCAAAGACTGGGAAGAAGGAAAGTCCAGTACCTATGAAGGCATCACATTCCACTGTTGAATAGCTCTTAGTGTAAGGAAGTTTTTTTCCCTAAAGTTCTTTTTCTTATAGTTTGATTCCATTGGTCGGGGTCCTAGCTTCTGGAGGTACAAAAAACAAGCGTGCACACGACAGCCCTTCAAATATGTAAATATAACTATCACATGTCTTCTCAAAGAATGCTCCAACTACCGGACAATTGCACTCATCTCACATGCCAGCAAGGTTATGCTCAAAATCATACAAGGTAGGCTTCAGCAGTATGTGGACCGAGAACTCCCAGAAGTACAAGTGGGATTCCGAAGGGGCAGAGGAACTCGAGACCAAATTGCCAACATGCGCTGGATTATAGAGAAAGCCAGAGAGTTCCAGAAAAACATCTACTTCTGCTTCATTGACTATGCAAAAGCCTTTGACTGTGTGGACCACAGCAAACTATGGCAAGTCCTAAAAGAAATGGGCGTGCCTGACCACCTTATCCATCTCCTGAGAAACCTATATGTGGGACAGGAAGCAACAGTTAGAACTGGATATGGAACAACTGATTGGTTCAAATTGGTTCATACTGTCTCCCTGCTTATTTAACTTATATGCAAAATACATCATGCGGAAGGCTGGACTGGAGGAATCCCAAGCCGGAATTAAGAGTGCCGGAAGAAATATCAATAACCTCCAATATGCAGATGATACTACTCTGATGGCAGAAAGTGAGGAGGAATTAAAGAACCTTGTAATGAGGGTGAAAGAAGAGAGTGCAAAAAACGGTCTGAAACTCAACATCAAAAAAACTAAGATCATGGCCACTGGTCCCATCACCTCCTGGGAAATAGAAGGGGAAGATATGGAGGCAGTGTCAGATTTTATCTTCTTGGGCTCCATGATCACTGCAGATGGAGACAGCAGCCACGAAATTAAAAGACGCCTGCTTCTTGGGAGGAAAGCGATGACAAATCTTGACAGCATCTTAAAAAGCAGAGACATCACCTTGCCAACAAAAGTCCGAATAGTCAAAGCTATGGTTTTTCCTGTAGTGTTGTATGGAAGTGAGAGCTGGACCATAAAGAAAGCTGACCGCCGAAGAATTGATGCCTTTGAATTGTGGTGCTGGAGGAGACTCTTGAGAGTTCCCTGGACTGCAAAGAGAACAAACCTATCAATTCTAAAGGAAATGAACCCCGAGTGCTCATTGGAAGGACAGATCCTGAAGCTGAGGCTCCAGTACTTTGGCCATCTCATGAGAAGAGAAGACTCCTTGGAAAAGACTTTGATGTTGGGAAAGTGTGAAGGCAAGAGGTGAAGGGGACGACCGAGGATGAGATGGTTGGACAGTGTCATCGAAGCAACCAACACGAATTTGACACAACTCTGGGAGGCGGTGGAAGATAGGAGGGCCTGGCGTGCTCTGGTCCATGGGGTCACGAAGAGTCGGACATGACTAAACGACTGAACAAACAAACAAAGAATGTCTTCTCAGCCTTCTCTTTTCCAAGCTAAATGTACATATCTCCCCCAGCCATTCTTCACAAGGCTTCTTTCCATAATTTTAACCATCTTGGTTGCACTGATGTTCCAGCTTGTCATTAACCTTTTCAATTTGTGGTGGCCAGAACTTGAAACATTATTCCAGATGACGTCTAACTAGATTGAATAGAATCTTAAGATGTCATTTTTCCCCTATCAATTTACTTTTGTGGATTAAAATATTTTTATTGTTACCATCCTGAATATGGACCACAGTCTTAGAGAAAATACACTAATGTCTTGTATGTCTAAGATAATGTGTATTTTAAAATATGTCTTTCATTTTACTTATCAGTAATCAAAAATTGCCTTACTGCAATTTAGAGAAGTGTGGTTACCTTAGGTTCCATTTTAAGAATACTTAAGAATAGTCAAGCTAAGCATCTTAATGGCCTTTACTTACCCCTCCCCCTGTTTTCTTCACTGAAGAAATGTGAAATGAACTATCTATCACTAATAATAAGATGAAGATGACCAATTGTTCTGTATTTCAGATGCTGTTTGGAAGAGCTAAATGTTCAAATCATCAACAATAAGTGACCACTGGGCAAGTCCATATCTAAAAATAATATCGTCAAGACTACATTGTGCAGGATTTCTTAAAGGCTCCTGACCTCTCCCAGCTAAACACAGTGCTACTCAAGTATACCTAGAGTACATCTAATGGGATTTGCTAGTAACTACCTTTTAATGGGTCATCTCTATGTAGCTCCAATACTGGTAGTTTCAATTAAACTTGTTTCCAATATAAACATGTTTACAATTGCACTAGTATTGCACTAAATAACATTTACTTTAGAACACGAATAATTAATTTTTAAATGTCCACTTAATAGCAGAGTATAGGGAAAGTGTAGTTTATATGTTTAACCAAACCATGCTAAAAGTTCATACAAGTCATAAAATGAATGAATTGTGTTAAAACAGAGTTTTACCATTTAATTTTTACAAAGCAAGTATCCAACACTTACTGTGACAGAAAACATGCCCCAAGGCATATATGTACAAAATCGTCTCATTTATTTTTATCCTCCTCATTTTAAAGAAGAGTCTCAATAATTCAAATTTAAAAGTTGGCAGGGTGTGTGTATTTAATACCACTAGTATGGTGTTTATTGTATAGCATTGCATGGGACCTAAGGAAGGATTACAGAATGTGAAAAGCACTCAGGGAGGGAGGGGAGAACAACCCCCAACTTTCTTTTTTGAAGTGAATAGGTTGAGGGGGTGAGGGGGTTGGGGAACCAGGCCAATCTGAAGATGGGAAAGAATATTGAAAAAGAAAAAGAAAGCCTTGCATTTTGAAAGACATCCAAGATTTTTTTTTTCTGGCGAGTTTCACAATTGCTTCATAACTCCATTCTTGGCGGGGGGGGGGGTGGAGGGAGAGAATTACCTCACCTTTTGATCTAAAACCTAACAATAGGACTACATCTGCTACTAAGCTGGGCTGTAAATGTCTTTAATTTTTATATTTCATCTGAAGGGAGTTGTTAAAAAAGGTTTACTGGGTGATGGCTCCTTTGAATAGAAGATACCATTTCTGAAGCTGATCTCAGCATGACACTTCAATTTCACCCTAATAAGCCGTCCTGAAACATTCCATTTAAAGTAAGTTCTGTTTGGGTTGTTCCCCCTTTCCCCCAATTTGCTTTCACATCCTGTGTAACTGGGGCTGCGGGGAGAGAGGTGCTGTTCTTTTCCTTTCACCCCCAAAAAAGAAAAAAAAAGCAGGGGCATTAGAAGAAAATCATCTTTATTTTTTTTTCTAGCTCCCTCCTTTCTTTCTGTACAGATGACACCAACATCTCTTTCACCTCAAGCCATATGTGTTCCTCTACTGGAGAAATCTCTCTGAAGTTGTTCAAAGCTATTTTTAAAGAAGAAGAAGAAGAAGATATTCCTTTTCCTCAAGGCTACATCCAGGCAATCCTATATTTTGTAGATCAGGTATACCATTGTATTGCATATGATTCTCTCAGTCAAGAACTGTGTGGAGCTTCAACTTGCACTACTTATACTCAGGTCTAGGTTGGAGCAAGAGCATCATTATATCTTAAAATGGAGTTGAAGGTGGCATGCAAGAAGCATTGTTACCTGTGACTCCCCCAGCTGTCACTCCAGGCCTGCCTCTGTTTGCCACTTCTTTACAATGCTTCAAAACAATATACAGAGAAACCACAGCTGTTTCACCAACAGAGTTGTTTGGCCAAGAGAAAGCACATAGACACTATAACAAGTGGCATAAAATTCTCCATTGTATACAGTTGGTTACTCTGTGTGTAAAAATGTGAACAGACTGAATCTCTATGCTTGTTTCCTGTCCAAACCAGAACATCTCAGATGGCAAAAATGTATAAAGCCACATCAGATTTTCTTGAGCTATAACTACCTTCTGCACTGAAACAAACAAGAGTCACAAGTTGCTTGCATACTCAAAACATTAATCCCTTTTTTGCTTTAAACATTCTAGAACAGTGGTTTCCAACCTTAGGGAACCACCCGACAAAGCTCTAAAACCCACAAAACTGGTTCACCCATGCCTCCCTATGCCTGCTATGCAGTGGCATGTTTCTTGATATAGGTGGCCCATACACACTGATGTATGGGGTGGTGATCGATACAAAATCTGTAGCCCCTTCACTATGAAAAGAACACATGCAAAGCTACCTTTGATTCTCCCTTTAGTTTACATTTAGAAGATTGGTGCTATCCCATGTCTTTCAGAAGTACAGTACTTCTCATTTAGTTCAAAGTGCAAGTGGGTATAGGACTATTCTTCTTTTCTTTGGATAGGATCCCATTTCATAAACTAGCTATTACCTACCTACTTACTTATCTATCTATTGTCTAACTATACTAAATTTATGCATCAACAAACAGCTGCCTGAGGACTCCCCACAGTTTGAAAAATTAAGGGATCTCATCATTTGAGCCAGATATATGACTTAAAGGCTGTCTACATGGGCATTTAGCCCACTGTTTTGTGTGCTACAGAGATGGGCTCATTTGCTCCTAAAGATGGTGATCAGATGAGGTCTTTGCTGGAGCAAACCAGACTGTCCTCAGAGCAGTTCACCTGTCTGGACCTTGTCAGGAACTTCTATTTTTATGAGTGTGTGAGTAGGATGACTCTGTTTTGGTTCATTCCCAGCCTGTGTGATCACTGGGAACAAACCCAAGGCCTTCTTCTTTTCATTTGCCAAGATAATGAAGTAGCTTAATAACCACTTCAGGATATTGGTTAGTTAAACACTCCCTCTGACAGAAGGGCAGAGAAAGTTAATTTCCCTTTTTGGACTACATAAGGGCAGTGAAAATGTACTGCATCACTTCAAAAAATAAAATAAAATATTTCCCTCTTTTTTTAAAGGGCTGGCAACTGGCTTTACCGCCTTTAAGACAAGGAGACCAGGTATATTAAGATGTGTATTAGATATGTGTATTATGTGTATGTATATCTTGACCAGATCTTTAAGTGCAATGTATTAGGTATGTGTGTCAGGTATACACATGCCTAATACAGAAACCTAACTTGTAATACATAATACACATACCTAATACAGGCTTTGAAAAAAGCAGACCAAATAGGGTCACTTGAACTCTGTATGACATTTAGATGCAAGCATTACACCAAATGGCCTCCTAGGAACTCTATTTAGTTCACTCCAACCCGCTTGTGTAGACAAGTCCTTAGTCTCAATTAGAGATGGACATGAACCTGAAAAATGGTGGTTCTTGGTTAGCCAAAATCCCCAGCCTACCACAAACAAAGCAGAAAACCAAACTGATTTATAGTTCAGTTTTTGGTTCATGCCCAGCGAGGAGGGGATACCTGCTCCTCTCGCACCATTGCTGTCTTTGTGCCACCTTGGCCTATCAGCTGGGCAGCAGGCACATGCGCAAAAGCAGGAGGCTCAGCCTCCTGGAGCTGTCTTTAGGCAGTTTGTGAGGAATTCTTAACATCATGGCTGATGCAGTCCCATCATTTTAAATATTTCAGAAAGCTTTCACATTTTCCAATACTGCAAGTTTTACCAGATGCTTAGAAAAAACCATGGAACTACCTATATTTTCTCCAAGAAAAACAGATGAAAAAACAAGAACAAAAACAGAATGGCAGAATTTACTCTTTTGTGATGAGTTTTTTCAAAAAAAAAATTTAAACTTGCACAGAGACAGATTTACATCCTGTCTCAAATACATCCTTCTACTATTGTCCGAAGGATTTGAACATATCTGTTAAATTGCCACTGCAGAAAAAATGAGATCTTCCATTCCCATTACCTTCAATGTTGTCTTTTGGAAACAGCTGCACAGAGTGTAACATTTTATCATTATTAAAGCAGACTGAATAGTAAAATATTAACCACTATGATTTTATTCCAAAGGCTTTATCTGAAAAATAATGAGGATCTCTATAAGAAGCACATGAAGTTATTTTCATTTCTGAGGAGAACGTATTAGAGCTGCCACCCACCCCCACCTAGTACTTTGGGTTTCACCAGGTGTATATTCAGCTGTGTACAGCTTTTCTTAGCATGGCAATGCTATATTCTCATCTAAAAATATTTGCAGGTTTCCTGAAATCTGACATAAACCAGATTATGTTTTGCCCAGAGTTTCAAGCCATTTGCACACTATTTGAAAATCTGGGTTGTTCTTCGTCAATTTCTAGAATCCCAGTTTATTCCAGTTTGTCCTATATGCTTTCATATCCTAAAAGAAACTGCTTTTCTCAGGTAACCTCCTGAGGAGAGATCAATGAGGGAAAGAAGTGGTGGTGGAGAGGGACTAATTGACTTGGGACTAATTGACTAATTCAGCTGGGGAGGCCCCTCACAGGGGTTTACCATTCAGCAAATTCTCTTCAGAACCTGGAAATGTAAGTGCTTTAAACTACAACCCTCAGCCCCTTCCAAGCTCTAAGACATTTTGTCCTTTGCATGGTTTACTCACTTGGGTACCTGGGACTGGTCTGAGGCCTTTTGTTCCATGATGAAAAAATGGCACTGCTAAGGATATTTGGCCTAATTTCAAAAGTTCCTTGAGACACATCAGGTCAGACTGATGGTAAAAGGAATGTATCTCCCACTAACAGCCTTCCTGGCAGAGCCTGGAAAAGTTACTTTTTTGGTATTATAATGAGCTATGCTAGGTGAAGGAGTTTTAGGAGTTGTGAGGGATGCCCTCATCCATTCTTTGGCTTTGTCTCTTCCGACCTAGTCTTTTTCAGCATCTGACCACTGATTATTCCAAGGGAAAGTGCAGTTTTTGCCACCAATATAAAAACTGACATGAAAAAGCAACCAAAGTCTTTTGAGAAATATCCTCAATTTTGCAAACAAGCTCTGCTAGCACAGTTGTTCCTCTGGTTTGCATCTGTTTTTCAATAACTTAGTAATAATTCGCAACCCAGTGCCAAAGCTGTCCAGCTATATCTTCTCAAATGATATCTTCATCTGAACATTCTTCCAATTTGTCCTCCATCCCTTTTGTCCATGCTGATTTACCTGACCCACCAGCTTTAAGCTAGCGAAAGTGCCATATAATTCTAGCACTTGCCACGCTTTGGCTTAATGAGAAAATGAAGCAAGCAAATTAAAGGCAGAGAATATTGAAGCAGTCTTCATGAAAGATCAATACGGCATTTACACAGCTGTGTGCTACTAGCAGTGAGTGAGCCCTGAGTAATCCCTACTGTATTGCATGGTGATGCTGAGTTAACTTACAAGAGAAAAATGCTCCTCTTTATGGTCCTGTGTCTCATTTTTAAGCAAGCAGAACTGGGGACCACAAATTAAAGTACAATTGATACAATTTAAAAAGAGAATGCCCTGGAGCTTTTTTTTTTTTTTTTTTTGCTGCAACATACCAAACTGCAAAGACTGCTCATTATCAGACAAAGAGAATATTATATTATCACGTCATCTTCATCCTGACGTACCTTTGACTTCTTTTGCCTGACCGACAGAACAGCCAGGTTGAAACTGCTCTTCTGAATAGAATCAGCAAAATATCTTGGTCTGTGTCAGCAAAAGAGTCCACACAATAACAAGGTCTGATGTGAGATGTGTAAAAGGTTTGCAGCATTATGGAGATGTTGTGTGAATCAAATTGCATAAGGTTTTGGAGTGCCACAGAGTCCTTGGTACTTACAACAGTAGCTTGGCATCATGTGAGTTTGCAATAAATACCTTTCTATCATACTTACCTGTTAAAGGAATTTGCTGTTCAGGAACTAGTATTGTGTGGCCCCTTAAGCAGTCAGCCAATCTGAAACATGCCCTGCCAAATTGCCCCAGACTTCAAAACTTTTAAGAGTGGCAGAAACCACCATTTTGCACAACTTGAATTATTCACACTATAGTGATATTTGTCTTCAGATGCCAGGTGTAATATTTTGCCTCATTTCCACTCACAGTTGGTTGTAGTCTTGTTATCTTCTTGTTGAGAGCATCACAAAATACTACACAGTTTTGTGGAGGGAGAACAGTTTTTAGTCCTCTGAACTCAGAAACAAGTTAACTCAGGAAGTTACCTTTTTGGACTTCAACTCTGAAACATAATGAGTTGGAATTCAAAAAAGGAACTTTCCCAAACATTGGTATAAAGAACTGCACCTCAGTATGTAATTCTGGTCACAAAAAGGGTTGCCCCACCTGGCAAGAGGTGTAGAAGACTGGTAGACTTACACCAGTGTTCCAAAGTATGGGTGTGTGTTTTTTGCTGTAAGAGGATGTGACTGCTGTTCATTGATGCAAGAGAAGAAACATTGGAGCAAGAGCTAAATTTCTTCAGAGGGACAAAGGAATATTATGGGTACTCTGTAGGCTCCTTGGTTTATTAAATAATTTACCCATTCCAGGAGGCAAGTTTGAGAAAGACCATGGCTTGGGGTGGGAGGCCCTCCCTTCTTATATTTGTGATAATTCCCACAATCACCTCCATGCCTATAATTTATAGAAAAACAATAGAGATAGCAGTGTCAGATGCAGTAAGCATTATGTGTACTTTCACCTGAAGGTAAGCCTCAAAATTTTCTTTTTTCAATTTTGTCTGGAATAATGAGCAGTTTTTCCTGCTCCTCCCCGGCAAATGTAGTAGGAGTCCTCAAAATTCAAGCTGGCTCTGTGTGTGCGTGCGTGTGTGTGTGTGTGAATAATATAACTCATAGTTGCTTCGACGCACTGTTTAGTTTGAAATGGTAACTTTTTACAGAAATGCCAGATTGTGTTGTTGCTAAATCACGACATTCTCATGCTCTTCTGTGCTCTACTCTATGCCCTGTCAGTTCCGTGACAATTTTAACATTTATCATGTCCAGCATGCATTGAAAAAGCATCACCAAGAAGCTGTAAAGCCACTGTACCTTTAATTAACTGCTTCATCTTTATGGCCTCTTCCCCTGCTGTTGCTTTCTGCAACAGGGTAAGTGAATCTACTGAGAACATTCTTATTTAATAGGCTTTGTTTGCTTCTTCAATATCAGCTACTGTTCTCATAAAAGTGGAGAAGTATTAATTACTGATTCTCCTCTCTGCATTTTTATAATGAAATAATGTTCCATTGCTAAAAGAGGAAGAAAAAATAATGCAATAACTATGTAGAGCAAAAAGATTTATAATTGGCAAGCAAGAAGCTTTTAATAAAAGGTTGCAGGGAACTGAATGAAACTGATGTCTAAGCAAACATGTCTAAGTGAACGCTATTGGACAGGACAGAGCAATAAAAGGTCTAGGTAGTAAAGACAAAATTGAGATTAGCTGATTTGCAGATGGCTCATTATTAACAATAGGACCCATTGAGAGTTATGGATCAGGTTAAACTACATATGAAAGAATTTGAAGAGGTGACAGGTCTACAAATAAATTGCCAGAAGTCAGAAATAATGTTTATGTTAAAGATGAGGAAGAAAGAATTAGAAAGAAATCTAAGATTAAAAAAGTAAGAGTATAAAGTGCTTAGGTATAAATATTACAAAAATATATTTTTTAAAAAAGAAAATTTTGATAAAGGAATGCAAGAAGTGAAAGATAAATTAAAGGAGTTAAGAAGAAAATTACCATGGTTTGGAAGGACAGCAATATGGAAAATGAAAATATTACCCCAAATTATTTTTTAAATTCATTTTCAATAGGGATAAAATTTGGAATAGGGGTAGGGATGGTAGGGGGGAACTTGGTACAGGTGGGGAAAAGGTAAAATTCCAGAAAGTGAAAGATTATTTTTACATCCACTTATACATTTTTGCTAAAAAGGAAGACCACAAAAAACTATTTAGCAAAAATTTCCAGAATTTCTATAATTACTAATCTCTCAATTCCCTTGTTGGACCTTCAAATTCTTCTATCTGTACTTTCCAATCCATATTTCAAGTCCAGCTATTAAATCGTTCCCAGTTTTTGAGTCCTTTTTGAGCTTTTGTTAGTACAGTGGTGCCTCGCACAGCGAGGTTAATCCATTCCAGATTAACCCTCGCTGTGTGAAAACATTGCTGAGCGGGGCAGAAAAGCCCATTGGAACGCATTAAACAGTGTTTAATGCGTTCCAATCGGCTGCTGTACTCACCGTTCAGCGATGTTTCTCCAATGGCCGGCAGCCATTTTCGCGCCCTCCCCTCGCCATTTTGTAGCCACCGAACAGCTGATCGGTGGGTGGCAAAGCGAAGGTTGGTAAGCGAACCACTTACCGACCTTCGCTCTGCGATTTTTTCCCTATTGAGCCATCGGTATGCGATCGCATTTGCGATCGCAAAACCGGCCTCGTAGAGCAAATTCATCACTCTACGGTGCACTCGTTGTGCGAGGCACCACTGTGCATCCATCTCTGTCACTTCCAGTGTATTTTCTGTCAGCTCCTCTAGGGACGGTATTTCTTCTTTCTTCCAATATTTCCCATATAGTATCCTAGCTACAGTAATTACATGTATTATCAAATATCTCATTTCTTTATCTACAATCTCAGGCATACTATTCAATAAAAACAATTCCAGTTTAAATAGTATCGCACAAGATACTATTTTTGTAACATTTCATGTACTGCTCTCCAATAATTTTTTGCTTCCCTACATGTCCACCAGATATGATAAAAGGTATTCTCCTGTATTTTATATTTTTAACACTTGTTGGAAACGTTTTGTACATTTTAGACAGTTTAGCTGGTGAAATATGCCATACATATATCACATACACCCCTTCATGGATTGTTCCCTTGTCGTGGCGAAGGGGCTTGAGTAACTCAGAGAAGCTATGGGCTATGCCGTGCAGGGACACCCAAGACGGACAGGTCAGAGTGGAGAGTTCCGACTAAACACAATCCACCTGGAGTAGGAAATGGCAATGCCACTCCAGTATCTTTGCCAATAACGCCCCATGATCAGAAACAAATGGCTAAAAGATATGACGCTGGAAGATGGGACCATCAGGTTGAAAGGCGTCCAACATGCTACTGAGGAAGAGCGGAGGACAAGTACAAGTAGCTCCAGAGCTAATGAAGTGGTTGTGCCAAAGCCGAAAGGACGCTCAGCTGTGGATGTGCCTGGAAGGGAAAGGAAAGTCCAATGCTGCAAAGAAAAATACTGCATAGGAACCTGGAATGTAAGATCTATGAACCTTGGGAAACTGGAGGTGGTCAAAGAGGAGATGGCAAGAATAGACATCGACGTCCTGGGCATCAGTGAACTAAAATGGACAGGAATGGGTGAATTCAGCTCAGATGATTATCATATCTACTATTGTGGGCAAGAATCCCATAGAAGGAATGGAGTGGCCCTTATAGTCAACAAAAGAGTGGGAAAAGCTGTAACGGGATACAATCTCAAAAATAATAGAATGATGTCAATACGAATCCAAGGCAGACCTTTCAACATCACAATAATCCAAGTTTATGCACCAACCAGCATTGCTGAGGAGACTGAAATTGAACAATTTTATGAAGATTTACAACGCCTTCTAGAACTGACACCAAAGAAAGATGTTCTTCTCATTCTAGGGGACTGGTAGGGAGCCAAGAGATAAAAGGAACAACAGGGAAGTTTGGCCTTGGAGTTCAGAACGAAGCAGGACAAAGGCTAATAGAGTTTTGTCAAGAGAATAAGCTGGTCATCAAAAACACTCTTTTCCAACAACACAAGAGGCGACTCTATACATGGAAATCATGTTAGGGTTTTAGCTACAGTGGAGTCTCAACTTACAAACTTAATCTGTATTGGAAGGCAGTTCTCAGGTCGAAAAGTTCTTAAGTCGAATCTGCATTTCCCATAGGAATGCATTGAAAACCATTTAATCCGTATCTGCTCTTTTCGTCCATAGAAACTAATGGGAAGCTGCTATTCCGCCTTCTGCCACTAGAGGGGGATATTTTTTCTTTTTTCCTTTTAACCTAAGATGACTTAGCTTTAAAAAAAGGGAAAAAAGAGTTCGTAACTCGAATCTAAGTTCATAAGTCGAGTCCATATATTCCTATGCGAGCAGTTCATAAGTCGAAACGTTCGTATGTCGAGCCGTTTGTAAGTCGAGACCCCACTGTACAGTAGAATACGCAGAGTTATTGAAGACACTTTAACAGTTCTTCTTGTGTTGCAAGACAGTTGTATTTACACATATTTACAGTTATATACAGGCAGGTATCTTAACAGCACAGCAGGAACTCTTTATACAAACGGACAGCATGCGTGGCAGCAAGTGATAGTGGAGGAAGAGAAAGAAGCAAACACACAGTCCACTTATATACATATACATGGCATATTTTGTCCACTCAGAAAACAGATGACTTCATGCTTTGCACCTGGTCTTCTCCTGGTTTCAAGTCATTACATCATGTTCAGAGTGATTCAGCACTCTCACATCTGTGCACAATGGCAGCTCGTTAATGAAACACATATACAGGTTCAGGCTTATAAAATTTCTATACTCTGACACCCCTCTTAATTTTTTATGCCTGAACATAACACAATCCCAACACATTTACACATTTCTCATGCTTCTGTGTACATAAAGGTTTGGTCAGTATATCAGCTATGTTATCTTCAGTTTGACAATACTCTAATTCAATTAATTTCTCTCTTATAACCTCTCTTACATTATGATACTTAATGTCAATATGTTTACTTCTGTTTTTTACTCTTTCCGTTTCAGCCATGTGTATACATGTGGTAATATCTTCCATCACTTTTATTACACCACTTGTTTCATTCTTTAAATCTTTTGTTAACTGTTTATACCATGTTAATTCAGAACACAATTCTGACAATGCGGCAAATTCTGCTTCAGAAGTTGAAGTTGCTACGGAACTTTGTTTTCTGGATTTCCATCCAACTATGTTGTTTCCAAATTTTATTACAAATCCAGTCATGGATTTTCTGTCTGTCTCATCATTGGCCCAGTCACTATCTACATAAGCAGACAGTTTTAAATCTTTTGATGGCTTCAATATCAAATGGTAGCTATATGTCCCCTTTAAGTATCAAAAAATCTAAAAATTAAGTATGTGCGTGCGCACATGAGAGAGAGAGACTCAAAACTATGAAAAAAGGAACAGGCAAGGCTTGAATTAAGGCAGGAAAAAGGGGGGAGGGAGGGAAGATGTGTGTTTGTGTCTCTGTGTTTGTGTGTGAGAGAGAGACTGACTCAAAACTATGAAAAAAGGAACAGGCAAGGCTTGAATTAAGGCAGGAAAAAAGGGGGAGGGAGGGAAGATGTGTGTTTGTGTCTCTGTGTTTGTGTGTGAGAGAGAGACTGACTCAAAACTATGAAAAAAGGAACAGGCAAGGCTTGAATTAAGGCAGGAAAAAAGGGTGGAGGGAGGGTGGACGTGTGTGTGTGTGTGTGCGTGCGCGCGTGCGCACATGAGAGAGAGAGAGACTCAAAACTATGAAAAAAGGAACAGGCAAGGCTTGAATTAAGGCAGGAAAAAAGGGGGGAGGGAGGGAAGATGTGTGTTTGTGTCTCTGTGTTTGTGTGTGCGAGAGAGACTGACTCAAACTATGAAAAGAACAGGCAAGGCTTGAATTAAGGTGGGAAAAAGGGGTGGCTTCATCAAATACTGTATCATTTCCTTCCTTTCAAATCAAGGGGGTAATGCTGGCTTATAGAATTTTTGGGGGGTGGGAGGTAAAAAAGTTCCCTGACCTCTGCTCTAGATCAATATTATGACCAATATTATGACCAATATTTTGTGTCCATTTTATTTATTTATTTATTTATTTATTTATTTATTTATTTATTTATTTATTTATACATACCCCGCCTATCTGGTCAATTGCAACCATTCTAGGTGGCTATCATACAATCTTTCACCACTTCATCTTCCCTTTTCATGTTTCAGAGATATCCATGCATTTTTTAATTATTTTATCACCTGTCCCTAGCAGTAGTTTATCAAATGTCATTTGTTGTTCATAAAAGCCCATTGTTTATCTTTTACATATCTTGATTCCAATTGTAGTCTTGTCCACCAATCTAGAAATACTTTCCGCTCCTCTATCTCCTCTCTAGTCTTTAATACCCAGTCTTTCTTAAGCAAGTCTCTTTGCCTCAAAAGGTTTGTTGAGTCCATTAAGGTTGGCTGTATAAATGCTTCTAATGGCAAAACCCACCCCAGAATTCTACTATACATTTGCTTTTCTCTCTTGTTCCAAATCCATAACAAAAACGATTATTGAAGACTTTATGGTCTTTAGCTTTTTGATACCATACAAAAGCATGCCATTCCAGGCTAAGATCTTGTACTTCCAATTTAAGCAATCTCTCATTATCCAAATTAATCCATTCCTTAATTTATTCCAGTACACAGGAAATATTCCAGTCCAGGAGACCAAAACCCACCCCTTGTTTAGAGTCTTGTAGTGCCTTCACTTTAATCCTTTTTTTTTCTTTGCCAAACGAATTTCATTATTTTTATTAAATTCTTGAAGGAGTATTTGCTGGTATTGTCTGAAAAAGAAAGATCAGTTTAGCTAGCACATTCATTTTGATTACCACTATTCTTCCCGTCAATGAGACTTGTAGCTTATCCCACTTTTCCAAATCTCTTTGTATCTCCTTAAAAAGTTTCATGTAGTTGTCTTTTATTAATGTGCTTGTCTTATTTGTCATTTGGATTCCCAAATATTTAACTCTTTTTTTCCTCTTGGAAGCCCGTCATTTCTGTCAATTTGTGGATCTCCTCTGTTGGAATATTTTTGCCTAAAATTTTTGTTTTCTGCCTATTCACTTTCCTTCCCACCATCTCCCTAAAATTTATTAGCATTTCCATCAATTTGTCAATAGATTTACTTGGTTCTACCAAAATAAAAATGAAATCATCAGCAAATGCCTGTAATCTATATTCTTCTTCCCTTATTTTTAATCCTCTTATGTTTTTATTCCTGATTTGCTCACTGAGGACTCCCAATAAGAGTATAAGTAATAATGGAGATAGTGGACAGCCCTGTCTTATCCCTCTCCATATTTGAGTATCTTTTGTAAAATCTCAATTAATTTTGATTTTAGCTTTTTGTTTAGTATAGATGGTTTTAGTGATATGATAAATCTTTGTCCCATATCCATCAGTTCTAGTTGCTTTATCATGAAATTCCAGTTCAGATTGTCTAACGCTTTTTCTACATCTAAAAAGATGATAGCCATTGATTTCTCTGGATGTGCTTTATAATATTCAAGTATACAGTATATAAAATCATTCTATTTCTCATTTGTCTCTTTGCTAGAAAACCAGATTGATCATGATTATTTGTGAAAGAACCTTTTTTCAGTCTGGCTGCTAATATTGTAGCATAAATTTTGTAATCCATGTTTAGGAGGTATATTGGTCTGTAGTTTTTAATTTCCATGGTGTTTGTCCCTTCTTTAGTAATTAATGCTTCTGTCCATGTTGGCAGGAATACCCCTTCTTGATCTATAGCTTATAGTAGTTATATGGTTTAAGCAGTATATCCTCAAAAGTTTTGTGATATTCTGCCGGAATCCTCTCTCCTCCTGGGGATTTCCCATTCTTTTGCTTCCTGAAGGCTTCTACTATTTCATTAAATGAAAATGGTTCATTCAGTATCTGCTTCTGTTCACTAGTCAGCTTTATATTACTGTGTCTTCTCAGATATTCTCTCTGTTTCCTTTTGGGGATCTCCTTTTCCCAATATAAGTTTTGATAATATCTCTCTACAATCCTCTTTATTTATTCCTGTCTAAATTGTGTCACCACATCTTTCAGTTTCTGAATTATGGATTTTCCTCTTTCTTTTCATAGTTTATGTGCCAACCACCTTCTTGGTTTATTTGCATTTTCAAAAAAATATTGTCTTGCAAATTTTATCCTCTGCACCATTTATTCTGTCATCAGAATATTCAATTGATTTGTTAATTTTATCTTTATCCTCAATTGTGTCTTGTTTGGGTTTTGCTTTAAGTGTTTTTTGCACAAAACCAATGTCTTTTCTAGTTCTTGATATTTTGCCATCTCCCCCCCTCTCTTTATTTTGTCTTGCTGTGAATCTTATTACAAAACCCCAGAAAAAGGCTTTACTTGCTTCCCATACTCTAACCATTGATGTTTCTGGAAGTGTATTAAGTTTTAAAAATATATCCATCTCTTTTATTTGTTTTGCAAGGATATCTTTTTTTAAAGGGTTGCATTTAATCTCCAATATAATGATTTAGATTCCATTTCCAATTGCACTAAGATAGGACTGTGATCTGCAAAGATATTAGGAAAGATGTCTATTTCCAATACCAATTTCATCCAGCCTAGTGAGATCCGACATGCATCAATTCTTGACCAACTTTTATAGACATCTGAATAAAATATAAAGTCTCTTGCACTTGGATGCCTTGTTCTCCAGGCATCAATCATATTAAGCTCTTCCACAAGCTGCAAAAAGGATTTTGGCAACATATTTCTTCTTGTTGTTTTGTCTTCCCTTCTCCTAACTTTATATCTAGATGTCTGTCAAAGACAGCATTAAAATCTCCCAGAATGCAATACTCCTCATATTCTATCATTACTATTTCTTTTTGAAGTTCTTCATTGAATGGTTCTTGATTTTATTGGGGACATATATATTAACAATCAAAACGTTTTTGTCTCATTTTGGATTTACACCATTAGTATCCTTGTGTCCCGAGAAACAAAGACAAGTTTTGGGTCCAATTCTTTTCGTACATATGTTGCCACACCTTATTTAAACCTGATGCTATTAATATTTCCCCCAATTTTTAATTTTCTAATAGATGTTGATCTGTTATTTTCATATGAGTTTCTTGGGGGCAGATAATGTCCAATTTCAATTTCTGCAATTGTTGGTAAATTCCTTTACATTTGTGTGGTGAATTTAGGCCATTTACATTAACTGAAAGAATCTTGAGCCATTTTTTATTCATTAGATCAATGATGGCGAACCTAAGGCACGCATGTGTCATGAGTGCTTCCGAAGACCTGGACCCAGAAAGGTTAACTGTGGCTGAAGAGAATGTGGAGAGATCAGAAACACCTGAATCACCTCCAGATTCTCCCTCCACAGCAGACAGGCTTCGGGGCAGGCTTCAGGAAAGACTCAGGACAAGAAGATCAGAGGATCGCTCAAAGGCTTTCCACAGAGACCTACATTCATCTAGTCCTGAGTACTAGCAGAATAGAAAGCTTTCCAGCAGCTCAAGGAGCTGTTTCATTATAAAACAAGCTTCCAGTGAAGCCAGAAACTTCGTGGAAGCAAGGAGTCAAAACCTTGGCTTGCATCCACGCTTCTTGCATCTTGTTCCTGTCTCTGAACTCTGGACTTTAACCCTGGACTGTGTTGGTATTGGACTCTGGACTTTGGCCCTGGACTTTGACATTGGACTTCATTCTGTAAGTTGGTTTCTGGACTTTGGCTTTGCATTCTTGATATCTCTGACCCTGGACTGGTTTATCGGACTTCGGCTATTGTAACCCCCGGGAACGTGACAGATTGCTTCCACCCCCACACTTTTCCCAACATGGAGGGAAAAGCAAATGAAGACTCAGGTCCGCTGAATGCTGTGCTTACTCGGGTGCAGTTCCTTACTCAGGCAGTCGGCCAGCTTCAACAGCAACAAATACAATTACAAACTGATACTGCTTCTCAAGCGAAATGTCCTGTGCTTCCTCCTGAAAAATTTGAAGGCAATGTGGAGGAGTTTTCAGCATTCTTGGCACAGTGTAAGCTGTACATTGAGCTGCGCGCCAGAGAATTTCCCACAGACAAAACCAAGGTATGCTTTATAATCAGCTTACTCAAGGGTCAGGCAGCTAAATGGGCTACTCCTTTGCTTCTTGCTCCTTCACCCCTGTTAACTAATTACCAGGGTTTTCTGGAATATATCTCAGCCGCGTTTGCTAATCCCTTGCAAGCTGCCACAGCTAACAGAAAGATTCGGGCCCTGAAACAGGGAAAGGCTTCAGTTTCTCAGTATTCTACTGAGTTCAGACTCCTGGCTCAAGACTTACTCTGGAATGAGGCAGCTCTTATGGACCAATATATGGAGGGGTTAGCTGATAGGATCCTGGATGAGCTGGCACGTGTAGATTGACCCAACACGTTGCAAGAGCTAATCACTCTATGCTTACGCATTGATGACTGCTTGGAGAGCCGACGCTTAGCACAGGGTGGTCCCCGTCTCCTGCAGTCACCCTTGCCAGCTCCTAATAACAGACCAGAGGACTCTGAACCTATGCAATTGGGAGCAGCTCGGCCCCGCCTCAGCCCTGAGGAAAAGACATGACGACGCTCCCAGAGTCTTTGTCTGTACTGTGGGGGAGCAGGACACTTTGCTTCGGGCTGTCCGGTTAAGCGGCGTACCTCGACTCTGTGAAACCGTTAAAAGAATTGCCTCATATCTGAATGGGCCCTCAGACGTGGGGCACTTAGCTTAACATCCCAGGACCATTCCTTGTACCCGTTAAACTCTGCCTGCCAGATGGACGTTGGTTGTTCGTTCATGCCATAGATGACTCTAGGGCGGATCGCTGTTTTATCGACACCGCTTCTGTGAAACGGCACCGGATCCCTGTACAAGATAAGGAAACCCCGACCCTAGTCGAATCCATAGATGGACGTCTCCTCCGTTCTGGTCCTGTGACCCAAGAAACCCAACCGGTCATCCTCCAGGTTCAACAACATCAGGAACAGCTACAATTCAACATCGCCCGTATGCCCCGTTTTCCACTTATTTTGGGACTTTCCTGGCTCCGAACCCATAATCCCCAAATAGACTGGACACGAGGAGAGTTAAGTTTCAGGGATCCGTGTCCACATCTGGATCCACCAGCGACCTTGGCCGCAGCAGGGTCAGCAGATAAGTCCGCAATACCCTCAGAGTATGAGGACTTTGCTGATGTCTTTGAGGAGACAGGGGTTGACCAACTACCTCCGCACCGACCCTTTGACTGTGCTATTAATTTGGTGTCTGGGGCACCCCTTCCTGTGGCACGGATTTACCCCATGTCAGAACCCAAACTCACAACCTTGAGGGCCTTTTTGGATAAAAATCTGAAACGGGGATTCATCCGGCCATCAACGTCACCTCTGTCTGCTCCTGTCATCTTTGTTAAAAAGAAGGGTGGGGAGCTCCGCCCTTGCAATGACTACAGGGCTTTGAATAAGATAACTATTAGAGACCTCTACCCCTGATCGGTGAGCTTATGGATCGCCTTAAAGGGGCCCAAGTTTATACCAAGTTGGATCTTCGTGGCGCCTATAATCTGTTACGAATTTGTGATGGTGACGAGTGGAAGACGGCTTTTGGAACACGTTATGGCCAGTATGAATATCTAGTCATGCCTTTCGGATTAACTAATGCTCCAGCGGTGTTCCAGCGATTCATGAATGTCATCTTTCGGGACTTGCTTGATCGCTTTGTAATTGTTTACCTGGACAACATTCTGATTTATTCCCGAGACCCCGCTCGGCATATGGAACATGTTCGCCAGGTTTTACAGCGATTACGGGAACATAGACTCTATGCCAAGCTGGAGAAATGTGAATTTAACCTGCGAGAAGTCGAGTTCCTGGGTCACATTGTGTCTCCGCAAGGAATCCAGATGGACCCAAAGAAGATCGAGACGGTATTAAACTGGCAGAAACCTCGGAATCGTAAGGATGTGCAACGGTTTCTTGGCTTTGCAAATTATTATGGTCAGTTTATACCATCTTACACGGATGTAACCACGCCATTGTCCCGTCTCCTCCAGCCCAAGGAGCCGTTCCTTTGGACTCCGGAGGCAGATCATGCCTTTACCACCCTAAAGATCCGTTTTACCACTGAGCCCATTCTACGCTATCCGGATCCCTGGCTTCCGTTTACCGTGGAAACAGATGCCTCCAGTGTTGCCCTGGGGGCAATACTGTCCCAGCGGGAGGACCCCTCACAGCCACTACAGCCCTGTGCATTCTACTCTCGCAGTTCACGCCCTTGGAGCGTAACTACACCATCTGGGAGCGAGAACTTTTGGCCATCAAAACGGCGTTCGAGGTTTGGAGGCATTACCTCAAAGGGGCCCATCACCCAGTCCAGGTTTTGACGGATCATCGAAACCTGGAACACTTACAAACAGCCCGATGCCTTAACCAATGCCAAATCCAATGGAGTCTCTTCTTCTCCCGGTTCGACTTCTGTATTACTTATGTCCCGCATACCCAGAATCGGAAAGCTGGCGCCTTGTCCCGCAAACCAGAATACGCTGTTCCGGCTTCTGAAGAAACCCCGATTTCACCAATCCTGCCTCCCTCAGTCTTTGCAGCCGTAACCACTCGCTCCCTGGCCGACGAGATTCGAGCCAGCCAAGCTTGAGATTCCTAGGCCAAGCAACATCTGCAGGAACTTCAAGAGGGCTCGGACAATGACTTTACCAACCACCAGGGCCTCCTATTACATCGTGGACATGTATATATCCCTCCGGGACCCCTCCGAGCTCAGGTCCTCCATCTGACCCATGACTCCCCTCCTGCAGGACATTTTGGTCAATACAAAACCCTGCATTTGCTCACACTAGAGTTCTGGTGGCCCCAGGTTCGAGCTGACATCACCCGATATGTTGGATCCTGTGAGGTTTGCCATCGAGCCAAGGACGTACCAGCTAAACCTTCAGGTCTGCTACAACCTTTACCTGTACCGGCCAGCCCTTGGGACACAGTATCCTTGGATTTCATCACAGATCTCCCGCGGTCACAAGGGTATACCTGTATCTTAGTGATTGTGGACCTGTTTACCAAGATGGCTCATTTTGTCCCATGTTCCAAACCTCCCACAGCTCCTGACACCGCTCAACTCTATCTCCAGCATGTTTTCTGTTTACATGGTCTCCCGATGCACCTAATCTCTGATCGTGGTTCCCAGTTCACTTCCCGGTTCTGGAAAGCCATGCACTCCAGTTTGGGCACCCAGGTGCACTTGTCGTCAGTCTATCACCCTCAAACAGATGGACAGACCGATCGTACCAATGCCACCCTAGAACAGTATCTTCGTTGCTACACATGTTACCAGCAAGATAATTGGGCTACCCTGTTACCCCTGGCGGAATTTGCTTACAATAATGCGATACATACATCTACTGAACAGACACCCTTTGAAGCCAACTATGGGTACCATCCTCGCTTTTTCCCGGCTACTCTACCCTCAACCATGGTTCCTGCTGCCGATGCCCACATACGCGAGTTGCAGGCCCTTCAAGACTTGCTCCGGGAACAGCTTCAGTAGGCTAAAGAAGCTTATAAAACAGCGGCCGACCAGAAACAACATGACAGGCCACCTCCAAACCAGGAGACCAGGTCTGGCTTTCTACCTGTCACCTTCGCCGACCTGGCCGAACCCGTAAGTTGGACCCTCGGTTTATAGGACCCTATGAGATCACGGAACAAAGCGACCCTGTTGCTTTCCGGCTACGACTTCCAGATACTCTCCGTGTCCACCCGGTTTTCCATCGATCCCTCCTTGTTCCTGTCTCAGCCCCAGACCCTGCTCGACCCTCGTCCCCGGCTCCACCTCCACCTGTTTTGGTCGATGGCGAGGAAGAATATGAGGTCCATCAGATCCTAGACTCCTGAATCCACCGAGGGGGGTCTGCAGTATTTTGTGGATTGGAAGGGTTATGGTCCTGAGGATCGATCGTGGGAACCAGCCAGTAATTTACACGCCCCTGAGTTAATACAGCAGTTCCATGCTACCTACCCCGATCGTCCTGGCCCATCTGAAAGGGGAAGTCCTGGAGAGGGGGATAGTGTCATGAGTGCTTCCAAAGACCTGGACCCAGAAGGGTTAACTGTGGCTGAAGAGAATGTGGAGAGATCAGAAACACCTGAACCACCTCCAGATTCTCCCTCCACAGCAGACAGGCTTCGGAGCAGGCTTCGGGAAAGACTCAGGACAAGAAGATCAGAGGATCGCTCAAAGGCTTTCACAGAGACCTACATTCATCTAGTCCTGAGTACTAGCAGAATAGAAAGCTTTCCAGCAGCTCAAGGAGCTGTTTTATTATAAAACAAGCTTCCAGTGAAGCCAGAAACTTCGTGGAAGCAAGGAGTCAAAACCTTCACTTGCATCCACACTTCTTGCATCTTGTTCCTGTCTCTGAACTCTGGACTTTGACCCTGGACTGCGTTGGTATTGGACTCTGGACTTTGGCCCTGGACTACGCTGGTATTGGACTCTGAATTCTGGACTCTGACCCTGAACTACACTGTGTATCGGACCCTGGACTTTGACATTGGACTTCATTCTGTAAGTTGGTTTCTGGACTTTGGCTTTGCATTCTTGATATCTCTGACCCTGGACTGGTTTATCGGACTTCGGCTATTGTAACCCCCGGGAACGTGACAGCATGCCATATCTGGCACATGAAGCCATTTCTTCTAGCACGTGAGTGAGTGGCCCACGTGAGTGAGTGGCCCACCCATCCTTGTGGGAACAATCTTTTTGAAGTGGCTGCAGCTGGAATTCCCCCTTTCTCTTCCTGTTCTAGGTCCTTTATTCCCCCTGAAACTGCCACTTCCTGTTCCGGTTCTGGTCTTCTGGATGGCACAGCAGCCATCAGGAGTTTCTTCCCCACCCCCTCATTTTGGGCACTCGAGCTGAAAAAGGTTTGCCTCCACTGCATTAGATCCATCTTTATTATTAAGCTTAACTTTATCCAGTTGGAGTGTTGGACTAGAGAATGGGTAAGAAGAAATGGTAAATCTAGGGAGCTTACAAAATTTGAAGACATGGTACTACAGACTGAAAAGGAAAATGGGTATAAAAAAGTGAAGCAGATGATAAGTAAAATCTATAAAATATTAACAGAAGTAAAGGATCAAGAATAGGTTTTAAAGATGTTATGGGAAACAGATTTGGGAGAGGAAATATGTACAGAGAAGTGGAAGAATATATGGAAGAAAAGAATTTTAAAATGTATGTCTGTAGGAATAAAAGAAAATGTATTCGCGAAGGCTTTCACGTCTGGGATCTAATGGTTGTTGTGGGTTTTTTGGGCTCTTTGGCCGTGTTCTGAAGGTTGTTCTTCCTAACGTTTCTCCAGTCTCTGTGGCCGGCATCTTCAGAGAACAGCACTCTGTGCTCTGGTGTATTTGGCTTGGGAGTGGAGTATTTATGGCTGTGAGATGGGCTTTTGTCTTTTTCTGTAGATGGGTGATTAGTGTGTCTTGTTGTGAGTGGATTGTTGTGATAAGGAGAGATTATCTGTCACTGTGGTTGATGGGTGTCATTAGCTGGTCTTTTGTGTGTAATGATCCCTGGTCCTTGTGGCTGGGTAGAGTTCGTTGAAAAGAAATTAGTTTAATGCGTTCCAATAGCAGCTTTACTCACCGTACAGCGATGCTTCTCCGATGGCCGGCAGCCATTTTCGCGCCCTCCCCTCGCTTAACGAGGGCGCAAAAACGCTGCGCGCGGCTATTTCGGGGCTTCCGGTGGCCATTTTGAAGCCGCCGAACAGGTGATCGGCGGGTCGCAAAGCGAAGGTCGGTAAGCAAACCACTTACCGACCTTCGCTCTGCGATTTTGAGCCATAGGGGCCATCGGTGTGCGATCGCATTTGTGATCGCTAGAACGGCCCCGTTGTGCGGATTCATCGTTCTACGGTGCACTCGTTGTGCAAGGCACCACTGTATACCTGGCCACAACTGCGAGGTATCCAGTATACTCCTGCAGTGGTGAGGGGGTCCCTTCTGTCCTTTGCTGACCGTAACATTTGTTGTATTTTTGTGGCAGGCTTGAATACTGTTTGTAGGTTGTGTTTTTTCAAACATTTCCCCATGCGGTCCATGACCCCTTTGATGTATGGCAGAAATACTTTATTTGTGGGTGGCTGTTTTTCTTCTTCAGTTTGGTGTTGTTTTCTTGGTTTGATGGCTCTTGTGATTTTATTTTTGGAGTAGTCATTTGCTTTTAGGGCCCAATTTAGATGGTTGAGTTCAGTGCTGAGAAACTGAGCTTCACAGTTCCGATTTGGACAGTCTACTAGTGTTTTGATTATGCCTCTTTTTTCAAAGTTGGTTTTCAAATAAATAAGTGAAATATTAAAATTAAATCTAAGAATACGTCTAAAATAGCACTTTTACTTATATTTGAGAGGGAACAATGGAAGTTGACAAATTAATAAATTCATAATAACAAAGAATTGGAAGGTTAAGTGCAATCTCCAACTAAATGAATGGTATAAAGAAGTGGAATATAGGCATTAATGATAAAGTAACATGTGAAATTAAAATAAGAAAAGGAATGTTAATTCGGAATGAGTTTGGGGATATATATGGGGAGAATTTATTGATTTTGTATTAACAGAGGTGAAGGGTTGTGTACCTTCGCAAGAGTCAATGTATTTTTGGAAGGGGAATGGGGCTACATAGGGGCTACATAGAAGGAATAGATTATCTCCATTTGTCCCGGTGAAAGGGAGCACAATAAGTGTATATGCAGATTTGTTGGGGGTTTTTTTTACATTTATCAATACAAAACAAAAAATTAAAAATTAAAAAAGAGGGTGGGAGAGAAGTATTGCAGTATCATCGTCATCACATGCCCTCAAATCAATTCTGACTCATGACAACTCTTTTCAGGGTTTTTTAGGCAGACAGTACTCAGAAGTGGTTTACCATTCCTTTCTGGGAGCGTCCTGGGAGCGACTGTGCAGCTCACAAGAAGCACGGAGAGGAACTGAACTCCCAGTCTCTGAGCTAAATGTATGAATATGTATATATGGATTATTATGCAATTATATGTGTGACAAATTAATTAAATTTGGGAGAGGTGGGTTTCTAAGGAGGAAGATGTGTTGGGTTCCTGTTCTCCTAGTGGACTTTCCAGAGGCATCTGATTGCACTATGGAACAGAATGCTAGATTAGAAATAGGTTTTTGGTCTGATCCAGTGGTGTTCTTAAATAACTGAAATAATAACGAGGTCATAATCCTACCACATCTCTACTGCCTTGAGGCTAGATCAGCCTGGGCAGGGCTGGGCAACTTAGTGGCTCTGAGGTCCAAAACGTAACCCAGTACTACTACTTTTTGGAAATAGCCAAAAAAGATACACTTGAAATTTAGAAAGAATAGCGCAGAACAAAATGCCAAAGAAGCACTTGAGGAAGGCATGTGGGAGCTGTAAGATGATCTTACAGCTGCAAAAATGCCCCAAGTGGACAGTAGTTTATCCACCTCAACCTAGAAACAAAACAGTGTTTCCATTTCTGAGACTCCTTTAAAGACAGTGTCTGAATAGCAGCTTTCACCTACATTCTTTATTAGAATGCATGGCTCCCTCAGAGTGTCTGTTGAGAGAGTGGAGGGTGTCCCCATAGAAAAACCAGGTTCCCAATGCTACATTTCCCTCTATGATAATATTGAGGCCCATTCAGATGGTGCAAAAAGTCTTTGTTTTTTCATCTGTATGGTTCATTATGGGCCCAGCATGGGTTGCACTATGGATACGTTGGACTGAACATTTGATTGTATTCCAAGAGGAAATTCCAGGAGGTCTCAACAGATTCCAGGCTTTTAAAATCTAGATCTTGGTGCAAAGACATGCATTTTGAATAGAATAATCCTCATTATTTACTATCTGTGCCCTACCTCCTCCAGTGGTTTCTCTGAGTGGGTGCTCACGGGAGGGGGAGCGGTGCCAAACTGCTGCCATGGGAAACAAACCAGGACAAACCACCAAAATGGCAGTTCATGGCCATCTCCAGCCAGACATATTCTGCTCTTTCACTCCAGGGTAAAAGAGATGAAGTTTCATTTGTTTCTTGACAGGTCTCTTCCCTGCTTCCATCCAGAGGCTAATACTGTATAACTGGCTTTTTATACCAAGGATAGAAAAAAGAAGTTGCTAAGATAGGGACAAAATGGTTTGTTGAGTGTGGGTACAATAACTGAGATGGGGTTATAATGTCCCAGAAGCATAGAATCATGGAGTGGGAAGGGCCCTCTAAGACCATTGATTCCAACCCCCTGCTCAATACAGGAACCCAAGTTGAAGTCTACTCGGCAGAGGGCTGTCTAATTTTCTCTTATATTATGTAGGCATACATGCCAAAAACACTCCACTGAAGAAGAAAACTCGGAGACCTTGGCCCTGTGCAAATTACTTTGCTAGTAAGAGAAGATTTCACATGTGGCCATAGCATATATGGGAGGCAATGCACAACATTTGCAATGTAACCTTGACTATATGCAGAATTAAATGTTGCCATGGAGCTGACTCATCTTGACTGAATTTCAAATGATATTTTTGTATATACTCACAAAATTCTCAGCATATTGTTTTCTGTTTTTCAAATGGCTTTCCATGGTGCTACTAAGTGCCTTGGTTTATTATAATTTTATTTTATTTATTGTTTTCATTGATGCACTATTCTTTTCTCCAAAGAAACCCAGAACAGCACACAACACAAAGCCAACGCAGTAGTTGTGACTACTGTCTCACTATCTGGATGAACTGCTAGATAGCTCAGTGGTTTCGATATCTAGTTGGGAGTTCAATTCCCCACTGGGTCTCCTTTACAGGGACTGGACTCGATGATACATAGGGTCCCTTCCAACTCTGCACTTGTAAAGTTATTATTATTATACCTGGGATTTTTTAAAAGCTAGCTTCTCTCTTTTAAAGGAGATTGTTTTAGAATAAATGCAACAGAGACTAACGCTGTTTGGATTTTAATTTCATAAACCAGGAAGCAATTCATGACGCCCTGCACTCAGTCTCACAGGTTTGGAGCATTCCTTGTCTGTTGCTTGAATATCCCAGCATTTTGGAGACTGATCTCTGTGACACTTTTAAAGAGGCTAGCCCTCTGGATCATGACGGAAGTTCATCTTCTGGACAAAAACCTGGCAGTGCCGAGACAAACATGGCCTTCAGGTTCTTAACACAAACAGTGGGCTAAGAGAGCAGGGAACCTGCCTTGAACGTCCTTTGCCCATCCTGGGATTTCATTTAGAGCCAGATGTGAACAAAGAGAGGATGTTGGATGCTTGCAACAATGAAAATCCATGACTCGGCTGTGCATTCATAATTATTTTATAAATGAATGTCTGCCGCAGAGCCACATCTCTCTCTCTTCCATGAGACTATATGCCTTTCATTAATGTATCGGAGGCTGAATGAAGCTGGCCTGGGTGCTTGCCTTGCATTTTCCCCCCTTCCCTCCATCATTGTCCACGGATAGGTTTTTGTGGTTCAGAAAGAGCTGCAAGCCCCACACTTCTCTGCAAGACTGATGGCTCGTCAATAACATTAGCCAGCATTATGGGCCGCATCAGTGTAGAACAGAATCGATATGGCCAAGTAAAAAGTCTAATAAGTTGACATGACCATCCTCAGCAGGGCTCACGTTACAAGAAATGAGTTTTTTTAAGGAATCAGCGTCAGCACTGCTTATTCACCCCACAGTGAGATGCCTTGACTAAGATTTATTGTGCCTGCTTTTTGCCAGCAATGCTGGCCTAGATGGCAAGAAAATAAAATAAAATAGAATAACCTGTACGGATAAAACAATAATAATCATCTTAAGTATATACATATTTAATAAACACGGACTATTGAGAAGATAGGGAGACCTGAGTGCAAAGGGGTTTGGTAAACAATGAAAGCCAGGATTTAGGGGATAAATAGGAGCAATATAATCCAGGGATTTACTTTGGTTGCTTGAAGTGGCCCGTTTATATATGTATCCTCTTTCTCCCTCAGTCCCTCATGTATTCTCTTAGGCCTTGTTCTTTAGGGTATGAGATAACTTAAAGAGCAGGTTTAGAGTAAAGCCAATGGAGTTAATGATGCCACTTGGCATTCTACCTGGAAGTAAATATTGGCCCCTAAGAAGCAATAGTAATAGATATAGGCATGTATGTGCACAGTCCTAAAGGAAATAGCTTTACTTCACTCTGCAAGAATTTTTATGAAGCTGCTGTAGAATTCTCCTTTCCTGTCTTCTCCCCTCTCTCCCTCCCTCTTTACCTGGCAGAATGCAGATTTATTTGGTTTGCCAACCAAGGAGGAGTAGGGTCTCTTTGCCTGCCTGTGCAAGTGGGGACAGCAGCTTTGTACTCTTCTGAACCCTGCTTGTTCTCGATGCCCATACTATGTCCAGTCATGGAAAGCAAGCCCTGAATGGCTCTGAAAGCATTAAGGTAGTGAAGCCCTGTGAAGATAACAAGCTCATCTGCTGAGTCTGCTTCCATAGTTCTTCCACCATGAGGACAACAACAATTGCTCTATTTTCAAGAGAATTTCCTGGAAAAAGGGAAAGGGAAGTGAAATGGATCTAGGGAGTTTGATTACAGAAGCAAAGCATGAACAAGTATTGACACTGCCTGTGCTCTATAATTAGAAAGACAGGTTGATGCTCCATTGCCAGTGTAGAGGACTAGCATGGTGAAACATGGCTTATAGGTTCATTGCTTGTTTGTGGAAAATTAAACAGTCAGATGAGGCATATTTAGGGCAGGCTTGAACATTTTATAGGACTCTATAGCATTAACTGATTCTCAGGCAGAGACCCATAAAAATATAGGTAAGTGTATTTGTGCATGGACTTCTGTCTTTTTAAAATAATAGCAGAAAGGGAAAATTTTGGGAAGAGTTCTAAAATGTAAATTCCAACTTACAACTCCAGGGCAGCAAATAAATAATATGATTACATTTTTCTGAGAGGGTTTTGCTTTCTGCTAAGGTTCGTTATTCACTGACAAGCAGATTGTCTTTGAACTGTATTCATTGGCCTGTCCATTTCTGCCAGTTCAAGCCATTTTTAGACCATGGATGATGCAGGATAAAAAAATTTTGGAACAATTTCCTAATACTTTTCCAATAGCAAAATTTGCAGAGATCATTCGTTCACAATAATTGTAAAAATATTTCAAACATATTCCTAAATTTCATTGAAAAGTATTGATACTAGAGAGTCCAAATCAACAAAGTTTTGAGAATTGGGCTGTATCCAAGTTTAATCATACTTAAGAGCAGACCCACTGAAATCAATGGGACTTGTTTGTTAGCAATTATTTATTTCATCGAATGCAGTGAGTCTACTCTAACATCTGGATTCAACTCATGTAACACTGTAAATGACTGAAAATGATAACAGAGAACAGCTCATGTAAAGCAGGCAAATGTTTGCTTTCTCTGGTTTTTTATGGTTTGCTGCTGCATTTTGCTGGCAAACAGCTACAATGTACTTCAGAACAGCAAAGATTTCCCCACTTTGGTAATGCGAGTAGAAGCTTTAACCCCTCAGCATTTGACAAGTCTAAAAATGGGTTTTGTTTGGCATGTAGATTCCATATAAGTAAGAAGTGTGCAACTGATAGGTCTGCTTAAAAGGGAGTATCTGCTTGACAGCCAGCAGAACTCCCCCTTGCTCATCACTGAGAATTCTTGACTTCTTAACTCTGTTTAGTGTGGCAAAACCACCCAGGGTATATAGCATCTATTGTTTTGGAAGAAAAAGACTGTGTGAACGCAGTGACCAGACTTTGTTTTGAAATATTGTACAGCAGGACACCTGCTGTCATACAACAAAGCTGCATGTAATGAGGCAGGGACCTTTAACCTTTAATCTGGATCAGGTTCCGTGAAGAAAGAAAGAGGAACTAAAAGTGGGCATACATTTTACTAGGCTGTAGCGAGTAGAGCATCAGTCTACTCACTAGATTGTCTATGCTTATGTTTGAGTGTAGCAGAAATAGCACCATGCTTTCAATTAACAGGAGTTTCACTGGGAAGAGATAGGAAGAAAAGATCTACTGAAGGAAGGGACTAAGGAGACAAAGGCAGAGAGGTGAGTGTTTTTAGATTAACATTAGGAAGGAATCTGGAGTAACCCCTAGGAATTCCCCATTCAGAAGCATAGTGTGCTCAGTTTAAGAGGAAGGGCTGTGTGCTCTGCTCAGTTGGAAGTGGTGTGTCCTGATTACTGCTGAGATCTATAAGTAGCAGCTGTGAGTTCCAGAATGGCCTTTTGATTGTTGACTCCTAACATAGCACAACTGAGGAATAAAGCAGAGACAGACTCAGGGAGCTCGGAACCAGAGAAAGCTAACAGGAGTTTCATGGGGGAGTTAAACACGAGAGGCTAACAAAATTTTGGGTTTTTTTCATATATATCAGTTAACCTTCTCAGCTACATTCAAGGTAACAAAATGAAGGAAAGGGCATTAATAGACAAACAAATTTAAGCAAAAAGCTAACAGGGATTATGGAGAAAATGGACACTTCAGTTGAGGTGACCTGCAAAGTTTGTGCAATGTTTGTCTTTGTGCCTGAGTGTAACATGGTGCATACATGTGACACGTATAAACTGGTGGCATTGTTAGAAGAAAAAGTGAGAGAACTGGAGCAACAAGTAGCCACACCTAAGGCTATAAGGGAAGACAAAGTATACATTGACAGAACTCTTGAGCAGCAGCAGGAGGAGGAGGAGGAAATGGAGGCACTGGAGGTGGAAGAAGAACAAGGGAAGGCAGAGGAAGAGAATGCTGAGCAGAGAGCAAACAGAGTGGAGGAAGCACCATGGGAAAGAGTCACAGTTAGGAGCAAAAGAAGGAGAAGATTTTCTTCACCAGCAGAACTGCAAAGCCACTTTCAGGTTTTTGATGAGGAGTCTGGCAGACAGCAAGCAGATCAAGTCAAAGAGGAGAACTTGCAGGAGTATATGAGAGGGACTGAAACTCAGCCAAGCAGGAGCACATAACCCACACCCTGCAAAAAGAGGAAGAGGAGAGTAGTTGTAATAGGAGACCCCCTACTGTGTGGGATAAAAACTGAAGTTTGCCAGGAAGGTCCATGGACCTGCCAGGTATGCTGTCTCCACAAAGCGCATGTTAGGAAGGTGACAGAAGGATTGCCATCATTCATATGAGGTGCAAACCATCTCTTGCTAGCAGTCCATCATCTAGAAAGCTTGCACCTCACAAGGACTGGGAAGAATGTGTTTTGCCACAGCGTAAAGAATTTCATCAGAAGGGCTTTAAACTGAACTGGAAGGGGGAGGGAGACACCAGCACAGGGGTACAGATGTATTATAAGAGGAACAAACTGAACAGATCTAATGGGGGCAATAATGATGTTAACATTAATCATTATTTTAATGGAAATGTACAAAGAAAATGTACAAAGAAAAGTCCAGTGGAGGTGATGGCATTCCAGTCGAACTATTTAAAATCTTAAAAGATGACACTGTTAAGGTGCTACATTCAATATGCCAGCAAGTTTGGAAAACTCAACAGTGGCCAGAGAACTGGAAAAGATCAGTCTACATCCCAATCCCAAAGAAGGGCAGTGCCAAAGAATGCTCCAACTACCGTACAATTGCACTCATTTCACACACTAGCAAGGTTATGCTCAAAATCCTCCAAGGTAGGCTTCAGCAGTATGTGGGCGGAGAACTCCAAGAAGTACAAGCTGGATTTCGAAGGGGCAGAGGAGCTCGAGACCAAATTGCTAACATGCGCTGGATTATGGAGGAAGCCAGAGAGTTCCAGAAAAACATCTACTTCTGCTTCATTGACTATGCAAAAGCCTTTAATTGTGTGGACCACAGCAAACTATGGCAAGTCTTTAAAGAAATGGCAGTGCCTGATCACCTTGTCTATCTCCTGAGAAACCTATACATGGGACAGGAAGCAACAGTTGGATATGGAAACACTGATTGGTTCAAAATTGGGAAAGGAGTACGGCAAGGCTGTATATTGTCCCCCGACTTATTTAACTTATATGCAGAATACAACATGCAAAAGGCCAGACTGGAGGAATCCCAAACCGGAATTGAGATTGCCGGAAGAAATATCAACAACCTCAGATATGCAGATGATACCACTCTGATGGCAGAAAGTGAGGAGGAATTAATGAAGGTTGTGATGAGGGTGAAAGAGGAGAGTGCGAAAAATGGTCTAAAGCTGAACATAAAAAAAACTAAGATCATGGTGACTGGTCCCATCACCTCCTGGCAAATAGAAGGGGAAGATATGGAGGCAGTGACAGATTTTGCTTTCTTGGGCTCCATGATCATTGCACATGGTGACAGCAGCCACAAAATTAAAAGATGCCTGCTTCTTGGGAGGAAAGCAATGACAAACCTTGACAGCATCTTCAAAAGCAGAGACATCGCCTTGCCGACAAAGGTCCGCATAATCAAAGCTATGGTTTTTCCTGTAGTGATGTATGGAAGTGAGAGCTGGACCATAAAGAAAGCAGACTGCTGAAGAATTGATGCTTTTGAACTGTGGTGCTGGAGGAGGCTCTTGAGAGTCCCCTGGACTGCAAGGAGAACAAACCTATCCAATCTGAAGGAAATCAAGCCTGAGTGCTCACTGGAAAGACAGATCCTGAAGCTGAGGCTCCAATACTTTGGCCATCTCATGAGAAGAGAAGACTCCCTGGAAAAGACCCTAATGTTGGGAAAGCGTGAAGGCAGGAGGAGAAGGGGACGACAGAGGATGAGATGGTTGGACAGTGTCATCGAAGCTACCAACATGAATTTGACCCAACTCCAGGAGGCAATGGAAAACAGGAGGGCCTGGCATGCTCTGGTCCGTGGGGTCACGAAGAGTCAGATTCGACTAAACGACTAAATAACAACAAAAACAACAACAAAAAGCAGGCTACAAATCACACAACCTCTAATGGCTATATATGAATGCCAGGAGTATGGGAAACAAACAAAAATAACTGGTAATTTTTTTCAGGAGGGCAAATATGACTTTATAGCAATAACTGAAACTTGGTGAGATGACTCCCATGACTGGAATATAGCAACTGAAGGATACAAGTTGTTCAAAAATAACAGAAAGAATATAAAGGAAGGTCAAATTCTACTGTATGTCAAAAATACACATTTATGCACAGAAAAACAGGAGGAGGAGACTAGCTGTCCCATTGAGAGCATCTGGATCAATGATGAAATACAAGAGGAACATGGTAGTTAGAGTGTACTACCGACCACGTGATCAGGGAGAGGATGCGGATCAAATTTTTGAAAAACAAATTGTAAGGATTATCTGTTGGGAGGCAAATTCTGCAAAGCATAGCCTTTCCAATATATTCCTGGCTTGTTTGGCTGATACTTTTCTCCTACAAAAACTGCAGAAAGAAACTGGAGGACTAGTTATCCTTGACTTGATTCTAACCAGTAGAGATGACTTGGTGGAGGAAGTGGCAGTAAGGAGAACTCTGGGTGAGAATGACCATGTTCCACTAGAATTCTTGATTTCAAAGGAAACCAAAGTGGAGTTTAGCCACACATATATGCTGGATTATAAAAGTGCCCAATTTTTATGAACTCAGAACAAGGATAAGAAAGGTCACATGGCAGGAGATTCTTAACAAGAAAAGGAGTCCAAGAAGGGTGGGAGTTTCTTAAAAAAGGAAATTTTAAAGGCTCAACCACAAACAATTCCAACAAGAAAAAAAGGCATGAGGCAGCAACAAAAGGCCAGCGTGGCTTCACAAAAAACTCAGGTAGGACCTGAAAACAAAAG
The DNA here is from genome assembly GCF_051106095.1 of Pogona vitticeps. Lineage (NCBI taxonomy): Eukaryota > Metazoa > Chordata > Lepidosauria > Squamata > Agamidae > Pogona > Pogona vitticeps. The sequence goes on along the minus strand of NC_135784.1, from coordinate 222,353,283 downwards.
AGGACACATGTCAGAAGTGGAAGGAAGGTCAGGCCACAAAGGAAAAGTACAAACAAGTAGCAAGGAAATGCAGGGATGACATTAGGAGGGCAAAGGCTGAGAATGAGCTGAGGTTAGCTAGAGACACTAAAAGCAACAAAAAGAGCTTTCTTCAGATATTTGCGTAGCAAAAGACAAAGAAAATAAACAGCTCAACTACTCAATGGAGACAGAAAAATAACAACAGACAGCAAAAAAGGGGGAAAGTGCTAAATTCCTGTTTTAGCTCAGTCTTTTCCCAATGGGCAGACTATGAACCTCCAGACAAATGTGAAGTGCAGGTGCAGGGGACAGGATTGCAGCTGGAGAATGATAAACAAATGGTCAAGGGATATCTTATTACCTTGAATGAGTTCAAATCTCCAGGGCCAGATGAACTGCATTCAAGAGTATTGCAGGAACTGACTGAAGAACTCTCAGAACCACTGTCCGTTATTTTCTTGAAATCATGGGAAATTGGTGAGGTGGTAGATGATTGGAGGAGGGCCAATGTTGTCCCTATCTTTAAGGGCAAAAATAAGGAACCTGCTAACTGCAAATTATTCAGCATGACATCAATCCCAGGGAAAATTCTGGAACAGATTATAAAGCAGTCATTTTGCAAGCACCTAGAAAACGATGTAGTAATAACTAGAAGCCGACATGGATTTTTCAAGAACAAATCCCACCAGACTAATCTGATCTCATTTTTTGATCAGGTTGCCTCCCTGATAGACAGAGGGAATGCTGTAGAAGTAGTATATCTTGACTTCAGCAAAGCTTTTGACAGAGTGTCCCATGATACTGCATCCTGAATAGTAAGCTAACTAGGTGTGGGCTGGATAGAACAACTATCAGGTGGATACACAATTGGCTACAAAATCATACTCAGATGGCGATGATTAATGCATGTGCAAAGGAGTGGGGGCACTCGTGCAGGGGTGTGCATGCACATGCACAAAGGGTGGGTGGCACTCAGGGGGCACTCATGCACATGCATGAAGGGGTGGGGGAGCACTCATGTGGGCACAGGTTCATGTGCACAGGCACAAACAGGCTGTGCGGGGGGAGTGTGTGCAGGGGTGGGTGGGTGTATAGGTCTGTCTCTGTAGCCTAGTCTGGCTCAGGCTGTGGACCGGGGGTTGGGGACCTCTGCCCTAGAAGACAGAAACACAATTCAAAATGGTCTTGCACTGGGCTGAAAACAACAGAATGAAATTCAACAGGGATAAATGCAAAGTACTGCACCTAAGGGATAAAAAACCCAAAAATACAGTTACAAGGTGGGGGATACCTGGCTCAGCAATGCTACGAGTGAGAAGAATCTTGCAAGCATCGTAGATCACAAGCTAAATGGGAGCCAACAGTGTGATGTGGCTACAAAAAAAAGGCAAATTGTATTTTAGGATTAATTTACAGAAGAATAGTCTTCAAATCCCGGGAGGTACTAGTTCTTCTGTATTCAGCACTGGTGAGGCCTCACCTTGAGTATTGTGTCCATTTCTGGATACTGCACATGAAGAAGGGTGCTGACAAATTGGAACAAGCTCAGGAGAGTGCAACAAGGATGATTCGGGAGCAGGAAACTAAACCCTATGAGGAAGGACTGAAAGAATTGGGCATGTTTAACCTTGAGAAAACAGGACAGAGGGGTGATATGATAGCACTTTTCAAGAACTTGAAAGGCTGTCATACAGAGGAGGGACAGAACCTGTTCTTGATCATCCCAGAGTGCAGGACGCACAATAACAAACTCAAATTGTAGGAAGCCAGATTTTGGTTGAACATCAGGAAAAACTTCTTAACAGAGCAGTATGGCAATGGAACCAATTATCTTGAGAGGTGGTGAATTCTCCAACCCTGGAAGCATTCAAGAGAAATTTAGGCATCCACCTGGCAGATTTGATTTGTATTCTTGCATTGAGCAGGGGTTTGGGTTTAATGGCCTTATAGGCCCCTTACAACTTCATAATTCTATGATTCTATGAAATGCAATACTGTATATGGTTCCAGAGTTCCAGAGAAGGCATGGGCAGATGGTGAAAGAAGAAGATTTTCCAAGTGGTTAGCTTTTCTCCACTGGCCATGCCTTCTTGATCTATGTAGTCATTTATCTACACAAAGCACACACTGGGTAGGATCTAGTATAAAACCCATTTTACTAAGTTTATTAGGCTCCAACCACAAACATTCTAATCACCCAAGAAATAGTACCACTATGGGCCCCCATACTGGTGTCATAGACCATGGTCTACAGAGCTAAGTTTTCTCCAGCAGCATCACCAATGCAGCCACTTCTTCATTTCCAGCATCCTTCTTCACTTGCCCATAACAATGACTTTCAATTGGAAAGATTAATAGAAACCACACTTGTGTGCCCAATTCCTTCACTTTCCTTCTTAGAGCCTCATTCTTTTTGGAGATCTGTTCCATATTTTTGCTGGTTGTATCTTTGGTTCTGACATGAATCAAAAAGAGACAGTGGTAGTCAGTTTGATCAGCCTTGGTATCTTGAGTGCAAGCTCCAGGAAGGCAACATACCTCCTGAGATGGCATGTCCTGTGCTCACACAGCTGGCTCCATCCCTCAGAGCAGTCACTCCCCAACTACTATCACACACATTTTCCTCCTTGGATGAGTTGGTGATGTCATTTGTTCAGCTGAAGAAGACCTGGAATCGGAGGAGTTAAGTACAGCTGAGGGAAATGCAGGGCAATTAGTGGAACTGGAGGCTCCTCTGGTATCACAGACAGCTGAATCACCACCAGATTCTCCTCCCCCACAAGCCAGAGTTAGAGATAAGCTTTGACAGAGGCTTACAACACAGAGATCTGAAGCTCGCATGCATGCTTCTCATAGGAAACAGCAGGTCAAGCATCCCAGAGTTTTAGCAGGATGGAGTGTTCCTAGGAATGAGGTGATTGTTGCTTCTATGTAACTTGTACTCAGACATCTGGAAACTCATGGAAGCAACAAGTTAATTCCGTGGCTTGCGTCCATGCTCCTGTTTATCCTGAACTACCTGAACCTTGCTCCCCTGACCCTTGGCTCTCGGACTCTGACTTCGGACTATGGTTTGTTTTTGTTTTTGACAATTCAGCATTTGTTTTGATCTCCCGGACTTCTGACCTTGGACTGGCTAGTCTGACTTTCGCTTGCTGAATTCCCTGAGAACGTGACAGGTGATTAGATTCTTTCCACCCATGTGGACCTGCTATCTTCCTTACTATTTTGTGGAGTGTCAGGTAGTAGATAACTATCTTCAGGTGGCCCATGAGAACTGAATCTGCTGGGTAGTTGCAGTGCCACAGAGCATTTCCAGTAGCTTTCTGGCCCTGTGAATAACATCCTTCAATTCTTCTGCTTCTTGCCTTCTATTTTCTCTCTCTTTCTTGGAAGCATTTGGTACTCCTTTAGGAGAGTCTTCTGTCCTCCTTCTTATCATTTTTCTAATAAGCTGAAGTGCCCCTGAAGGTCAATAAGACAACTCCCTCCACAATGCTAGACACTCCAGATGACTCACCCATTTCCCAGGACTCCCTTTCAACATCTTTCAACATTCCTCTGATAAACCCCCCTGCAACACTCCCTTCCCAGAAAGCAGGGGGCTCCTCTACAGAAATTCTCTGATTTGCCCCAAATATGGCCACAGAAATTTATATCTGCAGTCTGAGTAGCGGAATCCAGTTTTTAAAGCAACTGCCATTTCAGACTCCATTAAAGGACAATATGAACAGAAGCTGACATTTTCTTCCTTATTTTCTAATATGCCTGAATAAGCAAATGGCATTCTTGCAAGTTAGCTAGCTTTGGAAAACTGCTGGTACCTGGGCTGTGAGAACACAATTAAAAGCTGCAGTAAAAATTGACATATCTCAGGGTGGAAAGCAGAATGTACGTTACAACTGCAGTCAAATGATAAATAAAATAGCTTTAACTCTTCTGCAATTATGGATTAAAATGCATTGGACTTAATGACCTAGAACACAAGGTTTAGCATCTGAAATGGTGTCTGAGTCTAAACTGCTTATTGTTATAGACTATATAATGGGCATATCATAGAGAGGCTCCATTGAGTTCACCATCGGGCAGGTGGAACTCTGAGAAATGCCCTGTTATTGATTATGACAGAGATATAGGTAGGGCTGTAAGAAGCTGGCTTTTACCAAGTTGAACTCTCAGTCCATCTACTCCAGTATTGTCTAGCCCGGCACATATTCCTTCATAGCTTCGTCTAGAGATGTCAGGAATTGAACTTGGCATCTTCCACATGCACAGTGAATTCTACCACTGTTCCTCTCCTATGGAAAATTCACAGCCGCTGCACTCCATTAGGTCTCAACAAGTGGTGGAGAAGGAATGGCTCTCAGTGGTAAATTGTAAATTGCAAGGGGCAGGACCTTGACTGTACCAGGTAAGAACATGAGGAGCTGCCTTACACTGAGTCAAACTTCCATCTTTCCTTAACAAGCTACTCTGATGGCCAGTGACTTTCTAGCATGAGGGTACAAGGCCTATGACTCTCCAGATGTGGATTGTGACTCCCATTATAGGAAGAACTGGGCATTGCATCCCAACAGCACCTGTCACGCTTCAAGTTGTTCAGCTATGTTGTAGGTTCTCAGGCAGGGGCTTTCTACTATTTATGATCTTTTATCTGTAAGTAGTGGGTAATTAATCTGTTAGATTCCCCCTTCCAATTTACTCCTTGAATATATTAGTCTAGTCAACAGTTGCCTATCTCCTACACAGTTTCTTTGCAGCACCTGGAGCCAGTGGGGATATAAGAGCAAGAGCTGACTATCTCCACTGACCTCAAGATAGTGCTTTCAAAGTGTGGGTTCGGAAGAGTGGGCCAAAAGGTACTAAGCAATACATATACCCTCCCACACCCCTTCTGGTTCCAACAAAATTATAGAAGAATGGAATTTTAGTATTAAAATTTCAAATTTAGAAAAAATTGCTTATTTGGTGGCTAAAATAAATGTTAACTTTGCATTTGAGGAGTCTACAATGGTGGACCAGGAAGACTGGGTTTTTAAAAACCTTGTTCAATGTTATTAATGTCTACATATGTATATGTAGATGTTGTCTAGAGGGGCGGGGTAAAAATCGAATAAATAAATAAAATAAAATAAATATAACTCAGTTATGCTTAGGTGAGCCAAAATATTTTTCCATAAAGTTTTTCATTTGAATGGAGGGGATTTTGAATTACTGGGGAGATGCATTTGGGGGCTTGCATATGGTCCACCCTCCTCATGTCAGCTCTGGTGCTCCATGAACAATACTGGTTGCTGGTCCACTTTTGAGCACAAGTCAAAATGTATATGCTTCTTCTTAAGGTCTTGCACAATTCCACGGGCCTGGACATTGAAAGGAAAGCTTGTTCCCAAAGACTGCCCATGTGTGGAGATCATAAAAAGGAATTATTCTCCATGTGTCTACTCTCTGAAGAGATGGATGTTCCTGGAAGACTTTGTCTATGGAATTCCCTCCCCAGAGGACTTCATCCGGTGTCGTCTTTGCTATACTCCAAGTGGCAGGCAGCTCTGTTCGTTTCATGCTGTGGGTTTTGAACTATTTTTAAACTGCTCCTTTTACTGTGCCTGTTTTAGCCTTATTAATTTTACTCTTTTTATTTCATTGTGGGCTGCCTTGGGAAACATTAGCTGAAAGGTGGTAGGTGGTATATAAGCCAAGATTCAGCTCAGCATTCCACCATCATAGTAATGCTGAATTTTCAGGCGTGTTGCTGTGTAAGTAAACAACTCTATCAGGACAATCTGCCTGTCATTTGTGCAATGAGTTACTGGATACATCATGTGAGCCAGAAAAGTAGTTGTTGCGTGAGAGTTTTGATTCTACCCATAAGATTTGTGAGGTAAATTTGGTGCCAGAGAAATACATGATTAAGTATTGCTTATGTGGACCTACAGTGCTCCCTGTTTTTGTCCATACTACTCACCCACTCACCCACCATCCCTCTCTCTCTTTGTCTACACCACTTCGTATTCCAAAAATTCCTAAGTGGGTTTACAATGCTGCACACAAAAATCCACAAAAATACAATACGGTCAAGTCATGAATCCATCAAACAGCAATAAAACAATAAGCATGCTATCAAAATCATAAAAACCCTCTAGGAAAGCGGTCTGGGTTAGTGATCAGGAAAATGTATGGACAAACAAATATGTCTTCAATTGACAATTAACACTGCCCCCCCAATGTATATATGAGTCCCCTGGGCCACTCTTTAGAATTGTGACAGGGACAATGTTGCTAAATTGTACGTTGATGTTTGTCAGGGATCATGTTTTGCTTTGGCTGAAGTTCTATGCAGAAGAGAGAGATTTTTGCATCTGCCCCACTTGTCTTAAACCAAAATGACATATCGAAGGCTAAAAAGGTGCTCTTTAGTTGAAACCTTCCTGGGGAAGGGGCTAATTGTGCCTTCTGCCAAGTCCTTTACTCTTTGGCTTGCAAATGGAATGCTGTCTCGGAATGGCACAGACCGATGCCCTGCCACTGAAGCTGTGCGCTGACACAAGCTGTAATGTTTATTCACTCTGTCATTTCTTTTCCTTCTTTCCGGAGAGGTTGTAGAGAAAGGTCAAGGGAGAGCCACTAACCTTTTTTTTTTCACCCTCTGAAACAAAAATCAATTGAAGGACCTAGGACACAATAAGTTATGTTGCAGCATTATACTTGCATGTATTCCCACTGGAGACCTATCAATGTGAACTAGCACTGTTGGGAAATTTCTCCAGCTGGCACAGCTAATCAATACCTTTGTTCATTATGCTGTCTCTGATGAATATGGATAATGATTGGGCAAGCAACAGTCAGGTGACTAGAAATAACTTTACCTTCTGAAAGATCAATAGAAATATTTTTTTTCAGTATTGGCTCAGGCCGCTGAACATGTCCTCCCATTTTCCAACATATGTTGACACAGATGATGGAGCTACTTCATTAAAGCAGTAGTGTTTAATTTGCTGGCACATTGTCCCTGTACTGCAAGAAAGTAAATAGATGGCTAGTGTTTGCATAATCCAATGTGTATGGTTGTTTACCAGCCTATGCTCATGTCTTTTAAGCTCAGGCTAATGTCCAAAAGCCAGAGATCTAAAACTTTGTGTTTTGAACCACTGGTTCCAGAATCAGCATGATGAGCGGAATTATGGGAGCTGCAGTTTTAAAAAAACAAAATGTTTCCCATTTCTACCCCAAGCTATTCTTAATTTGTTGTTGTTGTTTAGTTGTTAAGTCATCTCTGACTCTTCGTGACCCCATGGACCAGAGCATGCCAGGCTATTCTTATGGATCTAAGCTAATCTTCCATCCCTCTTTGTCAAAATCCTTGTGCAGAAACAAGAACAAATGCTTAATTTATTGGGAGGAATTTATGCCAATTACAACTGTATTATGACAAGTAGAATTGCTATAAACAAGCCTGAATCATATTAAGACAATTAGGGCATTTTATGGAATGATAAGTACAGTCTACATATAGTCTGGGTTGCTCCCTGTTGCTCTATTTTTAACCTTATCCTGATTCTCCTTGAACCAAAACAGAGACAAGGGGGGGGGGGAAGAGAGGGATAGAGAGAAAAAAAACAATGCATCATGACTGAAAGGTGGGAGAAGAGTGCAATACATGTAGTTGTTGTGGATGTACATCCACAGTATATTGTACCAAATTGAACTGGGTTGACTATCTACTGTATCTATCTATCTATCTATCTATCTATCTATCTATCTATCTATCTATCTATCTATCTATCTATCTATCTATCTATCTATCTATCTATCTATCTATCTATCTATCTATCTATCTATCTATCTATCTGTGCAGATGGCAACATATACAGCAGCAGGAGCAACAGCAAGTGAAGAGGTGACGGCAAGAAGCCCTAGAGCTATTTGCATAAAATGGAAAATAGCACCCAACCAACGCTATGGGGTATCTATAATTTTGGTACAGCAACACATCATTTCTGTCTGCAGAAGTTCATGCCATAGCACATTTGAAAAAGACTATACTGGTCTTCGTTGGGTTTGGTACAACAGGCTAAGAGGCTTCCCTGTCTATAAAAAAATAGACAAACTGAAAGTCCACTTTTTTGTACAGGTTTTATTAATAAATACCTGGGTGATCTTGCGCATGTGGACTTAATGAAAACAAATGTTCTTGTGGAGTAAGATCTAGTCTGGATTAAGTGTTTGCTCCTTGTGAGGTGCTTGTTTGTCACTTATTGGTATTTCACCATCCAGAAGACACAAGACTTGATCCAATAGGATCAGTTTCTTTCCCACATCTTTCTATGTGTCTTCTTCCAAGGAGGAGATGCATTTTGTTCTGGGGGAGAGGAGTCTAGTGTTACAGTGCTTCCTGCAGGAACATCCATGTTAGAGCTGCTGGAATAAAAGTTTTTAATTAGGATTACCATTTTGACATTTTATCAAAAGAAACTGTTAAGCACCAGCAGGGAAATTGGTTTCTATACAGGATTTCAAAGATCCTGAAGAAAAGTAGCTTCCAGAAACACGATTTATTGAAGTTAATGGCATATATCCAAGTAAGTGCCACAACCAACTGGAAAATAACAGGGCCAAGGAGAAGTGAAACTTTGATCTTGTCTGGACAATCCCCAAATGAAGATGAGTAAAGAGGAGGTAATAGGTGGATTTGGTCGAAAAGTGCCTTTCTGCTGTCCAGTGCAGGCGTGGAGAGCTTGTGGCTCTGCAGATATAGCGAGACAGCAATTTCCATCAAGCCTAGCCATCCTGGCCTGTCATGAGAGATTACAGGAATATTAATTAATCGACATCCTGACCCATGTGCAGCTAGAAGCTTCTCAGAAGGACTCTTTCTGACTTTGCAGAAGAATATTGTTTAAAGAAAGTTAACTCAAATGCAGGGAACTTCCTCTGCTTATGGCCCAGAATTATGAGATGTCTTTAGCTAGTTCTTGTGCAGAAGTTCACAGAACAGCACCTGTATACTTTTGTCTAACTGTATATTTCATTTTTGTCCCTCAGGAAAATAAGCTGTCAGGAAGTTTGAGTTGTTTTGATTGGGCTGGGAATAAATGTTCAAAGTTAATTTTACAATGGTCAAGGTCACCACTTTAAAGAAAAGCAACATAAACATATTTCAAAAGACAAAACAGCAAAGTTGTCTAAAGTGGCTTTTTCAGGAGTTGACAACATAGACTTCTCCTGCACTGTCTCTCATAAAAAAACCTCCTGGGTCCACCTGTCTCTATTTGCATCTGCTGCTCCTAATCTATAACAGGAATGCACAAGTACTTGGGATGTCTGCTCTTGACAGGACTTTCTCAGCGAGGGGCACTCCATTTTTGTAATGCTCTTCACTCAAGAAATCCAGTTGCCCTACACATTTTTGTCAGTAAATAATTACATGCTGTCAAGTCAATGCTGACTTATGGCGACTCTTTCCAGGGTTTTCCAGAGAAAGAGAGAGTATTCAGAAGTGGTTTACATTGCCTTCTTCTGGGAGCATCCTGGGACTGTGTCGCCTGCCCAGGACCATACAGGCTGGCTGTTCTCCCAGGGAGCACAAAGGGGAATCAAACTCCAGAGAGAGAGAGAGAGAGAGAGAGAGAGAGAGAGAGAGAGCTCCATACCTAGGTATATTCCTCTAGGTATATTTATCTATACATAGCTCCATACCCTGTCTGAATAGCTCAGTGAGGTAAGTATCTGGAGCTCTCTCCAGATATATTTATTTATATCCCGCCTATCTAGTCAGCTCAGGACCACTCCGCTAAGGCCTTCAGAACATTCCTCTCTGCCACTTCTGCCCACCCCACAGGAGATCCTCATGGAAATAAGGTGAAGCAGGGTTCTTCAAATCACATGGTGTTTATATTTATTTGCACCTAATCTAACTTAATTTATTTTTCTCTTCTTTATCTATTTATTATTTGCGATTATTTATGATTTTTGTCATTTTCTGTTAATTGATTTTTAATTTATTTTATTATAATTGTATATATGTTCCTGTTAGCCGCTCAGAGTGGTATAGATTTACCAGATGAGCGGGATATAAATCAAATAAATAAATAAATAAATAAATAAATTATATTTTTGTATTTGGTTGTTTTTGATAGGCTAAAGTAGCACACTTCTAAAGTACTCTGCATTTAAAAACTGTTGTAGAGGAATCTGGGAGTAACTAGTTACATATAATTAGTACCTTTTTCCAATTGTTAAGATTTACCTATACATTAGAACTGTAAATTAGGGTCATGAAGAGCATTAGAAAAGGGAATTCCTTAATTGCTGATACAGTCTGATTATTACAGCAGCAGATTTCCACATATTCCATATTTAGCTGGTTTTTTATTATGGTCATCTGGACAAATATGGGCCTTCTTTTGCAAGTCTCTTTTCTCAGACAAAAAGCTCTGTATGAATCATGTCCGTGCAATGCTACTGTGATCTCAGCTAGAATGATATGCTATCCATAATGAATAGTTTGCCCTTTCATGAGGAATAATGCCGCTTTTTCAGTGTTGTGAACAGTAATTTTTAGTTTATTTTAAAATGGGAGGGTGTCTTCAGTAAATTGTGGAGAAACAATCTGGTACAATTCAAATGCTTGTGCTTTGCAACTGCCTTGTAGTTCGTTGTAATGTTCAGGCCATGACAGGTTGGGCAAAATGGACAGAAAGAGTGCCTGTTTTGCAGTGCTGTCCATTAGCTTGTAACATGCTGCTGATGTCTTTTTAAAGTAACAAGTAGTCATTGTTTTAGTTCCTTTTGAAAAAAAAGAGAAAAGAAGTAGTTACTTTTGAAAATCTATAAATATAATGCCAACTACTTACTGTGCCGGGCCTTGAAGGACTAACAAACTTCCTTCGAAGTTAAAGTAAGCTTCTAAGCTCTGTGTGATGTGCACACAAGGGAACACAAGGACATGTGCTACAAAGGTGTTTGCAAATGTCTCATAAATTTTGGAAAGAGGTACCAGCAGGGCAGAAAGCTTAATGAGTAATAAATCTTTCATCCAAAAGTTTTAAACACAGACATCCTTGCCCACAGTTGTAAGAGGCAAATTTGGTCAGATTTGGATCAAAATGCTGGTTGGCATTTGGCATATGCCTAGGCAGTTGCTGTAAAATAATGCAGTAACAGGACAGAGAAAAGAAACCAAAGAAAATGTCAAATTAACAATGGGACTTAATTTGCATTTAAGTTGCTAATGGAAAAGACTTGTTTAGGGTGTCTTTCTGTGTGCAATATTTATGAAGCTACCACTGTCAGACGATGAGGAGCAAAGAGATAGACACTCTTTGATTCCCTGGGTAGAGTTGTGTTTTGCAGCACATATTTTGGAACCATAGGCAGTACCTTTACAACATGACGAGAATCACATGGCTGACAGGACGACGAACAAAATTATATCTGCAGAATAGCTCTGGCCTGGAAGAAGTGTGTGTGTGTGTGTGTGTGTGTGTGTGTGTGTGTCTGTGTCTGTGTCTGTGTCTGTGTCTGTGTCTGTGTCTGTGTGTGTCTGTGTAAACATACCTCTGCTGGGGGAAATCAAAGAGCATGTATCTCTTTACTCCTGATGATCATGACAGTGGTAGCTTCATAAGTGTGTTTTTGTGTGTGCATGTGTGTGTTCCAACAGACTAGCTAACAAGCAAACCCAAGCAATAACCATACATCTTCCTATTTACTTCCATCTGCCTTATGCCAGCAGCAAAACTGGTGTACTGATTTCTAGGCAGCACAATGTAGCTAACTGCTGACATAAAGCAATTAGTTTGCCTGCATAAACAGGCAAAAGGGCCGTTACCGACAGCATTTCTCAGCTGACCTTTTGTTAAGAAGTCATCTTGTTACTATCTGCTTGATCATGGGATACAGCCGCCGGTGCATCCCAAAGACAAATTGGAGCCCTTCAGATTGGGTCCCCCTACACCCACGGCATACATTTCTCTGTGTGCACATGAATGCGTTGAGAAAACTCAGAAGGAAGGCCCAGGTTCTTGTGCTCCATTTCCCCTTCACCAGGGATAAACAGGCAGTTACACATCCCGTTATAGTTGATGGCAAAGTGCTGAACTTGAAAGGAGACTATTAGTTTGTGTCCCTTCAGGGCCAGTGCAATAAGTAGTCGGGAGAGATGGGGCTGTGGAAGAGAGGGTGTTGTCTGCTGTTAGTGTGACAGTTTTGTCAGCCGTGTTCACATTAGTAGAAGGTAATAAAATGACAAGCAAGTTATTAGAAAGATATGAGGTGAAATTGAACTGAAGCTTCTTGCAGCTCACCTCGGCTTTTTCCTGTCTGGTAATGGCCCACTATTTGTTACAAATTGAACCTTGGCTCAAACTCTTTTTTATATATATAAAACAGAAGTATTTATTCTTTGTAGTAAAGGTCACATGAATTTATTACAACACATTAGAAGATAGAAAGGAAAAAGAGAGTGTGTTCTATGACAATTCTAGTACGTCAGAAATTTAAAAACAATAGTGTTTCTGTGTACTAAACAATATTATTAATGAGAGACAAAAACTTCTAAAAGTTACTTTTTTAAAATGTCTCCTTTCTGTAGAATGCAGCAACAACACAGAATTGTGGTTTTGTGGATTTTTTTTATTACTTGAAATATCTTAAGACTGTATGTAACACTGAAGAATTTTGTTTGGCAAAATATATTTTAAAAAATTATTATTATTATTATTATTTATTATTATTTATTTAATTTATATGCCGCCCACACTACCCAAAGGTCTCTGGGCGGCTTACAGCATTTAAAATACAATAAAGATATGTACAATTAAAATACAATTAATATATATATAAAATTGCCATCAGACCCACAGTTAATATTATTTCAGTTAAAAGCCTTCTGGAACAGGAAGGTTTTCACCTGGCGCCGAAATGTCATCAGTGTCGGCGCCAGACGAATCTCAGTCGGGAGGGCATTCCATAGTCTGGGGGCAGCTGCCGAAAAGGCCCTTTGTCTGCAAGCCACCCCTCTTACCTCCTTGAGGGATGGCTCTTTCAAAAGGGCCCCCTGGCTAGATCTTAACTGCCGGGTAGGCTCATATGGAAGGAGGCGGTCCTTCAGGTATCCAGGGCCCAAGCCGTTTAGGGCTTTATATGTCAAAACAAGCACTTTGAATTGGGCCCGGGCAGCAACTGGTAGCCAATGTAACTTGTACAGAATCGGCTTGATATGTTCCCTGGCGGCCACACCACTTACCAGCCGCGCCGCTCGATTCTGAACCAGTTGCAGTTGCCGGACCGTCTTCAAAGGCAGCCCCACGTAAAGCGCATTGCAGTAATCTATACGGGATGTTACCAGTGCATGTGTAACTGTCATGAGACTCCGCTCGTCCAGGTAGGGCCGTAGCTGGTATAGTTTCCGCAGCTGGAGGAAGGCGCCCCTGGCCACCGAGTCCACCTGGGCTTCCAGTGTTAGACTGGGGTCCAGGAGCACCCCCAAGCTGCGGACCCTGTCCCTTAGGGGGAGTGTAACCCCATTCAGGGCAGGGAGATGGCCCTCCAGCCTGTCTGGCGAAGCACCCACTAACAGCACTTCCGTCTTGTCTGGATTGAGTTTCAATTTATTGACCCTCATCCAGTCCATTATCAGGTCCAGACACGAGTTCAGCACAGAAACCACCTCACCTGGATTGGTGGAAAACGAGAGATAGCGCTGAGTGTCGTCAGCATATTGCTGACTCCTCAGCCCAAACCTCCTGATGACCTCTCCCAGCGGTTTCATGTAGATGTTAAACAGCATGGGGGACAGTATTGAGCCCTGAGGAACCCCATGACATGAATGCCATGGGGCAGAGCAACTGTCCCCCAGCACCACCCTCTGGACACGGTCAGCCAGGAAGGAGCGGAACCACCGTAAAACAGTGCCCCCAACTCCCAACCCAGCCAGCCTATCCAGAAGGACACCATGGTCGATGGTGTCGAAAGCCGCTGAGAGGTCCAGGAGTATCAACAGGGTCACACTCCCCCTGTCTCTCTCCCGGCAAAGGTCATCATACAGGGCGACCAAGGCAGTCTCTGTACCAAAACCCGGCCTGAAACCTGATCGAAATGGATCCAGAAAATCCGTTTCATCCAGCAGCGCCTGGAGTTGCCCAGCCACAACCCGCTCCAACACTTTGCCCAAATAAGGGAGGTTCGCTACTGGTCGGTAGTTAGCCACCAGCCTTGGGTCCAGGTTTGGCTTTTTAAGGAGTGGTCGAATTACCCCCTCTTTCAAGGTGGTAGGGACCACTCCCTCTCTCAAAGAGGCGTTCACGGCCTCCTGGACCCAGGTGCGAATCCCCCTGGCTGATCTTCTAATTAGCCAGGATGGGCAAGGGTCGACCGGAGTTGTGGTAGAACGGACAGATCCAAGCACCCTGTCCACATCCTCAGGTCTCAACAATTGAAACTCATCCATTAATACCTGACCAAAGCACGGTGCGCTGGACACATCCTCTGATTCTGCAGTAACTGTGGAGTCCAACCCACTGCGAATCTGAGCGATTTTTTTCCTCAAAATGGATGGCAAACTCATCACAGCGAACTGATGAGCAGTCCAGGACCTCCACCGGATTTCCCGGTTGAAGAAGATCCTGGACCACCCGAAACAGCTCGGCTGGGCGACATTCTGAGGAAGCAATACGGCTGGAGAAATATTGCCGTTTCGCCAGCCGTATTGCCACGAAATAGGCCCGATAATGGGCTCTAAGTCGTGTTCGGTCGGACTCCCAGCGGGATTTCCTCCACCTGCGCTCCAGCCGTCTCCCCTCTCGCTTCATCGCCCGCAGTTCAGAAGTATACCAAGGGGCTGTCTGGGCTCGGCGAGCAGGGAGAGGGCGCTTAGGCGCAATCGTGTCAACAGCCCGGGTCATCTCCTTATTTCATAGGGTGACCTGAGCTTCGACAGGAGCGCCGACCATATCAGACGGATAATCCCCCAGAGCATTCAGGAATCCATCTGGATCCATTAGTCTCCGAGGGCGGATCATCTTAATAGATCCCCCACCCTTGCAGAGGGAAGAAGAAGCTAATAGACTAAACTTGACCAGGAAGTGGTCTGACCATGACAATGGGGTCACAACCAACCCCTCCACATCCAAACCACCATCTTCCAGTCCCGTTGAGAAAACCAGGTCCAAGGTATGGCCCTTCTCATGCATTGGGCTGATGACACATTGAGACAGCCCCATGGTTGTCATGGTGGCCATGAAGTCCTGAGCCGCCCCAGTCAAGGGAGCCTCGGCGTGAATGTTGAGGTCCCCCAGCACCAACAGCCTGGGAGTCCTCAACACCAGGTCCGAGACTACCTCCGTCAGCTCAGGCAGGGAGACTGTTGGTACGCAGCAGGGTGGGCGGTACACCAACAGAATCCCTAACCTGTCTCGCGAGCCCAACACACAATACAGGCCCTCGAGACCTCCTCTCAAAGGGATAGGAAGCCTGGTCAAGGAGATAGAACTCCTATAGACTATAGCAACTCCCCCTCCCCGACCCTCCGAGCGACCTTGGTGCTGGACCGAGTACCCAGGCGGACACAGCTGGGAGAGGGGAACACCACCCTCCTCTCCCACCCAGGTCTCAGTAATGCACGCCAGGTCAGCCCCCTCATCCAGAATTACATCATGGATGAGGGCAGTTTTATTTTGTACTGACCTGGCGTTCATCAACAGCACCGTGTGGCTCGAGGGTTTGCTGATATGGTCACCTGATACCATCTGGTTGGGAGTAGGACTAGAAGAGGGGATAGATGTAAGATATCTAACCTCTCTTCTCCTACGCGGGCATGTTCTACCCCCACCGCCATTCCTTCCCCTACCCAGCACCACCTCAATGGCTGCCCCCTCCAACGCCCTCCCCCCTTTCTGTTCCATTAGATCCACTGTGGGTCTCTTCTTAATTGATGGCAATTAAAAACAATTTAAAAAACATTTAAAACATATATAAAATAAAACATTTCTAAAGCCCCTTCTCTCCCCCCCCCAAGTCATGTGGCTCATGTTGAGAGGAATGAGGCAGCCTGGAGCAGCAGGACCTGGTCCTGCAGACACAGAGGGGGCCGAGCAGCTCTTCTGGAAAAGAGGGCTGGCATCCAGCAGGGGCCCAACCACAGTCCACTGCCTCTCACCCAGTGGCTGTGGCCGGCCGATGGTCCCTGGCTTCCTCCTCATGCAGGCACGCTGGTCTGGTCAGGTCCCAAAAGCAGCTCTGGATAAGAGCTCTCTCTCTCCCTAGGCCAGGTGGCTGGTGTTCGAAGGGAATGAGGCAGCCTAGAGCAGCAGGACCTGGTCCTGCAGACACAGAGGGGGCCAAGCAGCTCTTCTGGAAAAGAGGGCTGGCATCCAGCAGGGGCCCAACCACAGTCCACTGCCTCTCACCCAGTGGCTGTGGCCGGCCGATGGTCCCTGGCTTCCTCCTCACGCAGGCACGCTGGTCTGGTCAGGTCCCAAAAGCAGCTCTGGCTAAGAGCTCTCTCTCTCCCTAGGCCAGGTGGCTGGTGTTTGAAGGGAATGAGGCAGCCTAGAGCAGCAGGACCTGGTCCTGCAGACACAGAGGGGGCCGAGCAGCTCTTCTGGAAAAGAGGGCTGGCATCCAGCAGTGGCCCAACCACAGTCCACTGCCTCTCACCCAGTGGCTGTGGCCGGCCGATGGTCCCTGGCTTCCTCCTCACGTAGGCACGCTGGTCTGGTCAGGTCCCAAAAGCAGCTCTGGCTAAGAGCTCTCTCTCTCTCCCTAGGCCAGGTGGCTGGTGTTCGAAGGGAATGAGGCAGCCTAGAGCAGCAGGACCTGGTCCTGCAGACACAGAGGGGGCCGAACAGTTCTTCTGGAAAAGAGGGCTGGCATCCAGCAAAGGCCCAACCACAGTCCACTGCCTCTCACCCAGTGGCTGTGGCCGGCCAATGGTCCCTGGCTTCCTCCTCACGCAGGCACGCTGGTCTGAATCGCCATCTTCATGACAACAACATGTAATAACTTACTCTTTTATTATCTCTCTGTTTTATTTTAATGTGATTGTTTCTGTGTTTTTACTGCTGTAAACCACCCAGAATTGAGCATTGCACCAATGGGGCGGGATACACATTAAAAATAATAATAAATACTTTTCTGGATGTAGGCTGGACATGGGCACTTTCAGACTGGAAGTCAGTTCTGCTAGCTTGTAAATGTCTACTCCAGACATCCCCCCCCATTATTTTTTAAGTGCAATCCAGGAGGGAGGTGTTTGGATAATTTTTCATTCTTAGCCATGTCTTGCCATGTAATGAAGTCTCACCACCTATGCTTTCTTTTTCACCAATAAGTTCCCAGGTCTTGTTTTTGCACTCTCTTTTTCCCCACCAAATTCTGAGCAACTCAAGATCCTTTCCAGAAAGTCTTGCACAGGAAAGACACAATTTTGCTAGGGAAGTGTAATGATTTTGTGAACAATGACCACAAAACATTTTTAAAAACTGCATGTTAAAAAACACACACAGAGAAAACTCATTGTGAAGAGTTTTAAAAGGGGACTTCCCCCCCCCTCCAATGCAGAGAATGCAAAATTCATACCCCTATTAAAGCCTGAGTCTGGGGGAAGGAATACTCCTTGTACAGTAATTGTGGGAAATGGGGGGTTAAAGTGTGAAGAATAGCTTTTCCGCAGTTCTCTATATATTTCATAAGATTTGTAGATTTCTGTTCCCATGGCTATAGAGTAACTTTAACATTAGAAAGCAAATTGTGAACATTCTATTGCAGTTCTGTTGGAATTCTGTTGAGTAGCTGAGCACTCGGACATCTCCTTTCCCTCTACCTTGAATGCCAGTCAAGGAGGCACAGTGGGGGACCTGAACTCCCAACATCTGGTTTTGCAGCCAGATACCTAAACCTTTGAGCCACACCAGCAGACTTACCATACTAAAGTAAGATACAAGTAGACTTTTGCAAGTAAAACCTGGTTATTTATTGAATTACTCATGGGGTTAATGAGCCTCATGGTGACTGTGCTCAAAACCCGGGGTTCAATCCCAGGTAGCTGGCTGAAGGCTGATTCAGCCTTCTATCCTTCCGAGGTTGGGGGGGGGGGGAATATGGAGCCTGCATAATTAACTTGTGAATGCCCAAAGAGTGCTTTAAGCACTATGGGGTGGTATATAAGCAGCACATTTTGCTTTTTTAGTTTTTTAAAAAATTATGTCTCATAATGTGCTTTTCTTTTTCTTTCTTTCTTTTTTATTTTTGGAGTGAGGGAATCCTTAGGACTGAATGCCAAAGAAGCCTAAAAATTCCTGCCAAAAGGATTCTGAAAGGCATTCAAATGTCCTTTAAAAGTGCGGCTGTAAAATATTATTCATTATAACTTGTTCATTTGTATTACATTGCTTTTGAAATGTCTCTTTATATAATTTGCACAATCAAAAATAAGAGGGAGAGTAAATTATTTTTACATTATCTATAAGGCATTAATTTCATGGGAGCAGCCACCCAAAATGTCTCTGTACATACTCTTCTTGACGGAACATGGCACAAGATTAACATGAGAGCTTTAGACTGTAGTATGGGACATAAAATAGTGGGAGACGAATCCCCTCTGTACATGTGCTCAAAGGCATTCACAATGCATAAAATTAGAAAGGACGGTTGAGATGGGCCCATTTGTTCATCATTCTGGAAGTCCAAAGTATTCATAAAGCTCTTTCCTGCACTACATTTCAAACAAATCATTTTTTTTCTTCCTGACAGCTTTCTTTACTGTCCAGCTTTTACATCTATACATGGTGACTGGAAACACAAAAGTGAGGATGATTTTGATGTTGGTCTTTGTCTCCAGTGATAGATATATCCTTACACTTAATGAGCTTTTCTAGTTCTTTCATTGCTACCCTTCCTAGTCTGTTTTCTTGTGATTTCTTGGCTACAATCTCCATTTGGATTGAGGATTGAACCAAGGTAAATAAAATCTCTAACCACTTCAATTTCTTCATTGTAGACATTAAGGTTGTGAAGTTCTTGTATAGTTATGATTTTTGTCTTCTTAATGTTCAACTGTAGTCCTACTTCAGCACTTTCTTCTTTCACTTTCACTAAAAGCTGTTTCAAGTCATTGCTGCTTTCTTCCAGAAAGACAGTTTCATCTGTGTATCTTAAATTATCAATGTTTCTTCCCACAGTTTTCACTCCTTCTTCATCTGAATCTAGTCTGGCTTTCCGTATGATATGTTCTGCATTATAGATTGAACAGATAAGGGGATAAAATGCACCCTTGTCTGCTCCTTTGTCTATAGGAAACCATTCTGTCTCTCCATATTCTGACCTAATGGTAGCTTGTTGTCCACAATACTGGTTATACATCAGGATAATCAAGTGCTATCCTTCATGTTGAGGGACGTGGTGGCGCTGTGGGTTAAACTGCAGAAACCTCTATGCTTCACGGTCAGAAGACCTGCAGTCGTAAGATAGAATCCATGCAACAGAGTGAGCCCCTGTCGCTTGTCTCAGCTCCTGCCAACCTAGCAGTTTGAAAGCATGCAAAATGCAAAAATGCGAGTAGATAAATAGGTACTATCTCGGTGGGAAGGTAAACGGTGTTCCGTGTCTAGTCACACTGGCCATATGACCATGGAGGATTGTCTGTGGACAAACGCTAACTCTATGGGTTAGAAACGGAGATGAGCACCACCGCCTAGAGTCGGACACAACTGGACACATTCACCTTTAATCACCTTCAGCTTTAATCAAGCGCTTAGGCACATCTGTTTCTGTCACAACAGTCCATGATTTCTCATGATCCTCACAGTCAAAGGCTTTGTTGTAGTTCATAAAGTACAGACTGAACTTCTTCTAAAATTCTTTGGTGTGCTCCTTTTATCTCTTCTGTATAGATTTTCAATATACTGTTTTCACCTTCTCTTTATTTTCTCCTGGTTTGATAGTGTGCTTCCTTGTTGGTTCTTCAGCATTCCTAATTTAGACTTAAATTTCTCTTTGATTTCTTGGATCTTCTGGAAGAAATCTTTTGTTTTTCCCTTTTTGTTGTTCTCCTCTATTTCTTTGTACTGTTATAGTAGTTCTCTTTCATGACAAGGGCTTAAAAACTGCATATAGGGTTCTGACCTTATTTCTGTCATCTTTTACTTTTGCTTCTCGCCCGTCTTCTACAAGTTTGTTTCTTCCAGCATCCATTTAGGATTTTCTTTTCTTACTACTGGAATTGTATTTTTGCATTCTTTCTTAATAATACTTCTTATTTCAATCCACAGGTCTTCTGGTTCTTGGTCAATTGAGTTTAGTAATGTAAATCTATGCAAGAGGCAGTCTTCTCTGAAAAAATGCTAAGCATTTGCTTTACACCGTGGTGGTTGCTACTGTTGTAATTTTCTTTCTTGAAAATTAGATCATTCTTCAGAAGATCTGGAGATGGAAGTCAAGGTGGTGGTGTATGTGGAGGAGACCCACACACAAAAGAAATAATTAAAATCTATAGTGCAAACAAAGTGAGAGATTATCACCTTTTTGTAGAAGCAGAGAATCAAAACTTCTTTTTGCCATGAAAACAGTCTTTCCCAAACATTCAAGTTTAAAATTTGTAGAGTTATGATCAGTTTGTGTTGTACTGTGCTTGGCTCTGGGCTGTAGGATAGACCACAAATGCATCTCTGGGGGGGGGGGACATGTAGGACTTTAGCCTTGGAGAGGAAGATATGATCTTGATCTTGACCTTGCCCTACCTGCATGCATGCAGATTTCTCCGGCCTTTCCTGCTCTAGTGTCTGCATATTTACTCCACAGTGGCAGCCTCACATGGGCACAACAGGAAAGGCTGCAAACTCTTCCATACCCTGTCATACCCCTAAGTCAGCCATCAAGAGCATGGCAGGATTTAGGAAATATTGGGTCCCTATTGCTGTACAATATCCTTGTTCTGCTTATTAGCATATTGGAACAATTTCTGTTTTGTGAGGCGTACAACATAAGCTCTCTGTAGCTGACTGAATAGTACTGCATATGACAGGCATTAAATACTGTCAGAGATCAGCTGACTAATAACTACCCGTTCAGTTAAAAATATCAATTAATCACCTGTCTCACAAGGTGTAAAATACAAATAAACACCTTTTGGTGACTACACAAATGCCACAAGAATATCTTTTGAAAATTCCACAACTGTTGCAGAGGAAGAATGAGGAGAAAATTTAGTTGTCATTAGTATAATGTGTTTTTTATAAAATATGTCCTTTTTACTGGTTTTTATCAGCTTGAGTTTCCAGGATATGGATAGGCAATGCATTTTAACTCATTTCTAATAAAAGCAGCAAGCACTAAGTAGGGTTTGGGAACTTGTGCCTTCTTGATTTTACCAATTAAGTTATGCTTTGCTGACTCGAGTCCTTCTGCCGCATGCATGTTTGTTACAACAATGTCACTGCTGTGCCTGCTACAGATTAATTGATGCTTGTATTTTGCATTCTGACACTTTGCTTGAGAGGGCAAAGGTTGCCAGGAAGGCTGTAATGTTTTCATTCGTACTGTGGAAACCAAATGGATTGTTGTGATTCAAAGGCATGTGTATCTGTCCTAAGGTTTAGCTAGCTACCTGCCACACATAAACATATGTAATACCATGGCATTGTAATGATTGTTCTTGTCCCTTATTAGCAAACACCATCACCCTAATCCAGATATATGCAGGAAGATGTTGATAGCTGAAGCTGGTGGAGATGCATGGAAAATGGTTAGCTGTGACCATTCATTTTTCCATTGCAGTTATGATGGAAAAGTGTGGCTCCCCTTACACCAGCTAAAATGAAGGAGAAGGCATTGGATTTCGTTTAGTCTTTGCATATTTGCATCTAGTCCGTTTCCAATACTGCAGAGTAACCCATATCTTAACATTGTTTCAGTGTTTCTGTAGGTGCAGCAAACAGTGGTTCCAGGAGGCTGAACTGAAAAACGCACATTTCCATGGAAGCCATTGCAATTGATTATACCCTGGAATCAGAGGCCAGGAAATTCTTTTTCAAACGAAACTTGTTCCTGTTATTGGCTGTATAGTGTATTTAAAAAAACAGCAACACACAAACCCACATGTTTTATTAATTCAAAATTTGAAAAGTAACTATTTCTGTTATTCATTGTGTTGCATGTTAGTTTTTGATACTTTTTTGAGGAAAAACTTTAGCATTGATCACAGAATGCCATAAAACATTTTAAAGCCGAAAATGCCCCTTTAAAATAACTTTTAAAGGTAACTAAACCCATCACTTGTTACACTTTTCCTGTTCATTCCAGTACTTTTGAAATGTGACTTTGTTATGCCATTGTTACTTCCCAAAGGTAATTAATTACAGGTTACTATATTATGATGTAAGCCAGAGTCACCTAATACATTTTGTTAACCTGTGGCCTTGTTTACAGCCTGGCAAGTCCGGGAAACTGAGAATGAGCCACCATGTTGGTGACTTCTTCCCTGGCACCTTTGCACCAGGGAGAAGGTTCCAGAGGGTGCACTGCTGGCCGGCCAATCAGGAATGGCCAGCAGCATTGTGAGAGGCGCTTCCAGTTTGGCAAACCCGATTGTTGAAGTTTTCAATCCAGTCTGCCTGACTGGGATATAAAGGGACCTCTGGGCTCCACTCCGGCAGTCTACAAGCAGACTTCACATAACTAGCCTCCCTGTATTGCACACAGTAGATTTGTTTGTAATTTTGGGTGGAGGGGTAGTTTGCAAGGGCTGTTACTTGTACGTTTAATCTGTTTGTCACTGCTTGGTTGTTACCAGCAAGTGGAACATTTTTATGTGCAGTAGCAGACCTTCAGTGAAGGAGATGGGCATTTGGCCCTATCCCAGGCAATTGATCCCTTCTGTAAAGGAATCAGGGGGTGGGGAACTGATAGGACTGTGCTGACTCAGAAGGCCCCCCACAGTTCCCCACAGTTGGTTCCAGGGGTCTTTCCCTAAACTAATGGGTTCACAAGGTGTATACCCACTTTTGGTCACCAACGGCCTTGGTTATCCAGTGATGCTCTGCGACAGTAGGCATCAGGTAGCAGAGCTGTCATCTGATGAAGGGATCTGCTCCTTATGCCGTGACAGTTCTGTTCTGCTGCAGCCAATCCAAGCAGTGACCCTTTTCTGCTATTAACATTTTTTACAATAAATCAGTGACTGTTAAAAATGTGTTTTAATTTGGTGGGGAGGCATCCAGGGTTATCTCATCCAGGGTCCACAACAACACGTTACTTCAAATCTTTCACTTAAGTATAATCATGGCTGAAGAATTCTTTAACAATGTTCATGAATAAAGCTTCAAAAAGGAATAACATCTGGAAAACCTGCTATCACAAACTGCCAAGAAAAGGGGGGGAAAGAAAATAATAATTCACACAGACATACATACAAAGGTTTGCTTTATTTACTAATATTAGCATGCAGAATGATTTCCTGCCATGAATTAGGTCCATTTTATATTTACTAACTATACATATTGAACTAACCAACAAAGCAGGATCATTTATGTAAGAAACCATTACATAAAATGGCCAGAAAAAGTTGTTTCCAATTGTATTTAGTTCCAATAAAATGAAGCAAGCTATTGGACTTCTTCTCACCTGAGGTGATTCACTGATCTGAATGATCAGCTATAATGTGGCTATCAGAGTTTTCTCCTCCAAATTATATTGCTATGCAAAAATGGGGGGCACCCCCCCAATACAGTCAGTTATAAGGGAACTGGCCTAATTTCAGCAGCTGATTGTGCTCACAGTGAAATGTACCTAATGTGATTGAACTATGTCATGTGTTGCTTCCTTCACAAGACTGGACCCCTTGGGCTACTCCATGCGAAGGACTGCCAGCTTCAGATCCTATGCAGATTTTCAATGCAATAAGACTAATTTACTGTTGAGTGAACATGCACATGTGAATGCTCTATTTTAATACATTGCACAGATATCCCAAAGGTGTAAAAAGGCCACTACAGATAACAGAATCTAAATGAAGGAACAAGGCACAGGAATCTATCAAATAATTTTATTAATTTAACTGGTTTCTTTTTGTGGAATTGGTGGGGAGAAGAAAGCAACTTCCCTGTTAACTTTCTAAGCACCCAAAACCTGCTGGGGGGGGGGGCTGGAACTGCATCTAGAATCTGCTTTCAGGTGGCACAGAGGGCTGCAGATGGGAGGAAGAGAAGAAACGTCTATCAGGCCAGTGTACCTCCAGTAATAGGATGTAGGACAAAGACCATACCAGCTCATGAACATTCCTGTATTTGGGTGGGGCAAGCAGCTCTTGGAGGGACTAATAATCAGGGAAAATGACAGAGGCAGAGAAACATCACTTATTGTTTCTCTCCTACAAATACCCCTCCCTGCTATGAACATTCACCTCAAGTTTTAGACCCTAATTGGAGATAAAATGGCTGAAATGGAGAACTGGTAGCTACATAGCAGAAAAATTACATCTTATCAGTTCTCCCTTACAAAATATGTCT
This sequence comes from Pogona vitticeps, assembly GCF_051106095.1. Lineage (NCBI taxonomy): Eukaryota > Metazoa > Chordata > Lepidosauria > Squamata > Agamidae > Pogona > Pogona vitticeps. The sequence continues at coordinate 222,328,762 of NC_135784.1, read as the reverse complement.
GAGCATTAATGTTACTTGGCATTAATCTAAAGCCCTATCCTAAATTCAACCAGACTCTCAGCACTTTCCAAAAGTATCTACAGCAAATACATGAAGGAATATTGAACAGGATTAGCCAGAAATCCATCCTAGATGCTAAAAATGCATCTGAATTATCTATTCAGAGAGAAAACATTATTTTCATTTCTATAGTTAAAGACAACCATTAGGAATTCATATGATCCATTTGTAGATTTTGCTTCATTTTATTGAAAGATTACAAGAGGTTTATAAGTTGAGAGCTGTGGGTTCCCCCCACCCCCACCTATCCCATGGCGCTGGCAGCTGGAAGAAAGGCCTTTGGGAAAGCCATCTGGAGAACTTTCAAGACAAAACTTTTCTTTCTTCATACAATAAAAATGCAGTTGTTAACTTCTGAAGCTCCAGATTTGAACGAAATGCGGTGAACCCTTCTTATCCCCAAGCCTTTGCATTTGTGGGTTGTGGTTGCATGACAGAGTGATTAGACGTGTGATGGGGAATGCAAGGGCACCTAATTGGATGGTGCTTGCAAAAACCAATAGCGATGAGCAACAATATACAAGAAAGTGTACCACTGTGTAAAACATTTTAAAAGTTTATTAGGTTTTTTTAAAAAAACTGTTTTAGAATCTGATATGTTACTCTATTCTATCACTAAAAGGCTCACGTAATTAAATGAAAAATTGCAAAGAGAAGCACATTTACTACCGTTTTCCTTTCAGCCTTGTCATTATCAGGATGCGGCTTTCTCCTTATCTTTAGGACAGGAGAGCAAATCGGAGAGCAAATCTGTGAACAAAAGAGGGTGCTTGATATTTGGAAACAAAGCTCATTGTATTTTGAAATAGTGCTGTCCTAATTCTGCCATGCTCCCACTTTAAACAAACAAAAAACACCACCAAACATAGAGCTGAGCTCTTAGGATAGCATTCTCCAAACTTTTGGTACGTGGGCACAATCTTTTCTAGATTAAAATTATAATCACAATTCCCTGTTTCACTAGAAGTACCACCACACATGCCCTTGATCAATGGCCAGAACAATAGACAAATATGGGATAGCGCAGTTAATTGCATTCCGATGCCACAATCAGTATGTATCTGACTATCCAGCATTTAGGAAGTGTTGGACGTTAGCGATGTTTCAGAATTATTAGTACTGTAGTGCTTCCTGTTTCTCTCCCTTGGAAGCTGCCTTTTAGCATTAGTTAATCTGGTTTTCTATTGCCTACACTGCCCAGTAGCAGCTGTCAGAAAGGCAAGCGTTCTTTGAGAAAGGAGGCAAGTGCTCCACCAAAGAGTTTGGTCCTCTGGATCAGTGGTCCCCAACCTTGAGCCTCCAGATGTTCTTGGACTAGAACTCCCAGAAGCCTTCACCACCACCTCTGCTGGCCAGGATTTCTGGGAGTTGAAGTCCAAGAACATTTGGAGGCCCAAGGTTGGGGACCACTGCTCTGGATGATAGCACCACCCACTCAGGACAAAGAGATGTATGCGAATGCAAAACAGAATTCCCCCCATCCTGGAGACAGTGGTGGGTGGATCCAAAATGTCAGTGTCTTTTTTTTTAAATGATATTTCACTTCCTTGGGGAGCACATTAATATTCACTAGAACACAATATGCTGTAAATGACTTAGGTAGAAGGTATGACAAAGTCATTTGAAACTCTATTTATGTTTGCCATGTACAAGCTATCCTGCCAGTCCCCTCTCTCATATACATTCAGATGCTGATATAAAAGAATGTTAATGCCTAAACTGTGTCTGTTCTTCTCTGATTCATTATAATTATCTACCATCCTATTTCATGTTGTGTAACAAACATATGTTGTCTGTGCAACTCATTTGCTGAATAAGGCCTACTTGATGATGTTTAAATTTCCAGTCTAGTTGTACAAAAGCCACTTGACCTTTAGCAAAAAGAAAAGTAAAATGAGAATGCAGAACAGTGATTTATTCAGGGAAGAATTATTTATATACCTCAAATATGTTTTTCATTAAAAATGATATTTATTTAAATCATACATACTTCAAAAACAGTGTTCTTTGTTCCTTAGATACCATTTAGCCATTTGTTTAAGTAAGTCCTGCCTTTTCAATACTTTTCCTCGCTTGATTCCTAATAACTTGGAGGTGGTATGAAGAGACAGTGCAGTACATATAACACTACAAAGGTTTGTATGTTTGGGAAGAACACGCCTTTACTTTTCTATCTTCCCTTTCACAAGCATACAGTACATATGCAGCATAAAACAAAACAAAGCATCTCTCTGTTCAATTTCATCATCATCATTACTATTCAAAAAGATAATTAAGACTGAAAAAAGACAAAACAAATAAAAAATCAAGTCAGGAAAAGTTGTGGAGTCGATGTAAACATATTTGTGATATAAACTTATTTGACATACTGATTGGCATTTTTTTAAAAAGTCTGTATTAATAATGCTGAGACTTGAATTTACTATTCGAAGACGACGACAACAAAAAATAGCCTAACATAAGGCATTTCAATTAAGGATTTTTTTTACACACACATGGAGATATTGCAAGTAGTATTTTTGTTTTGTTTTTTTTTTTAAAAAAAACCCACTGAGGAGCCAGCACTTGCTTCCAGGTAGACTTAACCATAACTCAGGGTAGGCCCAATGAAGAGAAACGCATATATTTATCTGCCATGGGTTCTCCTAGTAAAATTAGCAGAGTGGATTGCTGACGCTGATAAACAATTATCAGTGGTTGGAATTACACAACAGATTCCAACAGACATTTCTAGTTTTGCAATCACAAGATAAATGATTTAGGAAGGAAAGCATTCTTTTTGAGCTAGCAATACAGTGTATGTGGAAATATTTCTTGTGCATCTTTTTTATTTATAAAGAAACTGTTATACGACACACGCCATCCTGATCTCAGCAGTAGGCTGAACTTAAGTAAATATTGTCATTCATTCACTATGCTGTGGTAACACAGACTGCCAGTGTGGTTGGCCATGCTCAAGACAACATGTGTAAACACCAGAAACAATAACAACATAAAGACTTGGAGAGCAGCTTCTCCCTGTATTCCTCAACTCTTGGCTTTCTCTCTGATGCATTTCCTCACTCTTCTCTGACAAATTATGCTGGGAAAGAACAGATGACTCAACCATGAAGAACTGTTTAGAATTCCTTTCTTCCAGAGCCACCAGCTTCTGATTTCTCCAACAGGGGAAGCTACGCAATAAAATGAAGACTTTAAGTGCTTGTGCCATTAATGGCTTTTGGCTGCTTGAGAAGAAACATCTCTCAATTTTACCATAGCACTTCCTAGTGCCCATCAGACAACTTTACAGAGCTCAGAATGGTGTTGTTTTTCTAATGCAACTAAAGCCCAAGTCTTCAGCAGGGAACACAAAAATTCATTTCACAAATTTCTATTCAGTCCTTAAATTACTAACTGAACCCTACATGTGGTGTCTGACTTTTGTAAACCCGTGTCCTCAACACCACTTCTGATATCTGTCTCTTTAGTAACTTTTAAGAGGAATCCACAATGTGATAAAATATCACTGTACTGTATTCAGTATTCAGTGACTAAGGAAGCAGAGTGGGAAAACAGAGAATGGAAGCAAATTACTTCATGATCTCACTTTTTCTAAATGTTAGCTGAAAAATGTTTTGGGGGAGATGATGATGCGGTTTGGGAACAACCAAGCATTCTCTGCAACACTTGCCTAACCCTATACACGTATTACTCAGAAGAAAGTCTGACTGACTTCCACTGGGCTTAGTCTCAAATAGGAGTATACAGGAATGCAGCTCGAGAGTCATGTTTTCTGAGAGCCCAGGCTTTCTCGTTTGAAAAGAATACTTTTGCTATCTCTCTCAGCATAGATTTGCTTTCCTTTAGGGAAGAAAAAGATTTAGCAAACCATGGACTTGCTTTATGGATGTGGCTACACTCTTTAGACCCTGACAAGAACATTTTTCTCTCTCTGCTTCCTCTATTCTGACATAAATAGGACTGATTCCCCTCCCCCACCCCCCTGACAAAATCTTGGCATCTGCTTAAGGTGGATATGATGATATTTCGGTTACTGAAAACTTGTGCAAAGTTGGCAGTTCTCTGTTATCAAGTAACACATTTTTTTCGGCATTCACACTCTGTATCGACCAGACCACTTGTAACAAAGTGTATTTTCCTTAGTAAGACACTGGACGTATGGCAAGACTTATAAGGGAAAAAAGGGTATGGATATTATTACACATCCCCACATTGTGTAAGAAAAAAGTGCATGACTGGGTTTATGCAATAGTAATGAAAGAAAAAAAAGCGAAGAAAAAAAAATGATATCCAATCAGGTGCTCAAAAGCATGCCAGCACCTCCTCATTACACATCTCTAGCAGGTAGTTAAAAAACAAGACTTTGTGTTTTCATTTTCATTTTCTTTTTGTTTGTTTTTTTTAAAAAATGTGCACAGAAGCTGATACAAATGAATAGAGCTAGCCAGCAAACTATCCCCCCATCCCCGCATATCTAACAGCTGAATGTAAATGTTAATGTAAAAAAAAAATTTAAAAAGTTAAACCACCATCAATACAATTGTTTTACATCATGAGCCCTTTCAAGGCTCAATATATACAAGTGTAACAGCCATGCACAGTTGACAGTCCTTTCAAAAGTTTAAAATACACAGAGGACAAATGAAAGTTGTTCTCCTCCCCTCCCCACCCTGCGACACCCCCCTCTCTGCCGTGCTTTGCTTCTTCCATTTCTTATCCCCCTCCCCTTCCTTTTCTAGGACTGCAGGCAATAGTCACAGGCAGATGACCACGTATTTTAGAATAAAGGCAGGGCTTTAAAAATAAACGTCTGCTTCTGTTTTGCTTTGTTTTTAAAAAAAATACGTGAGGTTCTTTTTTGTTTTGTTTTGTTTTGTTTTAAAGCAATGGAAATTTAATCCCAGGTTATGGAGGACCCTGACCCTCACAAAATGAAAACTCTTAATGAAACAAAACAAAACAAAACAAAAAAACTTAAGGGAAAAAAGGGGGGAGCACCTGGTGTTTTTCTGTTTTGTTAAAAAGAAAAAAAAGATATATATTTATATTTATATTTTTATATATTTATATAAGAGTCAGTAAATGGCTGTTCAAAGAAGCAAGTCTCTCTGGGAGAGCTGGCGCATTACCATGTCCACCTTTGAACTAATCAAGTGAAGTGAATGGAATGTTTTTATGCAGGTTAGGGTTCTGACTGTGCCGATTCCGGCTGCGGACTGACGAAAACATCATGTTGCACCCTGGGATTTTGCACTTGTGCATTTCACGCAAGTGCACAGTCTTGTAATGCACCCTGAGGGTCCCCTTGTTGCTGTACATTTTATGGCAAATGTTACACATGATCCCCCCATTGCTCACAGTAACGCTGTTAAACAAGAGGGATCCTGGGATGTCAGCACCCATGCCAACCCCTAAGGCAGGGGCATCAGCTTTATGTGAGGATTCCCCGCTGTCACTCGCCCCATCGACATCATCAAGAAGAATCCCCTCATCACTTCCCGCATCAGATTCTCTTGAGGAATGGATGCTACTGCTAGATTGGATGCTGGAGGTGGTACTCAGGTCCAACACCATGTATTCTTCAGATATGCCCCTTCCATACCCATTCAGATGGGAGTCCTCAGTACCAGCTGGGGAGGATGTGTCTTCCCTTATATCAAACCCCATCTGATGTGGGGTACCATATATCTTCATCAAAAATTCATCACGGAGATCCTTACTAAGTGAGGGCTGAGAAGAATCCAGTCCCATGTCATCCAGTTCTTTGGTCAACAGTTTACGGTGCAGGTTTATGTTAGCACTGTGTCTGGGAAAGGAAGAGGAGAGGAAGAAAAACATTGCTGGTTACATTTACAGGGCAAACTTTACCGAATAAATCATGACAGCAACACATAATCTTCATGCAATATTACTATGAGTGCCCTGTTTTCTTGGACACAAGTCATTACTTAACATGGACATCAACATTCCTACAAATGCGAGATAAAATCCATACTAACCCACAGTTTTTTTTCAAGTGACCTTTTTCTATAATTAATTAATCTTGTAAGCAATTGCAGCTTTTGTTTTTGAGTTTACATAATGTATACCAGGCTAAGCAACAATATGGCCTTTTAAAATGCATGGACTATTGCTGCTGCTCTCCACAAAAGTGTTCCATTTCCTTTGAAACAAGACAAGTGCAGAGAAAAGCAGTGGAATCTTTCTCTGAATGCACACAATTGGAACCATTGGTGGATTGTAATGAGTGAGACCAGCAAGGGGCAAGGGTTAATCGGAAGACAGCCTAAGACATTAGACACATGTATTCTCTCTCCAATAACAGGGGAAAAGCTTCCACAATTTTTTTTTCTGGGCATTTTCCAATAGAAGGAAAACATATACATTCCACATAGCTCTCTGGCTTAAAACTAGCTTGCATGGCCAATATCCAATGTTTAGTCCCAACTGGAGTAAATTCACTAAATCAATAGGAAATCTGTAAATCGGTGGTTAAGGACTGTTCTTCATTAATTAAGTGGGTCTACATTAGTTTAGACTAATAGTGCCTATGTATTTAAATTGGGAGTGGTGGTCCTCATCAGGAATTGGGAAACTAAACCATGGTGATTTGTTCTACTTTATTCTGAAGAGTTTTGAAAAGTGATTACGATTACGATTGATTATGATTCTTTACTGCTTAAAACTGATGAAAGACCTAGTGGCATAACTGTCAGCCTTAGTACATTTATTTGTTTGTTTTTGCTTCAGTAGCTTTACTACACAATCAGTCAGATTCCATTTGTTACAACTGCTGGTGTAAATGCATCAATTAAGTTTTACACCAATTGTGTTATGTTCATGGGCGTAAGTAACAGGATTTTGGCCAGAGTTTTTTCCCCTTGAAGGCATGTTAAGGGAAACAACAAGAATATCCAAAAAAGAACTAAGCTAGCCTATTAAAACTTAATTAAAAGGGTTATTAAACATTCTTATCTTTTTGATCCCAGAGGTTATCTTCCATCAACTCCAAAGCATGGTTTCAGATTTGCAACAGTGGTATGTGTCACAGGACATCTCTGCATGTGCAATGTATCTCAGTTTGCATATTTGCCTACTCCAAGATTTAACCCTGCAAAAAGCAACAGGAGGAGTCCAAGACCCTTAGCACTTTGCAAACCACAAGTTGCAGAGTATGGGATCACCTATAGTCAAGAGAATACACTAAAATCCTATAAACAATAAGTCTCTGTCAGCTGTAGATTCTTGAACTTGGTTCTGACTGCCATAAGGATCCTCAAACTCTGTTGTGCCTCAAAACACAGGGCGTATATGGCATGTTAGCTGCAAAAATATATAAAGCAGCTGCCTCCCAGCAAAGATTTTAGTGAAAAGTGAAGGGAGTCAACAGGCTTTCCAATCCAAATATAGTTGCGTACAACACTGTGTTCCAACCAAAGCCAGCAATTAGGGATATACATTCTCAACCACATTGCATTGCGGATGGGAATGCATGCCTTTTTTTCATCCCTTGTAGTTCAAATGGGGGGCACACTTGGTGCCTTATGTTCAAATGTGCTGTGTCTGATCCACATCTGGATCCAATCTAGGTCTGTGGTTCCTGGTCTACAAAGCCAACTTCTTCTTCACATTAAAGTTCCTTGCAGGGATGGGGTGACTAAATATAGGAAACCAAAACTGACAAAATCAGATATCTTTACATTGTTTGAACACTGGCTGTTCAAACAACATATGTACAAAACAGCATATATCTCAACCAGGTGCTCAAACACAGCAGAATAACTCAACTGTGCATTACAGCAGGGGAGAGGGGGAGAAAAAAGAGACTAATGTAGAGTTAATTCTCCATAGCTCTTTATGTGGTTCATCATATCTTAGCATAACTTATTTACCTTATTAAATATAACAGACTGGGATATCAACCTATACTCCTTTGACAGAAGGCAGGTGGCTGTTTGTAGTCAAAGGGTGGACTGATAATTGAAGGGGGGTAAATCTGGGTTTCAAATACAGTCTCTTTCCTGGGAGAAGAGCTAGTGTAAGATACATCCATTAAGTGAATGAGTGGGAAGCAGAAGGCATAAGACAATTCATTAATTCTCAAGGGGACAACCATCCTTTCACGACAACTTTTGCACTCCTGCTTTTCCTAAGCATTTATACATATCTCCACACTGCACTTAAGAAGGCTGAGCTTACCTTGTGATAAGATCAGCTTTCTAATCTTTTGCTAAATTGAGATCATAAAAGAAAGAGGAAAACAGAAAGAGAGAGAGAGAGAGAGAACAAATTCACATTCCAGTCCAGTCACATCTGGCTTTAGAAAAAAAAGAATCTTAAAACAATAAAATATCGGCTACAAATGCTTTGTCCATGAGATCATTTTCTGTCACCCATCATCTCACACTATTGTGCCGATGGTTATCGGACCAACCACACAATCTAAAACCATAAATCAAATGAGACAAAGGCAAATTCACACCACGCACAGACCTGTACTGAACAGATGCATTCAATGCTCACAGACATGAAATATCAATAAAGAAAAGTCGGTCTTACAGCCTCCATCAGCAGAATTATTTCTTGCCCATTCTTGGATCAGATGGCAAAAGTAGACCAAGAGGAAAAAATGGGTAAAGAAAATATAGCACTAGACTATGAAACCCTATTTTGTTAACTATCAGCAATTATACTGCCTGTTATTGTGCATGTGTTACAGACAGTACTGAGGCTCATGGCACCATGAATGATACTATGATGGCCCATCGATGGAAACCACCTGCTCCTCTGACTGCTGTAGCAAACAATGCTGATACACAGGAACAATTTTCATTGCAGCAGCATACTGCCTGCTCCAGGTACATGATACGTACTTTGGAATACATTACTATGTTAACCCAGCAGTGTTTACCACACCATTGGAAACCATCAGGGGACAAGCTAATAGGTGCACACATTTAAGGTCAAGATTTACTTAACATGAAGTACAAGGACTTATGAATGTTGCATCTGGGGCATACACATCCCACCCCAAGTAAAAATTGTTGTCCTCATGATGATGAACCGTTAGAAATTGCAGCTGGTTTCAGAAAGTGATGCCATTCCTATTCACTTATCATTTACAGCAAGAGATATCTGTAATCCAATAAGGTTATGTTCCAGCCCTTAATATCTGTCAGGCGAACAATGTGCAGAAATGTGTGGACAAGTTCTGGCACTCTCATCGGTAAGGTCCCTTTTCCGCTGTCAGCAGTACCACTGGCTTCTCCTAATATAATTACATTGACTTTTATTCAATTAAGTGCCATTCCTAGCTTTTTTAAAAAAAACTTTCTTTATCAATTGATTCAGGTGTAATGCAATAATAAAGATGAACTCATTGCAGTGCATTAGTCCTGCTGTTCATAACTTCTGAACATGAGTTCACTCATAGTAGTCGATTTCCATTATGCAACCACAGTTCAAAAGAATTGATTCTGTTACATTCATTTCTTAATCTATATCATTGGGTGTTGAAAATCCTTCTCAAGATCCTATGGACATCTAAAATGATGCACTGAGATTATTTTATTCATTTAGATGCAATATGTTACTTGTTCTGATTTTATTTTATTTTTTAAAAAACCAGACTCACCATCAAAATGATGGAGCTTAAAGATTCATTACGGTTACATATGTTTTCTTTTTTTCTTTTGGTCCAGATAGCTGTGGATATGTTCTGGAAAGCAAAAGCACACTGGCTGAAGTCCGGTAATAACTCACAACTAGGATAGGCCCACTGAATCCATGGAGATTTGGTGAACCAACTCCTCTGCAAGTTCCACTGATTAAATGCACTTACTCTATTTGCAACTTAATACTGAATTTCAACCAGGAGGTTGAAATGCAAATTCAGAGATAGAGCTGAACACAATGCGACTTATATTAGTCATAATGAGTAACAACGTTCCAGTGATTTCACAGGATCTGCTCTATGTCTGAATAAATCAAGATCCCACCAAGTTATGGTATCTAAATACTAAAACATGCAGGCTGTGAGGCACCACTGAATTGCCTATCCAGAGGACTGTTCCACACATGCACCAGAGCACTTGCAAGTGATGTGGCCACCCATACACAGTAATACAGGGTAGGAATCAGTGGGCTGAGTGAGTGCACCACTGTGATGTCAATATGGAACAGTGTAAATGGCTCAAGTGTCTTTAAATGCCATGGGGGATATGTTAAATCCTTGAAAGAATAATTCCTTACCTATGCCTAGCTCATGTCATCTGTCTCAGCTCAAAGAGTTACCACTTCCTTCTAGGGATACATTGAAACTTTGTTATATATTTTATTCCATGAAATTTTCTCATGTTTCATTTGAGTGGAAACCTCCAAAATTGCTTATGATTTCTATACCTAGAACAAACAAAGCATGACCTAAATTGTAAGAGAACAATTAAAAATAATTTTTTTAAGCAAAGAGTGCTGCTTATATACCTGCCCCATAGCACTTAAAGCACTCTCTGGGTGGTTTACAAGTTAATTATGCAGGCTACACATTGTTCCCACCCCTGTGAGCTGGGTACTCATTTTATTGTCCTTAGAAGGATGGAGGGCTGAGTCAACCTTGAGCCGGCTACCTGGGATTGAACTCCAGGTCGTGAACAGTGTTTTGGCTGCAGTGCAGCAGTTTAACCACTGTGCCACAAGGGTACTTATTAAACCTAAGTGAATCAACAAGTGCATTGCAGTATTATTCTATGCTTATTTACTTTAAAGCAAGTCCCACTATGTCCCACAGAGTTTCTTTCCATGGTAGTCTGAATAGCCAAAGCTGACTAATTTCTGGCTGAGACTTCAGAACATCTTATTAGTAGCATTTTCAAAGGCTATTGGTTTTATGTACCAGGGGCTGGAAATGGAAAAGATAATGAAATTTGCTAAAGCCTTAAATGTGTCCTAAGTGCCAGATAACTAGCACTAGGCTTTCCTATTTTCCCTTGTAAAATAGTTGGAATATGGGCAGGTTCCAGTCTTATTTTTATTTATTTATTTATTTTATTTATTTAATTTATATGCCGCCCACACTACCCAGAGGTCTTATTTCACAGTCTTAATTTCCCTTCAGATGCATTGGACTAGAGACACTATAACCTAGAGCCACCTGATTTGGGATCATGGGAGTTGCAGCCCAACTCATCTGGAGGGCACCAGATCATGGAAGGCTGGTCTAAACTAAATGTGTGAAGTCCAGTTAAGTGACTTCTCCAGGGAATCATCCTCCCTCTTGGCCCAGGGATGGCCTGTGCTATTACAATCCTTCCTATAGCTCACCTACATGTATGTAACAGGATGCACTCTGAGTGCTGAGGGCACCAGAGACCCGATAAGCCATAAAACCTAGCCATCTGCTTTACACCTTCAGGGCACCTTTTCTGATAAACAATCTGGTGTGCACTTCAAAAGCTCTTCTTTGAAGTTTGCACATTTCCAAGCCCTCACGCAACATACAAACCTGCAGAAAGGAGGGGCAAGCCCCCATGGGAGAAATGGTTTTAAGCAAGCCGCTGGGAGGGGCCGAGATTCTGAGATTCTGGGAGTTTGGGAGAAGAGAGCACTCCTCTTTAAGGAAGAGGCGGAAGTTGGCTCTGAGATGTAACAATGTAACTGAATGGAATTTCATCTATATAAGCCGTAGTGCAGGGTGAGAATGGATTCTTCCCTTAGAATCTTAGTTAGGGAAGCTTAGTTAGAACCTTAGTTAGGGAAACAGCAACAATTCTTAGTCTTGAATTGCCTGTAGTCTAATTTTATTGCCTTGGTTAGAAACCCCGTAAGGTATTCTTTTGAAACATAAATGCCTTTTACCCTTTTGTAAGGATTTTTACCTTTTCAAAAAGGTTACTCTTCTAGGGTAGACTACTCTTGGTGTGGAAGATCTATTCTTACAGAGCTACATTTGGTTAAACTAGTCCAGTGAGCCAAGCCTTGTTTCACATTACCTGAGCAAACTGATTCTTCAGAGCGTGTGCAAAGTGCCAGGTTTCACACTCAAGTAATTAATCTGCGATTAAGTAAATAAATCATGTAATTAGGAGACTGGTGGCAGCTATACTGAGAAATCAGGAAAAAAAAGGCAATACCACGCTGGGACAGAAAAGGAGCCTGCCAGAGTTTGCCTCCTCACTTGCAGAAATCCAAAGTACTGTATTATTTTTTCAATGTGGAAACAGTAACACAATGGTTACAAAGTTGCTCCTAGAAACAAAATGTACCTGGAATTTTTAGAATAAAGTTGAGACCCTACTTAGCCTTCTCCTGCTTGTTGTTGCCTCTAGCTGATCTAGGCACATCTGGTAACGAATTAAAACCCTATGCAGTCCAAGAAATACAATCAAATCAGATACTTACTATTTGGATCTGAGTTTCAATGAGCTAGACATTGATCACTTCTCAAGTATAATTGTTAACTGCCACAGCTGAGTACAAAATTAACAAAATTAACTTCTAAAATGATATTTTCTGTTGGCTTAGGACCATCTTCATATTTAGCAAGAGCTTTTAGATATAATAATGAAGAATAGAAGAGAAAGTCTCCTTTTTTATAGATGTGGACTAAATTCATGGAACACTTAAACTCAGTGGCTGCAATTCTAAAAAAGACTGCAGCCAATATAACATGAATATTGCCCGCAGTTGCCCCACTGAATTAATTGTGGCAGACTCCAAGGAGGTGAAGTGCCTATTTCCAAGCAGCTTATGAAGCCATTAAATGTTGTCTAGCAACTAACTGTACAACAATCAGGAACTGAAATGCATCATTATTTTTTTACTTTAACAGGTAACAAGAAAAAACCCTGCCAATATCAGAATCACAGTATGGATTCACCATTTAAAATGAGTAATTATTTTAGAGATTTTTAGCAGATCTGACTCTGATGAGACCCACCTCAATTTAAGTTTTATGGCAGTACTAAATCCACAATTCAGTCTATGCTTTTGAACCCTACGATCTACTAGAATGTGGGATGATTCTTGGCCAAATACTCTGAGACAAATATATAAAGTATATGAAGAGAGACAGAGAGGCAGGCATATAGAGAAAAAGAAGAGCTATCAATTTGTGAAAAGGAAGATAGCAAAGGACCCATAAGTTGGCATAATCCTTTTTCTTTCTAGCAATGTCCAGCCCATCTCATCTACAGTAACTGGCTATTTTATAGAAATGATGTATCTAACAAATCAATTACAGTATTCCAGAAACCAAGAAAGGCATGTCTATGATAAAAATGTTAACTCATCTAACTTCTCTTGAAGAAAGCTTAGAAACTACACCTTTGTTAAAGGAATAGGGCAGGTATGAGGAAAAGTCATCCCTCCAGATAGATTGGCCTGCAACTTCCATGAGCCCCATGCAGCACAGCAAATGGCAAAGGACCATGGGAGTTGTAATTCTAATCTACTAGAGGTATGAATGGGATCATTGTCACAAAGTGCTTGTTCCAAGGGCTCATTGGAATAGACATGTGACCATTTAACTGATTTACACATGTCAATGAACTCTTAACCTACGGCAAATCATCAAGATTGTTGACTATCATTTTACAAGATTTTTGTACTGAATGTAATCAAGTCAGTTGATTAAATCTCTCACATTTATATATTTATATATTATGTAAATATGCAAATCCGAGCTTTATATATGTCTCAAATGCTCACACTGCTGACATGTGGATACTGGTTATCCCAGATGAGTTTAAATGTGTATTTGGATTTATACTTACAAATGTTTGAATGCTGGTGGTTACATTTAGGGGACTGTTGACATTTCTCAGTGGATGACTGAGACTTCAATCACTCCTAAAATTTATCTGGCATTGCCAGCAGTGATGTATGAGATATACCACCACCAATTTTGAGCCCCTCACTGCAATCTAGAATGTAAATCATATATACATGTATAGGAATTGATAGAAGGGTTCAATAACTGTGGATACTGGGAATATGCTCATATGTCCTGTATGTCCTCTCCCTTTATAACTACCACTCAAATGTTAAAAAATTGTCTTAACACGCTATCTTTGTAAATGTCTGATTTTTCAGCCTACATGGGTCTTCCTATGGAAAGATGTATTTTTGCAAAATTTTTGTATGGTGGTACATTCTTCTCATGTTTTCGTGTGAGAGAAATAAGGCACATTCCCTGCAGTGAGGTATCATATATATACTGTAACTTGGATTATATACTGTAACATATGCTTCTCACTGCATGAAACATGCATAAATTATCCTTAGCACAGGGAGTTCACATTTTTGTAGCACTGGATGCCTGTTCTAGTTTAGGCCAGATACAGAGAGCAGATTTTCAAGAAGAAAGAAGGGAAGTATGGTGGTGGTTTTACTATGGCACATATAACAGGGCATGGTTCAGCTGGCTTCAGTTAGCGGTGGGAGAGCTTCCTGAAAGCTGCATATTTTTACTAGTTTATGTAACAATTGTTGGAGTCCTTTGAGGAACTCATTTGATTTTTTCCCCCACAATTTCTGCAGGCAGGTGTCCAAGTATGTTGTAGGTGAGGATGCACTAAAGTGGGATGCACTATGCTTATCTAAACAGCGCCACTCGCCTCTACAGTGCGCCTTTCCCTTTTAGCTAAATGGACCAGGTCCTGTCTCATGGAATCACAAAATGGGTACAAAACAGCTATCACTTTAAAATCATACACAACTATTGATATCTCACTGTTTGTTCAAAGTATAAAGTGATGCTGTTTTGCCTTTGTAGTGCTTATGTCTATTCCACCGTGCAATTCAAAGCAAAGCTTAAGTAGATGAGAGTATCTACCATGCAAATACATGTTCTGTAGTTTGTAGTTAAGGAGCTAAAGGGATATTCTCTGCAGGATAGCTGAAAAATAAATCCAAGCTGCATAGTACATTTTACAGGAACTGTAAAAAAAAACCCTTAATTTTATAAAATTTACAAAGGCTAAATGTTTGCTATTTATCCAGTATTTTTTGCTCCCTGGCCAGATAACAAAACAAGAGAGACAAGGCTGTGTGAGTCCATGTACATGCTTAGAATCTTCCATCTAACATGGCAAAACCATGAGTTTTCCAACCTCAGCCTAGCATCAGCCTGACAGCCTCAAGAAGGATCTGTTCAAAAGCTGATGTTTCTCTGAGATAGATCTAAGTCCCATCTTTCTCATCTTATTTGAAATCACAATGGGTAGGTAAGGTATCTAGACTAATTTTACCCTGAAATGAGAAAATAAAATGTAAGTCACTCATTTCCTAGCATGACAATACAATATAAAATCTACTCAGATAGAAACACCACAGAATTTACTGGGGCTTTTTCCCAAGTAAGAGAGTATAGCATTGCAGTCTTATTTCCTAGCGCCATGGTTGTTTTTTCAGCCTGCTTTTCCTGCACTGGGGCTGTTGAAGGGAGCCAGTCTCACAGAGGTCCAAAAAAATATATGTGCATCTTCATCTTTTGTAGCGTGCAGCATCTGTTGAATTACTTAATGGCAGTTCTTTTCATTGTTAATGTTTCAGAACTGGGCTTTTACACCACATATATACGCCACTGTTTGAAATAATATGGACAGTTTTTACTCCAGAAGCATGAGCAGCTTTTCCCCCCTCTAAAGTTTTTATAAATTGCATAGAATCTGAGAAAATATTAACCTTTTATAGGAAGAAAATCCAAAAGGTAAAAAACAGTTCAGCACCTATTAAAAAAAGAAGAAGTAAAGAAGTGCTTATTAAATGCAGGAAATAAAGGACAAGCAAATTCTTACAAATTAAAGATGTGGATCCCAGTCATTACAACCCCTTTCAATATGAAACAAATCATTCACACTGGTCACGAAGACAGCTCCCTCTCCGCTCAAATTATTCACTTGAAGATAAGCTCTCACCAAACTCTTTAGGGGTTTAACTAATTTACTGCACAGATACGGCACGTCTGTTGTAATAACAGGTAGGATGTATTGGGGTCGACCATTTATCAGAATTAGACTTCTTTTCTCAATTCACAGTGAATGATGCTGCCTCCACGGCTCCCTCATCCTCAGCACTTGCCATCCCCTCACGGCCCCTAATGTGGCAGGCAAACAAAATTGACAGTCTCATCTTGTCAACAAGGGGTGATTCTCCCGAGAAGCCACTTAACTTTGCAGAGGAAGCAATGTATTAATGTGCCTGTCCCAGGAATGTTAATCATCTTCAAGCTCCCTCTGACTTGACATGAACAAAATAACCAAATTTGTTTACTAAATGAATCGTAATATGCTAATAAGAGAGCATGACATATATGGTAAAGCCAAACAGATGGTTTGTTTACTCCACTTTGCAACTTTATAAATGTTGTAACTCGGAAGATGTTAGTGAGAATTATTAGGCTGTTGGCAGGAGCAACCAAGCCTTTTGCATACAAAACACAGAGCTAGAGCATACAGGGAGACCAGTTACTGTTTCAGAATGTGCACATATGTTAATAGCAAGATGACATTTGGGTAGGCTGCATGCGCCCCACCTAAGCAGGCGCATCCTCTAATTTTACTATGGAAGGGACCATCTGTTATACCTTCAGCTTGTGGAATTCTTTAGAAAAGTAAAATCTGAGACTTCTGCACCCTCACAAGGCCTGGTAATTCAGTACATACCTGTTAAGGTGTTAAGTGAGATGGCTCTTATGGTGTGAACAGAATTACATTTTTCCAACAGATGCTGTGTGCTCAAAAGCATCAAGGTCAATGCACACTCTTAGTAAATTACTGTTGTTGTTCATTAAAGATCAAAAGACACGACAAACAAGAAGCATAACCACTGGCATACTTGCCTCAGTTACTCAGTAATGGTGTAAGTTGTATTGCAACACTTCAACCTTACACTTTACCAGCTGCCTCAAGGCAAACAGTCCCATTCCAGAGCAGAAAAAAAGAAACCAGAAGTTTTTAAGCATCTTGAAGTGGTAAAAAATCTAAACAAAAATGCCGGTCAAGCTTTGCTAAAATGAAGTAAGCATAGATGTGAATCAGGCAATAATTATAAACCATTCATAATATGTATAGGAGCAGACTGCAGTGACTCAGTTAGGCCAACTTCATAGGTCTGACTGCTTGAAATTGTGAAGTTCTCACTGCTGCATAGCATTTTCCAGGTACTATCTATCCACAGACAGGAGTTCATACATACCTGTGGAACCACCAGTGGCTTTTATGTGCCTTCTGCAGGCCATCTATGAAAGGCAACATGTCTTCTTAATGAATAACAACTTTCTAAGAGGTATTGCTTGTAACATGTTGGCCAGTACCCTCTTGTGGAGCTCCACCAACACAACAAGAATGACATCATTAAGATTTCCTTTAAAAAACAAACTCAAGAAGCATTGTCTTATTGTGCAGAAGTCACAAGCATCCCAAAACTGAAAAAAAGCAATCTTTAATTAATGGCAATTTAGTGTTGTTGGTGATGTTGGTCCTGCTATGCCAGCAGAGATCTGCAAAAGGATTGTGGCCATTATGGTTTGAATTTAAAGTACTGTATTTTATTTTTTCCTCATCTTGAGCTATATTATTATTGTGGCTTTTAATTTTATTATACTGTTTTTATTCTATTTTTATTGTTAGCCGCCTAGAGTAGACATGTGTCTAGATGGACGGGGTATAAATTTAATAAATAAATAAATATTGTTTTCTTTAAAATGAAATGTTTCAACCAGCTCTCATGCACACTGCAAATCCTCAGAAAATTCACATATCATTCAGGAATCTCTGAAGTGAGGTCCAAAATATCAGTGATGCCTTCAGCAAAATTTAGGAGAAGGTGGGATATGCATTTTACAAAGTAATAGCAAATGCCTGAATACTACATATTTGAATTGACTTGACAGTCTGCTGGTGAAGCCATTGATATGGAAGCCATGATGTACCTGTGATCCAGTGCAAGTCTAAAACCAAGCCCGGCCTTCTCTTTTCTTATTTTGCAGCAGCACAATAAGGAAAGAGGGGCTACAACATAACAGGTCCCTTGAAAACAAGACATGATGTGGCAAGAAATAGAACACAGTCCTTTTAGCCATATAGATACAAGGCCAGGTGGTATTTGATTCTATGTTATGCATATTGGTTTGGGTGGTTGTATACACTAGCATAAACCAACCAAACAAGTACAGTATATAAAAAAAACACTAGAGTGAACTACTTCCAGACCAGTGATATGAATTTATATAACACTTCTGGAACACACTTTGAATTAGAAGTCTGGATTGATGCAGAACTTTAACATGGAAAGATTAAAAGGGCTTGTTCAAGCATGTGTGTACCTTACGCTTGATTATTTTTTGCTCTGTGACTCTTGGTCCCACTGCAAAGCACTAATCCAAAACTGGAAGGAAAATTGAATTGTTCTCTCTAATAAATCCTTAACTTACCTTCCTAGTAAGGATGAAGAGTTGCAGAAGTACTTGCTCTCACAAAAAAATTGGGGATGGATATCCCATTTTGCCCAAATTTGCCGATGTCATACAATTGGTGCAAATTTGCGTAAAATATGAAACACCTCAAAATTTGTACAAATTTCTTCACATTAAGATGATGATGCTTTATTTAAGAATCTGAAACATCAAATAGATTGTTCACATCTTTCTGAACCACCAGCCACTTCTTTTATGACTGATGCATGAGTGCCATGGGCACACTTTCCTTCTCAAATGGTAAGGAGAGACATTTTATGTAAATTTCAGTGACCTTCATGGGAAACTTGGACCTGTTTGTTGTGCTCTTGGCTTTAGGAAGATAACTTCTTGGGTCTAAAATTCCTCATTAAGATGTCTCATCTTGTTAAGAAAGCTGAAGTCTACAAGAATGGGGAATTTAGTAAGTATGCTTTCAGTCCCTACTCTTTAATCTGATGGTGACTCACTTCTGTTCATGATGATTTTCAGCAGATGCTACTATCCAGAAGTGAACATGCATGTTGAACCAGCCCTGAGAGTTACCTCCAATTTTAGCACCAAGATTGATATACTAGAAATAATTTAGTTACATAATCAATGTGTCTGGAAAGAAATCTTCTAAACTTTGACTGAATTTATGGCTTAAAAGAATGTTCTTCAAATTGATGTCATTTTTATTTGGACAAATGTCAGTATTAGTTATTATTATTGTTGTGTATACTGTATTTGAAATTATAAGAGAGTCAATGAATCCAGAAGTTGTTCAATCAAATTCACATTGCAAGAGCGAAACAAAATCCCTGGAAAATGCGTGTTTATTTCACTCTTTTAAATTACTTTTGCAAGAGCTGAAATTTGTAAATAAATACCAAAGTAGCTTGGACTGCTGTTGAATATTGTGTTGCTATTTCAGACACACTGTGTTAGTCAGAATGCTGTTTCGATTTACAGTGTAAAAGGCTTTGGCTCTCTCTGCTTATCTTACACACAATGTTTGTCATGATACTTTTAGTATTTCTAGTAATTGTCTTCATGACAGACTACTATCAGCAAAGTATCTATGCCAACTTCACTTTTTAGTCTGAGACTCCATGAAAATGTTCTGTACTTACTATAGTTATTGGTTATTAAATTCTGAGAGGCTTTTTAAAAAACCCTATCAACTAGAGACCAAGCAAAGAGGAAGTACGAATTTGGTTTCCCTTCCAAGAATTACTTGGGAGCAAGAACTGTTAGCAACTGTCCCAGGCTGGCGCTTATATTTCATTTGAAACATCTACTCACTCCTGACCAACAAAGAAAATTTCAATAAAGTAGTTTTACTGGTTTAACAGCAGCAAGCTCCTGGGATTGTCAAAGTGCTAAGGCTTTTCCAAGGAGAGAAGGAATCAGCAGCTGAAATATAATTAACCTTCCATTCTCAATGCAAAACTGCCACACACACAGGGGCTCTGCAGTCTATTAGTGAAGTTATAACGGCCAACAGGCAGAAGGAAAATTGGTCAAAAGTTGGCGGCGGCTGTCATATTTTTAGAATTATGATTAATGACACTAATAATGCAGATGATTACTGATATGTGTATCTCCTGCAGTTTATCATATTGCACTGGCTGCCTACGTCCACAATAAACACACTATCATTTACCTCTTTATTGAGAGCAATCCTTCCTCTCATGAATGAGCACTTCTAATTACTTTGTAATGTTTTATGTCTCAAGCATTTTAAGCTCTGGATCCCAACAACTGCTTCATATCTACCACTGATTAATTACAGAATGTTTAATCAAAATTTAGAACCTAATGCCATCATTTACGAGCACCCTACACTGCCAAGGTACTTAATGTCTCATTCCAACTACTAAGAGGGTGTGGGGTTCAAAATAAATCCCACTAAGGCACAAGTTGCCAAAGACTTTTACCTCAGGTATTTTTACTACATTAGTCCTTCCTTGGCTGACTTATATTTTAATTACCCATTGAACCCAGTAGGCATGTTCTCACTGAGACCAGTATATTCTGGAACAGATGTGATAAATTGAGGGCTACTGTTCATCAGATCCTAACAGACAATTTGAGTCTCTCTCTTTTTCTTTTAAATTCCTCTTTCTTTGTCTTCCAACTTGTTTTTTTGCTGTTGTGATTTGGAGGGGGTGGCTCGAGGAAGGCAGCTTCACAGGAATCTCTTGGGCTTCTCTCAAGATTGCAACTCTTTGCTAATGACACCATAGTTTTGAAGCAGTTAAACAAGTGGGGGGGGGATTCAGGGACAAATACATACATTTTTTTTAATGTGATTTTTTATGGCACTGTCATACAACCATTCACCATTGAAGTTAAGTGTTTTTTTAATACCATTACTGAACTGCTGAAATGGATGCTAATATAGCTTGGAGTGCTAATGTCAAGTCCTGGCAATAAAAAAGACAGACTGCTGAATGAAATAATTTCAAGTTAAAAAAATAGAACAAAAATGCTCTTGCTCTCCACTTTTATTGAATTGGGACTGACTGAGCCAATTGCTTTAGAAGTCTGTAAAACGCAATTACTAGTGAGTTGGGTGACCCAGCTGTGCCCCCTTTGTGACGGCACAGGCTAAAAAGGCTGCAGAATTAGTGCTGCTTCTGTAACTGGCTATCAGGCCTTAGAAGTTCCCTAGTGAGAAGGTGCTGTCCTCTTGCGCTAACACCTGCCTTCTTTTCTCATGAAACCTTGACACCTCATTGTGTGTTAGTTAGGGTATCTTTGTCACAGGTCAAGGGCCTAGCTCATGGATCCAACTAAGATGTGGTTTTTATCCTTCTTCATTTTTAAAGCAAGATTGATGGCTTGAATAATCTGATAAAGCAACAGAACTGGGATCAACATACTTTTTGTTTAAAGTCCTGAATACTAAATGCAAAAGCATTGCCTCAGATGTAAAGGCATTAAAATTTACTCTTTTCTTTTTTCTTTTTGCAGCTGAAATGATCTCGGGTTTAGTTACGAGGCTAAGGGGCCTACATAGAAAAAAAAAGCAAGAAAAAAACTGGAGAGCAGTTAATAAAATAAGTAAGGAGCTTTGTAAACCACTGAAGGCAAGGGCACTGAAGCTGTGCTATGTACAGCTTTTTATAATGAATTTAAAATTCTTCTTTTAAATCATAGAGTTTGACACAAAGCATGAATTTGGAAATATTTGGAAAACAATAAGTTAAATCCAAAATTTTGCCTACACAAATCCCAATTTCTCTCTCTTTTTAAACAGAAACAGTTTTGCATAAATTTGCAATAAATCCTGTACATTATATTTTTACAACACACTAGTTTTGGCAAATTGAAGGCCTTTAAATTTTTGTTTTCCTTTCCATGTAGAGAAGAAGGCTGTTGTATAAATCTCTTAGGTGGTAAATGTCAATTTTAAACAGTTCAATTATTCTGCAATCAAGCAGCATCTTTTAAAATAATACAGAGCATTTTAAGAGTTAACAGAAATGTGAAATTCTTTCATAATTAACTCTTCCCCTATCTTCTGCTCATGGCAAAACGTAGCTCCATATTTAAAATAGCAGCTATATCTAAAGGCTTCTGTTCCTTGAAATACGAAAATGAGCTGGGTGCATTCCAAAACCAATGTATGATATTCAAACCAAAGTTCCAATTAATAAACTGCTATTATTCCTTTACAATTGCTACGAACTGTTTAGATACTGTTGGCTGTATAGCTCAGTGCCAGAGGTTAAGAGCTGAATTCCAAACTGTGCGTCCCAGAAGAACCAGCATGTGTGGCTTTGGGCAAGCTGCATAGCCCCAGAAATGCTTCCAGAAGTAGGGAGCAGTAACCCACTTCTGAGGACTCTCTGGCTTGAAAATCCTGATAAAGGGCTGCTATGAGTCAGAATTGACTTGACAGCACCTGATGATGATAAGTTGTAGACATGCTACTTCTCCAGACATAAAGTTCTCTCTAATGATAATAATAGCTAAGGTCCACACCATTAAATGGTAAACTGACAAGTACTGAGTTTAAAAAATTAAAAAAAAGCAAAGCAAAGCACGCTTGGTTATATACCACCTCGTAGCACTTAAAACACTCGCTGGGCTGTTTACAAGTTAATTATGCAGGCTACACATTCTCTCTCTCTCTCCCCCCCCCCCAAACTGGTCATTTTACTGACCTTGGAAAGACAGAAAACTGAGTCAACCTTAAGCTGGTTACCTGGATTTGAACCCTGGGTGGTGAGTACAGTTATGGTTGCAGTACTGCAGTTTAACCACTGAGCCACAAGGCGCCTAACAGCTAACAAAGCTGGCCTTAATTGCTAATTTTCTAGGGCTTTGCAGAGCAGAACAAAGAAGGCAGCACTTCTAGAATGCTGCTTCTGGAAAAGCCACACCTTGCCCAGATGGTTCTGTCAAACAAGTACTTCTCATTTGTAAAAACCAATCTGAAATGCATGAAATTTGGTAAAGATCTCCTTCATGCATGACTCTGTTTAACAAGTGATTTTAATTTGTCTTGTATCTCTGGTGACTGTCATGATGTTTATGGGACAGCATATATTTCAACCAGATCCCCACTTGCTATTTAAAAATTCCTGTTACTTTCATCTTCTGCATCTTTGTGTCTGTTCTTCATTATGCCCCAAGAAAGGCACCTGTAACTCTCTGAGAAAAGCAATTAATTCTATGGTTTAGTTTAACCTTCCTGCAATATCAGTTTATTTGACAGGCTGCATTGTTTTAAAATTGCCTGACTACAGTTAAATCCTGCCCAGTTCTGAGTTTAGATACTGTTCCAACCCTGAAAACAAGCATTGAAAAAACAGCTTTTCTGTTAAGTTAATTATTTCTCAGCAAGCCTTTGTAAAGAACAATTGATTCTAGCCAACTTAAAATGCCCCTCCATCTGCTTTTCAGGAAGTGCTTTTTATATGCCTTTCAAGTGATAGTGTTCTATATTTTAAGGTTCCAAATGCAGTTAGTCGTGTGGTAAAAATATAAACATTACTTGAAAATTATTTGCAGGTGGACTTCTTGTGAATTCAAGAGCATTTTTCAGGATGACATCTAAGCATCTAAGGTGATAATCATTTAACAAAACACACTGTTATCTAATATAAAGAGGGATTTGCCATGGGCACTGGACAATGAACTCTGCATTCTTTGATTGGAGAACTCCGTTGTTACACTCAATCCACAGATGCCTAAAGCAATAATCATAAAACAGTAACCAGATTCCTGACTTACAATTAAGAGAAACATGCCTGGCAAAATCTTGTCATGAACATTTGGACTTTAAATACTTCACACTGGTGCAAACCTGATGAAGTGGTGTTTTAACCCAAGAAAGCTTGTGTGTTGTATGATGATGTTTTAGTGGTCTATAAAGGTATCACCTCTTTTTGCATTTGGCTATCCTTTACTTCTCTGTATTCCAGTTATCTTTCTCCAGTGATTGTGAGGTTCTGGTGTGCTGAAGTTATAAAATTATACTATCCCATTTTATCAAGGATATAATGCAATAATGCTGCTGCAAGTTAAAATCATTCTGCCTGTGTGTGTGTGTGTGTGTGAGAGAGAGAGAGAGAGAGAGAGAGAGAGAGAGAGAGAGAGAGAGAGAGAGAACAAACTAATGGTGTCAGGAGAACATAAAGACATTAAGGAAAAGGACCATTGTATGATTTCTTTGGCTCTTCTGGAAAAAAAACTGGTTCCTGGACCCCAAAGAGCAGCGCATACTCATCAATTAAATAGTATCACAGCTCCCCTGTCATATTTCTTTAAATTGGAAACAACAGTCCAAAAATGTCAAAATTTTGATTAGATTGTTATCTAAAAAGCTAAAGTCTTTCAATACTGTTTCCTCCTATAGAATTTTCAAACAACTTCTAATTTTGTAGGTGTACACAAACGAATATGAATTTTCTTTGTTGTAGTTATGGGGACGTAAAAACTGTAAGCATTTCTTGGAAAGGTAGTTTTGAAAAGTTGGCTTTAAAGTTTCAAAACATAGCGGGATGACTGGAAAAAGGGGGGGATTGTTGCTGCTGTCTTGAAGAGGTGATAACAGGAGGCAGGTAGTATGTTTTCACATCTTCACCTTTGCTGATAATGTATGCAGTGGCTCTTCAGAGGTATCTGATGTTAATTTATTCAAGCACACCTGTACAGGGTTGGAAATCAGGTAACTAGATGAGCCAGTAGGATATGGTTCTGCTTTCTTGAAATAACTACCCAGAGGCCTATCTGCACACAAATTTAGTTCTGGAAACATCAGCAGGTTTTAATAAACCAAATACAGATGTCTTTTTCCATATAAATCAAGGAGTTTACAAATTTAAATCTGGACTGATTTAACTAGCAACCTAATGGCAGGATCACACTTGGCACCAACAGTTGCCTCATATTTATTTATAAGTCACCTTGAGCAAATATTATTTTGTTTTTAAATTTATTCATGGGGTGAATCACCTTTCCCATGTTGCAGACAAACGCACATGCTTTTTGTTCTGCAAAAATGTAAAAACAAACTTTAACAATTAGCATCCTTTACTCGGAGGAAGGCAAAGCATAAAGTTCCTTTCTTCGTAACTTGGAGAGGTTAATATGCTAGAAGTGCATGTATTTTACATAAATTTACGCCTTAACATCTGAAGAAACTTGTGGCTGGACAAAGCCAGAACCTATCCCAAGGTAATAACAGATGTTTACATTACCAACTGCTGATAGCAGTAGAAAATTAATTTATTAGAATGCTTTAGATCAGAGGTTCCTAACCTTGGGTCCCCAGATGTTCTCGTACTACAACTCGTTGACATCCGGGACAGCACAGTTAGTGGTGGAGGCTTCTGGGAGTTTTAGGCCACAAACATCTTGGGGCTTACGGTTGGGAGCCACTGCCTTAGATAGATGAAAATGTAACATGCACCCCACCAAGCCAAATGCAAGTGAAATAAATGTCAAGAAGGCATCTAAAAGAGCATTTATTATTGTGCCACTTGTAGATGGTGGTTCATAGCTTTGTTCAGTTTGGCAAATCTCCAGCTGTGCAGAGCTTCTATAAATTGAATCATAACAACATCTTCTAAGAGGACAGGCTTCTAAACTAAGGCTGATCTAAAGATGTGTTTAATGATCTGTGGAAGCATGGATAAAGGCACCTGTCCACATGTTGAATGAATACATGGCAAGCACATAAGATATTCATCCAAAGAATATGTCAGCTGGAGCTTGAAAGGCCAACAATTATAAAACTACAACAAGGCAGTGATTTTATTTGTTTCTGTCTCAGCAGTCTCAAATTGTGTGACTTTTCCTTTTCAGTTGTTTCTTCCTAAGACTGTATAATCAGCATTCTCCAAATGATCACAAATAGTTACCTTTCCAGATTTTTCCATTCATTTTTCTCAAAAGCTTCCTATAATCTTGATTTGTTGTCTTTGCCACTTGTGCCCCTACATAACTCCATCAATGTGATTATTTATCAAACTTGGGAAGAAAGAGATTAAAACAGAACTGGGAAATCTATGGTCCTCCAAATGTTCCTATTGTCTGTCATCGCTGGTCACAGTGATTAGGGCTGATAAGAAGGGGAGTCCACCCAGCCTCCAGAGGGCCATATGCTCCCCAGCTCTGAATTAAATGAAGCAGTGTACTACTGACCTCTTATATTAATTGAGCAATGAGCAATTCCAAATGAACTAGATTTTACTGTAAAAAACAAAATATTCCAAATGAAGGGTTTATCAGTATATAAATGCTAAAGTTTTTTTGTGTGTATCTTGTACAAATACTTAATTTTTTTAGATTGGTTTGTAAAGTTCTTCAGCCATAAATATTAGTTAGAGGAAGAACTTTTATATTTCTTCTTTGCGTATTACAGCTACTGGGACAGAAGAGTAGTTTTAGTTCATAGATCTGTGCATTTATCCAAATAGTTAAAAAGAAAAAAAACACTATTATTTTTACAGTGGTGCTCAATCAAACAGAGGTTTAAATACAATGTTAAAATGTGACATTCTTCATGTATGCATTTGGTTGGATGTTTCACATTTCTGGTACAGCAATTAGTGCTGAAATGACCATAATTGGGTTCTAAACTTAACAGCCCATTAAGGTGACTGAAATAGGTTCTCCTTCCTGTATTATTACTCCATTTATTTGGCAGTGGAGTCAATAAGGCACTATACACTGGTTTACATATTCAAGGTCTTCTTCCCTACTTGAAGGACTAGACATGTAATAGGCTTTCTTTGTAAGATTTCATTTAAGAAGCAATCTCTACGAAGGTCAACAAGAAAATGTTAAATTACAGAAAAGCTCACAGGGCTGCGATTTTAACTTAAATGCTCACCTTTCTATCTAGAGATAATGTCTGGTGTAAAGTATAAACGACTAACAATAAAAATTAGGTCTCATTCTGAAATGCATCTGTACATTGGTACTGGAGTAATTTCAGAAAATGTGAGATTGTAAGGAACTGCAAAACCACTATCTAATTATCCTTCCTACTTCACATTCATTTTGGCTTTCATTTCTTTATTTCTTTGACCTCTCAGTCAGAATTAGGTCTGGG
Organism: Pogona vitticeps; assembly: GCF_051106095.1. Lineage (NCBI taxonomy): Eukaryota > Metazoa > Chordata > Lepidosauria > Squamata > Agamidae > Pogona > Pogona vitticeps. The sequence goes on along the minus strand of NC_135784.1, from coordinate 222,301,691 downwards.
TATTTAAACAGTGAGTACAAAAAAGGGGTACTCCAGTTACTGCCTATTTAAGTGTCTGCAAAAGTTACTGGCACTTTTGCAATCCAACTCTATTTTTGTGGGATCTGTGGTAAAATTATGCAGACAATAGAAATCTAGGGCATCATACAACATGTATAATTCATAGGGTGCATGTCAAAACCCTAAACCATTCTTGAGATTTTTCAGGACACCACATGAACAGCATGCATACAGAACAGCTGTACTTTTTGGAAATCAAGCCTACTTGCAAAGAAAAGAATTAAGAAAACAAACTCCCTGTGTATTTTGTGCTAAGTCTGAGGAAGAGATACCGGGCAGGGTGTAATATTGTTGACAGAACAACAGAATCCTTTGGAACTAGGAGCAGTGAAGCCATCCTTTCTCAAACCCTGCTTTGGAAGGGTGGAGAAAGCTTCTGGACCTTAGGGGGATTGCATTGGGGTGGGAGGGAAAGAAAGATCTGGATGTCCTTTCAGCAGAACAGTGGATTTAGTCTAGTACAAACTAGATATAAATTATGGTAAACATTCCAACTTAACTTAATTACGTTGATGTTTTATCAACACAGCTGTGATCTTTATGTTGATCAATAACATTTCATAAACTGTCAAGCTATAAACTCCACAATGATGCTCTATAATGGCCACCAAACATTGTTATCTGATTCAATTTATTATCCATAGTGCTACTGTTTCATTTGAAATATACTTTCAAATAGAAGAACCTTGCCAGAAGGACAGTTTGTAGACATGGACACATATATGGATACACCCAAACTCAAGCACACACATATCTGTGTAAAACACCCATCCAGCAAATTTCCTCTGTTTGAAAATACACTACAGCTAAACAATACCACTACAGGCTTTGCAGTTTTCCCCCAGAAAATGAAATAGGGAAATGTTTATGTAAATCTGCACAGTATATAAGGGAGAGCCTAGTACTACAGTACAACTTGTTAACATGAATCTTTCCCACAGAACCAAACTGAGCTTCCAAAAATACTGGAAGGCAGATTACTGGACAGCAGGTTTGCACTGTCCATACAATGAGATTTGCAACCCACATAAGCCAAAGTAGCATTAAACCTAGTTGTCAATAAAAGTAAGTTTGCAAAGTTAAGTGAACTTGCCTAGAAGTAAGTCTCATTTGGATTCAATGAAGCTTACTTCCAAGTGTATTTTGATAACCAAAGAATGGCTTTGTTCAAGGAATCTGAACTAGTGAAATGAGTATTTTACTCGCATCACAAACTGCTTTAGAAAATCTGAGCTTTTTCTAAAGCTTTAATGCTCATTCTCCTGTTGGAACTAGTTCTTGGGATCCCAGCTACACTTAGCATTGTACTATTAGTGTCAAAGAAAAGGACACTTCACACATGAAAAAATGATCCCACTTTTCTATAAAGGCCCAGTTCAAATGATCATGTTAGTGATGTAAGCAACAGCATAAACGATTAAGAGTAAGTTGCAGCAAGATTCAGATCTACTTTTTCCCTACTCCCTCTTCTTAAATGCACATTTGGGAACAGTGGGGTGTTCTAAGAACAGTTAATTAAAGGAGACCAGGGTCAAATCAGTTTGATAAATAACTTTGGCTACAAGGAAAAAATGGTTCCCTCTGTCTTTATGTAACATGGATAACTATGATTTATTCTAACAAGAAAACGGAAGCATTGACTTTTCTCCTCTTGTGCACAAAGGAAGAGGGACAACATGTAAGTTGAAAGTTCATCACAACTCATTCAAAAAGACTTATACACCTGCTTAAGTAATCACTGAGACATGGATGAAGATAACTTTAACAAAGGGTTATAATGATGTTATGTCCCTGATAAACACTTCCTTAACAATATTCACATTCTGAAAGACCTCTGTGTTGTATGTACAATTTATGGTTTAGGTATACACTACAAAATTCTGTGGTGTGCATCAAACAAAACACTGTGTTTTGTTTGATGCACACCACACAAGTCCATAGTTCCACTTAATCAGTTTGAGGTGGATCAGATTTAGGTGTTTGGCTTTCATTTGATTTATTTGCTGATTTCTGCTTAATAATATCTGTCATCTAAGAACAGATACTCCAAGGCCTCCTGGGGCTCAATGTAAGTGAGCCAGTTACAGTAACTGACCATGGCCCAATAGATTGCTTATTTTCTTCGTTTTGGAATTTAGTATGTAGGTGTCAATGGATTAAGTAGGAACTGATATTTCTTAAATGCATCTATTTTCATACATAGCTCCAATCTTGTTATCACATTAAAGCATTTCTACAGGATATGCTATGTGCAAGTATGTGCTTACATCCACAAATACAAAATAAATTATTCACCTATTAATGACCAACTTTTGCAAATATCATTTACTCTTTTTTTTGTAGAAATGAGGATAAGAAAGGAATCTGTTAAAAGCACACATAGCTAAAATGTGTAGGGCCAGCTGCTTCTGTTAAATGACACTATTTCAGAAATGATGTAACATGAGTGCATTGTGCTATCATCAGAAGGAACACTCTCAATTTAAAAAGAGGAGGATGTGGAGGGAGCCTTCCTGAAGAATGTGAGGACCATGAGCACATTCAGGTGTCTCCCGGGCAATGACAGCAGCCTGTCAGAGATTATCTTGGTCTCCAGTGGTGCATTTCATCATTATTACTGTGCATGTCTAGCATTAATGGGACACTTAATAGGATCCCCATATAATGCTGTAAAATATCATCAGTGGGCTCATGTGTTTTAGAATACATTTGAAAAGAGCTTTTCCCCCCATCTTCTTTTTAAATTAGAGCTTTTCTTGACTTGGTAAAGAAGAAACTGAATGTAACAGATGTGACAATCTATATGGAAAATTTTCGATATTGTACATTTATTATTTAGATGACACAATAGTATATGGATGGACTTTGGATATCTAAAATGATATAGTAGGGGGTATTCATATTGGTATACGAATACCCCCACACAGGTGGACATAACACGGGTCCACTCACCTTCCGCTGTCGCCATGGGCTCTGCGCTTCCTTCCTATCGCTCTGGAGCACCTGGTCTGTGAGCCACTCTTCAACCTTGCAGCAAGGCTCCTCCTCCTGCCTCCAGCCAGGAGTGGATTGCAGACCATGCAAGTCCAGAGCAAAAGAGCAATAGGAAGGGATTCCGCTGTTAGTGGATGGTCCGGCCACAGGGGGCTGAACCCTCGTTATGTCCATCTGTGCAGGGGTATTCGTATTCATATACAAATACCTCCATCTCGACATATGATACAAGACAGTGAATGCTGGTACACAGAAATGTAAGGAACGTCCCAATATATAGTCTGTAAGCATACCAAAAACACTTTGATGTACTAATAAAATCAGTTTTCAACTCTAGTTCCAATAAATCCATTATCTTTACAAAAGGAAACGGCACAATGTTTGTATACTCTTCTGGATATGAGGACAAATGGAAACCAAAAAAGTGAATAGAGAGTAGCATGGGAATATGGATGCCATCTGTACATGCTAGTTTACCCTATTTTACACAGAATTATGCTTAGTTGGCTTCAATGATTTAAAACAAAAGTGACAAAAATATATCAATAAATACCATATTGACTGACCTGTCTCTGCTTCTTCGTGAGGGAAAGGCAGCGTTGCAGCCAGCTACTGTGCAGACATGCATCTCCTTTAAATGAACATTCCTATAGTGGAGCTTCACACTATAGGAACTCTTGAAACTCTTCTTGCACACGTAGCAGATCTTGGGGTCTGGGCTTGAACACAAATCACCCTCAGGGGAGAATTTCTGAGGGCTATTATAGCTGAAGGATGAAGTGAAGCTTTCATGGAGAGCAGCCATACTGGCACTGCCTCCATTGTACAGTCCATATTGGTTCATGTAAAACATCTCATATGTAGGGTCCGCAAATTCCTCCTTAACCTTAACTTCATTGTGGTGGACAACATCATTGTGGTTTTCATCAGGCCGGTCATGATTCATCATAGAGTTGCTTCTTTCATGCATTGTATGTTCATCCCCTTCCATTGATTCCTCACACAGTTTTGGCTCTGAGAATTCTGACTCATTTTCATAGTCCCTTTCATGGTCTTGGTCTTCTGATGTCATACTATCTGCCCTTCTTAACTCTGTCCTTGAGATGCACCTGTTTCTCCCATTTTTTGAGAAGTCTTTCACAGACAACCCAGGGCTCATCTCTTCCTGAGAATGGCAATGATTATCATGGCTTCCATCATTGGCCACACTTCTGTTATCATTAACCTCCTCATCTTCATCATCAAACTCATCAGCTGTATCAATGACTTCTTTTTCTATTTTCACAGGCATGCTCGATTTTCTTGGTTTCTTCTTAGGGGCAAGGTCAGCATTCACTTCTTGGGCAGGCATCATTACTGCAGGTAATGCCAATTCTGAAGGAGGAAGAGGAGGCTGCTCTACTGTACCAGTTGCTGGCATCAAGGGACTAGTAGGTAATGAGGTTGGAGGACTCACCATCTCACCAGACGTAAGTAAACTTCTATAAAAAGGAGGAACAGGCTGTACAGTCTTTAAAGCTGGGAATACAAGTTGGCTAGGCAGAGGATTTTGCAGCACAGGATCTAGTGGGGGAGTGGTAAAACCCATTGGAGGTCGTCCAGGACTCGTTAATGTTAGGTTGGATTTTGTACTTGCTATAACAGGGGTTGCAGCACCTGATGTGGCACGGATCAGATCCTTGTCTCGATTGTTCCTCAGCATGGGCATATGAAGCCGGGGGTTGGGGTTAGCACTGTGACGGTTGCGACTTCTAAGTGAGCTGAAGACCATATTACAACCTTCAATAGTGCATCTATGTTTAATCTTCAGATGGACAGCATTGTAGTGGATTTTAAGTGTCCCTTTGTCATAAAAGGTTTTGCCACACGCATTGCAAAAGACTCTCCCTTTCCGTGATGCTGATCCCATCCTCCTCATTCTGTGAATTCTGAAAGAACTTTTGGTATGTTCAGATTTGGAGAGATCGTTGACAGGAGTAGATGTCTGAACGGGGGACACGGAAGCTGGCTCAGTTTTGGGCTCTACATTTGTGATACTGGTCAAGGCATTTCGGCTGGATGCCTGTTCGTTCTTGAAGGGTGCTGGGGAAACCTCAGATTCGCTGCTTTCATTATATTCATTCTGGGTTGAAAGGCTTGGTTCCCGCAACCTCAGTGCTGGCTGTTCCAGGAGGAGACCATTTGGAGGCAGGCCCAGCAGAGGAGCAGAAACTGGATTTATGTACTGAAATGGAAGAAGGAATGCTAGGCTGTTGGGGATGTTTTCAAAGTGGTGAATGCTGGAAGGGTTACTATTCTCCAGGTGAGCAAGGAGACTGGGGCTCCTGGTTCGATTATTGCTTTCAATAAAAGTCCTTATATCTGAGTCTGTCTTTGAAGATGGCACAGCCACTGCCTGCCCCTCTTTTTCTTGAATTGCCATTAGCTCCACAATGGATTTGGTTTCTCCAAACCTGAGAAACTGCTGAAGGGTAATGATCTCTTCTTCCCTGGACATGATGGCCCAGCGGTCCAGCACTTTGCCTGCAGCATCCTAGAGGCCATATCAAAGAAACAACAAAGACAAACACAAAAGAAGAGAACCTTATTGATTCTGCATAATTATTGACTTCGATCGAAAGTGCTGAGCTAACTGCTCATCAAAAGCTAAGCTAAGAATATTACATGCAAACACTGTTGATAGAAGTCCACACACTGAGCAAACGTTACTCTATCATGCAAATGCTATAATTAGAGTAATAGTTAAAGAAACAGAGTGGTTTGGTAATGTCAAAGCAAACAAAAACGTAGACCACCAGGCCCTTGTGATCTAAAATATCTTCAACAAAGCCATTTTAACAACAAAGATCTATGTACTGTGCAACTACTTAACATTCATTAGAATGAGAGAGAAGGACTTGCTGTGCACTGCCGTTGCCAGTGCAGACAACTGCACCTTAATCCTTATTAGAATACTACTACAGGAAATATTTAAATAAATACATTTAGCACTCCAAAATAATAAAATACAATCTCCACCTATACATTTCAGATAATCCACAGATTTAATCCAATTGTAATTTTCTAAAGGGTAAATGAATGGATAGCCATTGTAACTGACTGAATTTATAAAGATAACATTAAATACTAAGAAAAAATTGCTTCTTTTTAAATTTAAATTTTTAACCAACTCAAATCAAGCAAATTTGGCAAACCCCCCTGTTTTGATTCATGGATTTGCTGCTTTACAAACCATTGAGAGTTAATTTGCAATCTGAATTTTATTATGGTTTTTTTAAAAAAAACAGTGGCTTTCTGTCACAGTTGCAAACATTTTAAAAAGTAAACATTTGATAGCTGCAGATAACATAAATGTGTAAAAATATGTATCTTAACACTGTCTTTTGATAGCAAGGCAAAAAAGTCCAGGGAGGATGCTCACCAGACTATCAGTTGTTAAATATACATTATAAAGCATTTCACTCTTTCATTTTTGCTGGTAAGTATGAGATTTGCCTCGAGGTAAGATTTAAAAATCCTGCACTGTAATGTCAGGCTACCCTCTGCAGCCTGTATGATTTTTTTTTTCTCCCAAAATGGAATGTTCAGATAATAAGTACGTAATTTCATTGGCAACTTTTCTGGTTAGGTTATTGGCAGACATGCTGCCACCTTTGTAATTCGTCACCAAACTTTTCCCTGAGCACTAAGCAGCAAATGGATTACTGACTCCTGCTGAGGTCTCTCTTTAGCTCAGACCTGCTACGTCTTCCTCACCAAGCAGGCCTTAAGGAGGAACACAGAAAAATCCAGAGACCACTACTCTCTATAAAACACACAAAAAATGAGCAAACACATGTGTCGTTAGAAGAATGATGGAGAAGCATACATATGAAGGCTACTTTTTTCCAGTTACAAGGGAGGTAATATGTTTACAGAACTCCACAAAAGATAGGGACACTAGTTCAGAGGATAATGACTATGCTCTATTCCTAGAGGATAGATCTATCAATTGTTGGATGCTTAAGGAAGGATACCTTCACAGTTACTTGCAAGATTCACAGAGGCATCTGGTATATCATGTGTTTAACAGAATACAAGAATATATGGTCCATTGGTCTAACACCAGCAATTTCTTTCTTATGCTCCTAATCCAGTATATTCTTACATTCAGGTTAGTTTTAAAATCTTACACATTTCATGGCATGAAGAAATTCCAAACTCCCATCCTGAAATGAGTTATTTTGTGATATAGTTTTAAAATTATTTATTTGGAGATACAATCAATTTACTTCTGAGAAACTATATTTAAAGGTATGTCATTTGTGCATTTCAGGATTCATTCTGACAAAACTTCCTTGAATGAAGAATTCCAGCCCAATGTGAAGAACATTGGACTGGAATGCAAAATCCATGTTTACATCCCTATGTAACGTATTTCATGTGTATACTCTAGAGTTAGTCCTCTCTGATGGGAACACATTTGGCTGTTATCAGTCCTCAGACCTCTTGGAATACATCTCATCAGATGTTTACAAAGTGAGGAATCAATGAGGTGAGAAAATGAGAGACCGGACTGCCTCTTCATGTGAACATCAACCAGAATGCTATTGGTGTTCACTGTTATACAGTGGCTCCAGTCCTTCCTCGAGAAGAGAACTCAGAAGGTGGTCCTGGGGGTGTTCAAAATCCTGGCCACTGACCTGTGGAGTCCCTCAGGGTTCTGATTTGTCTCCTATATTATTTGACATCAACATAAAATTGCTGGAAGGGATTATCCAGAGTTTGGGGGTTTGGCGTCCCCAGTATACGGATGACACCTCTCCTTGCCACCTAAATCTGAGGAAGCTATTTTGGCTCTAGATTAGTGTATCAATATGGACTGGATGAGGGTGAACAAATTGAAACTTAATCCAGACAAGACAGAGGTGCTCCTGGTCAGTTGAAGGGCAGATCAAGGAACAGAGATGCAGCCAGTACTGGATGGGATTACACTCCCATTGAAAAAATTGGTGCGCAGTTTAGGGTGTTCCTGGATTCATCCCTGAACCTGGATGCCCAGGTATCGGGGGTGGTCAGGAGTGCATTTGCACAATTAAAACATGTGTGCCAGATCTAATCTGCCCACTGTGATACACACCCTAGTAACTTCCTGTCTGGATTACTGTAATGGGCTCTATGTGGGGTGCCGATGGAAAGTATCAGGAAATTTCAAAGGGTCCAAAAGGTAGCAGCCAGATTGCTGACTGGGGTTGGTTACAGGGATCACATAACCCCCTTGCTACAGCAGCTCCACTGGCTGCTGATCAGTTACCAGGCACAATTTAAAGCCCTAAATGGCCTGAGTTCAAGCTAGCTCAAAGACTGTATCTCCCATTATGAACCAGCTCGAGTATTAAGATAATAGGAGAGATTTTTCTCTCAGTCCCACCACCTTCACAGGTGTGTCTGATGGGGGACACAGGAGAGAACTTTCTCTGTTGCTGTACCCAGACTTTGGAACTCCCTCCCACAGGAGACCAGACTGGCCCCATCTTTGATATCCTTCCACATGCGGGCAAAGACCTTTTTCTTTGTGCAAGTCTCTCCTCAGTGTGTGATTTTTAGATAGTTATGCATTACTACTTTGACTGGATTTTTACTACTACTCATGTTTTCCATTTGTCAGTGTGACATTTTTAAAATTTTTGTATACTTATTGATCTTTGCCTTAATATTGGCTGTTAATGGTATGAGATGCCTCCTTATTCATTGTTCGTAGTTTTAAATATTGTCTTTTAACAATGTTAACCACCGTTGTATACTCGTTGTTTTCAATTTTAAATATTATCTTTCATTGTTGTAAGCCACCTTGGGTCCTTTTCAAAGAGAAAGGTGGGGTAATGGTAGGCAAGATTTGCATAACTTGCTGTGGCTACTTGCAACTAATTGAGGTCTCAGTCATGTGGTTGGTTATCTGTGTCATTACCTCAGTTAGCCTCAATTAGCACTGACAAGTTATGAAAACATGAATAGGGTTCCAGCTATCAGATTTTTAACATGCTAGGTGTTCCATATGCTAGATTTTCACTTAATATGAAACAAACATGATATGCAGACTGCATGCAAGGCTGCAAAGGTTGGTGGTGTGGAGAAGAAGATGAGATGTTATGAGTTCTTAAAGCTATTTTTGTTGTTGAGGTGGAGCTGGAGCTTATGAAATGTAAACAAAACACGAGGCGGGGCTTTGTTGCGGTGCTGCCAGTAGCTCCAGAGAAGAGCTCTCTCTGGAAAAACTGGAACCGTCCAGTCCGGGATCCCCTTTTTGAAATGGGGATCGAAGGAGAGTCTAGGAGAAGTCTCTCTAAAGCAGATGGTGAGCAGCAGAAGGAGAAGAAAGGGATGCAAACCCGGACTTCTTCCCTCTGAAGAAATCACCCAGCACGGATCAAGGTGGACGCCATATTTAGCACGCAGCCGTGAATAACCCCTTATCAGGGAGAGGAGAACAACCAATATAAGCTTAAAATATATAACGACTAAGTAAGCTGAAGCTTTTGATTTATAAAACAGCCCCATTAAGGTGAAAATAAAAATGAAAATATTTGGCTGAAAGAAGAAAAGCAGCGGCGAGCCTATCTTATCAGTCTGCCTCAAAAGCAAAACTAACTTTCCTCCCCAAGTGAACTCTTAATATAGCAGGCTGATTTCAAAGCTGAGAGAGTAAGACGGAAAAATAAATCTTATGTTTCTTGAAAAGAATCCCAGATGGTTCTAATGCCATCGGACAGGATTTAAGAGACTTGAGTTTCGTGAATGCAGTTTGGCTGGGACATATTTCTCTTTGCCTTTTCCTGGACTCTGTGAATTGTTAATAACTGAATCTGGTTGTTTTCTGAAGAAGAAAGAAGGAGCTGACGTGGTCGACTGGACTGAGGAGCATCAAGGGGTTAATGGAAAGATCATAAGACGGGCTTCAAGGGCAACTATTGGACAGTTTGAGACTCTGTGATTGTTGTTTTGTTTGCCAGACTGCGTGTGAGACTGATAACAGAAGCTTGCTAAACTCTGGAGAAGAAGAAATAATTGTGCCATGGTTCTATTTGATTTTGAATTTGCTGGGATAAAAGTTGATTTTTATATTATGATATTTGGATAAAGATTGGAGGGAGATCTAAGGGGAGGTTTATGACTAGGGGTTTGGATTGTTGATAAAACTGTGGGAATTGTTGAAGGATATATAAGGGGCGATCACTGTGGTTAAGGGCATAGTATTATTTATACAAACCCCATTCATTGGTAAGCCTGAGATCGCCTCCAAAAATTTAAGACATCAAATGGAGACTTGGTCTGTTCAATCCCAAAGTTTTGGAACAGTGGTGCAAGAAATAGAAAAGGAATGGCAGATTACTATGCAAAAGATAATAATAACAGGGTTTCAGCAAGTACATGAAGGTCTTAGCAAAATAGAAGATCTGATGAAAGTGACGAAAGAGGGGACATTAGATGCCAAACAAAACTTAAATGAAGCTGCACAAACTTTAGAACCGTCTTTATTGGGCATGACACCAGGTAACATAGATGGGATAGAGATCCAGTGACCTATGCAGCTTCCAAAATTAAAAAGCATTATGTTAAAAATCTCAAGAAAGAAACACTGAAACAAGAGTATCTTATTGTGAAAATATGGGAAGTGACAAAAATGGATATTCTGTCAGATGGGCTGAAAGACTGTTCAATTCAAAAGGAAACTGAACGATGGGATGTATTGTATAAATGGCTGCAGTTACCACATAGTGTTGGAGTAACAGAGAATTAAACTAAAATTAAATGATAAGATGAAAGCAGGAGGGTAATCAAACTGTGAAAAAGCAAAAAGTTGATCTGTTATTGTAATATGAATTGATTGGATGATGGTATACTCTGCGTTCTCCTATCCCCCTAACCTTTCCCCCCCCTCTTCCCTATTCCCCCCTACTTTTTCTAATCTCTACCCTGTCCTTAAATAAATACTTAAATAATATTTTTAAAAAATGTATAAACAAAACACTTTGACAAAATTATCAAATGGTCTTTACTTCCCATTTTGCTTCATATATCAATACTTTATAATTCAAGGGCAGAACTGAGCCAGACTTAGACTGCTTGAGTTAGACTGCTCAAAGTCACACACACACACCAGGCTTGCTGGCACAAACTATCTGGCTGAAGACTCCTCAACATGTTCTGAATTTTGATCATCTGGTACCTCTAGCGGTCACTTGTTCAGGAGCCCTCAAATCCTGAAGTCTGTCCTGTTCATGTATGTGTAAAGAGTACCATCAATGAACTGGATCCAATCTGAAACATTAACACACAGACCTATCAGAATCCTTCCATACAGATCATGCCATTTGGCCTTGGTTCCCACATTTCAGATAGACTCAGCTCTGACACAACCCCAATGTTTTGAATATAAGATAATAACGCGGGCAGTGTAAAGACCTGTAGGGACAACTGGGACTGGAAACTCTGTCATGTGCACAGACCCTACTCTCATCTGATACTACATATGGAGGTTGCTTGGTTGGGCCAAGCAGAATGAATCTGCTTCTCATTCTCTGCCCTGCTTTTATACTAAAGAGATTGTGAGAAGAGAGCTATAATGGAGTAGTGTTAAAGAGAGATACCACATTGAAACCCTACTGGGTTTTAGTCCCTGGAAAATAGCACCACCAGTCGTTACCCTGTTCTTAATGAATTATTACAGTTACGGGCTTGATTAGTTTGGCCTCTAGCATTGTGTTGAAGATATACTGCCATTCTGTTGGGGTGGTAAGACTGATGCAAAAACTCCTCTTGGCTCATCCCTGCAGGCAGTTTTTGCTGAGTGTTGGAAAGGAAATGTGTTCCCAGTACAAGATTGGCTGAGAATGAGCTCTTTTGGATTAAAAGTGCACAGGGATCTTTTTTATACATGTTTCTAAGTCCTCTGGCTGAGTATCATGGACAATACTTTGTAATCTGCCCTGGATCTGCTGCCAGATCCAATACTCATCTCAGTAGTCCATACTCATAGATAAATGTGTACAGGATTGCAGCCCTACTTATGCCAATCCAAAACACTCATAGATAGTTATATCCCCCCACCTTCCTATTACAGAAAACTAAGTCAGGATAGATATATTTCATAGTGCGAGTATATACTGTAATCAACGTTCAATATTCAAATAACATTTGCTAAATGAAAATTTCCAATGCATTATACTCAGACCTAGATAAGGGAGAATAGGAATATTTTAAGATTAAAAGTTATAGGAAACAAAGACAAACATCCCTTTGGAGCATGGTATAAACTAGCTTTAGATTCCTTGGTGAATTGTAGTACTTGACTTGAGGTTCACATAATTTCTGACATGTAACTGGTTTCTTGTTTCTCTCATGATCTTTCCCCAATGCCATTAAATTTTATCAACATTTACATTTTTTCATTACAAAAGGTTCCAATTCATATTAATTCCATCAAATCATTAATGAATATAATTCTCCTGTGAGCATGCAGGCAAAGAAGTCAAAGAATGTCCGTGCCAGGGAAGTCTGTATGACCAACATGCCATACATCTGCAGCAGGGAGGGTGATGGCAGGAGGAGGAGGAGAAAGAAAAAGAAGTTCCTGTTTCTTGAGCCTTCTAAGACTGATTTCTACACATGGAATGCTCCCTTCTGATTTTAGCAAAAGGAAATTCTCCAAGCCATATAAGATTACCCTTCAACAGGATAAGAGACTTACAACCTTAAATTATTCTTTCTTTCACTCTAAACACAACCACACCCCTCATCTCCCCCACCCCTCAGTACAACTGTACGAATAAAGGTTTCAAGATCCACATACACAGCACACTTATGACTGGGTCAGCAAACAGTGTCAGAGTTAATCATCTTCTTATGTTTTGATTTTTGCTGACCTATAGGTTAGGACAAGATATGGATGTGATAGGATACATCTTGCTCTGACATATATGTCATCTATGGAAAAGTGATGAGCTCAAGATGATTATTACAGAAGATACAAACAGGTGTAGAAAATATGACCTCTTACTTGAAAATTCAATGTACGTTTAATTGAGGAAGGGAGTGCCCTGTGGACAAATATAAGAAAGAGAGAGAGAGATGATTTCCTGAGGGCCTTGCTTTATAAACCTAGGTTTTGATACAACATGAAAGCTTTTACTCTTTTTTCAAGAGTCCAGAATATTTCTCAGCAACATCTTCTGACTCAAACTTTTTGTTCAATATATAAAATCACAACTTTAGATTTGATTTATTTTCATACTAGAGATTTGAAAGTACTGCATAATTAAAAAATTAGCCAACTACTAATTACTATCTATCTGTAAGTAACTGCAAATCTGCTATTATCTCAATAATTTACTTCTTGGCATAGCTAGTTGAAACTAAATGTATGCATCTATGCATCTATATCTTGCATTCTGTGACAGATAATTATACAGAAGATGACATTAATAAGAAAAAGGTTAAAACAAAAAATATATATCCTTGTTTAAAAAATTGTAATTCCGGGAAGCACTTGGGTGATTTTTTTAAAAAAAGAAATACTATTGTGATCATTTCTGAGAAGTACTTTAGCTTATTTCAGAAGCATTTATTTAATCAAACAAGTTAGCGTGTAACTATTTGGTACACAGCAATCAGATCAACAGTCATGTGGCAATGAGACGGTACATAGCATACATTTTCCAAGTTTTATAGTGCACTCCTGTACACACTTACCTAGGAGCAAGTGCCACTTAACTCTTCTGCATTTGTTTCTCTGTGGACACACAGAGGATTGGATTTCTATCCAAATGTGTGTACCATGTTTCAGGGTCTTATATTTTTGCTCCAAAAATGCATTATGGCTTATTTTCAGAGGATGTTTTATTTTTTTATTTTTTCATGTACAACAGTCTATATTTATTCAAATACAGTCATGTCATCTTCTTCTGGTTGCTGCACATGGTGGAGAGCGGGGTTTCACTGAACTGGGGCTTATTTTTGGGGTAGGCCTTATATTACAAGCATCCTGAAAAAACAGACTAGGGCTTATTTTCAGGTTAGGTCTTATTTTTGGGGAAATGGGGTATGATGGTATCGTTTTGGAGGTACTACACATTTCTTCACTTTTTAAATGACGGGGTAGCATCTTATACTAACTCTTCCCCCCACAAGAATATTTTTTAAAATTTTAAATAATCGTTCTGTGTTTAGGTTTGCACTCAATGCCTGTTCAAGATAAAAATTAATGGGTAAAGGTGACCTGGGACATATGTGTATATCTGTAGTAAACCATTGGTGATTTCAAGGGTTATAGCTACTATGTATTATATTTTGTGTAAGCTCAGCTATTGATACTGAACAATGGAAATCTTTTCCAGCCTTCTTTCGAGATGCCAAGGACTGACTCTGAGAAAATACATGACTTTTGCATACAAGACTTCCTTATGACTCATCTTCTTTCTTCCCTTTCCCACTCAAAACCTTAGCCACAGTTCAAACATGTGAGAAAGATTACCATGCAGTATGTGGCCAAACTAATGTACACTGGCCATTTATCTACCCAAAAGGAAGACCATGGAACTGGAGGAAAAAAGAGGGACATATGAGAAAACAAAAATGAACAAGGATATTACATTTAATCTAATGAATGATACTCAAATTATTTAATTATCAAAGATTTTGAGGCCTTTGATTTTAAATTAAAATATTAGAATAACACCTTGGGTTTTAAATCTCCTTCTTAGAACAGCATCTTAGAAAAACAGAAACTCTGTCCAACAACCTACTTAAGCATTGGACCTGTAACAATATCAAAAATACACCATCTACCTGATCCCCAAATAATACCACTACATTCCAGCTATGGATTTTCTCCAGAGGTCTCCAGCAATTCTCATTCTGATATGAATCTTCTCCGTTCCATAAGCTCTAGTCTACCTTAAATCTCCATAATAATTACTCTCTTTACAGCATTCTGAATGCTTGGCCCTAAAGGACTGCAGTATAATGAGGTGAAACATTTGCAACAAATTATATGAAAATGCACAAAGTGAAATGAATGTGTCTCTCTTGATTAAATTAAGTTCAGGCACAGAGTGGAAAGTTGGAAAAGACACGACAATGAAGAGGATAAGTTGAGCACTGCATGAATTTTAAGAGTCAGTTCACTTTACACGACAACTAGCAGCGCAATAACCAACCAGAAAACACAGAAATGTGCCTTCTTAATTGCAACTGAAGGACTAGGTCAATTATGTAGAAAAGGCAGTAATTACATAGCAGATCTCTATGTGAGAGCAACATTTGGTCATATTAGAGCAGTGCTGACTACAACGTATGGCACCTGTATAATATCTCCTGTTTCGGATCATGTAGATGTTGAATAAATATGTGGACCAAGCTAGAGCCACAAAAGCAACAACTGAACAATATACAGGTGGACAGGCAATAACCCAAATATTATTACATAATTTATGTGGCATTGCATTTTTTAGAGCATAATGTTTTGGCAGCTATGACATCGCAGACAGAAGCACAAACTTGAGGCTCTGTTTAAAGTACCCTGTAGGCTCAAGAAACGGTTGCTAGAATTGGAACGGTTGCATGAAGAAGCAATGCTTCCATGTGTATCCTACAGCTACTAACTCACATCTAGGCTCTGTAAAATATGTTTGATGTTCGGCATGGTCTTTGTAGGCAACACAGTGCCTTCCACTGAGCCACACTAAGGTCCCCCTGCGTTCAAAACTAAGACAGAGCCATTGAAAATAGTAGAGTGAATCTACTGTGTATATGTTTGTAAAACAAAATGTAATGCCTGAAGAAAGTTTAATGGTAAATTCAAACTAATACCTTCAGGTTTACAACAAGAATGGGCAACATGTGGCCTGCAGATTGCATGTGCCTGTAGAGTGTCAATGTGACCCCAAAATTCTTCAGCAGAAGGTACTGGTCCCTCAAGGTCTAGGGATGAATGTTATGTCCTCAGAACCTCTGGAAGGTGTCCACCTCTGCTTTACAGTGAACAACGATATGAACACGATGCAGTCAATTTAAGGTCAGGAGTGACATGAATGTGATTGTTTGTGTTGATGGCTGGTCAGCTTAACTGGGCCAAGTCTTAGAAAACAATAGTGCAACTTCATTTTAGGGTGGCTGTAAAAGTCCCCACATAATGGAACAATAAAAAAAGAACTTGCATGTATTACACTTTCCTGAATTAGGATACAATGAGATATGTGGCATGCCTTAAAAATCAAGCCCCTAGGTTTACAGAAATAACAGAGTAATACACACACACACCAAGCTTCTCACTCAGCTGGATAAGAGAAGGAAAACTGCCAAGAGCAGCAAATTATTGAGCATGGATGGATGTGGAGGTCCTTGTGTTAACTGATTCAAAATAATCTTAGTTATTTTGTGTGAAATTTCTTGATATTGTTCCCAAAGCCCCAATGACTATGGGAACCACTGAGGTATGTTTCATCCAAAAGCGAGATTTGACCTCTAGATCTCTGTATTTTGTTAATTCTTCCAATTCTTTAGCTTCAACTCTGGCATCCCCTGGAACTGCAATGTCAGTGACCCAGACATTTCTTTCTTCTGATACTACCATGTCTTGTGTGTCATGTTCAAGGTGTTCATCATTTTCTATCTGGAAATACCACAAGATCTTGACTTCCTCATTTTCTGAAACCTTCCCTAGCTGATGTTCCCATGGGTTTTTGGAGGCTGGTAAGTTATATTTTTGCATAATGACCAGTGAACCAATTTAACCACTCTGTCTGTAGTCTGCACAAACTTTGAACATTTGCAGATGAGGTGTGATGAAGTTTCATCTTTTTCTTGGCAGAGTCTATATCTGCTGTCATCATTAATTCCTTGGATCTTAGCTTTCAACATATTAATTTGGGATGCTCAATCTTGTGCAGCAGACACCAATCCTTCGTTTTCTTTCTTAATGGTCCTTAGCTTTAGCCATGCCCATGTTGAATAACTGTCATGCCTTCCATCAATATTTCTCAGGTGTTATCTATGTAGTAGTTTATTTTTCCAACTGTTTAGTTTATTTTCAAATTGTTGTTTCTTATATTGAGCTTTTGTTTCTGTTATTTTCAAAATATTCTCCATTTTCAACGCCTTAAGTAATTTTTTCTCTGCTTGTACTGATAAAATCATTTAGGCTTCTTTCTTCCTCCTCTACTACCTGCTGTATTCACAGTAATCCAAATCCTCCAATTTTTATGATAAATATAATCTGTCCACATATCTTTTTGAACATCGTGTGTGATGCATGTTCATTAGTTTCCCTGTTTTTTGATCCAATTCTTTCAATTCATTTTGGGTCTTTTGATGTATTGCCCTTCTATCAGTTTTTAAACTTTTGTGTGCAGGATGTCATCTGTTTCCAATATTCCACGTTATTTATAATTTTCTTCACTTGATAGTGATTTTATAATATTGTCATTTTAAAACTCTATTGCATCTAGGTTTTGGATCTTGCCATGATTTAGAGAAGGAGCTGCACATCTGTCAATTCCAAATTTAATTTGAATAATTTCACTAAATATTTGCACTGTGTTTAGTAGTGGCTCTATCTCAATGGAAAAGAAAGCTCTTTTAGCCCAAGGAAGTAACACGAAAAATCTGACTCCTTACTGGAATTATACTGGAAAAAGTAATGGCATTACCAATCATTAGGTTATTTGAAAAAGGAACATTGCTATATTCTTGTTGCTCAAAAAGTAACATGTCCTAATGCAATATTCTGAAGGCCTGGTACCAAGATATCTCACAGAATTGTAGATAATAACTGACAACCACCTAGAATCTCAACAGGTTTTCCCAGCCATACTCCAAATTTTTTCTAGTGGCACATGCCATGTTGATGAAATACAGTTATAGATCAATAAATAAATCAGAATACTGTTGACTAATGTCTGTCTTGAGGTTTGTGGCAATGAGAGGACATACCAGTAAGGTCTTTTAAAAGGAGAAAAAACCTTTTTGATTTCTTTGCACATATATGCTTTTGCCAGGAAACTTTACATTAGGACTAAATGTATGATGCAGAAGAGGAGATGCACTGTGGAAGAAATTATTGAGAGAGTGAGTGAGAGAGAAGAGGGACTGGTGAAATTCTATTAATCATACATTGAGGTATATCTCTGTACCTATTACAGGCCTTTAACTGCAGAAGAAAAACTGGGAGAAAATATGTTGTGGTGTTCAACATAATAACAACAGTGCCTGCATGACTTAATACCCTCTTGTCCCAGCAGTCCTGACTTTGTAGGCAGCCCACTTCTCGACATTAACAGTAGTCATTTGGAGAGCAGCAAAAGTGCCATTAGAAGCACTTTTACAAGTGTATATTCATCCACCAATTAGCTTAATGTGGCCGCTTTCTGCATATTTTCTATCCAGGCCTGCACAAATCTTATTAATATTTTCCCCTAGCGCTTTGACAGATTACCTTGTCATTATGCATCCTGGAGCCTTTTAAACAATATGGGCAAACTACTGTTTGCGAGGTTAATGACAATTATCCCCTAATTACTGCATAAGCCACTCAGTCCACTTTATCTCATAGGCAAAGTTCTGCTCTATGTTTCTGCCATTGTGTCACTGTAAATGAATCTTGTATAGCTGTATTTATCTGTCGTTACCTTGTAAATTAAGCTGGCAGAAGAATGAACAAATTACTGGGTATCATCACTTAAATGCCACTTTTGTTGTTGTTTTTAAAAAGAGAAACTGCAAGAGCAGTGCTTGGTTTTTCTGTTAAGTTCTGTGTACTAAAATAAATAAAAAAATCCTAGCAATCTGCATTAAAACCTTGCATTATATTTTGACTTCTGTCCCAAGAGGCTAACAAGATAGCATTTGGTGGGAGGTTCCAGAAGCAGTGGAGACAGACAAGAGAATGCCAGAAATATGTTGTAACAGTAATACTATTATTAATTTCTGGCAGCTACTTCTACGATATTTTAATAGACTGAATGAGGGCTCACCATGGTTCAGTGCAGGCATTTTCCTTTCCCAATGCCTGGGCTTGGCTCCAGACCATCTGAAGCAAGACATTAATGTTGTTCTGTGGATGCCTTCTGGAAAAGAACAACTTCTCAGCTACTTCTTTTCCTCTCCCATTAATGACTGTCCTTCTGCAGCTAATTGCTACAATTGCCTGCAAAGAGCTGCTGAAGTACCATCGCTTATATTAAAAATGAATTATGATGGAGCAACTCATTGATGCCAAGGGGTCTTGGTCTGTCTGATAGTGTGTGATGGCTAAGCAAACCTTTATGGAAGGCATATATTCTCCTCTAATCCCTGAAGAGTGACCTGAAGTATCCATGTTTTCAGGTGATGGAAAGAACTGTCAACCTCATGGATTGAGGATAATAACTAATCCAACTGGCTAGTCAGGTTTCTGGGTAGCTTTTCATCAGTATTCCAATCAAGCCCAGAAAGGAACAGATGTATACAGCCCTTGCAGGAGGTTGTGGGGATTTTAAACATTGATTACAGGATTTTTTTCTTTATTTTTGTATCTTGCTTTGTTTCTATTATATGCCATGTTTTTATTTTCTAAAAAAATAGTGGATTAAGCTAAATTAATAATAATAATAAAATAAAATAGATAATGAGGTTTCTTTTTAAAAAATTACAGAAATAACGAGGCTGTAATTGGATACACAGTATGAAACCTCTAGGTTGGTTTGATGTGGTATATATATATTACTGCATTACTGCTCTAAACTTTAGGATAAGTGGAGGAGAGAATTATACCCAGCCTCCATCTTCACCATTAAAGTTCGGGGTAGTGGGGGGAAGCCTTTTCAT
This sequence comes from Pogona vitticeps, assembly GCF_051106095.1. NCBI lineage: Eukaryota > Metazoa > Chordata > Lepidosauria > Squamata > Agamidae > Pogona > Pogona vitticeps. Next base: position 222,281,798 of record NC_135784.1, on the reverse strand, counting down.
TGGATTTCCCACCTCCCCCACGTGTTGTTTTCCTATTTGTCAACCTGCTCAAAATACCACATTAAGGAGAAATGTATCTGGCCAAAGTGAGAACAGATTTCAGTAAGAGCTGGTAAGACCAGTCCAATCTTTCCATGAAAGCTAAACACTGCAGATATAATGTTCCTGGTTTTTCCTTAACATTACAAAATAGCGACAGAACTGCAAAGTTAAATGGAAGTTACAAGGACAACTACTGGAAGATTATCATGAACCGACTCCCAACATTAGCCATGCTGTCTTTGAAAAACACACACCCTCAATTGGATTGAAGTAAATATAATACTAATTAATAGAGCTAAAGGTACAATCCCAGGCAGACCTACCAGTGTGTAATTCCCATTAAATTGAAAGAGATTTAATATGTGAATAAATAACCTTATAATCATCCTTTCTGCTAATTTGCTTTTCCAGTGGATGTTGAACATAAAGTGAAACTTGTAATGCTCATCTTAAAGAGAGAGAGAGAGAGGGAGGGAGGGAGGGAGAGAGAGAGGTGCTCTCTGAAAGTCACAATATGAGTTAGAAAATAAGAGTGAGATCTGGAAACAAAGAGAATAGAAAAAATAAAGAAAAATAAAGTAGAGTACTGGTAAAAACTAGAACACAAATTTTGGGAAGTAACCGACCCAGTGAGACCCAGAGTACAAAGGACGGTAATAGATGAATAAAATATATTACTCATCAAGCAATGTCTTTAAGTGTTATAAGAATAAACTTTTGAATACTAATACATGGTATATTACAGTATTTACTAATAACTGTATACTATGACAGTGGAACCAGTTACCTCAGAATTTGGTAATTGCTCCAACACTGGAGGCATTTAAAAAAAAAACTTAGATAATCACCCGGCAGATCTGCTTTGATTGTATTCCCGCACTGAGCAGGGGGTTGGACTTGATGGCCTTGAGGCCCCTTCCAACTTCACTTTTGTATGATTCCAATAAGATAACCACATGGAAATAAGTAATTTTAGGGCAAAAGCATGGTATGGTTTTCCTTTTATAGCTTGACTAGCAAGTAGAAAATATCTAATAAATATCGTAGACATACAGGAAGTACAAGATTTGAAAACGTATTATCTATGGTGAGGAAGGTGAGTGAGGCCATAGCCAAGAGATGAGGTATTGCTCCCTCCACCAGGGTTTCATAACAAAGGAGCAAAAAATAAAATCAGTCAGAGGAAGAAAGAACTTAACTGTAAGGTGGGAGTTCAGTGGAAAGTTATGTGTGATAGTCTTGTTAATTTTATGTTATATGAGAGTTGCTTGGTTAAGTTTTTGTAATTTATGTTGATGTCAATAGTGCATAGATGGGTTGTGCAAAGCTCGAGACTGGAAGAGAAAACCTCAAAAAATAAAAATGGTTAAACAATATAAGGTGGCATGAAATGTTAAATGCCTAGGGTCTAATTTAAAACAAAATAATATACAGACATTTTTAAAAAGGAAAAATTTTCCTGCAGGAAATTTATCAAAAGAAAAGACGTAAACAAACTCAGATGTCATTGGACTGATATTTATGAAAAAGCATTTAGTGCATCAACATCTAGGGAAGTAGCTATACTGATTTCAAAAAGATGTGAATTTAATATTAATCTACTGAATAAAGATAAGGATGGTAGGTACGTAATAATACAAGGCCAACTTAAAGGAAAAGAATGTATCTTGATCAATGTGTATGCACCAAATAAGAATCAAGAACAATTCTTTTTTACACTATTTGATAGGTTAGAAGGATAAGGAACAGATACTGTATGTTATAATGGCCAGGGATTTTAATACGGTTATGGATAGAATTGACAACAAATTATATGGACAACAACAACAAAAGAAATGCAGATTGAATACTCAACAGTGGATAAATTAATTAGGAAGTGTGGAGAGAGTTAAAACAAGAATAAATTTTATATTTGTTTCTAAAGATGTTCTGCCTAAAGTAAATAATACACAGATAGAGGTTATAAAAGTATCAGACCACACAAGAGTTAATGTAGAGATAATAGTTAAATGTGAATATAGAGAATTTAGAAGATGGAAGGTGGATACCAGTATATATAAACATAAACACATTATAGATAAAATACTAAGCAATTTGGAGGAGGTTTGGAAAATGAATGAGTGAGATGGGGGCAAACTAGTGTAATATGAGATGCAATGAAATCAGTGGTGCGTGGTATGGCAATCAAGAAGATACATAGATTTTAAAAAACCCAAGAAAAAAGAATAAAAGAATTAGAGGAGAATATTAAGGACTTGGAAAAGATATTTATTAGTAACAGGGAAAACAAACTCTTAATGGAAATACATGCAAAGGTGAAACAATTGGAAGGGGTCCATTTGGAAAGAGTACAAAGAAACTGAATATACCTGAATAGGGAATATTTTGAGTATAGCAACAAAAACACCAAAATGTTAGCAAAAGTTGCTCAGGTGAGAAAAGCTAAAGGAAATATAAGGGAGATCCAGGATGAGAAGGGTATAAGGTGTAGTAAAAAGAAAGATCTACTGACAGCATTTCAGAATTTTTTACAAAAAACTATGTACTAGCAGTAACCCATCTTTACATAAAGTAACAGAGTATGTAGAGAATAACTGTATTAGAAAAATTCAAAAAGAGAACAGGGAAAATATGGAACTAATTTACTGAATTAGAAAGAAGAGATAATAAATACCGTATTTTTGGCACCATAAGACGCACTTTTCCCCCACAAAACAGGGGGGTGGAAAGTCTGTGCGTCTTATGGAGCGAAGAAAACAGATTATATTTTCCTGTTTTCTTCTTCTAAAAAATTGGTGTGTCTTATGGAAAGGTGCGTCTTATGGAGTGAAAAATATGGTAAATTAAAAGTAGGAAAAACCTGTTACAGATCGTTTAGGTTTTTTATAAAAAAACTACTTATATTTGGACTACAAAGTTTATTTAACAAAATTATTGAACGGGACAAAATTCTGAAACAATCCACAATTGTATTAATACTAAAACTGGGGAAAGAAACATTTATATGGGTTTATACAGACCAATATTTTTAATAATTCTGGATGTAAAAATGTTCACAGCAATGTTGGCCAACAATATAAGACAACAACTATATTCAGAGAACACATCATCAGTGGTAGTAAACAATGGTATGACAGAAACAATACCCTTAGGCTGAGGAATGAGACAGGGATGCCCTTTATCTCCAGTTTTATTTAAATTAATAATCAAGTTACTAGCAAATGCAGTAATAGAAGATCAAGACATAAGAGGTATAGGACATAAAGAAGAAAATAAATCTATTTGCAGATAACACATTATTAATTATTAAGGACGCATTAGAAACTATAGGGAGAATTAAAACTCATTTAAATACATTTGATGAAGCAACTGGATTAAAATTTAAGTGGGATAAATCAGAATGTATGTTTTTAAATTATGAAATTAAGGAGAAGGGAATAATGAAGGTTAGATTTGGGGATAAATTAAATAATCCAATTAAATACTTAGGTATAAATTTAACATGGAATTTTCAGGATATTGTCAAAATGAATTTTGATATACTGAAGAAAAAACTTAAGAAGCAAATAAAAGAATATCACAGATTAAAGCATTCATGGTTTAGCAAAATTGCTGTTTGTAAAATGAAAATTATACCCAAGATAAATTTCTTCTTCTGGAAGTTACCTTTCAAAATTAGAGATAAGGCATTAAAATAATGGCAAACAATGATCAATGAGTATTGTAATGGAAATGAGAGACCAAAATTAAATAAAAATTTATGCTATACACCACAAAAGGAGGATTAGGTTTACCCAACATTAAAACGTATTATATAGCAAATTAGTTGTGGCATATTCCAGATATTATAGCAAATAATAAAAAATTAATTTGTATAGAATGGGAATTTTCTGCTAAAGAGGGGTATAAGGAGAGATGTAATTAAAAAAATGAACCATCCCTTTACAATTACTATGTTGGAAAGTTGGAAAGAATACAGGAAAATAATATGCCCAGAGACTCCCTACTGAGTCAAGTGGTAAAGCTGAAGAACTTCACAGAGAATATGAAGAACATAAAGAATATTTTGATTGAGGATGGAATTATAAAAACAAAGGACTGGGCAAAGAGAATGTACAACAGGGAGCAAATAAGAGATATACCAGAAGGAGAGATATCTTGGATAAACATATACTACAACTGGACAAATGGACTAAAGAATAAAAGGCTAAGCAAGGAGAGGGAAGATCATTGATAGAAAAGAGAAAGAAAATTGATGCCTGTGAAAATAGAAGGGGATCATAAGTGTAATATATAAAATGTTAGTACAGGCAGAATTTAAAGCAATAGCATTAAAAGAAGTATGGCAACATGATCTAAATAAGGAAATCAAGGGGGAAAAGTGGAATAGAATGTGGAATAAAAGAGTAAGAAGCAGCATGCTTTAATGAAAAATATGTCAATAAGAGTCAAGGAAAACTCTAACAAAATTACATAGAGATGGTACCTAACGCCTGCTAGAATGAATTTAATGAATGAAAATGCATTGTATTTCTGCTGGAGATGTAAAAAAGAAAACGGGACTTATTTACATATGTGGTGGTCTTGTGAAAAGAGAAAAAGAGTAGTCATGAATTTTTGAAGAGATAAATGACATTTTAGGTAAGGATGTACAAATGTCTTCAAAGATTGCTTTGCTGAGCATGGCTAATAAAAACCAATTAAGACAGGAAGAAAAAAAATTAATTGTTATGATGGTGACATTGGCACGGCTGATTATAGCAAAGAACTGGAGATCTGATAGCCAACTTAATGTGGAAGATTGGTAAAAGGAAATGTGGAATATGGCTATTAATAATACACTATCTTGTGAGCTTAAAATATGAAAAGGAGTATTGTGCATCAATGATTTTAGAGACATATGGAAAGCATTCTTGTTACATGTATTTGAGAAAGGGGAAGACTTTACTCCTGGTGAAGACTCATTGTATTTCTGGAGAGAAAATGAACAACAATATAATAACTAACAATAAACAAGTAATTACAGTAATTATAAAATTCTGTATGTGAACAGAGAAACTGTTTCAAGTGGTGAAGGGAGCACCAGAGTATATAAGTGTTTGTAGATTTTTTCTTTTATCTTCTTTTTCCTTTACTATTTTTTTGTATGTGTGCATATGTGTGTGTGTGTGCACATGAACAGAGCAGGCATTTATTTATTACAGTCAAGTGACCAGCTTGTAAAACATATTATATGGCTAAAATATACAAAATACAAAAAAGAGAGGGTACAACAGATAATTTTAGCTGTGTACTAATTATAGTACACAATAGTATATTGTTTCAATGTAATTGTAGCAAATGTATTATGTATTTTGTTTAATAATTAAAACACAGACACAAACACTTTGTTCAGGATTAGCGCCTGAGCCCAAGAATTCCCGTTCTGTCATGTCTCTCCCTCCCATGCACCTTCTCTCCAAAACCTCCTTTCCTATAAACAAGATTTTTCTGGCTATAAAAGTAGGGAGATCTGATTTCTTCTTCTCTCTTTTGGGTCTTGATCAGGGCTTTTATTCTGGTCCATCATAATCAGACTGGAAAACAGGATCACAGACAGTTCTCCTTATCATTCCTGGATGGGCCAGTCTTAACCAAAGGGGATTATTGAGCAGTGAGTAGATGGGTGAATTCTATGTCGTTATAAGTTTTGGAAAATAAGCCAACCTATCTCTGACTGATTGTGAAATAGTTCTGTTTCTTCTCAAAATATCATGAGTGAGAAGTTGCCCACCTCCAGTACGTTATAGAAATTCACACCTTGCATCATGTTGTTGGTCAGATTTGAAGGGATTCGTTCTTCAGTGCCAGCAAAGAGTAACTTCCGTTACACCTGGCCAGATGTTTTAGACATTATACTTCTTTCTCAACTCCAAGCTTAAATAAGAGTTCTGGAAAAGTCAACAGCTTGCCTTATTTGTAATTTTTTACTGTTCAATAGCAGCATGTATAAACCATGAATTTTGTTTCTACTTCCAGATCAAATTGCTTTTTTTTCTTCCCATTTGATATTGAAAATATTACAATCAGCTGCCTGGACAAAGTTTTTTCATGAGATTTTACATCAACCTGCGGTGACATCTAAATCTCCTGTTTCGCTGTCATAAAGACAATATGTTGATCCCTATTCTTCTGCTCTAAAGTAGCACAGAAGCCAATATTCCTAACCCAAAGCAATTAACAGATCTGTGTTCATAGCCAGGATTTTGTCTACAGATGGGGCAACACTGTAAATTGGTTATCTTGATATATCTGTTGTTCACTGGATCTATAGTCTTCATCTGATAAGCACTCTGGCCTCAGATACAACGAGCAGTACATTCTAGGGGACTTCACACTTCTCTCTTTTATACCATCTATAATTTAAGAGCATCTACATTTGATTTGTTTGTAGCACTTATGTGATCAAAAAAATTTATTACTCAAGCCAGAATTTTGTTTCTACAGCTTTTCTGTGTGTGGGGTCTCGGGGGGCAGTTTTTGCCTAGAATTTCTCAGTGAGTTCAGGCACTGAACACCCTAAAAAATACCAGCCGGCATTGGACTGTTGCCAATTTGGCAGGTATGTCTAGTTCCAGATTCTGGCATCATGTACCGGCCAAAGACTGCATGTTAAGGGGAAACTCTGCTGCTCCACATCAAATGCTGATTGCTGGCAAATTGAAGCTAAAAAGAGTTAAGCAAGACTGCCTGAAGAGGAACGAATACTCCTGTCATTTTCAAGTGCCCCTCACAACTGCACTGATGCCATCTGCTTACTTGCACAGCACTAGGTACTTCTCTAAAGGGGGAAGCCATCTAACAAAAGTACTCAGTGTGAAGTAACTAATATGAATGTACTAAAACTGGCTTCATTACATAAATGTTCCAGGGGATACAGCAGTAGCTGAGAGACTAACAATCATAAAGAGCATAGCACTTTTTCCATCCATAGGACCGGGATAGCATACCTTTTTTGCTAAGGACATTGAGGACTATCAGACATTGAGGAGAGTCTTTAACGTCTAAGGATATATTAGTTTGATCACATAAAACCTACTATTTTGAAAACAGTTTTTTTTAAAAATGGCCAGAGTCCTAATGATGATCTAAATTAGTACAAGTGAAATCATGTACAGTATACTGCAGTGGCAAATTACTGATGGAGCAGCCAGTGACGATTTACCACCAGAACGTAAGTGATTTCACATTTCTGTATAAATCACCAAGAAGAGGATTCTGGCCAGTGGCTACATCAATCAACTCAGTTGGAATTTATAGCAAAAACCAACTTACCCATATTTATTTAGATTTCAAGATAACTGGCTAGAACTATCCCCTTCCACTCAGTAATCTCATTTAATAATAATTTTAGAATGTCAGAATTGGAAGGAACCCTATTGAGTTCAGCCCCAGTCAGGAAAGCATAGTGGGGAACTGAACTTCAACATATGGTACCTCAGCCAGATATCTAAACCACTGAGCTGTCTCCTCCTTTTATTGTTTATCATCCATACTGCCATTATGATTCTGAGAAAATTTGACTGTTATTTCGAGTTCATCACATAATACATCAAAATTCTTTTTAAAATATATTTAATATTCTGCATCTGGTACTGTAAAACAAAGTATTGCAACTGATACTCCTCAAGATTCTCCACATTTGTGGACAGAAAAAGTAGGAAGAAAATTTTTCTAACATGGTCTTGGTGGGGGGGGCGCACGTTATAATTGTAGTAGTTGTTGCAGCACAGTTTGTTCTCTTCCCTTGCAATGAATTTTTGGTTTTTGCACTACTGCTGCTAGTAACAAAGGCGACTATGTTGGCAGCCTGTTTACTACCCTACATGCCTTTTATTACGTAACAGTACAGCACGATGTAGGTGGCAGTGGGAAGAGCGCTCCTCTCCCAGAGGGTGGGAAAAATTATCTTGCAGAGTTGAGCCTTCTATTTCTATGAGAGTAATAGACAGAAAAATCGCAACATGTTTCTCAGAATTAACTGTTATTCTTCAGGATTCAAAACCTTCCCCAGTTACATTTTGGAAGGGACACTGGAGATAGTGGAAGAAATGCTCAGAATACAGCTCCTTTTCTCTTAAGTATTGTAGCAAATGTGAGGGAGGGCAGTCTTGTATCCAGCTCCAGGAGAAAAGAGAAGCCAGTACAATGTTATCATTAATCTTCCAATTTCCCCAAAGCAGTATTTACCCACGAAAGAGGCTTCCATTATTTTCTGGCAAATGCTGGGGGCCCTTTACAATTTATTCAGGTGACAACTATCATCTCTTAGTATCATTGCCAGTTTGTTGGGACTGCTGCATCCTCCCTCCTTCTCTCTATTACACGTGTCTTCATTGTTCGGTAGCCTCTCTGGCTGCTTTCCCAATTTGAGAAAGAACTGTGCGAGGAGTTGCCTTATGGTATCTTTCCTGGGCTAACATGTAGAAAATTGTGGGGTTGGCTGGAGGTTGGGCATTCAGTTTCCCATTGTGCCTCCAGGGAGAAAAGCCAGCCTATGTGGCCTTGGGCAAGGTGCAAAGTCCCAGGCAGGGTTCACCCAAAAGAAGGGAAGGTAAACCACTTCTGTTTATTCTGTACCTAAAAAATCCTGGAAAGGGTCACCATAAGTCAGAATCGACTTGACAGAACACAACTATTATTTATTAGCAAAGCAAAGCATCTCACAGTGCTTAAAATACTCTCTAGGTGGTATACAGTTTAATTATGCAGGCTACACATTGCCCCCACAGCAAGCTGGGTACTCAATTTACTGACCTTGGAAGGAGGAAAGGACGAGTGAATCTCAAGGCTTGAATCCAGCAGAGTTTTGGCTGCAGTAATACAGTTTAACCACTGTGCCATGAGGCGCCTCCTATTTATTAGAAAGAGACCTGGGCAAAATGCGGCGCTCCAGATGTTGCTGAACTGCAAATCCCAACACTCCTCACTATTGGCTGTGTGGGCTAGGATTGCTGGGAGTTGCAGTTCAGCAACATCTGGAGGGCCACATTTTGCCCAGGTCTGTTTCGCAGATATGATTGCACAATCGCAGACAGAACATCCTCAGCTACCTCATAAGCAAGGGAAGCACAAAAAATCTTGTATCCATTAATTTCTTCTGAAATTTCTCCTTTGAATTTTTTGCACAGGAATTTCTTTTCTAAAAGAGTTCTCCAAAAGAATGGTTGAAATTCTCATGGGAGACATTTTTGGCAAAACACTCTCTGATTAATGCAGACATCTAGAAACCCATCTTAAGATATGGCCCACAAGAAAAAGTAAACACACTGAGAACATGGAAATAAAACCAAATGGTGTGATATTAGAAAAGAAGTTAAAATCTGTAAAATAAGTTAAGTCCTTAAAAATTATTCTAAGCAGCACCATTCTGTGAGGTGAGGTTTCTTTCAGAAACGGAAGGTTAATGTAAGTAACAGAACTGCACAGCAGAAATATTTTAGCCTACGTTATAGTAATATACACTATACACTTTAGGGTTACAGGTATGCCTTTTTTTAAAGAGAGGATGGGGAACTTCACAAATGACAATCCAAACCGGGACGCATGCATATAATACAATACCTCTCATCATGGATTCAGGACAGATGGGAAGAACAAGCTGAAGCAAAATAGAAAACAGTTAAAAGTTCACACTGACAGTGGAAATTGAAAATCTTGAATATTTTTAAGTAAGCCCTGACTCAAGTCCATTCATTCCAGTAGGAGAAATAAATGCAATTGTCTACTATTCAGTTAATGCACACTCAGCATAGAAAATTTAATGAAAAGGAAATCCGCTGCTATCTTTGTTTCCTACATATATTAAAACAAAAGATATTGGAATCTACCTTCAAGTCTTGAGTCACTAAGTAGTTGAAAATATGTTAAAAGCTCCAAGAGGTAAACTATAATAGCGGAGGAACATTTCATTATCCTTTGTAGATGGGCACATCTTTGGCTGTTGCTAATAAGAGAATAAAACTGTGGACAGAGTGTTGCAAAGAACAACTGGGCTTTGTTGTGTCAGGTGAAGAATTAGCAGCTGAAAAGCATGTGAAACCCAGTTATTAATCAGAGAAGGTGCTAGATGAACTTACTCCATTTAATAGAAAGGATAGCCCCAGAAAGTTACAGAGAAAATTATCAGATAAAAACCTCTGCATATCAAATATGAAAAAAATCCTATGGACATTGTTTTTTTAATTGATTAAGTTTTACTTTTGTAAATCTTTATGGTCTTCTTTGTATTGAACCTATTTGGGGACATTTCCTATTGCCTAACAAACTTAAGGAAAAAAGCAAGCTGATATAGTCTGCTGCTATAATTCCCCAAAATTTAAAAAAATGTTTTTTGAGTTCTTGAAGTTGCTTTTAAGCCTAGGAAAGTCTTTTAAAATTTATGATACACAATAAATTAACAATGCAGGATTCATATATGTGTTTGTGTGAGAGAGTGAGTGAGTGAGTGAGTGAGTGAGAAATGTGACAGTGTATAAGGGAATATATAATCCTACATATATATAAATATATAAATAAAATAACAATGTAGGATTCATATGTAGGATTATATATTTCCCTTATATACTGTAAGTCATATTTCATCAGTTCCTTTGTGAACTTTCTAAGGAAAATCAACTTCCTTTGCAGAGGTCTCACTAAGACCTTTAGCAATAGAAGAGTTTATTTGGTTTTGTCAGGGATTGTTTATATCTATGCAAAAGTACTGTCCTTGATTTATAACTGTTTCAAAAGCTGAACGGCACTCTGCTTGGACAAATTCAGCAGGTAATAGAAGTCAAGGTAAGCAGGAAAGTAAATTTTAAATTCAAAATATGTAAACTGTTAATTGACCTGTAAAGTCATCACACTACTTCACTGTTTGCAAGCCTGAGATTCTAGCAATGGCTTAAAAATTAATTTGACAATAATCCTGATAGTTATTTCTCTCTATTTATTTGCCTCATCAAGGACTTGCAAAACCATTTTTAAGGGTGAATCTTAATGCACACTTCTCTGAAAGCTGTCACCTAGGAACAAACTCCATTGAATACACTGGTACTTAGTTCTGAGTTGTACAAGACTGCTGTGCAATAGAGCATACTCCAAAATGAACTGAGACACAGTTTTAAGAGAAGGCACATCTGTTCAATACATTTTTGAAACTCTTCAGTCCAACATTTCCCATTCTTGCATGACTTCTAGAAGATTCTGGAAGCCTAAAATCAGATTAGAAAGGCGACTGCATCCCCATTGAGAATGACCTTGCCTCTTTCTTTTATTGGTCAAAATCCTGTTGGCATAAATTTATGCTGGTATGACCTGGATCAGGCACCAGAAACACTTAACTAATGAACAATTGCCTATTCCTTCCTGTTCAGGTTTCAAGGCTCCCTAGGGCTCCCTTTTGCCCTGGAGATGCTGTTGGGAGGCTGAAGAAATCAGCCACTATGACTGAAATAGGCCCCCTTAGACAATCGCAAAGCAAGGTGGTGTATCATTTTTTTAAAAAAAATGTATATATATTTTCAATTCAAATTTTTTAAATGGTGTAATAAAGAAATATGACTGAATTGTTAATTGTCTCTATATGTGGCTTGGGTTTCACCATCTTGGGATTCTTATTTTCTGGGGGGTGGGGGAATCTTGAGAAGGATAAGGAGACCAAAAGGAATGTGTAGGATGTTTTCATCTTTGAGGAAACAGCTAGGGAGTTCATGTGCACTGTGCTGAGAAGATATGCCTAAACTAATGTTTCTAGTAATGAAAAGTCCTGTGAACATAACATCAGAAAAATGTATCTTTTTCAATGTTAGAATTTTTTAAGAACTTTTTTTCTGGGTTGATCCAAAAAGTAATGGTTTTAATCTTAATGCATTAATATTAATGCATTATTTCCAAAACCTGTTCCTTTACCATTTAGGGTAGATAAGAGAATAAAACCTTACAAGTTCCCATCAAAATGTCTCTTAAAATGTCATTAAAAAGGAACTTGAAAATAACTAGGTCTCAGGCCTCTGGAATTCAATAGTCAAATTAATACTGTTCAGATAAATTCCTGTGGTCCCAACTGCTAAAAGACACTTCTAGAGTTCCTCAGCTAGCCTTGGGAATCTTCAGATGTTCATTTAACATGCAGCCACTTTTAAAGATAAACAACAGAAGGGTAATGAACATTGTTGTTTTCAAAAACCAGGCATTTTATCCCCTGAATAAAACTAGATCTGCACAAATGGTTGGTGTAGAAATATTTCAAAAGCACATTTATTTTCAAAAATGAAAACATGAGTATGTTAAATTAATGAAGAGCAGGGAACTTCTGATTGATGAGATTTTGTTTGGCTTCAATAAATTTCATTTTTTTTAACCATTGCCCTTCTATCCCACCTTACCAATTCACTGGTCTAGTGATACACTATAGCAGTGGTTCTTAACCTTTGTTACTCGGATGCTTTTGAACTGCAACTCCCAGAAACCCCAGTCAGGACAGCTGGTGGTGAAGGCTTCTGGGAGTTGCAGTCCAAAACTCCTGAGTAACCCAAGGTTACTCAGAACCAGTGCACTATAGCATTATCTAAGAGAGTAAAATCATCATGGATACTGTGGAGCACTTTAACCCTTCCCCCCTTCGTCCATTTTTTTCAATTTTCTCCTACAAATGTAGACCAATATATTTTAAGAAGGGAGAATTCTTTTATTTGCGAAAGCTAGTCGAATGAATTGAAAGCCTGGAAAACCAGGTTCCTTACTCAGGTGGAGTCTCTAAGGACAGTGGAGCTCCCTCTCTCCACACCCATCACACTCCATAGGCAGGAGGGTGACAGAAATGGCAGTGAAGAGGGGCAGGGCTACAACATACCATTCTACCCACTGTAGAATGGATACTCTATTAGATCCCCTTCAGGGATTGCTGCCTTGTTGTGGCGAAGGAGCTTGAGTAATTCAGAGAAACTATGGGCTATGCCGTGCAGGGACACCCAAGACGAACAGGTCATAGTGGAGAGTTCTGACTAAAAGCAATCCACGTGGAGCAGGAACTGGCAAGCCACTCCAGTATCTTTGCCAAGAAAACTCCATGGACAGAAACAAAAGTCTAAAAGATATGACATGGGAAGACGAGCCCCTCAGGTCGGAAGGCGTCTAACATGCTACTGGGGAAGAGTGGAGGACAAGTACAAGTAGTTCCAGAGCTAATGAAGTGGTTGGGCCAAAGCCGAAAGGACACTCAGCTGTGGACATGCCTGGAAGTGAAAGGAAAGTCCGATGCTGCAAAGAAAAATACTGCATAGGAACCTGGAATGTAAGATCTATGAACCTTGGGAAGCTGGATGTGGTCAAACAGGAGATGGCAAGAATAATCTGACATCCTGGGCGTCAGTGAACTAAAATGGACGGGAATGGGTGAATTCAGTTCAGAAGCTTATCGTATCTACTACTGTGGGCAAGAATCCCATAGAAGGAATGGAGTAGCCCTCATAGCCTAGAGCACTGGTTCTTAACCTTTGTTACTCAGATGTTTTTGGACTGCAACTCCCAGAAGCCTTCATCATCAGCTCTGCTGGCTGGGGTTTCTGGGTGTTGCAGTTCAAAAACACCTGAGTAGCAAAGGTTAAGAACTACTGGCCTAGAGGATTGGAAAAGATCAGTCTACATCCCAATACCAAAGAAGAACAGTGCCAAAAAATTCTCCAGCTACCGTACAATTGCACTCGTTTCACACGTTTCAAAATCCTACAAGGTAGGCTTCAGCAGTATGTGGACTGGGAACTCCCAGAGGTACAAGGTGGATTTCGAAGGGGCAGATGAACTAGAGACCAAATTGCTAACATGTACTGGATAATGGAGAAAGCCAGAGAGTTCCAGAAAAACATCTACTTCTGCTTCATTGACTATGCAAAAGCCTTTGACTGTGTGGACCACAACAAACTATGGCAAGTTCTGAAAGAAATGGGAGTGCCTGACCACCTTATCTATCTCCTGAGAAATCTATATGTGGGAGAGGAAGCAACAGTAAAAACTGGATATGGAACAACTGACTGGTTCAAAATTGGGAAAGGAGTATGACAAGGCTGTATATTGTCTCCCTGCTTATTTAACTTATATGCAGAATACATCATGCAAAAGTCTGGACTGGATGAACCCCAAGCCAGAATTAAGATTGGCGGAAGAAATATCTCCGTTATGCAGATAATATGATACGATATGATACAATAAACCTTTATTGGCGTTGGGCAGAAACTCAGGGAAAATTAGCATAATCAACATTAATGAGGAAGTACAAAATCATGAAAAGTAATACATATTACCCGAAGAATGGGGTAAAGAAGAGTTCAACCTTATGAGGCAACAGTAAGTTTCAACTTACTTCCAGATGATACCACTCTGATGGCAGAAAGTGAGGAGGAATTAAAGAACCTTTTAATGAGGGTAAAAGAGGAGGGCACCAAAAATGGTCGGATGCTCAACATCAAAAAAACTAAGATCATGGCCACTGGTCCCATCACCTCCTGGCAAACAGAAGAGGAAGATATGGAGGCAGTGACAGATTTTTCTTTTTCGGGCTCCATGATCACTGCAGATGGAGACAGCAGCCACGAAATTAAAAGACGCCTGCTTCTTGGGAGGAAAGTGATGACAAACCTAGACAGCGTGTTAATAAGCAGAGACATCACCTTGCTGACAAAGGTCCGCATAGTCAAAACTATAGTTTTTCCAGTAGCGATGCATGGAAGTGAGAGCTGGACCATAAAGAAGGCTGACTGCTGAAGAACTGATGCTTTTGAATTGTGGTGCTGGAGGAGACTCTTGAGAGTCCCCTGGACTGCAAAGAGAACAAACCTATCCATTTTGAAGGAAATCAACCATGAGTGCTCACTGGAAGGACAGATCTTGAAGCTGAGGCTCCAATACTTTGGCCATCTCATGAGAAGAGAAGACTCCCTGGAAAAGACCCTGATATTGGGAAAGTGTGAAGGCAAGAGGAGAAGGGGATGACGAGGACGGTTGGACAGTGTCATTGAAGCTACCAACATGAATCTGACCCAACTCTGGGAGGCAGTGGAAGACAGGAGGGCCTGGCGTGCTCTGGTCCTTGGGGTCACAAAGAGTTGGACACGACTTAACAACTAAACAACAACAACAAGAACAACTCTATTAGATAACACCTAGATAGGGCTTTCCTTACCCTCCTTCCTGACATCATCTAGGTTCACAAAGTGGTCTATCTGGACCCGCAGGGGTCGATTTCGACTTGCAGGGGGTCCACGTTTAGATTTGTATCAAAGCTTTGCAGGGGGCAGGGGATCTACGGAAAACAAATAAGTCGGCAAGTGGTCTATGGGGCAAAAAATTTGGGGAACCTAATATGCAAATGGAGAGGTAGCGATTTACAGAACAAAATAGGCTTATTTCTCAGTGGCTGGAATAAGCAAAAGCAAAGAATAGATTTAATTCCATTTTACTGCTTTTCTTGAGTATTGCAGGAGTTTATTCGTTTCTATGAATGACAGACAGCCTCTCTATCTCAGAGAAAGTAAATTTTAAAAGTGCCCTTGGGGACAAAATTGTGATAAGAGTACGCATTGTGTCTCAGTATCCTAGGGATATTTGCAAGATACATTATCACAAACATTATGGCCCTATCCAGCAAGATGACAGTCAATTGGCTGCTATTAAATCTAGGTCACCTTTGTAGCCTATCCTTGCAATCATCACAGACTGATTTTCCTTCACATTGACCTTGTAAGGTAGGACAGTGATTTAGCCGAAGCCAGCTAGAGAGCATTGCAGCTGAACTAAATCATGATTCACTTGATCATCAGTTCCGTCTGCTTAACAGTCTATGCTACTGACACAAAATATGCTAAGACATAAATAAGGGCAGAAACAACTATTTACAAAACACCTGGAGCTGTGGACCACAAGGCAATCACCACCCTAACATGGTCTTCTAAACAATAGGCATAGTGCCTGCCTATCAAGAGCTACTCAGAATTAAATACTGTGCCTGAAATCCCATTGAATTTTACCATGCACATAAGGGCAATTAAGCAAGCTAACTGATTAGTTGGGCAACAGATTGTGCAATATGAGCATGACTGAGTGTGCAATAGATGGCCCATAAAATAGTACAAACTTCTTGCACAGTTGCCTTTTCATGGTCTGCAGTCCTAGCTGAATTCTGGCCAGCAGAATTCAATGGTAGCTATTTCAAGGTAAGTGCATCTAGTATAGGACTGCATCTCTAAACAGTAATATTCAGCCATAGCAAGTAAAAGCTTAAGAAAATGTTTTATTCTGACTTTGGTCTTATAATCTGTTACCAGTTTGGTCCTGTCATCTGCTACGGTGCTTTAATCATGGCACAGACAAATGGCTTTTAATTTTATAATTTCCTTCAGGAAAAAAGGGCAAATATTTTAATGAACCTGGTCTCAGTTGCTGTCTAAGATATGCAGTATTCCCTGCCTAGTACATGGAAGGACATAATCTTCCTAGGCAATGACATATACAGTGTGCTAAGATGAATTAATATTGCAAGATATTCCATCCTCACAAAACACTATCTTGATAGAGACAACAGAAGAACCATATCTATATAACAATTGAATTATTACAAATGTAGTCTATGTACTTCTAAAAGGTACTTTTACTTCACTTTACATGAAAACAAGATTTTACTATAACAATTTCTGCATTACATTTGGATTCTTTGGGTGAAATAAAAACAAATCCCTAACAAGTTGTCTACATTGCCAAGTCACGTTAAAACAGCATATTACTGCTATGGAAGTTTTGACTGGGCTTGTTTATTACTTACTGCATTGTAATTAATTCAAGTTGATTAAATTATACAGTCAAGATGACTTGATACTTAATAGTCTTAATCAACTCAGGATAAAGATGAGAGACCACACCTTAG
Source organism: Pogona vitticeps (assembly GCF_051106095.1). Classification (NCBI taxonomy): domain Eukaryota; kingdom Metazoa; phylum Chordata; class Lepidosauria; order Squamata; family Agamidae; genus Pogona; species Pogona vitticeps. The sequence goes on along the minus strand of NC_135784.1, from coordinate 222,264,817 downwards.
AAAAATCAATCAATCAAAACAAATTACAGTATATGAAACACATCAAAGGAAGCTTGTGTGTACTAAAATAACCACACAGGAGAGCAAATATGCCTTTACTTAAGAGGAAGCAGTGACAGGACTAGCTTATCTGAAAATACTGTGTTTACATTGTTACGCCAATAGATTATACCCCATACAACAGTCAATCAACATATAATTTAGTTACAGCTGCTCCTTTATTAAAAACAGGGGACTACTGATCACATGCTCCTACAGATTTTATTAGACCAAAGTAAGAAGAGTGCCTTTCTATGAGAATGAATCAGAGTTGCACTCCTGCTCGACGTCTGTTTGTCTGTTTCTACTTCAAGTGTGGGGCTCACATGACTCAGCCACAGTCTCATTGCAAAAAAGCCAGGCAAGCCCTGAAATTGAACCCGGCACTCTTAAATAACTGGCAATCTGCTGGTGATAGGAGTCATCTGGCAGGGAAAGACTGCTGGTAATTAAAAAGTTCCTACTTTGATCCCAGGATTCACTCAACTCTTGCACAATTTATTCTTGAAGGCTTTCACGCATGGAATCCAATGGATGTTGTAGGTTTTCCAGTCTGTTTGCCCATGTTCTGGAGGTTGTTCTTCCTAACATTTCACCAGTCTCTGTGGCCAGCCTCTGATTAAGCCAGCCACAGAGACTGGCAGAATGTTAGGAAGAAAAACCTCCAGCCAAACACCCCGGAAAACCTACAACAACCATCCTGCACAATTATTGCGTATGAGTTCTGTGAGCCCTGCAATCAAAGGAGAAACTTTTTAACTACTGGCAACCTTTCCTTACTGGTGGTGTCATTGTCCTTACATGGGCTTATGCTTCAGGATTTTGGCCATTGAACCAATTGAATTTTGGTAAGTCAATACAGCACTTATATAAATTCCACAGATTCTGTGATCTTACTCTAGTTGGGACTAACAAATGGATTTAGCCTTTTAAAAATTACTTATTTATATTGGTGCAGGCAAGAGAAGCACTTTATTTTGATCTCCTGGAGTAGCGATGGGGTGGAGAAAGGGAAATTTAATTTTGTAAAAAAAATTATTTCTGTTTTATTCTATATGAAAGTACCTGAAACTCTAGATAACAATTTATGCATCTAATGAAGTGTGCGGTAGTCCATCAAAGCTTATGCTATGATCCATTTATTCATCATAAGATTCTGTTGGTTTTGTAGCAAGCAAACGACAACCCTGACTTCCCCCAGTTAAATAATCCTGTGTTTAATGTAAATGGATATATGAGTTGGAGGCAGGGAATGAAGCTCTACCAAGATTTGAAAACGCTTAAACCTAATTTTTGGTATACACATACTGTGCCAGGAATGCATAGCATTGACTATGATATCCTCCCATCATTTCTTACTCCTTCTCTCCCCAAAATGTAAGTAATACAAGGATGGACAAAATGCAGCCTGAAGCTAAGGATGGGCAAAACCCAAGGGATTTGCTCCCTCCATAACCTAGAAAATGCAAAGAACTTAGGGGGGAGGATGATAAAATTTACAGGGGCAGGGTTGGAGGGGTTGGAGGGTCAGGAGCAGCCATTCAAAGCCCAGTGGAAGAAACATGTGGCTCCCAATTCCTTTGGATGATGCCAAGCCCTGAACTAATAGAAGGAAGTCCAGCATTTCCAGTCCATCACATATTGGACTGATTATTCAATCTGTTGGAAATCCAATGTAGTGTCTTATTGTATTTATTTTAATTTAGATTAAATTTCCTTCTTTACTTTCTAATGCTTATCTATCAATTCAGGGTACTGTGAAAAGATGACATCACAGTGCTATAAGAATAATGTAACACAAGTACAATTGGGTGGAAGTACGCACAATAGATAAAAAGAAAGCTGTTCTAATGAAACTATGTCCTGGAAGTGTAGTGGGACAATTTTTTTTGGAAGAAACAAGATCTTTGTCTGCTGACGGTATGGTCTTTACCATACGACAAACTGTTCTCCATTTCCCAGAACACACCATATGTTTGTGAGTGGAAAAGTGGGACTGTTTTTCCCCTTTCGCTACTGAGTTTGTGGGTACAACCAATAAGAGAAGAGCCTACTCTAATGGTGACAGTGACAATGAAATGTGATCTACTCACTGTCACTGGATCCACTCAGAGATGGCCAGTAGAGTTGTTAAGGTCTTTTTGATCTTCTCTCAGCCTTAGATTGGGCAAGAAAACAAGTGTGTTCTGTTCACTCAGCTTTGCTAGTTCTGGTACATAAAATACCAGAAGAGTAAATAACACAATTCGTTGGAAAGCATTTTAAGAGATGGAGAAGGTTAGAAAGGGATATGTTATTATGGCAGGAGATTTTAATATGGTTTTACATAAGATAAAGGATAAAACTGTATGTAAAAAGATGGGTTGAATAAAAGAAGTACCCTATTGAGTAAGATACTGAAAACTATGGATTAAAAAGATATATGGAGATAATTGAAGGGAGATGAAAGAAGATTTACTTATTATTCCTCTGTACATAATAGTTATTGTAGAATAGATTTTATGTTTATATCTCAAAATTTAATTTCTAAAGTAGTAGATACAGATATTAATGTGATAAAAATAACGGATCATATGTTGATGATGGAGATGAAAGTTAAAAGAGATTATAGAGAGGTGAGAAGATGAAGAATAGACTCCAATATTTTTCAGTATATAGATGTAATGGATAAGGCTAAGAAAGAATGGATAGAAATATGGTCAATAAATGAAGCAGGTGGGATTTATCAGCAAACTAAAAAATTGTAAAACTCCAGGCTTTGATGGAATGGGATCAGAATATTATAAATCCTTTAAATCAATACTGATCCCCAAGTTGAAAATACTTTATAATGGAATATTGGAAGGAGAAAAAATACCAGAATCTTGGAAATATTCATTAACAACTTTTATCCCAAAATCCAAAAAAGATTTGACAGATCCAAGCTCGTATAGGCCTATTTAGTTATTAAATCAAGATGCAAAGATATTTACAGGAATTTTAGCAAATAGAATGAATAAGTTCATTACAAAATATATTAAAGAGGATCAGAATGTTTTTTATAGGATGACAAATGGCAAATTTAACTAGGAGGGTTTTGAATATTTATATATAATATTAAAGGCAGGTATTTTATCACTAGATATTTTTAAGGCATTCGATTGTGTAGAATGGCTGCCATTAAAGAGTCTTTTAAGGAGTTGGAGTTTTGGAAAGAAATTTATGGGGGTAATAGATCAACTATATTTGGAGAACACTTCTGCAGTGATAGTTAATGATAGGATGACAGAACAGATAGCTCCAGGCCGAGGCACTAGACAAGCTTGCCTTCTTTCCCTAGTTCTATTTTGTTTGATTATTGACATGTTAGCAAATGCAAAAAGGAATGATGATTTAATTAGTGTTATGGATGAGAATAATAAAATAAAGATTAACTTATTTTGCTGATGATTCCTTTGGACAGTTAAAATCCATTAGAAAATATGGACAGAATTAGAAATTATTTAGAAAAATTTGGAAAAATAACTGGATTATGTGTAAATTGGCAATAACCTGAAATAATATTGTTTAATCATAATAAATTAGAACAAGAAAAATTTGCTGATAAATATGATTTTAAGATACTATATGTAAATCTGTTAAATATTTAGGTATAGATTTAGCAAAGGATCCTCAGAAAACAAAGGAGCATAATTATAATAAATTTAAAAAGAATATTAAAAATAAATTACAGGAATATTCCAGTTTGAAACTTTCTTGGTTTGGAAGCATTGTGCTGATGAAAATGAAGATTTTACCAAAGATTACTTTTTTATTTAGGATGTTGCCAGTACAATTAACAGAAGATGATAGGATTGATCAATAGGTATTTTAATGAAGGGAGGCAACCCAGAATAAATAAAAGGTATTGGTATAAGACAACAAAAAAGGAGGTATAGGTATACCAAATATTTAAAATTATTATATGGCTAATCGGCTGAGGTATATTGGAGAAATTATATATAACCCGGAAAAGTTGATTTTACGGAAAATGGAATCATCAGAACTACAGGTAGATATTGAAAAACATTTGTTCGGTATATTTTCTTTTTTTTAAAAAAAAGAAAAATTAATAACCCCTTTTTAAAAATGATGTTAAATGTGTGGTATAAGAATTTAAAAAAATCTATGTCCATTTGACTCTCCATTAGGATTAGTGACTGAAATAGAGAATTTCCCCACCAATATGAAAGTGTATTTAGAATTATTTAAGGGGAAAAAAGTGATTAGATCAAAAGATTGGATGGATAAAATGAGATCAAAAGATCAAATGAAACAAATTCTTGAAAATAAGAATATATCATGGTTGAATTACATGCAATTAAAAAGATGGATTAATGAATGGGTAAAGAAGTATAACACAGGTAGAGAATGTATGAAGTATGAAAAATTTCTATTATCATATGAAGATATACAGATGACTGAGTCAGTGAAGGGTGTAATAAGTAAAATTTATAGACTTTTGCTAGATTTAGGAGAAGAGATTTAGAATGAAGGATTGAAGCTAGTGTGGGAACAAGATTTAGGAAAAAGAATAAATGGTCAAGAATGGATTAAGATATGAAAAATGAGGGTTTTATGATTTATGTCAGTGAGAATAAAAAATTTAAACTAGGTTTAAAGATGGTATCTGACACCAATAAAATTGAGTAAAATCAATCCTAATTATCTGAATCTCTGTTGGAAATGTGAAAAGGAAATTGGTACATACTTTCTTATGTGGTGGGATTGTGAAAACTACAAAGATTTTGGAAACTAATATTTGAAGAATTAACTGATATAATTGAAAGAGATATAGAATTTAATCCTGAGATAGCTTTGTTATCAATATTTGAAAATGTGGAATATGATATAATGACTAGAGAGTTGACTACCAATTTATTAACAGCAGCTAAATTAATAATAGCTAGGAACTGGAAATCAAAACTTGAATTTCAAAAGGAAGAATTGTATAATGAAATATGGAAAATCACTATAAATGATAAATTAACTTGTAATTTGAAGAAAGGAGAGATTAAAAAAATATATTTTTATGCTATATGGGGCAGATTTATTGAATATGTGCTAACAAGAGGAAAAGGGAAAATTCCAAATCAGGAATCAATGCAGTTCTGGAGAAGAAAACAATACAGTGGACCCTCTACTTACGGAATTAATCCGTATTAGGATGGTGGCTGCAAGTCGAAAAGTCTGTAGGTTGAATCTCCATTGACCTACAATGCATTGAAAACTGATTAATCCCATAACTGGCGGGTTTTATTCTATTTTTGTTCCATTTTGGTTTTTTTCTGGTCTGTAGGTCGATTCTCTGGCTGCAAGTCGAATCTAAATTTTGCAGCCAGAGAAGTCTGTAAGTCGAGCCGTCTGTAAGTCGAGGGTCCACTGTAAAGGAAAAAATACAGTAAAGAAAATGGAAGAAGATTATTGCAAGAGGTTTTGTCGTTGTAAAAAAATAGGTACTGTAGAAGGTATTCATTCCCAAAAGGCATCACTTGGGCAAAATACTTTCCACTAGAGGAGAGGCATTAATGTGTTGCAGCAAAACAACAAATAGTTTTGCAGCACTTTAAAAACTAACAGATTCATTATAATATGAGCCTTCACTGACATGCAGCATCTGAGGAAACACACTTGTGTCATGATACCTCATGCTACAATAACTCTGTTTTAAAGGCACCTCTATGATGAATCACTTTTTGGCACCCTGGATTGGCTGAACAGAGAGGAGCACAAACCACTGATTCATGAATACAGTAGGTGTTCGGTAGTTCCCAGCCCCACCTCCTCCAGCAGGCACCCACTCAGACGCAGCCTCCCAGCTTCACTGCCCCACCTTCTCCAGACACTGCATCTGAGTGGGCACCTACTGGTGGAGGCGGGAACCACTGTACACCTGTTCAGCTGAAAACCTGTGGTTTGTGTCCATCTCTAAGTGATAGTAGATTTCATAATATGCTTAGTATATGTATAACATTCATACAATATTATAAGCTACAGGAATTGCCCTATGTTAAGACTAGTGCCAGGTAAAGCAGCCATATTCAAGATTGGGAAGGTGATTATTAGCCCCAGGAAAGAGTTTTGGGAAGGAAAGCCACAGCAGTTGCTCATCAAGTTGGCAACTCTGGAAATGACACAACCTTTGTAAAGTGCCTACAGAAGGCTGTAAGAGAAGACAGTGAATGAAATTGAATGAGACAGAAGAATCTAAAGTTAAATTTGCATTTTTTAAAGGAAATCAAAAGTTTACATGGCACTTAAGAAGCAAAAATGCAACACATTCACACAAAAATCAAACTTCTTACAGAAGGTCTTTATGTATCCAGTTATACAAAATATCATTTGCTTGCTAAATGTGGCACAAATTACTCCTCTTTTAGAACAAAGGGAGCATATTGAAATAGGCCAGTGTTCGATCAATGAAGCCTTTGTGAAAACCTTGGATTCCATAAGCATTTCCCAGAGCTTCCGAGAAAGTTTGTCATTGTTAAAGAAAATACTTATGACAAGAGATGGGAGAATCTGCAAAACTTTGGTTTCCCTTAGCTTGTCATTTTTCTAATGTTAAGTTTCTTTGTCCAGTTTCTATATCAGCATGCAATGTTTAATAAACCCACACAAAAACTCATAAGCATTTCTTTGTGTATTTCTCCTATCATAAGCCCTTTGACTTTACATGTCCAATACGAGAGTAAGTTTGCAGAACCAATGTATTTTGTGTGTTGTTTAAGTAACATTCATATTTTTGTATGGGATTTCCCATAATAAATAGGGAGATTTTATTGGAGGATTGCATCACAAAATTCAGAGAAGTACTGATATACAACCGTTTCAGTTTATGCATTGTGGTGGTGGGGAGTTAAAGGAATTTGTATTTTACTTGGCATGGAGGAGGAAGAGAGCAGTGGGATTCCATATGCTATTACACTATGTTATGTCGACATGTGTACACATTGTATTCTGTTCCTCCAGGCACACAAAGCAGCTTTCTTGTAGTAGGAAACATCAAGAGCATTTTGGGGCAGTTAACATCAAGACTTTCGTAGTATACAGTGGGGTCTCGACCTACGGAATTAATCCGTATTGGAACGGAGTATGTAGGTTGAAAAGTCCGTAGGTCGACCCCCCCCAACACAAAAATTAAATATAAATATTTTAAAAATCACCTTACCTTTTTAAAGTCTTCAAGGGGTCCCCTGCCGCCGCCATCGCTGCTGTTGGAGGACTCCAAGGGCTTCGCCGCGGCTGCCAGAGGCCTCTCGGAGGTCCCCTGCCGCAGCCATCGAGGCTGCCAGAGGACTCTGAGGGCTTTGGCGCCACTGCCGGAAGCCTCTTGGAGGTCCCCCGCCACCACTGATAGTGCTTCAGAGCCACTATTGGCAGTGGGGGGGACATCCAAGAGGCCTCCCATGGTGGCGGGGAAGGCCTTTGGAGGTCCCCCGCCGCTGGCGCCGCCGGGAGCTGAGCCGCGCCTGGCTATCCCAGCCATGGTTGGACTCCCGGGAGTTTGAGCATGGCTTGGGTTGCCCGGTGCAGCTCAGCTTCCTGCTGCCGCCGCCAGGAGCCACGCTGCGCCGGACAACCCCAGCCATGCTTGGACTCCCAGGCTTGGGTTGCCCGGTGCGGCACGGCTTCCAGCAGTGGCAGCAGGGGACCTCCGGATGCCTTGCAGGGCTTCTATGCCGCCATGGGAGGCATCTCAGAGGTGTCCCCCCCCCGCTGCCGATAGTGGCTCTGAAGCACTGTCGGCGGTGGGGGAACTTCCGAGATACCTGCCATGGCGGCAGAGAAGCCCTGCAAGGCATCTGGAGGCACGACCTAAGGCCTATGGACTGGAAGGGGGAGGCGGGGAAAGCACCAAATTTGAATTGGGCGCTTTCCCTGCCTCCCCCTTCTGTTCCTTAGGTCGATTCTCCGGCCGCAAGTTGAAGTAAAATTTTGCGGCCAGAGAAGTCCGTAGGTCGCAAAGTTCGTAAGTGGAGCTGTTCGTAAGTCGAGACTCCACTGTATGTTGACAGGCACAGAGTATGCTGATGTAAGTAGGTTGTTCCTTGCTTGATGGGGGACCCTCGAACCTAAGAGCTCCTAGCCAAAAAAAAGGTTGAGAATCTCTTCTGTACACATATATACAATCTTAGTACATTTCTAAGCTTGTGAATCCACACCCGAGACAAGGGTGTTTCCCAAGAAAGGGAATTCAGACACTCTCAGCAGCTTATAAGCAGCCAATAATAGAAGAGGTTTTGAAGTCTCTGCTAATTTACAGGGGAAACAGCAGGTATGAGGCAATCAAGGATTTCAGACTCAAATACAGTATGAAGCCACATCAAGTTCGTTGGATAAATGTGTAAAATTCAGCTTTTATTCTGCACCAATTTTTCTTTCACAGATCATTGCTCTTGTTCTTTAGTCGTGTCCGACTCTTCGTGACTCCATGGACCAAAGCACATTAGGCCCTCCTGTCTTCCACTGCCTCCCGGAGTCGGGTCAAATTCATGTTGGTAGTTTCAGTGACACTGTCCAACCATCCTCTGTCATCCGCTTCTCCTCTTGCCTTCGTATTTTCCCAACATCAGGGTCTTTTCCAGGGAGTCTTCTCTTCTCACGAGATGACCAAAGTATTGGAGCCTCAACTTCAGGATCTGTCCTTCCAGGGAGCACTCAGGGTTGATTTCCTTCAGAATGGATAGGTTTGTTCTCCTTGCAGTCCAGGGGGTTTTCAAGAGTCTCCTCCAGCACCACAATTCAAAAGCATCAATTCTTCAGTAGTCAGCCTTCTTTATGGTCCAGCTCTCACTTCCATACATCACTATTGGAAAAACCATAGCTTTGACTATGCAGATCTTTGTCGACAAAGTGATGTCTCTGCTTTTTAAGATGTTGTCTAGGTTTCCTCTCAAGAAGCAGGCGCCTTTTAATTTCGTGGCTGCCGTCACCATCTGCAGTGATCATGGAGCCCAAGAAAGCAAAATCTGTCACTGCCTCCACATCTTCCCCTTCTATTTACCAGGAAGTGATGGGACCAGTGGCCATGATCTTAGTTCTTTTGGTTGTTGAGCTTCAGACCATTTTTTGCACTCTCCTCTTTCACCCTCATTAAGAGGTTCCTTAATTCCTCCTCACTTTCTGCCATCACGGTGATATCATCTGCATATCTGAGGTTGTTGATACTTCTTCCGGCAATCTTAATTCCGTCTTGGGATTCCTCCAGTCCAGCCTTTCGCATAATGTATTCTGCATATGAGTTAAATAAGCAGGGAGACAATATACAGCCTTGTCGTACTCCTTTGCCAATTTTAAACCAATCAATTGTTCCATATCCAGTTCTAACTTTTGCTTCCTGTCCCATATAGAACTTCCCATAATTTGCTGTGGTCCACACAGTCAAAGGCTTTTGCATAGTCAATGAAGCAGAAGTAGATGCTTTTCTGGAACTCTCTGGCTTTCTTCATAATCTACTGTAGCTCATGTTAGCAATCTGGTCTCTAGTTCCTCTGCCCCTTCGAAATCCAGCTCGTATTTCTGGGAGTTCTTGGTCCACATATTGCTAAAGCCTGTCTTGGATGATTTTGTGCATAACCCTGCTAGCATGTGAAATGAGTTCAATTGTATGGTAGTTGGAGCATTCTTCGGCACTGCCCTTTTTTGGGATTGGGATGTAGACTGATCTTTTCCAATCCTCTGTCCACTGCTGAATTTTCCTAATTCACTGGCAGATTGAGGGTAGCACCTTAACAGTGTCATCTTTTAGGGTTTTTGAATAATTCAACTGGAATTCCGTCACCTCCACTGGGGTTCTTGTTAGCCGTGCTTTCTAAGGCCCACGTGACGTCATTCTCCAGGATGTCTGGCTCAAGGTCAGCAACCACACTTTCTGGGTTGTCCGGGACATCCCGATTCTTCTAGTATAATTCCTCTGTGTATTCTTGACACCTCTTCTTGATGTCTTCTGCTTCTCTATGGTCCCTACCATTATTGTCCTTTATCATGTCCTTCTTTGTACAAAAGGTTCCTTTAATATCTCCAGTTTTCTTGAACAGCTCTCTGGTTATTCCCTTTCTATTATTTTCCTCTATATCTTTGCACTGTTCATTTAAGAAGGCCCTCTTGTCTCTCCTTGCTATTATTTGGAAGTCCACATTCAATTTTCTGTAACTTTCCCTATCTCCCTTGCATTTTGTTTCCCTTCTCTTCTCTGCTATTTGTAAGGCCTCGTTGGACAGCCACTTTGCTCTCTTGCATTTCCTTTTCTTTGGGATGGTTTTTGTTGCTGCCTCCTGTACAATGTAACGAGCCTCCATCCATAGTTCTTCAGGCCTCTGTCCACCAGGTCTAGTTCCTTAAATCTGTTCTTCACTTCCACTGTGTATTCATAAGGGATTTGGTTTAAATTTTACCTGATTAGCCTAGTGGTTTTTCCTACTTTCTTCAGTTTAAGCTTGAATTTTGCTATAAGAAGCTGATGATTAGAGCCACAATCAGCTCCAGGTCTTGTTTTTACTGACTGTATAGAGCTTTTCCATATTTGGCTACAGAGAATATATTCAATCTTTCAGTATTGCCAATTTGTTGATGTCCATGTGTAGAGTCACCCCTGGTGTTGTTGGAAAAGAGTGTTTGTGATGACCAGCTTGCTTTCTTGACAAAACCCAATTAGTCTTTGCCCTGCTTCATTTTGAACCCCAAGGCCAAACTTACCTCTTGTTCCCTTTATCTCTTGACTCCTTACTTTACCATTCCAGTCCCCTATAAAGAGAAGAATATCTTTCTTTGGTGTCAGTTCTAGAAAGTGGTGTAGGTCTTTATAGAATTGTTCAATTTCAGCCTCTTCAGCATTGATGGTTGGTGCATAAACTTGGATTACTGTGATTTTGAAATGTCTGCCTTGGATTTGTATTGAAATCATTTTAGCATTTTTGAGATTGTATCCCAGTACAGCTTTTCCCACTCTTTTGTTGACTATGAGGACTACTCCATTCCTTCTATGGGATTCTTGCCCACAATAGTAGATATGATAATCGTCTGAATTGAATTCGCCCATTCCCGTCCATTTTAGTTCACTGATGCCCAGGATGTCAATGTTGATTCTTGCCGTCTCCTGTTTGACCACATCCAGCTCACCAAGGTTCATAGATCTTACATTCCAGGTTCCTATGCAATATTTTTCTTTGCAGCATCGGACTTTCCTTTCACTTCCAGGCATGTCCACAGCTGAGCGTCCTTTTGGTTTTGGACCAACCATTTCATTAGCACTGGAGCTACTTGTACTTGTCCTCCACTCTTCCCCAGTAGCATGTTGGATGCCTTCTGACCTGAGGGGCTCATCTTCCATCTTCTTCTACCCTTTTTTTTCCATTCATGGGATTTTCTTGACAAAGAGGCTGGAGTGGCTTGCCAGTTCCTGCTCCCGATGGATCGCGTTTAGTCAGAACCCTCCACTATGACCTGTTCGCCTTGGGTGTCCCTGCACGGCATAGCCCGTAGATTCTCTGAATTACACAAGCCCCCTCACCACAACAAGGCAGCAATCCATTAAGGGGAGATCATTGTTACCTGGTCACAATTTTACTATAGTAGTTTATTAATTACTAGCAATTTATGGTGGCTTCTGATTAGAAATATATGAATGACAGCTCCTTGTCTCCAGAGAAGTCACACTAAAAACTCATACCATCAGTCAATCTGTTTTATACGTACATGTGATTGTTTGCCTATGCACATGTTCCTGTTTCACAACTATGAAAATATACTTTTCAAAATCCCTAATAAAGCTTCATTGACATAAGGCTAAGCAGGAGTATATAAGTATGTCCCTTTAATCTCAAGGTATAAACTTCTTGTCAGGCATGCAGATGCTGGTGACATTTCTCCTCACTAGGGATTGAGCGCTCCGCTGATTCAATAAGCCTACAAAAGTGCAACAGGCCTTGATGTCAGTTACATGGTTTTACATACCTACCATGTCAGTGTTTCTGGGTCTCCAAGGGAATTCATTCAGCCCATAACAATGTCTTCTGCCTGTGACAAAGCTGGAAAATTGCTAATCTCTTGTGAATCTACATGGTGTATGATTGCATATACCGTTTCCCTGAAAATAAGACCTAACCTGAAAATAAGCCCTAGTATGATTTTTCAGGATGCTCGTAATATAAGGCCTACCTACCCTAAAAATAAGCTCTAGTTACATATCAAAGGAAGATTTATTCCAGATTCCACCCCCCCACTCTTTATCTTTCAGAGGAAACATTATCTTAAACCTACTTCTCACACCCCAAGAGTACAACAAAGTAACAGACCAATATTAATTGCTTATCAAGAAACTGCCCAGACTGTTTTCCACTTATATATATATATATATATTTTAAAATTATGCGTACCCAAGGATTTATACATGCCCAATACTTCTTGATCTTTCCCCACTCAGAAAAGTAGGTCCTTACAGCCTAACATAAATTAATTCTGGACTTATCTATACTTCAAAATAAATTAACCATGCAAAACTGAGTGTCTGAGAAAGTAAAATTCACATTCTTCTTGGAAGTGAGAAATGATTTATGTAGGGTATGGATCATGGTATACATACAAACATATTAGAAACACATTCCCACTAAGTTTCTGCATGATCAAGGTGGATTATAAAAATCTCAATCCTAGGGATGACAACATTTGTACCTCCTTTACACATAATGTATTTAAAGGGCACTTTTAAATAGCTTACTGCTTTCAGTAACATTAAGATACTTTGTATTTATGAGAGCTAAAAATAAATATCTAGCTATTTTTAATGACATAATAACATTGCTTCCCCTCCTTTAATCATTTCTTGTAGTCAAAATGAACTGGTATTAAATTTATTTTTCTTCCTTTTTTGCCAAGAATTTTGCCTTCATCTGAAAACACACAAAAATAAATGAATTGATCTGGAGTATAACAATCACCGGAGGGACGTGGTGGCGCTGTGGGCTAAACTGCAGAAGCCTGTGCTGCAGGGTCAGAAGACCAAGCAGTCGTAAGATCGAATCCACGCAACGGAGTGAGTGCCTGTCGCTTGTCCCAGCTCCTGCCAACCTAGCAGTTTGAAAGCATGCAAAGGCAAGTAGATAAATAGGGACCACCTTGGTGGGAAGGTAACAGCGTTCCGTGTCTAAGTCGCACTGGCCATGTGACCACGGAAGATTGTCTTCAGACAAAATGCTGGCTCTATGGCTTGGAAACGGGGATGAGCACTGCCCCCCTAGAGTCGAACACGACTGGACAAAAATGGTCAAGGGGAACCTTTACCTTTTTTATAACAATCACCTTGGCATAAAAAAGTGATGGAGGAGTAAACTGAGCTACAGGGGCATATGTGAACTTTTGCATCTTTTTAAAAATAAATGTAACCCTAATTCCACACACCATGAATCAGCTTTTAAAAGAACAGTGGCATAATTTCTTCTGCAAAAGTTCATGGTCACAAACATTTGCAAGCACTATCTTATGTTAGTTAATTCCTTCCAATCAAAGGATTATTGGGTGTGTGAGAGATAAATGCAGGATCATGGCCCAAAGGTAATCTATGGAATTGCTGACCCATGTGCTTGCAGCGAGGCCTACACACCTAAGGGAATCTGCTTCTCAATGTAAATTTCAACGCACATGGCTAAACAAGCCTGCTTGCTTCCCAAGAGCACAACCGACTAATGCCTGGAAACTATGTGCCTGGTATGGCTTGCATCTAGCAGTACACCACCCTGATTATTCTTAATTGAAATGCTGCACTTCAGACATCTTCATATCTGACTAATATATGGCTGTACAGGCATCAGATATTTGTTCCTGTTGTTGCAAAGGTCAGCAGTCCATTAGAAACAATCATTTGGATGATGAAATCTTTACAAATAAAATAATTCTTATGTGATTCTTAGTAAGTCTCTCTTTCTACAATGTAGGGTGCACAAATGTTTTGGAGACATTCAGCTGTACAGTAGCAGAAGATTTTGTATAAAATTCCAGATGTTGCACATGTGTCCCCAGCCCCTGTAGATAATAGGCACTGAGTCATTCAGCCAGCACTGTTCCCCTGCTAGTCCACGTATCTGACAGCAAGAGTGGGATGAGTGCAAGGTACAGTACAGTTTCTCCAGGGCTGGCTTCTCAGTGGCCCATGTTTCCTAGGATGGGATCAATAGTCCCATGGCTTGGAGCATGACTTTGGATGACTTTCCCTGATCATCGCCAAAATTGTTGTTTAAGTTACTCTGTGGAAAACAATAAGCATCAGTTGAGTATAGCAACATGAAATAGGAATCATTCAATGAAGCAGATTGGAATCAGGTTATATAATACAAAACAATTTTTTTCTAATTAAATAGTTACACAATACATTTTAAAAGAGAGGAAATAATTCATGGCAGATCACTACTGTCTCAATCAGTTGTCTCAATAGCTTAACCTGAGCATCTATTTTCAAAGGAAGTACATGTCTAATTACCAGACTCTGGGGCTACTGGGGAATGTTTCCCATGCGTTACAGAGTCTGTGAACCTTCCAGACATATTTGCCTCACCAACGTTGGAGGCACTGTGCTGTACTGAAAACATGTTTGACCTGATCTACCAAGATAATTCTTGCTACTACTATGCAAGCTCCTTGGGGGAAAAATACAACAACCCTTACAAATTATATCAAACAGCAATGACTAATCCAAGAAAGACTCAGCATTTTAAAAGCATGGCAGACATTCTCAAGTATGGCTGTGCAATTATGTTGGCATACTAGACTGCATGTAGTAGATAATCAAAATTGGCAAAAGCCAAAGGTGGCTAAAGTAGGAACAGGGTTTTACCAAACCTAGTGTTGAATGCCACACTTTTGGCCTCCTCCTTAGGTCAAATGTGGAAATTCTTCTGGAAAAATAAAATAAATGCATGACAACAGTTATTTCAAGATGAACAATATGTTGCTATGGAGCATGGCACTGAAGAGAATAAGCTAATGGCCTCTCTACTTAATGTGATTACAGCCATTATTGATATTATGCCAGGAAGACGCACAGCCATTAGCATTACACTACAGCTCATTCGAGCCTCTATTCAGATTTACCATTTGATCCACAATTTTAATTTTCTTCCATCCTATTTAGAACAGCAAGGCTTGTGAAATGTGTAATTAAAAGCTGCTGTTATTCTCTCTACTTCACAAATTAAAAACACAGCAAACATTTGTAGATCTAATCCTTTAGAAATTAATAAATCAAAGACAGTCTTTAATACTGGGTATTTTGTCTATGTGGGGTGAAACACTGGGAATATTAGCCATGTAACACAAGTATACGTAATACAAGAGAGAACAATAGCAAAAACATACAACTCTGAACATGAGTCAGAACATGGATCCATCTGATCCAGCACCTCGTTACTAATAGTGGTCACTGATGCACTTCCAAGAAAAGTCATAAATTGGATATTAAGTCAACCGTTCCCTCCAGTTGTTTCCTCTTTCTTTTTAACCACCGACTGCCTGAACCCAGAGTTTCCATTCAGCTATCATGTCTAACAGCCACTAGTAGATCCATTCTCCATGATTTTTGTTGAACTATTTTTTAAAGGAAAAAAGACATGTGGTCCCTGTACACAACCTGAAAATTCAAGTAAGTGCTACCTTATATTCTACCACTAAAAAAAGTCACAAACATCTAGCTATTGACTCCACACGAGTCTCCATCAGACTGGACACTACAGAGCTGGGGTAGTACAAAATATAAAAGGTAAAGGTAAAGGTTCCCCTTGACAATTTTTGTCCAGTCGTGTCCGACTCTAGGGGGCGGCGCTCATCCCGCTCTTCAAGCCATAGAGCCAGCGTTTGTCCGAAGACAATCTTTCCGTGGTCACATGGCCAGTGTGATTTTAGACACGGAACGCTGTTTACCTTCCCACCAAGATGGTACCTATTTATCTACTCGCATTTGCATGCTTTCGAACCGCTAGGTTGGTGGGAGCTGGGACAAGCAACGGGCGCTCACTCCGTCGCGTGGATTCGATCTTACGACTGCTTGGTCTTCTGACCCTGCAGCACAGGCTTCTGCGGTTTAGCCCACAGCGCCACCACGTCCCTTTGCAGTACAAAATAAGCATACTGTATTTTTCCATATATAAGACACTACTTTTTCCTAAAATCATTAGACTAAAAATTGAGGGGTGTAAGCTAAGGAGTAAGCTAAGGAGAGAACAAACTGGCCTGTACCTTGCCTCTGTAAACAGGCTTCCTTCAATTACGAAAGGCAGTGGAAGACAGGAGGGTCTGGCGTGCTCTGGTCCATGGGGTCATGAAGAGTCAGACACATGACTAAGTAACAACAACAATGTGTGCTAGAATGTCCCTCTGGTTGCCTGTCATTCAGCCCTCCCCACCATGGTATAACCTTCTGTTGTCTTCTTTAAAATCATCTAACTTACCAGCTATTATCAGATATGTCAGTGTCAAATTCTGGGTGTAATTGATTATTTGGATCTATTTCAGTCTACCTTTAGACCACATTTTGGGAGTGCAGGTAACTGGGAAGATGATCTATATGCTTGGAACCAGGCAGGAGGATTGCATCCCTATTGGTTTAAGTGTATATCTTCACGAGCTTTCAGTGACACCTAGCCAACTTACAAGGATGAAACTTGAGTGCATCATACCATATGGTTCTGCTTGTTTTTTGAGAAATGGCCTCAGAAATGCATTCTGGGAGGGTATCTGTTCAGCCCCTTGGCTACCAACCTACAGCATATCTCAGGGTTCTATCTTGTCCCTGTTTAATGTCTATACAAAATTGCTAGAGGATCTTGTCTGGGACTTCAGTGTCACTAATGTGCAGATGTCATGCAAATATATACTGTACATCATTTCTGCCTCATGCCAGGGAAGCATGGACTGTTATCTGGAGACAGTAATGGACTGCATGTGGCAAACATATGGAAAGTTAATCCAGATAAGAGACAAGTGCTTTTGGTGAGTAAATCTGACCCAGAAATGGATCAAAGATTGAATAAATTGTACTCTTAGAGTACACAAGTTTACAGTTTAACAGCTCTTCTGCATCCTTCTGAAGTCACAAGAACAACATATTACATGGGATTCACCCACCATCCTGATTGCAGTTTTTCTGAATTGCACAACAGTAAGCCATCCAATTATTACTTAACCTTAACCTGATGTACTTGACTAAACCTGGCTTAAGAGGACTTGATAAACTTTTATCTGATCTACCTGATTAGATCTGATTTACATTCACCTGCCTCTGTTTGATGGCAGCTGTTTCTTCCCTTGTGGACTCCAAGCCTTCACACCTGGGATACTAGCTTCCAAACTGTTCCTGGATGGTGAGCTCTTCAAAACTCCGAATGGCTGAAGACCAGGATATCTAAAAGGCCATTTCCTCCTGTATGGCATGTTCACCTACTGGCATCTTGGGAGGTCTCAGAAATATACTGAGTTGAGAAGAGGGAAAGGATCATTTTCCCCGAAGGCTACGCATAGCTATTTGAACTCCCTTAATAGGGTTACTGTATTTTCTCATTAAGGAATATTATTGGCCAGGATCCTATTCAGTATCTATGTGTGCAGGGTGCTCATAAGTCTGATCATGCAACCTGGTTGTGCCCCTTACCTCTGTAGCAATTTTCATAGTTCTGTGTATGTGAACACTGAACAGGTTACTGACCTCTGTTTGACACTTTGGGAACACTTAACACTTAGTGATTTTAGAAGCAAAATAAATTAATAAGAACCTGGAGTTGGTGCAGACTTTCCTTTTAAGGAAGGCATTTGGTTTGTAGTATTTTAACTGATGCTGCATTTTCCCTTTGTTTCTATTTTAAAAAATACAGTATATGATTTAAATTTAAATTTTGAGATTTAAGCAGTAAAGGGTATTTTTTAAATTTTATGTTATAGATTTTGTTCATGGCAAGCTTGAACTCTTAGGAGAAAAGCTGAGATCATTTTTATCATTTTAAATTTTAATAAAAGCCTGTTATTCAACTTATGCATTTGAGAAAGAAGAACCTGACTCCACTGCCTTTCAATTTAGTCTGATGACCATCAATTCTAATGTGATGAGAACAGGAGAAATTTCTTTGTATCCCTTTTCTCCTCAAATACCTTAATTTTGAAAATCTCTTCATAAACCATGTTACTTGTTTTTGCCATCTAATTTGCCATCAAATACTTTAGCCTTTCCATGTATAGAAAATAATTAAATTCCTTGATAATTTGCTTTGCCTTTTCTGAGTTTTCTAGCTCTGCAGTTTCTTTATGAAATGGCAATAAAACTATATAGTATTCCAAATAAATTTACATACTGGTGGATCCTTCCTTCCTTTCCTCACTCCCTCTGTTGTCCCTTTTTTTTCCTGAAAACCACGAGAAAGGATGAGGTAGATGCCAGGTGACTGGAGGGGGGATAATGTTAATCCTATCTTTATAAGGGCAAAAAAGTGGAACCTGGGAACTACAGGCCAGTTAGCCTGACATCAATTCTAGGCAAAATTCTAGAATGGATTATAAAACAGACACTATGTAAGCACCTAGAAATCAGTGCAGCAAAAACTAGAAGCCAACATGGATTTGGCAAGAACAAATCCTTCCAGACTACTTTAATCTCATTTTTTTGATCAGGTAACCTCCCTGATAGACAAGACAAAATGCTGTAGACATCATATATCTTGACTTCAGCAAAGCTTTTGACAAAATGCCCCACGATATTTTGATTAGCAAGCTAACTAGATGTGGACTGGATAGATCAAGTGTCAAGTGGATACACAATTGGCTACTGAATTGTACTCAGAGGGTGATGATTAATGGTTCCTTCTCCAACAGGGAGGAGGTAAGAAGTGGGGTACCTTAAGGCTCTTTCTTGGGTCCACTGCTCTTCAACATTTTTATTAATTGCTTGGATGAGTGAGTGCATGTAATGCTTGTCAAATTTGCGGATGACACGACATTGGGTGGAATAGCTAATACTCTAGAAGAAAGAAACAAAATTCAAAATGATCTTGATAAGCTTGAGCATTGGGCTGAAAACAAAAGAATGAAATTTAACAAGGATAAATGGAAAGTACTGCATCTCGGAAAAAGAAACCAAATGCAAAGTTACAAGATGGGGGATATTGGGCTCAGCAAAACTACGAGCGAGAAGGATCTTGGAATTGCCGTAGATCACAAGCTAGATATGAGCAAAAAGTGTGATGTGACTACACAAAAGGCAAATGCTATTTTAGGTTGTATTTACAGAAGCATAGCTTCCAAATCCTGCGAGGTGCTAGTTCCCGCTATTCAGCACTGGTTAGGCCTTATCTTGAGTACTGTGTTCAGTTCTGGACACCACACTTCAAGAAGGATGCTGACAAATTGGAACAAGTTCAGAAGAGAGCAACGAGGATGATCAGGGGGCTGGAAATTAAGCCTTATGAGGAAAGGCTGAAAATAATTGGGCATGTTTAGCCTTGAGAAAAGAAGACTAAGGGGTGATATGATAACCCTTTTTAAAAGACTTGAAATGTTGTCATACAGAGGAGGGGCAGGATCTGTTCTTGATTATCTCAAAGTGCAGGACATGCAACAATGGGCTCAAGTTACAGGAAGCCAGATTTTGATTGCATATCAAGAAAAAATTCCTGTTAGAGGAGTAAGACAGTGGAACCAATTACCTCAAGAGGTGGTGAATGCTCCAGCACTGGGGGCATTCAAGAGAAACTTAGACAACCACCTGGCAGATATCCTTTGATTTGTATTCCTGCATCGAGCAGAGGGTTGGACTTGATGGCCTTATCGGGCCCTTCCAACTTCCATGATTCTATCATTTCAACTTGTATTACAATATTCATAATGTGAACAATCTGAGCAGTTCAAAACATAACAAATCGCATTAAAATCAACAGTAGAAAATACAAATTATAATAAATAATATAAATTAAATAAAACACTCATCCAGTCCTTTATCAAACTAGGCAGTGCTCAAGACCCTGTAGCATCACCTGCAGAGGAGGAAAAGAAGAGATAGAGCTGTTTGTCATCCACATATTGATGACAACAAACTCAAAATCGCCATATAACTTCTCCCAGTCACTTCATATAAATATTGAAAAGCATAGAGGAAATGGCCGATCCCTGATGGATCCCATAATGGAGGTCCCAAGAGGTGAACATTGCGTTCCAGTCCTCAAGAAAGGACTGGAACCAACTAAAAATGGAACTGCAAAGTCCTAAACTCAATAGCCATTTCAGGATACCCTGGTTGATATCAAAAGCCACAGAAAGATCCAGGCCGACTAGAAGGGTTACACTACCCTTATCTGCCTTTCTCAGGAGATCATCTTGCAGGGTGAACAATTGTGTTTCAGTTCCATGGTATGGCCTGAACCCTGGCTATGTGTTTTCTCCAAGAACACCCGGTCAGCCACCACCCTCTCGATCAACTTGCCAGAGAATGGAATATTAGCAATGGGTCTATAGTTATTAAAATCATCCATTGCTAAATTTGACTTCTTTGGAAATGGGTCTTTAAAAGGTAAATGGCCCTCCCATAAAGATGCATTAATAATTTGCATAACCCATTCCCTGGTTGACTCCTTTACTGGTTTTAGGAGCCCTGATAGGCAAGGATCTAGACAGGAGGTGGTGGCTCTGAAGAATGTAAGTGCCTTGTCCACATCCTCAGACCATACTAGCTGAAACTGATACAAATTAACCTGACTAGATAGTGTATTGAACATCTTCTTTGGATCTACTAATATTAACAAGGAGTAAAAATCCCAGAAGATACTTTCGAACCTAGATCTAAAGTGGGCTGTTAGTCAGGTCATAATATAGAAGTATAGTGGTGCCTCGGATAGCGATCGCTCCGTTTAGCGATGAAATCGCTTTGCGACGCATTTTTTGCGATCGCAAAAGCGATCGCTTTGCAATGTTCCCTATGGGGGAATTTCCCTTTGCGATGCTCGGTTCTCTGCTTTGGGAACCGAGCATCGCAAAGTGACGATTTTAAAACAGCTGATTGGCAGTTTCAAAATGGCCACCGGGTAAAAAATGGGCACCCGCTGTGTTTAGGGACGGATTCCTCGCTTAAGAGGCAGCGAAAATGGCCGTGCTATGGAGGATCTTCGCTGAACGGTGAGTTTTAAGCCCATAGGAACGCATTGAAGGGGTTTCAATGCGTTTCTATGGGCTTTCTAATATCGCATAGCAACATTTTCGTTCTGCAGCGATTTTTGTGGAACGAATTAACGTCGCAATGCGAGGCACCACTGTATTATGATTCTGCTTGCTTTCAGTTTCAGTGATTTTCCTAAAGATACTTTGATTACATTTTGCCTTTTTCATGGCTACCACACATGAAAGATGCAATCCAATGCGCATTTTACTGCAAGTATACCCCTCTAAATAGACTCTGACCTATTTATAAGTAGAAGCACACCATGAATTTGCAAGTTGGCTTCTTCACAGAGCTATTCTCCATCTGGACACAACCAGAGTAGATGTGAAGTCACAATTTATTTTAAAACTTTTATCCAGAATGCCTTCCAGTTTATACTTATATGCCATACCTGAGGCCTGGGACCATTCCTTCTATTTCTGCACAGCTAAAGAAAAATATTTTATTTCCTGAGGTATTTTCCTCTAAGTTGACCTTTGTTCTCCCTGACCACATGGTCAGTGGGAGCAGGGTTTTGGCTTTAAATGCATGCAAGCAGAAGCTCTAAGCCCTTTTCCTGAAGAGGAGCTGAGACGGGAGGTGAGCTGTGTTTGGGAGGACAATTTATATGGTGAGGTACCGTATTTTTCGCACCATAAGACACACTTTTTCCCCACAAAACGGGGGGGGGGGAAGTCTGTGCGTCTTATGGAGCGAAGAAAACAGATTATATTTTCCTGTTTTCTTCTCCTAAAAAATTGGTGCGTCTTATGGAAAGGTGCGTCTTATGGAGGGGAAAATACGGTATTTTCTTCTAGGCTGACCTTTGTTCTCCCTGACCACATGGTCAGACGGGGTGGGATTTAGGCTTTAAATGACTGCAAGCAGAAACAGAATTGTCTGATTCTATTTTTGACTCTAATCTGGTAAATAGGAAAGCCAAATAGCATTGCATACACCTGGGATGTAAAGGACATGGTGGCTCTGCGGGCTAAACTGCAGAAGCCTGTGCTGCAGGGTCAATTGTAAGATCGAATCCATGCGCGACGGACTGAGCGCCCGTCACTTATCCCAGCTCCCGCCAACCTAGCGGTTCGAAAGCATGCAAATGCAAGTAGATAAATAGGGACCATCTCGGTGGGAAGGTAACAGCGTTCCGTGTCTAAGTTGCACTGGCCATGTGACCACGGAAGATTGTCTTTGGACAAAACGCTGGCTCTATGGCTTGGAAACAGGGATGAGTCGAACACGACTGGACAAAAATTGTCAAGGGGAACCTTTACCTTTACCTTTACACCTGGGGTGTAGGAAAGTTTTAGGGGTAGGATCAGACTTCCTCTCTCTTTTAATTCACTGACCAATCAGTCGAGATGGAGAGTGCAGGATCTGTTGCACTTTTAGTACCTGTGGCATGTTTGTTTTCTTGCCAATGAGGTATCTGCGTAGAAATGCCAGTGTCAGCTGGTGGTCCTCTTGGAAGACAAGGTCTGGCAGCTAGAGGCGTGTGTTCTAATTTCCGCACTATCAGGGAGCAGGCCAGGTAGGTGGGGCTTGTCAGCCTTGAAAGACAGCCCATCTAGGAGAAGGAAAACTGATTTCAAATCTGCATTGCCTTGTGGGTATATCCACTGATGGAAAAGGCTTCAGGAGTTAACCTCGAGGTAAAATCTGGAGCCAGAGTCCCGGAGGCAGTTCGTGTCGTTCTGGCAACTTCTGCGACATCGCTGGAACCAGTTGTATTGGCTCTTGCCTTTCCATTGGACTATTTCAGCGATGTGGAGAGGGGGGATTTCCTGCTTGGGTAACAGCCTATCCTCCATATTATTTTACCCAGGCTCGGTGCTCTGGAGAGGACACTCCAGCTTCGCATAGGGTTGAAACAACATGGGAAGTAGCAGTTACTGGTTATAAGTCTTTGCTTGTTTAGCATAGAGCATGATGCCAGGGGCTACTTCCGACAGTGGGAGAGGTCATTGCACCTCACTAGATAACTACTGCCCGCCTTAAGCTGGGCAGTCCCCGGCCAGTAAGGTGCTACCTCACCATGGTCTGTTAACCTCACGGGGTGAAAGCCGACAAGCAGATTGATAACCCTGCACCATGCAACAATCATAAGAAAACTTCTGCCTTAAAGTTGGGTGCCTGGAATGTTCAGACTATGACCCCTGGCTTTTCTGAGGACCTGCAGGAAATAGACGACGTGCACAAGACAGCTGTCCTCGACATGGAACTGAGCAGACTGCAGATGGACATTGTTGCCCTGCAAGAGACGAGATTGCCAGACATGGGATCTGTCAAAGAAAAAGACTTCTCATTCTTCTGGCAGGGAAAACCACTGAATGAGACCAGGGAACATGGTGATGGCTTTGCAGTCAGAAATACCCTGCTGAGATCCCTTGTTCCACTACTGTGGGGAGTGAAAGAATCCTGTCTCTGTAGCTCCACTTATCAGAGGGACCGGTCACCCTCATCAGTGCATATGCAACAACACTGTCATCCACAACAGAAGTCAAAGACAGATTCTACAGCGATCTGGCAGCTACTATTAAAAAAAATCCCAGCTGAGGAAAATGCTGGGCAATCAGAATTGCAGACAGCTGAATCACCACCAGATTCTCCTCCCCCAGTAGCCAGAGTAAGGGATAAGCTTTGGCAAAGACTCATGACATGAAGGTCTGAAGCTCGCTGGCTGGCAGAATGGCAAGAAGTTACTCCACAAGAAGTAAACCATTGAAAAAACTAAACTGGAGCAAATGCTTTATCCTGTGATCAGTATTTTTAAAGAGCCTGTTTATTTTGCAAACCTAACCAGCATTAGCTTTAGTTAAGAGCTTCTTTATTCCCGACTATCTGATAATGTGTTCTAAAAGGAGCAGTTACATCAAAGGGTAGATTTGGTAGCATCCTTGCCTTAATGACCATCCTTCCATGTGGAAAACTGCTCTGAAGAGTGTATCAGATTATCTGACATGTTAACTACCTGGTTGATAGCAAAGATGGAAATAGATAAGATAGCCAGTCATGTCACCCACCAACAGATAAGAGCCAAATTATGATCAAGTAAAAATTGTTTTTGTCATACTAGATAGAATGATGGCAACTCATAATTTCTTGTGGGAAAGAAGAAAACAAAGCTCTTCTCTCACTGCTTTTTACATTCAATTTATTTATGGAATGCTTTTCTTTTTTTAACGTGCAGATCCTTTCATAAATAGGAGGGCATTGTAACCATCAGAACAGTTTCCTCTTCATAATACTGAAGGGACTGAGGTTGAGTGGCTTTCATCCAAATGAGTTCATGGCTAAGGTGTGGTTTGAATTGGGGACTCCAAAGGTCATCTTCTTACAATACAGTCTGACACATGTCTATTCAAAAGTGAATTCCAGAATTTAACGGCCATTACTCCAAGGCAAGTAAGTAAATGTTTACACCTATGAAGAATGGAGAACTGGGGCCTTTGGGATATTTTTGGTCTACAATTCCTGTGCAGCATAGAGTTCACAACCAATGGAAGTTTGCAGTCCAAAAGCACATGGAAAGGACAGCTGCCTACCCATGCATGGCACTATGCCCGTCTGCACTAAATCCAACACTCTCTGTTCTGTGCATTTTTCAAAGAAACAAGCACCTCTAAAGAAATGCCAAGAGGACACTTAAATGTTATGAATGTGCTCTGTACGCATTATGTTTGGTTTGCTATATATGTGCTACGCAGCAAAACTAAGACCAAATTAAGAAAAGAAAAAAACCACAAGTGTCATGGTCATAGGGGGAAAACTGCATGTCAGTTTCTAGCAAATTTCTACACAGAACTGCCTTGTAACTCTTGAAGCAGATCATTATACACACCGCTTACATTCTACTGACTGAAAAATTGGGGTGGGGATGGTACTTGAGTCTCACTATTGTGTCTTACATTTTAAAAATTACTAATTAATCCTATATAAGAAGATTGGGGTCCATCTACAAGACAGTAATATTAAATTTTAGTCTTCCTTTTAATGAGTGATTATTTAATTGCTAGTTTCATTTTTCAAAGGAAATTCTTCCTCACATATTCTTCTGCCTAACAACATATTTATACACTGCGCGATTAAAGGAATGTTCACTGTACTAAGCACAGATCATTTAATGTACAGACACTTATTAACAAGGAAGTGCAAGGTATAAATTAAGTATGTTGAAGGGCTGTAGACACCACTAGCATATGATTCTAGCTCCATGCATGATTGTGTCCGATAAGAAACAAACAAGTATTCAATCATATTAATTTCTTACACTGAACAAAAATGATTCATAAGGACAATACTAGTGACCAAAGAGATTGTCCACTATAAAATTATTTAATGGGGAATTATTAATGTGTTTAAATTTAGATACTAAAACAAGAACATGTATTGTGCATTAAATATTTCATATGCTTGCAACATTTCTTACAAGTCAAAAGTATCCTGATGTTAATATGAATCTGGCAGAGAATTAATATAAACAATTGCTGTGCATGTTTACATAAGGTAATGGCAGACAGAATTATCAGGGACTTTTGAACACTACTCAGTCAATAGACATACATTCCACATTCACTATTTCTAAGGAAACCCAGATCAGAGAAATACTATGTTTTTCACACTGACAAATTCCTGATATAGGAATCACAACAAACACTTTTATACTGTACGTCTGGTGCCCTAATGTGTAAAGTTGTATAATGGTTATGTCTGACTCAATGGCCTTGATGCTGTAACAGCTTTGCAGAATCAAGAGAGCTACTGGCAACTTCTGCAACAAATCCATTCATATTGTAGGGTGCTCACCTAGTCTGTGCAATGAACCAAGTGCCTGTACTGGATTTGGGGGGAGGGGGAACCTTCTTCTGCCTTCTCAGGGCTCCCTTTCTTTGAACAGGCCCAAATTATGTTTCTTCAGATAATTAACACTGTTCAACTGGTCACCTGAATTAAGAGGAGCAAGGGGTGACCAATGTAGATCAGGAGCCTGGAGAGGGTGGACTCATGATTTCATTGTGCAGCTCTGGGGAAACAGCATGACACCAAACTTCTCCTCAGTATCTGAACCCCAGGAATGCAGCACTTTGCAAAAGAGGGGAGCCAGAGATTCGTGTTTTAATAGGAAGTAAGTCTTACAGATTAGTGAAGCTTGCTCCTTGTATGTTACTGTGTCTTAAACTTGCTGTCAAGCTGTTTTATGTTCCCATATTCTCTCTCCTAGTCTCAGAATTTGAGGAGTTCAAGCATATTTGTAACACCAGAAAGTTCTGTATTATGGGATATTAAGATCCTAATAATTTGCTTTGGAGTCCATATACTTCATTTGCCTATTGTGAAATGAAACCATAGTTTAATTTGAGGTTCGTTTGAAAACCCAGTATATTACACGGTCTCTGATTTTGTACCCTTGCTTACACTAAGTTGCACTTCAGCTCTTATTACCTGTCAAAGCTAGGGAGCAAAAGCAACAGCATGGGGGGGAACCTCATGTGCAGGACAAGAACTGATGCTTGAATGCTGCACACTTTCCCCTATAAAGAGAAAGAATCAGATCAACACTTTCTAACAATATGTACATGTCAGCATTCAAAAATAATGGGAAAGGGAGACCCTGGATGCAAAAGCATTTTCAAAAGACCCAGAAGTCCAGGTTGCCAGTGGAGCATGGAAACATTAGTTTTACATACTACATCTCCCAGGATCTCCCCTACTCGATAACATGGCTAGCGGAAGAACAGAGGAAAATATATTCCATGATCCTATGCCTCTTTACCAGAAGTAGGTCCCAGTGAGTTCATGGTTTCCAATTAAGTCTCTGTATTTTATTGTTGTTGTTTAGTCATTAAGTCGTGTCCAACTCTTCATTATCCTATGGACTAGAGCACAGCAGGCCCTCCTGTCTTCCACTGCCTCCCAGAGTGGATCAAATTCATGTTGGTAGCTTCGGTGACACTGTCCAGCCATCTCGTCCTCTGTCGTCCCCTTCTCCTCTTTCCTTCACACTTTCCCAACATCAGGGTCTTTTCCAGGGAGTCTTCTCTTCTCATGAAATGGCCAAAGTATTGGAGCCTCAGCTTCAGGAAGGCCTTGTTGGACAGCCATTTTGCTTTCTTGCATTTCCTTTTCTTTGGGATGGTTTTTGTTGCTGTCTCCTGTACAATGTTACGAGCCTCCATCCATATTTCTTCAGGCACTCTGTCCACCAAATGGAGCTCCTTAAACCTGTTCTTCACTTCCATTGTGTATTTATAAGGGATTTTGTTTAGATTATACCTGACTAGCCTAGTGGTTTTTTCCTACTTTCTTCAGTTTAAGCTTGAATTTTGTTACAAGCAGCTGATGATCAGAGCCACAATCAGCTCCAGGTCTTGTTTTTGCTGACTGTATAGAGCTTCTCCATCTCTGGGAGCAGAGAACATAATTGATCTGATTTCGGTGTTGCCCATCTGGTGATGTCTATGTTTAGAGTTGCTTCTTGTGTTGTTGAAAAAGAGCGCTTGTGATGACCAGCTTGTTCTCCTGACAAAACTCTATTAGCCTTTGCCCTGCTTCATTTTGAAGTCCAAGGCCAAACTTACCTCTTGTTCCCTTTATCTCTTGATTCCCTACTTCACCATTCCAGTCCCCTATAATGACAAGAACATCTTTCTTTGGTATCAGTTCTAGAAGATGTTGTAGGTCTTCATAGAATTGGTCAGTTTCGGCCTCTTCAGCATTGGTGGTTGGTGTATTGATGTTGAAAGATCTGCCTTGGATTCGTATTGACATCATTCTATCATTTTTGAGATTGTATCCCAGTACAGCTTTTCCCACTCTTTTGTTAAGTATGAAGGCTACTCCATTTCTTTTACGGCAGAGGTCCTCAAGCTTTAATCCACAGCCTGGTGCTGCTCCGTGGCCTGAGCTGTACCACGCCATGAAGACAGACCTCCTGCCCCACCCCCGCACGCACTCACCTCTGCACAGCCTGTTTGTGCCTGTGCGCACTCCAGTGTGCCTGTGCGAGTGCCGTGCCACTGTTTATTTTATTTATTTATTTGCACATGCACATGAGCACACATGCTTGTTTACACATATGCACGAGCACGGGGGTGCCCCACCTTCCCCAGCCAGTCCAAGGGGTGAAAACTTTGAGGACCCCTGTTCTACGGGATTCTTGCCCACAAGAGTAGATATGATAATCGTCTGAATTGAATTTGCCCATTCCTGTCCATTTTAGTTCACTGATGCCCAGGATTTCAAAGCTTATTCTTGCCATCTCCAGTTTGACCACATCCAGCTTACCAAGGTTCATAGATCTTACATTCCAGGTTCCTATGCAGTATTTTTCTTTGCAGCATTGGACTTTCCTTTTGCTTCCAGGCACATCTGCAGCTGAGCGTCCTTTTGGCTTTGGCCCAACCACTTCAATAGCTCTGGAGCTACTTGTACTTGTCCTCCGCTCTTCCTCAGTAACATATTGGATGCCTTCTGACCTGAGGGGCACATCTTCCAGTGTCATATATTTTAGCCTTTTGTTTCTGTCCATGGAGTTTTCTTGGCAAAGATACTGGAGTGGCTTGCCAATTCCTACACCAGGTGGATCGTGTTTAGTCAGAACTCTCCACTATGACTTGTCTGTCTTGGGTGTCCCTGCACAGCATAGCCCATAGCTTCTCTGAACTACTTAAGCCCCTTCGCCATGACAAGACAGCAATCCATGAAGGGGTATGTCTTTATATACCTTTCTGAAACTCTGCACCACCCATATGTGATGGATTGCAATTCTTATACCCCAGAACAAATCAGCAACCAGTAAATAAAATTTTTGTTGTTATATACTTAACCCTGCTCAATGCGATGGATTAATCTGCTCGCTTCACTCTGAATTAGTTACAGGTTACTTCTTTTCTGTGCATTTTATTCATTAAATGTAATGTGCAAAAGCAAATTAAACATAAAACTGACAAGGCTATATTTTGTCTTAATTACATTTGGTATTATTGTCACATCATGAGTTACAAAGCTGATTTGAGGGCATGTTTTATTCTACTTGCTCTGAGTACCAAAATGGGCTCTGTCCGAGATCTAACAAGATGCTATGAAAATTATCTCCTAGCATATTCAGTGTTTCTCTTATCCATCCTGTGTTTAATTGGTTAAAAGTGAGCAAATATAAAGAAGACACAAGTTAGATGAGTGATTGCAAACAGTGTTGTTTGTCCTAGAGATAGTTTATGAGATTTGCTACCTCAGGTCTGGTTTCAGCACTTAAAAAAAACAAAATGCTAACTCAGAAGGAACAAGGTAAAATATTTACTGTTGGCTGTTAAACTACATCTTTCAAGTGAAGGGTAATGTGCTTTCCAATACAGGAACATTACTAAGGGGTCAACATTACAGCATTAAAATTTTAGACACTGAAACTCCAAGGAACTGGCAAAGGTCTTACAAGCAAAGGAACACAAATAGAGTGATGGAGTCACTGAACCACAAGCAGTAGTTTTTAAGTGAAAAGTCATGCAAAGGTACAAGGGCCTCAGATCTCTGGTGTAACAGGTACATTTATGTCTGTCTTTCAACTCACTGAAGTGCTATTAAAGCCTGATCCATCCATCTGAGTGGGCCCATTTGCTCCTTGCAGGTACAAATGGTTATTTGCTGTACAGATGTGATTACACACTCACTTCCTCTGGTCCATGACAACAGCATGTAAAACAAAAAAGTGCCATTTTATATACACAAAGGCACTTATCTGGGCCCCTGGGCTCTGAATACCAAGCACTCTATATGGATTGATGGTAGTGCGGCAGCGACACAACAGGAAATGGACAAGGGCACACTTCCCAGGTTAATAGCATAATGATTCTCTGTTACTAAAAACCTCGACAACTTTCACTATCTCTTCTACTGATGCTTCCAAAGCAGATACAGGCAACACTGTAAAACAGCCTACCCATGTTCACAGAAGGAAATCAGATACAATAAATCTGCATCAAAGACTGGGTCTCAGTTTTGCAATGAATTTCCTCCCCAGTTAGCACTTCTACTTTGCTTCTGTATTCTGCCTCTCCATCCCCTGCCCTCCATCATTGTTTTCTTCAGCTGGGAAAAAAAAGAAAATTTTGCATCATTCTTCAGATTCTGCCAAAAATTAACTCACAAACCTGGTAGAGAAGATGAATTATGAGTTTCAAGAAAGCCCTTAGGCCAGCTCTAGGTCCGAAAACATTTTATCTCTGGGCATTGTTTCTACCATTTTTAACTGCAAGTGCTCTGTAAATGTGAATCCCTCAGTACTGGAAGGCACCAACCAAATTGACTGTAAAGCTTGTAAAGCAAGGGCTAGCAAAGTGTAGCCTCCAAGGGTTGCTGGACTGCTGTCAGGCTCGGCCAGTCAGGCCAATGGTGAGGAATGTGGGGGAAGCATCAGTCCAATATCTTGAAGACTACAATTTACCCATCCCTGCTGTCAGAGGTGAGCTTTGCAAAAGGACACTTCTCTCCCCTAGTGCCCTGATCATTGTCAGCATCATTGCCCGTGACTAAGATCACAGAAATCAACCATCCTACTTCTAACTGGTACTGAAATGCACAGGAAGGTAAAGTACATGATGCTGCCACTTGTTTGAATCAAGTGTGTCTGAGCTTTGTCACTGCCTGTCTGGATGAGAGACAATTGGAATATCATGACAGAAGAAAGGTAAGACAGAAATGTACTAAGTAAATAAATAATTAAATTTGGCACCTTGCCACTGGAAGTGTACAAATTATTTCTTCTCCAGGGATGCTGCAATAATGGTTTTCTTGCACATGTGTGTGTTCTGTACCATCAAGTTGGAACCAACGTATAGCGACCCTAATAGAGCTTTCAAGGTAAGTGATGTATTTAAGGAGAGATTCAACCATTTTACTCCCCCAGTGACTTTCCATGGCCAAGGGGGATTCAAACGCTGTTCTCGAGAGTCCTCATTCGTCGCTCTGTCCACACCAGAATCGTACACAGCAGGTTAAACTAGAAGAGGTTTGAAATACCTTCAAGTTCTGTACCTCTTTTTAATCTTGTGAATGACAGCCTAAGAAATTGACTATCAACCCATACCCCTGACCATTCACTCTCTATAACTCATCTTTAAGATTCCATTTCAATATCTATTTGGTGATCTTAGAATAATGGATACCTAAGAGGTGAAAGAAAATTGTGGTTTTGTTCAGTGAATCCTAGGAGCAATTCTGAAATGGAAGGTATATACAAAGATGAATCAAAAAAGGGACATTATATAGGATGCCTAATGATATGCAATGAAGACTGACAACAGTATTCTTTTCGACTTCCTAGACAGAACCATAGAAAAATGAAGTTGGAAGGGGCCTACAAGGCTATCTAGTCCAACCCCCTGCTCAATGCAGGAATACAATCAAAGCATATGTGCCAGGTGATTATCAAAGGTTTTTTTTTTTTTTTTTGGAATGCCTCCAGTATTGGAGCACTCACCAACTCCTGAGGTAATTGACTCCACTGTCATACTGCTCTAACAATTTTTTTCTGATATTCAACCGAAATCTGGCTTCCTTTAACTTGAGCCCATTGTTGAGTATCCTGCACTCTGGGATGATCAAGAACAGATCTTGCCCCTCCTCTGTATGACAGCCTTTCAAATATTTGAAAAGTGCTATCATATCACCTCTCAGCCTTCTTTTCTCAAGGCTGAACATGCCTAATTCTTTCAGCCTTTCCTCATAAAGCTTGGTTTCCAGCCCCTGATCATCCTTGCCACCTTTCTCTGAACTTGTTCCAATTTGTTAGCATCCATCTTCAAGTGTGGTGTCCAGAACTGGAGACAGTACTCAAGATGAGGCCTAACCAGTGCTCAATTAGAGGGGAACTAGCACCTCATGGGATTTAGAAACTATACTTCTGTTCTTAGGCATCCTTCAGTCTCGAGAGACTATGATAACGTGCTCTGAGCTGGAGTGTCCTCTCCAGAGCACGAAGCCTGGGTAAAATCATATGGAGGATAGGCTGTTATCCAAGGAGCAAATCCCCCCTCTCCACATTGCTGGAATAGTCCAATGGAAAGGCAAGAGCCAATACAACTGGTTCCAGCGACGTCGCAGGAGTTGACAGAACAATACGAACTGCCTCCGGGACTCTGGCTCCGGATTTTGCCTCGAGGTTAACTCCTGAAGCCTTTTCCATCAGTGGATATAGCCACAAGGCAGGCCACAAGGCAGTGCAGATTTGAAATCAGAGTTTTCCTTCTCCTAGATGGGCTGCCTTCCAAGGCTGACGAGCCCCACCTACCCGGGATTGGACCATGCCACCAGATATCCAGAGGCTATAACTCTAAGGTCTACCAAAGGTAAAGTATTAGCAAAAGCAAAATTATCAGGATTCATCACATCTATCAGTTGCTTTATTTTTGTGGATTTGACACACCAGTAACTGCATTCCTGTGATTTTAAGCCCTGGGAATGACTTCATAAAACATCAATATAATCAGCATTTATTTATGCAGTCATTAAACTGAACTGAAAGCTCAGTCTGGCTTCAGAGCAAGTTACAGGACAGAGACTGCTTTGGTTGTCTTGGTGTATGAACTACACTGCTGGACTTCTCAACAGCTTTCAATATCATTGACCACAGTTTCCTCTTCTGGGATGGAACTTCAAGGCACTGCTCTACAGTGGCTCCAATCCTCCTTGAAGGGGAGAACTCTGAACACCTCGGGCTTGTGGCATCCCTCAGGATTCTGTTTTCTTCCCCATGCTATTTAACATTGTAAGTGCCATGACCTCCAACAAGGGTAGGGTCAGCTGACAATCCCTTGTCCATCCCCATATCCATGGATTCAAGTTGGTCCTGCTGGTCAAGAACAGGGTTAATTAAACTATGGAGACAGGGTACAGCAGAATATGAACTGAGAGTTCCTTTCCGTCCTGTGAGCCCATCAGAGGGCTGAGTTAGGTACATTTGCCTTTTTTATAGCCGCATCACACTGTTGGCTCATGTTTAGCTTGTGATCTATGACAATTCTCGCTTGTAGTTTTGCTGAGCCAGGTATCCCCCATCATGTAACTTTGCATTTGGTTTCTTTTTCCAATGTGCAGTACTTTGCATTTATCCCTGTAGAATTTCATTCTGTTGCTTTTGGCCCAGTGCTGCATCCTATCAAGGTCATTTTGAATTTTGTTTCTGTCTTCTAGGGCAGTGGCTCTTAACCTTTTTGAAAGAAACACCCCCTTGAGCCATTGAGGAAGTTATCACCGCCCCCCTCCCCGCGACTATGATATCCTATTTATTTATTTATTTATTTATTTATTTATTTATTTATTTATTTATTTATTTATTTATTTATTTATTTATTTAAGACACTTAAATTCAATGATTGAATTCAATGCAGTGCATTTGCGATCCCACCCAAAGAGATCCTGCGCCACCCCAACCCGTCCTGTTTCTCTCCACGCTTCCCTTGCAATGGGCAGGAAGATGGGTGGGAAGACAGGACGGACAAATGGGGCTCGTCTCTCCCTCCCTACCTGGGTACGATGCAGAGCTTCACTGGGCAAAGGCAGGGACCCAAGAGACCCTTTCCTTCCACCCGATTCACATTCAGTGCTCCCCTAAGGGAGAAAGGCGAGATGTGGCAGGCAGAAAGAGCGGGATTGTCTGGCAGCGGCAGCACTGGATCCACCGCCAGCACTGCGGCTGCAGCCACCTTCACAGGTTTGGCTTGCTCCAGCGCCCCCTACCGCCCCCCTTCTGCTCCATCGCCCCCATGCTGCCCCTTTTTGTTCTACCGCCCCCCTGAAAAATGAAATCACCCCCTGGGGGGCATTATTGCCCATGTTAAGAACCACTGTTCTAGGGTATTAGCTATTCTGCCCAATTTAATATCATCTGCAAATGTGACAAGCATTCGCTACAGTCCTTCATCCAAGACATTAATAAAAATATTGAAGAGCACCGGGCCCAGGACTGAGTCTTAGGGTACCCCACTTGTTACCTCCTCCCAGTTAGAGAAGGACACATTAATCATCACCCTCTGAGTATGATTCTATAGCCAAATATGTATCCACCTAATACTTAATCTATCAAGCCCAAACCTTGTTAGCTTGCTGATCAGGATATCATGGGACACTTTATCAAAAGTTTTGCTGAAGTCAAGATATACTGCGTCTACAGCATTCCCTCTATCAGGGAGGTGAACTGATAAAAAAACGAGATCAAATTAGTTTGGCAGGATTTGTTCTTGACAAATCTGTGTTGGCTTCTAGTTATTAGTGCATTGTTTTCTGGGTGCTTGCACAATGACCACTTTATGATCCGTTCCAGAGTTTTGCCTGGGATTGATGTCAGGCTGACTGGCCTGTAGTTCCCAGGTTCCTCTTTATTGCCCCTTTTGAAGATAGGGACAACATTGGCCCTCCTCCAATCCTCTGGCCCCTCCCCTGCTTCCAATGATTTCAAGAAAATAATGGATAGCAGTTCTAAGAGTTCTTCAGTGAGTTCCTTCAGTACTCTCAGATATAGTTCATCTGGCCCTGGAGATTTGAACTCATTCAAGGTGGTAAGGTATTCCTTGACTTGTTTATCAGGTTCTAGCTGCAATCCTGTGCAATTTGTTTGGAAGTTCATAGTTGGTCTTATTGGAAAAGAGCTAAACTAAACTGCTTTTTGTCCTCTGTTATTATTTTTCCATCTCCATTGCAGAGCTGTGCCACTATGTCTTTTGTTTTTCTTTTGCTACTCACATACCTGAAGAATGCTTTTTATTGCTTTTAGTATCTCTAGCTAACCTCAGTTCATTCTCTGCTTTTGCCTCCTAATGCCTTCCCTGGATTTCCTTGCTACTTGTCTGCACTCATCCTTGGTGGCTGGCCTTCTTTCCACTTCCTGTACATGTCTTTTTTGTTTTTTTCAGTCCTCCCTGACCATTTCATGAAGCCACACTGGCATTTTTTTGCCGCCTCCCACCTTTTTTTCTTGTTGGAATTGTTTGCAACTATGCCTTTAGAATTTCTTTTTTAAGAAGCTCTCACCCTTCTCGGACTCCTTTTCTTGTTAGGATCTCTTGCCATGGGACCTTACTTATTCTTGTTCTGAGATTATTTAAAAAAATTTAATCCAGCAGATGTGTGTGCTACACTCTGCTTTCGTTTCCTTTGAAATCAAGAATTCTAGAAGGACATGGTCACTCTCGCCTAGAGTTCCCCTTACTGCCATTTCCCCTAACAAGTCATCTCTGTTGGTCAGAATGAAGTCAAAGATAGCAAATCCTCTACTTTCTTTCTCCATTTTTTTTTGAAGGAGAAAATGATCAGCCACACAAGCCAGGAATTTCTTAAAAAGGGGTATACTTGGCAGAATTTGCCTCCCAACATATATCTGGATAATTGAAATCTTCTATCACTACTATGTTGTGTCTCTTTGAAAACCCTGCAATTTGTTTTTCAAAAGTTTTGCACACTTCCTCTCTTTCATTGGGTGGTTCCTCTTTTTTTGCCCCAACTAGATTGATCCAGATGCTCTCGATGGGACAGCCAATCTCCTCCTCCTGTATTTCTGTGCAGGAATACATATTTTTGACATATACTGCCACTCCACTTTCCTTTTTATTCTCTCTGTTCTTTTTGATCAGTTTATTTCCTCAGTTGCTGTATTACAGTCATGCAAGTCATCCCACGAAGTTTCAGTTATTCCTATCAAATCAGAGTTACTCTCCTGAATTAAAATTTCTAGTTCTTCTTGTTTGTTTCCCATACTCCTGGCATTCGTATACAGACACCAGAGCGTGTGTGATTTGTGGCCAATACAGGATGATACAGAATTAACATTCTTTAATCTGGTGCACTTTTATGTGCCCTTGCATGTTTAGGGTCATGAAGATAACTTGGGCAATGCTCAGTGCCTTGAAATCTGTCCTCATGCTAAAATTCTGAGCAACATCTGCCTCGTGGCGCAGTGGTTAAAATGCTGTACTGCAGCTAAAACTGTGCTCACGACCTGGGGTTCAAATCCCAGGTAGCCGGCTCAAGGTTGACTCAGCCTTCCATCCTTCCGAGGTCGGTAAAATGAGTACCCAGCTTGCTGGGGGGGGGCAATGTGTAGCCTGTATAATTAAAAACTGTAAACCGCCCGGAGAGTGCTTGTAGCGCTATGGGGCGGTATATAAGTCCAATAAATAAATAAATAAATAATATTTCATACTTCAGAGCTCCAAGAAGATACCACAGTAGTTGTACAGATGTGACAGAATGTTTTTATTTCACCAAAAACTAAACAAAACAAAACCCACCCAATCCACAACTCCCTGTTCCTGACATACTGAAAAATGTACAGCTAGAGAGTGCTTGAGGCAAAGATGCCACACCAGCCTTACATCTGTCTGCTTCCATTTGTCTACAACTGGGCTTATAGATAAAACAAGTCTTCCAGATGTCATCACAAGCAGAGTGCATATGCTGACTTCACTGAGACACTACTGTTTGCTGCCAGCATAACAGAGTTGTAAAGCTAAAATATTTAAACTCTGTGCTACTCAACACAACTCTGAGTGTCACATAGGATCTAGTTTCAGAATTAATTAATGTATACCCCAATAAAATAATCATGTCTTCCAAAACATCGCTCGCTGGCATATGCTCTCTTCTTCTGAACAGCAGTTTGGAGAGAATATGCTGAAGCAAACACAGTTGCTTCTGAGGGAAACAAAGCATATACTGCTCATAAATAAAGCCTAGAAGAAAGGAAAAAATGTCATGCATACCATAGAACCAAACAGAAGAACCCTGTTATATTGTACACACTAGTTTTTCTGGTTCTGTGTTATCTATAATGACTGTTCAGCATCTTTTCCGCATGAGACAGTCTGAAGAATCAGTACTGGTAAGGTAAAGGTAAAGGCTCCCCTTGAAAACTGTCCAGTTGTGTCTGACTCTAGGGGGTGGTGCTCATCCCTGTTTCCAGGCCACAAAACCAGCATTTGTTCAAAGACAGTTTCCGTGGTTACATGGCCAGTGCGACTAGACACAGAATGCCATTACCTTTTCACTGTAGTGGTATCTATTTATCTACTCACATTTTCACATACTGTACTTTCGAACTGCTAGGTTGGCAGGAGCAGGGACAAGCGATGGGAGCTCACTCCATCACGTGGATTCAAACTGCTGATCTTTTGACCTTGCAGCCCAGAGGCTTTGCGGTTTAACCCGCAGCACCACCATGTCCCTTTCAGTATTGTACTGGTAGGAACAGTTGTGCAAGAGCACAACTCAACTCTATCAACAATCTAACCATTAAAAAAAACTAACGAAG
This sequence comes from Pogona vitticeps, assembly GCF_051106095.1. Lineage (NCBI taxonomy): Eukaryota > Metazoa > Chordata > Lepidosauria > Squamata > Agamidae > Pogona > Pogona vitticeps. Next base: position 222,227,294 of record NC_135784.1, on the reverse strand, counting down.
AGGAAGAGTCCTGCCGAATCCAATGGCTGAAAGAGTCATAGCGGCTTTCAAAATTATCATAATATTTTTTTCCAGTATAGTTACCCTGTTCCAGTTGATATTGTACAGTTCCTCAGCTGCACTGTTCAAAACCCGGGTGGTAAATCAGAAGGAGGAATAGAAATGATATACCTTTTTGGTAATAACGTTGTTCATGCAATGTTAACAGCTATAACAGCTATGTAATTTGAAGCACCTTAGTACCACCAGACTCGCTCAAAAACTCAAGGGATAGAATCCTCTTTGTATCACAACTGCAGTTCTTTCTCTGGAATTGCACAAGGTGTCATTTGCTACCTTATCTGTGTGTGTGAGAGAGAGACTGAGTGAATATCCCATTGAACATGCAGAAGTCCCATACTTTCAAAGAGATGATCTCTCGCCTACAAAACTGCATGCTGAAAATTGTGCAAAGTGCTATTCTTACAGAGGTTTACACTCTGCATTTCCTAAAAAGATCCTGCTCAATAGTTTAGATACTTGAGTGAGGAAAAATGCCTTCCTTCAGAGTAAACACCTGAGCCACTGAATATGATGTTATTAATTTGATTTCAATATTACCAAAGTGTCTATAATTCTGTCCCCATATATCTTTGTAAAATACAGTGAAGAAAGTTAGGCTAAAGGGCAATGACTGGTGTAAATGCCTCCAGTGGTTTTCCTCAACCATTGCTCAACATCCTCATACCAACTTCTATAGGGACAAATGGAGAAAGTTTGGGCTTCTCTTCTGGATATTTATGGTTTAAAGACTTCCTATGGATAATGCTTTACATGCTGGTAAACTTTTGGTTACAAACAATGGTCAAAATCTTATTGGCCTTCACATCAGATTCATGCAAGTCACAGTGGCTATTTGATGAACTCTTGTGGGCACGTCAGTTGCAGAAACAGGTATGTGACCAGGCATGGGAAGATGCCCTGGCCCAGAACCTTATCAATTAGCTGCAATTAGCCACAGCAAACTACACAAACCTTATAAGAACATCAACAGAATTCTCAGCAGTGAGAACTTTACTGATTGAGAAACAGGTGGCTGCTTTTCCAAAGGTTGCATTTATTTAAAGGCCAGGGAAACTGACCCTGAACCTGGCCTAGGTCAAAGACTATGTAATTTTCTCAATATTCTAAAGATAGTGGTTGCTTTTACCTCAAATCTCATGACTTTGCTTGAGATTTATTGGACTAATTACAATAAGATAGGTTAGCAAGCATAATGTTTTAGTAAACTCCATTACCTCATGTTTACATAATCATCCCAGGACTGTTACCCTCAGATAATTACCATTTAATTGCACACAAGGCATTTCAGAACATTTTGACCATCATCTCTTTTATACTACGTATAGGTTTCTGAAGTCAGCAATCCTTTAAGGCAGTTACCTTTCGCTCCTTCCTGGGAGCAAGGTCATTAAATACCCTATAATTCTACTACTGAGTGGTAGGTGTAAGTACAATTGCTTTTAAGCTCTGCTAGATATAGGCATGATTTCCTGGTAAAACCATAGAAAAGTCTCATTTGGACAGATATGACACAAGGCTTAATCCCCACTGTATTTTAACAAAGGGAGAAAGAGAAAGCTCATATACTGTGGTCCCAATCTGAATCGGGGTACTTCTTTTAATTAAAAAAAGCAGTGCTGCAGATGAACCATTTAACTGCATGTGTACTTCAGCAAAATATTGTTTAAATATTATGTTCCTATACAGAGTGTTAACCAAACTCCGGGAAGCAGTGGAAGGTAGGAGGGCCTGGCGTGCTCTGGTCCATGGGGTCACGAAGAGTTGGACACAACTTAACAACTAAACAACAACAACATCCAGAGTATAATAATCCGAGTATAATGGAAAGTTAATGTATTTCTAACAAGAGAGGGATAAAGAGAAAGCTCATATACTGTGGTCCCACAGTAATTTTTTAAATACTTCACCTTTATGTTGAGAACTGGAATTCTACAAAGCACAAAATCATGTGAAGAACTTAAAGAAAATCCTTAGTACTAAGGATTTGAGCACAATAAGATGAAAGTGTATAGCTGCCTGGGGGAGTGGGTATGCCCCATATCTAACAACTATTTAAGATACAAATGTTACCTTTCCACTTTTAAGGATCTCTAATTAGAGAAAAATAGAAGATACAAATGGGCCAACATTTTCTTTCAACGTCAAAGCAAATTAATGCTTGACCCTGAGATATTCTTGCTGATTGTACCTAAAGTTGAATTTTACAGTACTTTACTGGTTTTTTGTTATTTTTAAAACTTAAAAAAAATACAAAGTAACAAAAGCAAAAGATATATAAAAAGGGGGAAGTTACTTACCTGTAACTTTGATTCTTGATTAGTCCTCTGTGAATTCACACTAATGGGTTAATCTGCGCTTGAGCAGAGCAGTTTTGGAAACTTTCACAGCTTTAAGCACTTAGTGCCAGGACCTCCCATTCACCGGCTATATAACTCCGCCCCCGGCACCAAGTGCCTCAGTTCTAAGGAACTGACTGCCGCTGCCCAGCATGTCATGGCACACATGACAGATAGCAGGGAGGAGGGTGGGACATGTGAATTCACAGAGGACCACTCAAAGAACCAGAGTTACAGGTAAGAAACTTCTCTGTCTCCTTCATGGCCTCTGAATACACACTAATGGGTAACTGGCAAGCTGACTAACCAAAAGGAGGAACGTCATGAAAGTGCAGATACCAGGAAAGCTCAACCTATCACAGCCTGAGCCTTCAGCCGGACATCCAGGCGGTAGTGGATGTGGCAGCGCGGCAGACATCCATGATGTCCACTTCATGGAGAAAGGCCGTTGAGGATGCTACAACTCTAGTAGAATGAGCTCTCACTGAGTTTGGAAGAGGAGGCTCTGACAAATCATAGGGAAGATGGATGGTCTGGACTATCCATCTAGAGATGGTCTGAGAGGAAGCCGGTGCTCCGAAGGAGGAGCCAGCAAAGGTGACAAAGCAACGTTGTGAGGCACAAAAAGTGGTCATGTGATGCACATAATATGTCAGAGCACGTGTCACGTCTACAGCGTGCAGAGATGTCTCAAGCAGTGAAGATGGCGTGGGAAAGAAAACAGTAAGGACAGCTGGCTGGTTCAAATGGAAGGCAGAATATACCTTAGGCGGGAAGGTAAGGTCTGGCCGTAAGATTACTTTGCAGAAAGGAGGACCTGCTCTTAGTGTAGCCAGTCCTCCAGCCCTGCAAGCGAAGGTTATTGCCAGAAGAAAGGCAGTCTTGAGGGTTGGCAAGCAGAGCAACGCTGACCCCAAGGGCTTGAAGGGGGGTCTCATAAGCTGCTGAAGAAGTAATTGGAAAGACCACTGAGGTGTTAGTGGTCTATAGACAGGGCACATATTCTCCAGGCCTCGGAGAAGTAGCTTGCAGGTAGAACGGGCCAGTCCCAGGTGAAACAGGTGAAGGAGAAACTGAAGGAATGCATCCAGAGACATTGGCCTAGTAGGCAAATGTCATCTTGATGCAAAGTGACAGAACGCCTACCCATTAAAGGTCAAGGTGGTAGAAGGTTTGAGAGCATGATTGAGCACATCTGTTACTGTCGGGGAAGACTCCAAGCCGACAGGTAGAGGGACTCGAGGTCCGGATGAAATATTTGACCCTTGTCCCGAGATAGGTGAGAGACCAGCTGCAGCCTGATGTATTCTGTGGCTCACGGGAACAGGATCGAGAACCATGGCTAGCGAGGTGACCAAGCATGACATTTGCACACTCATGTTGGACTCGAACAACAGTCCTCTGAAGAAGGGGGAAAGGTGGAAACCTGTAAAGGAGGCCCCGTGACCAATTCATTAGAAAAGCATCCCCTAGGGAGTTGCAGCTGATGCCGGTTTGGGAGCAGAACATGGCACACATCTTGTTCATCCAGGATGCGAAAACATCTATGTCTGGAATCCCCCATCAATGACAGAGGCAACAGAAGACAGCACCATCAAGAGCCCGCTCGTGAGAGCAGGACTGTAGTCTGCTGAGATGGCCTACTACAGAATTGTTCTCGCCTGCCAAATGTACAGCCACCAGATAAATGTGGCAAGCATAACACCATTCCAAAAGGTCGACGGTGTGAAAGAGAAGGTGTAATGAGTGAGTGCTGCCCTGCTTGTTTATATAATAAACTGCAGTGGTATTGTCTTATGTGACCTGGACCACCCGACCCCAGAGTAGGGGCTCAGAGACCCAAAAGGCCTTGTTGATTGCCAGGAGCTCCAGCGCAATAATATACAGGCTGGCTACTATTGTGGACCAATGGCCAAGGGCAACATGGTGGTGTAGACAAGTCCCCCCCCCCCAGCCTGGCGGGAGAATCATTGACAAGCAGGGATGGCGACCGGAGCTGCAGGAGGCACTTTATTCTTCCAAGGGCTAGGCTACAGACGCCCAACTCACTGCAGGTTAAATAACTGTATGAACGAGCCCCTTTATGCAAGAGGGCTGTTCCACGTCAACCTCCAAAGAGGCTTTACTCCAATCAGGAGAATCACTGACAAGCGGGGATGGTGGCAGGAGCTGCAGGGGGCCCTTTTGTCTTCCAAGAGCAAGCTAGGGATGCTGGTGCCCACCTCTCGGCAGAGTTAGCTCAGATGCTGTCCTTTTTTGAAATGAAGAGGAAGATTGCAAACAGGTGGATAGCTGTAGTTCTTGAGCCTGGGGGTAACCTTGCTAAGAAGGTAAAAGACACCTTATTTCTTTAAGAGAAAAGCCCTGAGGGCTCCAAAGCTGGCTTGTTAAAGCTTTTACAAAGAATACATAATGTCAGCTAGTGCTCTTCCCCCAGACAGAAGAAACAACATGTTAATGAAGAAAGAAAAGGGAAGGTCAAAGAAAGGAAAGGAATAAAATTGTTTTGTTTTGTTTTACTTGTAAAGTTCCAAACAAAGCTGCTGCTACAGAGGTGGTGTTAAGGTATATAATTTTTATATAGCCTGAACATAATATGTGTGTGTGCAGAACAAGATTGAGATGATGTCATTCCTTCATCCCTGGCTGATGCAATTCAATGCAATATGAAGATTGCCACACCTGTGTGCATGAAGTCACCTTAGACGGGATTGGACCAGACTGATGCCAGAATTGTATTTAAGAAATGAACTCTGTACAGTCTCTCTCTTCTCCTGTGTACTGATGTCTGCATGTCATGCTGCCGGTTTGAATACTGAATACTGAAGTGCTGTATGTATGTATATCCTGTATATATTTTGTAAATACACTGCTGAAAGGAAGAAACTGTTGTGTGCGTTTATCTGCTCTTTACTCTGCGAGAGACAAGATAAAGTCACAGACGCACACTCCCTTAACAGAGGTTATGCGCCCAGCAACGTTCCGCTGCGCTGCAAACGTGAGTAAATAAGTAAATGAAAGAGGAGGAGAGCCTAAGCAGCAGTGATAGTGGAACCAGTTCGTCTGTAAACCCGGGGAAGGGAAGGATACAGAGAGCTGCAAGGATGGCATACAGCACGGGAGGAAATATAGGTGGCCTGGCCATAAATAGACTGAATGAAAATAATTATAGAACGTGGGCAATTAAAGCGGAGATGTTGTTGAGAAAGGAATCTCTGTTTCGCTACGTTACAGCCCCCCCAGTGCAGCCCAGTGAGGAGGAAGAGGCAGAGCATGAGAGAGCTCTAGCCACGATCATTTTGGCCATTGAAGATTCCCTTCTGACCCACATTCAAGGACTGACAACAGCAAAAGCAGTCTGGGATAAACTAAAAGGCATTTATCAGAGGGAGACGACAGGCACAAAGATTTCTCTTACCAGGAGGTTGTTCCAATGCAGGATGAAACAGGATGAATGTGCTTCGGAACACTTAAAAAATATGAAGGACATGTTTAATCAACTGCAATTAATGAATGTTGTCTTCCCTCAGGAACAGCGCGTTTATATTTTACTAAGTTCTCTGAATGACGATTACTCCATGTTAGTAACAAGTTTGGAAAGCATGCCAGAAACAGAGCTTTCAGAAGAATATGTGACAAACAGAATTCTCCAGGAGGAACAGCATTTAAAACAGAGAATGCTGAACAAAAAGTCAAGCCACGTGCGCGCTGACCACGAGAGACAGAGATACGCTGATGGCAGCGTGCCCAGGAGGCGGGCGGACGGAGAACAAAGAGGAAGGGTGATGATGACGAAAGCCTGTTTCCTCTGCGGATCCACCAATCACCTGCAACGGAACTGTGACAAAAGCGGAAGTCCTCCAAGCAACAAAGAAGGCAGGAAGAAGGTCTCCAAACGGTTTCAACAAAGAAACGACATGAGGCCGGTCTCCTTGGTTACCAGAGGAACGAGGGACAAGGTTCCCGGCAGCCACACAACGGGGTGGCTCATAGACTCGGGGGCTGTAGTGCATTTGACTAATAATAGGGATCTCTTTTGTCTTTTAGATGAAACCAGCCTCAGAAGTGTGATGATGGCAAATTCACAAGAGACGGCCGTTGAAGGACAAGGAACTGTTTACATTCCTTCGTTGAATACTGTGATAAGTGGGGTATTTTACGCTCCTGAATTGTCGTTTAATATAATAAGTGTATCAGCGTTGGCTGAGCAAGGGTTCACTGTCACTTTTGAGAAACAGGAGTGTATAATTAAGAAAAATGGTAAAATAGTTGCAAAAGTGAAGCAAGAAAATAATTTGTACATGTTAAAGAGCCAGACACATGAAAGTGCACATGTGATACATACAAACAAACCACAACATGATAACTGTATACATTTACTGCATAGGAGGCTGGGTCATGTAAATTTTAGATCATTACAGAAAATGGAACATTTTGCCAGGGATGTAAACATAAAGGAATGCAAAAATTACTTGGACTGTAATGTCTGTAAAAGTAGCAAGACAAATGTGGCCCCAAAAGGGAGGAAAAGTGACAGAGTCACAACCAGGCCATTTGAATTAGTTCATGCAGATTTAATGGGACCATTTCCTCCATCATTAGGAGGAGCGAAATATGCAATGGTTCTAGTGGATGATTTTACAAGGTTTTCTTATTGTTATACACTAAGATCTAAAACAGAAGTATTTGATACATTTAGAAAATGGTTATTTTCAGTAGAGAGGAGATTTGACCACAAGGTGGCGCAGTTGCAAACGGATCGAGGTACGGAGTTTACAAACACTAGGTTTCAAAGTTGGTTAGAAAGTCTGGGAATTAGACATAGAAAAACGAGCCCATATAGCCCATTTCAGAATGGTGTTGCTGAGAGACGCAACAGAGTGTTACAAGAGATGAAAAATGCATTGTTGGCAGACTCTGGGTTGCGTCACGGTCTGTGGAGTGAAGCGATACTAACCTCTAACTTTTTGGTTAACAGAATTTATTCTTCCTCGATAGATGACACACCATATTTCATGTTATACGGTAAGAAACCATGTTTAAAATATTTGAGGGTGTTTGGATGCACGGCTTGGGTGCATATCCCGAAACAACTCAGAAGAAAAGGTAAAAATAAAACAAGAAAAATGACATTTGTAGGGTATGAACCCAATTCAAAGGCATACCGGTTTTTTGATGGGGATAGAAGTGTGATAATCTCTAGGTCAGCCAGTTTTAATGAAGGGGAAAACTGGGACCAAGTACATGCAAACTCACAGTTATACATCCCTCTACACGAAAGAAAGAGTCAATTAAGACAGACAGGAACACTTAAGCAAGGCGTGGAGTCCTGTGCTGATGATGAAGAAGGAGGAGCTACTACAGATGATGAAGAAGAAGAAGAAAAAGAAGGTAGTGATGAGGAAGGACAGGAAGAGGAGGAAGCACACACAAGTAGTCAGACAGAAACACACACAAATTCACATGGTCCCAGGAGGTCCCAGAGGGCAAATAAGGGTGTGCCACCCAGTAGATTTGGAGTGAATGGTATTACAGTGTGTAATGTTTATATTGAGCCCAGAAATTATAAAGATGTTTTGAAGCTTCCTGATTATGAGAAGAATAAGTGGTTAGAGGCCATGGAGGAGGAGATGAATTCCATGAAGGAACATCACGTGTTCACTGAAACCAAACTACCACCAGAGCATAAGGTAATAGGTAGTAAGTGGGTGTTCAAAAGAAAATTGCAAAATGACGGAAACTACAGATATAAAGCAAGGTTGGTTGCACAAGGTTTTACACAGAAAAGGTTTATACATTATGATGAGATATTTTCCCCGACAGTTAGGTCTGAAACATTGAGAACAACGCTTGCCTTTGCTGTCAGTAAAAATTATGTAATTTACCACTACGATATAACAACTGCATACTTAAATGCAGACTTAAAGGAAGAGTTATATATGGCAAAAGCACCAGGTTTTGAGGGTACTAAACCAGAACTAGTGTACAGGCTAAACAAGGCAATTTATGGTTTGAAACAATCTGCTAAAAATTGGAATGATTGTTTACACCAAGTTTTGATGAAACTAGGATACAAGAACGGTCTAGCAGACCCTTGTTTATATACCAAGAAAGTTGGGAATGATTTAAATATTCTTCTGGCGTATGTTGATGACCTATGTTTTGTAGCAAAAGATCAAAGACAAGTAGAGTTGTTTGAAAAACAATTAAAAAAGGAATTCAAATTTAAAAATCTAGGGCCAATACAAAATTATCTGGGTGTACAAATAAAGAAAACAGAACATGGACTTGAATTAAGTCAAGAACACAAAATAAAACAAATGTTAGAAAAATATTGTATGGGAGAGTGCAAGAATGTGAGTACTCCCATGACAGTGGATTTTCAAAAGGAAGATGAAATAAGTAAAGATTTTGAAAATAGAGATTTATATCACTCAGCAATAGGGAGCCTAATGTATCTAGCGAACTGGACGCGCCCGGACATAGCGGCGTCAGTAAACATACTCAGTAGATATATAGAAAAACCTAGTGAAAAACACTGGCAAGGATTAAAAAGGATTTTTAGATACCTAAAGGGAACATATAATTATCGTTTAATTTTGCAACCATCAAAAAATTTAAAACTGTCAGCTTATGTGGATAGTGACTGGGCCAACGATGAAAAAGACAGAAAATCTATGACTGGATTTGTCATAAAATTTGGAAGTAATATAGTTGGTTGGAAATCACGAAAGCAAAATTCTGTAGCAGTCTCAACTTCTGAAGCAGAGTTTGCTGCCTTGTCAGATTTATGCTCTGAATTAATTTGGTATAAACAATTAACAAAAGACTTAAAGTGTAAAACAGATAATGCAATAAAAGTAATGGAAGATAATACCACCTGTATACAAATGGCCAAAACAGATAGAGTAAAAAACAGGAGCAAACATGTTGATATTAAATATCATAACGTAAGGGAAGCTGTAAAAGGAAAACTAATTGAATTAGAATATTGTAAGACTGAAGAAAATATTGCAGACATATTGACTAAACCGTTGTGTGCTCAAAAGCATGAAATGTGTATAGATGCATTGGGAATGTGTAATGGGTTCAGGCAATTTAAAAATTAGGAGGAGTGTTAAGGTATATAATTTTTATATAGCCTGAACATAATATGTGTGTGTGCAGAACAAGATTGAGATGATGTCATTCCTTCATCCCTGGCTGATGCAATTCAATGCAATATGAAGATTGCCACACCTGTGTGCATGAAGTCACCTTAGACGGGATTGGACCAGACTGATGCCAGAATTGTATTTAAGAAATGAACTCTGTACAGTCTCTCTCTTCTCCTGTGTACTGATGTCTGCATGTCATGCTGCCGGTTTGAATACTGAATACTGAAGTGCTGTATGTATGTATATCCTGTATATATTTTGTAAATACACTGCTGAAAGGAAGAAACTGTTGTGTGCGTTTATCTGCTCTTTACTCTGCGAGAGACAAGATAAAATCACAGACGCACACTCCCTTAACAGGTGGTTTAAAAAAAGAACTGAGGGAATGGGTGCTGGGGCGGAGTTACATAGCCAGGTGTAGGGGAGGTCCTGGCACTAAGTGCTTAAAGCTGTGAAAGTTTCCAAAACTGCTCTGCTCAAACACAGATTAACCCATTAGTGTGTATTCACAGAGGCCACAAAGGAGAATCTTAACACACACACAAACACAATAATGGAGAAAAATATTCCCCCCATATCATCTGGAGATGTAACCAGTTTGGCCACCCCCTCCAAAACTGCATTCTTTCTTGTGGGGGACACAGCTCTTCCATTTTAAAAATACAATTTTGGTAAAATCTTCCCGTACACCAATAAAGAAATTTTTACATAACCCCTTTTAAATTTTCATATCACATGTTAATTAATCTTTCATAGCTATATTCCAAACTTTCTTTATATCATCCATCCAATTGAAAATCATACATAACTTTCCAGCTCCTTAAAAAAATCAGAAAAGGGCCATATGGTCTCCAAAAGAATACAAATGCAGGAGCAGGTGATTTCTTATTAACATTAACCTTGTTGCTGCTAATAAACTGGAAACTTAATTCTTTCATTGCCCAAAGGATTACTAAAGTTCAAGATACAGGCCAACCTGTATAGCTGCTCTCGTTCCCCATAAATTTATATTCCCTGCTACTACAGCATTTTCTTTCTAGGCATGTACTATATTTTTCGCTCCATAAGATGCACTTTTTTCAAAAAAAAAAGTTGGGGAAAAGTGTATGCATCTTATGGAGCGAAATCGCCACCTTCAGGGACTCTTTTAAGGCTTGGGAAGCTTCAGAAGAGTCCCTGAAGGTGGCAATTTTGCCCCCTCTGGCCCCACGGGGGGGGGGGCTGGGTGAGCCTCCAAAAGGTCCTAGGGTGTGTTCCATAAGACGGACCTCTCCATAAGACTCACCAAATTTTTAGGAGAAGAAAACAGGAAAAAAATTATCTGGGAGTTTTATTTATTATTTATTTATTTATTTTATTTATTTATTTGATTTATATGCTGCCCACTCTACCCAAAGGTCTCTGGGCGGCTCACAACAACCAAAATTCAATGCAGTAAAACAAAATGATTAAAATACAGTTAAAATACAATTAAAATACAATTAAAAAATACAATTAAAATTGCCATCATTAAGACCCACAGTTAATGTTATTTCAATTAAAAGCCTTCTGGAACAGGAAGGTTTTGACCTGGCGCCGAAATATCATCAGTGTCGGCGCCAGGCGAATTTCAGTTGGGAGGGCGTTCCATAGTCTGGGGGCAGCTGCCGAGAAGGCCCTTTGTCTACAAGCCATCCCTCTTACCTCCTTGAGGGATGGCTCTTTCAAAAGGGCCCCCTGGCAAGATCTTAACAGCCTGGTAGGCTCATATGGAAGGAGGCGGTCCTTCAAGTATCCAGGGCCCAAGCCGTTTAGGGCTTTATATGTCAAAACAAGCACTTTGAATTGGGCCCGGACAGCAACTGGTAACCAGTGTAAATTATACAGAATCGGCTTGATGTGCTCTCTGGCGGCCCCACCACTCACCAGCCGCGCAGCTCGATTCTGGACCAGTTGCAGTCGCCGGACCGTCTTCAAAGGCAGCCCCACGTAGAGCGCATTGCAATAATCAATACGAGATGTTACCAGTGCATGTGTAACTGTCATGAGACTCCGCTCGTCCAGGTAGGGCCGTAGCTGGTATAATTTCCGCAGCTGGATGAAGGCGCCCCTGGCCACCGAGTCCACCTGGGCTTCCAGTGTTAGACTGGGGTCCAGGAGCACCCCCAAGCTGCGGACCCTGTCCCTTAGGGGGAGTGTAACCCCATTCAGGACAGGGAAGTGGCCCTCCAACCTGTCCGGCGAAGCACCCACTAACAGCACTTCCGTCTTGTCTGGATTGAGTTTCAATTTATTAACCCTCATCCAGTCCATTATCAGGTCCAGACACGAGTTCAGCACAGAAACCGCCTCACCTGGATTGGTGGAAAACGAGAGGTAGAGCTGAGTGTCGTCAGCATATTGCTGACTCCTCAGCCCAAACCTCCTGATGACCTCTCCCAGCGGTTTCATGTAGATGTTAAACAGCATGGGGGACAGTATCGAGCCCTGAGGAACCCCATGACATAAATGCCATGGGGCAGAGCAACTGTCCCCCAGCACCACCCTCTGGATACGGTCAGCTAGGAAGGAGCGGAACCACCGTAAAACAGTGCCCCCAACTCCTAACCCAGCCAGCCTATCCAGAAGGACACCATGGTCGATGGTGTCGAAAGCCGCTGAGAGGTCCAGGAGTATCAACAGGGTCACACTCCCCCTGTCTCTCTCCCGGCAAAGGTCATCATACAGGGCGACCAAGGCTGTCTCTGTACCAAAACCCGGCCTGAAACCCGATTGAAATGGATCCAGAAAATCCGTTTCATCCAGCAGCGCCTGGAGTTGCCCGGCCACAACCCGCTCCAACACCTTGCCCAAATAAGGGAGGTTCGCCACTGGTCGGTAGTTGACCACCAGCCTTGGGTCCAGGTTAGGCTTTTTAAGGAGTGGTCGAATTACCGCCTCTTTCAAGGCGGTAGGGACCACTCCCTCTCTCAGAGAGGCGTTCACGGCCTCCTGGACCCAAGTGCGAACCCCCCTGGCAGATCTTCCAATTAGCCAAGATGGGCAAGGGTCGAGCGGCGTGGTGGTAGAACGGACAGATCCAAGCACCCTGTCCACATCCTCGGGTCTCAACAATTGAAACTCATCCATTAAAGTTTGACCTAAGCACGGCACACTGGACACATCTTCCGATTTTGCAGTAACAGTGGAGTCCAGCCTACTGCGAATCTGAGCGATTTTTTCCTCAAAATGAATAGCAAACTCATCACAGCGAGCTGATGAGCAGTCCGGGACCTCCACCGGGTTTCCCGGTTGAAGAAGATCCCGGACCACCCGAAACAGCTCTGCTGGACGACATTCTGAGGAAGCAATACGGCTGGAGAAATATTGCCGTTTCGCCAGCCGTATTGCCACGAAATAGGCCCGATAATGGGCTCTAAGTCGTGTTCGATCGGATTCCCAGCGGGACTTCCTCCACCTGCGCTCTAGCCTTCTCCCCTCTTGCTTCATCGCCCGCAGTTCAGAAGTATACCAGGGAGCTGTCTGGGCTCGGCGAGCAGGGAGAGGGCGCTTAGGCGCAATCGTGTCAACCGCCTGGGTCATCTCCCTATTCCATAGGGTGACCTGAGCTTCGACAGGAGCGCCAACCATATCAGACGGATACTCCCCCAGAGCATTCAGGAAACCATCCGGATCCATTAGTCTCCGGGGGCGGATCATCTTAATCGATCCCCCACCCTTGCAGAGGGAAGAAGAAGCTAATAGACTGAATTTGACCAGGAAGTGGTCTGACCATGACAATGGGGTCACGACCAGCCCCTCCACATCCAAACCACCACCTGGGCCAGCGGGGGTGAGGTTGGGGAAGTCTCCAAAGGGTCCAAGAGTGCCTACCAGGACCCTTCAGAACAGTCTTCCCCTCTAAAGGGTCCTGTAAGGCACTCTTGGACCCTTTGGAGGCTTCCCCCACCCTCACCCCAGCTGGCCCAGCAGATTATTTTTTTCCTGTTTTCTTCTCCTAAAAATTTGGTGCGTCTTATGGAGAGATGTGTCTTATGGAGCGAAAAATACAGTAATTCCTTCAAAAAAACTATCCAACTTGCAGATTAAGTCCCTATTTATCTCCAAATGACCAATCAAGAAACAAGAGCCAGGTAATCTGCAAAACAATCATATGTCTTTTTGTTATTTCAGGGAACTCTACTTCTAATTATGTGCTAACTGCACTATCTAGGCTGAAGTTCGGATGTACAGAGGATCAAAACAAAATCCTCAGACATTTCTTTCAGAACTGTGAATATATATAACACTAGGAACAGACTTACTAACCCCATCCTCACATCCAATTCTTTCCCTGCTAGTCAGACCATGACATTGTTCCTGATTTACTTACCAGAATAAAACATGACTGGTATTGAGGGTCTGCGCAAGATACTTTTGATAGCTGAAGGCACAGCAGCAAAACTGCTCCTACCAGAATCAATATATTAAGATTCAGAGTACCCAAGAACACAGGTATTTCCTCACCCTGGCAGCAAACCTATAATAGTAGTATATTAAATATCTAACTCTTTGCTACTTTTTCATGATATCCAAGGTCAATTGACTGAGACTGATGCCTCATTCTGCTTAATAGTGTAGCTACCCATGCTGCTATTAAAATATGAAGTGCAGAATGTGAAAAAGCTGAGAAATTGGGGACATGGACTATGGGCCTTCCTGGAAAATTCAGTCTTTTCTATCAGTGCCTGGGAATGGCTGGCTGGGAGAAAGAGGGGGGCAGAGTCTGTCATTAAAGGAATGGGAGTACCACCTGCAGTTTATCTTTTGAGCAAAGACTTCAAGGCTAAGTTGGCTTGTTACCCGGTACTATGCTAACTGGAAAATGACTTCAGCTGTGTGACAGGAGGAGAGCAGAAAACACTTATTAGAACATCAAGCCTTATTGGCAGACCATCTTGAAAGATCCAGAATGTGATGTTTAAAGTATATAAAAGGGCTCAGAAGTTATGCTAGTTGGCTTAATCTATCTGTTAGGAAATGATATGGTAAATTTCTGTCTTGTTATGGTCCAGAGATGTACTCTGTGTATGCTCCAAGACTATGTTAATGCTATAATAGTGTGTAAGTATTAGGAAACTTAGCTAGTTTTCATAATTTTTGTGTGTTCGTATTGCTTCAGCCTTAGACTCTAATTGATTATTTACTCCAAATACTCTTGATACCTTTTTGAAATCTTTTGAGATGTTTGCCTTTTTCACTATCTTTAATAAAATATCATATTTCTCCATCCAATTATCTGGGTTTCTGGCTCAGATGATTAGTAGTTCTGAAAACCAGGTCTTTCCTTTACCATCTACTGGAAATTTGTATTTTTGTGGATGTGGTGGCAGTTCTACCTTGCAAAGTAGTTGTAACAGCCTTAACCTTGTGGATTTGTTGGAACTTTCTAAAAGTACTTCTCAGTCAGGTCAGACAAAAGTGCTGAGAGTTGCTGGGACCGGCTAGGTTTGCTAGCTATTACTACATTTATCTTTCCTGGGCTCACCCATTCCAGGATCAACTGGGTATTATTGCTCAGTAGTGAGAAAGTCTTCATGACTGGGGTGTTTTCAAGAAAATAAAAGGCAGCATCTGTTTAAGTGAGTTAACTTGCAAGAATCAGGCCAGAAGGGAGTGTTTCCAGCTGAGCTGAACAAGTGGAAGGAGACACTTCTCACAGCTTACCATAGCTGTAAGCTATATCTGCTGTCATTTATCTGCAGTAGTTAACAGTGTACATATTTTTTAAATAAAGAGCAAATATGCTGAGTTATTGCTTGTAAGAAATTTAGGTATTGCCCATGGATTTAGCAGTTCTAGATGCAAACTTTTTTACCATGGCACATAGTTTTAAGATTAAAAAAAAAACACATGACTACAGTGAGGTCTTGACCTACTGAATTAATCTGTATTGGAACAGGGTCCATAGGTTGAAAAGTCCTCAAGTCGAAAATGCATTCCCCATAGGAATGCATTGAAAACCATTTAATTCGTACCTGGCCCACCCACCCACACAAAAATTAATAAAAATTAATGTAAAATTAATAAAAATTAAACTTGCCTTTCTGAAGCCTTCCAGGGGTCTCCCGTTACCGCCATTGGCGTTGCCCGAGGCCTCCGAGGGCTTCTCCGCCGCTGCTGGAGACCTCTTGGAGGTTCCTCGCTGCTGCCATTGCCGCTGGAGGCCTCTCGGAGTTCCCCCCCAACACAGGCTTTCCCAGGGTGGACCGGGCCTACTGGGGGAAGGCTTCCCCCTGTAGGCCTGGTCTACTCCCTGGGAAAGCCTGAGTCGGCAGGGGGACCCTCCAGATGCCTTCCCCGCCACCATGGGAGGCCTCTCGGAAGTCCCCCGCTGCCGCCGTCAATAGTGCTTTGGAGGCACTATCAGCGGCGGGAGGGGGCTCCAAGAGGTGGTGGAGAAGCCCTGGAAGGCATCCGGAGGTCTGCCGTCGCTGTGGGAGCTGCGCTGCGCCGGGCGATCCCAGCCATGCTCGGACTCCTGGACAGTCCAGGAGTTTGAGCATGGCCAGGATCGCTTGGCGTGGTGCGCTCCCAGCAGTGGCAGACCTCCGGATGCCTTCCAGGACTTCTCCACCGCCATGGGAGGCATCTCGGAGGTCCCCCCCTGCCGCTGATAGTGGCTCTGAAGCACTGTTGGCGGTGGGGGGACTTCCGAGATGCCTCCCATGGCAGCGGAGAAGCCCTGGAAGGCATCCGGAGGCACAGCCTACGGACTGGAAGGGGGAGGTGGGGAAAGCGGCAAATTTGAATTTGGCGCTTTCCCTGTATCCCCCTACTGGTCCATAGGTCGATTCTCCAGCCACAATTCGAAGTGAAACTTTGCGGCCGGAGAAGTATGTAGGTCGAAAAGTACGTAAGTGGAGCTGACCGTAAGTCGGGACTCCACTGTAATACCATTAGTATTAATATCATGAGATCCAGTGTGGCGTAGTGGATAGACTCTAGGACTCTAGATAACAGGTTTTGAATCCCCACTCAGCCATGGAAACTCACTGGGGGAGTGGAACTGGTAAAACCATTCCTTAAATATCTCACTTATCTTAAAAGCCCTATTAGGGTTGCTATATATTGATTCTGACTTGATGGCAGATAACACACGTGCAGGTGAGAACATCTTTGCTCGTTTTTCATGTTCATAACTAATCCATAAGATTTCAAAGTTTCAACAAGTGCACATTTTGTTTAAAACATCCACTGTACACAAGCATAAAGTTCTTTCAAAATAGAAATACATAGTTATCTCACATTTTTTCTGCGCCCTGTCTCCCGCCCCTGCTTTTAAACAGCATTTTCTTTTATCTGCTTCCTTCATGTTCAACATCCCCCTTCCAAGACCACCAACTGATTTTTCTCCTTGCTTCCCTCCTTTTCCTCTCCTTCTTGCAGTTTACTGAGAGTGTTTAAAGAGTTGTCACGCATTGGCTTATGTCGCTGCCTCCTTATGCCATCCCTAACACAGTTGACACACTGTACGGGAGTCTGAGGTGCCTTCAGAAAAAGCAAGATGCCTTGTTTTCATTTCCAGATTGGCAGGTTCATATAATATATTCGGGCCAAACACGTTGTTCTGATGACTGTAATTAGCATAGCTGCCTCACAGTGCTGGACCACTGGTCCTCCATCTAGACCAATAAACTGATAGTGTCTCTCCAGGGTTTCATGCAGGAATCTTTCCTAGCTCCACCAGGATATCATTGGTATCCCTCCTCTGGCAGGGTGGGCAGGCGCTGTCTCCCATCCAAATACTAACCAGGTCTGGCCCTTCTTAGCTTCTAAGTCAGACAAAATTGGTGTGTTCAGGGTGATGCAATCATATTGGTATCAGATATAGCAGCTACATCTGTTATTTTTTTAAAAAAAGAAACATTACTAGTGAGCTGATGGGTGATTTCCTTTGGGAGGGCAGTGTTCAGAGAAGGGAAGTGTTCTCCTTCCTGTACCAGCCATGATCCCAATGAAAATGTTCCCCACCCACTGGAGCTTCCCCCTCCATGCAAATATGTATGGAAAGGTACTGAGGCTGGTGAGAGAAATATAGAACCTGTCTATATGAAACCTGTCATCCCAATTGACTTTATAAAACCTCACAGGTATCTACCATCTACAGAATTAACATATAATGCTGTTTGGCTGTAGGCTTGTGATTTCAAGCTCCCTGAGACTCAGTCTGTGCTAAGACTTGATCCTCAAACTTGTTTTCAGCATTGTCTTGCATCCTAAGAAAGTGCCTCTGGACATAAAGAGACTACCTTCCACACAACACATGTTTAGGGTTATTCACACTCCTGTTTTTTCCAGTCACCATGTATGGGTGTGAAAACTGAGCAGTAAAGAAAGCTGAAAGGAAAAAAAATAGACTCATTTGAAATGTCATCTTGGAAGTGAGCTTTGTGGATACCTTGGATTGCCAGAATGGCGAACATGTGGGTCCCTTCCTAGGTCAAATCAAGCTTGAACTATCTCTGGAGGCAAAAATGTAAAAGCTGAGGCTGTCCTACTTTGGGCAAATCATGAGAAGCCATGATTCTCTGGAAAATACAATAATGCGGGGGGAAATGGAAGGCAGAAGGAAAAGGAAAAGACCAAATATGAGATGGATTGACTCCCTAAAAGCAGCCATAGGCTTGACTACACAGGAGCTGTGCAGAGCTACTGAGGACAGGACATTTTTGAGATTGCTCATTCATAGAGTTGCCATAAGTTGGAAGTGACCTGAGGGCGCATAACAACAGGTTTAACAAGCAAGGCTTTGTTGTGGCATTATTTATATAAATAAAACAAAAACATCAGTCTTTCTTGAATATATCAACATGTGTTTGTAAACTAATTCTTTTTTAGTCATGAAATACATCTACACAAAGACTATTTATACAGCAGTCTTATACAGGTCCTGCTATATTCAGTGGGGTTTACTTCCATGGGTATGGGACACAGGATCCCAGCCTTAGACCAAGATGCTTTCCAAGCACTGGTAAACAAAGATGCACCAGAGCATCTCTAAGAAGGAAAAACAGGTGGTCTGAAAGCCTCATATCTCAAAAATGTCATTTCCAATTATCTTCAAATTTGTTTTGGAAAAAAAGTCTTCAATTGCCCAGAGATCACCAAAGTTTTAGGGGAACAGGAGCCTCCTTTCATGGGACCTTCCAAATAGAATCTATCCAAGAAACTTGAATGCTCATTATCTGTCAGAGATTTAATTGTGCAGCAGTCACTATTTAACCCTGTGCAGTTTTGCCTTTTCCTGGGATTAAAGCTACAATTATGCTTGCTTAGAGAAGATATAGAAATATGACAAAAGATGCTCTAAGCTTACCTCAGCATAACCTAAAAATGAAGCCCAGTATCTATAGTGCAAAAGTGAAATTTCTATAGAGATATCATGATTGTCTGACAAGGTGTGTGTATGAATCTGTTCCAGCAGAATCACAAAGAGTATTCTGTGATTTTAGAAACCAGGTTTCTCAAATGCATCAGAGTCATCAGTAAGGCCGATATAGTCAAATACTGCAGGACTTGCTGTGGATGTAAAATGGGTGAATTGGCGTTTTTAGTTTAGTGCTAGATCACCTTTGCATGGACAAAAAAACCCACAAAAAACAAAGAAAACAAAAAAGATATGAAATACAAACAGCTGTCATGAACCACAGCAGGTTATTATGTTTCTGTGATATATGTATATGTGTTTGTAAATATGGAGAACTTTGGAAAACCATCCCTTTTCCCTAGCACTGTGCAACATTTTAAACAGCCCACTAGCTTATAATGAACTATAAAAGGAAAGTCAGGGATTAACAGAGGGAGGAATCAAAGGAAGGGGGGGCTGAGACATGGATCAAAACACATCAGATTGAGGTGTCAGTGTGGACAATGGCACCAAAACAATCTGCAATATCTGTATGACCTGAAGAAAAGCATAAAATAGGCTGCAAATCAAGCCACAGTGTGGTCATTACCTTGCTCAGGCACTGTTTCACTTCTAATTTTCTTACATCAGGCCCATAACTATGGGAGTGGTGGGATGGAGCCCCCCCCCCCAATATACATCTGACCTCTTACAGAAAGTAGACACTGCATTTGCTTTGGCCACATGTCTTCACTTCCAGGTAGAGAATAAAATAGGCATAGGTATCGTGCCTTGTTATGTTAAGTCAGAAACCTAATAGGGGCTTTCAAGGTAAATGAAGTACTGTATTTAAGAAGTAGCTTCACCAGTTCCACCTCACCAGTGAGCTTCCATGGCTAATCAGGGATCAACCCAGGCCTCCCAAGTCCTAGTCCATTAGTTGTTGTAGGTTTTCTGGGCTGTCTGGCCGTGTTCTTGAGGTTTTTCTTCCTAACGTTTTGCCAGTCTCTGTGGCCGGCATCTTCAGAGGACAGGAGTCAGAACTCTGTCTGTGCTCTGGTGCAGTTTTTGGGATAGTTGAGTATCTATAGCTGTGGGATCAGATTTTTGTCCTTTTCAGGAGATTGGGTGATTATGGTGATCAGCATGTTTTTTGTTGTGGGTATATTGTTGTGATAAGGGGGAGAAATGATCTGTCACTGTGATTTATGGATGTCATTAGCTGGTTTTTTGTGTGCAGTGATCATTGGTCCTTGTGGCTAGTAGAGTTCGTTGACCTTTTGCAAGCTGTGTTTTTCAGTACTGGGGGTTAGGCTTTGTTGAGTCTGAGGGTTTCTTTTTTGTTGAAGCTCTGCTGGTGTTTGTGGATTTGTCCTGAAAAGGACAAAAAGCTGATGCCATAGCTATAAATACTCAACTATCCCACAAACTGCACCAGAGCAGAGACAGAGTTCTGACTCCTGTCCTCTGAAGATGCCGGCCACAGAGATTGTTGAAACGTTAGGAAGAAAAACCTCAGAAATATGGCCAGGCAGTCGAAAAAACCTACAACAACCAATGGATCCCGGCCATGAAAGCCTTCGAGAATACCTAGTCCAATGGTCGGAAAACAGGGGTAAATTACCCCAAATGGGGTAGAAGTGAAAATCCTGGGGGGTAATGAGCTCTCTGAGGAATGCACCTATCTGTGGTTCTCCAGATGCATGATTTTCAGAAGTACTTATCAGGGATGGTGACTTGTGACTTGAAACTCACTGCTGAGTTGCACTAAAGTTGCATGAGCGACTTGAGTTGGACTTGGCTTGGGGTTTTTCTCTGACGACTCACACTTGACTTGCAACTTGGAACCATCTTTCTGAGCCACTTGTCAAGTACTCCCCTACCCCGCCCCCCGTGCCTATCTGTTCCTGCCACCACCCCACATCACTGTCGTCCATAGCAAGTAGCAGGCTTTGGTTTCCTTTCCAGGAGCCAGGCCTGTCACTCAGCATGCCCAGAAGTGGCAGGCTTGGTTCCTGCTTCTGGGCATGCTTGAAAGAGTTGGTCTTGCTCCTGGAAGGGAAGCCAAGCAAGTGGAGGGTGGCGGTGGCAGGAACAGGTAGGCTTTCATGGATGGGGGCTGAGGTGGTGGTGGCAGGAGCAGTAGGCAGTGTGGTGGGGGCAGGAGCCAGGCCCACTGCTTCTGAGCATGCACAGAAGCCTGGTCCAGGAAGGGAAGCTAGAACTGCTGCTTCTGCACATGTCCCCTCCTGGCCTCTGTCTGGGACTTAGGATTCAGACTCAAGGCCTGGGATTTGGGACTCGATACAAAAGATTCGGGACTTGACTAGAGTCTTGGTACTAGATACTCAGACATGGGTCCAAAGACTTATCAGCATCTCTGATATTTATAGAAAACAACTGAAAAAGGGCAGGTCTTCAACTGATGCAAAGAAGCAGACTGATGCCAATCCAGAGGCTGGCAAGTTACTTTTAAGAAACATTACTATACCAAAGCATGGAGGGAAGGAAGGCAGGCAGGTAGGCAGGCAGGTGTGTGCGCATGCCTGCTCTACACCGCCTCTCATCCCCATATATGTTCAGAAACTGAAAAAAGCAGTGCCACAGGCAACAAACAGGTTGCTAGTTGTTGGTTCCACAGCACATCTGCTTAGCAACTGTAGTCAACTTAACTGTGGCCTTTCACCCAATCCATGTCTGTGTTCTCTCCTTTCCTAAGTACACTCTACTGTAGGCACAAATCTTCTAAAACAGCAAATATGGAAACTAACCACAAAGACCATTTCCCCCCAGGCCTGTTTAAAATGACTGGTGACTGAGGGCACTATTTTTGCTTCTGCATCCTGAACACCACAACAGCTTGACACACCTATCATGTACAGCTGCTCCTTACATTCTGCCAATTCTTCTTTTATTAGAAGGGAAGAAACTCAATATGGCCATCCAGAAGTTTCTAAATTAAAAATCACAAAGAGCTACAAAATACGTGTCACTTCCACTTAGTTCAACCTTGCATGGCAGGCACTCACTCAATGTAGGCCATTAAATCTTATTTGGATAAGTTTTAGCAAAACAGTACAGTGGTGCCCCACATAGCGACGTTAATCCGTTCCGGATTAATCGTCGCTATGCAGAAACGTTGCAAAACGGAACGGAAAAAGCCATAGGAACACATTACACTTGGTTTAATGTGTTCCTATGGCTCCCAAACTCACAGTTCAGCAATGTTCCTCCATAGCGCCGCCATTTTCGCGCCCTTGGTAAGCGAGGGCAGGGCGCAAAAACACTTGCGGCGGCCATTTTGGGCACCTGGTGGCCATTTTGGAACTGCCGATCAGCTGTTTAAAAAAACATCGCAATGCAAAGATCGGTAAGCCTATTCAGAAAAAAATAGATCGCTATGCGAATTCATTGTTAAACAGTGGCACCACTGTATTATCTTTTGCTTGATAAATCTTGTTTAAACTGTTGCACAATTTTGAATTTCTAGTTTAATTCCTCCTGCTGCTTACAAAACAGAATAGCTTCAAGTTCCCCAATATAGACTTCCCCTTTTCTCATCAACTGATGAAACCTTTTACGCTTTCTCCAACTAATGTCTCAGAGTGAGTTACTGAGGTTTAATTTACTTACCGTAAACAGATAACGGCAAGCTGAAAATGTGACTGCTTTGATCAATAGGCCTCAACAGCCTCACTGACTTTCAACAGACTAGAGAAGGGGGCGGGAGAAGTATTCAGAGCAGAGACACAAGGCTCTCTTTGAAATCAGAGACAGGAAGGACCAATTGGTTAGTGAAAGATAGATTGACAGTCACCCTATCCCAGAAAGGTCACTCCCAGCCAGCATGAAAGGCTGCAAAAATGCCAACACAAACTAGGTCTAAAAAGGGAGGGAAGGAGGAGGAGCTACATTCTAGCCAAGACATCTGAGTGTAAACCAGCATTGTTACTGCTTCCCTCCCATCTCATCACTTCTACATTGCTGCTTTCTAACACCACTGTTAGTCTGAAAACCATGGCTAGTTTCCTGGTGTTAATTACAACTTAGAGTAGACTCACTGAATCAAGTCCTGAATGGGTAAGTCAGTGTATTGAGTAAATCCTACTGAGTTAATGAGTCTCCTGTACACAGAGTGGTCGATCAGACCAGATGGGCGGGATATAAATCAAATAAATAAATATAAATAAATGATAGTTAGGAATGAGTAATGGAATACTGGACTATGAGAGTGAAAGCACTGCAGCAGCTTTCTTGGTGAAGCCACAAGGTTTTTCTGCCAGGTGAGCCACATTTAGGTGTCTATCTATCAGGTGGAAGAATTCTGGGATCTGTAGCCCAAAAAAGCAAAAACAGACACATCTCTAGCGCCCAGTGTAGAGTTGTCCTCTTCAGGTATGTTACAATAGTTAATTTTTTTTGGTAATTATGTAAACAATGCCTATGCATTTGAAATGGTCAAGTGTAAGTCACACCTTCACTGGTCTAGTTTTTAGATTTATGGTGAATTTCTTTTTACCTCCAGACATTAAAATGTGTTCTCCTCATTAAGAATGCACTCACTGCTTTGTGTCTTATTCTATTGCCTAAGAGATCAACATCACATATGTCAATGCTCCTTCCAACTATCATCATAATTGTGTCATGAAGAATGTCATTCGTGAACACTTCCAGTAAACTTCCTAACTGATTAGGAACAGGAATTTTGTTGATATCTGATAACCCATTCACAACAACTGGTTAAATAAAGTTGAATGGCACAGCACAAATAAAAGATAATATGGAACATACACCCTGCTCTCCGTCTACAATTTGCCATTTTGTATTAATGAGTGCAGCAATAATCATGTGCTGTCAAGTCAATTTTGATTTATGACAGCCATTTCCAGGGTTTTTAAGGGAGAGTATACTCTGAAGTGGTTTACTGTTCCCTTCTTTCGGGAGCACCCTGAGAGTGTGCAGCTTGCCCAAAACGGCGCATACCTTGCCTCTGTGAACAGGCTTCAGTCAGGAGGCTTAGCTTCCTCCAGTCACGAGCCTTATGGAACTGACATCAGCTGATCCTGAACAAACCAACTGGAAGGCACCTCCTTGGAGGTGGAGCCTGTAGGCTCAGATTCAACAGAGACTCAAAACAGCCAATGTTCTGAGCCCAGAGGCTGAATCCTCAAAGCTACGTTTTCTTAATTTTTGGGTTAGAAAATTGGGGAGGGAGGTGTCTTATAAATGGGGGCGTGTTATAAACAGAAAAATACGGTAACTTTTTCTCTTAGCACTTTCAGGAACAATGAGACAAAGCTAACTCTACAACAATGTACTGCCCTTGTTAGGCTTGAAAGGGACTGTGTGTGTAAGGGTGGATGTGAGCTTAAAGTTTTGAAAATTGATAGATTTCATGTGCATTTTTACAAGTTTACTAATAGTTCAAAAATAGTTTGAGGAGCCCGACCAAAAAACGCTTCCCCACAGTAAGCATTCAACAATGGTAATGTTTGATAATAGTCTCTGGGTGATTTTTTCCCCACTGTGTTGGGCCTCCTGTTACCTGGAGGGAGGGACTGATATATGCCTTATGATGGGGATCAGCCATATAGAGACAGCCTGAAATCATTGCAGCTCATTGTTTGAAACTGTTCACCATGGAGTTGTTTCCACAGTCATTCCCAAGCAACTCCTAATGTGTGATTTTAGTGTCTCACCAGAAGTCTGAAGGGATTTCTGCCTGAAGAAGGTCTCTCAGAATACCAGAAAAGCTGGATACAATCCAGCATTGAATTAAATGCATTTTACTTTATGCTGGATAGTGGCCACTAGAAAATGAAAACTGTTTCAAGACTATCTGTATAGAATGGGGTTTCCCCCCTCTTCCCTATCTACACACATATTTAAAAAATCCCACAGCTGTCCCAGCAAGCATGTCTTTGAAACAATATGCCTCTTCTGTCAACTATCAGATCAATGCACACTCTCTGCTATTATGGCAGCAGCACTTCATTTCATGGCACCTAATGGTATTTGGTAACATCTGTGTGAAATCACTACGTTCTTGCATAGTACTGCTGTTCTGTTTTAAAGTAGTCACTGTTCCAAATATGTCTATCCTTTCATTTTGCACAGCGAGCAGCAGGCAAACGAAATACTGATGTATCCCTGGGCAGCAGATTGTTATACTATTAGCATTGTCTTATTGTTCTATATGACATTTTCAAAATGGTTTGTTTACTGCTTTTCATGACATGTAGTACATTATAAATATATACACACAAATCTAGTCAATAATGCCTTTATAAATATTTTAATTACTCTTATTTAATAAGTCACACGAAGCACTCTGATTTGACCTGCTACAACATACCATTCCTCCCGCACTCTTGATAACAATCCTTACCCTCAAGAAATATACTAAAAGGTAAGATGATTATATTTTATTATAATTCAGAAAACAAAAATGAACCAGGCCTTATATTAAGCTATAGGTCCCCAGCATTGTTTCCTACATTCCTCCATTTTCAGAGGACAAATCAAAGTTGTCTGAAACTAAAGCTGTCCTTCAGTAACCAAAGTTCATTTGATATTCTGGCCATTTGTGGGCAGATTAACTGGGTTTTGTACAATTGATGTCTCCACAACTAGCAGGCTTTTGCATGGTCTACCATGCCATCATAACCCTGCAATTTCTGTCATGTTGTTGCTGCTGCTATTATTGATGATGACAAAGTTGTTGCATACAAAAGTTTGTGATTTTTAAAATAAAAAAAAGTAAACACACTCAACATACTTGTTTGAGGCAGAAGTCATCTGGCATTAACTCCCCAGGTGAAGATTAATACTCTTCCTTAGGATTATCTCAACTTTAACAGAAAAAAATCTTCAAATATATTTAGTGGAAACAAATGAAAATCTTCCCTACCCCAACACTTTCCCAAAAGGACTAAAATAATTTTTAATGAATTTTGGCTAAATCCTTGAGTCTTACACATTATTATGTAGCCTCCCCCAATGCAAGAAGCAAAAATGTAATAGATTATATAAAACAGCAAAAAATAAGAGGAGCTGGAGAAGTAGTCCTTCACTCCAATCTCATTACATCATGTGCTCCTTAATTCAGAGTTGTAAATGTAGAGGACTACCACCCAAAATGCATATTTCTGAAATTGCTTAGTGTCCATTTTAATGATTTTTGAACCTGTGGTCAATGGAGATTTTATTTAATCTTTGTTTATGCTAGAAGTACATTCCAGCATGTCACACTGATAACTAGCTGATAAAGAAGAGCCTGGCACCAAGAACAGAACCAGTAGATGACTGAGTTAGAAAAACCAGGGCCCTGGATAAGTGAAGCTCCCTTCTGATTTATAGAATGCTCCTTGTCTTTCACTTCTTGAATCACCGCATTCCAAAAGATACAAATCTCTGGTGAAGTGGGGCACAGGAAGAAGGGGGATACTTTTTAAAATATTAAACATTAAAGCACCTCCAGTCAACTGTTCTACTGAAAATTAATTTACCATCTTCCATGTTTATTAATCCTCAAGTAGTAATAGAGTGTCTGTGAGAGGAAAATTACACATAAGCACCATTTAGTGTTAAGCATCACATAAACATATTCAGTAGAATTTTACTTTTCTTGTGGCAAATACATAACCCAAATATAATAACCCAGAACATAAATACTGTAGTTGTTTTCAATGTTAATGATGCCATTAACTCATGAAAAATACATGTAGAAGGTTGATAGAATTGATGCCCTGGCCAGATAACCAAGTGCCAGGCCATCTCGAAGGAAATGTTCCAATCTACCATCTACAAGCTGTTTACAGATATACCTGATAAAGCTGGCAATATGCATCACCAGATGTCCTCACTTAAATTTGAAAAACCAATTCCAGAGCTGTTTCTGCAAATAATTTAGATTTTAAATTAACTATTTAACATGTCCCTGAGAAGAACCCGTACTTATTTCATGTCCATAAATTGGATGTATGTTCAACCTAAGATAACCAGAAACATACACAGCCTCACATAAAATTAAGCATTCCAGTAAATGTTTTCACAGTATATTCTTGAAGGCTTTCACGGCCAGGATCTGATGGTTGTTGTAGGTTTTTCAGGCTGTTTGGCTGTGTTCTGGAGGTTTTTCTTCCTAACATTTCACCAGTCTCTGTGGCTGGCATCTTCTGAAGACCTACAACAACCATTTCCACAGTATCTTATCCACCCTGTGCTGCATTTTTAACCATGAAACCATTCCCTGTGTACTATAAACTAGTGAAAACTGAATCCTCCCAACTGAGGTTAGGTAGCCCAAATTCATTATGCAGTGGCACCCTTCTGCAGGTTTGTTAATAATTGTGTTAATGGCAGTTAACATGAAGACCAGGTTAAAAGCAAGATTTCAAATCCTGATACAGCACATGCTAATTTTGATTAACAATGCTCAATGGCAGTGCTATTTTAAGGAAACATAATGCTGCTAAAAACAAGGGTTATGTGGTCAAGAAAAGGCACAGCCAATATTCAACCTCATCAACCTCACTATAGATAAGAATTCAGAACCATGACTGGAACCATTGTTCTGTCAAAGAGATGGACACTAGGGGGTCCTTCAGAGGTTACTGAATGCTAGTTGTTACTCTGAGAAGCAGTTCTGAATGCACAACATACTTTAGAAAGCTTAGAGCACTGATATTCACTATGACCACACGTGACATAGTGCTCTTCGCAACAAGCTGAGTCTTCTTACTTAAGCTCTTTGCTCTGGCTGTAGCTTTGTGTTTGTTTGCTTTACAAAATTTGTTCTACCCTTTATTCTTCATATCCTAAATTTATAGAAATTTTGAAAGGGTGGGGGGTTACAGAAACATAAATAAGGAAAAAAAACACTGAAAGAAGAAAAACATACAGAAATGAGAGATACAATTCACATGCATAGAAAAGTTGTTGTTTCAAATAGTCATTACCATGATAAATTTGAGACATCACCTATAGTTCCCTTCAAAACAACTGAAAGATTCAAATGTTCATGGCAGAAAACTCCAAATTTAGGTACTGAATCTTGTCCAAAACCTTCAAAGGCATTCAGTTCTCTCATATAGGAAAGATTAATGAAACAGATACAGACTTTGCCAAGTTGTTAAGAAATGCTGTTCCAGAAAACTATGAAAACCAAACACACATACACACACAGATACGGGGGGATGGGGAGGGGAGAGACTTTAGGTGATTTATCAGATAGCGGGGGCAAAAATCCATCTCTCCCCCCCAGACATTTGAATTTCCATAACACCTTGCACAATCATTTGTACACCTTCCAGGAAAAAAAGAAAAGAAGCCAAAAAGGACCACACACAGAATAAATATATCACATGAAATGCAGTTCAGGTAGAGTGAAGGGGGGAATATTTGGTGAACTTTTGTGAACTTGCTGCAGCCTTAAAGGCATTGGAGGTGTAACATGCTGCCTCTCTCTGCACTGAAATAAGGAAAGAGTCATGTGTAGAGATGGTTATGAAGCTAAAAATGAAAAAGCAGATTAATTAAAAATCACTAATTTGTTGGTTTGGATTGGTTTATCCAAACTAGAGAACCAGAACTTTCCTGAACCAATGCATTTTGGGCGATTTACGAACCTCTTGGCTTGTTGCCCCCCCCCCCACTGCCCCCTTCCCCCTTCCCACAACCCCTACCTTTTCCTACCACCGCCTCCTTTTCCTCAGCTGCTGCTGCCATCTTAAGAGCCCCACTACAGGCTGGGGCCATTTGCGCCTGTCCTTGCCTCTCACCTAGTAAGCAGAGACATGCTCAGATGTCCTGGACTGGCTGACAGGCCAGCTAACTTAAAAAATAAACGGTAAACAATATTATTAATAATTTTTTTAAAAAAGTTAGACAGCCTGTCAGCCAGCCAAGGGCCATTTGCACATATCCCCATCTCCCAGCTGAGAGGCCGGAACATGAGCAGAGAGATTGGTTGGCCTGCTGGAGTGGCAGCCTCTCAAGATGGCTGCAGCCACCGTGGTAGAGGAGGACACAGCGGCAGGAAAATGTAGGGAGGCAACAGGAGCAGTGGGAAGGGGGTGGAAGGCAGTCTGTGGAGATGGGGAGCAAGCTGGGTTGTTGGGTTTTTCTAAGATAGCCACTTGGTTTGTTCGGGAAAAAACATAACTTAGTGGTTTGTGGACTTCCATGAACCAAGACAAACTGCCATTTTGCCCATCTCTAGTCGTATGATTCACTATAAATTTGAATTCAGTTTCCTAGTGAATTATTGCAAGAAGCCACAGTGAGAAAAAGACAAGTATACACTCATATACCACACATGAGCTTAAATAAATGTTATTTTGCTTGTCATCACAGGTGGCTTCAGCACTATGTAAAATACACTCTATTGTAAGTTACAATTTATTGACATGCTTGCAATGGAAAATGTTCCAGGAATTTTGATGCAGATGCTGCATGCAAGGTTGCCAGTTGTAAATGGATCTAATAGATCAAACATACCCTTTCTGTTGCAAAATGAATGGAAGTCCTAGAAGTACTTGGGCAGAAATCTGTTAGGAACAGTTCTGCCACGTGAGATATCAAATCTGGATGACAAGGTCAGGAAAACTACAAGTGATCAGATCAACCAAAGCACACTGTAGTTTGTCTTAAGAAACATGAACTTTGTTAGGAAGTGAAACACAGTAACTGGGGGCCCCTCTGGTCACCTGATCGTAATAAAAAAAAATACAACAGCATTTTAACATACTACATTGGACTGTATTATATAGTAAAGGTTCCCCTTGACATTTAGTCCAGTCATGTCCAACTCTAAGGCGTTTCCAAGCTATAGAGCCAGCGTTTGCCGAAGACAGTTTCCGTGGTCACGTGGTGAGTGCGACTAGACACGGAATGCCATTACCTTCCCACCAAGGTGATGCCTATTTATCTACTTGCATTTTTACATGCTTTCCAACTGCTAGGTTGGCAGGAGCTGGGACAAGCGATGGGAGCTCACTCTGTCACGTGGATTCAATCTTATGACTGCTGGTCTTCTGACCTTGCAGGACAGAGGCTTCTGTGGTTTAACCCGCAGCACCACCACGTCCCTGTACTATACAGTAATCCGGTACAATATACTGTACTATATACTACAGCACATGGACATTCATAGTAACAGTGTCCTTATAATACAAATGTGGGGTGAAGAAAGTCCAAATAAAAGAGAGGCTGGACTGCTGAGCTGTGAAAATGCAAAACAGGCTCACAAATTAAATGTGGCTTTAAACGTTTCAGTTTGTCCCCTCCCTCACCATGAACTCCCTCCTTCAACTACTATTGCCACCTCCCTAGGTGCTTTCACTTGAAGTTGATGTATTTGTGTATGAACGCCTTTCAAGTGCAGAGGTCCCACTGTCACATCTACTGAATCCTCCAGGTGGAAGAAGAGGAAGTACCAGTGGCTTGTGGCCTAAGTAGCAGGCATACCTCTCCCTGGTACTTCAGGGTGAAGCATTTAACTTCCAATTGACGCATGGTCTCCTCTGGCAGGAAGCAGTCAACAGTGGTAACTAACCACTTATTCCAGTATTAGTCATGGAGGTGGGCTTGGAATACAGCTGCTGTTGTTTTAAGTGTAAAATCACACATTGCATCCACAAACAAGGCACCTTGTATGCTTGGAAGGTTTGCTATGATAGTCATATATGGGAACTGAAACTTGAATCTGTTTAAGTGTCTGGTTCTGGATGTACTGTAACCTAATGGAGGCTGGGGTGGGGTGGGCAGAGAGGGGGCGGAGGGAGCGAGAGGGATATGAGTCTTCACACAAAGTGTATTTCATTCCTACCAAATCACTACTTCTGATGTGAAAATTGAAACTGACAATATGTTGTACAACCAAAGTATACTGTAAAGAGAAAAGCTGTGATTTGCTCTTTTCATTGAAATATGTTGAATGATTTCCCTATTTTCCTCTATATTTAAAGACAAAAGGGTGCAACTTTTTGTCTTCCAGATGATGTTCATCTGCAACTCCCAACATCCCCTACCAATGGATGCGATGCCAGGATTGGTTGGAGTTGCACCTAGACAGTCACATATTGACCATTCCTCTTTTAGGACATTAAATTGTGTCTGACTGTACGATTCTGGGGTGGCCTCAGCAGGAGCAAAAAAATGCTGATTTTATTATTAGTCATGTCATGTGGGACGGTGTTTATTTAAACTTTGGGGCAGCTAGGACATAAAGTTCCTATTATGTTGAGGAGCATATTAATTATTTTGAAAATTAAGCTGTCAGCCCTGTTTGTTTTAGCATTTTTAACCCCATAAGGATAGTATGCATTTTTAACACCAGAGAATAATAAATGGGATGCAAAGACTAAGAGGAGAACTTCACTTAAAACTACCGCCCTGAAGCACCAAATAGATTTTGGGTGCTCTTTTTTCCTTAATTAAAAGATTTCAATCTAAGAATAAAGCTGCAACTTCCAATTTAGGTCGCTTGTTCTTAGACCTGCCAGTGCTGGGAGTTCTAAGAGAAAAGCAGGCTGAGCCCCTAAGGGAGGGAGTGGCTCAGGTCGCATAGAGACAAATAGCTCAGTCTTGCTGACACAAGAGCAGCCACGGCTGAGCATGTGTGTAATACTCTTGTCTCTGGTGTATGGCCTATTGAGTGACAAGATTGAGAACAAAATGCTCTGTTTTGTCTTGCCTGGTTAAACATCTTCCTAGCATCTTGGATAAGCAATAACCCTAAATCACAGAACACTACATTCTCCTTCTATCTGCTAGTCTTCTCATTTCCAGACACTGTTTTTACTTAAGAGTGGGGGTCCATCTTTAACCAGAAGAGGCAACACAAGACATATATGAATCTTATGTACCTTTTATATATTCTGTTACTTACATTCTCTCTTTCTTTCTCTCTTATCATTCTTATTTTCTTTAAAATAAAGAGAGAAAGGAAAAAATGGCTGTGATGTGATCAACTTCAAGCTGGTATAGAACTTAGAATACCTGTGGATCCTAACCCAACAATAGTTTATTTTTTTAAACTCTAGGTTTTTGTTTCTCTCATCAATAGACAAACTCTTTACTGCATCACTTCTGGTTGTTAAAGAAAGAACTCAAATCAAGAGAATAAATAAAGGTAGATGTAAATGACATTGATTTCAGTGAAACTTATTTGCAGGTAATTTGGTTAAGATCTAAATTGTGAAGTGACGTGTTTCTTTTGAAGTCTGGCAGATGCAGTTTTAATACATCTGTATTGAGTAATATTATTTTCACTCCACTCAGACCTACAAATTAAAATGACTCAGCTGCTATTTCAGATACAAGCTTTCCCATGGATATTGGAAAACATTCCAAACTCAGGCAGGATAGACATTGCAATAAATTCTTCTCTTTTAATGTATACATAGAGAGGTGGTGCACACTTAGTTCTCTAGTTTTCAGAGATGCTTTAGTCAGTTGCATGGAAATGAAAAGTTTCATGTCCTGGGCATTGGTGCTAGCGATACACACAAATCCCACAGTAGTCTCTGCTCACCAAGATTATGTAGCACTGGAAGCCTGAAAAATTGCCTTGGGGACAGACCATAGTGGGACCAAAAGGAAATGATACACATACAAATATACTACAGGAAGCAGCACCTCCATTGTAATACTTACTATTTTTATTTTTATTTTCTTCCCTTTGTCTGTTTCTGGATCAAGGCAGCTAAATAATCCCAGCAGCAGAGAGAGCAGGCTGATGGGGGGGGGGGGGGGAAGAGGGACTGTTTGTAATGGAGCCTGCTTATGGTTTGCCATTTGCAGAATTCTCATGTCAACTAGATCAGTAAACAAGTGTTAACATTTCTACTACTGGGATCATCCAAAGGAAATACAGCATAGTTGGTTCCAGAGAGCAAAGAAACCAAACTGGAAAATGGAATGGTCTGGACCTCAAGAAGCTGGCAGCCTACATCTGACAGCAGCCTGAAGTGGAGCTGCTTCAAAGTCATGTGGGCTGTGACCCGCATGCTGTACACACCAGGCGCTCCTTAAAAGTGGACCAATGACAGAATTTGCAGGGCTCTGGGCATCCCCTGTGCTAATGAAAGCTATCCTCAAAGCCTCAAGACAGGGTCTCTGGGCAACCTAAAAGCTGGCATTAGCAGACGTTTGTTAGAATAACCCTGATTCCTGAGCACACAGAGTGCCTGGGGACCCACACTCACCCAAACCCCTTCTCCCACCATCTCACCATCTCCCCTCTGGCTGGCTGTTTAGTGTCACTCAGATGGGATGAATCCTGTAAAAGATCTGATGCTTATTGAGGACTCTGAGGTGTCTGGAATGTCTGCCTCTAATCATAAACACTGCAGCTGGCAAGGAGATGGTGGGGTTGGGGGGGTGGGGAAATCACCTTGATCCGAAGAACAGCCCCTTTGATGTCTGTGCAGTAACTTGGCTGCCCAAAATAAAAAGTACAGTGGGTGTTTTTTAAAGAAGCACACATACAGTCTGAAAGAAAAAAAAATCCAGCCTTGACATTCTCAAATCATAACCATATGACTCTAACTTCCACGCCTGGCTCCTTCGTCTTGTACTTCTTTTAAATATTATGCTCTGAGAAACAGAGAGATGAAGAATCTGACAATGATAACATGAAACAGGTTTGAAAGATAATGGCAGATTTGGGAGAAAATATGTCCAAAAAAGAATCAAGCCACCACTACCAAAAATGGAAAAAGTCTCCTGCCAAAGATCGCTGTGGCAACCTTAAGCAAGACAACATAAAGGATTCCGCAGGGCTGGAGGAACCTGCTCCGCACTCCCATCTCAAATGCAGCGCAGCACACAGGGACTGTTCAGAAGCACCCCTCAGTCTCTTTCCACTTTCAGGAAACTAGCAAATAAAAGAAGTTTTTGTTCAGTCCACTTAAACGCGTACTGAATTTATGTGAAGGATAAGAATGGCACTCCCCTTCCTGCTGCTCTGCCACTAGCTCTGTTTAGTCTTGTTAGCTTTGTAAGGCACAACAAATGTGTCAGAGGAAGCAGACCTGCAATTAGAACTTCCCTCAGATTTCCCAAATGCAATAACTTTCCAGTTCCATGTAAGCTAATGGGAGTGGTGAAATTGTTTAGGCCAAACTACAAAAGTCTGATCTAGTCAGCTTCTATCATAAGGAAAATTACACCAGGAAGGGAAAGGGATTACATGTCTGTATATATTCATGCGTGGCCATCTGGCCACACCCATCCTGGGGGAGATACACAGTTTTCTGGAATTGGAGGAGTCAGAAATACGTTACTTATCATGGGCGCTATTCCATGGCAACTGTATCAAATGATATGCCTATCCGTGTTTTATAAAATACACTCACATCAAGGTATTCATTCTGCCTTTTTGTCCGCCATAATTTCTGTGCAGTGATAGTGCTGCAGGACATGACTATTTCCAGCAGCGGAGGGGTTTGGCTCCCTGGAATTAAAAGGCCAGACAGTTCTGAAGCCTCCTTCGTTGGATGTAGTAGTTTGTCCTTAGAGCTGCACAACACACAATCCATTGTCAGTGGAAAAGGATAGAAATCATTACAAGGATCTAAATTGCCAGTCATCTCTCTCTTACTACAGCAATATCTCCTCATCAGCAACAGGCTCAAAGTACCATACCGACAAAAAGGAGCTCAACAGTTGCAACACTCAGGGAGTCCATGGTAGCCTGGGAAACTCTCCTAGGCTTCTCAAACAGAGTCAACTCATACATTACAGGCAGAACATCATTTGAAGAGAAAGTTGTAGAAGTACAGCATTATATTTTTGATTGTCACAGCACAAGATTTTTAAAATAGTTGCAGATTGGTTACCAGGAGGTAAACCCAAACTGGTCTCTGCCATATGAACATGGTTCCAGCATCTAATGATGCTATTCTAATATATAGATTGGCCCACCATCCTCCTTAGAAATTAGGAATAGACAGAGGGGTAGAACACATGGAAGTTCTGCTATCTTGCACTTCCATTCCAACTTTCTCAGTAGCCAAAAACATCTGTAAGCAGGTGGGTTTACATTTTGAGAGACAATGGCAGAGAGAGGAAACCACTTGATCTACGGAGAACTAGTATCTTTTGTTCATGACTGCTCTTGCAGGTTCCCCTCGCTCAGTTTTTTTAATGGGCCTTAATTAGGGATATAAATGTTTGTTTGTCTCATCCTTACAAGCAAGGAGAAGAAATGGCATTTCTCCACCCCCCACTCCCCTGTAACCTACAGAAGGGCATGGTATTTTCTGATGCTCTGGACTGGATACTTTTCTACAAATTATGTAATGTGCATGTTGCACAACCTGCACTAGTTGTGCACAATTGTGATAGGTGGGTTTTTAAAAAAAGAATTATTTGCTTCTTTTAAAACAATCAGCTAGTCCTGAGTTTGCTCTGTGTGCAGCTGTGCTTAGCATCTTGCAGGGAGACCACACTAAAGTTGCACAGACTGCTCCAGAGTTATTCTGCATGCACTACAAAACCTGGGGTGGTGGTGCAAAAAGCACTCCCCTTCTTCTGCTGTTGTTAGCAAGGAATGAACATTTGTCATCTTCTAAGTGAAACAGCCAACATAGAGGAGAATCTGGAGTTGAGCAAGCTTTCTTTCCATGTCTAGCTTCAAAAGCCTGAATAAGGCTCCAAGGTCATTCCCTCTATGGATCCTATCACTAAATACTATCTTCTTCCAGGTTACACTGTATTCATGTCAGCTGGGCCCAGAAGGACACTTAATGTACATCTGCATACAATACTTTCCTTTTGCCATTATAGTGTATAATCTTTTCCAGGCATGCTGCTTGATACACCTTCAGTGTTACTGCTTTTAGCATGCATTTAGGAACTTCATTTGAATGAATGCAAATGTTATAATACCTCCGCCTGCAACTCTCTGGCCTTTGCTTAATACTGAAAAGAAAAGCAGAAATTTCTCCCTAAAAGTTGTACGATCTGAAGAGAGGCTACCTTCTTGTTAGTATATGATGACAGCCATTGTGTATGGTGCTCTGGATATCTACAACATCTAAACTAA
Organism: Pogona vitticeps; assembly: GCF_051106095.1. NCBI lineage: Eukaryota > Metazoa > Chordata > Lepidosauria > Squamata > Agamidae > Pogona > Pogona vitticeps. Next base: position 222,191,318 of record NC_135784.1, on the reverse strand, counting down.
ATCTTGAATTTCAAAAAGGGGAAAAATACCAAAGTTAGCATTTAGTCTAAAGTAGACTCAGAACAGATTTAAGTAGCTGGGAGGCAGCCATTTCAAAGAGACACACATTGCAGTGTACTTTTTGATTAGACATGGTATTAATGTGCACGAGATCAACTTACGTTGCTTCAAATTGGTCAGTGTCATCTTGACACAACTGAAGCAAAGGAGAAGTGACACTCTGCAAATGAAACTCAGCGAACAACTCAAGGGAGAGTAAATCACCCTACCATGTCATGACTGGAAAATTTGGGAGCTGCCGTTCCAAACCTATCTGAGATTTTGCAGGCTCTTTGGACTGACAAGCATTCCCTGAGATCCCACTGAAGGATGCAGATTCAGATAAGGTTCAGATTTATTAGGTTTATGAACACTTGGGCTAGGAGACAGTGTATATGTATGTTGCTGAAACTGGGGGAGGCAAATACTGCAGGGCTGTGAAACTGAGTGTACATAGCCCTATATGGCAATTTCTCTGTTCGATTGAATTGCCAGAGAATTGAATAACCAATCCCGGATGTTATGGTATATACCTTGCTCCCTCATTCATTCCCCCCCTCCATAAAATATGGCAGCTAGATGGGCAGCAGTGTGAATCTTTTCCTGGACAGAGTTCTGTCTATGCCCCCTTCTGAAAAGAATATGACTTCCGTTTCATGAGCACTCAATGACAGAAGATTCTCACAGCAGACACTTAAAAATAGGAAGTGTAGTAGTTTAGGATCTGGGGGAAAATGTCGACTGAGTTACTGTGGTGGCCTTTTGTGGGCATAAGAAAAAGGATCAAAACTTGGAATGGCAATCAAAAGTTGATACTAGTCCAAATACCACGTACGGTAGATGTTTTGCTCAAACCCCGGTGGTGTCAGCCTCATATTAGCTCTCTAACTAACCCGAGTTGTATTCACATGTTTACACAAAAGATTAAAATCAATACATCCCAATAAGAACACACTTTAGCTCCGAAACATTTTTAAAAAGTGATAAAAATAATTTGGTGGGGGCTTTTTCTTACTTTTTAAAAATGTTTATCAGGGTTTGGAGGAACAAACTGTACAGTATACCAATATTCCAAAATTCTTAAGCAAAGGAATGGTGGATTAATTATGAATTATTCTAGGGAAATCTGTTTATCTGACCTTTTTGTAGGGCAGGTACTATCAGCTGGAAAAGCACACAGCTAATTATTACATCTGAAAACAAGCAGGATGATTTAAGATCCCCCCCCCCAATTCTCTGAGGGAGATGGAATCCCCACTGTTGATCACGTGCCGAACCATATTAGAAGTCACACCTAGTAATAAGAATTTTCCCCAAAGGAAGTGGCATCCACCCACCTCTTAACTGAAGGAAAGGTGAACCAGAGCTATTAACTAGAATTTTGCTTTCCGTGAGATGCATGTTCTCTGAAACACTTGCTTGAAATTTGTATTTTAAGGAAGCAATTAGAGTGCGGTTTCTTTGGAGAGAAGATGGCAGGAAACACCAGGCAAAGAGCAAATAGAAAAATCATTCTTGTTACCCTCCCACCAAAAAAGAAACATATCCTCTTTTCTCCCAGAAAGAAACATGATAAACTGAGCCTGCACATTTCAATGAAGTGAACATGACTTATGTCAACAAGCTGTTGTGATTATTGAAATGTACAGGCTCAACTACAAGATCAGGTCAGGCAAAAGAATTATTCTAAATTTTGCACCAAAATATTCTTGGCTGTACATGCAGAAACTGAAACCCTGCAATGATATCAAATTACAGAACTAGAAATTATTGAAACGTGACAACTTTACAAAAAATTCTACTCACACTGTAGAAAGTTTTGTAGCTGCAAAGCTCGCATTTTTGGAAGGAAGTGTTTTTTGTTTATTTTAAAGTGGGAATGTTCTGCCTGACAAACTCTCAGATGCAAGGTAAAGAAGAATTGAGACTCATAGAAAATTGGAGGGAGAAAATACTAGGAAATATTTCTGCATGCCATTTTTGGCCTGGTATCTTTTTTAAAAAATAACAGAAACTGCCAACACATTTTATCAGTTGCCTTGATAAACATGAAGGCTAGGATTCCTGTAAAGTTAGCTACATCCTTTTCCTTCAGGGTCAAACTCTTCGAAAGCCTAATTCGTTCTACCCCTGTTATTCTCCCAATGTACTGGAAATGTAAAGAAGAAATTACCTGGTCAGGATGGTGAGAGAATAAGGAGTGAACAATCTGCTAGAAGACTGTCCCATCCAGATGGAGGAATGGGATGCAACTGCTTCATAAAAAGATTAAAGAGTGGAAAGTTTAACACCGGACGCTCACCCCACCCACACCTGTTACAGTCCAGTCCTTCAGAAGATAATGGGAGACGAATTAAAATTTACTCATAAATGTGCATAATGATGCCCAGACAACTGAACATAGGGGGAAAACAACAATTTTGAGTGGAACAATGTACAAGCAGGAAGAGTTATAAAGTATTTACCTGCCAGTGTTTTTTCTATTCATAACCTGCCCCTTCCCCCGTGACTCAGGATTCACCTTTACCTTTGTAAACATACAATATATGTGGAACCCAGTTGAGAAAAGGAAATGGGTTTGAGTTGGAGAAGAGGACAATAATATTAAATAGAAGGACAGCTGGCAAGGGAAGAATTATTATGCCCACCTGCTGCCTCTGCTGCCATTCATCACTCTAACTTGCAGTTGCCTGAGGCTGCTTTCCATTAAAAAAACTGGCTAGGGATTTGCATGTAACATTTAGTTTGCCCCTCAGTCCTTTCAGAATCAACTAACATCAGCAGACACTGAGGGTATATAGTAAGTGGCAGGGCACATTAGGACTATGGTATCATGCTGTATGACCATGTGTAATGCCTGACACATGTAATCTGACTGCAGCTAAATTGCTATGCATTCCCTTGCTATTATTAACACAACTGCATGATTCAGTGGCAAATAAAAAGCTCTGCTTCTGCAAAGTTAAGACACATCCCAAAGTCAGCTTATCATTTCAGCACGACCTGAACATTACAAACAGCTGCTGGGATGTTTTGCACAATAATGGATTCAAACCTATTTATGATTTACACACATATAAGGCTCTTTATTCGTATCAGAACATTGCACAATTCCGAATCATGGACACATACAAAATACACACAAAATCAAAAACCTGTTAAAATGTTAAGACAATCAATCAAACTATTTTTGACCAGAAGCGGTCAGAGCTTGAGATATGTGCAGAAATGTTTCCTTGACTTTAGCCATCGTCCAGGGGGTTGGTGTCCATGAAGTGCTGTTTAGTGCTGTTCCAGTGCAATGCCTCTGGAATTGAAGGATTTGCCAGCTGCATGCTGTTCCCCAGGGGACACGCGAGTGTACTCACAAAGTTTTCCTACTCTTTGAGGAGGCTCCTTCTATGCCCCCCATGTATATGTGAAATTGCATAAGTCACATTAGCAAATTACTGCTAATGAACAGGGTGTCAGTTGCATTTTTGGTGGTGTGCCCATGATGTGACTGGGTGTGCAATCAGAATGCCATCAGCACCATGTTAATTAGGGACAAGTTATGCAATTTCAGTTACACAAGAGTAAATAGCTAATGGGATTCTGACTACTATTGGAATAACCTAGAATAGTAACAGCCCACTTAATGCACAGGACACATTAATAGAAAAGGGAATGCTAACCCAAACAGTGTTATGTGGAATCAGTATAACATTGGATAAGGCACTCTCCATTCTCCTCATGCATTGCCTGGAGGAGATGGGGTATTGTTTTGAATTAGAGATGGGGACAAACCGGCAAAATGGCAATTCGTCCTGCTTTGTGATGCCTCAAAGTTGACAAACCACGAAGCATGAATCTCCTCCTCATGAACCAGCAAACCACAATTTGATCTGTGGTTTGTTGCTGCCCATTGTGGTAGCCTCCACAGCCATGGCCTGCTGTAAGGGACACTGGCTGCCCTTTGCCAAGATGGTGGCTGTGGCTTCTTTTAGGGCAGGGAAGCTGCAACCACCATCTTTGCTGAGGCCCCAACCCCACAGCCTATCATCTTCCCACTACCTGTCACCTTGGCTACCACAGTCTGCACCACCATCCATGGCAGCCTCCACAGTCACTATGCTCGCTGAGATGGCCTCCACCACTTTGGCCTGTCTTAAGGGAATTTGGGCTGCCCTTCGCAAGGATATTAGGCTTCCCTAAAAGAAGCCGCAGCCACCATCTTTGCAAAGGGCAGGCAGGTTCCCTCATGGCACACTGTGGCTGCAGAGGCCACCGCAGCGGGCAGTGATGGATGGCGGCAGCAGCTAAGGTAGGGAGGGGAAGGAGTAGGGAGATAGGCTGTGGGGGCGGGTGGCTGTGGGGCTGGCTGGCTGCCCATCGGCCCACTGATCAGCTTTTCGGCGGGCTCATAGGCAGAATGGGAAGGCATAGGCTAGCCTTCCTTCTTCGTGTGGGGGACGAATAAAAATGGAAGATCTCAAACAGCGTAATCCACTCTTGAGGACAAAGACTACATATAGTCTTCTTATAATGGGATTAAGTGGATTTACTGAAAGGGGTCTACTAGCCGCAACTGAAGGTCAGGAGCAGGTCTCAGATTGTTTTTTGGGTTGTTTTCTTTTTTCTTTTTTAGAGAAGTGTGCTGTATATATATACTGCCTCATAGCACTTAAGGCACTCTCTGGGCGGTTTCCCATTTAATTATGCAGGCTACCCAGTGCTCAATTTACTCACCTTGGAAGGATGGAAGGTTGAGTGAGCCTTGAGCTGGATACTTGGGATTGAACCCTGGTCCTGAGCAGAATGTTAGCTGCAGTTCTACCCCTGTGTACACATTTGTCCTAGCTTGTTTGCAGTTTTCCTTTCTCCTTAACTGTAGTTAAGTGTTTAAACTGGCACCAACATTAAATCCTTTTCTCTCTGTGTATGGATGGGTGGGGGCAGGCAAGTGAAGTCAAACCAGAACATGAAGTGGGATCCAAACCCTGTTTAATCCTTTTGTTCTTTCTGTTTAAAAAGGGGATGAAAGAAGATGGGGTAAACAGATCTTGTTTCCTTCTCTCTCACCTCCACACACCCCTTTTGCTTTTTGTTTTTCCTCTCTGTGACAATATCCCTTAGAAAATAAGCTCCTGACCAATAATAATAATAACAACAACAACAACAACAACAACAACAACAACAACAACAACAACAACAACAACAACAACAACAACAACAAGCAGCCTTGTCCAGAGGCATTTGTTCATTACATAAATCAAAGAAGCATACAGAAATGGATACAAAGTGACTGGTAATGCCCAGTGAATTCCTAATGCTTAGCTAAAATGATTTGGGTGCGCTGCATGCAGATGTCAGGTATTTTAATAAAGAGCTCCATTGTTCAGGGCCCCAGGACTCCTCCGTAGCTCCCAGAGCTCCTTTAGGAAGGAAGGAAAGGGGGGGGGGGGACAGCCATTCCAGCTGGGCTTGGAACCTTCCTTGAGTCAGGAAAACCACAGCTCATAAGCAGAGAGGAAGCATAATGTTCTACAAGGACAAAACATTAGCAAAAATGTCACTCAGCCCCAGTTCCACATGTTGGCTGCCATGGCCTCTTCCTCCAAGCATGCCTCACTGATATAAATTCCATCTGCTCAGCAGCCAAATGACAGAAGAAACACCAGCATCTGTTCTCTATTGCTGTCGGGGTTTTGTTCCATGTTAGACCTTAGCTAGAAACATATGAAGAGATGAAGGTGCTGGCAAGCAACTAAAAGGCTGTACTGGCACAAGAGAGACTTTCTAAGGCTTTTCACACTTCACTCTGGATTTTTACTGGGGAAAAAGGCGGAGGAAACTTGATAAACTGCACTTGAGGAGCCAACAGGCCTGGAGGTCATTTGGTCTTTGAAAATTTGTGTGCCATGTGTGAATGCGTGTGTTTCAAACTGAACAGCACCACTATTTTTTGTGATCACAGCAAAAGATAACAAGGACGGCAGTCCGCTAGAAATACCATCCTAGGAGGAAGTCCCATTTGATTTGAGACTTACCTTGAGTAAACAAACATACAGGATTTTACTATAAGTTACACAAGAATGTGCCTCTTCAGGTTCCCCTCCCCTTTACACGTCCACTGGCTTGGATCTGCTTCCAAAACACTTTATATACTCTTGAAGAGCAGCTGGGAAATGCCAAAAGACCAAACCAGACAAGCTCTCTATTAACCCCACTGTGTCTAGCAAGATGCTAATTTGCTGAGTAGATATAAACTATGGGAGGCCCGATGTGTAAATGAACACAAAAGAAAATTTTCATGCATTCTTTTGAACTGTCACCCTCACAAATAATGAGTCAGGATGGTAATATAAAAGTAACATATTCAGCATTATTCGCTGTAAACTACAGTATACAAATGTATGAGAAACAGCAGTTCTTCGTACTAGGCTCCGAGCTTGGAGAAGTAACTTAGAAAATTATAACTCCCAGAATCTTCCAGTCAGCAAGATCTGATCAGCGCTGACCCCCTTCTCCTGTCACCAGTTTCATGCATTATGAGCTATGCAAAACCTATGATTACAGAGAGAAGAACACAAAATTGTGGAATGGGAGAAATTCCCAACAACTAATTTTATAAATAAATTGTAACTTCTTGTAAGATGTAAAAAACAAACAAAAACAAAAACCTAACTGTTACACATTTGTAAGAAATAAACATGTACCTTCCATTTGTCTACATGTACTCCCACCCACCCCATGCTGTGGAGCCAGTGGGATTCCTTTTGCTGTAAAATGTCATCTTGTTTCAGAGAAAGGGACACAAATTGACAAGGGGAAGCGAAGCGAATGAACAGCAATCAAAATGACATTATAACACACATATACACACGACTGTAAGAGAAATAGTGAGAAAAGACAGTGAGTGAGTGTTGCTCCAGAGAATGCATAAATTTATAATAAAGCCTTAAAATACTTAATTATTAATTAGGATAAAAGAAGCTTTTATTTAACAAACAAGAAAATGGCACCATGAGTTTCCCATCATCTAAGTTCAGTCACAGAGATAATGGCATGTGGGCTGACTTAATGATTTCCAGAAATGTGTGTGGGAGATTGTGTGTGAGTGTGTGTGTGTGTTTTCATAACCATACAGGCCCTCCTGTACAGAAAAGACAATATAAAACCAGCAATGAGCATTTTACAGCTTGAATGGTAAGGGCCAGTTCAAAACTATGTGTTTTTCCCCCTCTCAGAAGAATACTTATTATTTTAGAACTTCCACAAATATGTCATAAGTAGGGGGAAATCCTACTTACATATTTTTGCTTTAAAGCTATGTGTAGTCTTTTCTGACAGGTCTATATATCTTCAAATAAAACATTAGCGTGCCCTAACCAAATGGGTCTGGGTTCTTAATACAGTGAAGTACCATCATACAACACACTTTATAAGCAACAACCATAGAGACAAGACACTAAAGTGGCTGTGGATTTCTGGGAGTTGTAGTGAAACCAACAAATGTTTCTCACGGGTCCTTTCGAGGAGGAAAGGTGTGACAAAAATATTTTGCATAAAGAATTAAATAAATAAACAAATAAATATCTGGTATAAGTGGGTGACTGAAACAAACAGCTTCTGGACTTAGCACTGGCATTTATAAAACTATAATGGTGGAATTCCCTTATTTACACTAACTTGACTCACCTACTAAATTCGAAGAAGTAAATGTTAGCAGTAATACTTTTGCAACTGAATTAGAATTAGACATTTCAGTTATCTATCTTTCAAGAACTGAGCTGGTTATCAATTCCATATTGCTTGTTTGATTTTCCACTGGTTTGTTCCAAGACTCAATTCTAAGTGGGTTTATCTGCATGGCTTAGGATCTAGGTACACTAACAACCATCATCTTTAAAATATTATTTCCTGCATGCTTCTTGAAACATCTGAAGTCTTGTTCTAGAATTTTAGGACATGCAAGATCTGACTAGGAGTATGGTCTCCCTACCCTCACTTCCATCCCATCCTGTCTGTAGCGGCTCCCACCACATAGAATGCTCTTCCAAATTAAATCTTTCAGGCCTGATAGTACAGCCTTTTACTCATTGGTTTAAATGTGAGTATTTTAGATGGCATTTGGCTGAACATTATCATGACTTCTTATTTTAAATTATTGTTTTTTATATCTGTGGTTTGAAATCTAATTCAAACTTGGTGAGGATGAAAACACATGCCATTTGGAAAAAATCCAGTGTTAAGTAGACAGTGCTGTAATACATGCATTATCACTGCTCAAAGCACTTTAACAGTGAGGAATTCCTCCTATTTATTAACTTTCTTTTCTTTTCAGGACTGGGGAAGCTGCGAACGTCAGCTGAACACCTTATTTATCTCCTAGTAGCCCCTCTCCCCTCAACTCAGGCTATGGTCATACTTGCAAAATGTTTCTGAGTTACTCTTGTGAATTTCAACTCCTTTTTTTGTGTTCAGACATTACTGATTCCTTCATTCCCCCTCCGTGCTATCACCACATCAAATCCAGCTTGCTAGGAGGCTACTACTATTTTTGTTCTGCGTTTCATTGTGCATTACTACCTGTATTCCATGGAGTGTGTACTCCTCAATTGATTTATTTCCTATACATCTGGCATGTGGGTCCATGTCTCCCAACAGCTGGCATCCAATTTCTTTTTAAAAAACAAACAACACCCCCCCCACACACACAAATTTCAACGTTGGCGCATTGGTATGCTGCTGTCAAATAGGACTTGACGTACTTTAGGATTGGAAAGAGAAAGGGAGAAGAGGATTGATTGGAAGCTGTCTGAGAAATAGAGGGGACAGGTACAATAGTAGGATACTCCCCCGAAGCCCTCCAGGAATGGCCAAAACGAAGCATGTGGAGCATCAGTCCCCCTACTGCAGTAGTTCTCAAACTTTTTCCCCTCGGAGCTCCCTGGAGTGGCAGAGCGGGAGAATTGGGGAGAGGTGCAGGGCAGAACAAGAAGCAAAGAAGCACTAAGTAGCCAGAGCTGGAGCCAGAAGAACAACAAGAGCAGCAATGCTGCTGTGCCTGCTCAGTGAACAAACAAAAATGTCAGTCTTGGTCCTGGCTGGTTTGGTGGTGCGCCAGGGAGCCATGAGGGGCCAGCAAAGGAATTCTGCCAACACAGCAATGTACCTATACGAGGTGTTGTTTTTTTTAAGGGGAGAAGGAGAGCAGACAAAAGCAAGAAAAGGGGAAGGGGATATGTCCCACTTCAGGAATATAGACTAACATACCACCTCTAATTTACTCTTTAAAAGGTGGAAAAGTTAAAAAGATATGAACCACTATGACAGGATATGCCACGTGATCACCAACATGCAACTACACAGGAACCAGAAGATGCAAGAAAGAAGGGGGGGGGCATTTATCTAGTCTGACTGCAGCCTAAGACAAACAATATGGTTTATCAGTTTTACCTTTTCTTTCTAGCTATTTCCCAAGCATGTACGTTGCTCCTGCATTTCACAGACACATAACAACAAACTGCTGTAACAAGTTCCATACAGCTACAACTTCCTCATTACTATTTTTCAACCTATTCACCTTCCACCAGCCTCAAATGTTTTTCCCCTTTCACATTTAAGACAGATTTCATATTTGTACTGCATTGTTTAACAAATATTGCTAGATTGCCCTGAATTCCATTTATAATAGAAATGGAGTATTTCCATTTATAATGGAAATATTCTGATTAACGCCAATTTTCCATCTTGTTCTATGAAGGAGGGAACTGGACCCTATTATAGGAAAAAATACACACACATCCTCAAATATGAAGTTCCTTTTTTGGAACATCCAGAATCCTCCAGCCAACATGGCCAGTGGGGACTCTGGGGATTGTAGTCTGAAAGGTAATGTTTCCAAGCTGTGCGCTAAAACACATGCACTCGAACTAAATTAGAGTTACATAAACAGACTGGCAAAACAAATAGTAATTTACAAAACACACAGTTTTGCACATCCATATCTATCTACATGTTAACTTAAAACACATCCTGGTGACAAACAAAGTTGCTGTTCAAAATATTACAGAATATTACACCACCTACTGTATAGTCTTTTTTCCAACATCCTCCCTATAATACGTTCCCACTATTAAAAATCACAGCCCCTATGTTATAGCTTAGGGCCTCCTTGCCTTAAAAAGCTGATAGAAACTTTGCTTTTTTATTCCCACTGGACAATCAGCAGAGCATCACAATCAATGTGATGTATCATATAGTATTACATAAACTTAATTATGCTATATTATGGGCAATACAAACGACTGAGGTAACATCACTGAAATCTATACAGCTCGTGCTAGAAAGAACTGTAAGCAGCTCATGGTTCACAATCAGGGATGATAATGCCATTCCTTGAAAAGCAAAGAAGAACATTCAGAATAAGATTTAGTTTTGTTTGTATTCACGTACAAGGAGGTACAGCCTGGTACCTAGCTGTGAAAGGCATCAATATCTTCCTGTTAGTCAGAAACTTGAGACAGTACAGCTGCCTTGCTAAGCGAATAGCTGTTGAAGTTGATGTGAGCTTCAGTAACAGGCCAGAGCACTATTCTAGTGTGAATGACAAGTGATGGGCCAAATCACAGGGGAGCGACCAATGAGTTATTAATGGTGACAGATACACTACCTGGGAGACAGGTTGAGAGGGGGGAAAGATTATTTATAAGCGAATAGTTAACAGCTGTACCTACTGCTAAGCATTACATGGATGCCACAAACTGTAGAATTCAAATCACGGGTTATTCAAGCACGAACAACTGCCTGTCACCAAACTTGCAGTGCATCGCTACAAATTAAGGTGGGAGAAGGTTGGAGCGACGCCTCGATCAGGAAAGCAATGTCATCCTGGAGGCTGAGATAAGAACCAAGAAAGGGGTGAGATAACTAGGAGGTGAATTATAACTCTCCCTAATAACTCTTGAGTTGGCAAGAACAGCTTTTTAATTTTTCCTGAAGGCTTCTCATAGGAGAACAGATGCTGAATGGATCCAGTGCTGACAGAAATAGAAGAGAAACTCACAATAAATCCCCCAAATTAAAAAAATAAAAAAGGGATACTTTCCACAAACATTTTCTTTCAATAGAAGGCACAATAAACTTCTGTGGAGGAAGTTTTTTCACCTACTTCATCAGCAGTGTGATGGGTGGTTTGTGAAATCTGTTAAGAACAAGAATATGAATTTGGGATTTAAAAAAAAATATTACAGCTCCCTCTCAGATATTGCTATATCTGAGATGCAGCTGTAATTCCAGTGCTGTCCTGATAGCACACATATAGCCACATTAACTGTATTTGCTCACTCTAATCATCTTGCCACATAAATTGCATGAATGTGATCCTATCTCAGTACGAGAACAAACGGTGTCAGGCTGTGTACAAAGATCACGCCCTACGGTATTTAGTTATATAGGAAAGGAAACAAAAATACAATATACAAATAACATCAGCTAGTATCTTATTTACATGCATGCAGAGCTCCAGCTGCAGAAACTGCCATAACATTCTGACAAGCTGAATTGTCAGGAGCAAAGAGCTGAAAACAAGAGCACCACAAGGTATGTCACTCTGTGGTTGGGATTTTCAAGTTCTGTCTAGAATTACCTGAGAATCAAGTATTCATTACACTGCGAATGGTCAGAATGGCTACTCTATTACAGAGGATTGTCCTCTATTGGAAGGAATGTCCTCTTTCTAAATCTATGTCCACTGTTGAAAGACTGTCCAGCCCCAGTATGATTTAAAACTGGAGAAATTATGAGGAAGTTGATGAAAGGCCTTGAAATTGCCCATCCACACATCACACCAGGGCAACAGACTCAGCAAGCATACCAGTCCCCTACTCACATTCTTCCGCACTTAGCAGAAATGTATTCTGTTTAAATTATAATAAAAATTAGTAATGTTGAATCTGTTCATATAAATGATTTATAACGTTACATCTGCATATATATCAGCATGCACATTTAACCTTCTGCACTGGCCAGTCAAAGTAAAGCATTTTCTTAGCTCTTACTCTGACTTTAATACATTTAAAAGTGCTTCTCTTTTATCTGCAAATCAGATTTAAAAATCAGAAGTAAAAAATCAGTTGTAAATAAATACTTTGAGAATATGGGTCGTGAGCCACATGTTAAGAGAAATGTCTATTTCTTGTATTAATAATGTCTTCCCTGAAGACATTAAATAATTTGAAAATATAATGGCTGAAAATAAAACTTGCTGGCCAATTACAAAAAGTAACAACCTGCAACACATAGAGTCCAGGAAAATTCGTGTTCAGATAAAGAGACATCTCTTACATTTTAAGGGAGTTCCGCTTCTAATGACTGTATTTTTCAGGACAAGCTTTAGAAAAATTTCAGTTGTAAAAAGTGCAGCTTTAGGTTCTCATTTTTTGATGAAATGTTGCCTGAAATTCTATTCTGGTGTAAAGTTATGCCAGCAGAAACATGCCAGGAGTTACTCCCAAGCAGAGATGGGGGTATTTGCATACAAATACCCCTCCCTGCACAAGTGGACAGAATGAGGATCTGGCCCCCTGGGGGGGGAGCTGCTGCCGCCGGCTCCACACTCCCTTCTAATAGCTCCGGAGCTCGCTGTCAACCAGCAACTCCTGGCAGAAGGAGGAAAGATGAGCCAGCAGCGGCAACGGACGGGTGAGTGGACAGTATGTCCACCTTTGAGGGAGTTTTCGTATTTGTACATGAATATGAATATCCCCATCTCTACTCCCAAGCAATAAGCTTTAAGAAACTGGATTGTACAATGCTTCATGTGGCTCCCATTTTGTCCACTGTATGGCAAGTATATGGCAGTGTTTTGTGAATAGCACTTCTGCCCTGCTGTGCTTTTTCCTAATGCTGCTGCAGCTCTGCATTGAGCAGATGGAGCTGTAAAACAGAATTTCAGCCAATAAGTTACTATTGAAAGGGAAACACGTTTATATACCTTGTGAATGCTCTGTCCAAACACACTTGCTTCACATAGCTGAATCTGTCTAAACTCAACTAGTAGTCCTACCAGTTTAAAATAAGTGCTATACATTCATTCCTCTTGCATTCAGTTTCTCATTTGCACATCTGATTTCTATTAAATGGACTGGAAATATTGAACATAGCTCCAAAGAAGATTCTGCCCACTTTGGCAGTGTGTGTCAATTATACAAGGGCTGAGTAGACCACAGTCAGCTTTCACCCTGTCCTCAAACAGGTGATCACATATTAACAGAGTTCCAAATTTCCTGATCTTCCCCAACTGGTTGGGGGAACCCACTTGACAACAACATGGATGAGAACATTTTTTTCATGAGAGAACAGCACAGAGAAAACAGATACAAGAGGAAAGTAAAGAGATATGCAGTAATGACCAAAGCTGAATGCATCTGCACAAGACAGAAAGGAAAAGAGAGAGGGGGGGGGTTTCTCTTCTATAAATGAACGTTATGGTTCTCGTTCCCTGGGACACTTCTAACATGACTATAATAAATAAAATTGTTATGACAGTGCGGTACAAACATTTAAAGCGCTGCACTACTAAGGGGAAAAATGCATGGGAGCTAAGAGCTGTTATTTTTCCAACTGCTGCTTTCATGTTATCTGTTGGGAAGAATGGAGATTCTAATTTGCCATTCATACCTGAATACCTGTATTTTGTCCTGAATCAAGTGACATGGCCCTTATGCTGGCCATAATATCTGCTGTATTCTAGCAACAACCAAACCAATAGCACTTCCAGCTCCACACATGCCCTAGTTTTATTCTATTCCTATGGTAATTCCCTACAGATCAGCTGAAATTTAACATGTACTTCTCTGTTTTAAAACTAGGCTTTCCTACACACAGTGCTGGAGGCTATTGTGTAGGGGAAATGGAAGTTCCATTAATAAAAGCTTCCTTTCATATAAAAGTAGACTTTATTTGCTGCTGAAGATTGAAAATGATTGTGAAACTCTCTATTTTAGGTAAGGCTGAGCTGTAAGTAAAAGGATGTTATTTTTTCAAAGGACCGGGCATTCAACAGTAGTGACTACAAATCCCAAAACAATCCTCACTTTCTTTTCTTTTTTTAAAAAAAGGTGTTGGTTTTTATACATGTTTAGAAGGGCTAAGGAAAGAAGAGAGAGGGGGGGAGAGAAAGAAAGAGAGAAAGAAAGAAAGAAAGAAAGAAAGAAAGAAAGAAAGATAGATAGATAGATAGATAGATAGATAGATAGATAGATAGATAGATAGATAGATAGATAGATAGATAGATAGATAGATAGAAAGAAAGAAAGAAAGAAAGAAAGAAAGAAAGAAAGAAAGAAAGAAAGGTAACCTCATTCACATATCTAGCTGACTGTAATTTACTTCTTTAGGGATAAACTTAATCACAGAACTATCAGAATGTTTCCATTCAATACGAATAAACATACAAACAAACAAAAAGCCACAAAATCATTATAAAGCATATGGTATGCACTATGACTGTGTTTATTTTATGACAGTTAACTTTATTTACAGTGTAATCTGGTAAGAATTAATTCTCAAAGGACTATGCACAAAATATCCAGGCCTTCCCCCTCTTCCCCTTATACCACACACACCAGAGTTATGTCATCAAACCATGTAAATAAATTATCCTAAGTGGATAGCGCTGGTTTTCTATAAACAAAACACAGTGTCTTTTGAATGCATACAATACAAAGGCTGAGTGACAAAAACAGTACATATCCAACAGCAATAAATCCATGACACTAGGAGGAAGGCTGTTTCTTAAACCATAGCAGGGTTTGGTGGAAACATAACATTTTAAAAGGCTTCCTCTGCCTGCATTTTATTCTTAGTCTGTCTGATGTAGTTTGCATTAGCCTGCTTACTCATGTTTCACTACAGCTTGAGAGGAGCATTGTGCAAATCTCTTTCCCTTTTGTTTTTCATATTATAATACAGTATAATAAGATATTTCCAGAGACACTTGGAAGAGAGAAGAAACTCATTTTTGGAGTTTGTTATCAAGTTGGCTCAATGCCTCAGGCAGACATATCAAGTATTGTGTGGAACAGTGACAAAATTACAGAGAGGGTGTGGCTGGTGGACAGCTTTGGGGACCAGGATGTTGCCGACTTTCCTTAGCTCTCCCTTTTCCCTTGCTCCACTCTAGCCACAAGATAAAAATACAAAGCTGAAGACTAACTTGGGGGAATGTTAACTGGTTTTTCTAATAAAGACTTTATTGCTTTTTATACCTGAACTACCATTATAAGAAAATGTAGTAGGATACTCTACTACTCCTAAAATATGGGAGGGAGCTCACTAAAATCTTTGGAATTAGAGTATGATCAGACTGTGATTTATCCCACAGTTTGGGCCACCATTGATATGGTTACATCTGATGTTTTTTGACAACATAATGGACTGCTAATAATGAACCAGCCCAGCCCTTTTCAATGGTAATTCAGATATTTTTGGTTAACCAGCAGGCACTTTAAAAAAAGCAACTGAGATTGCTTCATTTCATTTTGGTTTCTGACATGTGCAATCATCTACATCATTCCAAAGCAGCAGTTGTGGGTGTATCCCAGGGTGACACTGATGATCAGTGGGGTATGACATGGCTGTGTACAGCTCGCCCTTCCAGATATAATGCCTATATAGAACTGGGGTGGTGTACTTCCTAACTGCTCAAATTGTTTTCCCTTTGTATTCTTGAAGGCTTTCCCCTTTCCTTCCCCCAGTCTGGGCATCCCTACTTCTAGACTGTGTACAACTCAGAATCACAGGCTGCCCACCCGCATCTGACAGGCACACCTTCCTCTTTCATCATGAATGCTCTGAACTTTTTTAAAAACAAAAATGCCTTTATCAGATACAGTGGTGTGACAAATAGCATTCCCATCTAGTCACAAACTTCGTTAAGGGGAGGAAAGGATGAGCAGGGAAAAGATGGGGGGGGGAAAGTGGTACAAGCGGAAAGTGGGGAGTGAGAACTGCAGCGATATGAGATGCATGTGGTCTTTTGCCTGGGATAAAGTGAACATTTCCAGATGAATGAAAACACTGATCTAAATGCTGTTTGAATAGGTGCATGGCACCAGCTGAGCCAGATCCAACCCAGGACATCTTCTCTGTCTGGTCACATGACTGACAGTTGGTTTTCAAAATGGGGCGGAGTGTGCTTTCTTCACTGAAGGACTTTGCTCTAATTTTACCACTGCATTCTGATCTAATACTACAGTTTTGAAAGTGGAGCCAAAAGTATCTTTTTTTTTAAACTGAAAGGATATTTCCCAAGTTTTGCCAGATTTTTCTGTTCAAGTGCTACAGAGTTACTGAGGAAGAACACCTTTAATGTCACTGTTTCTAGTTTCCTTTTGTCACACTTGGGGAAAAAAAAGGGTGTTGATCAATATGTTTTTCAGAGCCAAAAGGGGAATAGCGGCTGCAAGTGTGTAACTTATTCAGGAGTACTTTACGAAACATATTTAGTGCACCTTCAGTGACAACACTATTCTCAAATGATCACTCATCATTTATCTATAATAGTTCAGCTGGGTTTTCCGTGTTTGTAGTTATTTTACTGTAGGTTCAAAACCATTAACTCCTCTGAGTGTTTCTGGGTTAAAAAGCAGAATGTAGAATTCTTAGAAGAAATAAAGGAAAACTGGAAGTGAAAGACAGTTGCTTAGATTCAAAAGATCCATTTGAATCCAAAAGATTCAACAGCATCCATTAATTCTAGAAGAGTGGACACATTCCAAACTTTCAGTTTGCTAACTTATTAGCATCCTTTTATAATATAGGACTTTTATAGGAAGAAGGAAAAAACCCTATACAGACTAGCTCCTTGGTTTCATGGCCAATAACTTTGCACCTTCTTGACCTTCACAATTATGTGCCAAGTAGACACCTAATCACATTCCAAGCTCTGCTCACCTCCTGTCTTCCATGCAACTTTAAAAGAAGCAAGTTTTAACAAACCTCCATTCACTGACACTTTCAATCTTTCACCAAGTCTCAAGTCCAAGTCCCAAACTGTCCACAATATGATAACCTTCTTCAAACATCTGAAGGACTGTCATGTAGAAGTCTGACAAAGTTTATTTTCTGCTGCTCCTGAGACCTGAACCATTGGACCTGATAACATTCAAAAGAAATAACATTCAAATAACAAGAAAGGAGATTTATACTAAACTTCAGAACCAAAGTAAAAACTGTTTGACAATAAAATGATCATCCTTGGATGTAGTGGGTTCTCCTCTACTGAAAGTATTTAAACAGAATACTGTATATAGGTATTGTCAAAATAGAGGTCAACTAAAACAACTATCCCCTAGATCTTCCCAACACAGTACCTTTGTCTCAGCACAGATGTTCCACTAGTATGAGTAAATTCTATTTATTTACTATGAGCAAGCAGCTTTGTAGCAAAAGTGAGGAAGGGTGACTATTAAAGAAAAATAAATAAAAAGTACACAGAAACATGTTGAAAACCTGTTGGCATGATGGTAGATCCAAGTTCAGGTCCCTAATGAGCCATGAAATTCAGATGCTTATGCATTCTCTTACAGAGCTATTGTTAGGATTAAATGGGGGAGGATGAGTGTATAGTGCCTTGAACTCAAGCAGGACATAAATCTAACAAATAAATTATGAAAATTAAATTAATGACAGCACATTAAATTAATAAAACACACATAAGCAAATTAAACATAAAAATCAACAAGAAGCAAAGGTATTATGACAAAAACAAAAGGGAGAGAGGGCTAGTATCAACGAAGTCTACTTTTCCAGTAACACAACCTGAAAACATTACATTCACTAAGACAATAAAAACTTTGAAAATGACCACCTTTCTGATATTGTGAAAATGAACTTTTCTTCGCCCATCTCACCAGAGATTAAAAGTAGTCTTCATTCAGCCACAGGTGCCCGTTTTCAAGGCATTTGTATTCAGATGAATCAATGTATTCCTATGAAAAATGGCCTTCTCTTCCCTCCTAAAAATATGGTAACCCTAGACAGATGTTATGAAGTTTTACTGGGATATAGGATGGCCTATATAATTTCTAAGTGGTATATCATTACTGCACAAACAAGTCTGCTGCACTTTTGCTGCCTTAATACTTTAATTGCCCAATATAGATAAAAAGAGACAGAGGGACTTCCTACGTGGAAAGCCAAATTTCATTGAGCTCATGAAACAGACAGACAGCCGTAATCACATAGACACACCTTCCTTCAGAAACAGTACTACAGTCCTATGACTTGTACATCTGTTATAAAATGGAAATTAACTTAGGTAGTTTTAGAATAATTGTTTGCTGATTCATGGTGTTCCTTTCCAGGGTTTTCTAGGTAGAGAATATACAGAAGTGGGTTGCCATTCCCTTCTTCTGGGATCATCCTGGGGTTATATAGCTTACCCAAGACCACACAGGCTGGCTCATAGGAGGCATAGTAGGGAAGAACTTCCAACCTCTGGCTCCCTAGCCAGATACCTAAACCACAGATAGAGACTATTAAATACAACAAATATAGAACTGGTTTTTTTCCCCTACAAAGTTATAAAGTGAAGCAGCGATTGTTCAGAATTTTTCAGTTCTTGTCCTTCTGGACTGTCTGTCAGCCATTCATCGCTGTCATCAGCGATGAGTAGACTATTTGTCTAGATGGGTGGGGTATAAAATAAATAAATCATCTATCGAAGGCCTGTATTCTGTGAAGAAACAAGAGGTCACCAGACTGTAGGGGTGGGAAAGGTGGCAGTGGATGGCTTCTATGATTCTGTGAATCAATTAAAAACAAACTGCAGCTTTTTAACCCCTACTTACTGAAAAGATGGGTCACTTTAGCTTTATGATGCTACATTATTTATTATTGGGAATGATAAAAGTGGTGGGATTGATGAGATATATAATAGAATATCAGTGCAAAGAACACATTTCAAGATAAAGTTGCAGACTTCATTGTCAAGGGAAGGGGAAATTAAAAAACAATTCCAAAAGGGAAATTAAAAAACAAACTTATCATTTTAAAAACTTAACATATTTTATAACTATATTTTGTTTGTTTTTTAAATGAAGCTGCATATTTGAAAAAAAAAAAAGAACAATCCTGATAGTTTTTTAACATATTCATCAATAAAAGCCAGCACTGAATTTCTCGCTATGCTCAGCACTACCATGTTTCCCCGAAAATAAGACAGGCTCCAAAAATGCATTAGGGCTTATTTACAGTCATGTCATCTTCTGGTTGCGGCACAATGGAGGGCAGGGTTTCACTTAACTAGGGCTTATTTGGGGGGTAGGGCTTATATTACGAGCATCCTGAAAAATCATCCTAGGGCTTATTTTCAGGTTAGGTCTTATTTTTAGGGAAATAAGGTATACTTCTGCTTGCCTTTAAGGCAATAATAAGTGTTAATGATGTTTATCCCTTCTAATAAAGGGCCATTCAATAAAGGGCCACTGTTATTCCCTGTTATTACATAGGACAGGCACTAGCATCTCACTGAAAGATCAGTGCTGTAAGAGAAATTGCCCCAACCCTGAGATCTCTTACACAGCATGAAAAAGCATTAAATTAATAGATGCTTAATAGATAGCAAGATTCATTCTTTGGGGCCCTTCCATTTTTTTCAAAGTCTCTGTGGTCCTAGGTTTCAAGGACTGCCCAAACCTAGTACAACTGGCATATATTTAAGAACAAACAAACCATAATTTCAAAAATTCATATACACAGTAGCCTAAGCAGGGAGAAACGCCAAATCCACTTAGGTAGGCTGAAAATATCATAGTCCCATGTCATATAAATTCAGAAATGAAATATAGTGGAATGAGGGATAGATGAATTAGTCTGTTTCTTGTTAGTTCCAAACATATTTAGTTATATGTATTCGCGAAGGCTTTCACGGCCGGGATCTAATGGTTGTTGTGGGTTTTTCGGGCTTCTTGGCCGTGTTCTGAAGGTGGTTCTTCCTAACGTTTCGCCAGTCTCTGTGGCCGGCATCTTCAGAGGAGCACAGTTTGCTGTCCTCTGAAGATGCCGGCCACAGAGACTGGCGAAACGTTAGGAAGAATCACCTTCAGAACATGGCCAAGAAGCCCGAAAAACCCACAACAACCATATTTAGTTATAATTTCTTTTCATCTAATTTTCACATCTCTGATTTCAAATCATACAAAATGCATTTTATTTTAAAGCCATTTTCCCTAACATACATATTTTTGTGTTTATTTTCCCCCAATACTCTAATTTTCACTATGATTTTCATGTGCATATCTATGTTTATTTTAAATATCACGTTTTATTTTTAAAGCAACATCCCTTAAAATACATATTATTGTATGTGTTTTCCCTCAACACACTCATTTTCATGTGCAACCTTTTTAGCTGAAAACTACATCTGAAACTGCATGACAAACAATCCAAAATATACCTATGTTCCAATTTGTATATTAGCCTGGCAAGGGAGAATTGGGTTGTTACACTTCAAAATGCAGACCAACCGATCTTCTCCCTCATCTGTAAATTGAATGGGTTATGAAAATAGCTTTTCACTTAGACAGATATAATGAGTTTCATATGCCAAAACTTTAACACAAGGCAGTTTGTTTTGGATTTAGGTTTATCTCTACAGGAGTCTATGCAATAAATGAAGGAGTCAGATTTCCTTAGAGCATGTCCAGATACCGGTTTTCCATAACACACTCAACTGGGTGCTGCAGAACACACAGGAAGATAGCACCTTGTCTATTATACAGATCTCATAGACCAGCAGTTCTGAACCTTGTCTTTAACATGGACAACCTTTAAATATCTTTCTTTGCCACAGACCACCAAGACTTAACTCAAGATTTAAAAACTTAATGTGCTTCAAATATTTATTCAAAATTTCTCATGAAGTGGAGAGAAGGGAGAAATAAATCTTTTGTCTAACTTTCCCTTCCTTCCTTCCTTCCTTCCTTCCTTCCTTCCTTCCTTCCTTCCTTCCTTCCTTCCTTCCTTCCTTCCTATTTTAACTGCAAAAGATCATAATATTTCTTCAAGCCTTCGCAGACCCCCTGTGAGGACACTGCAGACCCCGGGGATCCATAGACCACAGGTTAAGAACTTAGGTCATAGACTGTAGACTGTAAAATGAAAATCCCTGTTAATCAACACAAGTCTAGAATGTGGTTGAAGAAATGAGCAGCAGTTAAAGAGTGAATCCAAATCTCAAATTACTGTCTACCAGATGTACTCTGCTAGAGTCAAGTGACCTCATTACACATGCAATTTCACAAGTAAGTGTATCATGGTATTTTAGGAGAACAGGCCATTTTGTACCAAAATGTTGTATCTTTTGCAATAATCATTATATGTGGCGTGACATTTGAGGATTTTTTACACTGTAGATACAACAGTAGAGGGTCCAAAACAATGCTTTTGCAGAAAACACAATTGGTTTTGCTAAATGCCACTGCTGGTGGTGGAAAAAAGCATGCAACAGTGAAAATTATGAGCATTTGTTAACTCTTTAGTTGAAAGATGTTCATATTTGATGATGAGGAAGAAATATTTATCTCTCTTCAAGTCTGGATGATCATCTCTCAGTTTACTAAATTAAAGTTTTACTTTGTGAACTCAGTATTTTACCTCATATGTTTCAAGGAGTAAACTTGTCCATGAAAGTTTACAGTAAAATATAACAGTCTTTATGGTACCACAAGGTTTTTGTCTTTTTAATTATTTTTGTTTGTTTTTTGGGGGGTTTGCCTGATATAAATAAAAATACAAAAAAGTGCCTGGGCCACACAAACCAGGAAGCCTTACTACTAAGTATACTTTTGTATTTTATCAGAACTAGGAAATTATGGTTAAGAGGCCAAATGTTAAGTCCAAATATCAAGCTAGGGTTCCAGGTTGAGCTAACCTCCTGGCTTGTTTGGATACTGTTAATTCTCTTTTTCTGGTTTGGACAAGGACTTTTTTAAAATGTTCACTTTCTTTTGCAAAAGGAAAAGCAAGAGACATGGGGACAAATAAAAAATCAAATCACATTTGTGAGACATTGCTGATTTGTGTGATATTTGTCCCTTCATGTTCATCAGGTCAGGAGACCCAGATGAATATGAAGCAATGAATATTTACCCATTTTTATTTGTCCTTTTGAGCAGGCTGGCCGAGGAATGGAAAAGTTTGTCTTCCCATAGCCATAGCCCCCTTGTCAGTGTCCTGCTATCAACTGATTTTCAGGACACTGACAAGCAGGCTGGCTGTGCGGAAGGCAAAACCCAGGTTCAGTTCTTCAGCCAGCCAACTAGTCAATGACCTGACCATCAGCTGATCGGCAGGACATTGACAAGCAGGCTGGTTGTGGGAACGGAACCAGGTTCCATTCACACAGCCAGCCTGCTTGTCAATGTCCCACTGATCAGCGGTACATTGTGTTTTACAAAAGAATCAATGAATATTCATTGACTTATTGCTAAAATTTGTTGCTTTGTTGCTTCATCCATTCCTCAATTTTGACGAATGCTGACAAAGCACCATTTTTTTCAGATTCATTCTCATCAATAAAAAGCAAAGAAAAGAGTCTGTGTTGCAACCCAAATTGGTGTTCAGATCTTGGCTTTTTAAGTAAGGTATCATTGTCTAAACACAGGCTCTTCTTTGAAATTTTAGGGGACTGTCATCAGTGGAAGTGATGGCCAGGCATAAAAGTATGTCTTCACATAATGCATGACACCACTGGCACAAGATGTGATGATGGCTCTCTTCTTATGGTTTTAAGATGGGTTAGACAAATCCAAGGATTAACCAGGTCTACCAACAATTCACTTACCTTGAAAGTCTTATTACAGTTGCTATAAATTGTATGCACCTTGATGACACATAACTGTACATCAAAGCTACAAGCCATGACGATATAGAATATCCATGTGCTTAAGAAAATGCACAGATGCTTAAAGAAAAGGACACCACTCATACTAGAAACCATATACTGGACCAGATGACTCTTAGCAGGACCCCTCTCGTATCTTCATGCAAAACTGATTCATATTTCCAAGGAATTTATATTTTACTGAGGTGTACAGATTTGGGAAATTCTGGAAATTTATATGACAACTCCCAGAATTCCCCAGACAGTTGCACCATTTGCAAAATTCAGTGAATTTTACTCCAAAACCACAAATCCTCAGTATTTTATTGTAATATTTTACTGAGAGATAAAGTTGATGGAAAAGAAAATATTCAGTTAAGAGCATGAATCAGCTTTCATTATAGATACATCTTCACAGTACTGTAAATTCAGTATTATGCAATGATGTAATCACAGCCTTTTATTTTACAAAATACACTGCATTTACACAAGGAAAAAAATGAAGATAGGTTAGCTATAAAAAGGTTTTCTTTACTCTTTCAGAGTCTATTCTGTACAGTTAATATGCTTTACATATCTACACACTTCTGCCAGTAACTTTATGCTTACCAAGTTGCATATTAATACAATTAGAGAACCCAAATAACACACGTATTTGCCTGGGTCACTTACCATATTGTTTTATTTGCCCAGCAACACAACCTGCAGTTGTTCCTGACCAAGTCAATATGTGGTAACAGGTCCTCTAACTTGCCTTAGTAATTATTCTCCTTTCACTGTGCAAATATTCAGTCTACTCTTGCCCAGCACAATATAAAGAAGCCTCGACGGCTGTGATATCATTGAATTTTGCCTGAAAAGTTCCCCTCTAGCATTGAAGTGTACTAGGGGGCTTTATTAGCACCGTTTATCTAGGCAGAGCTCATGGTGCAACTGCTTATCATTCCCATTTATATAAGAGATGTTTTGGGCATTATAGCAGTGTAAAGGGGACTACTTATCTGAAGATTCATCCCCTGGTGCAGCTATAAGTGCTAAAGTCTTGTCAACAACACAGCAAGGGCAAATTGCTAGGGTCCCTGCTATTTGACTGTCAGTCCTAATTGTCAATTCTGGCTGATGATAAAGACTCTGCACAGTCAAGTCCCCCATGGTAATCTGCCCACACAGCCTTTGAAAAATGACAGTGATTGTTGGATGAATGAATTCAGGAACTGCCTTCTTTGTACCTAAATCTGACTGAAACACACACAAACACATGTATGTATGTATGTATGCACGGTCACATGCATGCACATATATTTTGTAGCATCTCGAGGTAATATAATCTACTGTAAGATAATACTACACTGATTCACGAGTTTCTTTAAATGCATAGTGGACCCTGGAACCTGAAGCTTTTGCCACAACAGCTTTATTAGTCTTTAAAGTACCACAGGAACCTTTTGATGCTTTGGACACAACAAGGTAGTATAGTTAGCTGGAATAAATTCTGTTGCAAATCATTCCTGCTAGTATGCAATCAGTCCAACAGATAATTTAAATAGCAAACATTACCCTGTTTCTGCAACACTTCCTCATTACAGCAAGCTTCCTGTTACCATGAAGGAGTTACAGAATCCAATCTTAGACTGTTATTTTTTTTCCCTCCTTTCTTTTGATTTTCACTGTATGCTTCAAAACAAATGCATTTTTAAGCTCAAGGTAGGAGCTCGGTCTGCTTAACAGGATACTAGCCTTTTTACTCACCTTTTAAACAACATTGTTCTGGCTCTAGGAATTTATACATTAATGCATAAGCTCACATGGCATCGTTTAAGAGAGAAAGGTGCATCTGTGAATGCAAGGCACATGCTTGAATTTAAATCATATGTGAAGACACATATCCATGTTTTCAGAGAAGAGGGGAAAATCAGTGATAATCTTTGCACTGGTTTAAAAAATTACATGTAGACACCTGCACCTCTTTAAAAGCAAATTAATATAGTTCTCATAATCTTTTCTCCACCCGCAAGAGAATTCATAAGATTTTATATAACAGTCCAAGTTTATCCAAATGTAATATCTGAAAAATTGGGAGAGAAGGGTAAGACAAAAGATTATTGGAACAAATCTAACATTTGGTCTTTGCTATGTCAGGACCCTGATCTTTTGCATCTCATTCCACTGGCTGCAATGGAACTTACTCTTAGCTTTGCAGCTTTACAGTATGTAGTGGTGGAATGTTCCAAAGCTCAAGTAGGTCATGCCAATTATGGTATGAAACCAAAATGAAAGGCTGAAGATTTTGTGCAGCCTAAAGGGAAGGGACGTGGTGGTGCTGTGGGTTAAACCGCAGAAGCCTCTGTGCTGCAAGATCAGAAGACTAGCAGTCGTAAGTTTGAATCCATGTGACAGAGTGAGCTCCCGTCGCTTGTCCCAACTCCTGCTAACCTAGCAGTTCAAAAGCATGCAAATGCAAGTAGATAAATAGATACCATGATGGGTAATGTGTCTAGCCGTGCTGGCCACGTGACCATGGAAACTGTCTTTGGACAAATGCTGTCTCTATGGTTTAGAGACGGGGATGAGCATCACCCCCTAGAGTTGGACACAACTGGACTAAACGTCAAGGGGAACCTTTAGTGTTACCTAATGGGCTTCGTTCACAGATCAAGAGTGTGGTAGGAAAAAGACTATATCTTTCTGTTACCTCTTCCTAGCAACCACAGTCCCTATTTAGCATTTTTTTAAAAATATGCCTTTAAAAAACAGTGTCAGTGAACACACATGTACATTAGATTTAGGTCTTCCCCCTGCCATGGTTTGCCAGGGCACCAGTGTGTCTTGACTCTAGCATACAAATAAGTGAAGGAATGCATGGGGACAAAAAATGCCACCCTACTGCAGCTTCATTCCTGCCTAAATATATATTGACCTTAAAAGTTTTCTTCAAAAAAACAACCCCACCATCCTAAAATCAAGTTGAACAGCATGGGAAAGCACATAACAAATCCAGGTGCATTTATTACAAAACAGTAGCAACTGAAAAGTATCTAGCAAGTATCTACTTCTAATAACAGCCTACAGCAGTAAGAAGAACATGAAGGAAAATGTGGTCTGAGGGTATGGTTTCAGAAACAGTACTTCTTGGTACTAAAACAGGGTTACTGCAGATACAGTATACAAGAATGTCCCTGTTTTCTTTGTTAAATATATACAATACACATTCATTTCAACAGAAAAGTACAATTCTTGCAAAATCACAATTTGTGCAAAATAGTTGTTGGAGGACTGGTCATTTTTAGACATATTTTACTAATTTAAAAAGTCATTTCTGTAATACAGCAGTAATGGAAGAAGCAAGTAACACATTATTCATAAAACTGAATGGCAAATAAGTAACACACAGCTTTTCTGAATAAGGTTTCTAAGTTTTGAGCACAAGTGACACACCAACAGTAGATTTTGATCCAGAAGGAGAGATAGTACATGCATAACTCATTGCAACACAACTGAAAAAATTCAGGTATTATTTGTATTAATCTTGGTGTTGCGAAAGTATAGCTGTGGGTTTTTTTAAAATCTATAACTTTACTGTCTCTCGTAAAGAAGTCCAGAATTCTTGTTTTCAAACACCTACACCCAAAGGGAAAGAATCTCATAAAGGGAATGGTAAATCATGTGATCTAATTGTGTGTTTTTTCAGATCTTTAGTTTTTCTAATCCTTCATTAACATTTATCTCAAACTCAAGACTATGAGTTTAGCCATATCTGATCTTACTTATTTCGTATGGGAGCTCTAAGATCATTGGATCTAGCTGGTCTTTGCAACCCATTTGTTCTTCATCATATCCTTCCCATGCTGTAAACATGTACAAGCAGACATGTGCTTTTCCACAGTAATTAGGATGCTGAAGCAGTACAGCTTCCCCTCAATAGCACCACTTCACCATTCACTCCACTGCCAGTTATGTACATCTAATCCATCCTACAATACAAGAAACAATATTGTATGGTCATGATCTTTTAAACTAAAGATCAGGAGTTCCTCCCACAGGTAATTAGATAGATTAGATAACCCTTCAGTCGGATCAAGCATGATCGTATGTTCTTATGAGGCATCAGCCAGTTCATTTACACACTAGGTTTCCTACCTGAAGGATGTAACCTCGAACATAGTCCCGGAGCGTCCAGCCCAAACCATGCAGGATGTGCAGTACTTCTTCTTGTTTCAATACACTGAAGAGACGATCTAGCAGTATCTTCAGTCTCACTGGCACAGCCTGTGTGCCATAGAGCATTAAGCTGCTGATGTCAAACACCACATTGGATTGTACAATCTCCACTTGTGTTGGATGGTATAGGTGCTGAGTGCTAAGCTTGTCCAAAGCTACAGAGGGAGGAAGAGAATTGAGAAAGGAGAAAAAGAAATTAAATTCACTCTAACATGCAGTAACATAATAGAGGTTTCTGTGCATATGGTTCTGTGTTAGTTAGAATTTAAAAAGCAAGATACTGAAGTTTTGAAGCAAAGGTGTATAAAACATATTAATCTGCCATATGGGAATCTATGGGAATCCTATGGCTGAAACTCTGTTAGCACAATAAGTCACCACTAGAGTAGGCCCCTTTGAATTAATGGAACATTTGGGGCAGTTGACTCACCAAATCCTCAACAATCCAGTGGGACGCCTTTAGTGCAACATATTACACTAAGCAAGAGGATTTCAGCCTGTATTATCATTTTTCAACAAATGATACCTGTTTTGTTACTCAAAGACCTAGTAGGGAGGCAAGAAAGCTTTCCTGTCATGTCATGCTATACAATGCATGCAATGTAAGTAAAATAAATGTAGTATATTCATCACCCCAATGACCACCTTGTGGGATTTATGCATTTTGCTATACATATTAAACTGTCACCATAGAAGAACTGTCACATAATGGGGAAGGGACTCTTCACTACCTATCACAATCAAGTTATTCAGAGAATACTGGGAAGAAACAGGGAAAAGGGACAACAGCGTCTATAGGGGAGTAGGAGCTGCAAAATGACATGTTACCATAGTGCATGCATAGTGTGCACACCACTACAACACAGTTGTACAATTACAATTTTGTGGAGTAATCTCACCCCACCCAAAAGACAATCATGTTCAAGGGATCAGAGGATCACAGGAAGACCCACCAGATGGGCACTTGCTAATCACAGAACAGAATGGGATCATTCTTTCTTCAGAACCTAAATAAACTTTATTTCATAAGAAAGAAGAATTCTTAATGCATCATCACCTTCAATGCAATGAACTTGCTCTATGGCGCTATAGATATTTTAATGGATTTTTGTCAGCCTTTAAAATAATGTTGTAGGGAGTCCTCTTTCTCCTTGTGTACTTTTGTATCTCCTTTGCTTGTGGTCACTGGAGGGTTCATGTACTCTTGATAAATTGCTTTCTTATATCCACAGTGTAAATGCCCTTATCATTTCCCTGCTGGTTTCATTCAGCACAGTTGCCTCTGGGGATACTTTGTCAAAGAGTTCTAGTTTCCTTATACTTCATTTCCTGGTACTGATTTGTCTGATTCCACCCCATCCCCCATTTCTAGCAGTTTAGTCAACCTTGAATAAATAGGTTTGTAAAAATTAATTTAAAGTTTGCAAAAGATAAGGGATTGGCAAGCCTGGGGATTGAAGTCCTCCGTCTTACTGCAGACACTCACACTGCAGAAATATGAAAGGCAATGTTATGCCAAAACCACTCACAATTAATAATTTTATTTATTTAAATGTACAAGGCAAGGCCTTTGCGAAGGGCAGAAAGAGCACCATATTTTCCGTATAGACAAAAATCATAACATACAGTATGTGGATCTATTCATGCAATAGCCCTACATATTTATAAATCTTCATCATGGAATATAGAAAAATGTTAGTTTTTTGCAGACATAAGACTGGCAGTCTTTTTGATGTGGTTAGGATATTAGGTATATGTGCTGTGGGCTCTTGTGCTTTGTCTTCAACCAATTTCTTCTTCCTTATACCATTTGCTTTAAACCTAGTGTACAATTACATTTTCACATAAAGCCCAGTCAACTGTTCCTTGTATTTCTTTGGAATTCCTTGCACTTTGTAGCTTATAATCCACAAACTGGCCCAGCCAGTTTTTATAATTCACCAAAATTCAGGCTGAAATAGATCTCTTAAAAATGCACAATAATTTGGGTCTTTTTTTGTTTGTTTGTTATTACACATATTGAACCTAACTAACATGGCTACAAATTCGTCAGATTTCCTTAATAAACAGTGTTTGCAAACCCACTGCAAATCATAGATACAAATACTGGGTAGCTGAGAAATCCTAGCCAGCACTAGGTAAAGGTAAATGTTCCCCTTGACTTTTTTTTAGTCAGTCGTGTTCGACTCGAGGGGGCAGTGCTCATCCCCATTTCCAAGCCGTAGAGCCAGCGTTTGTCCGAAGTCAGTTTCCATTGTCACATGGCCAGCGCGACTTAGACCCAGAACGCTGTTTACCTTCCCACCGAAATGGTACCTATTTATCTACTCGCATTTACATGCTTTCGAACTTCTAGGTTGGCGAGGAGCTGGGACAAAGCGACGGGAGCTCACTCCGTCGCGTGGATTCGATCTTACGACTGCTGGTCTTCTGACCCTGCAGCACACAAAGGCTTCTGCGGTTTAGCCCGCAGCACCACCACGTCCCTGCATTAGGGTTCTGCATAATGCAGGTGGAAAGCCATACTGCCATTAACTCAAATCGTGGTAGGAAAGAGACATTCATACGGCAGGAAGAGGGACAGATGGATAGCACCGGTGACATGCTCCCAATCTTTTCCTAAGAACATTCCATCTTCATCAAGACTTAATTAGAGATCTAGAATGTTCATTTTTGGAAATTGTTGGCTGCTGGAAAAGTTCTTTGAACACATGTTTATTTTCCATTATTGTCATATACCATATTCTTAATATCAAAAGTTGTTTTGTGTAACCATAAACCTGAGATGTGAAGTATGGAAGGTGAAGACATTAGAGGTCTTGGCTTTACCTCAGAAAGCATTTTTTTTTAAATTTTATATCTTTTTGACTATTCAGTGTTTTGTCCATGAGTTTATAATAGGTAACTTATGAGCAAAAAAGGTATAAATCTTAAATAACTGCTGATTTGAAATATGTATATATTTCATGCCTTTTTATATATGCTTTTTTACATATGGGTGAAACCCAAAAATATTAAACTGTTGACATGGGAAAATCTCCCTGTAACCTGCAATTATCCATCTGGTGTCCACAAAATCTACTGAAGAGAGTCTGAACAGCTTTGACGTGCTACCAGAATAGGGTGAGGGGTTGGAAGGGAAAGAAAGGCTGGTCACAGAAATGGAAGTCTGTTTGCTTGGCATAAGAAGTGGCACAGTATATCTCTGCATATAAACTCACACAACAGCAGTTATCCAGGATGGGGAAGTGTATCTTGACAGTTTCATATACATTCTGTAGTTTATCCAAAGGAAATCAATTTATTACACACTCCTCAACCACATGGGTAAAGTTCCTCCCCAAACCCAGTAAATGGCACCTAACTGAAGTCTACAAAAATAAAAAGTGGATTGTAAGAGGTAGACCTCAAAGAGATTTGTCCTACCAGGTCTACTGCAAAATCCCCACTGATTCAATGGGCTTACTCTAGTTGTGACTTATTACTGGATTTTGGCCAATGACTTTTATTAAATGCAATTAACATGTCAGTAAACTTTACAGAAAGCTCACAGGTACACCAAAAATATGGTAGCTGCCATCATGTTGAGGTGAAGGAGCAGTCGTCCTCAGGCACCTCTCGTGGCTGCCCATTGACTGCTGCCACCGGATCACCTCCTTCAGCACCACTCATGGGCTTCCTTCGGGCAGGGGACAAGACAGCAGCATGAGCTGGAGCATGAGCCCATGAGTGGTGCTGAAGGAGGTGATCCGGTGGCAGCAGTCAATGGGCAGCCGCGAGAGGTGCCTGAGGACGACTGCTCCTTCACCTCAACCTCCTTCCGTGTATAAGACAACCCTCAATTTTGCCTGTAATGATTTTAGGGAAAGGGGTCATTTTATACACGGAAAAATATGGTAGCTGCCATCATGTAGCACCACAGGCTCTGGTGCTGACTGTTGTGAGTTGCTGGCAACATCTGGAAGGTCATACATTGCCCATCCAATGCATTGTTGTTGCTATGAGGAATTTCTAAGCAACTGCAGAAAAGCAAAGCCTTAGTGGGACTATAGGGCTGTAGTACAGAAAGAGTCACAATCCAGAGATTAGAATATCATACCGCAGACAAATAATACACATTGGAGCTGTGCATTCATAAATATGCAACTTCAGATACTTATTTCAAAACAGGGGTGTGGGGAGTAATTTTGCCTTGTTTTGAGGAGCTCCAAAACCCCTAGAGCTCTTCACACACCTCTTTTTTTAAAAAAAAAAAATAGTACACATTATGATGCAAGGGGGCTTTTTGAGAGGGAAAAAAAATCCCAGAATTTTGTAAGAAAAAGAAAATTTGTGGCTGGAGCCACAGGGGACCAGCCTTCCAAGCTTGAGATATGTGTATGTATACCTTCCAGACTTTTGCCCACTCCCAACCTAGGGTCTTGTCCTTTCATAACACTTTTACAACTCAGTTTTTAGGTCTATCCATATACCTTGACCGTCAATATCTCAGTCAAAAGGGAACTAAGGACCTGCCTGCCTGCCCTTCTCTATGGACTTTTGCAGTTGTCTCAAAAAAAGATATATCATAACTAAAACTTGTAAAACTATATTATTAGAGATGTGTAAACAGCTCCAGTATAGACAGCTAATGATCCAGGCAAATTTTCCCCACTCTGAAATTCTGAGGTGACAGGCCTCCCCTGTTTATACCATGATCTCCCCCACTCTCCAGCCTTGATTTATCTTCAAACACCCAACAATTATAAATTGCTTTATAACTATCATACCCCACGTCCCATGAGACTCCCAACCCACTTATGTGGTAACGGCTCGTTGTAATAGATGGAGATGGAGGCAGGAGGCCTTTCTTTTTCCTGCTCTGTGGTGACACTGATAAAGGAAAAAAGTCATTTTTCTCTTCCCTTTCCTCTTCGTGACACTCACAATGCTAGTGTAGCACTATTCCAGGAACTCTGCCACTTGCAATTTCTCCAGGGCACATTAGTCCACATCTCTCCTGGACACCTCTTTCTTCTTCCTTTCAGTCGCAACTAGAGCCAGGTCTGAATGGGTTGGTGAGGGGTCAGAAAATCTGACAGGCAGCAAAAGCCAGTGCCCTAACACTCATCTCTTAGTGAAAAATGCGCTGCAAGGTGTTGAGGTTCATATGGGCTAAAAATTTACAAATGTTGGCAACTTCACTAAATACTAAATAAGTAGATATGAATGCAAAAGTGAATACATTTGTGCCAGCTTTTTTAAAAAACCCTGACATAACCAACACAGTGATATTTTGTGACTCATTAATAAACAAAGTAACATTCATAGAGGGTTTGCATTCAAGGTGTG
Source organism: Pogona vitticeps (assembly GCF_051106095.1). Classification (NCBI taxonomy): domain Eukaryota; kingdom Metazoa; phylum Chordata; class Lepidosauria; order Squamata; family Agamidae; genus Pogona; species Pogona vitticeps. The sequence continues at coordinate 222,158,857 of NC_135784.1, read as the reverse complement.
CTATCAAGTAGGACTTGATGAAGGCAGTTATTGTCCAGATAAATCTGCGAGTTTTATGAAGCTTGGGAGAAGACCGCCTATTCTACAAGGTAGAAGTACTGGGTAGTACTCTTAACTTTTCAGTTAGGAAAATCAGGTTTTGAGGCAGGCACATACAATGCAATTTATTTCAGATTTTTGTTTTTTCTGGGACAATGCCAAAAGTGGTGTCATATTTTCTTTTGAAAATATTCCTGAGACTGCTTGAATCCTTTAGAGGCTTTTATACCCAAGACAGCCTACATATGTTTCATACAGGACATGAAACCATTGTACTTAATGCATGACGTCACTCTTACAACACTGTTTCCTTAGGTAAACTGGTAGATTTGTTTAGTTGAAGCTCTCAATACTCCTGAACACTATATTTTATTGAATGCTCTTATTCACTGTAGTTTTGCATTACGTGATTTCTTTCTGACGTTCTTTTCTTTATTTCTATTACTAACTATACACATTTATTCTTACTTCACCCATACTTTCCTTCTGTATTCCTTACCAGACTATCAGCAAATTCTGAATGATTTCACATTTATAACTAGACATTCTTTCCTTAGAAGTCAATCCAGTGTATTTTCACGGGATTAATTTAGATTGTTCAGTGACAGCATAAAATACTAAACAAGCTGGAAGAAAATACGTGTGTGTGTGTGTGTGTGTGTGTGTGTGTGTGTGTGTGTGTGTGTGTGTGTGTGTGTGAGAGAGAGAGAGAGAGAGAGAGAGAATATTTTTGTATTCTCATATTTTAGTTTGAATTGAGAAGTTTTATAGGCTGTGGTCACACTAGATAAATGCCCCCATTTTCTGTGTCTTCTGCTTCCTGTAGAGTTGCATATTGCAGTCACATAACATATGTCCTGTGACAGTGGTTCATACTTCTTAAACTGTTCCACATTTTAAAGTTAAATTAGGTGCGGTACATTCAACTACACCCCTGCATTGGGGTATTTTTCTTCCTCCTTTTGTGCAGTTCTCTGACCCCCCCATTCCCTCCCTTTAAAAAAATACGGGTACATTGGTATGTTGGCAAAATACTCTTGCTGGCCATGTACTGGTCTGGGGCATTTTTTGTGTCTGTTTCTGCGCTGTCTTGCCCTCAATGGTGAAGCACCCACAGCCCTTTTGACAGAAGCATACCTATGCAACAACATTCCCGTTTCATTTATTTATTTATTTAAAAATTAAGAGAGTCGAACAACAGCCAATGGTAGCGGTGGGACCTTGAGATGTAAAGGAAATGACTCAGTTTTATAGTACACACTCTATGAAATGTCTGTTGTACTGCGTGATGAAATGTGGAACAAATGTAATAGTAGCCTCCCAGCGGGCTGGAATTGATGCAGAGACAGCACAAGAGAATCGATAATAACCGTGCATTGTCTGACACCCCCCCCCCCAAATGGTCAAAACTCACAAGGAGTAACTCAGAAACATTTTGGTGGTGTGACCGCGGCCACTGTCCGATAGAATAGTACCGTATTTAGATTTTAGGCCCAATACATAAATAACCATGGGCACACCTTATTTTTAATGAGACAATTTAATACATACCAATTCCCATTTCCCCAGTTTATTTTTTTAAAAAACAACACTATCTGATTCACAAGCAATTACAATATTAAAGATAAGATGGAAACAGTATTTTTCTTTGTCCAGAAAAGCAGACAGATGTATTACACAGCCTCACTGTCATGATAGCCCAAATACACAAGAGGAAACTTAGTGAAATTATGGACCAGATGCAGCTGGATGGTTGTATAGAATAAAAAAAGAGAGGACTTATGTAAACTTAAGGCTTCCTCTAGCATTATTCTTCCAAAGCAATGAGTTTTATGAAATCTATACAGATTTAAAAAATACTCATAAAGTTCCTCATCCTCATTGAGACACCTCAGGAATCTGCAAGCTCTTTGAAATTTTTCTTCTATATGTAAGAACCAAAAAAGTGCTGTTCTTCCTCATCAAGATCCCTCTAATTTACATCAACTTTATCTCTGCAAAACAAAGGAAAGCAAACACATACAATGATCACAAAACAAGTGGCTGATGGTTTAAAAAGATGCAAAAAAAAAAAAAAAAGCCATCAGCCGCTTCTGATCCTTAAAAGTCAACATTAGGAAACAGAAGGAGAATAAGTTTGCCATTCCTCATCTCTGCATGTGAGGACACAAGAAGCAGGGGGTTATATCCCTAGCTGAGGGACTGCATTTTAAACCTCTACACAACTGAATAACATATCTAATACATGGACCTGTGTGTATAAAATTTCAAGAACCCTGGATCCAAATACCTTCATGATTGCAGATGCTACCCAGACAAACTGGCCTCAAGACAGCAGAAGTGTGACACATTTTTACTTCTACCAAAAGGGAAAGAATTGTCAAGACCAGAGGGAAGTCACAGTCAGATGCCTGACAGAAGAAACTTTTAAAGTGTCAAGTAATTTTTGACTCTATAGTTAATGATTAAAATGCTGAGTGAGCCCATAGGCAACGCTTTATAGAACTCTTGTCTAAAGCATGATGGTATAAAAAGGGGAGCAGTATTCTAATGACTAAAAAGAACCTAAAACCATATGAAGAGCCTGGAAAAAAAATCAGAATGGACTATGGGCAACTGGGCAGGAAAGCAAAGGAAGTTGGGAGCTCAGGTGCTATTTTCATCTGTACTTCTGACAGAGGGTCAACATCCAATAGAGGATTTCAGAGGTAAACCACTGGCTCAAGGGACGGATCCATCAAGAAAACTTCGGATTTCTAGATCATAGGCTACACTACCTACATGAAGGGCTCCTGGCAAGAGATGGGCTGCAACTCACAAGAACTGGGAAGAACATGTTTGGCAGACATCTCACTCAACTCATCCGAAGGGCTTTAAACTAAATTTGCAGGGTAAAGGCGGACAATCTTTTGATTCCTGACTCTGGGCAGAGCACAGCTGACAAATAATGCTAAAGGCAGACCCAGGGAGTTCACGACCAGGAGAGCAAACAGGGAGTTTGCTGCGGGAGAGATAGGAAGGAGATCAAGGAGACAAAGACAGAGAGGTAAGTGGATTTACTCTAGAGGAAAGGGTCTGAAGTGTGCCCTTAACAGGGACAGCCGGGTGCTCAGCAGAACAGGAAGGGGGAGGTCTCCTTAACAGGAAGAGCTGTATGACTGGCCTAAAAGAAAGGGGAGTGTCCTGATTGCTGCTGAGGGCTACAAGTAGCAGCTATGAGTTCTTGGAGGTTCCTTTTGATTCCTGACTCCAGGCAGGGCACAGCTGACAAATAAAGCTGAAGGCAGACAGGGATCTCATGACCAGAGCTTGCGAACAGGATAGCAAACAGGGAGTAAGCCACGGGAGTTGGCCAAGGGGGAGGCACCAAACAAACTTTTTTGGTTCCTTTGAGTATATGCACAACTACATTTAAACTAAAAAAAACAAGAGGGACAGTTCAAAGTAAAAAACCTGGAAGGGATTATGGAGGGTGGAGACAATTCAGTTGTGCTGACCTTCAAAGTCTGTGCTATGTTTGTCTTTGTTCCTGAGTGCAAAATGCTGTATACATGTAAGAAGTGTAAACTTGTGGCACTGTTAGAAGAGAAAGTCAGAGACCTGGAGGAGCGAGTAGCCACACTCAAGTGAAGGTGAAGCCTACATTGGTAGAACTCTTGAGCAGCAGCACCAGCTCTCAGAGGGGGCCCTGATGGTGGAAGAAAACCAAAACACTGTAGTGGACGAAAATGCTGTAGAGGCTACAAACATAGTGGAGGAACCACCATGGAAAATAATCACAGTTAGGAGCAAAAGAAGACACTCTTCCCTGGTGGAACTACAAAACTGGTTTCAGTTACTTGAAGAAGAGTCTGTTGGCCAGCATGCAGAGGAGACCCCACAGGAGCACAGGAGTATGGCTGAAATGCAGCAGAATACAGTTGCTGAGCCAACACCCTACAAAAAGAAGAGGAGGAGTGTAGTGATAGTAGGGTCCTTCCTGCTATGTGGAATTGAGACCGATATATGCCGGGAGGATCCATGGACTCGCCATGCTGTCTCCCTGGAGGATGGAAAAGGGATGTGATGGAAAGATTGCCATCACTCATAAAACCTACAAATACATACCCCTTTCTTCTTGTCCACGTGGGAACAAACGACACAGCCAAGGGGAGCTACCGAGAAATCATGTCTGACTTTGAAGCTCTGGGAAGGAAACTCAAGGACTTTGGGGCCCAAATAGATTTTTCATCCATCCTACCGGTGCTCAGAAGAGGAATTGAAAGAGAAAGGAATGACTGGCTACAAAGGTGGTGTTGTCGAGAGGGATTTGGTTTTTGGGACCATGGGCTAAGCTTCCTGGAAGAAGGGCTGCTAGCAACAGATGGCTTGCATCTAACAAGGACTGGGAAGAATGTGTTTGTCCACAGCATGAAGAACCTCATCAGGAGAGCTTTAAACTAAAATTGGAAGGGGGAGGGAGACGCAAGCACAGAGTTAAAAGTAGATGAAGCCTTACACACAATAAGAGGAATGGACCAAACTGATCAAAACGCCAACAATACTGTAATAGGATCAACAATTATAATCACAATAGTAATCATAATAATCATAATAATATTCATGAAAATCTACAAAGGCAAACAGGCCACAAATCACACAACCTCCAGTGTCTGTATACGAATGCCAGGAGTATGGGAAACAAACAAGAAGAATTGGAAATTTTAATTCAGGAGGGTAACTATGACTTGATAGGAATAAGTGAAACTTGGTGGAATGACTGCCATAACTGGAATACGGCAATTGAGGGATATAAACTGATCAAAAAGAACAGAGAGAATAAAAAGGGAGGTGGAGAACAGGGAGAAGTGCAAACTACTGCACCCCAGAAAAAGAAACCAAACACACACTTACAAGATGGGGGATACCTGGCTCAGCAATACTACAAGTGAGAAGGATCTTGGAATTGTTGTAGATCACAAACTAAATATGAGCCAACAGTGTGATGACCAAGCCTTATTATGAGGAAAGGCTGAAAGAACTGGGCCTTTTTAGCCTTGAGAAAAGAAGACTGAGGGGTGATACGATAGCATTTTTCAAATATTTGCAAGGCTGTCATACAGAGGAGGGGCAAGATTTGTTCTCCATCATCTCAGAGTGCAGGACACACAACAATGGGCTCAAGCCAGATTTCGGTTGAATATCAGGAAAAACGTCCTCACTGTCAAAGCAGTTCAATAGTGGAACCAGTTACCTCGGCAGTTGGTGAGTGCTCCAACACTGGAGGAATTCAAGAAAAACTTAGATAATCACCTGGAAGATATGCTTCGATTGTATTCCTGCACTGAGCAGGGGGCTGGACTTGATGGCCTCGTAGGCCCCTTCCAACTTCACTTTTCTATTATTCTACGATTCTCTAATCTCTAGGACCAAACCCAGAGTACAAACCCCTAGACACTGAACTTGACAATGAGGAAGGAAGTGGTGAGAAGAAAGGTACACTCAAGTATAAAACACAAGACACAGTAAGCAAACAAAAGGGCAGTTGTAAAGGGTTCCGATGCATATACACTAATGCTCAAAGTATGGGGAACAAACAGGGAGAACTTGAAGTCCTAGTACGTGAGGGCAAGTATGACACTATTGGCATTACCGAAATTTGGTGGGATGAAACCCATGATTGGAATATGCTGCTAGAAGGATATAATTTGTTCAAAAGAAACAGATCCAACAAAAGAGGAGGGGGAGTTGCACAGTACGTAAAGAATTACTACTCCTGTACAGGAGACCAAGGATGAAAGTCTTCCTGAAGCTCTTTAGGTGAATATTGGGGGGAAATGAATGACATAGCTGTAGGTGTGTACTACAGGCCACCTAACCAAGCAGAGGAAATAGATGAACATTTTGCAAATCAATTAGCTGACATGTGTAGGAAACACACCACTGTAGTAATGGGGGACTTTAACTACCCAGATATCAACTGGGAAACCAACTCTGCAGCAAGTGGGAGATCCAACAGGTTCCTGGCGTGCCTGGCTGACAACTTTATCATCCAAGAGGTGGAGGAGGGAACCAGAGGGTCAGCCATACTGGACTTAATACTTACTAGTAGAGAGGAAATAGTTGAGGAAGTGGAAATTGTAGGAACTTTAGGAGAAAGCAACCACGTCATATTAGAATTCACCATCATTCAGACAAAGGTAGCTGTACCAAGTCAGACTAATGTTCTAGATTTTAAGTGAGCTGACTTTAACAAACTAAGAGATGTAATAGGAAGGATTCAATGGATGGAAATGCTGAAGGGAAAAACAGTTCAGGATGCTTGGGAAACCCTGAAAGGCGAGATAATAAAGGCCCAAACCAAAACAATACTACAGAGAAAGAAAAACAAGAGACGTCTGACAAGACCAGTGAGGATGCACACAGAGCTAAGGGACAAAAAGGATAAGTATAAAAAAACTGAAAAAATCTGCAAGGATGGAGTCAGGAACGCTAAGGCTCAGAATGAGCTAAGACATGCAACAAATGCCAAAAATAACAAAAAAAGTTTCTTTCAACACATAAGGAGCTAGAGGAAAGTCAAGGAAATGGTTGGTCCACTAGTGGGAGAAGATGACAAGAAGGTGACACGCAACAGGGAGAAAGCAAAACTGCTCAATTCTTTCTTTCTTTCTTTCTTTTTGTGTCTGTATTTACGCAAAAGGAAAAATTGGTCCACTCTGTCAAAAGCAGCACTGTGGGAGACAGGAGAGGGAAGCAGGTCAAATAGGTAAGGAAGTGGTAAAAGAACACCTAGCTGCTTTGAATGAGTTCAAGTCTCTTGGACTGGGTGGTTTACATCCCGGGGTACTAAAAGAACTGGCAGATGTGATCTCAGAATCACTGAATGAAATCTTTGAGAGTTCCTGGAGCACAGGCCAACTGCCAGAAGACTGAAAAAGAGCTGATGTGGTTCCAGTCTTCAAAAGAGGAAAAAAGTGGATCAAGGAAACTACAGACCAATCAGCTTGACATCAATACCTGGGAAAATCCTGGAAAAAATAATCAAGCAACAGATTTATGAGCACCTAGAAAATAACAAGGTGATTACTAGAAGCCAACATGGGTTTGTTAAGACCAAATCTTATTGCCATCTTTGATAAAGTGACTAAATTAGTGGTCCAAGGAAACACAGTGGATATAGTATACTTCGACTTCAGTAAGGCATTTGATAAGGTAGACCTCAACCTACTGCTGTGCAAGATACAATGAAGTGGGATAGACAGCGCAACTACCAGATGGATTTGCAGCTGGCTGACTAACCACACTCAATGTGTGGTCCTGAATGGAACCACATCTATGTGGAGGGAAGGGTGCTCCTTCAAGGTTCTGTCTTGGGCCCAGTGCTCTTTAACATCTTCATAAATGGCCTGGATGAAAGGATTGAAGGAGCACTCATCAAATTTGCTGATGACACAAAGTTGAGGGGGAATTGCTAATACTTTGGAAGATAGAGTCAACATTGAGAAGGATCTAGACAGACTTGAACATTGGGCCCACCCAATAAGATGCAATTCAGTGGTGGGAAAAGTAAGGTCCTGCACTTAGGCAGGAGAAACCAGATGCACAGGTACAGGACAGGTGGTAACTGGCTCGACAGTAGTACCTGTGAGAGGGATTTATGTGTCCTGGTGGACCACTGCCTAAGGATGAGTCAGTAGTGTGCTGCAGATGTCAAGAAAGCCAACACAGTCCTAGGCTGCATCAACAGGTGGATAGTATCAAGCTCACGGGAAGTAATAGTGCCACTCTATACCACGCTGGTGAGGCTGCACTTGAAGTACTATGTCCAGTTCTGGTCACTACAATACAAAAAAAGATGCTGAGGCCTGGAAGGAGTGCAGAGAAGAGCAACAAAGATGATAAAGGGACTGGAGGCTAAATTCTATGGAGAATGAGTAAGAGAACTAGATATGTTTAGCTTAACGAAGAGAAGACTGAGGGGAGACATGATAGCAGCCTTCCAATATTTGAAGGGTTGCCACAAGGAAGAGGGCATTTATTTATTCTCCATGGCGCCTGGGGGTAGGACAAGAACCTTCTGATGGGTGGAACCGCATCAGAAGGAGATCCAACCTGGAAATAAGGAGGACTTTCCTGATGGTGAGAACCATTAAGCAGTGGAACAACTTGCCTCCCGACATTGTGGGTGTGCCATCACTGGATGTTTTCAAGAAAAGATTGGAAACTCATCTGTCTGGGATGGTATGAGGTCTCCTGCCTTAGGCAGGGTGTTGGACTAGAAGACCCCCAAGGTCCCTTCCAACCCTACGACAATTCTATGATTTCTTAGAAAAGTAAGCTGTGTGTAGTTCTGCTAAGTAATATTGATAAACATAATGAGCAAACTCCCACAGATTGTAAAGAAACTATGCATATGATGAGTCATACCATAAAGAAGACCTTTGGAATCAAATTCAGTCTAACAGATTAGCCTGTAACATGTGTTCAACACGCGGTGCAAACTTGGCAGTATTGAGCTACTAAGTTATGCTATAGCCACCAAAGTCAACACTGCTTTCTTTTTTCAACTGAAGGGGAAGGAGGGTTTTTGATTTATATTTTATTGGGGTTTTGAGATACTGTACAATTCAAAGGAAATTAAATCCACACTGTGCATTAAAATAATGGCAAGTGGTTTGTTTCATTTATCAAGTGCCAGGAAGTGCAACACTAGATTCTTATTTCTTTTATTTTTCAGCCAGTTAAGCTTAGGTGTAGCTATGCAAGACCTCTTGCTGACCCAAAACTACTGACATAGCTTTGGGCACTGCAGGAGTTCAGGGTGTCACAAAGGCTCTACCTCAGCTGAACATATGTTTAATTACAGCACACACATGCTATCCTAGTCTGTAAGAGAGACCTGATACTAGAAGCTGATGCTGTTTGATGACATCCTATAAGACTTAGTAATTCAGCATGAAAACTCAGCAGCCTTAAGAACTGCCTGAAAGAATCACAGATTATAGATCATAGAAAATAGATCTTGTTTGTAATTAGTCTTGGGCTAAATAGTTTAATTGAATTAAATTATGTCTTATGATCCTGACGTGTTCTATATAATAGGTTCGTCATGAATGAAGATAAGAATCATCTGTGCCAAACAGCAGTATTTCTTTTCATTTCTAGATAAGGGATAGGTAATGCCAGGTAGCAGCCAGGTATATATATTTGGAAGTATATAGTGTTATAAACTGCTGAATGTTTTCAGATACAAGAAGTACAAATGCTTTTCCTTCAGAATATTTGGAGAAGAGCAACCCAATCAGTTCCAGGTTCTCTGAGGCGCTTAGGCAATGTGCCATCACATGGCTGTCACTGTCCATTCATATGACCTTGCCTTGTGGGCCATGTTTATATTACTGCAACTATGGTAAAGGCAAGTGAAGGCACGTCCCCACCTTATAAACACTAATGTTTTGTAAAGAAAAAAAAGGGTGAGTTCATTTTTTTTTTTTTGCGCCATGGCCATAAAAACAGTATGAAAGAAGCATAGCTGAATCAGAACTGTATAAGTTGCTTCCAGTCTGGGGGCCCCTTCAAATGTGCCTGGGGCCCCCTAGGGGGCCATATGGCCCTTGTTGAGAATGGCTGATGACTAACGTGAGTCACAGCAGCAGATATGAAACGACATCCAGTGAGCTCTTGAGTTTTCCCTCTTTTCTCTCCATGAATTTAAAATTTGTATCCAGTGGGGAACGGTTTGTGTTCTAGTTATTAAATTTATACAGAAAAGAAGACTTAGAACAGAAACTTCAAATAAAGAGGCATCAACCTTCTTTCTCCCTGACTCTATATCACAGATTCATTTTAGGTTTAAAAAAGGGAAATATGATTCTCTAATTTGCTGCTTGAACACACAGATGCTCACACTCAGGTATTTAACATTTTAATTGCCTTTTGAAATTAAAAGCATTTTATTAACCATGTGTTTTGAGTACAGCAAAAGTGACAGCAAGTTAGGTGTTAAAAAGAACTCAGCTCTAAGCGCCACTAAATTTCAATTAAATAAACTGGTTATTTTAAAACAGTCAACAAGATCTTCATTAATTCCTGTCTCTATGATCTAATTCCAAGAAGAAAAATTTAGATGGCAACTGGGATTATGTAGCCGAAAGCAGAACTTCAGTTTGTTCACATATGATGCTTGCTGTCTGCATTTTTTTCATCCCTCTGCAAAACTTTGAACCTCATCCAGCTTTGACACACTGCCTCTTCAGTTAATAACTATCAAGTTTCCCCTTGTCTCCTGTCTACTTTTCTTTGAGGCAATTGCGCACTCAGCACCCCGAGATAATAACACACATCTATAAGATAAAAGCAATGGCATTAATGTAATTGTCTGCCTCTTTCTCTTTAGCCTATTTTTTTCCTTTTCAGTTTTGACTGCTTGTGTGACACCTGTTTTTGTCTCCTCTGATCCTGTGACAGGTTTTCCGCTGACAAGGTTTTTGCCTGACAGAGGTTCTGTCAGACAAGAACATAATAAAATATGAAGAACTGCTTGTCAGAGTTTCTGCCAATGCTTGCATGAAGTAAAAAAAAAATGGTTGTTTTTTAAGGGGCCCTGTGATGGTCGCTTTGGTGTGTCAGGAAAACAGCCGTCTTCAGCAATTCCTCCCAGCTAAACAGGTGTTTTCTTTTTTGTTTTCTCATGCCCTTCTTTCTTTCTTTTTATAAAAAGATTGGTCAGGGAAAACATGAGCACTAAATGTGGAAAAATACTTTGTCCTAAATTATGCTAGCAAAACATGAAATTATTATTTTGCATATGCATTAGGGCAGATTCTTTTAAAAAATGAACAACAAAAAAATGATACAAAAAAGTAAATTGATAAGTTAGTCTCTTCCCCATTGTCCTTTTAAACAAACCTGGCACTTGCAATAGTTACAACACACCAATATTGAGAAACACCAAAACATCTATGGCATGTGAGCATATTAAGGCTACAATCCTATGAACCTTTACTTGGGATAAATTCCCCTGAATCCAGTCAGGCTTGTTCCTTGGTAGACACTTACAGAATTCAATTGTCAATTTCACAGACCACCTGTATATACTGATAAGCGGTAAGTTTATACAGTACAGATTGTATAGATTATATAGATTGAGACAGAAGTACTGTACTTGGGTTGCATGTAATTGAAAGTGAGACTAAAACGAAGAGAGGTTAGCATATATATATATACTAACTCTTTTAATGTAAATACTATGCAAACTGACTATTTGCACAGCAAATGTCTTCATTCCAGTATTTTCCATACTCTGAGTTTAAAGTTCTGTCTTGTTTCAGTACAATCATATTAAACATTTCTACTTCATTCAATGCCTTAATGTACATGCAGCCAAATGTTTTTATTCCCAGTGAATGGTGTTTACAGCCCCTTCTTCCAGGTTTATTTCTCCTACATTGTTGAACTCTTAGGGTTAAGATTGCTTTTCACTCTTTAATTTATGTACACGCTTCTCACACCATCATCTCTGAGAAATCGGAAGAGAAGTTTTCTATAAACCACCCCATCACTTGGGTACAATGGACTGCTTAGGCTAGAAAGACGGACATACAGTGACTCCATCTCTTAAGAGGCCTCTGACTTTTAACCATGCATGTAGGCTATTGTGAAAGACGTTGCCTTGCAGTGACGATAATGGGCAGGGTCCAACCCAAATTACAAAGATCCTGATCTGCTCTGTTGATGCAAGCATAGACTGATTATGTTATCTTCAATACTTTTTTCAATCACAGAGTATATGTCACTCTTCTCATATTCCCCATCTGTTTGTTCATGGGAATATTACCAAATCATTGCTATTCTTCCTAGGAGTTTTCTGCCCATTATTCAATGGCCTATCAAATCATTTTTCTATTTTGCTGCATTAAAATAGTCACTGCTTGTCGGCCTAACCTAAATTCCAACAAAACTGTGGGGACCATATGGGCTTGAGGAGATCACAAGCTAAATATGCCATATGCCCTCTTGAGCTCACAGGAGGAAACATGACATATACATCTCCCAAATTAAAAGAAAATAGAGAAGTTCTTTAGAATCTCCTCAAACAGCTTTATTAATTCCTTTAAGGCAGTGGTTCCCAACCTTGGGTAGTCCAGGTGTTATCTGACTGCAACTCAGAATTCTTCACCACCAGCCATACTGCCCAGGGTCTCTGGGAGATGCAGTTCAAGAACACCTGGATTACTCAAGGTTGAGAACCACTACTTTAGAGAATACTCCTCCCCATAGAGAAAAGCACATATAAGTGGCAGAGATGTAATCTACTCTGATGTACTCCTATAGAAGTAGCTAGTGTTGATTTCTTTTGTTTGAGTATCTTATGTACTTCAGCCTGATATATTCCATGTGCACTGCTGGATAAATCAATAGTGATTTCAAGCATTGTAATTAGGGGAATATAAGTTAATTAAGGTAGTTTTACAAGCACCCCCTCATAACTGACACTAGCCATGCTCTTATAAGGTCCATAAGATACGATGATCCTCGCAGCATGATTATAATTTTAAATCATCCTTCCTTTGTGCCCTGTAATGAGTCAGGACACTTGTGCACGATTGTCATAAAGTTCATCTACTGTGACCGTTTCCTAGTTTGGCTCCAGATTAAATATACTCCAGCAAATTTGACTGCAGTCAATTAGAATGTAATTAGAGAAATCTTTAAAATTGTTAAGGGTACAATCCAGAATGCACTTCCTATTTCTGAAATCCAGATGAGATCAGAATAATTAACAAACCTCAGGTGGTATACTGAACTAATTTGGGGTACATTCTGTACTAAAAATAATAGAGATACAGTACAGCCAAATAACATTTCTCAGCATAAAGAAAGTCTGCCATCAATAAACTTTTAGATGTATGGTACTGAAACAGATGGAGGCAAAGTTACCTAATCCAATATAGCATCTAAAGAGATAATGACATTTTTATTCTTGTCATCAAACACTTCTCTTTTAATTTAATGGTGTTGTGCTTTAATATAGTGATAGTGAGTTTGTTTCACTTACAACACTTCCAATTTATATTCTGTTTAACCTGGTGAACTTTGCTTAATTAAGATATTCCTATAAACAATTAAGCCTCCTGTAGGATCATTAGCAAGATATAAAACTTTATGATGTAATAAAATGCAATAAAATTATAAAGTCACAGCAGTTCATGAGCAGAAGAATAAGGTGTTCTTAAAGGCAAACAGGGTGTTGCCTTTGTATAAAATCCAAAGATTTTCAAAGCTCATTATACATTTGTCATAACTTGCCTACAGACTGACAGACAAGGCATTTTTTCCAATTCTGCAGAACAGATTATCAGAATATAGAATAATGAAGTTTGAAGGGGCCTATAAGGCCATCAAGTCCAACCCCCTGCTCAGTGCAGGAATATAAGTCAAAGGATATCTGCCAGGTGGTTGTCTAAAATTTCTCGTGAATGCCCCCAGGATTGGAGCACTCACCATCTTCAGGTAACTGATTCTACTGCCATACTGCTCTAACAGTAAGGAGGTTTTTCCTGATATTCAACTAAAATCGGGCTTCCTGTAACTTGAGCCCATTGTTGCATGTTCTGCACTTGGGGATCGTTGAGAACAGATCCTGCCCTTCCTCTGAATGACAGCTTTTCAAGCATTTGAAAAATGTTATCATGTCTTCCCAGACTCTCCTCGTCTCAAGGCTAAACATGCCCAGTTCTTTCAGCCTTTCCTCATAAGGCTTGGTTTCCAGCCCCCTGATCATCCTTGTTGCCCTCTTCTGAACTTGTTCCAATTTGTTCACTTCCTTCTTGAAGTGTGCTGTCCAGAACTGGACACAATACTCAAGGTGAGGCCTAACCAGTGTTGAATAGAGGGGGACTAGCACCTCACGGGATTTGGAAACTATACTTCTATTAATACAACCTAAAATAGCATTAGCCTTTTTTGTATCCACATCACACTGTTGGCTCATATTTAGCTTATGATCTCCAACAATTCCAAGATCCTTCTTGCTCGTAGTTTTGTTGAGCCAGGTATCCCCCATCTTGTAACTGTGTGTTTGTTTGTTTCCGAGATGCAGTACTTTGCACTTATCTCAGTTAAATTTTATTCTGTTGTTTTCAGCCCAATGCTCAAGCCTATCCAGGTCATTGTGAATTTTGGTTATGTCTTCCAGGATATTAGCTATTCCACAGAATTTTGTGTCATCCACAAAATTGATTGGTGTGCCCTGCAGCCCCTGATCCAGGTTATTAATAAACATGTTGAAGTGCACCGGCCCTGGGCTACTCCACTTGTTACTTCCACCCAGTTTAAGAAGGAGCCATTAACCATCAGCCTCTGAGTATGATTAAGTAGACAACTATGTATCCACATGACTGGTGTTCTATCCACACCACACTTCTTTAGCTTGCTAATCAGAATATCATGGGGCACTTTGTGAAAGGTTTTACTAGAGTCGAGATATACAATGTCTACAACATTCCCTCTGTCCATGAGGGAGGTTACCCAATCAAAAAATGAAATCAGATTAGTCTGGCAGGAATTGTTATTGACAAACCCATGTTGGCTTCTAGTTATTACTGCATTTTTTTCCTAGGGGCTTGCATAGTGACTACTTCATAATCTGTTCCAGAATTTTCCTTGGGATTGATATCAGGCTGACTGGCCTGTAGTTCCCAGGTTCCTCTTTTTTCCCTTTCTGAAGATAGGGACAATATTAGCTCTCTTTCAATCATCTGGAAACTCACCCATTTCCCAAGATTTCAAGAAAACAGTGGACAGTGGTTCTGAGAGTTCTTCTGACAGGCCCTGGTAAGGTATTCCCTGACTATATGTTTATCAATCCCTAGCTGCAGTCCTTTCCTCTCCATCTGCACTTCACATTTGTCTGGAGGGTCATAATGTGTCCTTTAGTCATGGGAGTTGTCCCACCAATTCCTATCAAGTCATATTTACCCTCCTGAGCTAAGATTTCCAGTTCTTGTTTGTTTCCCATATTCCTGGCATTCACATATACTGTAGACACTGGAGATTGTCTGATTTGTGACCTGCTTTTCTTTGGGCGCTTTTATGGATATGGTGATTAATATTATTATTGGCCCTCCTGATGATAGATAGATAAAACTTTATTACGGTCAAAAGACCAGCCACAAATAAAACATCTAAAACATATAAATATTCTGTGGCCAAATACATTCTTCCCAGTCCTTGTGAAGTGCATGCCATCTCTTACCTGAAGTCCATCTTCTAGGAACCTTATGTTGTGCACAATATTATTATGCACAATAAGAGGAATGGTCCCCAAAACCAAATCCCTAACTTCGACACCACTTTTGTAGCCTTCCTGTTGAATATAAGGCCCTTCTGTTAAGGACACCCCCCTTTCAATTAAGCAGAGCACATGGACCTGACTCTTAAGCTGAGCACATGGTGCCTAGGGAATACCTAGCGGGTTACTCCAGGTCCCTTCCTGGTGTTAAGCTAAAAACACTCACCTCTCTGCCTTAGTCTCTTTTGTCTCCCAAATTCTTTTATCCCTTCCTTCAGCAGACATTTCTTCCTATCTCTCCCCATCCCTCCTGTTAGCTGCTCCTGTTCACTCACTCTGGTTGTACACCCCCTGGGACTGCCTCAGTCAGCAATCACAAGGCCTTGGACAAGGGTGCATCCAAACTCTGCAGAAACTTTCTTTGCCTCATCAAGAGAATTTCAAAGGTGGTGGGGGGGAAGAATGTAAGAAGCATGGGAAAACACAGGAGGGCAACAGTGTTATTTTCCCCTGCTCTAAAATTCAGAACTTGAGCAATGGTGATTAAATAATATCAGCCTCATCCAATTACAGCACTTAACTTTGAAACTCTGTATTTTTCAAAGTCTCAGAGTTACAAAC
Source organism: Pogona vitticeps (assembly GCF_051106095.1). Lineage (NCBI taxonomy): Eukaryota > Metazoa > Chordata > Lepidosauria > Squamata > Agamidae > Pogona > Pogona vitticeps. The sequence goes on along the minus strand of NC_135784.1, from coordinate 222,142,923 downwards.
TATACTAACTATAGTATATATTATCCAAGTGAACATGTCCAGTGAAAGCATGCAGGTATATCAGTGAAGGTGTTCAAGGATCAAGCCTGCTGCTGTTGTTTTTATTAAAAGGCAAGACTCAACAGTAATTACGTAATAATGACTTTTTTTGTCAAACTGATTAAAAGACAATTATGATACACCAGTTTATACAGAAATGGTTTGTAAGTAAAACTTAAAATGGTTTGTTTGTAAAAATATAAAATTTCTGTCAGCAACTAGCTATTCATTTTCAATAAGGAAGAAAATCTAGGAATTGGAGTACTTCATTTCAACATACATAAAGCTCGGAAAACTATCCAAGCTGCAGACATAAAACTTTAATCATGCATTTATATGCATTCATTGTAGATATTTAATAGACATGACAATATGAACTCCTCTCCCTTCAAAAGCCTCTCAAGTCTCTTACAGATGCTTGAAGTACCTTACAGCAGTGGTTCTTAACCTTGGGTTACTCAGGTGTTTTTGGACTGCAACTCCCAGAAGCCTTCACCACCAGCTGTGCTGGCTGGGGTTTCTGGGAGTTGCAGTTCAAAAACACCTGAGTAACCCAAGGTTAAGAACCACTGCCTTACAGTACGTACTCGAATTTGGCACTAATTAATTATCAGATCTGACAAGAAGGATATAGAATCCTTGAATGGCCATGTCTTATCCTGGTACCTCCTTGATAGTCTTTTTCTGCACCCAAGTTGGCGCTCGATCAGTTTTTCCATGTTCGTTCTCATCCCCCTCTCCTTAGTAGATAACAGATTCTTTTCTTTTATCTCCACATGAGATAAATATTACTAATAGTATTTACATATTCACATAAAGTCCATATTAATATTTATAATTTCATGGTATTTTAATTTTCTCTTGTTTTAAATCTTGTTTTGTAAGCTGCCTTGAGTCTCAATTGTGGGAGAAAGGTGTCACATAAAATGAACCACCAGGCAAATGGAGATAATACTATAGGCTACAGATTTTAATTAACTAAAATTAATCAGTCTTAAAACAAAATATCCTGAACATGTTTGTTCTTTGATACCCATGAAAGTTTGCAAATATTAGATTTCAAAAGCTTTGAGCTATGGTGGACACAACAGACAGAGACTCGTATTCATTTTTGCCATCATAACTTCCAGCAACTGCACCCTACATGTACAACCAACACGAAATATTTTTTTAAAAATGATAGCACAGTTTGGGAATGTAGCAGTGTACACTGTAGAAATATAGAAAATAGGACATTACATAAACTTATCATCTATCACATGTGGTTTTTTTGAGAAACTGATTTCTTTTGTGTGAGATCAGAAAACGTTAACAGAAAGTTAAAAGATGATATAGCAAAATTCTTGTGTGATTATGTGTTACAGTAAGCAAAAGGAACTTCAGGCTGTTCTTACATAAATGCATAACAGAGAGAGAAAACAATAAACCTTAGGGACTCCCTGAGAAGAGAGAGATAATTTGAATAACTAGCCATTCTATTAAAATCCTTGAAACAAAAAAACAAACAAAAAACATATAACAGCATACAACATAAATGATCAGTATCAGGGATAAATAAATTATGAATATTGGGGAAGGGGCAGACTTGCAAAATATGTCTAGTGGTATACTAATTAAATATAAATTAAAAGAATGTTTTCTATTATTATTCTGACAGAAGTTAGGAAATGGCATTAGAAAACTGAGTTAGTTACACATCATGAACATACGCAACACACCAGGCAAAGTGGAGAATTTTAAAATCTAATTATTTCAGTGGAAAAAATTTAAGAATGTTGTCTTCCCAGTGAAAATAAAGATAACTTTATTTTCCTTAAATTAAGCCTGGATTCTGCTAGCAATTTTTTTGCTTGCGTCACAAAAAGTGGCTGTTAAGAATGTTAAGAAAGGATTTTCTGCTGTTACTTTCTTGTTTTAATTTCTTTTTCCATAGTAGCACAGATCTGCATTAAATCAAAATGCTTATAAAGTGTCAGTGTTAACTGTAAAAAAAAGTTTTATCCTATAACATGTCTCAAAATCTTTCTTTTCAAAAAAAAAATCTTGTCTGCTTGACAACTCCAGACCTAAGAAATGGTTTAGCCATTTTCAAAAAATTAATAAATCTCCCTCAAAGCTAAAAAAACATAATTCAAGTTTCTGCTGGAAGCAAATTTAAAAAGTCTAGTACTTTAAACCCTTTAAACACCAGAGATTCAGACAAGGAACAACCAATTCCTTTTTAAGAGCGGCAGTGGTAAGCATAGGCCACTGTTAGCTACGCAATTGTTGGCTTGAGCATTAAAAAACACTGATGGTAGGATTACTACTTATAGTGGAAGCGTGCAGGGTCGAAACTCAATAAACCAAACTGATGCCAACAGAAACACTTACCCTGCCTCAGAAAGAAGCCTGTGATGGATCTGTTCCTTTTACTGACATGCTATATTTTCCACTTCTGAAGAATAGTAGTGGCAGGAAGCCCTAATATTGAAGATTCCTCCCCCCCCTTCAAGTGGCTCTGGAGCAGATTCACCCAAGAAAATATGAGAAAGTGGCCATCAGATTTGTGTGGCCTCTGCTACAAGCAGCCACAAATTCCTTTGGTTGTTCATAACAGGTCCATCTTTCTCAAAGTCTGATATTCTATGAGCCCTACAGTATGTATGAGTTCTACACATTCTTTAGTCCTTCCCAAATATTGTATGCATTTTTATTTCAATCCCATTGACATCTATTTTTCAAATATAAATAGTTTTATATTCAAATATAATTTTAATTACGTGCAGTTTCCAAAGATACACATAGTTTACAGTGCATGTTTCTTTGCTAAAACTCATATGTGCCAGTATCAGGAGTTATGAAATTGGTATTTTTCTGTTTTATTTTCTGTGGTATTACCACATACCTTCATTACCTCTAGAATCCATTACTGGAATGGACTGGGCATGGGGCTATCTTTGTTTTCTTGAGAAACTTCAGTTAGAGCAGACTGCCGTTATATGTCAACTGGCATTCACCCATAGGGTCATATTACATCTATTCTGTAATACTTGTACCAGTTGCCAATTTATTTTTGGACACAATTCAATGCTGGTTCTTCTCTTTAAAAAGACATGTTTCAGTGTGGGATACTGTACTAATTTGTCTATACAGTGTAATCTGCTGTATAGAAATCTGCTCTTTCTATTCCTCCTGTGGCTGAAATGATGTTGTTTATGAAAATAAACTGGTTATATAAGAAAACATACGTACAAATGGCAACACATTAACTAACAGCAATTCACTACTGCAATTTACGCCACTGCATTTATGCTGCCATAACTAACCAACAGGATCTGGTCCTATCAGTAATCTAATACTAAATACAAATAAATGAAAGCAGAAAGAAAGGCAATTCATAATGAGACTGTGATGTAATTACATCAGAAGCATTTTGAATGAATAGCTTTATCTGCAGTGATGTCCTATTCTTCGAAATATAAAGGACGGTGTTATTCAAGTGTATGTAGTATGGCAGTGTCTCTCAGGATACTACTCACTTCTGTGATCATGGAAGGGCAATTGCACAAAGGTTTCCTTGCTCTCTGGCAGCCTCTTCTCTGTGTTATCCATCATATACAGACTGTGATTACAGATGCAGAACAATAGCACGCAAGAGGAAGTGGTGGGGAATGCTGAGCAGCTGCTTTTACAATTATGGGCTTGTTTCAAATCAATTTTACTGTACTTTGATTGTCCAGTATCTATCTTCCATGCTGCTTCAGGCCCAACCAACACACAAATTCAAGGATCATAATATAGTACTGTTAACAAATAAGCTGAAAAAATTGTGTATTCAGGTCATACTTAAGTAATAAGTATTATTTGTGCGCAAAAAGCAGATTTAAAGTTCTTGAAACAGTAACTTGCCTTGCTTTGTAACAATGGATGAATTCGTACATTCATAAATCTATAAACTTATATGTGCACACTTTTGCATGCTTTCTTAATATGCATTTTGTATGCATGTCTACTAAACATAAAAAAATTCATAAGTAGTTTCTTTAAGAGAATGTTGTTTGGGGCGTTTTTTTTTACTAATATATACATTGTAGTGCATACTTTCCTATAATAATCCATATTGTCATGCATTTTCCCACAGATGAGTACATAACAAAATTCTTAAAACCAAATACCAATGCATAAGTTGTTTCCAGTTTATGTATAGATTTGGGAAGTGTGAACTAGGTTGGTTTTTACTGAGCTGAAAGCTGCACAAAATTCTCCTCAACATCTTATTACCATGTAATTTCAAAACCCAGTTGTTTAAGGCAAAACATTAATTAGTCTTCAAGTAATACCACTCTAAACATTCTGGCAGATAGCTCAGCTAAATAAATCAAGTGAGCTTGCTGCAGTCTTGAGGTACTAATTTATACATATATGCTTGGAATGTGTCTGAGCAAAATACATCTGTATATATCGTCAGTCATGCTTTGCCACAAAATGTAAACACTATGATTGGATTTATTCAAAGAGGACCAAGAAATTTACACACGTTGGCAGGATGCAGTTCTCAAATGTAAATTTTTGTTTACCATATACATATGTGCCCATATGCTGAATAGAAATTTTAAATATTGCAACTAAGAAATATATTAGGAACATTTTTATGAGAAGGAAAGAAAAGCAACCATCACCAAAAAGGGAGAACAACATAAGCCTTCAAAGGCCAGGATTCCCTCACCCATAGTACTGCTTATTCACCACAGGGAGGGCACTTGTGTTGCCAGAACTAGAGATGCAAAATTTCTGAAAATTTCCAATTTTTCTGGAAGAAAATAGTTTTTTCCCTTATTTTTTCTTGGAAAAAAAATTTGAAAATCTTGGAAATTTTACCTCTCTAGATTCAGACCAAGATTTGAAGAAAGATTGAGACAGAAAATATATTTCAGCCAGTGGGAATACATGACTACCATATCCTGAAGCCATCTTTACTATTTTCGGAGTTCAAAACAGGTTTCCTTAGGAACTTCTCTAAAAGTAACTGTGACCATTGTTTCCATACGACCTTTTCACATCCTTAGTAACGCCTTGAGAGGTCTGCTTTCAGAGCAGCATATTAATTCTCCATCCTACCACATTTGTGGAAATGCCACCACACACACTCAGTATCAGAGTCTAACCCAGACACTAAAATGTGAGTGAAGGTGAAATATAAACATCTTGTCAAGTTGGTAGTAGACTGACACTACTTTACAGAGGCTAGAATGTACAGTATTCTTTGAAATTACACAGCACAGTAGTCACCGTTCCCATTGTTGCTTAGGACAAGATCCTCACTCTTCTGTGCTTTCACCGTGTTATCAACATATTCATTTAGCTAACTTTCTGTCTCTATATGTGTGTTCCCAGCATTGCAGCTACTTCATTCACAAAAAACACATGTTATTCCAGGGTAAAGAGGACAAATAGAAAAGAAAACAAAGCTGCTTCTTACCATGCGCAACCCAGCCATGTTTACACTGATCACAGGTTCTCAGATTTATCTTCCCTGGTTGGAAACATTCACATGTACAATTTACCAGTGTGCAGCGTATAGCCTACAAAGAGAAAAGGGAAAACATCTTCTATGAACATTTAAATAATCTGTATGTCCAAGTTCTTCATATTTATAGTCCATATGAGAGCTCTGTTATCATCCCAATACTACAGATGCTAGGTGTCGCATAGGAGCATGGCGGCATGGTGAAGATCATGTGATAAGTTCAAGGCTCAGGTAGAAATTGGAGACTTTCAGGTTTATTATCTATCATTTTAGCCACCACACAATACCAGATAGATACTTGGAATGAGATCCAAACCACCTTTACACACACCAAAAATGCTTCCAGGCATACAGTCAGAGTCTAGCCTCTGACTTCTCTCCCCGTGCAGCTACAGCTATTTGTATCTCATTGAATGCTGTTCTCGGAGGGTCCCTGACCACGAGGAGTAGATTTTCAGGGGCAGAAAAACTGCAACACAAAAAGGGGCCGAAGACGGAACTAAGATTACACCCAGAAGAAAACAGTGAAGTTTTAAATGGCGTTTAACTACATTTTGTTTTGAATATAAAAACTGGCTTAATTATGTGGTGATATTTATACAGTACTTTTTTTAAAAATGTACTTGTTTTTTCAGAGAGAAAGGCAGAACACAAATAAATTGAATCAAATAACTAATAGTGAATTGGCAGAATGGCTCTCTGGATCTTGGCTATAAAATATAAACAGAAAGAGATTTTTTTTTCCTGGTTTGCAAAACAATTATTTCACATTAAAAGACTTGCTGGTTTTCTCCCCCTTCCCAAAACAAGGACTATCATAAGAAATAAATTTATTATAGTGAAAGAGCAATTTCAATTATAGGATGTGTTAAGTCATCAACACACCATTAAAACTGAAAAATTGTATTTAAATAATGCAGACTAAAGTCCACATTTGGTTTTTAAACATAAGAGATTAAGTATGTCTTGCAGAGATTTTGTGGTTTAACTTTCTAAAAGCCTGATGGTATTTTTAAAGCTAGTTATATCTTCATATTGCAGCATGTCATGTTAGTTATAATGAAGAATATGGTCAAATATATATGTTTATGTTCCTCTTGGCCACCATCCTGTTCTCTCTCTCTCTCTCGTTCTCTCTCTGTATGTACCGGTACATTGTTGTTGTTTTTGTAGACATAGAAATAATTTAATTTAGTACGCATCAGAATTATTGCTGACCCAGTGTGTTCTCACGTACCAATACAATGACCAAGACAGAACAGAACATCCTCAAGAAATATGTGGTTATTTTCATTCACTTCCATTACTTCTTTCCTCTTATAAAACACAAATGTTTGCCTCTTGAGAAGTTAGATTTTCCTTCAAAATTATGCCCCCCCCCCAATTTCATAAAATGCATTATAAGGAGGCAATATTGGAACACATATGGGTCAAATAGAAAGATTATTGTAAAAATGAAAGATATATAATTTCTTTTAAACCATAAAACATAAATAACGAGCAAGGCTTTTTCTTTCTAGGCCAAAACCTGAGTTTTTAAATAGTGTTAAAAATGATCTGTTCTCGTTCAGCAACTAGTAGTAAATTTACGGCATGCATTAGATTTAATTTGCACACATATTTTTGAAATGGAGGGAATTATATTCATCATTCACACATTAACAACGTACTGTAACTACTGGAAATGCCAGGAAATGATCACTCTGCTGAATTAGATGCAACCAATGATAATTTCAGGGTCAAACATGAGGGAGGGGAGGTTGCTACCTGTAATTGCAAGAACATCAGAGTTTTCTGACTGCCATTTGAACAGATTTATAGAATTGCAAATTTTTATATTACAGAAATGATCTTTGTGTCAAAATGAAGATTTCGGCTACTGTCTTATAAAGATTTATTTGGATGTCCCATTGAAATGGTGAGAGACAGACTTCCAAGTAAACATGTGTGGAATTAGCTCATTTATAGGTGAAGGTAGCTGCCTAGAATCAGAGGCCTGTTGTATGAATAGGCAGTTCTGTGCTTATAAAGGGAAGGGACTGCCAATTTCGCATTCCAAATTGGAGCTCACTGATTGGACTGCATTCTATACAATTTCTTGAAGTTCAGGAACAGTATTCAAGTTCTGGTGGGCTGCAAGGGGCAAAGTGTGTGGGAAAACCCTGTTGTGCATACACTGGGTACGTCACACTGCCTTTTTGATCCTATTGCATTAGCAGGCAATATAACATGTCCAAAAAAGTATGGCACTGTATTTCTAAGCACAAATAAGGAGAATAGTGGCCTTTTCCTGAGAGTATTAACATAAATAGTGCTTTAAGAATTTTGTCTCTTGTTCACCAGACTCTAAAAAAATCTGACTGCCTTCCCCCCTCATTTTCTGTCTTTTTACATGATTTTTCCCCTCTCTTCATCACTGCTTCATATTAGAATCTAAAAAGGGGCAAGGGGACAGGTACCTTGCTGTACTACATCTGACATATAAGTGTCCCAACCAATGTCAACTGACAGACTGCTCATTAGCAAGGTTGTAAAACACTGTTGTACCTATCACTGGTTAAAGGAATTAGAAATATGAAATGTAAGAGCAGCCACAAAGTTGCTGACTGGGCAAGAATAATATATGTGATTGTAGGTTACAAGATGAAGTAAGGGAGGGAGGGTTCTACGAAAAGGTTCTTTCTGTGTTCAATACTTTATTGACTCAGTAATATATCAGGTCTCTCCTAGTCAGTAATGGTGTCTTTCTCTAATATGTTCATTAATTAATGAACTCAGTAATTAATTGCACTGCAAAAGGGAATAAAAAAAGAGAAGCCCTTGTGCTTTCTTTTAAATTTTGTTTGCACCACATAATTCACAATGCACTGGCGTTTGCCTTGTAACTGAGTAAAACAACCAGGACCCCTAAATTTGTGGGCACTACAATTTTGACTAAAGGTTATGAACAATGTTTATAAATATTCAGCTCCCTCTTTAAGAAAAGGTCACTAGGCTGGCAGGGAAAAAATCAACAGACTGAAAGATGATACTTCAGTCCAAGTTTAATTTTTACTGTCTGAATTAAAAATTATCAATTTAATAATATTTTTAAAATCTTATTAGTTAAAGAGAACCCCTCAGCCCACATTTTTCTTTATTTCTCTGCAGTCACATATGGTCATTTTAAACCTCTATATCCTACATCAAGTTCCATTTACAATAGTAACCTGTAATTACAAAATGTATATACAGTGGTGCCTCGCTTAACAATGTTAATTCGTTCCAAAAAAAAATTGCTATGTGAAAACATCGTTATGCGAAACACCATTTCCCATAGGAATGCATTGAAAACCGGTTAATCCGTTCCAATAGGAACAGATTGCCGTCCTTAAGCGAAAAAACCCATAGGAAACATCGTTAAGTGATACAATGTTTCCTCCATTGGAAGCCTATTCAATGCATTTCAATGGTTTAGCGAAGTCAATTTTTGCAAATTTAAGTGTGTCATAAAAGCGTCAAAAACGGTTTTAAATGCTTGGAATAGTTTCTGCACCTTCTAAAACGGGTGCAACTTAATATGGCTTTGATCTGAGTTTTCGTTAATTTTTGCTGAATTTCTTTCTCCCCCACCAACTTTTGACAGCTGTCAAAAGTTGACAGCTCCATTATTTCCTATGGGGGAGGGAAAAATTCACAAAAAATTAACGAAGACTCAGAACAAAGCCAAACTTAGTTTGCCCACGATTTAGAAGGTCCTCTAACGAATCCAAGCATTTAAAACAGTTGCTGACTTTTCGTTAATTTTTTGTGAATTTTTTCTCCCCCATAGGAAACAATATATTGTTTCCTATGGGGGAGAAAAAAATTAAGCAAAAATTAACGAAAAGTCAAATCAAAGCCAAATTAAGTTTGCTCTAACGAATCCAAGCATTTAGAACCGTTTTTGACCATTTTAAGACACTTTTTAAAATGAAAAACAAACATCGCTAAGTGAAGCAGGGGACCTAAAAACGCATTCGCTATGCGAAGCATGGTCCCAAACTTCGCTAAGCGAAAATTGCCCATAGGAAACATTGTTAAACGGTGCATATTATTTTCTAAAAAAACCCATCGTTATGCGAATTCATCGCTAAATGAGGCACTTGTTAAGCGAGGCACCACTGTAAGTTAAACTGTATAATATAAGAATGAAATACTGCAACTATCAAATATAGTCAACCCTCGATTTATGAACAGACCTAGTTACAAATATTTCGACTTACGAACTGCTCTGATAGGAAAATATTGCCTCAACTTGTGAACTTTGCTTCAAGTCACCAACGGAAAAAAAACATGTGGGAGGCGGGGAAAGTGCGAAATTTGAACAGTTACCAGTTCTCTCCTTCCCTTCCTCTTTTCTTTCCTAAGTCATCTTAGGTTAAAAGGAAAAAAAGAAAAAATCTGCCCCTCGTGGCAGGAACAGATTAACCAGCTTTGCATTAGTTCCTATGGGAACTAATGCTTTGACTTACAAACCGTCCCTCGACCTAAGAACCAAAAACAGCCAGAATTGATTAATTGGTTTTCAATGCATTCCTATGGGAAATGCTGATTAGATTTATGAACTTTTCAACTTACGAACGTCCTTCCGGAATAGATTAAGTTCGTCAGCCGAGGGTTGACTGTAAATCATATATTTTTGCATCCTGATCTAGACATATTTATATAGGCATTTGCTGCAATGATTTCAACTTTGTTTACTCTCAGACAAATATGCTAAAGTAGCATTTGTTTTATGTATAGGCTTAGATTTGCACAATGACCTTTAACAATAACTGCCTCTGATAAATATAGTCTATTGTACTGCATAATCTTATCATGCTTAAATATGGTGAAAACTACTCAGTAACAATGTGATTCTTTGCATACATTTTCAGAAAAAAGATCAAATAATTTCATGGGAACTAATCCCAGTTATGTTTATACAAAATTGCAGCTGTACTTTTACTTACACTAAATACAACCCTTCTCATTAAGAAGTGTCAAATGAGTTAAGGGGTTGTGAAGATGTTGCCAACAAAGTAGAAAGATACAGTTAGCCTTGACTAACGAACTTAATTGGTTCCGGGACTCCGGTTGTAACTTGAAATGGTTGTAAGTCGAAGCACCATTTTCCATACGAATGCACTGAAATGAAATTAATCCGTTCTGGCCAAAGGAAAAAAATCACCAAAAACAAACCAAAAACAAACAAACAAAAAACCCCCACAACACTGCAAGACCCATCGGAAATGCAATTAATCCATTCTGGCCAAGTGGGGAAGGGAAGAAAAGCAAACAAACTGTGCAAGACCATTTGGAAATGAGGGGAAAAAACACCAAAAAACAAACAAACCCTGCAAGACCCATCACAGCATAGAAACATAATCCCACCACCCAACCCAAAACCATGCTGCAAAACCTACCCAGAAAAGTTTTTAAAAAGCAGAAAGCAAAACCTTACCTTACCAGGCAGTCCAAAGCCTCCTCCGATCGCACTCACTCTAACTGCTGGGGCGAAAGAGCTACAAAGAAGCAGCCTCTTCACCTACCAAAGGTTAGCAATTTGAATTCCCCGCCTTTCCCCCCTGCCTTTTTCTGTTTGTAACTGGAAGCTCCAGTCGCAAGTCAAAGCAAAATTTCACGACTGGAGCTGGTCGTAACTCGAAATGGTCATATGTTGGGATGCTTGTAGGTTGAGGCACCACTGTAGTATCAGTCAGTAATTTGGAAAATCAGCTGAGTCAAAAACTGATAATCAAAATACAAAGAAACTTATTTTACAGTGAGAGAGATATTTCTAGAATGTAGTCTACAAGAATGACGCCAAATAAAGAAACGCTGACCAATGAGGATTGAGAAAATATTTATTTGTTTCTCTTGTAATAAGAAGTACATTCTAGTTCACGGACCCTGAGGATGTGGAGAACATCACTGAAGTGGTAAGAGTTACCACGTGTCTATTGGATTCTTGCCCTTCTTGACTTACAAAAGCAGCAGTTGAGGGCCTGGCAGAAGAGGTAAGAGTGGTAAATGTTTCCTTAGAACAAGACAGTGTTCCAGCCTGCCTAAAATATAAAGTTTTCTGATCTATTGTTGTAAAAGCCCTCCCTGATCCCCACAATACTGCATAATTACTGGCTAGTCTCAAATATTTCATTTTTCAGCAAGGTTTTGGAATGTGTGTTGGCTTTTCAGCATCAGGTGGTTTTGGGGTGAGGGCAATTATGCAGATTCATTTCAGGTGGGCTTTAGGCCTGGCTAATAGGATGGAGATAGCTTAGGGTTCTTTGGAAGACAATCTATGCAGAGAACCAGACTAGGAAAATGTGTTCCTGCGGGTTCTGCTTGACCTATCACTGGATTTTGATACCATCAACCACAGTATTCTTCTGGACCATCTCTCTGGAATGGGATGAGCACGCACTTTTTCACAGTGTGAAAAAAAAACGGTGATAGGGCATTCTTGTTTGATGCCCTGGATATTGGCCTGTGCAACCCTCTCATACCTCTGTTTCCTGTGCTATTTAAAATGGGGGGGGGAGGAAACAGTTGTCCTGGGTTTAGAGGTTCAGTTCCACCAGTACAGTGGTGCCTCGCTTGATGACGTTAATCCGTTCCAGCGAAATTGTTGTTAAGCGAAATCGTCGTAAAGCGAATTTAAAAAACCCATTGAAACGCATTGAAAACCCTTCAATGCATTCCAATAGGCTAAATGCCTCATTGTAAAGCGAAGATCCTCTATAGGACGGCCATTTTCCGGTGCCTGTATAGCGAGGAATCCGTCCTAAAGCACAGTGGGGAGCCATTTTGCACAGCGGGCAGCCATTTTAGAGCCGCTGATCAGCTGTTTGAAAATCGTCATCTAGCAAAAAGATCGGTTCCCGGAGCAGGGAACCGATCATTGTGAAGCAAATTTTTCCTATTAGAACATCGTTTCGCGATCAGAAAAGCAATCGCAAAAACCTCATCAAGCGATTTCGTTGTTTAACGAGGTAATCATTAAGCGAGGCACCACTGTATATAGATGATATCCTACTCTGTTTTTCCTTTTCATCCAGTGCCAGGAAAGTTGTTTGGATCCTAAACTAGCATCTACTGTCAGTAAGTAATGAACTGGTTGAAGGAATGGACAGGAAACTTAATCCAAACGAGACAAGACAGAAGTGCTCCTTAAAAGGCAGCTCAGGGAATAGGATTCAATCTGCAGTGCTGGGATTGCACTCCACCTGAAAACTAAGGTTCACAGTGTGGACATGCTCCTGGATTTATCCCTGAGCCTAGATATCCCAGTTTCAGCAGCAGCCAGGGGTCCATATGCACAGTTAAAACCAGTACACAAGCTACACTCATTCCTTGAGATGTCTGAGATGATGACACATATCTTAGTCATATCTCATTTGTATTATTACAATGCACTCTATGTTGGAACTGCTTTTGATACATGTTTGGAAATGTTAGCAGCTCCAGGATGCTTTGGGTAGACTCCTGAGCAGAGCTGATTACAGGGAAAGCAGAAATTGCTTGTTACAGCAGTTTCACTTGCTGCTAGTTCTTTTCAGAACACAAAGTACTAGTTTTGACCTATGAAGTCCAGTCTATTTGAGGGGCTATCAACTCACATGAGCCTCTCTACCCTTTAAGATTTTTGGGGGAGGGTTTCCCCCTGTTCCACCTCCTTCACAGGCATTCTTGGTATAGACAAACTTTTTGGTGGCAGCTCCCAAGCTGTGGAACTTCCTTCTGTGAGACATGTCACTCGTCCCCTCTCTAATATGCTTCCACAGACAGAAAGACAATTACTTTATTTTGGACAGGCTTTTAAAAAGATACATTGCTGCTAAGGAAAGGGTTTAAAATAGGGGAGTTGTCTTTTTTAAAAAATTGTTCTTAAGGGACTTTAGGTAGTCCCTTTTTTTAATGATCAGTATTTATAATGGATTGTAATGTTGTCATTGATTATGTTTTTAATTGTTTTAATACTTGTGTTTTAAAATTCTTTGTAAGCTATCCTATGTCCCTCTGATGGGAGAAAGGCAGGTTGTAAATTATATACAGTGGTGTCCCGCATGACGATGATAATCCGTTCCATAGGAATAGCTGTCTTGTGAAAATATCGTCTTGTGAAAACCGTTTCCCCATTGGAATGCATTGAAACCCGTTTAATGTGTTTCAAAGGGGAAAATCATCCTTGTTTTACAAAGATCACCCATAGGGAAGCCATTTTGCAAAGCACCAATCAGCTGTTAAAATGGCTGTCCAGAAAACACTATTTTGCGAAGCGCCGATCAGTGCCAAAATCATTGTCTTGCGAGAAACGGTTTGTGAGGCATGGACCCAAACATCTTCCAGCAAAAATCGCCCATTGGAAACACTGTTTTGCGAATCACTATAGCGATCACAAAACCTCATCGTCATGCAGATTCATCATTTTGCGAGGTCATCATCTAACTGGGCACCACTGTATATGTCCAGAAACTAGGACATGGAGCAGTGGTTTCAAACTATAGGAAAAGAGATTCCATCTGAACATTAGGAAGAACTTCCTGACAGTCAGAGCTGTCCAGCAGTGGAATAGGCTGCCTCAAAGAGTGGTGGAGTCTCCTCCTCTGGAGGTTTTTAAGCAGAGGCTGAATGGCCATCTGTTGGGAGTACTTTGACGGATGTTCCCGCAAAGGGGGGGTTGGACTGGATGGCCTCAGTGGTCTCTTCAGTTTGCAATAAGCCAGACCAGCATCGTGTTCTGCCATGTGAATATACATTCAGAACATCAAGTACATTTTCTGGATGAAGACCTGACACAGTACTTCTTGTACTTCTACTGAGATTATATATGTCCCTAAGGTCTCCATGCAAAATCAATATAGAGGTCTTAATTCCATTCAGATTCATCTTTATGCAAGTTATATGACAGGCTCACCTTTCTTTTAAAACCCTATTTTCACTAAAATCATGTTTAAAGGTAAGAAAAACATCCCAAAAACATATATAGTATGTGATTTTTATCAAGCATCAATATTCTCAGTAGTGCTTCCTAGTTATTTCCTTTCTAGTTCTGCCTTTGGATATAATTCAAGGGTATAAAAGTGCTGTTTGAGATCATATTACAATATGTTAGCATTAGTGGTAATGGTATCCTTTCAATATCACGGTCTGGGTGTGTGTGGTGACCTGAGAACAAATGAATCAATCCTATATTAATTGATTAAAAAGCTGGGAGTGACAGAGAGAAGAATTGATTAACTGATACTGCTGTTGGAGAAATTATTCTTGTTTGTACTGTAGAAGGGGAGGAGAGAAACAATTGATCAGGTTGGTATTAATTGTTTGAAAAGCAATAGCTAATAATGAAGCCCTATAACTGGGGTCAACTGGGGGTCTTCTATTCCAACCCACTACTCTAATTTAAGGCCTAATCTCTGTTCTAATTTAAAGTATAATGAAATAAGAATATTGGTAAAGATAAATTTGGATTTCAAAATTATAGCAGTTTGATATCTCTTTAATTACCCTGCTTCCCTTCTTCAGAAACCTAACATTTATAGTTTGGTGAAGTCCTGATAGAGGGGCTCTAGCAACCACCTCAACTACAAAATAAGGATTTTAAGTATCTCAGTAAACTACTGGTCCCATGATTTCAGAGGATAAACCCGTGGCAGTTAAAGTAGCATCAAACTGTTATAAATCTGTGGTGTAAACACAGTCTTATTATCTGTCGTTTTAATGGAGGATGTTTATGCACAAAAATATGAAAAAAGCAAAAATACCCTCCTCTATTGAATGCATAGCTCATTGCACAAAGTCCGAAAATTACATTCGGCTCAAACAGCTTTCTTTTTTAAAAGAAAAATCTTCATAATTCAGAAAACAGTATCACCATCTTTTAAACAAAATGACACCAATATTAATTTAGTAGTAGATGAACAGGTGAGATGAGACAGGAGTAGGAAGTTTCCATCTATATCATCGTACTGTGCCACTGCATGAGAAAAGTCCTTCTTTTATAATGGTAACCCTCTATGGATGAAATCCTGTTCAAGTTGGCATAAAGTTGTGCCTACAGAAGTCTGCCAGGCCTCATAGCCAGGAAGCCAGCATTGTGCAGTTCATCTCTTTGTTCATCTTATTGTTGCATGGTTGTGAAATTCACATTAATAGTGCATCATGAGTCACATTGCTCACATCAGGACTGTTGCACGACACTGCCAAAATGACAGTTTCCCTTGATGAACCACAAACTACAGATTTCCAGATGCTTTGCCAATTAATGACGAATTGGTTCTGTCTAAAAAAAAAGCTGAGTGCCCCATCCCTGCAGCCTGTCCCCCACCCCTTCCCACTGCCCCTGCTGTCTCCTTATCTTGTCTTTGGCAACCGCTACTGCCTCTGCCTGCACTGCCTCTGCCACCTCCACCGCCTTTTGCAAACAGCGGCCATCTTTCCTTCTGAGAGCCTAGCCTGCCCTGTCTGCATTTGGCCCACCAATCAGCTTGTAGAGATGGCAGACAAGGACAAGGTAGGGAGGCGGCAGGGGCAGTGGGAAAAGGCGGGGGAGGCTATGGGGTGGCAATGAACCAAGAAGTTCATAAATTGCTCCAAAATTCATTGCTCTTGGAAAAATTTAGATTCTCCAGTTTGAATGAACTGGAACCAATCCAAAGCAACGAACTGGTGATTTTTCATAAATTTTTGGTTCGTTTTGGGCTTCATGCCCATCTCTAATTAAAATCTAGGAATGATGAACCAGAAGCAGGAAGGAGATCAACACCAGTGCAGCCAAGCCTGCCTCTCTGATCTTCAGGAATGCATCCTTTCCTGCATAGAGAGCATGTGAATGTATAATTAAACACACGGAGACTTTCAAAACATGATCCAGGTGTCTTGAAAATGGAAAGCTCTGTTGTCTATATAAGTTCTGCACACAAATGTGGAGGTCCAAGAGGTGACATGTGCTACTGTAAAGCCACCCTACATCTATATTCCTCAATCCTATGTTTAGAATATCTAATTCAAAATAAAGTGCTAATTTTATTTTGTTCAACAGAAAAAAAAATAAAGTCAGCACTTTATCAAAATATAAATACCATCCAGTATATACTACCATAAAATGTGGTGGTTCACTAGCTGGTTGTTTTTCAGAAGGCTTTGGCATATTTATGGAGGCTAAAGGTTCTTCCCATGATAACTCCACTGAACCTTGAGACAGAATACATTGCTACAGAAGAAATAAATCTGGATTCCCAACTCTTTTACTCTGATAAAAACATTATTCCCTCAGGAACACATAGTCACATCCTAAAAATAACTGAATATGACTCTTAATATTTTGAAATGAAAAAACAGTGATATGGAAGGCTTAAATTTCTGCACTGAAAGCATTAGGAGTTTCTGAATGAAGCAGAGTACCTAGCGTAGCAATGAGACAGAGATTGCTTTGGTCACCTTGACACAATTTGATCAACCAGAGTCTGTCTCTGTTTGTTGTGCTGGATATCTCAGAGGTATCCTTCTGGTTGAAAGTCAGGAGTAGCACTTGGAGTCACTGCTTTGTGGTGATTCTGTTCATTCCTGGAGACTTATTTTGAAAGCACCGTTAGGAGCTTTTGTCTAATACCATTGCCCTCATTTGTCTCTCAAGGTTCCATCTTGTAATACATGCTAATTGAGATATGCATGAAACTACCATGAGAGGTCATCTGAACCTTGAGAGTTAAGTGCTACCATCATGTTGATATGCATCAACTTTATTCTCCTTTTCATCTAAATCTAGGAAACTTTCCTGGTTCTTAATAGGTATCTGATGTTGGCTCCCCATAAACACTGTAGCCTTACAGTAGTTACAAAACACTACCAAAGATCCAAAAATTATAGACCTATCTCACTGTTAAATGTAGATTACAAAATATTTGCCCAAATATTAGCCGAGAGAGTTAAGAGGGTATTAAAGGAATGGATCGGGGAAGAGTAGACCTTTGGTCTAGATGGGTGGGATAGAAATCCAATAAATAAACAAATAAATAAATAAAGATCAAACAGGATTCTTACCACAAAGACACATGAGACAAAATGTTAGATTGGTGATATGTTGGAATACTATGATCAACATCTGGAGAAGAAATTAGGAATGTTTTTTCTAGATGTGGAAAAAGCATTCGATAATATTAATTGGGCTTTTATGTTGGAAGTTTTAGACACAATAGTAGGAGATAATTTTAAACTGGATAAAAGCATATATAGTAAGAAAAATGCAAGAAACATAGTATACAGAGAGAAAACTAATCAATGCCAGATTTCTAAAGGAACACGTCAAGGATGTCCACTTGTTGTTTATAACAACATTGGAACTGTTATTAAGCAAAAGAAGAAAAGAAGAACAAATTAGAGGTTTAAAAATTGAGAAGCAACACTTTAAAGTAAGAGACTTCGTGGATGACATGGTAATCTTTTTCGAAGACCCAACATGTAGTATCACAAAACTTAAATAATTAGTAACTTACAAGATCAAGCAGATTTAATTATAAATGAAGAAAAAACTAACATACTGACAAAAACATGACAGGAAAAGAAGAGAAAAAATTAGAAATCAAGTCAAGTTATAAAGTAGTGAATTAAGTAAAATATCTGAGTATAACAATAATTAAAAAGACAAAGGATTTATTTGAACAAAACTATGAGAAGAAAGGGAAAGAAAACAAGAAAAGTTTAGAGAGATGGAAACATCTAAAAATCTCATTGATGGGGAGAATAGCAATTATTAAAATGATGATATTGCCTATATTTCTATTCCTGTAATGAAGAATCTTAGAGGATTTTATTGTATGGGCAAATTCCACTAAGAAAACAATAAGCTCGAGATGCTTCTGCTGTTACTTTAGAATTATGCTGATACCAATGAAAATGTTGGACACAGTAACCAGAAGGCCCATAGGAAGTAAAACATCTGTTGAGCAAAGAGCTGTAATCATGGTCAACTGTGCAAAACAAGAAAGTGGGAGGGGGGTTTCCAGGTCATGCTGACCTGACACACTTTTGAATCATATAGCCTAAAATAAAGTTCCTGATTGATGCTATATGGTCTGTACTATTAATCATAACTGCATGAGATAAAACATCAGAGAACAGGAAGAGAGGGTGGGCAATGTTTATGATGTAGCCAGAATGTGTGCTTATTGGTCAACTGACTGGTAAGACAGTGAGGGTCCCAACTATATAACCTTATGCTGCTAATGAATTCTTTGGAGTCTTCAGGGCGGTGACACGTTGCCAACCTGGAGTTCTCCCTGCTGCTGCAGTTGCGTAATAAAAACTTCTTGTATTTTACCTCAGAATTCGTGAGAGTTATTTTACTCTATGTGGATATTTCCATAACATTCCTATTTCAGAATATCCAATAATAATAAATAACAAATAATAAATAACAAACCATTTCATTTGTGGAGAAAACAACTCTCAAATTATATTTGGCAGGGGAGAAAACAGAAAACTGAAATACTTGCAAGAAGACAAGAAAAGAGGAGAATGGGGTCTCCCAAACCTCTAATTATATTATGAGGCGGCAACGTTAAGATAGTGGATAAGACTGGATGATGAAAAAATATTAAATTTAGAAAACAAAGTTTTAAGATATGGACTTCATGCATATTTATGGTAAGGAAAAAGAAAGTGAACAAAGTTTTTGATAATAATATAATAAGAAAGGCATTAATTAGAGTATGGGAGAAATATAAAGGGAAATTTTATCATGGGATTCCAATGTGGATGTCCCCCCATGAAGCCCTCTCAAAGGAAGTAGATATAAAGAATGATGAATGGTTAACATATAAAGATCTACTCATAGAAGGAGATAATGGACAAGTAAGACTAAGAACAAGAGAAGAAATGAATTAAGCAGGTATAACATGCCAGTGGTTTCCACATAGACAGTTATCAGAAAAAATAAAAATGGATAATAAATTAATAGGATTGCTTAAAGAATCTACAGAACTAGACAAGATAATATGCGGAAAAGAAAATCACCAAATCGCAAAGCTGTATAAATTATAATTGGAAAGAAAAACGGAACAGGAAGTAGTTAAAGAGAATATGATAAAATGGATGCAGGAATTAAGTAGAACAATTCAAACAGAGGATTGATTTAGAGCATGGAATGGTAGCCAAAAAATATTAATAAGTACTGATCTAAAAGAAAATTATATGGAAATATTATATACATGGTATATGACACCAGAGAAATTGGCAAAGATGAAGAAAAATGAGAAAGATAAATGTTGGAGATGTAAAACAACAAAAGGAACACTATATCATATGTGATGGGGATGCAAATCTATTAGGAAATTTTGGAAAAAATAGAAAAAATAATTAGATTTAAAAATATCGATGGAAATGAAACCCAAAACACATTTGTTAAATATGGTAAAGTTAAACTCAAAATAAAAGAGACAAAATTTGTTTATACATATTAGAAGCAGCCAGAATTCAAGTGGCAAAGCAATGGAAAGACAAGGAGAAACCTTCGGTGGAGGCCTATTTAATAAAATTACAGGATTAATATTAACAGATAAATTAACAGACACATTGAAAGGAAAGAATAGAAAGGAGCATGAATCTAAGTGGGGGAAAGTAAAGAGTTATCTTAGAGAGAAATGGAAGAAAGATTCCAAACCTATACCAAGTGACTTAGGCATAAATTAGACACAGAACTGCTCTCAACATTGGTAGAGGTAAAAACAAAGTAAAGCAGATTGTTAATTTATTGATTGATTGATTGATTGATTTGATTTGATTTGTATCCCGCCCATCTGGTCTGGTCGACCACTTAATTCATATAAAATATGAATTAAGAAAGGTATTATTAAGATTGCAAAGAAAATCAATATCTGGTGGAAAATAAGGAAGTAAAGATGTTAAAGACTTACTATTTTGCGTAAGAGATAATAGAAAGTTATCTTGGTTATCTGCTTACATTGTGATAATTATTTACTTACTTTGATTATTTCTTTTTAAAGGCAATAAAGTTTAAAACAACAACAACAAAAACACTATCAAAGCAAGGGTTCCTGCAAAGGGAAATGAAGTTGCATTTGCAAACACCCCAGTAATCAAACTGAGCTATTAATACTCTTGATTTGCACAGTTTATGAAAGGATTTACACTGCCATATATGACCACACCAGTAAGCCAAAAGGGGAGGTCCTCGTCATCACTAATAAGAACTACAAATGATGAAGCGCAGGCTACACCAATATCCTGATGACAGATATAGCCTTAATCTACTGTATGTAACATATCTTACTGAACCTTTGAAAACTGCTTTCATTCTCTTAGCAGTGAAATTGTAACAAAAAATATTGCCAGCTCTGCTTCTGCATTTGGTAAGGTCATCCTCAGCATGGCAGCATGGTCAGATGTTTTTTCCAGCATATACAGGATCATATCGATAGACCAATAAGAATGAAAAACAAGGCTCCTATCATTAGAACCAATGACTTGATTCACACATGGTTATTATGAAGTGTCGTGATGTCCTTTTGACAGATTTGTAGCATATGAATAATCAAAGATTAGAGTTAGACAATTCTGAACTCCTTTAGTCTGGAATTCAGAACAAACAGCTTTGCAAGCTTGGGACAGAATCGCTATTCATTCAAGACAGTCATTTTACAACTAAGTCCTGTACCAGTGGATTCACCTTTTAATGTTAACTTACTTAGGGTTTGATCATACATGCAAAAAGAATAATTTCATTTTCATCATTTTTAGGAATTGATACATTTTTAAATGTGATCATATGCTGAGCCCATTCACATGACTGTCAATTTCAATCAGTACACTTCTTGCTATTTGCACTATAGGGTACACATGCCATTTTGTATAAATTGACTCATTTGCCATCCTGTTTCTGGGCTTCCCCAATATCCTATTTAAAAAATAATAATTTGTAGGAGATTCATCACTATTTTCTGTCACTTCCAACTGTACAGCCTGATGGTATACGTCACCTGCAGCCCTTTCTTCCTTCCTTTTTAATTTTCACTTCCCGATTCCTTTCTCCACTTTCTGTTTTTCTTGCCCCACTTTTGCAGCTCTCTTCCTCCCCTTTCCTTCCTTTATCCACTCATCACCCTTTCCTTGTTGTCTTGTATATCTCTCCCTCTCAGTTCTTGGCTTTCATTTTTCTTTTCCCTTTTGAACAGCATCAGGTGGAGAAAACAGGTTTTAAAAGGCTTGCAAAGCATTGTGAAGAGAAGGAGTTAAAGACAGAGAGAAAGAGAGGATACATTAATGCAACACCCTTTCTTTCTCCCCTTCAAACATTTCAAAGCAGGAAATGTCCCTTCTTCTACTCAAGCCCTCTTTCTGCTTTCCTTCCTACACCTGCAAGAAGAGACTGTCTCCTTCTGGAGAGACTGTCTCCTTCTGAGCAATTTGTTTTTGTGACTGCTGCTTTTGCTGCTAGAAGCAATTTATTGATAGCCCCTTTTTAAAAAAGGATATAAGCACAGTGGCCATGAAGTGGCCACAGCACCCCAGAACCCAACCCCTTCACAAAGCGAATAAATCAACAGCACACATGCTGAAATGATAAAGAATGAAGCAGTACATGATTAGTACATTTTAAAACAAGTTTCTATTTGGCTGAGGAACTGGGAAACAAACAAAAATGGACTCCTTCATCAGGGAACTCCATCAGATTCACTATTTACAGGAAAAAAGAGGAGAACTAAACAATTAATATTGAACTGTAACATGTTGATGGCCATACAGAGCCCAGAAGGTATGGAAACATTGAGGGCAGGTTAGCTTATCCTTGGCTTGTTGGTCTGTCAAAAAGATATATCTTTGCTTTCTCACTTCTCTCTTTCTTTGTGTATCCTTGATTCTTTTTGTTTCAATTTCTTTCACCCCTTATTTCACAGTGTTCCCTCAGGCACTTTGGTTTTGAGTGAGAGCTTCCCAGTTGACATGGTCAATATTAAAATCTTTCACTGTTGTCTTCATTGTATCCTTGAATTATTTCTTTCATCCACCATGCAATCAAGCACCTGCAACAAGCTCTCCACAGAAGATACATTTTGGGAGAAAGCTATCCAACATCCTGACAACATGGCCAATCCACTGAAGTTCTCATTTTTTCAAGACTGAAAAAAATGCTTGTCATCTGTCTTTCCTCCAGGGACTTTATCCTGCCATTTGATCTTAAGGATTCTCTGAACAAGGGTATGGTGAAAACAACAGAGATTTCTTGCATGGCATACAACAATATAATGGCTGATATCCTGTTGCCTAGTGTGCCAATCACAACTAGAGTAAAACCATTTCAGTCAATGGGATTTATAGCATAGTTGACTCACGAAATCCCCATGGATTCAATGGGCCTACTCTAGTTGTGACTTACTACATTAAGCAACAAGATTTAAGCCAATGTGTTTCTTAACAGTGCATATCAATGTTGCTAAATACTCCCGAGTATTTACATATCCATTATGTGCCAGGATCAGGCAGATACATCCTGTGAGTGTATCTGCATGATTCATTTTCGTATTGTATCAGTAGTTCTAATGTATTATATTAGTACTGTTTCTGACTTGTATTTATTTTCACTAATCCAATTTGAAAGGTGCTAATATCATTATATATCTCTGTGGCATTCAAGAAAACAATACTAATATGATATGATGGCAAGAATACTAACAAGATGTAAAATTGCTATGGAGAGGACAAAGGTTCTTCAGTTAGGAAAAAACAAGTTGCACAGAAATGCTTTACAAAATCACTCACAACAAAACCACTCTCCCTGTTCTTTAGGGAGAGCTGGGAATGAAAATGACACTGGAGAGTAAAACAAAGAGAAAGATGGAATGGCATTTTAAGCCCTACACTGGTTGTTGTTGTTGTTTTTAAAGTTACATGCTTCTTCCTGAGTAATTCACTGAGAGAGATTTCATGTAATGATTCAGCAGACTCATGCTGGAAATAACAGAAAACGATATGTTTTGTCCCTTTTTGAAGTATGACACATAAGGCTAGGATTCTCTGTTATTAGAAACTTATCAAAGATTCACTGATTTCAAAGATCAGATGGGTTGCTCTGCTCAATTAATGCTGCAGATATGCTTCATAAGGCAGCTAAAGGCACCCTTCTTCCATACGAACCTGCCTTTACTCTAAGATCAGGCCAGGAGGCACTTCTGAAGGTGCCATCCCTGAAAGAGGTGAGGGGGATGGCATGTCGAAATAGGGCCTTCTCGGCTGTTGCCCCCCAACTTTGGAATGCCCTGCATATAGAGATCTGCCTGGCTCCAATACTTTTGGCTTTTCGGCACTAGGCAAAGACCTTTCTGTTTAGCCAGCATTTTAATTAAATAGTATACTTTAGCAAACCGTATGAGGAGCACGGTTTATTAATGATAAATTGACTGTTTTAATATAGGGTATTATTATAATATTGCCTATTTTTAATGGTTTTAATTTTTCTAAAGCTTTAATATTGTTGCACGCTGCTCAGAGACCATTGGTAATGGTGCAGCAAAAAAAATCTTGTAAATAATTAAATAAATAAATATCAAATAACAGACTGGAGTGGCTTATTTATTTATTTATTTATTTATTTATTTGATTTATACCCCGCCTATCTGGCCCACCGGACCACTCTTAGTGAGCTGTAACCTCTCTTCCATGCTGAGCGCAGAACTAGGGAATGCAGCTTTGTGCAGAGTTGTATAGAAGGACCACTAAAATAATTCATTGTGTCAAATACAATTACTGAATGAGATATGGAGCAGAAACTGGCTAGCATGGTCATACCGTGTGACATGAGCTCAAAACTTACAGACATTTACTCATTGGAAGAGGCTTGGTTAAGTCTTTCTCAGTCCCTACTTTAAAAAGTGAAAGAGTGATACTGTATCTAGAACACTAACCTGAACCCTATGAACTGTTCACTTACATATTCTCAACACTGAAAAAATTTAAATACTATGTTCCATAAAAAAAAAGACCCATGGCATTGGAAGAAGTGGCTAGTTAGTTCAATTCACTATGTGAAACTAAGCATCTACTACAGTGGTGCCTCGCATAATGAGTGCACCGTTTAACGAAGAATCCGCATACTGATGCGGATTTCCCCACCGCTAATGCGAGGGCATCCTCGCACTGCGATGGGGGAACAACTGTTCGGCAGTTCCAAAATGGCTGCCGGACACCCAAAATGGCCTCTGGAACACTAAAAATGGCCGCCGGGACACCCAAAATGGCCACCGGAACACTAAAAATGGCCGCCGGGACACCCAAAATGGCCGCCGGGATACCCAAAATGGCCACCGCAACATGGGGAAACATCAGAGACTGGTGAGTTTTGGGCCCAATGGGTTTCCCCATCCCACTTAACGATGTTTCCCCATAGCGAAGGTTAATCCGGAACGGATTAACCTCGCTATGTGGGGCACCACTGTATTTCAACTTGCTGGCTATCAACTTTCAGTAGCAAGAAAATCCCATGAGTGCCAAAGAAAATGTAGTTGTATAACAAAGTTTATATAGTGGATGGAATCTTATTATTTATGCCAGCTAGCATA
Organism: Pogona vitticeps; assembly: GCF_051106095.1. Lineage (NCBI taxonomy): Eukaryota > Metazoa > Chordata > Lepidosauria > Squamata > Agamidae > Pogona > Pogona vitticeps. The sequence continues at coordinate 222,117,801 of NC_135784.1, read as the reverse complement.
AGTCTGATGCATAAAATTTCAACACAGTGTTGCCATCAGCTAAGGAGTCAAGCCTTCTATTTCTTCTTGTCATGCAGCAGGTGTGTGATGAGAAATACAAGCCCTTGTAGTTACTAACTACCGTGTTTCCCCAAAAATAAGACAGGGTCTTATATTAATTTTTGCTCAAAAAAACGCATTAGGACTTATTTTCAGAGGATGTTTTATTTTACAGTCATGTCACCTTCTGGTTCCTGCACAATGGTGGACGGCAGAGTTTCGCGTAACTAGGGCTTATTTTTGGGGTAGGGCTTATATTACAAGCATCCTGAAAAACCATACTAGGGCTTATTTTCAGGTTAGGTCTTATTTTCGGAGAAACAGGGTAGTGGCAGTATATTTACTGCACATTATTTGACTTACATCAGGGACGTGATGGCACTGGGGGTTAAACCGCAAAACCTCTGGGCTGCAAGGTCAAAAGATCAGCAGTTTGAATCCACGTGACGGAGTGAGCTCCCATTGCTTGTCCCAGCTCCTGCCAACCTAGCAGTTCAAAAGCATGCAAAAATGCGAGTAAATAGGTACCACCATGGTAAATAGGTACCACCTCTGTTCCATGTCTAGTCATGCTGGCACGGAAACTGTCTTCGGACAAACATTGGCTCTATGGCCTGGAAAGGGGGAAGAGCACCGCCCCCTAGAATCGGACATGACTGAACAAATTGTCAAGGGGAACATTTAACTTTACCCATTGGACTTATGCCACAGGGAATACAAAACAGGACTGTGGGTGATGCACTTCAACACTTGGAAAAGACTGATACTGTTAATTGAATAAATACAGCTTTTATAATACTTGAAGATGTATCCTTAGTTGTTTTTAGACTAATAGATTTTCTTTTTCTTTTTTTTCCTGTTCAACAGTCTGACACAGCAGTGACCAGAGCTAGGGTGTTCTATGGTGCAAAATGTTTCATTCACTAATTCAATCTTCACAACTAATCTCTCCTCAGGTTCTTGTTTCGCCATGTTCTTGAATCCTGTCTTCTTCCACAGTTCAGTCTGATTCCCCGCCAGATTTCTCAGTTCTACAGAACTCTCCTATTTAGCCTGCCATATTCAGGGCATATCAAATCACTAAGTTCAATGCTAATGAATGCTTTAATCGCCATGACAATGGCAACTTTTCTTGAATTCTTCAAGTTCTTGTGGTGAATTTTTTTGCTTCTGCAGCCATCAAAATATCCACATTTTTTCCTTCATTTGCTGCAGCCCAGCCAGTACCAAAACCTCCACTGCCAATACAGTATATCACAGAAGTGAGTACACCACCTCACATTTCATAAACATTTTAGTATATCTTTTCATGTGACAACACTGAAGAAATGACACTTGGCTACAATGTAAAGCAGTGAGTATACAGCCTGTATAACAGTGTAAATGTGCTGTCCACTCAAAGTAATGCAACACACAGCCATTAATGTCTAAACCGCTGACAACAAAAGTGAGTACTCTCCTAACTGACAATCTCCAAACTGGGCATGAAGTGTCAATATTTTCTGTGCCCACCATTATTTTCCAGCAGTGCTTTAACCATTTTGGGCATACAGGTCACCAGAGCTTCACAGGTTGCCACTTGAGTCCTCTTCCACTCTTCCGTGATGACATCACAGAGCCGGTGGATGTTAGAGACCTTGTGCACTCCCACCTTCCATTTCAGGATGCCCCACAGATGCTCAATATTTATTATTTATTTATTTATTTATTTATTTATTGCATTTATATGCCGCCCGTCTAGACATGGTCTACTCTGGGCGGCTCACAACATACAAATAGCAAACAATTTAAAATATACACAATTTACATTTAGAAAAAAAAAAAGAAAAATATATAATCAAAGAACTTACAATTTTTAACAATCAATTTAAAGCAAAGCAAAGAGTCCCAAGATGGCATGAGTTAAAAGGAAAGAAATAAGAAATAAGCATCACTTAATTGACTGGAGGGAAGGCCTGCTTGAATAGCCAAGTTTTCAGTTGGCTTTTGAAGACACCCAGCGAGGCGTCTTCAATAGGGTTTAGGTCTGGAGAAATGCTTGTCCAGTCTATCACCTTTACCCTCAGCTTCTTTAGCAAGGCAGTGGTCATTTTCGTGGTGTGTTTGGGGTCATTATCATGCTGGAATACTGCCCTGCGGCCCAGTCTTTGAAAGGAGGGGATCGTGTTCTGATTCAGTATGCCACATACATCTTGGCATTCATGGTTTCCTCAATGAACTGTAGCTCCACAGTGCTGGCAGCACTCATGCAACCCCAGACCATGACACTCCCACCATCATGCTTGACTGTAGGCACGATACACTTGTCTTTGTCCTCCTCACCTGGTTACTGCCACACACACTTGACACCATCTGAACCAAATAAGTTTATCTTGGTCTCATGGGACCACAGGGCATGGTTCCAGAAATCCATGTCCTTAGTCTGCTTGTCTGCAGCAAACTGTATGCAGGCTTTCTTCTGTATCATCTTTAGAAGAGGCTTCTTTCTGGGATGACAGCCCTGGAGACCAATTTGGTGCAGTGTGTGGTGTATGGTCTGAACACTAACAGGTTGGCCCCCGACCCCTTCAACCTCTACAGCAATGCTGGCAGAACTCATACGTCTATTTCCCAAAGCCAACCTCTGGATATTATGCTGAGCACGGGCACTCAACTTCTTCGGTCAACCATGGTGAGGCCTGTTCTGAGTGAAACCTGTCCTGTTAAACTGCTGCATGGTCTTGGCCACTGTGATGCAGCTCAGTTTCAGGGTTTTGGCACTCTTCTTATAGAGTAGTGATCACCCTGCTTTGGCTCAGGTAAAACATTATTGACATGTACCAATGAGAGGTCTTGGGAGGCGGAGCCAGAAAATCTAGAAGGGAGGGGTGAGTCAGAGTCTAGTCAGTTCAGGCAGAGAGACAGAGAAAAAAGAGTTTGGGGGTTTGAGGCAGAGTCAGTGTTTAGGGAGTGATTAGTCAGAGTGTGACCTGTATTAATTAAGATAGAGTAGACCTTTGGTCTAGATGGGCGGGATAGAAATCCAATCAATCAATCAATCAATCAATCAATCAATCAATCAATCAAATAGAAGAGGTTAAAGTAAAATACTGAAGCTTTGTGTAACTTTAAGAATGTGCTTAAGAACTATTCCTAAAACAGTTTGATCAATAAACCTGTTTCTGTTTAAAAGTTCAGTACTGAATGGACTTCAGTCTTTCATAGGAAATATAGGTTGATAAAGAGATCAACACGTGGCAGAGAGGAAAAGGGCGTGTTGAGATATCTTCGGGAGCTCTGTGTTTGGTGAAACAAACAGGGGCCACAGGGTAAACGCCACACTAACCTCTGGATATGACTCAACTTTGTTGGTCGACCATGGCGAGGCCTGTTCTGAGTGGAACCTGGCCTGTTAAATCACTGCCTGATCTTGGCCACTGTGATGCACCTCAGTTTCAGGGATTTGGGACTCTTCTTATAGACTAGGCTATCTTTATGTAGAGCAACATTTCAATTTTTTTTCCAGATCCTCATATAGTTCATTACCATGAGGTGCCATGTGGAACTTCTGGTGACCAGTTGGAGAGAGAGAGTGTGATAACACTTGTGATTTGGACATTGTCATTTAGGGGTGTACTCACTTTTGTTGTCAGCGGTTTAGACATTAATGGCTGTGTCTTGGGTTATTTTGAGGGGACAGCACATTTACACTGTTATACAAGCTTTATACTCACTGCTTTACGTTGCAGCCAAGTGTCATTTCTTCAGTGTTGTCACATGAAAATATATACTAAAATATTTATTTATTTATTTATTTATTTATTTATTTATTTATTTATTTATTTATTTATTTATTTATTTATTTATTTATATTGTATTTATACCCCGCCTAGCTAGTCATTTCGACCACTCTAGGAATGTGAGGGGGTCTACTCACTTCTGTGATATACTGTAGATAGGAAAATATAAATGAGTGCACAAAGGTTTCTTTAAGAAGGTAGGATGGCAAAACTGCAAATGCAAACATTTATATCTCTTCGGGGGGGGGGGGAGAATAAAGTATAAAGAATCTCCAAACTGCTTAATTTAATACAACATAAATATCTTACTTGGATTTATGAGTTTATACTTCATATCTGATCCCAACATCACTGGACATATAATCATCAAATTTTGATAATTGACATAGTGTCCTTATTATCTTGGCAGACTGTGGGAAATAAAATTACGTGCAACCAAGATAAATTAGGCACTGACAATACATCTCTCTTCCAATCTTTGGACCCAAAGATAGAGAGAGCAATTCCAGTAATTCTGGAAAAGAGTGTTAAAACTTTATTCTGTGGTCAGACCAGAGTCTTATTATGTGTAACTGCTTATTAAAAATAAGCCTTATTGGTTCTCTCTGAAGGATTTTCTTTTATACATAGCTTTATCCTATAATTTTGTCCCTGTTGGGCATACTTCCTAAATTTAAACAAAAACAGTCAAGCAATGAAGAAAGATTAACACATTTACTGTGAACAAAAACTCCCAGTTGTACAGTAAAATTTCAAGTTATCTGTTTTACTAATGGGGAGAGTACAAACCCTGCAGGAATTCACTATGCAAACTGGTAATTACAGTAGATTCATTCTCTCTCTCTCTCTCTCTCTCTCTCTCTCTCTCTCTCTCTCTCTCTCTCTCTCTCTCTCTCTCTCTCTCACACACACACACACACACACACACACACACACACACACACACACACACACACACACACACACACACACACACACACACACACACACACACACACAGGGTAGACTCCCTATATATGTATATATAAAGAGAGAGAGAGTATATGTATGATCAGGCAAAAAAACCTATAGCTTTTGATGTAGGTTACAACAGAAATGTTTCTGGAGGAAAAATATTACGAAAATCAACAGCAAATCTAAAGGCACATATTATTCCTTGGGAATGTGTCCTTTAACTGTGCTTATGAGAATGCAAACATACTGTATGTATTAAGTAAATTTGCTTGCAGGAACCCACACTTCATCAGCATGCTCTTTTTATTAGCAATTTCTTTTTCTTTTTCCTTTTCTTTTTAAACAGCATTCAGAGTAAATTTGCCACATTGGTTCAGAACTACTGTTTGCAATCCAAAAATATGACAAAGTGCTGCTGCAAAGATGCAGATGTTATTCTTCCTCTTTTCTTTTTTCACATTCAGATTGGTGTCTTGTATTACATTGTTATTATATGCCTTCAAGTTGGAACTGACTTACAGTGACCCTAATAGGGCTTTCAAGGTAAGTTAGATATTTACATGTGTGATTCACAGAGGCCACAAAGGAGTAAATATTTCCTTGTCTCTCTCCTACCTGAGGAGGGCAAACCAGAAAACTGCTACCTTCATAACATGAGAGGGCAAGGTATTTTGTGACATGATTAAGAAGAGAATATCTTTTTGTGCAAATTTTTACTAATATTGCTTTATTGTGAATAAGAAAAATCCACAAAATGCCAGTGGCTGCTGCTTTCTTGCCTAGACCTTTAAGGATCAGAAACATCAGAAAAGTTGTTTAGGTCGTTTTCAGAAATCAGTTGGTCTTTCTATGCATGATGGATAAGTGTGTCTTTTGCTTCTCAAGGGCAAAGGGCACACATTTTGTGCAGATTATAGACATTCACAGCAGAAAAAATCCTCCACTCCATGTCTTGCTTTCATCTAGAAGTGAGTAATTTCATGGAGCTTGTAAATCAGGGTGTCTCACTGAATCAAGACAGGTTAAATCAATGGAAATGAAGAATTTATTAATATTGTTTACAACTCTAGGCTAAAAAGATCGATGGCTGTTCCTTTTCTGCACAACCAAAATGAGCAAAGCAGTCTGGCAAACATATAGAAGAGAATTTAATACTTCCTTCATGCTCCTGCCATGTTTTCTGCCTTGTCTCAAGGCATTCATAGTTTTGTGTTGCTGAACCTTTCTAATCCTGTTTTCATTAGGACTGGCCTGCATACAGTGAAAATAATAATGAATAAGTCATTAATGTTTTCACAGGAGATAAAAAAAATTATCCCTCTCACCTGACTGCATGAGTGTGGACACAAGGAGATGACATAACCAATGAATCCTAACTAGATCCAAAGCCAGACTGTAGGAGAATGAAATATTCTTGTTCCCTCAAGAGGTAGTCCAAAGCTCTGGCAAATATACTACTCCAGTGGTGGCAAAACCTTTTGGACTCGTGTGCCCAAACTGGGAACAACAACAACAACAACAACAACAAGAAGTGGTGGCGGCGGAACCGGAAGTGGCGGCGGAAGGGGGAATCCCAGCACAGTGGTGCCTTGAAACCCCACTCTGGATCCACTGCCAGCACGAGCTGCTCCAGATCTGCCTGCGGAAGCGCCAGCACTGTGGCTGCAGCCGCCTTCTCGGGGTGGTGGTGAAGTAGTGATCTGGCGACTTACGGTTCACGTGCTGGCAGAAAGGGCTCCGTGTGCCAGCTGTGGAATGCCTGCCATAGGTTCGCCATTGCTGTACTACTCTGTTTGTTGTCCTGTCTTTCAAATTGCACTTTCTAGTGTCTCAGCTGCGCTAGATCCAATGTATCCCTTTCTGTCTGTTGTTCTATAGTACCAGTTGCTTTCACTACAGCTTTCATTAGTTGTTTTTTTGGCAAGCTAACTTTCTGTAGAATTCCTTCTTTATTAACAAGAGCCTGAATATATACCATGTTGTGGCTGGAGAAGTCTGCCACTGAGTGACTAAAAATGGTAATACATATTTCAGACAGATTAATTTAATTAGTCAGCCACTAGTGGCTCAAGTGCTAGAGATAGTTACATGTCTTTGTCTTCAAAAACACCAGGCACAGTAAATGAAAATTATAAAAACTGTTCCTAAAATTGCTGTTTTTTGTAGGTCTGACAGTGATATTTCTGAGATCTGCTTATAATGCTGTGTGAAATTTCTTGATATTATTCCCAAAGCTCCAATGACTATGGGGACAACTGAAGTGTGTTTCACCCACAAGTGATATGTTTCAATTGTCAAGTCTCTGTATTTTGTCAGTTTTTCCATTTCTTTATTTTCTTCTCTGGAATTGCAATGTCAATGATCCAGGCATTTCTTCATTCTATTACTACTATGTTTGGTGTGTTATGTTGAAAGTGTCTATCAATTTGGATCAGGAAATCCCACAAGATAGATAGATAGATAGATAGATAGATAGATTTATTTATTTATTTATTTATTTATTTATTTATTTATTTATTTATTTGATTTCTACCCTGCCCCTCTAGACGACGTCTACTCGGGGCGGCTAAGATCTTGACTTCCTCATTTTCTGACACCTTCTTTACCTGATGTTCCCATGGGTTTTTGGAGCCTGGCAAGTTATAATTTCTGCGTAATGACAATGCACTAATTTTGCCACTCAATCATGTCTAATTTTGTAATCTGTTTGTGCAATCTTTGGACATTCTCAGATGTTGTTTCAAGTGTCTATCATACATTTCAGTTTGATGTATCTGTTACACGCTGTTTTAATTCTTTCATAGTTTCAACAATTATTTTCCTTTCTAGGTCATATATTTTGCATAATCTGACTTTTATTTTTTCACTTTTAAGTTTTCACTCTTTCAAGTGTTTTTAAGTTGCTAATGTCTGCACATAATTTATTTATTTTTCTTTCCAGTCAAATTTTCCATTTTGGTGTGTGTGTGTGTGGGGGGGGGGGGGTTTCTGGGTTTTTTTGCAGCATGTAACCAGGTCCATGGTTATTATGGTAGATGTGCTATACATGAGCTGGTTGGTTTCCTTTAGGGTGTTGGCTTGGATTGTTCTGATAACTACATTTGCATCATTCAGTAGACCTTTTACTGGTTTACTCTGTAACTGGTGCAAAGTGGGGCACCTTTGTTTTTCTGTGTTCTGGCTAATATGAGTTACTATTTTTTTCTTCAGTGATCTCTGCAGTTTTGTCTACTCATAACTTATGGGTTGTTCCATAAGTTGTTCCTCTACTGATACTCCCCACCACTGTCATCAGTAGAAGTTTGTAGAGCAGTCTGGGTCTACCTCTACCCTCCTTTTGTCTTCCATACTAAGGTAACTGTTCTGTGTTGATTTTTCTTTAGCCAGCTTTCGTAGTTCTTGCAATTCTCCGGATGATAAACCTTCTTTGGTCTATTCATCACTGTTCTATTATGTCACTATCTGGGTGTTTCCTTTTCCAAATTTCCCTCATTCTTTTTTGAAAATCAAAGGCTGTTGGGTTTTCCTTATAATACCATTTCATAATTTCTCTATTTTTGGTTGAAGTCTATGTTTTGCATTTAAGTTGTTCCATTAGCTTTGCAGCAGCCTGTCCTAGTTCCACAACAGGGTCTGCTGAGCCCTGTAGCCCATTTGTCACCAGATGTCCAGGGGCTATAGCATCTGAAACGGTCCTTGTTGACCTGGGCGATGACTGATCTGGTATGGATTTCTTTTTATTTCTTCTCATTATAATTGATGGTTGGTGGACACCGTTGGTCTGGCTTCTCAGCTGAAACTTGTGTGTCTTGGGAGACCCTTAAGCATAACTCTCAATCTCACTGAAATGCACAAGCCCCTCCGCCTCAACAAGGCCTGTGCCTATGGAGGGAATTATTATTATTATTATTATTATTATTATTATTATTATTATTATTATTATTATTATTATTATTATTATTATTATTATTATTATTATTATTATTATTATTATTATTATTATAGAAATGCAGAGTTGAAAGATGTTAAATCTGTTAAAAATTAATTAAACCATCTTAAACACCAAATGAACCCAAAAGGATGCTTCCTTTTTATTCTTTAACTTCCACCCCAAGTAGCAGAGTCTTTCCACTTCCATTTTAGCTTATCACTAGTGGTATGGAACAGGCTTTGATAGCAACAACATCCACGAACAGCAAACTTCCAATGCAGACCTAGAATTAGGGCGTGATCACATAAAGTAAATGTTCCCTACTTAAACCGCAGTTAAGTAATTGCATACATTTGCAATAACATGACACATGATCATTATTGAATCATTTATCTGGCCAGCGGTGTAACTGCAGTTTATTTTCCCCTCACCTGGAGGCTTCTGTTATATTCCGATGGTGCATCAATATAATCCTTAGCGGTATGACATGTGTGCATGACCCTGTAGATTCTTTTCTGAAGCCAAGTCACCTGGGAAGATGGTTACCATTATTGCCAGGCAGCTGCCCTGCTATAATTATTTTAAATTTGTAGCCAGTATATCAATACGAAAGTAACCCTATGTCAACAGCTTTAAATCCATTGGTAGATGTTGCATCACTCCACCTCCTGTTTGACAAGTAACACAGACCTGGATGGGGGTGCCAGGTCCATTGAGCACAATGCAGTTCTTCCAGGGGCTCCAGCACAACAGGGGAAATTTTACCAAGCAGGAACTCCTACCTGATATTTCAATGTATGGGTTAGTAATTTAAAAAAAAAAAAATAAGGGGCTGCACTGCCACAGAACACAAGAGAGAAAATAAATCAGCACCACAGTGTAGCCAGCCATAATGATTCAAATAGGAGAAAATGAATCGGTAACATTAAAACACATTGGAACGGTCACCTCGGTATGTATATATCATGTGACTGTGATTAAGTATAACAAAAGTATGAAATGTATCAGTAGAATAGGGGAACATTTCCCTGATGTGACCACACCCTTACATAAGCTTTACCAGTCCAGTTCAAATGATCTGTATTAAGGGGAAAGAAGCCTCATTGTATTTAAAGAGCTTATTCTTAAACAAAACAAAATAAAACAATGAGCTGTTTGCCACAGTACGTGGTCCATCTGGGTAAAAGTCAGAAAGAAGGGCCTCAAATTTTCAGATGGTGGCAGGACTGTGACTTAGCATCACTGAGTGTTACTTGCATAATTATGTTGTAAACCAGCTAGCACTATGGGACAGTATATAAATAAAAATAACAAATAATCATCATAAAGATTGTTAAAGAAGAAAGGAAAGGAAAGGAACCAGTTTCCTTCTTTCATTTCTAGGGGCCAAACATGGAAACTTCTCATCATCCTTGACTATACAGAGGAGAGAGCCACTGTGGAATTCATATGACAAAACAACAGAAAAGCTTATTACATAATCACATATAGACATATTTTCACCCTCTTAGAACAGGCTTGCTGCTCTACAAACTCAAGATACCTTCTACTGATGATAGTAAAAAAAAAATTAAATGGATTTGGCTGCCGCAATCAGAAAGAGTACCAGCTCACTAGCAAAAAACACATACACACCAAATATACATAAAGTGCATGGCATTCGATATAGCAATATAGATTACAGGGCATCTTTCAGCTCTCAATAAATACTTTTCATCACAACCTAGTACTGAGTTCACAATGCTTTTCCTTTTCCAGTGAAGATGTTCCCCTATTTGAAATTCATTGCATTGTATTCATCAACATCCAGAAAGGCATGTGTGCCTTTGGAGGTTTTTATTGCTTTTGGAGTATTTAGGTTCAGGTTTGCAAATTTAGGAATCACCTAAAAAGGGGGAAAAATGGAAGACAGAAAAGCATTTGGTACTGGAAGAGATACGTGCAAACTGATTTGTACCAGGCCAGAAAGAAGAAAATTGATATGAAGTGTGCCAGAATTTGGCTCTGATGTAACAACAAAATGTTTTGTATCATCTCTCTTCCCCCAAATTTGAAAATATATTATTTATTTTGCATCAAATTCACATCTACGAGATAAATGTTCAGGAAGTTATACTGAATTTAACACAAATAAATTGACACAATGATACATTTAGTTTAACAGCCAAGCTTCCTTATAAACAAACTCTTTCTTATTTATATGTTTGTGGTGGAAAGCTGCCAACCAACTGGAACATTTTTTGTCATCGTAACCTCTCCATAGTGATGCATGGAGGAGAGAGCTTTAAAAACAGCTAAATGTTTCGCTTGTGACCATAGTTGCTTCAAACAATACAACAATACTCTGTCTTCTGCAATTTAGTGACCGCTGTATTGCATCAGATAGCACCTACTTCAATTCAGAAAGATTAGAATGTCCTCTTGTCTCATTAGAAAGGGCAAAGATTGATCTGGCAAGAAGAAATATTGCTATTGATTAAGCTTTTATACTGCTCTTGAATATACTTATTTCTCAAACAAATTCTAAGGTTTGAGTCACATTTTATGCAAGGGCTCTCTTTTATTAAATATTATTAAAATATTATTTACCAAGCACTTACAGTATCTGTACTGCAGGATGGGCAAAGTGTTGTGTGACTGCATCTCCTAGGATTCCTCATAAATCATTAGGTTAACTGGCGCTGCTGGGACTTGCAATCCATCTGAAGGACTGCACTTTGCCCACACCTGCTGTACCACAAAACATAAACAGCTACAGTCCCCAACTGCCACCTTTTTATAAAGTAGATCCACAGACACAACATATGAAGCTAATGGACAAGAAATTGAACTTATGGAGCTCAGCCCATTATGAGGGAAACAGTAAAACGGTGATAAAATTAGGATTAAGTAAGAGGGGAAGGGCAAACAAACCTGCTGTGTGAGATTGGACATGAGTATACAGCATTTTTTTTCTTTTAAGAATATAATTAGGTGGCTGATGCCCATGCATACGGTAACAGACCAACATGCCATGTACATAACATACACATTGTTATAAACATTACTTCTGTTGTTTTAAGAGTATGTTACCCTTTTCTGTTACAAAAAGGTGCTGATTTCCAAGTGTCAGACAGTAGATTTGAGGCACCAGAAGCAAATTCCATTTCACTTTACCATTAATGTATTCAAAATGGTGGGCTTAAAATGCAAAACTATAATTTAAAATGCAACACGAGTTATATGAATTTAAAACATAAAACTCCACATGCTTAAAGTCAGGATTTTAAAAACAGAGTTTAACATAACATAACAGAAATGTAGGAGCAGTTGTAAAGCTTTGAATTGTTAGCAGGGGGAGAAGGAAATAAAGGTTAATTGACATCACAACTGAAGGATTACATATGGCCATCTAAAGAGTCCATGAAGTCTGTTTTCAAAGATTATCCAGCAGAACAGGAGAAACAGCAGAATGTTCCATTTAAAACAATAGAGACTAAGAATCTGTGTTTACAAACAGAGAGAGAGAGAGAGAGAGGGAAAGCATGAACAAAAAAGAGATAATGAGATAAAGAAAATCATTTTTCTGGAAAAATATCTTACGTAAAATAATGAAAATAGAAAAGGCAGGGCTACTAAATTAAAAACTACAGTACAAAGAGAATACAATGGTGGAAATCATGTTGATTACTATAGTGTATTGCACTAGAGTAGGCCCATGGAAGCAATAGATATTTTGTAAGTCAATTCTTCTGTAAGTTCCATTGATTCAAATAGGCCTACTCTAGTGGCAATGTAGGATGTTAAAATATATTGCAACTAGAGTAGGCCCATTTGAATCAATAGAAATTGTGGAGGAGTTGATTCACCACATCACCATTGATTCAATGGACCTCTCTAGTGTGACTTACTACACTAACCAAAAGGAATTTTGACAATGAATAACAGAAAGAAGAAAAGATGAGGAAGAGGAATAAATTTAGATATGGACTGCAATTTTTAGAGCAGCCAGAACATTCCTCTGGAAAGAAAGGTTCACAACCACTGTATCTCCCTGTTCCCACGATTGCTGCTGAAATCTTACTTTTCAGAGAGTTTCATTACATGGTTGCAAACAATTAGGAATCTTGTAGAAGGCATGGCAGCATGAATCTACAATGTTATCAGATTTAGTTATGTTACCACTACAATAAAAGAAACAGAGCCAATGAAGAGTATTGCCTTCACTCTAAATTGGCTAATTTCCCCCTCAGCCAGATCTGAACAAAAGTACTGTATTTTTCCGTTTACAAGACGAGCCAAAGTATAAGACAACCCCGCTTTTCTAACCCCCAAATTAGAAAATATGCACGCTCGTGCCCCTTTGATCCTCCTGGTGTTTCCCGGCTGCGTTTCCCCCTTCCTAAGCCTGGCAGAGCTTAGGAAATGGTTAATGCAGCCATGAAAGGGCAGCGCGCTCGTGCCCCTTTGATCCTGACGCCCTTTCATGGCTGCTTCAGGATCGAAGGGGTGAGAGTGCACTGCCCTTTCACGGCTGCTTTACCCTGTGGCTTCGCAAAAGGCAGAGAAAGCGGTTGCCTGCTGTGTATAAAACGATCCTCAATTTTTGGTCTAATTATTTAAGTAAAAAGTCTCATTTTAATCGCGGAAAAATATGCTATGACATTATAATACTGAACACATGTTTTCACCTCCTTTTAGTACAGTCTCCCCCAAAATCACTAAAGTGGGTATCTTTTCATAGCATGTGAAGTAAACTAGTGAGGATGACAGGGAAGGTGAAAAGATGTAGAGGAAAGAGAGTTAGAAAAATGAAGCAGGAGGAACAACAGAAATCAGGGCTGAAGGTACAGAATTGAACAGAATAGTGCTATATTTTATAAGTGAAATAATACTTTCATTGACTGGAAGTGTCCTTAAAAGTAAGCAATGTAACATATCAGTGAATAGTTTATGGATCTTAGCTGCAGGAGTTTGTAATCTCTGACATACATTAATGACAGTCACAGAACTCAGCCATCGAGTTCCCTGTACCCACTTCTTCACTTCTCTGTACCTCATCTACAGTTGTTAATACCAGTGGAATCTGTGAAAGCACTGGTAAGTTAAAGGCAAAAAGCAGAAGGGAAAGAGAATTTTTAATAAAATGCAGGACAGATGAACTGCTTTGCAATATTTTTCAAGGTTTAGAAAAAAGAAAGAATGCAAATGGGGAAGAGGGTCAAGCACCGATTAAGATGGTTGACTGCAAACTTTTACTCATTCACTTGGGAACAAGCTCTGCTGAATTCACATAGAAAGTATGTATAAGATTAGTCTGTTAAATGTCCCAGTGAACTATCATGTATCATTAAGTCCTGACAAGATGGGGATGCTGTTGGTCTGTAGAAAGTCAGGACTGGGATTCAACATATTCTGGAAGAGGCTGTCTCATCCTGAAATGTTAGGTTCATAGCCTTTGACTCTGCTCTCCAGAGATCCTGGAAGGATTTTTCCAGTGGTGGGATTCAAATAAATTAACAACAGGTTCTATGTCCTAACGACCATTTTAACTATACCAAAAGATATACCAAAAGATAGTTTAATAATTCACTCATTAAATACTGCAATAAGAACAGTAAGAGAAATACACCCAAGTACAGTGGGGTCTTGACTTGAGAACTTAATTCGTATTGGAAGGCGGTTCTCAAGTCAAAAAGTTCTCAAGTCAAATCTGCATTTCCCATAGGAATGCATTGAAAACCATTTGATCCGTATCTGCTCTTTTCCGTCCATAGAAACTAATGGAAAGCTGCTATTCCGCCTTCGACCACTAGAGGGGGATATTTTGTTTCTTTTTTTCTTAGGTCAAGAAAGGTTCAAGGAAGGCAGGGAAAATACAGTCCAGGCAGTACAGTACCAGGCAGTCTGAAGACTGTCTCCCAATCCACTCTCTAAACGCTGGGAGGAGTGAGGAAGCAGACAGGCACCCTTTTCACTGGCCAACAGTTAACTGAAAGTTCACATTTTGCACTTTCCCTGCCTCCTACGTGGTTTTTTTCAGTTCTTAACTCAAATCTAAGTACTTAAGTCAAGTCAATATTTTCCTATGAGAGCGGTTCTTAAGTCAAAATATTCTTAACTCAAGTCGTTCTTAAGTCAAGACCCCACTGTAGATTATGTTTAAAGGAAGATTTTTAAATACCTGACAAACAGTTATTGAAGATATTTCCATATTGCTGTTTGATTGGCGTCCTCACTTTTCTTTGCTTTTATCCGAGCATCATCAACTGTGTGATTTACCCTTAACCATCTTTGCACTGTAGGAGTAGGATTCGCAGAAATTCAAGAAACTGAAAATGGGATTTGTTTTGGGCAAACCTTGCCTGTTGAATTCATAGATTGGTCCTAACACGAGTAGCCCCTTCATGGATTGCTGCCTTGTTGTGGCGAAGGGGCTAGAGTTACTCAGAGAAGCTGTGGGCTATGCCATGCAGGGACACCCAAAACGGATAGGTCATAGTGGAGAGCTCCGACTAAATGCAATCCACCTGGAGTAGGAAATGGCAATGCCACTCCAGTATCTTTGCCAAGAACACGCCATGATCAGAAACAAAAGGCTAAAAGATGCTACTGAGGAAGAGTGGAGGACAAGTACAAGTAGCTCCAGAGCTAATGAAGTGGTTGGGCCAAAGCCAAAAGGACGCTAAGCTGTGGACGCACCTGGAAGTGAAAGGAAAGTACGATGATACAAAGAAAAATACTGCACAGGAACCTGAAATATAAGATCTATGAACCTTGGTAAACTGGATGTGATCAAACAGGAGATGGCAAGAATAAACATTGACATCCTGGACATCAGTGAACTAAAATGGACTTGAATGGGTGAATTCAATTCAGATGATTACCATATCTGCTACTGTGGGCAAGAATCCCATAGAAGAAAAAGATTAGCCCTCATAGTCAACAGAAGAGTGGGAAAAGCTGTACTGGGATATAATCTCAAAAATGATAGAATAATTTCAATGCGAATCCAAGGCAGACCTTTCAACATCACAGTAATCCAAGTTTATGCACCAACCACCAATGCTGAGGAGATGGAAATTGACCAGTTTTATGAAGATTTACAAAACCTTCTAGAACTGACACCAAAGAAAGATGTTATTCTCATTCTAGAGGATTGGAATGCTAAAGTCAGGAGTCAAGAGATAAAAGGAAAAACAGGTAAGTTTGGCCTTGGAGTTCAAAACGAAACAGGGCAACGGCTAATAGAGTTTTCTCAAGAGAACAAGCTGGTCATCACAAACACTCTTTTCCAACAACGCAAGAGGCGACTATATATGGAAATCATCAGATGGGCAATAATGAAATCAGATAGATTATATTCTCTGCAGCCAAAGATGGAAAGGCTCTATACAAACAGCAAAAACAAGACCTGGAGCCGATTGTGACTCTGATCATCAGCTTCTCATAGCAAAATTCAAGCTTAAACTGAAGAGAGCAGGAAAAACCACTGGGCTACTCAGGTATAATCTAAACCAAATCCCTTATGAATACAGAGTGGAAGTGAAGAACAGATTTAAGGTACTAGATTTGGTGGACAGAGTGCCTGAAGAACTTTGGATAGAGGCTCGTAACAACGTACAGGAGGCAGCAATAAAAACCATCCCAAAGAAAAGGAAATGAAAGAAAGCAAAGTGGCTGTCCAATGAAGCCTTAGAAATAGCAGAGAAGAGAAGGGAAACAAAATGCAATGGAGACAGGGAAAGCTACAGAAAATTGAATGCTGACTTCCAAAGAATAGCAAGGAGAGACAAGAGGGCCTTCTTAAACGAACAATGCAAAGAAATAGAGGAAAATACTAGAAAAGGAAAAACCAGAGATCTGTTCAGGAAAATTGGAGATATTAGAAGAACATTTTGTGCAAAGATGGACATGATTAAGTACAAAAATGGGAGGGACCTAACAGAAGCAGAAGACATCAAGAAGAGGTGGCAAGAATACACAGAGGAATTATATTGGAAAGATTGGATATCCTGGACAACCCAGACAATGTAGTTGCTGACCTGGAGCCAGACATCCTGGAGAGAGAAGTCAAGTGGGCCTTAGAAAGCTTGGCTAACAACAAGGCCAGTGGAGGTGATGGCATTCCAGTGGAACTATTTAAATACTTAAAAGATGATGCTGTTAAGGTGCTACATTCAATATGCCAGCAAGCTTGGAAAACTCAACAGTGGCCAGAGGACTGAAAAAGATCAGTCTACATCCCAATCCCAAAGAAGGGCAGTGCCAAAGAATGCTCCAACTACCATATAATTGCACTCATTTCCCACACTAGCAAGGTTATGCTCAAAATCCTACAAGGTAGGCTTCAGCAGTATGTGGACCGACAACTCACAGAAGTTCAAGCTGGATTCCAAAGAGGCAGAGGAACTAGAGACCAAATTGCTAACATGCACTGGATTATGGAGAAAGCCAGAGAGTTCCAGAAAAATATCTACTTCTGCTTCATTGACTACGCAAAAGCCTTTGACTGTGTGGACCACAGCAAACTATGGAAAGTCCTTAAAAGAAATGGGAGTACCTGACCACCTTTATCTATCTCTTGAGAAACCTATACGTGGGACAGGAAGCAACAGTTAGAACTGGATATGGAACAACTGATTGGTTCAAAATTGGGAAAGGAGTACAACAAGGCTGTATATTGTCCGCCTGCTTATTTATCTTATATACAGAATACAGTGGTGCCTCGCTTAACGAGCGCACCATATAACGACGAAATCGCATAGGGATCCGTTTTTTTGGATTGCTAATGCGATCGCTTACCGATGGGCCCTATGGCCGAAAATCACTTTCCGAAGATTGGTAAGCGTTTCGCTTACCGATCTTCGCAAAACGAAGCCCCGACGATCAGCTGTTCGGCGGACAAAATGGCCACCGGAAGCTCCGTAATGGCCGCGCGCAGCGTTTTCGCGCCCTCCCCTCGCTTAACAAGGGCGCGAAAATGGCTGCCGGCCATAGGAAACCTCGCTGAACGATGTTTAATGTGTTCCAATGGCTTTCCCTGTCCCATTTAGCGATGTTTCGCTATAGCGAAGGTTAATCCGGAACGGATTAACCTCGCTATGCGAGGCACCACTGTACATCATGTGAAAGGCCAGACTGGAGGAATCTCGAACCAGAATTAAGATTGCCGGAAAAAATATCAACAACCTCAGATATGCAGATGATCATGGCCACTGGTCCCATCACCTCCTGGCAAATAGAAGGGGAAGATATGGGCTCCATATTTTCTTGGGCTCCATGATCACTGCAGATGGTGGCAGCAGCCATGAAATTAAAAGACACCTGCTTCTTGGGAGGAAAGCGATGACAAACCTTAACAGCATTTTAAAAAGCAGAGACATCACCTTGCCAACAAATGTCCGCATAAGTCAAAGCTATGGTTTTTCCTGTAACGATGTATGGAAGTGAGAGTTGGACCATAAAGAAAGCTGACCGCTGAAGAATTGATGCTTTTGAATTATGGTGCTGGAGGAGGATCTTGAGAGTCCCCTGGACTGCAAGGAGAACAAACCTATCCATTCTGAAGGAAATCAACCCTAAGTGCTCACTGGAAGGACAGATGCTGAAGCTGAGGCTCCAATACTTTGGCCATCTCATGAGAAGACTCCCTGGAAAAGACCGTGATGTTAGGAAAGTGTGAAGGCAAGAGGAGAAGGGGATGACAGAGGATGAGATGGTTGGACAGGGTCACTGAAGCAACCAACATGAATTTGACACAACTCTGGGAGGCAGTGGAAGACAGGAGGGCCTGGCATGCTCTGGTCCATGGGGTCACGAAGAGTCGGACACGACTAAACGACAAAAATTACATGTACTCCTTCAATAACTGAGTTCAGCTCTCCAGTCTAGCAAATTACCTCCAGGCATCGCGTGTATGCCAAGTGGGCTTTCATTAAACATCAGGACTCAGCCCAGAAATGAGCATTACTACATACTCTGAACACATGCATCTTAGGCACAAGTAGCTCATGCCAGGGCATGCGGTGCCATTCTCAGAATGATGCGATCTGCCCATCATCCCTGGCACCCTGAGCTCGTCCTCATGGGGATTGGCGGGGGAAGAGAATCTCTACTTTTCTTTCTTTTTTAAGAGTGAGACCGCTGGTGATTAGAAGAACAGCAATTAATGAAAGAAACTTCCTTCTCCCCAGGCTGGGGGTCATCCCAGGTGGTCCTTACTTAGTATCGCAGGACCAGTAACCCAGGCACCCACACCATGGTCCAGCCGGCCGCCCTGTTTACATGGTCGGCTGCATCTTGTCTTTCGCCTCCCGTTCGTCGTGGTGGTGGCAAAGGGGAGCTAGACTGAGCGCGCGCGCCTGGGCGGGCGATCCAAACCGGCTGGAGAGGAGTGGGGTGCTGCTGCCCAGACCATTCGCCTTGCACCTCTTGTAGGGCTTCTCATGCGGGGGTGGGAAAGCGAGCCAGTCAGAGTCCCCCCCCCAACTGTTCCATGCCTAGCTGGCTGGCACGCTCCCCTCTTCAGCATTTGCTGCCGCTCTTGCTGCTGCTACGGCAGAGTTACTTTCCCGAGGGGAGGGAGCAGAGAGAAAAGCCCGCGCTTTGCTGCTTTGCTTTGCTTTCCTCCCATAAGGGAACACACTTCCTGCTGCCCTCCCAACGCAGCTGCGGCCAATCAGAGAGGGCTCTCAGCTGCTGCCCCTTTGCTGCGGGTCGCCTTTCCTCGCCTCCTGGAGGGAAGAAGCGGAGGGAGGGACCAGCCACCAGCGGCTCCTGGGAGAGCGCTTTCCTCAGGCATTCTTGGGAGGGAGGGAAAGAAAAGAGGTTCGAGTCCAGTGGTGGGATTCAGCAGGCCAACAAACGGTTCTGCAGAACTTATATTTTATTAGGTACTGGATCTGTGGAACTGGTGCGAACCGTCTGAATCCCACCACTGGATTTTTCACAACTTACCCTAGTGAACCAGCTATGACCTCCCTGAATCACCTGACTTGAAAAGCATCCTGGAGTTTCATTTTGTGCAAAAGGTGGCAGCTGGAATGCACAGTGCCAAGGTCAGGTTACTCCAATATACTGTTGCAATTAGTACCCCACTCATTGCTTTTAGGAAACTGGCTTTGAAACCTGTTTTGTTGCTGACTGTCATTACTTAAATTGTTTTGATTATTGTGATGATTATGTAAAATAAAATTATATATTTTCCATTAAATCACTTGATTTCAAGAATATCATTCAGGATACCAAATTCTAAAATGCAACAGGTTCAAAAAATGAGGTAAGCTATGTATTCTACTGACATAAATGTCCTAAGAGAATTCAACAGTTATCAATAGTTCAAGGATGTATTTGCCAAATATCAAGTACAGGGATTAATGACAGTATTTATACACTGTTAAAAAGACATTGTTTGAAAATAAAAAATAAAATAATAAAATAATATATAAATGTTGACCTCAGGCTGAATAAGCAGAAGGAAAACTAGTTATCACTTATTCTGTAATTTCACGAATCAATAAACAAGGGCCCATCTTTCACTAAATCAGTTATTCTATTGTTCAATTAATTCATTTAAAATAGGTATATTTAAATATCAGGGTTGCATCTCGTTTCTTTCTTACCTAGTCAAATGTTGTTTGACTTTTTATTCTGACAGAACTGGGTGATACATACTTT
This sequence comes from Pogona vitticeps, assembly GCF_051106095.1. Lineage (NCBI taxonomy): Eukaryota > Metazoa > Chordata > Lepidosauria > Squamata > Agamidae > Pogona > Pogona vitticeps. Next base: position 222,097,440 of record NC_135784.1, on the reverse strand, counting down.
GGGTTTTGTAAGAAGTACAGCAATTATTTGTATACCTACATGCTCTACCACACTTTTCAACAAGCACAATAATATAATATTTGGATTTCTTGGCAGCTTATACCCTCTGAGGTATTTTATTGTGATGATTTGATGCTTTCTCTGTTTAACGCGTTTTTTAAAAATTTGTTTGGTGTTAAATTTATTTTAATGATGCTTGTTAGCTGCCTTGAGTTTCATTTTTAGCAGAAGCTTGGAATAAAAATTAAATAAATAAGTAAAAAATGCCATAGTGCGAAGTCTTCATGCTCATAGAAGGATTTCAATTAGCACAGTCATCAAAATGTTTCCAGATACATATTTTTTTTTGAGCCTGGTAGTCTCCTCATAACTTCATTCATGCAAAACATACATTCTGCCACTGAGCTATGTCTTAGGGCTATGTCTCAGTATGATAGTTTTAATTTTTTTTAAATCTCAAATTTGTCTTGAGGTTTGGTATCCATGAGCATTTTAGCTGCATGTTCTGTAGAATGATGCTCGTAATTTTTTGAGTATAAGTACACTCATCATTCACAGTGCATTTTATGGCAGAAGATACATAATAAACAAATTAAAGAAAGCAGATTTACTAGGAAGAGAAGAAGAAAGTGATTTGTGCTGTCTGGGATTAGTCATAAATTAATAACCATTTACAATTTCATAAGACACCAGAACCAGCCAGAAAAAATGTTGTTGCTTTAAATCACTTTTTGCCCAACAGTAATTGAAAACTATGAACTGCCTGCTTGTTTCTGGTAGTTTAAAAACAGCCACCAGTGTTTCTAGGAAGAAAACATTATGCCAGAAATTGGAAGTGGTGCTCCATTAATATCCAGTACATGCCAACACCTTTTAAAAAACAGGGAAGAAAAAGTCAGGTGCCAAGTTTATATTGGCAAAATTGCATGACATGATTTGTACTCAGAGTTGTTGTTTTTTTTAATAAAAAGTCTTTTAAAAATTAAAATCCTTTCCAATGAAAAAAAAGGAAATACTATTTCTTTATCCAGTGTATCTTTACTGTCCAACTCTGCCTGCATGTGCTGTAGTACACAAATAGCAATGAATTATGATTGGATCACTCTGTGTCAACACTGTGGAATCATTTGATTTTTTTTCTTTGAAATCTTTCTTTAATGGCATGGTTGAGGCATACTCAGGAGATACAGCAATTCTAAAAGTTCTTCTCCTATGACCTCTCAAAGCTTGGACTGTGTTGTTCAAGAAAAAGCAATTGCTGACCCACCTCCTCAATCTGCTCCTTCTGCTTTCACTCACCTCCTCCGTGAGATGATATAAAAAGTTGGATCAAATGAAAGAGCCAGCTAGTTCAGCATCCTGTTTCCCACAGTGGACAACCACATGCTTATAAGAACCCTACAAGCAGGCAACAAAGACAATATCATATTCTGTTGTTGTTTCTGCATCGGGTATTCCACAGCATACCATCTCTGAACCTAGAGGTTGGCTAAAGCCATATGCAGGAGGCAGTGGCAGAACTGTCAACCTTAATTATGTGCTTTTAATTTACAGTGACTCTAACTGGGTTTGCAAGTTATTTAATATATTCAATGAATGGTTTACTGTGATCATCACCACCCAAAGAGTTTCTATGGTCAAGCAGGGATTTGAAATCTTATCTTCTGAGTCCTAGTCTGCCACTCTATCCAATACAATGTATGGGGTGTCAATGGTGGACTTGCCTCCCCCACTTTTATTTAGTTTTTTTAATGCCATCTATGCAGTGGTGATTATTAAATATCCAGATTTCCCAAATAACTGTGAAAACATGAGACTGTTTCCAAATAAAATAGTTGAACATCAGCAGATTGCCAGGTCTGTGGAGCCCAACTGATCAAAAACCTTCTTGGTGTTTCCCTCCAAGAACAAATATGCAGCATTCAGAAGATTAAGAAGGAACTAAACAACTGAAGAATCCTCACTCCCTGTTTGTAGGTCTATCAGCAGGACAGCCTCAATAGATTCTGGCCTACAATATAGGCATTATCTTGAAAGATTTTTCTTTTTTAAAGTTCCCTGCTTCACACTTTAGGGCCAACGAGTCTCTAAACACCATTGCTCAGTCTAAACAGAACATAATTGAGCATTCTTTTTTCTATTTGCCATTTCCACTAATGGAGATTGGGTGAACCATCTCATCGAAAATATTTACAAACAAGAGGTGAATGAAAACAGCAGGAGGGTCAAAGCATGATCGACAGATTTCACTGATCTTAGGTCTCCATTTGATTCAAGTTTGAAGAAAACACAGACTGATTAAAAAAGTATTGTCATGATTCTTATAAATAAATAAATAAAAATAAAAAACATATTATCTGACCCTATTTGAAGAACTAAAAGCATGTGAGTATCCTGTGCCAATGCTGTTTAATATGTGCTTAAATGGTTTGGCTGGCTCTTGACAGCTGATGAACTATTTCCTGCTGGACCAGCAAGTGTTACGACATCCATTACTCTTTTTGCTAACAATGCTTATACTAATATAATTATTTAAGGTCGGGTGAAGTTACTCTTAAACATTGTAACCCCTCAGTATGACATTCCACAGAATGTGAAAGAATGTGATACTGTTACTCTGTTTCCCTGAAAATAAGACAGAATTTTATATTAATTTTTGCTCCAAAAACGCATTAGGGCTTGTTTTCAGGGGATGTTTTATTTTTTTCATGTACAACAATCTACATTTATTCAAGTACAATCATGTCATCTTCTGGTTGCTGCACAATGCTGCACAATGGTGGAGGGCACGATTTCACTTAACTAGGGCTTATTTTGGGGGTAGGGCATTGTGGCAAAATGCCAAGACATGATGTCCGTCCTGTCTGTCCATCATGAAAGCTCCAAAGGGAGGAGCCAATGATAGGGCAGGAGGCGCAGGATCAAGAGAGACAAGGGAGTGGAAAATGACAGTTAAGGGGTAGAGAGAGAAGGAAGATGACAGGAATTAGAGGGAAGCAGAAGATAGTGATTTGGAGAGGGAGTTAGGAGAGTGAGTTGAGAAGGTTAATAGATAGATTGAACAGTTGGAATGATAAAGAGAATAGAGAATGAGCTATAAATAATAGAGAATAGATAATTAGTAAAAGTATATTGTTGTTCGGAATAAAAGTACCATCAAACCAATGCATAAACCAATCCTATTTAATGAACGATACTGAGCATCTGTGATTTACCCACCATGTTCTCAAACTCTAAAGTTCAATAAGCCTGTTATACTTGTGTCTGAAATACACGTGAATAGGTAAATAATACCTGGTGGCAGCATGTAAAGTGGGAACGCAACCTATGTTTAAGGGAGATTAAACAGGGGCACTGAGTGGACGTGACAAAGTCGTGGAAGCGAGAAGATAAAATGATGCGAGCCTTTGTGAGGGCATAATAAGCAGGGGCCACAAGGGCGAACACCTCAGACCTATATTATGAGCATCTTAAAAAATTCTAGTAGAACAGACACCAAAGAACAAGAGGCGACTATACACATGGACATCACCAGATGGGCAATACCGAAATCAGATTATGTTCTCTGTTCCCAAAGATGGAGAAGCTCTGTACAGTCCGCAACAACAAGACCTGGAGCTGATTGTAGCTCTGATCATCAGCTTCTCATAGCAAAATTCAAGCTTAAACTGAAGAAAGTAGGAAAAACCACTGGGCTACTCAGGTACAATCTAAACCAAATCCCTTATGAATACACAGTGGAAGTGAAGAACAGATTTAAGGAACTAGATTTGGTGGACAGAGTGCCTGAAGAACTATGGATGGAGGCTCGTAACATTGTACAGGAGGCAGTAACAAAAACCATCCCAAAGAAAAGGAAATGCAAGAAAGCAAAGTGGCTGTCCAATGAGACCTTACAAATAGCAGAGAAGAGAAGGGAAACAAAATGCAAGGGAGATAGGGAAAGTTAAAGAAAATTGAATGCTGACTTCCGAAGAATAACAAGGAGAGACAAGAGGGCCTTCTTAAATGAACAGTGCAAAAATATAGAGGAAAATAATAGAAAGGGGAAAATCAGATATCTGTTTAAGAACATTGGAGATGTTAAAGGAACATTTTGTGCAAAGATGGACACGATAAAGGACAAAAATGGTAGGGACCTCACAGAAGCAGAAGACATCAAGAAGAGGTGGCAAGAATACATAGAGGAATTATACCAGAAAGATCTGGATGTCCCGGACAACCCAGATAGTGTGGTTGCTGACACTGAGTCAGACATCCTGGAGAGCGGTCAGGTGGGCCTTAGAAAGCATGGCAAACAAGAAGGCCAGTGGAGGTGATGACATTCCAGTGGAACTATTTAAAATCTTAAAAGATAATGCTGTTAAGGTGCTACACTCAATGTGCCAGCAAGTTTGGAAAACTCAGCAGTTGTCAGATTGGAAAAGATCACTCTACAACCCAATCCCAAAGAAGGGCAGTGCCAAAGAATGCTCCAACTACCATACAATTGTACTCATTTCACACGCTAGCAAGGTTATGGTCAAAATCTTCAAGGGCAGGCTTCAGCGGTATATGGACTGAGAACTCCCAGAAGTACAAGCTGGATTTTGAAGGGGCAGAGGAACTAGACACCAAATTGCTAACATGTTCTAGATTATGGAGAAAGCCAGACAGTTCCAGAAAAAATATCTACTTCTGCTTATTGGAAGCCGCCCAGAGTGGTCGACCAGACCAGATGGGCGGGATATAAATCAAATAAATAAATAAAATAAAATAAATTCATTCACTACGCAAAAGCCTTTGACTGTGTGGACCACAGCAAACTATGGGAAGTTCTTAAAGAAATGGGAGTGCCTGACCACCTTATCTACCTCCTGAGAAATCAATATGTGGGACAGGAAGCAACAGTTAGAACTGGATATGGAACAAAGGATTGGTTCAAAATTGGGAAAGGAGTACGACAAGGCTGTATATTGTCTCCCTGCTTATTAGGTGGATTCAGAGGAGATAAGACTATCAGTTAATGATAGCCTTGATTGTTGTTGTTGTTTAGTTGTTAAGTCGTGCCCACCTTTGTTGGTAAGGTGATGTCTCTGCTTTTTAAGATGCTGTCAAGGTTTGTCATCGTTTTCCTCCCAAGAAGCAGGCGTCTTTTAAATTTGTGGCTGTTGTCACCATCTGCAGTGATCATGGAGCTCAAGAAAGGAAAATCTGTCACTGCCTCCATATCTTCCCCTTCTATTTGCCTGGAGGTGATGGGACCAGTGGCCATGATCTTAATTTTTTTGATGTTGAGGTTCAGACAGTTTTTTGCATTCTCTTTCACAATCATTAAGGGGTTCTTTAATTCCTCCTCACTTTCTGCCATCAGAATGGTATCATCTGCATATTGGAGGTTGTTGATATTTCTTCCGGCAATCTTAATTCCACCTTGGGATTCCTCCAGTCTGATCTTTCGCATGATGTATTCTGCATATAAGTTAAATAAGCTGGGGAACAATATACAGCCTTGTCATACTCCTTTCCTGATTTTGAACCTGTCAGTTGTTCCATATCCAGTTCTAACTGTTGTTTCCTGTCCCATGTATAGGTTTCGCAGGAGATAGATAAGGTGGTCAGGCACTCCCATTTCTTTAAGGAAATGACATAGTAGAACACCTGAACTCTCCTAGTCTCCATTCTCCAAAATTGCATCAAAGACATATTTCTATCCTTCTTTATGTGGATGATGCTGTGCTTCTAGCGAGAACTCCAATCTGCCTAAAGAGAGCCCTTAAGAAATTTGCAGACTTCTGCAAAATGAAGGAATTAGAAATAAATTATCAAAATACCAAAATTATGGCCTTTGGCAGAAGACAAAAGAAAAGGTCTTGGATTATAAATGGACAATTTCTTGAACAGGTTTCCTGCTTTAAATATCTAGGCATGGCCCTTCAATCCACTGGGGACAGAAATGCCCATATACAATATGCAGCTACCCAAGGAGAAAAAACAGCGAATGCCATCTTAAGGTTCTACCATTCCAAAGGGGGGCAATATATTCCAGCAGCCCAAAAACTCTTTCACCCAGGTGTCAGCCAGATGCTTTACGGCACCCTTATGGGGCCTCCATCCAGTGGTTTTGACCCAATACAGCAGGTTCAGTCTAAATTCCTTAGAGCAATTCTTGAAGTTGCAAGATGCGTAACGAATGCACAAATTCATCTAGAGACAGGCTCACTAACAATGGTAGCCAAAATCACATTAGCCTCCCTTCAGTACTGGCTTAAAATAAATTTTCAATTACAGGGATTAACCCATCTACTATTAGAGGACAATTTTCAATCAAAGTGGTTAAAAGCGGTCCTAAATATATTGCAACTTATGGGCTTCTCTCCTCTAGGAATATTGAGCATGAAATGGGATGAAGCAAAATCAGCCCTCAAACAGAGATTAATGCACATGGAGAGACATGTAGATCTCAGTAGATGCCACAATTTTAGTGACAGACATGCACAAATATTGCTCGCTCCCCATGGCCTATCTATCACAGCTTGAGACACATAAGTTTAGGAAAGCCTTTACTCTGGCTAAATATGAGGCTTTTCCTTCTGTGATGTTGGAAGGTAGATTTAAGAAGATCCTGAGGGAACAGAGACTCTGCCCTTGTGGACCTGATGAGATAGAATCTATCGAACATATGATGCTCAGGTGTAATAGGCACAACAAGATCTGAGGAAAATACATTACACCTCTCCTAAAAGATATGGTAGGTCAATCAGACTCGGATTACTGTAACCAGTTGTTAATTGATCAAAATCGAACCACTCCGGAACTGGCAGCGAAAGTTTGGACGGCATGCCATAATAGCCAGAATAGACAGCCAAACCCTTAGACCCTGGTTTTATATTGCTATATTTATTGTTTCAGATATTTTACTTCTTGTTTGTCTGGTCTGGCTTTTCGCAGTTTATGCCGGTTCTTGAAGTTTTGCATTCAATTTTGTCTTCTGTATGGCTTGATGCTGTAACAATAAAGTATGTATGTACTTGTCACATACCCCTCCCTGGAGACATCTGTACTTCCCTCTTCCATATCTCCTTAAGAATGCAGAACAACTGCTCCACCCAAACTGTCAGGTGGAGGGGGACAAGGGCAGGAATTTACAGAGAAGTTGACTCATGTAATCACCACTGATTCAATGGGCCTATTCTAGTTGCAATTGACTACATTAAACAAAAGGATTTCAGCCGCTTTGTTCAAATCCCAGCTGCCTTTTCATTCCATTCCTCTTTCATTTTAGTCTGCAAAACTCTGTTCTTCTTACATTGAAATTCATGTGCATTTTGTGCATTTTTCCTATCTGTCAACTTATTTATATATTTTACTTAATATACACATATACCTCAGTCACTGAAGTATGTTTCTACATATTTTCTTCCATTTTTCATTGTGAAATGTATTCACTGTAATCTTCACAAATACACAAATTAATGATGTGAACAACATATGTTCTCACAATCTGGTTGTACACTTTTTTAATTGAATTTTGTATATTTTAGGCATATAATATATTTTATGAACTGGTCACCCAACCGTAATAAATAAATTCAAATATGTTCTCACAAGAAATACCAGGAGGTGTGAAAATGTATTTTTATTCAGACTATAATTTATTATTTATTTATTAGATTTATATACTGCCCATCTAGAATGTATCTACTCTGGGCGGTTTACATATAATATAAAAATAAACTAAGACAAAATCCAGATTAATCCAAGATGGGAAAGGAAAAAAGAAATACTAGAAAATTCCTTCCATCCCTAGAAGTACTTTCTTATCTCTTCTAAAATTTCCACCATACAGCTTAATTGGATGACTCTGTTGTGTGCTGAATGGATTAAAAAAATTAAAAACAATGGATTTTTGATAAATGTAAATAAAAAAACAATTTTAAAAATTTAAATGAATTTGATGTTAAAAATTCATTGCTTTTTATCCACCCTGGTTATGTGACACACAGAAATACTGTCATACGATGGACAGCTCTTGTATATGGTTCTCCCTCACATTCCTCTATGCTAAACAGACCCAAGTACAGTGGACCCTTGACTTACAGACGGCTTGACTTACAGACTTTTTGAGTTACAGACTTCTCTGGCCGCAAAATTTAGGTTTGACTTGCAGACTGAGATTTGACTTACAGACCAGAAAAAAACCAAAATGGAACAAAAACGGCCTGTTACGGGATTAATCAGTTTTCAATGCACTGTAGGTCAATGGAGACTTGACTTACAGACTTTTTGACTTGAGAACCGCCTTCCAATACGGATTAAGTTCTCAAGTCAAGACCCCACTGTACATTCCTCCAGTCCCTTACTCATTGTGATTGCCTCTTCCTGCTTCTTCTTCAGCTCTTTCTGAGGTGTTGTGACCAGAACTGTAGATTATTTTCCAAGTGCAGTGACAGTATTGACTTCCCGATGGCATTAGGTATTGTCAACTTTAACTACAATTCCTTAATTCCCCCAATGTGAAATTAGCCCTTCTCACAGGATCCATGTGATGAAACATTTTCTCTGAGCAATCAATCAAGACAGAGATCTCAAGATTCCTTTCCCTGAGCAATCACTGCAAGTTCAAGCTCCATGCACCAATCAATTTACACTTTCTTGTATTTAACTGTATTTTAATAGCTATCCCACCCCAGTACAGAGAGATATTTTTAAAGCTCTCCTATTCAAAATGCATGAGATCATAGAGGCATGTCTTATTCCAAAATTTACAAAATCCAAGGATCAACAGATAAGGTTTCTCTTAGCCTGAGTAGGTCTTTCGATTCAACCTCCACCACAGGTCAGAAAAGGGGCATATCACATCTCCATGTATTCAGTACTGCTAAGTCTAGGTGGCTGGAGGTTAGTTCTTGACTTAAAGGCTAAGGGACCACATACTTTTAATTCTTGTGAGGAAGAAAGAATAGATAAAACTAGATTACATTAGGTAGTTTGGATTGCTATCTAAAGGCTTTGTTGCTCACTAATACTCTCAAGGAGATATTTAATTTGTTGCATAAACTAAAAGAGAAAACAGCTGTCAGTTTAACTGCTATTTCTGTCACACTTTTTAATAATATACTGTTCCTGTAATTATACTGCAGTTCTTTTATATTTAGTAAAAACCTGCTTAGTTTTACAGTGAAAAACAATTTAAGAAATTATAGAAACAGACCATTCATTTGTTGAGGCAATTATCCAGATCCTTGTCGAGGAAAAAGAGAGAGAAAGAACAAAGACTACGATGTGCAAAAAATGTTTCTAATTCTATGCTATAATGCTTACAATATGTCTGTGGTTGTGTTGGATTATGTTAATAAACTGCAGTCAAAATGTATTTGTCACAACACAAAAGAATGGCGCTATCAATCGCCTTGCCAGATATTTTAAATTAGTCACCAAAATGTCTAGCCAAGGTTTCCTCTATGACCCTCACAAGAAGGGTGAGGCTTCTTGGACTGGGTTTTTCCTTCCTGTGAGAGTAGACAGTCCCCCTCTTCCAGCCATATATGCTTTCCATTCCTTGAAGAATCTATAAATAATTATGAAATGAACTAAGGTCCACTTTCCATTCTAGCTGGCATACCCAGCTCCACCCCAAATCAATCTCAATTTTTTCAAAGGTGGCTTTCACTTGGACATCTGAGTCCTCCAGAAGTTCTGAGAACACATGCTTTGGATGGGGGGGGGCAGGAATAATGTGATTCACCAGCAAAGCAGTCAAAATCCTTAGAAAAAATAACTAGCTGTCTGAAGAAATGTTTCAGCTCTCACTCATTTTTTAAACCCACAGATTGTATTAACAGCTAGTGCAGACTCTGAGGAAAGAATTATCCATTGCTTCTAAGAATGTTATCATTTGTGGAAACTGTTGGAAACAATAGAAGAGAATTCCCAAACAGGTTAACAATCCCAGAACCACATTTCCATGTGATGCAAAGGAAGCATCAGGCAATAGCAATTTTCAATTTTTTAGGACAAAATCTAGCTATACAAACACGTGCAATTTGATTTTGTAAAGATATGTTTTTGTTTTGTTTTTTAAAGGGTACAGACTTGGACAATGGGTAATGCAGGTTTTAATCTCTCATCACAGTTGCTGCTACCATCTTCAAGTTCCTTTTTAACAACCAGATTACACAGATGTTAGTGGAAAACATTGCTGAAAGCTCTTTTCAATACAATCTTTCACTTGACAGGTAAAGAAGGCAGAGGATTCCCAAGTACATAAGACAAAACAAAACTGGCATCTCAGTGTTGATTATAAAATGTGAATGTACTGCAAAACATTTCAATGTAATAATAAAAAAATGTGGATCCTGTTTCTGAATCCCCCACCACCTCCCTGTTACATCTGGAGATAGTTTGTTGAAGCAACTGCCAGAAACCAAACAATATCTCTGCCCAGCTCATTTTTTTTCTTTTTCATATAAACAATTAATGGAATATGGACTCCACTTTCAAAGTGTTCATATTCATAAGTCTGTTTCCTGAAATTAAGTAACTGTTCTATAATATAATACTATGTACATGACAGAAAAGAAAACAACCTTGCCTTTTCCTTTGCAGATTATACTCTGAAAACAAAAGTTTGCCTGCTTGATATTTGTTTCCTGGCTTACTTGTCTTCCACGTGGTAAAGATGCAGGAGAATCAGGGGATTTAGGAAATGTAAATGTTTACTGGAAGTACAAAGATAAACATAGCTGAATCAGGATAAAGGGAGAATTGGGGCATTCCCCAGACAAATTAGGCTGCATCCCATTGGGGGTACAATCCCCATTGTACAGTATATGGGGCATATATCCAGCCCTGTGCCATCCAAGGAAAGAGAAACTGACAAGCCCTACTGACTGTTTCCAATTACACACCCTTGTGTCCTGGAGGTTACTTGATAATCTGCCCAAATTTAGCTGTTTGCCCTATTTTTTGTCCCCATTTCTGGTACATTAATATGGAGAAATGAGAGCAAAAGATGAGAACATTAATATACAATCCAATGACCAAATAGCACACACAAGTGGTCAGACAGAGACAGGACAGGTGCACCCCCATACACATTACAACAAGAATCTAAGCAGCGCCCAACCACTATATGGTGAGTGTCTCAGGAAAAGCAAAAACCATACCCACTTCTAGACAGCAGTCTAGAAAGCAGAGGAAAATTCCTTCTCAGACTCTGAGGATGACCAATGTTCAGTTGGGGCATCACAACAGAACAGTTATAAAATAAAGGCCAGTTTTCTATTGATGTTCATGTAAGGTTTGGATAACTTGTTGCAACTCATTGCAGTTAATTGCAATTAGTTGCGGCAATCCAATCTAGCATGCTATAACAGGCTCTATAAACCACTGCTCAGGAACCACAACAAACACACATAGAGAGATGTATGTGTGTATACCCTACTTTTCTATTACTTATACTAAAAGGAAATAACACTATAGAAAAACATACAATCAAAAAGCCCACATCACAGATAAAATCTAAAAATTAATTTTTTATGGATCATGACTGTAATCCTGTTTATAGTTACCTCCAATTAATTGTTGGGATAATACCAATCTTTCAAGCACTTCCACTGGGTATCAGTAGGAGGGGGCCTTCACAGCTTAATGGGATTGGTCATTGCCACTAACGTGATCAATACAGTTCTTTTCTATCTCTGACATTTGAGGCAAGCCGCTGTCTCTTTTTCCTATTTGTTTGCTTTCTTCCATTGTCTTTATTGTTGATAGCCTCAGCCTTGCTCTCCAAGCAGCAAGCATGGAGGGTCTCTCCATGTGGTGAGGACATCATTTCTCCTTTTGTTCCTTCTGACTATAAACACAAATGGTAACTGTAAAATACTCTTTTATACTATAAACGCTTCTAGAGTGATTTTATCACACGCAAAGTGCTAGTTTATATGAAAAAAGAAACTAAAGGTGTGGAGTTCAGCTAATGAGACAGAGCTGATCTCCCCACATTTTCCGCTTTGCTGTTATCTCTGTCTCATACTCTGCTAACTAAAAGGAATAACCAAAATTCCCTAATATTAATTTCTGAATTCATAAATTCGTATAGTAAAATATATACCAAGGCAATAAAAGTAAATAAATTAGCCAGCTCATGTGTGAGAGCTAGCTTTTAATTAAATACCGTTTCCCCGAAATAAGACGTAACCTGAAAATAAGCCCTAGTATGATTTTTCAGGATGCTCGTAATATAAGTCCTACCCCAGCCCCAGTTAAGTGACACCTTGCCCTTCACCATTGTGCTGCAACCAGAAGAAGATGACAGGACTGTATTGGAATAAATGTAGATTGCTGTACTTGAAAAAAAATATAAAACATCCCCTGAAAATAAGCCCTGATGCGCTCTTGGAGCAAAAATTAATATAAGACCCTGTCTTATTTTCGGGGAAACACGGTATACAAACTATCTTCCAAAGCAGTGGAGCCGCGGGCACAGTAGTTAAACTGACAAAACTACGCTCACGACTCAGGTTCAATCCCAGGTAGCCGGCTTGAGGTTGACTCAGCCTTCCATCCTTCTGAGGTTGGTAAATTGAGCACCCTGCTTACTTGGGGGTGATGTGTAACCTGCAGAATTAAATTGCAAAATGCCCAAAGAATACTTTAAGCGGCATGAGCAGCACTACAGTGGGGTCTTGACTTGAGAACTTAATCCGTATTGGAAGGCGGTTCTCAAGTCAAAAAGTTCTCAGGTCAAATCTGCATTTCCCATAGGAATGCATTGAAAACCATTTGAGCCGTATCTGCTCTTTTCCGTCCATAGAAACTAATGGGAAGCTGCTATTCCGCCTTCGACCACTAGAGGGGGATATTTTGTTTCTTTTTTTCTTAGGTCATGAAAGGTTCAGGGAAGGCAGGGAAAATACAGTCCAAGCAGTACAGTACCAGGCAGTCCGAAGACCATCTCCCAATCCACTCTCTAAACGCTGGGAGGAGTGACGAAGCAGACAGGCACCCTTTTCACTGGCCAACAGTTAACTGAAAGTTCACATTTTGCACTTTCCCTGCCTCCCGCGTGGATTTTTTTCAGTTCTTAACTCAAATCTAAGTATGTAAGTCAAGTCAATATTTTCCTATGAGAGTGGTTCTTAAGTCAAAATGTTCTTAACTCAAGCCGTTCTTAAGTCAAGACCCCACTGTATTACTATTTAAACTCTATAGCAAAAGTAGAAACCTCACTGATAGAAGGAAATATCCAGCTTCTCCCAGATTATTTTCCTCATAACGCAAAATTCTCAATACTGACCTAGCGTAAAATTTGAAAGCTCTCTCATACAAGAGGAGTCCAGCCATCCTAATCCTCCATTAAAAATTATAATCACTGCTATTGTGGAAGATATTCCCAGAACTGGAATCTCATGCATTTCTCTTCTGCTGTACCACTGGCAGCAAGCCAAAGTTTGATGTTACAGCTGAATCACAAAAGTTTGTCTCCTGTGGACTTAATGGCAAACCAGGTTTACTGTGGAAGAGGAAGCCTAGGAGTGTGGAAGAATAGGTTAGGCCATGAATTGGTGTTCATTTGATTACAGCGAATTATAGAGTCAAAGTTATCAAAACAGGGATTCAGTAAAACTCAAAATACAACTCACCAGCAAATTCTCCTGCACAAGATCATTCAAACAAACAAACAAACAAAAATGTTTGTGCCAAGTTCTCAATCTATGTCCCAGCCTGTAGCCTTAAGCTCTACATAAAAAGTTCTGAAAAGTTGAAACTCTTCTTACAACAAGGGAAGTTCTTCTGTGCCTCCCCTCACTGCAGGCATACCAACCCTCACTATTGGGAGTAGTACAAAAGCAAGGAAGCCCTAGACCCAGTGCATCACAGACCTTCTTACTAAGGAGCCCAGTGGAAAGAACTGGACTCCCCAAACAGACTGACTCCCTCTTGGTGGATGGAACCAGAGGGGAAGACACTGTGTTAAGAAACCTTGGGCCAGTACCAGGAACTAAGGACAAGGAAGCTGGACCGTGTATAGATGCAACTGTTGTTCAACCTCATCCAAATTTAATAAACCCCGTTTTGTTTCAACCCAGTGATCTGAAGTGTATGAATCCAAGGATGGAAGACGGAAGCCCTGCAGACCAAACTGAGGCTGGAGAAATAATGGCCATGTCCAGTGCATTACACCTCAGTGATGTATTTGACTTTCCTTATTCCTTATAATATGGAACAACTGATTGGTTTTCAAAGTTGAGAAAGGAGTACGAGAAGGCTGTCTATTGTCTCCCTGCTTATTTAATTTATAGTTAATTAACATCACGTGAAAGGCAGGACTGGAGGAATCCGAATCCGGAATTAAGATTGCTGGAAGAAATATCAACAACCTCAGATATGCAGATGATACCACTCTGATAGCAGAAAGTGAGGAGGAATTAAAGAACCTCATAATGTGGGTGAAAGAGGAGAGCGCAAAAATGCTCTGCAGCTCAACATTAAAAATCCCTAAGATCATGGTCACTGGTTCCATCACCTCCTGCCAAATAGAAGGGGAAGATAGTCTGTATACTAATTAAGCCCTAATGCGTTTTTTGGAGGAAAAATTAATATAAGACCTTGTCTTATTTTCGGGGAAACACAGTAGACCAGGATGGACAATTTCAGATGGCTTGAGGGCCTAATCTGTGCTCCCAGCTCCCTTAAACAGGAAGTACTGAATGCCAACTTTAGGTTTTGGTTTTCCCATTTTGGGGAGTGGAGGGGCTTTGGGAACCCCCCCGCCCAAGAACTTCAAAGGGAAAAGTAATGCTCTTGGAAAGAGATTATTTGCAGTGGGAAATCCCCCCCTTTAAAACCTGAAGTCCCTTGGTGGCCTTGGGAGTCACAAAAATGTTACTGGTGAGCTGCCTGAAGCTCAGGTCACTAAAATATATACTGCCTGCACAACCTGTGTTGTACTGAGACAAACAGCTTATTATCCGTTTGTCCTAATTTTTTCCCTTCTAAAGGTCTGAAAATGAAGGCTGCCATCCCAAACACATTAATTAGAGAATAAACCTCATTAGCTATAATATAATGCACTCCAAAATTAATCTGTTTAAGATTGCACTTCCCAGAATATTTTTGCATTTCCAGGCAGGGAGCAGAAAGAGGTTTATCAAGGCTCCAGTGGGGCAGGTGAGACACATTTGTTTACCACCTACCTACCTACCTACCTACCTACCTACCTACCTACCTACCTACCTACCTACCTACCTACCTACCTACCTACCTACCTACCTACCTACCTACCTACCTACCTACCTACCTACGTTTATATTCCACCTTTCTCCCAATGAAGGGTCTCAAGGCAATAAACAACTTTAAAAGTGTATATTAAAAATTGCAATAAATTAGATTGATATTAAAATAAGATAAAATCTACTGTATAACGTATTGCAACCTACATATGTTGCCTTTGAGAGGTTTTTGCTGTAAGGGACTTTTCTGGATTGGGGGTCAATGTCAGTCAACTTAGTAGCAGTCAATTGTTCTCTCTTTAAGTGATTCTTTTTCCCGCCTTTTTTCCAGTCAGGGTTCTCTCAGTGTTAGCGACAGAGTCTGTCAGAAGTGGACAGTTAGAGTGTGTGTTCTGTCAGCTATGTAACCAGTCTGTTACTTAGTAATGAAACTAGTTAACCAGTTAAGATCACTGATGCAACAAGTTAACATTTTTATACAATATGTTTGTGTTCATCTATGAAGAACTGTAAGCAAATGGAAACATTTTATTCTTTCTCATTACCAGAGTCTCTGAAGGAATGACTGAGACAGTAAGTGCCAGTTGTGGTAAACTAACCAATAAATCGTGGTCTATTGAGAGAGATTTGAAACCAATTTGCTCTATAGATCTTTGCCAGAATAATTATAATGCACTGTGTAACTGGAGGAAGTTTGTTTTTGTTAAGTCACTCAATTTTCTCACACACTCTGCCCCAAGTTAACCATGTTTTAAAAACAATACAAAACAAATTAAAAGACAATTTTAAAACATGATGAAATAGAATATATTGTCTCCCTCACTAAAAAAGCCTCCCACAACATTCACAAATCAAAAGACAGTTTAAAAAGGAAAGTTTTCATCTGCTGGAGGAGGGACAATAAGAGGGAGCAGCCTTGCCTTGTGTGGGGGGGAATTCCATAGACTGGGAGCAGCCACTGAACATGCCTTCTCCTGAGTCTTCTTCAAACATGCCTGTGATAACGGCACGACTGACAAAAGGCCTCCTCTGAGGATCTCAGAGACTGGAGTGAGGGGGTGAGAATTTTATGGGTATATATGGTTCTTCCAATAGTAGACCCAAGCCATATAGGTCACAGGTCATAACCAGCACTTTGAATTGGATCCAGAAATGGACTGGCAGCCAGTGGAGTTGTTACAAGGAAGTTATATGATCCTTGTAACTGGCTCCAGCTAGCAGTCTGCCGGTAGCATCTTGAACCAGCTGAAATTTGTGAACCATCTGTGACCAGCCCCGGACGCTCCTTCCCACCAGCCCGTTGTAGCTGGCTCACACCATCTTCAAGGCAGCTCCATATAAAGTATGTTATGGTAATCCAAATTGATACATATTAAAGCATGTATCACTATAGCCAAATCAGACATCCATCTTAGTGCAATGGAAGTGACATAGGTTTTATACCACAGAAGTATCATAAATACTAATACGTGCCAACTTCCCCACTAAACATCAGGTTCTCAATACAATAAAACCCTGATTTACCATTTTTTGTTTTTTTTATGAAACGAGGATAAAACACAACAATCTGCACCCTGACTTCCATATCTTTTGTTGTTGAGTTGTTTAGTCGTGTCCGACTACACCCAATATAATAAAGCAGAGTTAAGTTCAATGCAGCTTCATTCCATTTATGCGTAAAAGTGTTTTATTTAGTGTAAAAAGCAGGAAAAAAGAGGGAAGTGGATGTGAATAAAGAGGGAGAGAGGGCGGATGTTGTCAAACAGCCTAAGTGTAGAGTGACTCAGCAGCTTTTTGTTACTGTTTATGGTTAAGTTTGCAAATGTGGCACATTTCTAACTTATCCTACCGTACATTTTGAAATGGCTAAATTCTCTGCTATAATACAGTAGCCAAAATCCTGCTGCTTAGCATAGTAAATTGCATTACAGTAGGCCCACTGAATCAGTGATGATTTGGTGAGTCAACTCTTCCGTAAGTTCCAGTGATTTGGATGTGCCTACTCTAACTGCAACTTACTTAATCATAGGAAATATCAGCACAGTAAGGCCCTGGAAAATGCTTTCTACTTCTTCCGATACTTTCCATAACGCTGTTGTACTGAATTGTGGTCACATGGTTTATATCCCAGGACGAATGTCTCAAGAAGCATTTTTAGCAGTATCGATTTATTTCCTCCTATTTGTATTGTTATGGCTGGCTACACCATAACAAACAGTTTACTTTCTCTCTTGCTTCAAGGGACAATTTAGCCCCTTGATTTTTATATAAATATCAATACATCGATATATCAGAAACAAGGCTCCCTCTAAGGTGCGTGGCTTGCAAGCATACTTGACTCTGCTGCCCTCCAGAGAGCTTCCCTCCTTCCCTGTGCACCCACAGTGATAGTTTCCAGCCCTTTTGTTCCGGTTGCAGCAGAACCCCTTGCAGGGAGATCAGATTCGCACACGGGGGGTGGGGGTGGTGGAAATTAGAAGGAACTTTGATTGTGAATGGGGTTATGTTTAGGAAACTGACCTCTGTTGCATTGACTGCTCCTGCAGAAATACATTGCACAGAATAGGCTAGGGATATCCATGCAGCAGTACTGACAATCACACACACACACACCCCGGTGACACTGGCATGCCAGTGTTCCAATGCATCTTCCCATAGTAAGTACGGAAGTTTTATTATGTGGTCATAGATCCGATTATACAAAGATAAATACATAGAATAAATATATAGTATAAAATCTTGCTATAGCGTTTTGCAAATTGTCATAGCTGAAAATAAAAACTTAGCCACTAACTGTGTTATTATTTGATTCTCTCCGGACAACAAAAACTTCAGATAGCCTGTGGGAGGTAGACCAGTACATTTACTCATGATTGAATCCATATATCAAATGCACCCGTTCCTGTTTCTAGAGAAGACCATTGTTTTGATTTTTTCAAAATTGATCGTTAGTGAGTTATTTCTGCAATAGCTCATAAAGACACATATGGTTCGTATAAGGCCATTTTCTGAGAGTGACATGAGAACCACATCGTCTGCATATAGTACTAGGGGTACATTGATTTTAGCCAGTTTCGGATGGTGATATTTAGGTGCTAAACAACTTTTAGAGAGGTCATTAAGATACAAGTTGAATAGTGTGGCCACCAATATGCAACCTTGGCAAACCCCTCTCCCCACCCGAATGGGGTTTGACAAATTTCCATCCACTCCACATCTTACCCTAATTGTGGACTGTTGATAGAGGCTTCTGATAAGGTATAAAAGCCTTTTTATTGAGCGAGGAAAAATAGTTTTTTCCATAAATTTCCTCTGAGAATTGAATCAAAGGCAGACTTTAAATATATAAAAGCTGCAAACAGGCTGTTTCCGTAAGGGCCCATATACTTCTTTGCAAGGTAGTTGAAACTATACAATGGTCAAAGGTGGAGCGATTCTTTCTGAAGCCAGCCTGTTCATGCCCTAAAATGTTCTCCAACTCAATCCATGACCTTAGTCTGTCGTTTAAGTATCTGGCATAAAGCTTACTCACTATAGAGAAAAGGCTAATTGGTCTATAATATGAGGGTTCATTCTTGTCCCCCTTCTTATAGATTGGTATCAATACTGCCTCTGACCATGAATGTGGGATTTGCCCAGTGTTGTTAATGTATGTGAATAACTGAATTAAAAGGTTGGCCACCAGTCTGCATTAGACTTTAAGGACTCTGCTGGAATTACAGTAAATACGGTCCCAGTGCCTTCCCAGATTTTAGACAAGCTATTAATGACTTGGGATATCCATGCAGCAGTACTGGCAATCACCATTGGCATGCCAATGTTTCAATGCATCTTCCCATAGACTAAAAAAATTACTTGGCAGTAATGTAATGGCAGAGCCCCCCCCCCCCCGTGATATACTTTTACCAATGTATTGATGTATATGGTACAAACAACTTAAAAAAAAATAAGGTGTGTGCCATAGTAATGGCAGCAACCCTCCTGGCTTCAATTCTGAAAAGAAGTGAGGCAGGGCATGTACACATACAATCCTGGTAAGGGATGCACCAATACAACACAAATACAAAATAACACAACCCTCCTGGCAATGGGGAAATGTCCTGCAGTTATACTGCTGGTTGGGAAAATGTCTCAATCTTGTCTCTGTCAAGAGGGGGGGGGGGAGCAATGAACGATCTCGGGAATAACTAGAGAACATTCTCCCCATATGGCCAGGGCCTAAGTCACAATTATAGTAGGCCCATTGGAATCAACAAAGGAGTTGACTCACTGAATCCCCATTGATTCAACAGGTCTACTCTAAAGCAATAGGATTTTGACCAGAGTTGGATTTTTTTAGTTTTAAAAGTAAGCATGTTTTAAATCTTTTCGTAAATAAATGAAGAAGCCAAAAACATAATGACTAACAACACCTGGGTTACCTCTGAGAATCACCCTAAATTTATTAACTTATGATCTGAAAGCACAAGCAGGTATCAGCAATGAATTCCTAAATAACACATACAAACCCCTTGGGAAAACAGGGGCTGGAGAACAAGTGAAAAGAGATCAGTTGGTTTTAGTTGTTCTAAAGTGTAACCTTTAATTTTGTGACCAACCGTAACTTTTAGTGCAGGGGTGGGCAATTAATTTCTATAGGGGGCCACATGAAAAATCTGAACTGTTTTAGGGAGTTAACTATGTGAGCGTTGTAATTCATTCACCGCACCGGTCCTCCATTCCCCTGCGGCCTTCCTCTCCGACTGTCTTCTATCTCACGCAGGCGACATGATGCGTCATCACGTCGCCTGCGCAAGGATCGCTTCCAGCCTCTTGAGCCTCAGGCTCCGCAGCCTGCAGCTCAAGACTAACAGTCAAAACTCGCGAGATCCCACCATCAGATCTAGCGGGTTTTGCTTACTGCCGTGCTGGGTGACCACAGCTGGAGCTCCGGCTCACTCACCAGTGACGGGCAGGCCAGACAGGAGTGGCGATGGGCAGGGCGGACAGGAGCAGCGACAGGCGGGCTGGACTGAAGCGGCGACCGGTGGGCCGGACAGGAGCGGTTTGTGGGCCATATATGGCCCGCGGGCCGCACTTTGCCCAGGTCTGATTCAGTGTCTCCATTATATTTTTTCTAAAGGAAAGACGTTACACTGAGAATTATAAAACACCTACTGTATTTAGAAAGAAAACATGACAATGAAAAGATACGTTGAGTGTATATTTACTTGAACTTGATAAGGTTTTTGTGATCTGCTATGTTATTTCAATACAGCCATGGAGAAGAAACTCTAAATGTACCATGCAGGACAACTATTACAACATGGAAAAAATTAGAGTTCACATTGCTTGTTGGCATTTATATCTAGCTCCCCTCTTTTCTCACATGGTCAGTGCATAAAGAACTTCCAAGAGGCAGAAAGAGGGAGAGAAACCTCACCCAAGATCAAACTGTGCCTGGTGACAACAGTGTCCAGGCTGTAAGTAATGTTCAAAGGATTCGAGGATGTCTGTGACTGATCATTCTCTTTCCCTTGCCATCACCTGCTGATTTTGTCCAGGTGTTTTACAGCTATCTGGAGGCTCTGGAGAACAGACAACAAGAAGGCTTTGCCAATTTCTTTTGTCTGGGATTCTGAATTCCTTACACAGATGGTGGACAGCCAAGCAACAGGCTCATTTGCCTTCACCCTCCAAAGGAGAGAATGAGAATGATCTTCTCTCTCCACAAACGCTATCCCAAATATGTTCGTGATTAAGAAATAGAGAGAAAACTCCTTTTCCTTCTTTCTTTTTCTTCCAAAGGAGAAATAACAATGTTGACTTGTCAATGCGGCTGTTGTTGCTGTTGACAAGTATGCAGGGTTTTTTCTTTTTTTAAAGTAAGAAAAGTAAATATTTTCGCGAAGGCTTTCATGGCCAGGATCTAATGGTTGTTCTGGGTTTTTTGGGCTCTTTGGCCGCGTTCTGAAGGTTGTTCTGAAGGAAGAACAACCTTCAGAACACAGCCAAAGAGCCAGAAAAACCCAGAACAACCAAAAGTAAATATTAATTTTCATTTTTGAGCCAATTCAACTGGATCTTGCAGTGCTTTTAATATATTACAAATAATACTTAAAGAACAATACATTCACCTCTTGCCATCATTCACCAAAAATGGATTTTCAAACAAAATCAAGAATGCATGTTGAGGCACACAAACGTTACCATTTTCTGATAGCGAGATATGATTGCCCCCCTAGTTAGCAGATAAAATAAATGGGGGAAACAGGGGAAATGGGGGGGCAAAGTAATGTGAGACTTCAAATACTTGATTTGTTTCATTGTGAGACATCATGGCTGTGTCAGAAGTGGATTTTGATCCACAAAAGCTCATACTGGGGAAAAAAATCTGTTACTCTTTAATGTTGCCAACATAGTGAGACAGACAAACATGGCTATTGGGAGCTCCCCTTACAAAGTGTATTTCTCGCTACCGGATTTGCTGCATGTAATGTGTGATAATTACTGAATGCTTACCGTTGCATTTTATTTCTTCAGTGATAACAACAAATAAAGAAATCCAGACACTGACAATTATAATTCCCACCACTGAACACCCAAACTATATTACTTTGTGGCTTTCACATTAAAACAACAACATTAACAACATGCCTTGTCAACTGAGTGTAGTCAGTGTAGTAGTACAATTCTAGATAACATAGCTTGAAAGGAATAACTTTCTCAAAGTAACATTTCAACCATTTTCTGTTATTGCCACCTTATTTCATTGTGCCCCTTACAAATAAAGATGAAAGCAAATAGTAGTACCAGTGCTACTACTTGCAAGAACTATGTTCATTTACAGTGCATCTAAACTAGATAAGACTGTTTGTTGCTTATTTTGTGCAGGCTAAACATTTTAATAGGCTTAACAATTATGATTTAGAAAATGTGATAAATATGATCCAGTTTTAGTTTATTAGGAGAATTTCAGTACCACACTTTAAAAAAAATCACACAATACAACATTGGCTTGGTATTGAAACTTAATAGAGTTCACCCTGGTGTGCTGAGACTCGTACAGTGGTGCCTCGCATAGCGATGATAATCCGTGCAGCAAAAATCGCTGCAAAGCGATTTCGTCGCTATGCAATATTAAAAAGTCCATAGGAATGCATTGAAACCCCTTCAATGCTTTCCTATGGGCTTCAGACTCACCTTTAAGTGAAAATCCTCCACACGGCAGCCATTTTTGCTGCCCGGTAAGTGAGGAATCTGTCCCACAAAACAGCAGGTGGCCATTTTTTTACCCGGCGGCCATTTTGGAACAGCTGATCAGCTGTTAAAAAATCATCGCTTTGCAATGATCGGTAAGCGAAACAGGGTACCGATCATCGCAAAGCGATTTTTCCCCATAGGGAACATTGCAAAGCGATCGCAAAAGCAATCGCAAAAAGTTAATCGATATGCGATTTCGTAAAACGGGGAGCCCGTTAAGCAAGGCACCACTGTAATTATTTCAATAGCAGGGGAGTCTGGATTAACTAGACCAGTGGTTCTTAACCTTTTTGAAAGAACTGCCCCCTTGAGCCATTGAGGAAGTTATCATCGCCCCTCCCCTGGCAGCAGCACAGTGGCAGCGGGAGGGGCGGTGGTGAGGCAGTACAGTGGACCCTCGACTTACAGACGGCTCAACTTACAGACTTTTCAAGTTACAGACTTCTCTGGCTGCAAAATTTAGGTTTGACTTGCAGCCGGAGAATGGACCTACAGACCGGAAAAAAACCCAAAACAGAACAAAAACAGCCGGTTATGGATTAATCGGTTTTCAATGCATTGTAGGTCTATGGAGCCTCGACCTACAGACTTTTTGACCTGCACCCACCGTTCCAATACGGATTAATTCCATAAGTCGAGGGTCCACTGTACTAAAAATCTAATCAAAACAGTAATGAATAGCAAGATACAGTGGTGCCCCGCATAGCGATGATAATCAGTTCCGGAAAAATCGTCGCTATCCGAATTAGTCGCTTTGCGAAAAGAAAAAGCCCATAGGAATGCATTAAACCACGTTTAATGTGTTCCTATGGGCTTAAAACGCACAGTTCTGCGAAAATCCTCCATACGGCCGCCATTTTCGCTGCCCGGTATGCGAGGAAACAGCGCGAAAACACTGCGGGTAGCCATTTTTTCCTGTGGCCATTTTGGAACCACCGAACAGCTTGCCGATCATTGCAAAGAGATTTTTTACCATTTAAAACATCGTTATGTGATCGCAAAAACGATAGGAAAAAATCCATCGCTATGCGGATTCTTCGTTAAACGAGGTGCTCGTTAAGCGAGGCACCACTGTATCTAAAAATCACACACGGGTAGATGGTTTACTGAGGGAAGGCTTGCCTGAAGAGAAAGGTCTTTGCCTGGTCACGGAAGGAGAGCAATGAATGGGGCCAGCCTGGCCTCCAGTGGCAGGGAGTTCCAGAGGCTGGGATGCAGTTTAAAATGTTTTCAGATAGAAATAAAGGAAGGGACACCTTGGTGTCACTCAGACCTCATACAAAGGGAGTCTAGGGAAGTAGTGACCCTTTCCACAAACTTTAATATTGAAGGAAAGGGGAATTCATTGCAGGAGGGTGAATGGGGTAAGGAAAAGAGGCCCCGCTTGCTGAAATGGCCAGGAAGAGGAGTTGATCCACGCAATCCGTGGGATCCAGAATGGGAGATTTGTAGACGGGAAGCTTCCCAAGAGGAAACTTTTTCATGGGGTGGGGGCAGTGTGGTCTAAAAGTGGGACTGGCCCCAATTTCTGGGCTTCAGGTTTCTCCCCTTGAGCTGGGAAGATCCTCGTTTTCCCAGGAGAGCCATGGGGGCACTGGGAAGGGGGCAGAAGTCTAGGGGAAGCCCTGCACGGAGCAAGAAGAGCCAATGAACGCAGTGCCTGTGAGTGCATTCACACCACCGTTGCAGAACTGAGGTGGGATCTCTTCCTGGCCAACTGTACTGCAGCTCAGCGGGTGGGTGGGAGAGATGAAGACCCTTCTCCCTGGTTTTTCAGGGTCCCATGCTCTCCTCACCAAAGACCGGTGGATGAAGCAGCATTTGGGGACTCCGATGGCAAGCGGGAGGAGTGAGAAAGGATCTGCAAGTCATGCAAGCTTCCACTAAACTTTTTTATGCGCAGAGGGTCTCTCCTGCACCCTCCACTGGTGTCAAAGACCAGTTCTTTTTTTCTTTTTGCTGGAGAGACAGGATGGTGCCAGATGGCAGTGAGGGTTCGGAAGGAAAGCTCTCCCCCCCGGCGGTGCCAGTGCTGGTGGGAGGGGGCGGTGGTGGCGGTGGTGGGAGAGGGTGGTGGAGTGGCGGCAGGAAGGGGCAGCAGGAAAAGGGGCGGGAGTGGGAAGGGATGCAGCAGCAGCGAGGGGGCGGTGGGAGGAGGCAGCAGTGGGGCAGCAATGGGAGCTAGAGGGAGACAGTGAGAAACGGACTGGGAGTGTACAGACACACACACTCGGCGAAGCCAGCCTCAGTGCGCATCAATCGCCCAAAGAGGAAAGAATGAAAGAACCAACCAATGAAAGAGGCAGCTCGCCAGCTGATAGCGGCTAACTCCATCGCCCCCTACCACCCCCTTCTGTTCCTTTGCCTCCACGTCACCCCTTTTCATTTCAGTGCCCCCTGAAAAATGAAATCGCCCCCTGGGAGGGTGATATCGCCCAGGTTAAGAACCACTGAACTAGACCACTAGTTAGGTTTTCCTCATCTCTTGCAAGTAAATATGGGTAGGGCTACATAAGTCTGATACACAGGGAGTTGAGAGAAAGCTTCAATTAGATCGTGTGTGGTGTACTTATCTCTTCAATTCTTAAAAAAAAAAAATGAATGAATGAAAAAAAATCCAATTTATGAATGTGAGATATTGTGCTTCTGTATCCAGAGAATCAAAACACGAAGAAATCATAGAATCGTAGAATAGCAAAGTTTGAAGAGGCCTATAAGGCCATCTAGTCCAACCCCCTGCTTTCTAATGCCCCAAATGTTGGAGCCCTCACCACCTTTTGAGGTAGTTGGTTCCACTGCCTTACTGCTCTAACAGTCACCTTTTTTTTTTCCTCAGCAGTAGCGCCACAATTATGGAACTCTCTTCCACACAAAGTCTGCCTGGCCCCTTCACTGGGCACATTCAAAAAGCTACTAAAAACCTTGCTATTTAGACAGGCCGTCCCTGAATAAGATACACTCTGATACAATAGATTCCAACAATAGAACTTCTATCATACTGTCATGCTCATTGTTTTTATTTTCTTCTATACTTTTAGATGTATCTATTGTATTATAATTTTATCCTCACTTCATTTCATGATTTTTTATTTTCACCCCATGTATTAATGTCACTATTTGCTCTTTTGTTGTTTTTAGTTATTTGTTGTAAACTGCTAAGAGCAGCCTTGGCTGCCAGATGGGTGGTATATCAATCAATCAATCAATCAATCAATCACTCAATCAATCAATCAAATAAATAAATGATACACAATTGAAATCTAGCTTCCTGCAACTTTAGCCCCTTGCTGCGTGTCCTGCACTCTGGGATGATCGAGAACAGATCCTGCCCCTCCTCTGTATGACAGCCTTTCAAGTCTTTGAAAAGTGCTATCATATCACCCCTCAGCCTTCTTTTCTCAAGGTTAAACATGCCCAGTTCTTTCAGTCTCTCCTCATAGGAGTTGGCTTCCATCCCCCTAATTGCTGCCCTCCTCTGAACTTGTTCTAATTTGTCAGCATCCTCCTTGAAGCATGGTCTCCAGAACTGGACATAAAGCTCAAGGTGAGGCCTAACCAGTGCTGAATAGAGGGGGAATAGCACCTCGTGGGATTTGGGACCTATACTTCTGTTAATGCAACCTAAAATAGAATTTGTCTTTTTTTTTTTTTTTTTTTTTTTTTTTGTAGCCGTATCACACTGTTGGTTCATGTTTAGCTTGTGATGTATGACAATTCCAAGATCCTTCTTGCTTGTAGTATTGCTGAGCCAGGTATCCCCTCATCTTGTTACTTTGCATTTGGTTTCTTTTTCTGATGTGCAGTGCTCTGCACTTATCCTTGTTGAATTTCATTGTGTTGTTTCCAACCCAGTGTGCAAGATCATTTTGAATTATATTTCTTTCTTCCGGGGTATTATCTATTCCACCCAATGTTGTGTCATCCACAAATTTGACAAACATTCTCTGCAGTCTCTCATCCAAGTCATTAAAAATGTAGAAGAGCACTGGGCCCAGGACTGAGATTTGGGGTACCCCACTTGTTATCTTCTCCTAGTTGGAGAAGGAACCATTAATCATCATCCTCTGGCTATGATTCTGTAGCCAATTGTGTATTCACCTGACACTTGATCTATCCAGCCCACATGTAGTTAGCTTGCTAATCAGAATATCATGGGGCATTTTGTCAAAGACTTTGCTGAAATCAGGATAAATTATGTGTACAGCATTCCCTCTGTGTGTCAGGGAGGTTGCCCAATCAAAAATGAGATCAGATTAGTCTGGCTTGGAAAATATGGATGATTATCAAGTGGCGTGATGAAACCTCTACGTGGGGAGGGCGGCAACTTACGTAAGGACACTGGTCTCAGAAATCTTGAGATAATGTTTACTGAAGATACATAGCAAAATAACCCCCTTTCAAAAGGACTTTGACTCTATAACTTTCTTCAAAGGAAACCTATTATTTTTAATCTTTAAAGAAAAAAATGTCTTTTTATAGTCTATTTATGTGACCATTCTCTTCAAATATCTCCTTCTGTCATGTACGAACAATTGTATACAGTGTTTCATTTCCCAATGCTTCTGTTGGCTAGTCTGTACTTATTGTGAAAGCTCATTCTACATCAAAATTTTTCCCTTCTGAAAGGCCTTTTCTGAGGAGCAGATCCACTCCTGCAGCCTGAATCCACCCACAAAAAGCAGGTGGGACCAAACATATAAGCAAAAATGGGCACCTCAATTTATATTATCTAGTTTACATCAGTGGATGTAAACTACATCAGCTTCGTAAAACGACGAAATTGCATAACGATGAACTTTTTGCGATCGCTTTTGCGATCGCAAAATGATGTTTCCTATGGGGGAATTTCACTTTGCGATGATCGGTTCCCTGCTTCGGGAACCGATTCTCGCAAAATGACGATTTTCCTACAGCTGATCGGTGGTTTCAAAATGGCCACTGGGTAAAAAAATGGCCACCCACTGTTTTCTGGGACGGATTCCTCGCTGCACGGGCAGCGAAAATGGCCGTGCTATGGAGGATCTTCGCTGGACGGTGAGTTTCAAGCCCATAGTTTCAAACCATTAATCAGGTTTTAATGCGTTTCTATGGGCTTTTTAATTTCGCTTTACGGTGTTTTCGTTCTACAGCGATTTCGCTGGAACGAATTAACATCGTAATGTGAGGCACCACTGTATAACCAATTTCTGAATGAGGGGGAACAATTTTACCTCTAAAAATTCATTACTTGATTTCTCCAAATTTGGC
Organism: Pogona vitticeps; assembly: GCF_051106095.1. NCBI lineage: Eukaryota > Metazoa > Chordata > Lepidosauria > Squamata > Agamidae > Pogona > Pogona vitticeps. The sequence goes on along the minus strand of NC_135784.1, from coordinate 222,069,736 downwards.
ACAGAGCAAGAAGGAAACTGTCTGCTACAACTATGCCAAATTTGGTGCTCTTCTAAAGCAGTGTTTTTAAATTTATAATTTTTGTTTGGGCTGTCCACATTTTTAGAACTGCCTCACACAATCATAGCTGCACAAGACTCTCGTGCAGCAATGATGAACACCAAAAGCATGAAAGTAACGTGTAGACTGATAACTGGCCAAGATTTTTGCTTCAAACTGAAGGCTGTTTTTTTACATATCACCCAGAAATGAAGGGGGCGGTAGGATAGATTCATAAATTGTTAATGTCTCTGTAAGGTTAAACCGCTGTACTGCAGCCAAAACTGTGCTCACAACCTGGGGTTCAATCCCAGGTAGCAGCTTAAGGTTGACTCAGCCTTCTATCCTTCCGAAGTCGGTAAAATGAGTACCCAGCTCGCGGGGGGGGGGCAATGTGTAGCCTGCATAATTAACTTGTAAACCGCCCAGAGAGTGCTTGAAGTGCTATGGGGCAGTATATAAGCAGCACGCTTTGCTTTTGCTTTTAATACTTTTCATCACACATTCTTCAATTCATTCATTAAATTAAAGTAATAAAAACATTAAAAGATTTGTTTGGAAGACTGAGATCTCTCAGCCTCATGCCTAGCTATTTCTTCAAATCACGTTTTAGCTGAAAACGAAGTTTTACAAACCTCAGGCTGCAACTCTAAAAATCAGATTCTTAATTCTATATAGAAATAAATTGTAACAATATTTCTTAGTTGCAAATACAAATGTTGAATTCCTGCTGTTATTATTTATATGCCTGATGAAACTCCAGGCTGCCATTGGAGCCCTCTAACTTTTTTTGGACATAATGCTAAACTTTAGCCCTACATGAATGAGCCCTGGGCTCATGCACTTCACCAACCATTCTCCTTTTGATTGCTGTCTCTCTCCTTCTGTATGTGAAATAGGGCGAAGGAGATATGATGGGGTGATACTTGAAGTGTAGCCCTGTTCTCCCCATTACCACCATATGGCATTCTTATCACCTGAGAGAAAACATCTGCAAAGACCTTACAGTTTGTCTGTAACACTAAACATTTCTGTTCTCCTGTTCACAGCCATAACAGAGGAGGATGGGAGGAATACTGTATGTTCATAATGTCAGGTCAGAGAGACTCATATCTGGACATTTCACTAACTGCCCTACAGAACTTTACAAATGTCTAGGGAAAAATCAGGAGCCTGTGTTTGTCACAGGAGGCATTTATCCCAGTTTAGGGTTAATTACATAATGAAATTAAACAATAATTTCCAATTATATGAAAATTCATATCTCAAGGTATGTCTTTCCATTGTTTCAATAATTCCAGGTAATATCGCCTTGCCTAATTCTACAAGTTCAAATCAACTACATTGCTTCTATATTCTCTAACCACAAAAACACTTCAAATATTGAAAACATCCAAAAGACATTCGTATAGCAATGAGAAACTGCAAACAAAAGCACATTCAAAAACAAAATTTAAGATGTAGGTAGAACAGAAATCATGTTACAATTATGTTTCAAAATTGCAGAACCATACATTCTAAAAATATAAAATATATAAAAATATATAAAAATTATAGTCTTTAAAAAAAGGCATATTGAAAAACGGAGAATATATTTCTAAAATACCACCATTCTTCCAAGTAGGAATATATAAAGTAAAAGTCATTTCTTAGCCTTTAAGCACATTATAACAACACACACAGAAAATAACTCTAGGTGCTCATCGAGTAAAGCCAAAATCTGTGGAGGAAAATCCATATTGTCTTTGTCTGCTGCCACTGTTCTTGCTGCTTCTACATGATCCCTTCTATCATTGTTGTTGGTATTGGATATGCACATAGCGTGGCACGATGTGATGCATTGTGTAGTCTTGCAGCCATGTGGCTCTTGCCTCTCTTTACTTATATTCCTCATGTATATAAAAACTTCCCTTTAATTTGCAAACATTTTCTTTTGCAGGGCCTGTAAGTATAGGAGTCTGATATACCAGAAGAATTTTTTATAAGAATTTCCATTGCTTTTCCATTTGCTGTTAATTCAATTCCTGCAAATCAGAATCTAGCAAGGTGCCACCATTATAATAAGGATAATTCTTTTGTCTCACAGAGAGCCTGCGGATTTCTATGGGTTGAAACTACAATGGTCTAATAAAATGAATCACAAGACCTGAAATGTCACTTATCCGTCATGTCAACACATACAACATTCTACTTATTTCAATGTATTTTCGATCTTTTGTTTATGCTTTCATTGATAAAAATGTTCAACTGTCAGGAATGCTATTGAATAATGCGCTAAATAACTCATTGTTTTGCAGTAACTTTGACTATTGCTGAAGCCTCATTTTTAAAATGCAATATACTTTCTCAGGGCTGCTTTTTCTACACCCATCCCCCAATTATTTTAGAACTCTATACACACAAAATTTCATATCTTCACAATACAATCATATGCCATAATTTAGTGTAATGCTTGACTGATACCTGTGTGCATGGGGATGTCTTGTCTACTAGTTATTAAATGATCAACAGGCAGGTTACAAACTGAAATTGTCCCTACCTCTGTCTATATGTATGCACGCAAGGTTCTTATTTTTAATAAGCCATTCAACAGAAATCAGTCATTGTAACCATATTTTTTATACATTTAACATTTAATACACTATAACAAACCAAGATATATATTTCTAATCAAGATGCAGAGAAATCTGAAGATACATCCTGGCTGCAAACCTCTGTGAACTGTTTTTCTTGAAATATTAAAGTGCACTCAACCCCTAAAATCCTACCGGTGCCCTCTAATACACTATTTTGTATCTTTGAGTTATTCAAGCATCAACAATGGAGCTAAGTCCAGAAAATACTACAAATAATTTTCTCTCTCATACAGTTTATTATTATTATTATTATTATTATTATTATTATTATTATTATTATTATTATTATTATTATTATTATTATTATTAGTAGTAGTAGTAGTAGTAGTAGTAGTAGTAGTAGTAGTAGTAGTGTTAGTGTTAGTGTTAGTATTATTATTATTATTATTATTATTATTATTATTATTAGTAGTAGTAGTAGTAGTAGTAGTAGTAGTAGTAGTAGTAGTAGTAGTAGTAGTAGTAGTAGTAGTAGTATCAGTATCAGTATCAGTATTATTAAAATTTTAGCTCCTACATTTCCTCAGTAATTGCAAACGTCATGCACATACAGTATTTACAGAAAGAGGTTTGGGTGACATACATATATGATTGATTCAATTAATTAGTAATAAAAATTTACTAATCTGGCAACCCAATTTTTAGCAGCCAAATTGGGGCCGTGGAACATTGCACATAAGTCTTACTGAACTCAGAGGGACTGTATATATATCATTTGCCAACTAAAAACATTCATAATATCTAAAAACAAGACATCTATATCTCATTTTAATTCCAGCTTTAAGTCCACAGCCAACAATGAAGCAGCCAAAGTAAGTGCTGAAATAGTAATAATAACTTTCTTTAACTATGACTCAATTCAGTGTGCCAGGAAACAAAACATACCAATTAGTTTCTAATCTTCTCTGTGTAAACAAACCTCTTAGAATGTTTAATTCCATTCAAACTATCAACTACTTCTACTTGCCACCTTAGTAAATACTTTTTATAGCTTGTGGTTGCCTTTTATTATTGCTTCTCTTCCATTATCTTAAATCAGAAACCCTTTCTTATGATAAGTTATTCTAATATCACCAGGAAAACATAAAACACAAAGCAATACCGCCAAATCAGTGCTCTGTTTACCAGCCAGTTTATCAGGGCTTATTTCAACACTGCTTCTCTCCAAACACAGAGATATAAAAGACCTATTTTCAACAAGTTTGTGTTTCTCAAATTTGAATACACATTGGGCTATATGGATGAAATAGGGAAAGCAACATCACCTCAACAAAATCACTTCTTGTGCTTCCTCACCTATTTGAATATGAAAAATTGTATGAATTCAAATACTGTTTTTTTTTTAAAGTTATGAAGCAGCTCTCTCATACATAATAGCAGTAACTGGAAATGGTGCAGAAGAGAGTGACTAAAACAATGACTGGGCTGGCGCACCTCCCTTATGAGGAAAGGCTACAGTGTTTGGGGCTCTTTAGTCTAGAGAAAAGGCGCCTGAGGAAGGACATGATTATGCAGGGGATGGATAAAGTAGATAGAAGGAAGCTCTTTTCCCTCTCACGCAATACCAGGACCAGAGGACATACACTCAAATTGAGTGTCGTGAGAGTGAGAACAGACAAAATAAAGAATTTCTTTACCCATTGTGTTGTTGGTCTGTGGAACTCCTTGCCACAGGATGTGGTGATGGCATCTGGCTCAGATGCCTTTAAAAGGGAATTGGGCAGATTCCTGGGGGAAAAGTCCATCACAGGTTACAAGCCATGATGGGGATGTCTAATCTCAAGGCTTAAAAGGAAGCGACCTCAAAATGCCAGGTGCATGGGAAGTGATATCAGGAGACGGATATCTAGTTGTCACATGTGCTCCCAGAGGCGTCTGGTGGGGCCACTGTGAGATACAGAAGCTGGGCCAGAAGGGCCCTTGGCCTGATCCAGCATGGCTCTTCTTATGTTGTGTTCTTAGGATGCTACAAATTCTGAGTCTAAATGTATTCAAAATTATTTCTTTAAATAGATATATATATTCAAAAAGTACACAGCAAATGGACACATTAATTAAACATAAGTTTTATTCAGCTTTGCAAGCTGACTGAGTGAAAAACTTGGATAAACATAAAATTCCTCTATGCTCATTCCTTTAAATCATAGAAAAATATACGTTACTTGGCTAAAATCTCTATTATCTTTCTGTCACTCGACCAGAAATGATCCAAGGAAACAAAATCTACTTAGCCCTGACATACTTGTAACTCAATCACTGTTTTCTCTCCTCATTTTCTTCAGGACGGAATGGAATTCTCAGCTGAGTAAGGCCACCTGCATTGATTACTTCTCCTTGTACACCCACAGACTATGAATACAAGCCAATGATAATTAGCCATAATTTCTTCCAACAAAAACTTCAGTTTTCTGGGATTGCTGCTACCCTCCTTCCCTTTTCAGTCTAAGAGCAAGGGAAAACATGGACGAGAATACCTACCGGAAGGAAGGAAGGAAGGAAGGAAGGAAGGAAGGAAGGAAGGAAGGAAGGAAGGAAGGAAGGAAGGAAGGAAGGAAGGAAGGAAGGAAGGAAGGAAGGAAGGAAGGAAGGAAGGAAGGAAGGAAGGAAAGAGTAATTCAAATAGATTGCAGGAGTTGGTGTGGTAAAAATAGAATTTCTAAATCGGTGCTTTTCTGGCAAAATCAACAAAGAGTCTTGGTACACCTTAAAGGTGATCAGGTTTTCCTTGGCATAATAAAATAAAATAAAATAAAAATGGATTAATCTTCCACAAGACTCTTCATTGTTTATCCCTTACTTGCCATGCCACTGTCTTTCTTTGTCTCATAGTATTTTACCAACCTGAGCAATCATAAAATGTGTTCTTGTCTTCTTCCTCAACTGCATGAGTGTGGAAGATACCATATTTTTCCATGTATAAGATGATACTTTTATCTAAAATCTTTAGACTAAAAATTGAGGGTCATCTTACACATGGAATAAGGAGGGTCATCTTATACATGATCCTGCAATCCTTTGCTGCTTTCCCTGCCACTTTCTAAACCCTGCAGGGCTTAAGAAGTGGAGGGGTAAAGCAGCCCTTTGATCCTGCAGCCCTTTCGTGGCTGACTTCCCCCTGCACTTAAGCCTCATGGGGCTTAGGAAGTGGAGGGGTAAAGCAGCCATGAATGGGCTGCAGGATCACAGCCCTTTGATCCTTTCATCGCTGTTTTCTCCCTCCACTTCCACAGCCCTTTGATCTTGCTTTCGTGGGGCTTAGGGAGTGAAGGGGGAAAGCAGTGATCAAATTTTCTTATTTGGGGTTGGAAAAGTGGGGCTCATCTTATACATCGGGTCATCTTCTACACGGAAAAATACTGCAGTTACAAAAAATAGAGATGATCTGGAAAGCAGATATAGCTGATTGTTAGGGTCAATAGCCCTCATAAGTACAGTCAACCCTCGACTTACGAACGGCCCTACTTGTGAACAATTCAACTTATGAACCACTCCGATAGGGAAATAGGGAACTCAACTTGCAAACCTCCATCGAGTTACGAACAGAAAAAAGTGCCCCCCTCCCTCCCCGCCTCTCAGCTGATCTTAGAGGCTTCAGGAGGCTTGCTAAGCACCTAAAAAGGCAGGGGAATAAAGCTGGAAATTAAAAAATGCTGCTTTTCCCCTGCCTCTGGGAGGCTCCTGAAAGTGGGGGGAGGGGTGGGGGGCGCGAGGGGTCCGTGGGGGCCATTCATATACGAATACCCCCACAGGTAGAGATAACGAGTGTCTGGCCTGGGGCCAGACCATCCACTCCCTGTTCCACTGCTGCTGCGGGCTCCACACTCCCTTCCTACTGCTCTGGAGCTCGTGGTGGATTAGCCACTCCTGGCAGAAGGTGGGATGATGAGCCTCCCTGCCAGGTCTAAGAGTGGCTAATCCACCACAAACTCTGGAGTAATAGGAAAGGAGCGTGGAGACCGCGGCAGCGATGCAAAAGTGAGTGGTCGGTCTGGCCCCAGGGAGTCAGACCCTCATTATCTCCACCTGTGGGGGGTCTATTCGTATATGAATACGAATGCCCCCATCTCTAAGGTAGATACTAGAGAGGAGGATAAAATAAATCTGTTTGCAGATGATGCATTGTTAATAATTAAAAATCCAAAAGGCACATTGCAGAAAATCAGAACACATTTGAATTAATTTTAAGAAATAACTGGTTTGAAAGTGAACTGGGAGAAATCTGAATTTATTTTTTAAATCATTCAGAAGTAGACAAGAAGGAACTGAATAAAGAATTTAAAGGAAGAACAGAGAATGTAATTAAATATTTAGGAATTTATATAACATGGAATTTACAAGATATAACTGAATTAAATATGGACAAATTGAAGAACGAAATTAATGAACAGATAAATCAGCACCAAACATTATAACTGTCTTGGTTTGGTAGAATAGCATTATGTAAAATGAAGATTATCCCTAAACTTAACTTTGTATTTTGGATATTCCCAATAAAGATTGGGGAAATACGCCCTGTTTTCTCGAAAATAAGACCTAACCTGAAAAGAAGAGCTAGTATGATTTTTTAGGATGCTCGTAATATAAGCTCTACCCCCCGCAAAATAAGCCCCAGTTAAGTGAAACCCCGCCTTCTACCATTGTGCAGCAACCAGAAGATGACATGACTGTATTTGAATAAATGTAGGTTGTTGTACATGAAAAAATTAAAGTATCCTCTGAAAATAAGCCCCATTGTGTTTTTGGAACAAAAATTAATATAAGACCCTATCTTATTTTCAGGGAAACACAGTATTTGAAAGATTCACAGAAGTTAATTAATTGCAGTGGAAATAAGCAAACAAGGATCAGTAAGAGCCTATGGTATATTCCACAAAAAGAAGGAAGGTTTGGACTACCTAATATTAAATTATATTACATCACAAATCATTTTAGGCATATACCAGATATTATAGTACACAACAGAAACCTAATATGGAGGAAACTGGAAATGCCAGAACACCCTTGAGGGCTTCTTCTTTAAAGAAAAAATGTAGAAGAAATTAAGAGAACAACTAATCACTTTCTGATGAATATGGCAGAGTCCTGGAAAAATTATATATAATTTTTCCAGCACTCTGCCATATTCATCAGAAAGGGATTGGTTACTCTCTTAATTTCTTATACATACATACATACATACATACATACATACATACATACATACATACATACATACATACATACATACATACATACATACATACATACATACATACATACATAATGTACGTGTGTGTATGTGTGCACGCATACACACACACGCACACACACATATAGCGTCCGCCTATTTCACCATTGCTACAAGTACAGTGGTGCCCCGTATAGCGACGATAATCCATTCCGAAAAAATCGGTGCTATACAGATTCGTCGCTATGCGGGGCAAAAAAGCCCCAGGGAATGCATTAAAACATGTTTAATGCGTTCCTTTGGGGGGAAACTCACCTTTAAGCGAAAATCCTCCATTCGGACGCCATTTTCGCTGCCCGGTAAGTGAGGAAAGGGTTCGAAAACACTGCAGGCGGCCATTTTATTTACCTGGTGGCCATTTTGGAACCGCTGATTAGCTGTGCGAAAATGGGGCGTTTGCGATGATCGCTTCCGCGCGATCATCGCAAACGCCCCGTTTTCACCCAGCTGATCGGCGGGGCTTCAGGAGGATCCCAAAGCCCTGCCAATCAGCTGGGTGAAAATGCTTCATGCTATGGCCAAACACATTCTTCCCAGTCCTTGTGATGTGCAAGCCATCTCTTACCTGCAGTCCATCTTCTAGGAAGCTTAGCCCATGGTCCCAAAAACCAAATCCCTAACTTCAACGCCACCTTTGTAGGCAGTCATTCACCCAGAGTATCTTCCTTTCCCATTCTATTCCTCTTCCGAGTACTGGTAGGATGGATGAGAAAACTACCTGGGCTCCAAAGTCCTTGAGTTTCATTCCTAGAGCTTTGAGGTCTGATGTGATGTCTTCAAAGTTGGTGTTGACTATGTCATTTGTTCCCACATGGATGAGAAGAAAGGAATATTTATCTGTGGGTTTCATGAGTGACGTTAATCCTTCTGTCGCATCCCTAATCTGTACTCCAAAAGAGACAGCATATCTAGCAGGTCAATGGATCTTCCCAGCACACTTCAGGTTCCATCCCACCCAGTAGGGAGTCTTCTATTACAACTACTCTTTTCTTCTTTTTATAGATTGTGGGTTCAGTGCCACCGCTTGGCTGAGTTTCAGTGCATTTCATGTACTCTTGTGAGTTCTCTTCTTTGACGTCATCTACCTGCTCATCAGGAACCTGAAAGAGGTTTTGGAGTTCCACCGATGAAGATAATGTTCTCCTTCTTTTGATCCTAACTGTGACTCTTTTCCATGGTGCTTCCTCCACTATGTTTGCCCTCTCCTTGGCTTTCTCCTCCTCTGCCCTTGTTGCTCTTCCCCCTTTGGCGCCTTCATTTACTGCTACTGCTGCTCAAGAGTTCAGTCAATGAATATGTCATCTTCAGCAGCTGCTTGCTGCTCCAGTTCTCTCACTTTTTCTTCTAGTAGTGCCACTAGTTTGCACTTGCTGCATATGTACATTGTGTTACACTCAGGCACAAAGACATTACACAAACTTTTCAGGTCACCACAACAATAGTGTCTCTTCCCTCCATAGTCCATTAGCTTTTTGTTTTGATCTGTTTATTTGTGAATACCTTTCCCTTTTATTTTGTCACCTTGAAAGTAGCTGAGAAAGTCCACTAATACAGAACTACTTTCAAAAATCCAAAAATTTTGTTAGGGGCCTCCCTCGTCAATCTTGCATGTCAAACTCCTTTTAGGTCTCCCTGGTCGGTCACTCTAGTTGCAAGCTCCCTGGGTCTGCCTCAGTTTTATTCTTCAGCTGTGCTCTGTTAGGAGTCAGTAATCAAAATGCCCCCCAGAAATCACAGCTGCTAATTGCAGCTGTCAACAGTAACCATGATACCTCCCCTTCCTGTTAAGTTCAGCACACCACCCTTCCTGTTTAGGACACTCTCTTCTTGTTAAGCTGAGCACATGGCCTTGCATCCTAAGCTGAGCACATGGTGCTTCTGAATAGGGAAATTCCTAGGGATGGATGTCAGTTCTGCTGAAATAAGGATGCTGTCCTCTTTTCTCCCATTCAGCCTTGTTCATCACACATGAAGACATGGAATTCAAGCTCTGTTACCATCTCATATCACAGACAAAGCAAAACACAAGCGGAAGTCTTAGGTTTCACCACAGTATCTCCAACAGAGTGTTAAAAAGCAGACAATGGCAGCAACAGCAGTAGCCACCACAATAGCCAGTGAGAAGTGCCAAGCGATGGGAATGAGTTGTTTGGGTTCTTGGGTGTGGATGAAAAGGCAAAATGGAGAAAGAAGGAACGTAGGTAGATAGGAAAGAGGGGAGGCAAGTGAACCTGCAATTCCCTGTCATGATTTTATTCCCCTCTCCTTTGGAAGAAACAAAATTAAATATAAAGGTGAGGACAAAACAGTTCACAAAGTCACTGTCTGAACTAAGATGTACATTATTTCATGTGGCTGGTGGGGGAAAAAATACCAGTATCACCAGGTACATTTTGGAGGGCAAATACTCTGTCTGGAGGAGCATTTAGGTAAGTTTGATTTTTAATATGTATACTTAATATGAATTTAAGAAACAATGGCATGACTTTGTCAGTTGAAATCAAAGTTTTCCATAAATAACAAAACTAGCCTTTTTTGTCACTGAGAGAAAAGGTGGGGATGGGGTGAGGGTTGTCCAGACTTCTATGATGTCAAAACCAGATTATGATTATGTACCATATTTTACCGTGTATATGACCCCCCAATGTATAAAACGACCCCCTAATTTTGACCCTTAATGGAGGCAGAGGAGCAGTTAATGGGCAACTGCTCCTCCACCTCAGTCTCCTGCTGTCTCCGCTGCCTGCCCGATTACCTCCTCCAGTAGGACTGCCGACTGCTGGATCTTACCTCCAGCTCATGTCGCTGCCTTGTCCCCTGCCCTAAGGAGATCATGGGAGGAGGCCATCTGGCGGGGGCAGGAGGAAGAGGCTCCCGAGCACGCACAAATGCTTGTTTCCCTCTTCCTTCTCCTGCCTCCACCACCGGAGGGGACAAGGCAGCGACATGAGCTGAGCCCGTCAGTCCCAGTGGAGGTGGTGATCGGGCAGAGGGGGAAGGCAGCAGCAAGAGGCGCCCGAGTGCGTGTGAATGCTCATTCGCCTCTGCCTCCTGCTGCATCAGGGCCACCAGAGGGGACAAGCCGTGAGCTCTGGAAGAGGCAGAGCTCAGGTGGGCAGCGGCGGCAGCAGCAAATGGTGCCCAAGCACGTGCGCATGACTGCTTCCTTCCATGTATAAAACAACACTCAATTTTTCCTCTAATTATTTTAGGAAAAGTGTTGTTTTATACATGGTAACATACAGTAACTTTCCCTCATCATTTCAAGTAAACTAGCAAGAGATAAGGAAAAGGGGGTGAGTGACAGGGCTTATGAACTGAATTTCTGTACCAGGCATGCCTTTAAAAAGAAAAGGAAGTACACCACAGATATTCCCTGGATGTTCCTAGTCACTGCAGACGCCTTTCTTGTGCTTCTAAATTTCTTGTTTGCTTCTTAGAAACAATAAGCACATTTCTATGCATCCCTGTCTTTTCAGTCATCAAGCTGACAAAGGTCAACTATACCAGCCAAAATATTTGCTGAAGTATTCTATGGCACAGGTCATCGTAATAGATACTGGAGGGATTCCTCACAACACTACTTAAAACACAGAAAATAGAGTGAGTTCTTTCCCCTTACTTAGAGAATCAGTTTCCTTAAGCAGTGAGAATGTGGTTGGTTAAGATAATACTAATTATGAAATGTTACTCACAGAAAATGAAAACTATCTTCAACCTTTTGACAAATTCATCATTTAAATATTCTGTTGTTCCAGTTCAAGGACATCAGGCTGCAGTCCCATGCACACACACCTCAGAGTAAGCCCTGCAGAACATAACTGGAAATAAATGTGCACAAGATTGCATTTCATGGCTGCTAGCTAATTCAACTCTCATTTCAAGTGGTTCTTATAAATTCCCTATACCTACCACTGAAAAGTTAAGATCATCTGTATCTAAATTGCATGTTTCTAGCCCACAGTGTTTGTCATTAAGATATTCTAACATTTCAGTTTTCTAACAAGCCTCTTTGTTACATTATGCTTTAAACACCATGTCTGAAATCTGTGGACATTTTCTGTTGCAATTAGGCATACAAAAGACAATGGTTGTGGAGATTTCTTATGACAATTTACATCTAAAAGTTATGCCATGAGTGTAACTGCATAATTGCACAACCAGATTCCACCTAGTGTATCATCCAAGCTGGTGACTGTGCTGTTAGTCTGCTATTCATGGCTTGTTTGGGAATAACAAGCTTCATCTCCAGTTCAGTTGAGATAGAAAGTACAGTACTGTAAAATCCTTTTCGGTTTGTTTAGTATATGAGTTTGTAGGGAAACAAACTTAGAGAAAATAGGTTGCAGGCACAAGAAGATAGCTCATTCATGATGAGTGAGTGTTCTCTAGAATGTAGCCAGTGGCTTGATCAAGGTTAATGGATAGACTATAGAGATGAATCGTAATTTGAATCCAGGTTTCCAACACCGATTCCTTTTCTTTATTTTCTTTAAAACCTTAGACATTATTAAAAACATTAAAAATCAAGGGTGCTTACAAATAAATACCAAAGAATAAAATATTGCTGACAATGTTTAAAAAGGATTGTGTTCTTCTGGGGAGCAATCTAAATGCTTAGTTTTGGGTGTAATCTCCTGTGGCTGTGCGGACCTTTGCAGGAAAACTCTGAGGAAAAAACTCTTCACATATATGGTAGCGATCATTTTTAAAATGTGGAGTAGTGATTTTTTTAAAAAAAAAATGTTGAACCTCCAAGGATGTCTAGCACCTTGAGACAAACTAAGGGCAACCCCATTAACACTTACTATTTTGTGTAATTTGGACAACAACTGTTGCACAATATTTGAAATTCCTCCACAAGTATTGGAGGAATTATGTGAATGACACAGAGATTTTTACCAAAAATATATACAGTTTTAAAAAGCATTAGCTTGTCTTTAGGACTGTCTTGAGCATTCAGTAAGTGGACAGAAAGAGACAGGACAGAAAAATTTTAATAACAGTAATAAAATAAATTGTTGGAAAAAATAAAGCCATGTTATCTTCCATCTCTCATGATTTACAACACAACTTCCTTGTAAGTATTATGCAACATGCATTTCATCAGTCATATAATAGTCGGTTTATTTCTAAATTCTTTGGCTAGCTTGTTACATGTTACCCACCCACCCCTTTTTCCTTTGTTTGACTTATCCTCAGATTCATTTATAGTTAAAGGGAAAGGAGTGGTTTTATATTGATCAGCTGTATTACTTATAACTAAGTGACCTCTGCTGAAAAATAAAGAATTAAATCATTTGTCTTATGAAGTATTCTGAACTTTTTATGGGATATAATTTAGCTAACAACTGGTTGAAGCCAATCTTTAACAAGTCACATATTTCCATTGTCCCCTCACCCCCCCCTCCATTTATGCTTTTACCACATCCTAACAAAAACACAACCAGAACTGGTGAAAAACATACGGTTCCAACTAATGAATCACATAGTTTCCCGCAAGTACAGTAAGTACTACCAGCTGTGACAGTTTTGCTTTGGCAATGAAACCAGTGCAGTACAAGGCCGACACATCTGAAACCAGCTGTACTAAAAAACCGCAAGCAATATAAGTCCGTCTGCCTTCTCAGGGGCTTCTTTGTCTCTGTCTGTCTTTTTCTGCTCTGTCCCTAGGATTTGCCAGCCATCTTTGTTTTGACAGAGCTCTGGGCTTTAAGACGTTTTAAAGGGGGAGGAGAGAAATCCGCTGATTCAGGAAACTGGATCTCAGTTAAATGATAAGGAGTTCTTTGTCAAATTCATACACACATTGAGAAATCCAAAGAGAAAGTGCACAAAAATAACATCCTCTCTATTTGAACTGGATTCTGTCATAACATTACCCAGTCGTAGGCATACTCAGATTTCCAGTGAAAGGAACAGGACTTGCTTCCAAACAGATTTACCCTTTGGATAGAGTTATTAAAAGAATACCATATAATATGCAGACAAAACACATGCACCTTGACAGACCTTTGGCTGATCCAGCAGGTCTCAGAAGTCTTAATTAAGACAGTGAAAAATGCTAGCGTGAAACTGTGCAATGAAGGCAGGCTTATTAATAGAAGCAGCAAGCAATCAAGAAGTAGAATGCCCAAGTTACAACACCTCATTCCTGACACATGGGGTTCTGAGGTCTCAGGGAACAGGCTGAAATCTGAGGGCACTGGTGTGCTCTCCTAGTTCTCCAGGAGGGAAGCTAAATCTTAACTCCAGATGAAAGTCAGGGTTTTATGCATGGAGTGGCTTTAAAGCCTAGGCACCCATATCTGTTCTATTCCTAGGTCTCACCAGATCATCAGGGAGGGTTTGTACATGTATTGTACCAGCACAACACAGAGAGGGACTGGGAAGACAGCAGATGAATCCGTGTGCTTTGGTATGTCATGCCAATTGGAGCAAGGCAGGGAGCAGAGGAGCAGTAAGACTATTTATTCCGTAAGCACTGGCAACAAGCAGTATAAGACAGTGAATAAATAACTCACTATGGCCTGGTGAGGATCAAGTGCAAACAGGAGGATACAGTCTTGAAACACTCTCTACAAGTCATGTATACTGTACGCATGGCTGCAAAAGATATATGCTGTAAGTGGAATAGTAGCAGCCATTTTAACTGCTGCGCAATGCTGCTGGGATTTGTGGAAGGTTCACCTGAAGATTTCACGGTGGATAAAAACCAATGATTTATTTTAAAATCAAACTGATTTAAGTCATAATATAAATTTTAAAATCTAAATTGTAAAAAAAAAATCTGATTGTTTAAATTAAAATAATGATTTAAACAGTGATTTAAATTAATTTGATTTAAATCAAATCTATCCTGCCTGAAGCCTATGGGAAGGTTCTCCTGCCCAAATGTCCTGTGCCACTGCTGCCAGAACTTGGGCACCCATAATGCCAGCACTCCATTTCCTGCTTTGCTCCAAACGGTACAACGGGCCCAAGGGTGTACACGCACATATACACAAACACAATCTGTCTCTCCAGTCCTCTCACTCACTTCTGGCTTTTTGGTGTATAAGCACAGTCCACAAAAACACTTGCACTGAGCCACTGAGCCCTGCTGGCAGCTTCAAATGGGTGGAGATGGATGCTCAAGGTTTGGAAGACATGCCTCCACCACACAATCAAACTTCCTCCTCCAGCTATGCTTGTCCTGAGATTTTTCTTACTGCCTCTACAAAAGAAGAAGCACAGCAAACCTCTTCAGCCAGCACCCTAAGACCTGATGACTCTAGTTGTAAAACAGACAGTCATGATAGCAGCAGCCATCTGACTGCAATAAAAACCAAAGCGGTCCATTGGCCACAATGTTTTTAGGAACAGCAAAAAATCCTCAAGATCTTTGCAACAGAGGCAGATGGCATACGACTTTCTGATCATACAGTCATGGCCAAAAATATTGGCACCCTTGCAATTCTGTCAGAAAATGCAACCCTTCTCTCAGAAAATTGGTGCAGTTGCAAATGTTTTGGTACTCACATGTTCATTTCTTTGGTTTGCATTGGAACAACACACAAAAACAGAGAAGAAAACTCAAATCTGATAAAATCCCACACAGAAACCCAAAAATGCACTGGCCAAAATTATTGGCAAATTTAATATTTGGTATCACCCCCTTTGGAAAAAATAACTGAAATCAATCGCTTCCTGTAACCATGAATGAGTTTCTTACACCTCTCTACTGGAATTTTGGACCACTCTTCTTTTGCAAACTGCTCCAGGGCCTTCAGATTTGAAGGATGCCTTCTCCCAACTGCTGTTTTGAGATCCCTCCACGGGTATTCTATGGGATTCAGATCTGGACTCGTTGCTGGCCATTTCAGAACTCTCCAGTGCTTTGTTTGTAACCATTTCTGAGTGCTTTTTTGAAGTGTATTTTGGGTCATTGTCCTGCTGGAAGACCTGTGGCCTCTGGTGAAGACACAGCTTTCTGACACTGGCCACTACACTGCACCCCCAAATTCTTTGATAATCATCAGATTTCATGATACCATTCACACAGTCAAGGCATTCCGTGCCAGAAGCAGCAAAGCAACCCCAAGACATCTTTGAACCTCCACCATGTTTGACTGTCGGGACTTTGAATGCCTCATTTTTTTTTTAAACAGTACCATGATGTCCTTGCATTTTTCTCAATTAACGAAGGGTGGCCTATTATGCAGTAAATATTCTTGTTGATTCCTTCATCCACTGCGGATGAAGTGTGAAAACCAAGCTGTCTGTTACACTTCCCTAACTGACATGCCTAGTGCAGTATGGTTGCAATGGCTGGTTTTATTTAAGGCTGTCACCTCCATAAAAACTTCTCAGTTTACATTCTGCCCATAGCTTAAAAATTCTATTCCAAGTGGCACTAGAAAAATTGTCATTGAACTTGTTGAAATATCTAGTGATAACATTTTCATCTATAAATAACTCCAAGCACAAGTTATTTATTGAGATGAAGACTCACGGGCATTACTATAGAATAATTAATTCAATTTATTAAAACATTAATTACATTCAATTTATTAACATTAAAAATCCTGGTTTCTTTTATTAAAATTAATAAGTTTCCCAAAAAAAGATGTAGCGTAGTATTTTCTATATACAGTGATGTCTCGCAAGACGAAAATAATTCATTCCACAAGTCATTTCATACTGTATTGTGAAATTTTCATCTTGCGAAGCGCAGTTTCCCATAGGAATGCACTGAAATTTAATTTTTAAAAAAATGCAAAAAAATGCGTCTTGCAAAGCAAGGCCATAGAAAATTTTTTCTTGCGAGTCACCAAAAAAATCGCAAAACACTTTCGCCTTGTGAGGCATCACTGTACTGATTTGGTGTGAGTGTAATACTAAATTTTAGTTTAGGGCTTATGCACTCCTCCCTCTTCCTTCTCCTTTCTTAGGGCTGTGTAGGAGAAGAAGAGTGAAAAGAGAATGCTCATTCATACTTGTAGGCTGGATCCAGTCAGTCCCTCTTAGCAAGGGAATCGCTTATGTCTGCAGATTAGGGAGAAAGGTTATCCCCTCTTTTCCTTGCAATCTCCTGTGCATTCTTCAAAGCTCCTCTGGGGTGGCTGGGGAAAAGCCCATTTGTGCACCCCATGGTTTAGTGCTACGTCAAGATGCAATCAATTTGTCTCCAACTATATATTCAACATCTCCACGCTGATATGAGACTTTTTTTAAAAAAGGAGCAAATAAAAGCTACACATATGTAACACTTATATTTGATAAATGCTCAGTGTTCCATAACAAAGTATTTCTTTAAAATACTCCCTTATGTTTGTACTCTTTAATATGAACTTAAGGCATATAAAGCTGCCACAGCCTGTAAAGCATAAGATTTCCAAGGGTACAATACTTTGAACGTCAGGTGATATTTTGTTTTTCAGTTAAATTGCCCCAGAGAAGGGAAGGAACTTGAAATCTAACCAAGAGATAAATTACTGTTTCCCTTTGTATGTCTGTAAAGTCAGTCTGATGTCAAAATTTCTCCAAATTATTATTTGAACCCAATAACTGGTTGGTTCTCTCTTACGCACAGCACTAAAACGCAAGCGTTATTACTCCTTGTTTACTACATCATTATTGTAAAACTAATCCAATAGGGTTCAGTGGGTTCATTGATTTTGAATGTTGGAAATATGGTCTGTGGTCAGCCATGATAAGCTTTAACTCACAGAGTTGTAGTAATAGTAAATGAAAAGGCAATCAGAGACAACTGTGTATGACTGGAAACCAATATCAATCCATTTTAGACTACTGCAGGTAAGAAGGAAATTTAACAGAGTTTCATCCTAAACAGAAAGGACTGGGTGGAGAGCAATCTTCTAAAGAAGCACTCTCCCTTTATTTGCTAATTACTTCTTGACATCAGAAAACACTGAAGAGCCAATTCAGCCCCCAAAGCACCAGGGTGGATAGGTAGGAAGGTGAGAAAGGAACAAGAGTTTACGCTGCTCAACTATAAACTGCCCAGAATTTAGATACTTTATTGCTGGGAAACTAAGAAGAGTAAATCCTGTTTTTTATTATGCCTACTCAGCTTGTCACAAATAGATTAGACGACTTTCTTCTCCTGAATAAAGTACAATGCACCTGGCTGAAGTGTGCAGGTGAATTTACTATTTCTTCTATTAGTAGTACACATCACTTTGTTCTCTCTCCAGGTTTAGCTGACTTCACTCTTGGCCTCTCTCTGCACCACCCATAGGCAGGTTCACGGCACATGCTAAAAACATGGAGCTAAACAGTGTATCTTGGACTAGATATTCAGTGAGGATGCAAGCAATACAAGATGAAGTTACTCAGTTTTCCTATATTCTGTGGACTTCTGCTTTGGAAATGGTGTCTGCATTTTCGTATGTACTTCTTTTACTAGGTGAGCTTTGGAAGAAGTGACTGAGATAAATCCAGAGAGAGAGAGAGAGAGAGATCTTTGTTGAGAGGGGGAAACACAGTGAATTTGTTTGCACAACATGGTATAGTTAGGTTCTCTGGGAATCCTGGCTTCTCATGCACGAGCAGCATGCGGCTGGATGCTTCACGCTGTGGTTTGTTTATTGTGTTGTCTGGCAGCAGGGAGCTTCCCTTCTCTGGGTTGTTGCCTTCCCAAAAGTCAGAAAAAAGAAAAGAGAGTCACAGCATGAGCTTCTCTCACCTTTAGGATTATGCAGACCAGCTTGCTTCATTTGATGACTAGTCTTCAAGCATGGGATTCCTCTGAAGTCTGATTTCATGAACATGGAAATACTGTCTCAATCAGCTGTTTGCAACAGTAATTTACTTTCAATTCTGATTATGGCACTCTCAAATGCCTGGATCTCAGAACTCCCAGGAAACCGGGAGCAAAGCTCTCGGCTTGGATTAGCCACTCCCTCTGCAAATGGGAATAACTGCACATAAAAGCATAATTCTTGCTCATGACAACTAGGGCTTCCATGGAATCCTGGAATGCCACATCCTATGGGCATGCCTAGGATTTTCTGACTGAAGACAGTGCACAAGTTTTCATGACAACCAAGGATCTTTAGGTTCACCTGAAACAAGTTATCTGCTTATCTCAGCCAACCACATATAAACACATGAGATGAACTAATTCATAAGACTGGTAAAACAAAGTATGCAAGGCTGTCTCAAATAATGAACACGTGTTACTATAAATCCTAAGTGTTATGAATAGAGATGGGCATGAAACGAACCATGAACTAAAAACACCCATGAATTGGGCTGGTTCATTTCGTGGGCAGTTTGGGAACAACACTTTCATAAAGTGAAATGAAATGCTGAACTTTTTCATTGTTGGCCCCAGCACCCACCTTATGCGCTTTGGGCCTCCACCTTGCTGCCGCCGCCCAGTCAAGTAGGACAGTAGGTTGTCTGAGGTTTATTTTCTACTCCAGTGCTTCCTGGGAGGCTTAGAGTATTGTGAGAAGTGTAGTTTTCCTGCCCATTGGGCTGTGTGTGTGTGTGTGTGTGTGTGTATAAAGTGGTGTCTCGCATAAGGAGCGCACCGTTTAACGCTGAATCTGCATAGCGACACGTTTTTTGCGATCGTTTTTACGATCGCATTGTGATGTTTTAATAGGCTAAACATCACATTGCAATGATCGGTAAGTGTTTCGCTTACCGATCTTCGCATTGCGATGTTAGGGAAACAGCTGATCAGTGGTTCCAAAATGGCCACCGGCCGCCGGATCAAGAAAATGGCCGCCCACAGCGTTTTCGAGCCCTGCCCTCACTTACCGAGGCGGCGAAAATGGCGGCCGGATGGGGAATCTTTGCTTACCAGTGAGTTCCCCCACCATGGGAACGCATTAAACGCTCCTTATAGCGACAATAATAGTCTCTCAAGGTAGCAACATATTGAAGGAGTGGTTTTACCAGTTCTACTCCCCTAGAGAGTTTCCATGTTTCAGCAGCAATTTGAACCCAGGCTTCCTGAGTTCTAGTCCATCACTCCATCCACTACACACCACATTGGATATATTACTACACTTGGTAATACTGACAGATAATGTAGTTCATAGCCCCTCTCTGAACAGAAAGGATATTTAAAACTTCCCTGAGACAGGGAACTTTGACTGACACAAGTGGCTGGAAGGAACCTTGGAGGCTATATAGATAGAGAGGCACATTGCTCACTGATTGTGGCTGGTGAAACTTTTTTAAGGGAGGAACAGCAAACCATGATTCCAGCTCCCATCAATCAATCAATGGTGTCAGGTTTGTAGTTCCTATCTTCTGGGCCTCAGGTTCCTAGCTGTATTTTAAAGCCGTTATCTTAAAGGGCAATAACACTGAGGGAGGTGGTTTTTTTAACACTGAAAATGAGGCATTAATTAAGTTGCATCCCTGATTTTCATATACTAGTTTCTACATTTCCATGTTCATGATAATGCCTGAAACTGAAAAAAATTTAAAAGCTATCCATGACATTCAGTGGGAAATCTGTTTAAAATACTACTGGGCAAATACAAGCTTTCAGATACTTCCAAATTAGTCATTTGGATCTTGGCCTCATCATGTAGATATGTGCTTGTCATCATAGCTACTTGAAATGACTTCAGATGAGGCAGAGCTTCTACAAAACAAACTTTTGCAAAGCTTGCCTAATCAATTTCTAGAAAGAAGCCTCAGTTGAGCCAGTAAAACACCACCTGTTAATGACTCTAACATGAAAATATATTGATGCATATAGAAATACAGTAGCTTGATAATGCCAAACTCTATTCCAAATCTCAGTCTTTAATTGCCCTGGATTCTGACTTGTTCTCATTTCGTACACTCTTTACCTCTTAACAAAACACATGAGGTAATACTAATCCTTTCATACTACAAAAAATGCTAATGAATTCTCCTTTTGATGTTCTAGAACAACAAATGCTAAGTCTGTTGCTGCTTCTGTCCTATTAAGTGCTAAATTGTTATTTTGCAAGGAACAGCATATCACAGGACAGCGATGAGGAATTGCTCATCACTGATTATGAAAGTTGGGACTAGCAGGAGGTGAATTCTAATAACATCTGGACTGCCTGACACCCATTCTCAAGAGTGGTAGCTGATGTCCACTGTAGTTAGTTGGGTGGAAGGCACAGCAACCAATAGTGGGCAAAGATCATACACTCTCACTTCATTCTCTCTTCCCCCTACCCCTACCCCAACACACTGGAGGCTCTCTGCTTCAGTAAGGAGACACGCAGAATGGGATGGTTGGGGGTAACACATGAACCACTAATAGTTTTTTACCTCTGCAGTAGCATATATTGAATGTTTGAAGGACATCATAAACAGGCATTCCTATGCTAATGCCAGAAGTCTCTGTGTCAAGAGCGGCTGAAAAGAGAACAGTGGGCATAATGGAAATCTGGTAGAATGGAAAGAATTGGTAGTATATGTATTACCTCTGGATATCCACACACCCCCCCAAAAAAGATGGGAAGGCACCAACACATACAGACAATGGCAGGAAACAATTTTTAATCATAGTATGCTCATATTTATTAAAATGCGCTGAATGTATTTTGGATCTTACTTCTCTGTCTAGGGTAATCTGAGCAATGGGGCTGTTCAAGCTATGTTCAAAAGTAAGCAGTACTATTGTTTAGGCCAGTGATTCCAAACCTTGGGTATTGTTCTTGGACTAGGTGTCCAATATATTCTTGCACTAACAAACATAGAAACCTTCACTACTAGCTGTAGTTGGTCCAGGAACATTTGGGGACCCAAGGTTGGGAACCACTGGTTAAGACAAAGATTTTTTCCCCTGAAATGCATTGGGCAGGTTTTAATGAAAACAGTACTCTGGGAGTATAGACTATCTCCTGGTTCTGCTTTATTTCTGGGTACAAACTCTACAGGAAGGACAGTGAAAGGACAATACTAGGCACAATGTTACTTTGGGGAACTGCCACTTTGTAAATTAAGGGAGGGAAGAGGACATTATGTCAAACACACTGGAAGTGTAGAAACAGGCAATCTTTGTGACAGAAAGCATACCAAGGACAATAATCCACAAAAAACCTTCAGTCTACAAGACTGGAATCTGATTAAATCTGATAGTATCATTACCAGCCTCCTGTGACTAAGTATAGTCCACAACACTTAAGAGTTTTACTTTATGTACAACATTGCTTCTCAGCCCTACAAAGGTGTAATGAAAATAAGACAGTTCCTGTTTGGTCCAAAGGTCAATAGCTTCTGATGGAAAGGGAGAAAGGGGTGAAGAAGGCAGAAGCAAACAAAAATAGTCAGGCACCAGTTGATCAACATTGTATTGCACTTGTTCTAATGAGTAGTTGGAAAAAATCTGAGGAGAGAGAGAAGGAGCCGCATGGAACTGGCGTCTTAAAGCTGATGAAGTGGCCATGCTTCTCATCTCTATCCCTACTGTTGCCTGAGGAAATGGAAAGAAAAACCCAATGAAGTTCACCATCTCTCAGCAGAGTCAATGGAGTAGTCCTGTTTGTCTCTGTGCTAAAGTCTCAGTAAATGTTCTCTGTAAACAGAAGTACTTCATGTGCAAGACTCAAATCTCAAATATATACAGTATTTAATTAATGGTGAAATGGTATTAATAAGAATTTATCCTATCAACTTGATGGCATTTGCCTCACATGTTTTCAGCTGCAGGATGGCATTTTTGCTAGCTTCCAGCCTCTGTTCCATTGCCAGTGGCCCAGGCCTCACACCCTCTGAGCTGGAATTTTTGAAGAGCAGAGCTTGTTTTTTGTGCATCCAGTCCCCTCCCCACCAAATCTGGATGTAACTGAGTGGCCTTGTCATAAGCAAGGATTTCTCTTGCCTCACACACAAATGGAGAACACATGAGGTTAAGTGCTCTGTTATGAAGTTAATTCATATTAGGTAATTATGCTATTTTGACATAAACTCTCTTATCTACTTGGAAAGCTATCACATGATTTCTTTAACTAAGGCCTCACTTATCAAACTATAAATCTTTTGGGTAAATGGTCAAGTAGTCATGGATGGCGGCCTTTATAATCCAAATATGTAGAAATTCAAGGCTGGGAACTACTAGATTAAGGGAAGTAATATTCCAAATTAATAGTTTGTTAATTATCTGCCAGCAAAACAACTCTTATATCACAGGGTTAACTTGATTTTACTTTGGGGGCCATGCCCGTAATGGCTTCTCTTAAATCAATTGTTTCAAACAGTCTCGTTTCCCATTCCATGTGGAATCAGTAAGTCTGTAAGAGGATTGTTTTTCAACTCCTATGCGCCAAAGCTCACTTACATTCCTTCTCTTACAAGCAGCATCTTCTTGACTTAACGGAACTCACTTGCTGTAACTCAGCTGTAAAGGTGGCAGCATGACAACCACTGAAAATCCACATCTCAATGGCTTACTCCCATCTTGCTTTAATAATATACAATGCCAAGATAAGGTAAGGTAGTGATAGTGTCAGCACTACCTGGATGGTATAGAAGGAACTAATCTGATAGTGCTGAAAATTCCCTCTTGTCTCTCAGTGGCCCCACTCTCCAATCCTACTGGTACCTGCTTCTGACTTTCACCAACCCTATGAATGAATGAATGAATGAATGAATGAATGAATGAATGAATGAATGAATGAATGAATGAATGAATGAATGAATGAATGAATGAATGAATGAATGAATAGCCTTGGGAGATCTTATTATTAACAGCCTTGTTTAGGCACTGCAAGCTAAAAGGTTTTGTCAAGTCAGCCCATTTCATGTTTTATCTTCCTCTTTTGCCACTGTCCTCCACTTTTCCCAACATTATTGTTTTCTGACAGTGAGCCTTGCCTGTTTCTTAAGTAAAGCTGAGTCATTTTAGCTTTTAGTGTGAATTTACGCTTCAGTTGATGTAAAACCTGCTTATTTGTCTTTCTAGCAGTTCATGGTTTTGTTCTCCTCCAATGAAGTGATTCCCCCCCCCCGTTAGCTTTCTTCACTGTCCATGAGAATACTGTACTATGGGTGATCTTAATCTTCAACATAATGTTAACGCTTAAGGGATGTTTCCTCTTTTTTTTCAATTTAGAAAGGATTCTAAATAAGTAATTTGTGAAATATCAGAACAAGTGCATGGTATTATATGCAAGAGAAATCCTTACGTTTGGAATATGAGATTCCTGAACTTAGGATGTGACTACACATGAAAGTTAATTGGAGCCTTTGCTGCGGTTTGATTTGCAATCTGCATTACATTTTAAATTGCACCCAGTGCTCACTAAGGAACTGTGGATTGATTCAGGAAGTCACCCTTCACATTGGGTGTGATGTGATTTGCATTCCAGCCCACAGCCCACCTTCCTTCTTCCTTTCCTCCCTCCCTCCTACCCCTGATGTGACAGGGTGGGATATAAAAACAGGAAATAATAATGATGACCAAAAATAAGGTGATAGGGTGATCTAGCGTTAATTTCATATATGAAAGCAATTTGTAAAACAATTTTTTTTAAATTGGAAAATGATTAGGAGAGAGGAAAGAATGTGGGGGCAATTTCACCCAGTCCTGGACATCACACCCTAACTGCTTATTTTACTGAAACATCACCTACAGACACAGACACAAGAATTTAGAAGAACATATCACAACTATAAGGACGTGGTGGCGCTGCGGGTTAAACTGCAGAAGCCTCTGTGATGCAAGGTCAGAAGACCAGCAGTCGTAAGATCGAATTCATGTGATGGAGTGAGCTCCCATCACTTGTCCTAGGTCCTGCCAACCTAGCAGTTCGAAAGCATGTACAAATGCAAGTAGATAAATAGGTACCACCTTGGTGGGAAGGTAACAGTATTCCATGTCTAGTCATGCTGACCACATGACCAAGGATACTGCCTTCGGACAAACGCTGGTTCTATGGCTTGGAGACAGGGGTGAGCACCACACCCTAGAGTTGGACACGACTGGACTAAATGTCAAGGGGAACCTTTACCTTTACCTTTATCACAAATAACCATATAGGGAAAAGCCAATTTGAATCATTCTGGCTTGAAAAAGTAAAAGACTCCCCAAAGGCAAGGGAAAAAAAGCTGCTTTGGTGCAAAAAGGGCTGGACTGATTCACATCAGCCTTTGCGTCATGTAGTCAGTAAAAAATACTTTGAATTCACCTGTTTCATAAGTACAGCAAATCCCATAGTATTTGACCATGTAGTTGTAGTCTCACAAGAATTCTTAGAAGTGCTTCTACATAAGGCTCAGTCCTGGGCCCGGTGCTCTTCAATAATTTCATTAATCACTTGGGTAAGGGAGTGCAGGGAATGCTTGTCAAATTTGCAGATGATACAAAATTGATCTCATTTTTTGATCAGGTCACCTCCTGATACACAGAGGGAATGCTGCAGATGTAGTGTATCTTGACTTCAGCAAAGCTTTTGACAAAGTGCCCCATGATATCCTGATTAGCAAGTTAACTAGGTGTGGGCTGGATACATTAAGTGTCAGGTGGATACAAAATTGGCTACAGAATCATACTCAGAGGGTGATGACTAATGGGTCCTTCTCCAACTGGGAAGAGGTAACAAGTGGAGTACCCCAAATCTCAGTCCTGGGCCCAGTGCTCTTCAATATTTTTATTAATGACTTGGATGAGGGAGTGCAGGGAATGCTTGCCAAATTTGCAGATGATACCAAACTGGACGGAATAGCTGACACCCTAGAGAACAGAAAGAAAATTCAAAATGACCTTGATAGGATGGAGCACTGGGCCGAAAACAACAGAATGAAATTCAACAGGGAGAAGTGCAAAGTACTGCACATCAGAAAAAGAAACCAAATGCAAAGTAACAAGATGAGGGGATACCTGGCTCAGCAAAACTACGAGCGAGAAGGATCTTGGAATTGGCATACATCACAAGCTAAACATGAGCCAACAGTGTGATACGGCTACAAAAAAAAAGGGCAAATTCTATTTTAGGTTGCATTAACAGAAGTATAGGTCCCAAATCCCACGGGGTGCTATTCCCCCTCTATTCAGCACTGGTTAGGCCTCACCTTGAGCTTTATGTCCAGTTCTGGAGACCATGCTTCAAGGAGGATGCTGACAAATTAGAACAAGTTCAGAGGAGGGCAGCAATTAGGGGGATGGAAGCCAACTCCTATGAGGAGAGACTGAAAGAACTGGGCATGTTTAACCTTGAGAAAAGAAGGCTGAGGGGTGATATGATAGCACTTTTCAAAGACTTGAAAGGCTGTCATACAAAGGAAGGGCAGGATCTGTTCTCGATCATCCCAGAGTGCAGGACACGCAGCAAGGGGCTAAAGTAAGTTGCAGGAAGCTAGATTTCTGTTGAATAGTAAGAAAAACCTCATAACTGTTACAGCAGTACAACACTGGAACCAGTTACCTTGGGAGTTACCTTGAGAGTGCTCCAACACTGGAGGCATTCAAGAAGAACTTGGATAATCATCTGGCAGATTTGCTCTGATTGTATTCCTGTGCTGAGCAGGGGGTTGGACTTGATGGCCTTGTAGGACCTTTCACTTTTCTATGATTTCAATGAGAAGAAATCTGCAGAATTTCTTAAGGATAATTTTGAGAATTAGTAGGTGCTTTTAATTCCTATGGGTTAATTTTTAACTGATGGTTTTTAATGTTTATTTTCTCTTATGTCTTTTAATTGATGAGGTTATGTGAATTTTTTTTCTGCGTATCATCTATATTTTATCCACATCTCTTTACTGTTAGTCTGTTGAAGGAAGGATATAAATATCAGATAAATAAGCACACTTAGCTTTTTATTTGCGAAGGCTTTCACGGCCGGGATCTAGCTTTTGTTTGTTTATATCTTACTGAAAAAAAAATGGTGAAGTTCCTTCTATATTCTTCCTAATAGCTGCATGAGTGGAAGGAGAGCCCCACTCAAGTTTTCTTGAGCCGTCAATCACAAAGCAACACACCTCCTTTCCCCGCTTGCTGCCACATGTTCTATTTTCACTGATAGGCAGCCTGTGTTTCAATAATGAGGGATTCAATTTTGGTCATCAGCTCAGTTTGGTGTAGAATGCTTTGAAATACACCTGTTTTGCTTCAGTCAGGTCTTGAATCTCCCTGATACGGTGCTATTCAGTTTAAAATCTGTCAGAAGTGGAATGTGTGTCAGTATGGAATAAGAAATTAAGAGTAAGATACGTAACTGGAGGAAGAAAATTGCTGTGCTCACAAAACTCTATTCCATCCTTGTAAAGACCAGAAATCTGAATTTAGCCAAAACCTCTCTTCTGCTCTGCAACATCTGCAACCAACAGAACAAGGCTATTTCTGATGCCCACCAGTAACCACATCTAGCTGTGGAAGGACTGAAGTCTCCTCTCTCCACAAACTATTTTGGAATTATTTAAACACAAATGCTGGTGTCTAGGCTAACTGATTCCGAAGGTTAAGGACTTCCTTAACCAGTTTTAATCAGTATTTGCGCTTGATTTTAGAAAGGTTGTTACCACCAATATAATATTTCATATTCAATAGTCTAAAAACACCAACATAGTGTGGAAACCATCACTTTTGTAAAAATGTGCTACTTCTGAGCTTGATGCTCTGTCTCCCTTCATTTTCACATACACTGACATTTCTTCATGGGATGAAGCATAAATTTTGCAGAAAAAGAAGAGAGGCAGGGAAAGTGCCTCTGAACCACTCAGATGATGCATCTAATAAATAAAAAATTATTGTATCACTGACATAATTCAACATCAGTGCATATCAGCAGGCCCCAAATTCTGAAGTTCAAACTCCACTGTTCTGTGGGCTAAGTGATGCACTGGAGTCTGTAGGAAGATTTTGGTTAAGGAAGAGCTTGTCAATGAGATTCCGTGACTGGGTTTCAAGTTCTAGTCCTGAAATCCATTTCCATTCCTGGTTTAGCTATTTAGCTGCATGCTTTGCATGCTGTGAAATAATAAAATAAAATGTGTCATGTCTCTGAAATCCTATATAACACTTTTTGAGTAGATTTATTCCAATGTAAAAATTTGTTTTGTAGCCTTTTTTAAAATAGGGGACACAGGGCATTTATACGGCTGCCTCATTTAAACAATAAGAAAATCTGAAGTGTACTGTGTCTATGTAAAACAAGGTTCCCACAGATTAAAGCTATCACTGGAATCTTTGCACATTCTCTTTAAAATCACTCTAATGTTATGAGCTCTAAGATACTAATTAAGGTCCTTCTGTGCCTTCCAGTATGATTTTTTAAGCTGTGCTTTCAAGTCTGATTTTTTAACATCTCATCTGTAACAACAAACTGGACAGCGGAGAGAAGGAAGAAAATGTGTATTTCTTCTCACATTTCCACTTTGGGGGGGGACTTGAAAAAAAAAGGTAATTGTGCAAGCTATTTGAACCCTTGGCTGGGTGTCTCCCACATGACAGTCTGCATGACAAATTTCGCAACAACTCCATGCTCAATCAAGTGATGAAGAACCCCCACCGAGGGTGCAAACCACTTGTGCAATCACTTTTCTGCACAATTTTTAAAAACAGGATTCCGGCCTTGGTGTCTCAGTCTCACACTGGAGATAAGATCTTTCAAATGGGCTGGAAATTCATTGACTGGATTGTTTGCCATCCCCTCTTGATCAAAATCTCAGCACTGGCAAGATCTCTAGTGGGCAGAAAACTCATAGGAGGCTGGCAGGGTAGAGACACTTTGCTTCCACTCAAAGCTTTAGTTTGGTAAGATCTTTTCATCTTCCAAGCAGACAAGCATTTAGCTTATTATATTGCATATCAATAGTATTTTCTCTTCCAATTTGGTGGAAGTCATGTTCACAGCTGTGTTTCAGAAGCTGTTATTTACATTGGAAAAAATGCATACAGATGCACTTAAAAGCCCCATTCAACCCTAGTCAAATGGAACAAATCAAAATAACAGACTCTGGGAAGGGCATGGCCAGTGAAACTAATTGAGAGAGAACGCAAGTAAGGATTTGGGGAAGTTGCAAAACCTCCAAAGTTTATAACATCAAGAGGCATTATTAATGCTCTGATTCTCCACCAACACAATTTTGTAACGGGACCAGGAAGTTTCTGGTTCAAATATTGCCTCTGACATTAGGTGGCCTTAATTCAAACTCCTTTCCATTTTATGGCGACAATAATCCAGATCTATATCTCAAAAATGGTAAGGGTCACAATCAGATAATGAAGAGCTTTGAACACTTGAAATGTGTTGGACACATACAAAGTTAACAGTACAATAAAATATGTGTCCCACCAGATATGAGACTATTACCTTCTGAATCTCTTTCTCTACACACATCCATCCATCCACTTTTGGTTGTTAAATAACAAAGGGTAATTATTCCTTATGTTTCCTGCATTATTTTTTTAAGGTTAGATTTTTTTTTTTTTAGGGAAAACATTCTTCCTGTTAATTCAATTCTTACTATTATTGGATCTAGATTTGCCCTTTTGTAGATAGAACACTTGAAAACTGCAGGAACAATTTGTGTCAGTTCCCACCACATTCCACAAACCCCAACATGGTGCTATAGGATTCAAATATACATTATAAATAGCCCATCACTAGCAGAGATGACACCTTAAGAACTTGTGTGTCCCTGTCACAGCAGCTTTTTCTCAGCTCCCATAGCTTGCAAATTAGCTTGCTTTGTTTTTAACTGGTCATCAGCCCTTAAACACCTTCTGCCTTTTTGAGTCTTAAGTTCTCAGACCTAAAAAAATCTACCTTAGTCACATCTTTTGGGTAACAATGTGATTTTAGCTCTCATGACAGGTGATCTATAAAGGTATAGTTTGGCCCATAAAAGTTTCCATGAATTGTGATGCCATAAAATAATTGGGAGAGCTATACAGTGGAATGTGACAAACAGCAGCAGCAGCTACCACCACCATCCCTGCTTCATTTGATGCCAGCATATCTTGAGTGGAATTCTCATTACGGTTGGTCTGTGTCAAAACCACTATGAGTAAGAAATAAAAGGAAAGTAGTTTTCACATGGAAACATGTTACAGATGTGTTGTATGTATTTTAACGATTTATTATGTAATGTTATGGTTTTAAAGTAATTTTCTCTTGTGACTTATCTCAATTTCCTTTTATAAAAAGGGCAACATAAATGCACATCCTGCCCTCTAGATTTTCCTACATTTAGGAGGAGTGAAAAGGAAGTTGAAATCATCCCGAGGAAGATGTGTTTTGTCTTGGATGGGCATACAATTAGTTATGGGATTTCTTTCCTCACTTAGTTTTCTTCCTTTATTTGAACATTCAGTGAGATAGTACAAGCTTCTTTCTTTTTCTTCATCCAGTTCTGCTTTCACTTTTTTCCTGAAAAGCAGGAAACCCCTACATTAACCACAGGCCCACTTAGGGTTTTGTGGTCAGGTCCAGGAGACTTAAAATGCAGTCAACCACACAGAATGCTAGATAGGCCCTGCACTAGCATTCCCATACCTTAGCAGGCCCCCAAATCTGACAGCAAATCAGGGCTGGGCTGGGCTGGTAATGGGTCTAGAAAGGAATGTGGACTAATGAAGCATATACTGCACTCCAGTCCTCCTGCAACATAAATAACTTGTTTGACCAGTAGCTTTCTGCACCTGCTCTCCCTATAATCAGGCAACTTACATCAGATTTTGATGTTTCCAGTATATGAGAGGGAAGAATATGTTTTTGAGGGCTGGTCTTTAAATAACCTTTTCCATTCTCCATCACAAGTTTATTTAATTGGACTGTAGGAGTTGATATGGAGTAGCTTCAGTTTAAGGGAATGAAGCCTGCAAGCCAGCATCCCATAGGAGAATCCCAAGGCCTGCCCAACCAGCGATAGATCAGGTCTCACACCCCAGGTATCAGGAAATTCCACCTAGTGCCCAACACATCAGATGGCACCCAGATCATGATCTGCCAAGTTTGGTTGGCTCCTCAGTCAGCAGGGCAATCATCCATTGCCTGGATCTGTCTCCCACAAAACACCAAAATGCAGCAGCTGTAACCAGTGAAGTTGTGGCCTAATTGCGCTCTCTCTCTCTCTCTCTCTTTCTGTATCTCTCTCTCTCTCTCTCTCTCTCTCTGTGTGTGTGTGTGTGTGTGTGAATGTGTACACATGCAAGCATGCACCGTAACTTTCTCAATTTCCTTGACACCAGTACTGCTGCTGGGTCTAGAAGACTAGTTTTGCTGCTTTAAAATTATTTTAGATGCACAAAAAATTGTGGAAGTAAAGCTGTATCCAAAACTTTCTCCCTCAGAAAGACAATTCCTCCTTGAATCTTAGCCTTTGTATTTTCATCTGCTCAAACAAAGAAAGAGTTCAATTGAAAATGAATGGAGAGATTCAGCCCTGCATAATGGATGTACATTCTTGTTAACACTGGATGAGAGACTATATCGTGAATAATTCCTACAAAAATTGCAATTATTCTTGTTCCCACTCACCCCCAATGGTATGAATATAGCTATTTTAAGAAAAATCAGAATGACTCACTCACCCTTAAATGTGTGGTCTTTGCACTCTTTCGTGGGAATAAACCCTTTTGAAATAAGTTGAAAATACTTCTAAGTAAACATGGCTAGCATCACGATATACCTGATCAGCTTCCATCTTTAACAGATTTATTTAGGAGGTAATTCAGCTGAAATTTATAAGATAACTTTCTAAATTTAGTCGGAATTACTGTAGAGATCCACTCTTTACCTTTAATGAAATATATACAAGTCTGCATATCAGACCACACTTTGTTTTCATGCCACAGTTTAGTGTAGGCATGAAAACAACAAGTCTAGCAGAAGTGAGATACAAATATTCTATTGCTATTCACTAGCATGATGGAGTTTTAAACTTAATGTTATTTTTTCTCAGTGCCTATCTTCTGCTTCCTTCTAGAAGACAGTATTTTATGCGGATTTCACACACTGTATTTTATTTTTAAAAAATTGTACATTGTGCAACTCTCTTTAATATCCAAAGCAAAAAATCAGACCAGTTTATTCAATTTTGAAGCCTAAAGGATTCGTACTCCTGATTGAGTTTTATTGTTATTCCAGCTTTGATTCATGGTACTTTAGTTTTCAGAAGTATTACTAAAAGTAGAGAGAAAACATTAGAAATTTTACAATTTATTGTATTGAACCAGTCAGCTAAATGGCATTTCCATGTTATACAGAAAATCATATCTCGTAGCTCATTAGA
Organism: Pogona vitticeps; assembly: GCF_051106095.1. Taxonomy (NCBI): domain Eukaryota; kingdom Metazoa; phylum Chordata; class Lepidosauria; order Squamata; family Agamidae; genus Pogona; species Pogona vitticeps. The sequence goes on along the minus strand of NC_135784.1, from coordinate 222,037,651 downwards.
TTGTTCCTCTCACTGAATTATTGAAAAGGATGATGTATTTATCATACAAGCTTGCAATGCCATAAAATGGCTCATCAATCTGTTTTATTCACAGAAAGTCCACATAAGGCCACTAGCCTGTTACTGACAATAAACCTTGGTTGTGATTTTGCAAAGGCCTATACATTAGATAGTGATTCATAACCCCATCTACAGAATCAGATGAGAGATTAACAAGGCAAAAACTAGGTAACATTTCCAAAAATGTTCCACCCTGCTTTCTTTCTGTCTTACACATACATAGTTACATCTCAAATAAATATGAATTCATGGAATGTAGAACACACTAAAAAAAAAGATGGCAATATCCATAGTATATGACCATTTCCTCCTGAGTAGGCCTTCTTGTGAGAATACGTGGGAAGGACAAAAAGCAGGTATTGACATCAATCAAGATTGTGACCTAAAATCATCTACTGCCACTCATACCTAAACATGCCCGTAAATAAATGAAGTTGTATTGTGAAGGACTGGTTGTATTTAACTACTCATCTATGCACACCTCAGTTCTGCTTTCACTTTTTTTCTGAAAAAGCAGTTTACCACGGGCCTGGTTCAAGAGGCTAGTCACACAGATACATGTACCTGGTTCAAGAGGCTGAAAATGCACCCACCATCACTGAGAACCACAGTAGTAGGCCCTGTATGAGCATTCCCGTGCCTTAGCTGGTCCCAAATCTGACACCAAGTCATGGCTGGGCTGGCTTGGGCTGGTGGTGGGTCTAGAAAGAAGTAGATTGTCCAAGAAAAGTACATTTGCCAGGAGAGGGAAATAATAAATGCCAGTGATATCTGTGCAAATAAATAGCAATAAATAAAAGTACTGTAATTTTGACTAATCTGAATACACCAGTAATGCAAAAATGATACACACTGAATAAAAGAAATATATGTAATCGATCTTGATGAATCTAGAAGAGTGTTAGTAAAAATGGTCTCCAGGCATAGCTACTATTTAGATCTTTCCATTTGAATATGCACCTCTGTTTCCAAAAATACCATGGGGGCTTTAAGGGCAAACATTTTTTCAATGCTACTGATGACTTAACCACCACTTCACCATTATCTGGAAACTCGTCAGAGGGAGATCCAACCTGGAAATAAGAAGGAATTTCCTGATGGTGAAAACCATTAAGCAGGGAACAGCTTGCCTCCCAATGTTGTGGATGCTGGAGGTTTTCAAGAAAGACTGGACAGCCATCTATCCAGGATGGTAATGAGGTCCGGGATGGTATGAGATCTCCTGCCTTGGGTAGGGGTTCGGCCTAGAAGATCTCCAACGTCCCTTCCAACCTGATTCTTCCCGTGCATTTATTTCCTTTGTTTCGACCGAAATATATATTTTTAACAGTTTTTAGGCAATTTAGAATTAACTAATAACTCTGCAGTTCTCATGTGAGAGGGTGAAGCAAGCAAGAATTTGTGTTCCAGAGATCTGCCAGCTGTGAGAGGCTGTGGACCCATTAGATCCTAGGTCGTTTATCCTCCTAGCATGCCACCAGAACAAGGACAAATGATGCCAAGCCATGGGACTGGCAATGTAAGTACAAATTAACAAAGCAACGGAACAATAAAGGGTCAAAAAGGAAGGAGAAAGGAAGCCCCTTTTCCTACTTGCATCTTACTAGAACAGATGTGAGCAAAGTACAGCCCCCGGGTTGCATGCAGCGCCTCAGACTCTCATCTCTTACTTAAAAAAAGGCTTTCTCCAGCAAAAGAAAGAAAGAAAGCAGGGATAGTTGGTAGGACCTACACTGTTTAAAATCTCAAAATATTCATATTGAGAAACTAGAAATGTGTTTCTGGCTGTGTCTATTTCCCCACCACCATAACAATTTTGGAAGTCTGTACAGCCCACAGAGATTCCTTGGGGTAGAAAAATGGCCCTAGAGTCATGTTTGTTCTGGTGGTAGAGGTAGCTGTTTGGATGACTCAGGAGCTATGTATGGACAGCCATTAATTCTGATGTGATTCACTTTGAATTTTTTTTTCTAAACCGAAAGGAGCACTTATAAGATCTAATCCAACTGTTGGTATGAATTACTGTAGATCCACTGAATCAATGGGATCACATTATTGTTTACTTAATAAGATCCACTCTTTCAGTGAGTGCAGGTCATGAGAACTAATAGTTGTTCAGGAGTAGCTAGCTGTTTTCAGTAAAGTACATCAATAAAATTAAAAAATGTTACAAATATTAATAAAACAAAACTTCTAAACTACTTCCCTTCCAAATGTTCAAAATGTCACTGTTTTAACATTATATTCTTGGAACAGATCTGATCCACTAAAATTAATTAACATTTTCCATTGCTCACAACCTGCAGACCTCATGATTGTTGAGCTGATAATTAGGCATTGTTAACATAAGTAGCATATTGCCTCTGTCTAAAACCTAGTTTTCATCCTCTGGTTATTTCAGATTTCACCTAAATACCAAGAGATCAGGACTCCCTCATTTCTAAAACATGAAGCAACTTGACATTTTAGATTGTTATTTTAAAATAGGAAAATGTACGAAAATGAGTTTGACATCCCCCCTAATTTATCAATTAGTGAATATCACTAATTGATAAATTACTAAAATATGATATTGGAGTTCTAATATGGCAGCCTACAGTTCTAATATGGCAATCTACAGGATTTCTCTCTCTCTCTCTCTCTCTCTCTCTCTCTCTCTCTCTCTCTCTCTCTCTCTCACACACACACACACACACACACACACACACACACACACACACACACACACACAACCCTAACTATGGCAATTGCCAAAAATTTACAAGATGTAGGCAGTTCTGGTATGTTCTTGTATTATTTTACAGGGAATTATTTTGCTATAATTTGGTCTGATGATGGTGGACCATTAGGTCTTGCTTATGTAACCTTTTCACAGCAATCTAAAAATTAAAAATTAAAATAAAAGGAATAGGGAAATTGAACTCGGGTCATATGCTATGAAGAACCCATATACCCCACTGTGTACTATAAAAAGGGAACCAACAGTTCAGACCTTGAACACAAATATTCCCAGAAATGCAGTCATGATTTTATGTGCACATTTTATTAGATCACCACAAATAATTGCAGTCCTATTGAAATATCCCTGATTCTGATTAACATGGGGGGCTGTTTCCCATTTCCCCTTGCCGTTCTCTTAAAATGGAGAATGGAGCCATGGAGAGAGAAGAAGGAAATGCTATTTATGCTTCTTTAAAACTAAGCTCCCCCCCCCTCTTTTGTGGGGGTTAAAATATTCTTGGATTTTTTAAATTATTATTTCTTTTGAATTTCTCCCGAAATTTTCATACATGGGGAGGAACCAAATTTGCTTCAGGAAGCATGGGACTCTCTCTCTCTCCCTCCTTCCCTCTCTCTCTCTCTCTCTCTCTCTCTCTCTCTCTGTGTGTGTGTGTGTGTGTGTGTGTGTGTGTGTGTGTGTGTGTGTGTGTGTGTGTGTGTGTGTGTGTGTGTGTGTGTGTGTGTGTGTGTGTGTGTGTGTGTGTGTGTGTGTGTGTGTGTGTGTGTGTGTGTGCAAAGTGGACACTGGCATTTCTTCCCCAGACTTTTCCTGTGGGGTTCATCTGGTAGGCAGGGTGGGGAATAGTTGTCTGAGCTGTACCAAGGTCAGCCTGGAAGAGCTGACAGTTTCTGTCTCCGAACAAAGAAAAGAATCAATACTTTTGGACTACGGCTGTGCCCTCAGTGTAAAACAACAAACATGCGGCGTCTGACATGTTTCTAGGTGATTTGTGGCAGAACCTCTTGTCTGATCTGTATCCAGGAGCTGCTGTGTTACTGCTCTTTGCTTTTTCTGCTCATCTCCCCAGCCCCACACCCCACTGCTCTGTGATGTCTAATGCTTTGCTCAGGTACAGAGGCGTGTATTTTACCCTACAGCTACTTGTCACTCAATAAATCACACCTACAAGCACAGTCTGCACACAGTGATCTGGGCTTTAACAAAGGATCAGAGGGACAAAGTGCAGGCAAGATACTGTAATTATAACAAAAATAAAACATTCAGTGAGATGGAGCAAAGACGAAAGCTCTAAAGCACTGACAAGACTGTTATCACAACTCGAGTCCTGGCTTGGATTTTGTTTTTGGTTTGAGCGTGTGAAGGGACATGTGGTGCTGTGGTGTGTGTGGGTGTGCTTCTATTTTTATGAACTTCTGTACCCTACATTAACAATTCTTCCTCAATATCTATCTATCTATCTATCTATCTATCTATCTATCTATCTATCTATCTATCTATCTATCTATCTATCTATCTATCTATCTATCTATCTATCTATCTATCTATCTATCATCCATTCACACAGATACATGTACACATCAAACTTTAAAAATAAGTGTTTCCCAAGCAAACATATATTTTAGAAAACAGTGATTTTAGGAATATCATTCATTTTCTCTCATAGTCTTATGTTCTTCACACAGGCAAATGTAGTTACGGCAAACCACAGATAGAATTAGGGCAAGTGTAGGACAGGAAGCAGCTCTTGCAACATGTTTCAAGAGCTCGGTCATCATTTTAAGAATTGTCTAGTTCAATGTTTTGTTGTTCATCCTATGTTAATCCAGAAAAGAAAGAAAAAACCTAATATAATTGCATCAGAACACATCCAAAAGAAGAGGTCATTTTCAGATTTTGTCCTAACACCGCTACATGTGTATCTCTGCATTTCATGGTTACTCTATTTAGTATATACCCTGGAACATAAAGTCAGATGTTAAATTGTTGCATACAGTTAATGTTCTGGCAATTGTTAAAACCAGCTTGCACAGCCTGCATCTGCTGGTGTACTTTTGCTTTTTCACAGGAAAAATATACATGTTCATAATACATGTTGAAAATATATTATGAAATTATATTTTCTTTCAGAAGAAAGCATACTTTAACTTGCTTCTCTGTTTTGGACATAATTCTGTGGTTGTCATAGCATCCATTCAAAATATCAGTCAAATCTGATACTTCTTTAATTTATAAGTAGCTACTACAGGTTTTTGAAAACTCTACCTACAGTCATTGAGGGTGGAGTGTAAGAAAGCTTTGTATTGAAAAAGATTCAGTCAGACAGCATGTGGAGGAGACCCCACTGGAGGACATCAATAGGGCTGAAGTGCAGCATAATGCAGTAGCTGAACCAACACCCTACAGAAAGAAGAGGGGAGTAGTGATAGTAGGGGACTTCCTGCTATGTGGAATTGAGATCGATATATGCCAGGAGGATCGATGCTGTCTCCCTGGAGGACAGATAAAGGATGTGATGGAAGTATTGCCATCACTCATAAAACCTACAGATACATATCCCTTTCTTCTTGTCCACATGGGAACAACCAACACAGCCAAGAGGAGCTACCGAGACACTATGTCTGACTTTGAAGCTCTGGGAAGAAAACTCAAGGACTTTGGGACCCAGATAGTTTTTTCATCCATTCCTCGGAAGAGGAATCAAAAGAGAAAGGAAGATCCTCTGGGTGAATGACTGGCTATGAAGGTGGTGTTGTCGAGAGAAACATAAGCCAACAGTGTGATGTGGTTACAAAAAAGGCTAATGCTATTTTAGGCTGCATTAATAGTTTCCAAATCCCACAAGGTGCTATCTCCCCTCTATTCAGTACTGGTTAGGCCTCGCCTTGAGTACTGTGTCCAGTTCTGGACACCACACTTCGAGAAGGATACTGACAAATTGGAACAAGTTTAGAGGAGGGCGACAAAGGATGATCAGGGGGCTGGAAAGCCCTGTGAGGAAATGCTGAAAGAATTGGGCATGTTTAGCCTTGAGAAAAGAAGGCCGAGGGGTGATATGACCTTACAGAGGAGGGGCAGGATCTGTTCTTGATCAACCCAGAGTGCAGGACATGCGACAACGGGCTCAAGTTAAAACAAGCCAGATTTTGGTTGAATATCAGGAAAACTTCGTAACTGTTACAGCAGTACAACAGTGGAAACAGTTACCTCGGGAGTTGGTGAGTGCTCCAACACTGGAGGCATTCAAGAAAAACTTGGATAGTCACCTGGCAGATCTGCTTTGATTGTATTTCTGCGTTGAGCAGGGAGTTGGACTCGATGGCCTTGTAGACGTCTTCCAACTTCACCTTTCTATGATTCTATGATTTATAAATTTCCTATAAGTGACTCTCTGGCTGGTAGAACTTTTCTATATACCATTTACTTCAATGCCAATGATTCAATACATGTAATTTTATACTTATGTTGTTTTTAAGCACAACATTTCATACAGTTCTGAAAAGTGAAAAAAATATGTTTCCTATACTTTATTAATCTAATCATATCTAATTGGATCATATCGGAAGAAAGATGAGGAATATTTCTTAAAAAGTTAACATATAGATTTTGGCTAAATTTTTATATATTACTTTCAGTTTCTACTACGTTCTTATAATATTCATTTTAGTTTTCAATTTCATATATTCTTCTGAGGAATAAGATCCACTGAACATGGCAGGACCTTCTTCTGAAGACATATGAACTGGATTGCTCTTTCTGTGCATCTTAATTCCAACTAACTGTGGTTAGAAAGATAGAATTTATCTCCTCAGTGTTTCGAACAAATATCTCCAAAATGCCACAATTAAGATGTATTAATGCTGTAGGATTCACAATGTATCTTCATTTCTTTCACTTCTCCAATGGACAGTCATACATAGGCAGTATTATCATTGAATGTTCCCTCCACAAGATATCCACGAAAATCACTGAATTAATTAGCAATGGTTAATGTACACAACCAAAATTTTTAGTAAGGCATTCCTTTCTTGTGCAAGAACTCTGAGGATTTAGTGAATTTTTCAGAAAAGTATGATCTCTAGACTATGGGAAGCTGAATATACATGTCCATGGTATCTGATCTATTGATTGTAATAAAGATATTGGAATTACATGCCCATGCTACTACACCTTTCTATTGATAATTTATAGTTATTTTAATTGAGTGGTTGTTAAAAGTTTTTAAACTGTATTCCTTTTTTAATATTGAAAATGAATATTTATAACATCTTGATTTTTAACAATACTTGCTTTTTAAATTATACTATAAACCACCTTGGGTCTCAGATTTTGAAATGTGGAATACAATCTAATCATTCATTCATTCATTCAAAATAAGCAAATGGTACCACTTGGCAAAATATTTCCTAAAGACACACTTGAACTGCATCAACTCCTTCTTCCACTAGTTTCTCAAGTTTCTTCTCTGCAGAATGTAAATGAAGCCATTCAAACACACAGAACAAGACAGAGTTATTGTAATAATTGTTGAGAGTATAAAATGGGACGTGGGAATGACCACGTGAAGTGCCTTATGCTTTTTGAAAGAAAGATGAGAAAATAGTAAATGAATAACTATGTTTTTCACCTGAGGAAGCAACAGGAAAAGGAAAAGTCACCAGTAGAGATGACGAATCACGAAGCTCCCCCCCCGAACTGACAAAGCATGAATTTATTGGTCAATGGGGGGGAGGGTTAGACAGCCTCTGGCTGTAAAAAAAAAACCTGAACCCCCCCCACCGCTGCCCCACTCCACCTGTTAAAATACTACTTTTTTGTTATTTTCTTGGCCTTCTAGATCTGTTAATTTTGACTCTGCTTTATTTACAGTGCTGTCTTCTGTTTTTTAGTTGTGTTGTTCTTGTTTTTTATTAATCATCATGGTAAGCCACTTTGGAAAGGTTTGGACCGGATAGAGATTTAACAGGTATTTGAAACAAACAAACAAACAAACAAACAAACGAATGTGGGGTTGTTAGAATCTGGTTCACAGATGGTGTTACATAAAAATACAGAAGAACACTTTCAGGTAGAAAAATAAATATTGCTGAGTGCTAGACAGAGAAACTGGCAAGCTAGAGAACTAGAGGTGAAATTAACTATCTGTTTTGGACTGTTACATACCCGAACACCACAGATATAATATAATTTAGAGGTAAGTTTGTGTCCATGAATCTACACCCAGTCGCAATCCTCTTATACAAGAATAATCAGCTGCAGTATTTGGAAGAGGGAAATGGCAGATTATTTCACTCCTCTCCATTTCTTGAGATATTTTCTGAGTAGTTCTGGGTCTAATCAGGCAATTTTTCTTCCATCTCCTTCTTTTGTTTTTACCCCCTACTGCAATCCATTGTTCGCAGCCCTATTACAAATTTCTCTGGATTCTTTACATTGCTACGCGAATTTAAAAAGCCCATAGAAGTGCATTAAAACCCATTTAATGCGTTCCTATGGGCTTAAAAACTCACCTTACGTGAAAATCCTCCATAGGGGTGGCCATTTTCGGTGCCTCTAAAGCGAGGCAACACAGCAGGCGGCCATTTTGGAACCGCCGATCAGCTGTGCGAAAATGGAGCCGTTGGGAGGACCGTAGGGGAGCGCTCCCCTGCGGTCCTCTCAAAGTCCCTGCCGATCAGCTGGGGAAAATGGGGCCTTTGGGAGGATGGCGGGGGAGGGCTTCCCCATCATCCCGAAGCCAGCATTTTCACCCTGCTGATCAGCGGGGCTTCGGGATGATGGGAGAAGCCCTCCCCCGTAGTCCTCTCAAAGTCCCTGCCGATCAGCTGGGGGAAAAATGGGGCCTTTGGGAGGACTGCGGGGAAGCCGTCCCCCGCGGTCCTCTCAAAGTCCCTGCCGATCAGCTAGGGGAAAATGGGGCCTTTGGGTGGAGTGCGGGGGAGCCCTCCCCCGTGGTCCTCCCAAAGCCCCCACCGATCAGCTGGGGGAAAAATTGGGCCTTTGGGAGGAGCGCGGGGGAGGGCTTCCCCCCATCATCCCGAAGCCGGCATTTTCGCCCAGCTGATCGGTGGGGCTTCAGGATGATGGGGCGAAGCCCCGCCAATCAGCTGGGTGAAAATGGGGCGTTTGTGATGATCGCTTCCCGCGATCATCGCAAAGCGATTTTTCCCCATAGGGAACATTGCAATGCGATCGCAAAAGCGATCGCAAAATCCTCATCGCTATGCGGATTCGTCGTTAAACGGAGCGCCCGTTAAGCAAGGCGCCACTGTACCACCTTTATTGCCTGAGGTAAGTCATGGCGGGACTTCAGATGTGCATAGTACAAGCCCCATAGACAAGCCTGACATTAAAAGGAACCTTTTGTTGCTTTCTAAGTAATGAACCATTGACTGTGTGTTTCCTTAGAACATACCACCAGCCTTGCAGAGTAGGACTTCTCAATTTACAGTAGCAACCAATGACCTTCTTTTATCCACACTGGATTTAGATCTAGTCCTGCTGTTCAAGAGACCAGTCCTCTGTTGAAAAATTATATTTGTTTTATTAAGAAAATGAAGTAGATTCATTAGAATACAGTTGTAACTTTAAAGCATAAGAGTTAGGCATCTTCAGACCATTATTTTTAAATAAACTTACAATTTTAAAGTAAAATAATAAAAATAATAAATAGCTAAGTCTAGGCTAGGTAATCATTTTGGCTAAATTCCTACATAATTGCATCTAGAGAATTTGGGTGATCTTTCCCCATTCTCTTTCAAAAAGACAAACCTTTTTCCTTCACATTCCACAACATCTGTTGACCATCAATCACATACACAAACCTCCCATTTTACATCTCTTTAGAAACAGCCTCCTCATTACACTTTCAAATGGTCAGCCAATTAAGTCCAAGTGGGTGTAACTCAGATCACTGAAATCACCACCTACAGTTCTCATGAGAAGATCCAGGCCCCAGGTGGTTTATCCAATTTAGCAGTTTGTTGTTTCCGTCCCTTTTGGGCCTCTTCTGGACTGTACGGCCTTGCTTCCTTATCTCTGTGCCTGGCAAACAACTGTACACAACAACCTCTTGAGAACAACTTTTTAAAATTTGTCTTATGCAGAACCTAACAGTCCATTTTTATATGACTACAATTACCAGTTTCCTTCCATTTCCTTATGATGATGATGATTAAACTCCAGGCACAGTCAAAATTATAAAAACATTGACTGGTATTATATAACAAATACAAGATTTAACCAAAAACCTAATTATCTGTTAAATATTGACGCAGTATGTATGCTGTTCCTAATATTGCTGGTTTTTTTAGCTGTGATGGTGGTGTGATTTCTGAGTTCTGCAACTGCTTATAGTACTGTGTGAAATTTCTGGATATTATTTCCAAAGCCCAAATGACTACAGGGACCACTGAAGTATGTTTCTTCCAGTGGCTAGATGTTTTGATTGCCTGGTGTAGCATTTACCCCTTTTAATGCAAAATAAGTCATGTATTATTAATGTACTATGCTGATGTGTTTGAGAGGTGGAGCCAAAAGATGTGGTAAAAGGCGGAGCCTGAATCAGAGTCGAAGCCAGAGTCTAAGAGAGAGTCAGAGAGAGTGAGAATTTGGTTAGTCAGAGAGCATGAGGAAAACGCGACGGGAGCCTTTGTGAGGGCACAACACGTAGGTGCCACAAAAGGTGAAAGCCACAATTGGTGTCCAGTGGTGGAATATAAAACAATCCAGTCAAGCCAGAGATTGAAAGTAAATTTTCTTTGAATCAAGGCTACCTTTTGGTCAGAGGTCTGTGGTGAAGAAGTGGGTGACCTCATAGAGCTTTTGTGGAAAAGCGTGGGGGCGGGACTTCTGATCCCAGATCTGGGGGGACTAAAGATAGGGAACGACTCTAAGGGAAAAATCTTGTTAGTTTGCCTCAGGATTTGAGAGACCCAGTGGCTAGCTTAAAGTACAAGGCTCTAAGAGATAAGGGAGGACTGGTGGATAAAAAGTGGAAGCCAGGGTCAGAGCAGATCTGAGGTGATAGGAAAATAAAAGGCAGAGGCTTGAAAATAGAATTTGTTTTGTGTCTGGAGGCAAGAAGGTTGTCTCAGACCAAGAAACATTGTGGCTGGCGTGGGGCCAGAAAATGAGTAGCTCTCTTTAGCTGCTGATTGAGAGCTACATAGTACCCCAGAAAAATACTGGAAAAAGAAAACAGCAGTAAAATGTTTTAAAAAGAGGCCTGACTAACTCAGTAATAGAAACCAGCTCCTTTTATTAATAAAGTACATATTTATGCCACCCAAAAGAACTAAAATGCCAGTAATGGAGGAAATTGATTCTCGGGAGGCACAAAGTTTACCTCAGGAAGTGGAGGGAAAGAGAGTCCCTCTAGCTCCAGTGGAACAGGAGGAGACTTATGAGGGTACCTCAGAGAGAAAAAGTGTTCTAAGCTTCCAAGATTTCGAGAAATGGAAGTTACAACAAGAATTTAAATCGAAGGAACTGGAGATAAAGCAGAGAGAAAAAGCTAAGGAGCTAGAGCTCAAGGAACTACAACTCAAAGCTGTGCATGAAGCCAGACAAAAGGAAATAGATTTTAAAATGGAGAAAGAAATGGTCAGAGAAAAGGAGAGAGCTGAGGCCAGACAAACTGAATTAAGACAAATGGAAATGGAATTTCAAATACAGATGAAACAATTAGAATTAGCCTCTCAAAATAACAACAATAATAACAGCACTAATGAGAGAACCCTCTCAAAGATCAATCTAAAGAGATTTCCCCAGTATAGGAAAGGAGATTGCCCTGAATTTTTCCTCATTTCATTTGAAAGGGCATGCTGGGACCTTGAAATTAAGGATGATGAAAGGATGATAGTGCTAAGATCACAAATAAGTGGGGATTTAAGCTGAGCTTTATTCTCAGATGCCTCTTGAGCAGGCTAAAGATTTTGAAGCATATGGAAAGATGGTATATGCTAGATTTGGGATAAAGGCAGAACACCTTAGAAGAAATTTTCATTCCCTTACTAAAAAGCCTGAAGAATCTTATTCTCAGTTAGGGGCTAAACTGCTGCAATGTTTGGACAAATGGATGGAACATGAAAATGTCACTTCTCTTGAGCAGATGAAAAATGTGATTGGGTTGGAACAATTTTATTCTATTTTGTCTGGGGAATTACGGTATTTAGTTAAAGACAAAAATCCTAAAAATCTACTAGAAGCAGGTGAAACAGCTGATTACATTGGGGAAATGCGAGACTGCAAGTTCTCTGAGGTAAAATTTAACAAGCAGAACTGGGACAACAATAAGAGACCTTTGAACAAAAACTGCAATAGTAAAATGTCAGGGAAAGAAGACCAGAGTAGTGCCTACCCTGAGTTGCCAAGGCCTAGCCCACCAAAGCGGATGAACCTTGAAGAAATGTTTAATAGGTCTCCCCAGAGTGAGTGAAGGACTTATAAACAGTGTTATAACTGCAGGGAGTTCAGGCATTTACAATTCAATTGTATGAAAATCAAAAGTAAAAAAATGGGAAAGATGATAATCAGACTGCTTAAAACCTGCTGAAGCCACTGAGGGAGGCTGTAACAATGGCAGTTCTGTCTACATGGCAACCAAGGCTACTGATCTTGAGCAGATACCAGAAGCCCCTATAGTCCATTGTTTTTACATCAAAAATGACAATACTCTTCTTAAAAATGCTGGTGAAGATAGCAGTGGGTGAAAGTACACTGCTCTGAGGAACACAGGTTCTCAAATTTCTATTGCACATTCAGATCTGATAGCTCAAGACAACATAATTCCAGGCAATATGACCCTAAAAGGAATTGGGAAGGCAACTGTAGTGTTGAAAGTAGCAGAGGTTCAAATAACTTATGAGAATTGGTCTAGAAAGTGGCAGGTGGCCATTTCAGATGAAATACCGCTGCTTTTCTAATAGGTTGGGACTTGATAGAGCATGTTTATTTATTTGTTTGTTTATTTAACTTACATGCCACCCACACTACCCGAAGGTCTCTGGGCGGCTTACAACATTTAAAATACAATAAAAAGGCAAAACAATTAAAATGCAATTAAAAATATATACTCTAAAAATTGCCATCAGACCCACAGCTGATATTATTTCAATTAAAAGCCTTCTGGAACAGGAAGGTTTTGACCTGGCGCCGAAATGTCATCAGCGTCAGCACCAGACGAATCTCAGTTGGGAGGGCATTCCATAGTCTGGGGGCAGCTGCCGAAAAGGCCCTTTCTCTACAAGCCATCCCTCTTACCTCCTTGAGGGACGGCTCTTTCAAAAGGGCCCCCTGGCTAGATCTTAACTGCCGAGTAGGTTCACATGGAAGGAGGCGGTCCTTCAGCTATCCAGGGCCCAAGCCATTTAGGGCATTATATGTCAAAATAAGCCCTTTGAATTGGACTTGGGTAGCAACTGGTAGCCAATGTAACTTAAACAGAATCAGCCTGATGTGTTCCCTAGCGGCCCCACCACTCACCAGCCGCACAGCTCGATTCTGGACCAGTTGCAGTCGCCAGACTGTCTTCAAAGGCAGCCCCACGTAGAGCACATTGCAGTAATCTATGCGAGATGTTACCAGTGCACGTGTAACTGTCATTAGACCCCGCTTGTTCAGAATGCTTTTGCACTAACACGCTCACCAGGGGGCCAGGAATCACCCACTGCAGTAGAAACTGATACTGTAGCAGAAGGAAGCCTGGAGGGAGAAAGTTCCTTGGATAGCCAACTTAATAGTCATGCTGAAGCTGATCTTATTCTTTTGAAAGACCTTGAGATAGCAGAGATGGTCAAATTGGAAAATCCTAATAATTCTTTCTATATTGATAAGCAGAAGGAAAATAGTACTTTAAATGACTGTATTACAACATTCATTAGATGTTGTAATACAATCATTTAAAGTACTATTTTCCTTCTGCTTATCAATATAGAAAGAATTATTAGGATTTTCCAATTTGACCATCTCTGCTATCTCAAGGTCTTTCCCATTCCACTGACCCCTGAACACCTAGAGAGATCTTTAAAGGCATCTCATAGAGGACCCCACAAACAAATATTTGTCTCTGGAATTAATGGGGAGGAGTCCTTAGAAGTGCCAGAGCCAAGCTTGGGAGGTACTCCTGGAAAGGAGAAAGGCTTGAATGAGACCCAGGAAAGAGCATTCTGTCCTGAGGGCCAAGTAGTGGGACTGAGATTTAGAGAGGGGAGTAAATTGCTTGTGGTAGGGTCGGAACCTATAGATTTGTTGCAGCAGCACTGGAGCGCTAGTGAGTTTATTAGCTCTGCAGCTGGAAAAGCCTGCCTTAAAACCTTGCAAGGCAAACCCTTACCTAGCTTATCAATGAATGAAGAAATAGAATCAGATAAGATGCTCAGTGCATCTACAACAAACCAATTGTTTAAGACTGCACTTAAAGAAAACTCGCCTGAGAATCTTAAAATGACCAGTGATAGTGGTTCCCCGATTATGGAAAACTTTGCAATAAAAGTACTTGTGGGTGAATTTGTGAGTGAGGAGGAAGGCGCAAGTCCTGACATTTCAAGGAAGAACGCATCCAGAGATGTTCAGGATGAGGAAAGGGAACTGCCTACCCTTTCTTCAGCTGAGAAGGTGAAGCCCTGAGCCAGAAAGAAAGCAGGTTTCACTTAGAAATTGCAAGCAGAGGACTCCCAGGGGACATCAGAGGGCCCGAAGACAGCTAGACGACCGACGAGAACACGGAAAAAGGAGCCAGAGATCATCAGATGGACCCCTGAGTGCCAGCAGTCATATGACCAGCTGACAGAGGCAGGAGCGACCGGACCAGTCTACAGCACACATAACTACAGCCGGGAGTTCATCATCTTCACAGATGCATTGAACGTTGGACTTGGAGAGGTGAGGTGCCAAGCTGATGACGGCAGGAGTGTGCAAGATTTGGACTTTGTAATCCACAGTGTCAGAGGGACTCAGAGCATGGATGCTGGTACCTTGCCTCGAAAGCCAAATGACTGATGGGAGGATAAACTGGTAGTGCATAATAAATGTTCTGTTTGTGTATACTGATGAAAAATTGAATACTGATGGACTGAGATGTGGAGAATGATGCAAGTTCTAAAATAAACTGGAATAGACTATTGATTAACTTGTTAATAATCTATGTAAAAGTTTCTTGATTATGATATATTTCTATAAAGCTGAAATGTTAAATGTAGTAAGTATAAGTGATAAGGTAAAGTATATTATTGAATTGTATTGGAATGTTTAGTGTAATAAGATATTGTGATTGTTATATAGCCTATTTTTATTGCTTGCATAATGTTGCCAGAGGGTAAGTAGAGTTTCATGCAATGATGCATGTTTGTTTGGGATGAAAAACGTATTTCCCCTCCCAAACAAACATATTTAAGGAGGGAGGTATGTACCGTTCACCCCTTGTTATGCAAAATAAGTCATGTATTATTCATGTACTATGCTAATGTGTTTGAGAGGCAGAGCCGAAAAAGATGTTAAAAGGCAGAGGCTGAATCAGAGTCGAAGTCAGAGTCTAAGAGAGAGTCAGAGAGAGTGAGAGTTTAGTTAGTCAGAGAGCAAGAGGAAAAGGCGACAGGAGCCTTTGTGAGGGCACAACACGTGCCAAAAAAGGTGAACGCCACACCAGGTTTCTGTACTTTGTCTGTTTTTCCAATTCTTTATTTTCAACGCTGGCATCACCTGGAATTGGAATGTCAATGATCTGGACATTTCTTCGTTCTGTTACTACTATGTCTGGTGTGCTCTGTTCAAGATGTTTGTCCTGTTTGGATCTGGAAATTCCACAAGATCTTGACCTCATTTTCTGACACCTTCTCTACCTGATGTTCCCATGAGTTTTTGGAGGACAACAAGTTGTATTTTTTGCATAATGACCAGTGCACTAACTTTGCCACTCTGTCATGTCTAACTTTGTAATCTGGTTGTGCAATCTTTGGCTATTCACAGATGTGGTATGACACAGTTTCATCTTTTTCTTGGCAAAGTCGACACTTCCTGTTAGCACTAACTCCTTGGATCTTAACTTTCATCCCGTTGGTTTGGAGTGCTTGTTCTTGGGCAGCAAAAATCAAGCCTTCAATTTCTTTCTTTATGGTTCCCAGTTTTGGCCATGCCCATGTTGAATTATGATCATGCTTTCCATCAATATTTCTCAGGTGTTGTCCATGTAGTGATTAATTTTTTCCAGCTGTTCAATTTCTTTTCAAATTGTTGTTTCTTATATTAAGCCTTTGTTTCTATCGTTTTCTAAATATTTTCCATTTCCACTGTTTCAGTATTTTTCTCCGCTTGTATTGATATAATCATTTAGGCTTCTTTTTTTCTTCCACTATAACCACCTGTATTTGCAGTAATCCACAGCCTCCGATTTTTTTTGTGGTAAATATAATCTGTCCACATCGCTTTTTGGATGTAGTGTGTGATGCATGTTCATTAGTTACTGTGTTTTTCAATCCAATTCTTCTAGTTCATTTTGAGTCCAATCTATTATTCCAGCTGGGTATCTTAATAATAATAATAATAATAATAATAATAATAATAATAATAATAATAATAATAATAATAATAATAATAATAATAATAATAATAATAATAATAATAATTTATTTATTTATTTATTTATTTATTTATTTATTTATTTATTTATTTATTTATTTATTTATTTATTTATTTATTTATGTGACTTATATTCCGCCCACACTACCCGAAGGTCTCTGGGCGGCTTACAGCATTTAAAATACAATAAAAAGGCAAAATAAAAGGGCAAAATAATTAAAATGCAATTAAAATATATATTCTAAAAATTGCCATCATACCTACAGCTAATATTATTTCAGTTAAAAGCCATTTGGAACAGGAAGGTTTTGACCTGGCGCCGAAATGTCATCAGCGTCGGTGCCAGACGAATCTCAGTCGGGAGGGCATTCCATAGTCTGGGAGCAGCTGCCGAAAAGGCCCTTTCTCTACAAGCCCTCCCTCTTATCTCCTTAAGGGATGGCTTTTTCAAAAGGGCCCCCTGGTTAGATCTTAACTGCCGGGTAGGTTCATATGGAAGGAGGCGGTCCTTCAGGTATCCAGGGCCCAAGCCATTTAGGGCTTTATATGTCAAAACAAGCACTTTGAATTGGGCCCGGGCAGCAACTGGTAACCAATGTAAATTAAACAGAATCGGCTTGATGTGATCTCTAACAGCTCCACCACTCACCAGCCGCGCAGCTCGATTCTGGACCAGTTGCAGTCGCCGGACCGTCTTCAAAGGCAGCCCCACATACAGCACATTGCAATAATCTATACGAGATGTTACCAGTGCGTGTGTAACTGTCATGTGACTTCGCTCGTCCAGGTCGGGCCGTAGCTGGTATAATTTCCGCAGCTGAAGGCGCCTCTGGCCACCGAGTCCACCTGGGCTTCCAAAGTTAGACTGGGGTCCAGGAGCACCCCCAGGCTGCGGACCCTGTCCCTTAGGGGGAGTGTAACCCCATTCAGGGCAGGGAAATGGTCCTCCAACCTGTCCGGTGAAGCACCCACTAATAGCACTTCCGTCTTGTCTGGATTGAGTTTCAATTTATTAACCCTCATCCAGTCCATTATCAGGTCCAGACACGAGTTAATTAATTAATAATAATAATAATAATAATAATAATAATAATAATAATAATAATAATAATAATAATAATAATAATAATAATAATAATAATAATAATAATAATAATAATAATAATAATAATAGTGCATACATTGAAACAATATTTAGAAGATGATACTGTGCTGGATCCTCTATCATATTAATATTAAAATAGAGTGTTATTAAAGCTGGGAGGCTCCTTGTGCTGTGTGTATGCATGAAGGCTTGTTTGGAGAAGATATCCACTTTTGTCTCTGTCTCTGGTTTTTACTCCAACAATAATGGGCACCAGATTCCTCTGTGCCACTATGAAGATGAATCTGAATCCACCTGAATCTGAGGAAACTGAATTGCTGTCTGCAGTCAGTAATTGACTAGCTGAGGGTGGATAGTTTGAAGCTTAATCCAGGGAAGGCAGAGATGTTCCTGGTCAGTTTGATGGTTTGGTACCACTAGTAAGTCAGGTTCAGGCTACACCATGGTAGCTTGCTAACATCTCCTGTTAATCAGGTCCTACACTTACGGTACAAGGGTACACTAGACAAAGGGCCTGTGGACATATGTACTGAACTGGCTCTCAAATATATGGCCAAGGGCCTGGACTATGTACCTGTGGAATGGCCTGTCTATGGAATGGCACTGAGAATTTTTTTTTCTTTGCTTCATACACAGCACAAATTAAGTTTCCTGTTGGCAAAAAGGGTTGAGGATGCATTCCAGCCTGGACTTTTGCAGGATGGAATGAGCAAGAAAGACTGATACATGATTGCTGTGGCAACAAGGCTCTGCCTGAGCTGGAAGACAATGGTACAGTATGAACAGGCTACAAGGTCGAATACCAGACCCAGAGTGTACGCTGATAAGATGCTATGGTCACACCATGTACCACAGGACAAAGGGCTGACTCACTTTCTGGGAATAAAGAAAAGTGGTGCAATGCACTTTTTTTCCCAGGTTTGCCATCTGAATTTTAGTGAAGATGGTAAAGAAGCCAGGCAGCAGGCAAGAGAATTAGGGACAACAGTGGAACAAGAAGCAATTGTTGCATGGGACTCAGACCGAGTATCACATTCATTCATGCTCATATTCATTCACATGCAGATGCTTCTCAGTTCAGTTGTCCTCGTGTAATTTTAACTTTTGCAGACTTTGACTGTTCTGGGGCCTTTAGGCCTCAGCTTGCCTTGATTTTGAGAGAAGCTTCAGTTAGTCTGCCCCATTTTGGGGCAGAATAATTCTTGTGGGAGATATTATACCTGCCTCTTTTTTTCCTCTCTCTCTGTCTCTCTCTCTCCTCTCTCGCTCTCTGATTTCAGTACTCTGTTTTACATATTTCCTTCTGATTTTTCCAATTTGTATTCTACTGGATCAACTCTGGGATAGGTAGCTATATGTCCTTCTTTCTCAGTCTTTAGGCCAAGCAGCTGGAACATAGTGAGCTTCAACCAGAGGACTGGTGAAAGGTTGGGAGCAAATATGGTACTTCAAAAATGGCTAACTGTGGTTGATTTTGCATAACTGTAATTCAATCTGATACTTTAATACAGGTTGTCTGCTTTACACTTTTCAATACATCATTGCACTGTACTGTGTTAGAAATTCATTGATTTTCCTTTTATTTCTTTTATATTGTGCCTTCGTTTCACAAATCTTATCCCCTGTTTAATCTGCTGTGATTTAAATAAATCTTTCCATTGATTATACCTGCAAGCAGCCTAGTATCATTTCTGGTTCTGCCCTCCTACCCACTGGGGTAATAGGAACCTTGTTTTCATCTCCCATCACAGGTGGGTCAGGGCTCCACTTGTGTTCAGGGCAGATCAGGGAGTAGGGAGTCAACCATGCTGCATGGGGTTACCTAAATTGGGGTTACCTAAAATTTGTTTCACAATGTGGCATATTCCTCGATTCATCCCTGAGCCTAGATGACCAGGTCTTGGCTCCCAGAAAATATGTTTGTACAGTTAAAACTAGGGCATCAGCTGGAGAATTCTAATCAAGCCATGATGACACATGCCTTAGTTACATCTCATTTGGAACGGTGTAATGGGCTCTACGTGGGGCTCCTTTTTGAATTCCAAGAAGGTCCAAAAGGCCAGGCTGTTGACTATATCCAAGGAAAACATACTTTGTTCAAAAACAGATTCAGTGGCTATCAGTCTATTTCCTGGCATAGTTCAAAATACTGATTGTGGCCCATATACAACTCGGGTCCAGGCTATCTAATGACCATATATCCCTTCAAGGGCCTATAATAGACTATCATAGCTACCTCAATGAAAACTATTTCTTACACCTTGAGTACCACAAGGAAGAAAAGTGGGATATAAATTAAATAAGTAAACAAATTTACTTACAGCACAGAGCTTCCAGTGATTGTTTAACTCAGTGAGTGTTAAAAATTAAATCTTATATTATTTCTTTAAATCCTATTTCCCCCTTCCTTTCAACAATAACTCTTTACTACAAATTACACCAGCAAAATTTACAAGGTGAAACATGATTATCTTTACCTTAATGTCCCAGAAACCTGCATGCCAATCATGTACTTTTAAATCTACAGTAACATCACAATTTTTAAAGATCATTATGAAACAAATTACCTTTTTAAAATCCTACCAATATTCCTATATATTAGAGTTAAGACGTTAAAATAGAACACCTAAAATGTGTTTTCCTTGTGCCAAAATTAAGCTAAAATGTAATTTCAGCTCTATTTGTGCAAAAAGTGGATAATACACATTATGTTTACAGCTTTCAAACATTTCAAGTAAAAGTTTCAACAAGTGCTTGTTTCTAAGATTATCACCTCAATTAACAACATTGAGGCCTTTCGGAGGTGCAAGATCCTTATTCAGACTATTATTCAAAGAAAGTCCTCTGAAAAGAAACTACAAGCTGAAATTTATTCTTTTAAACAAAACAAAAACAAAACAAAAAACCCCGCAACCAACTACCATCATACACTGAAAGATTATACTGTCTGGGATTCTAAAGCATGTGAGACTCTTAAGTGCCATGGATGATTTTTCCAGCAAGAACACTTTATGCTCCCTGAATCTGATGATGGAGAAGAGATGACTGCCATTTCCTCTGCAGACCCAGGATCTTCAGAGATACTGGAAACCATAGCCCTTGGCAAAGTCAGCTCGTCTCTGGAGCCAGAAGGTTGAACCCCTTCTATTTGAAATTATTACTGGGGCCAACAGTCCCAGAGCAGAACTCAAGAGTCATAAAAGTTTTGCTGAGCTTGTTTTGGAATTGATTTGTTTTTCAGACTCAGATAATGGTTACAAATTGGAATACACTTTTATCAGGAATACTAGTAAATGGGACTGGCACTAGTGATGGAATATTCCTATTCATCTCCTGGGAGAGATGAATACAAATATCACCACCCAGGTGGCCAGAACGATTGAAGCCTCCCCCCAGAAACAGGCCATGCACTTATCACTTGTGGCACACAGTGTGTGGGGCTGTTGTAGTTCACACAACTCCAATTGCAGAAGTAGCCCAGCCAGGGCTTCCCTGATTCCCTGAGCTGCTGACTACTCAGCAGATGAGCAGAGAGACTCATCATCCCACCTCCTTGTCAGACTGGTCAGTAGCACAGGGAGGTGGCTAAGCCCCTTCCAGGCTATTTCTACGATTGGCATGGTGTAAATGACTACGGCCTCACGTACCCCACCACAAGCAATATGTGAACAGCCCCGTTCGGGGAGGGTCCAATAGGTCTGGCCACCTGTGGTGGCAGTATTTGTATTTGTTTCCCTTGGGAGACAAATATTTATTTATTTATTTATTTGTTTGTTTGTTTGTTTGTTTGTTTGTTTGTTTATTCGATTTATATCCCGCCCATCTGGTATATTCTACCATTCTATTCTGGGTGGCTTACAGAATATCAAAACAATTAAAAACATAAAAACATTAGCATACAACAATAACAAATAGTGCAGGAATAAATAAATAATAAATAGCAAAGCAAAAGAAATCAGTAGTTGACAGGAGGGAAGGCATGGATGTACATCTATGTTTTCAGCTGACATTTCAAAGTACCCAGCATAGGGGCCTTGTGAATCTCCGGAGGAAGGTTGTTCCAAAGGCGAGGAGCCACCGCCGAGAAGGCCCGGCTTCGAGTTTTTTCCCTCCGGGTCTCCCTCAGCGTCAGGCTCCTCAGCCTCACCTCCTGACTCGTGCGGGTGATCCGAGTAGATCTTGGTGAAAATATGAACATTCTATCTCTATTCCAGTCTAATGCGGTGTCCAAAGAGTAAACACCCACGTCTTCCTAGGGCCAAGACTTTTAAAAAGTCTTCCTCAACTAGACAATAATTAGACAATAATCCTTACCTTCAACTATTTCCCCTCCCCTTCATAGTGCTGCCCTCTTTGTTTAATTACCTATAATGTACTAATATAACCTAATTATGAGGTCAAACAATCAATAGAACATTGGTGAGTCTCAAAAAAAAACAACAACACCACACACACGTGTTTCTCAGCATCTCTCTCTTTCAAGTCATTTTAAGAAAAGGAGAAAGCCAACAATCTTAAGGACACACACACACACATTTTCTGTGACTATGCTCCTGTTTTGTGCTCAAATGGTGTAAGGAATGAGACAAGATGGTGTTTCGGCTCACACTGGCCCTGCGCTATAGCCTGGAGTGCTGCCAAAAATAAGATTAAGCCCCAAATGTTTTTAAGAATTATTCGACAATGAGAGGAAGAACAACAAATCTAGTCAAATGTATATAAATCAGTTTTATGGGTTTTTTTTTAAAAAAGCCAGAACTACTGGTCATGCCTCTTCCTCTATCAGGGCCTTTTCTGGGTGGCCATGGGACTGCAGGATCATGGCTTGGCATGGCACCATGTTGTGGGGACCTGGGCGGAGCAACAAAACCTCCACCTCTGTGTACTCTGTTGGGGGTGAAACTGACTCATTCCCCCATACCATGTGTCCTGGAGCAGCAAGGTTTGGTTCTCACTGAGGGTGCAGAAGATAGGAGGGGGCTCTTCTCAAGCCTCCCTTCAGTCCTCTGAACTCATGTCAAATTATGATGATGTGCTGTCCCCCTCATCATTGTCCTCCTCCTCCTCCGCCGCCGCCTTTAATCACAACACCCTCCATCCTGTTTCTGCCCCAGTTCCACCCTTCAGGTGTGACTCATTCCCCTCTGGACTCCCAACTACCACCCGGGTCCCCTGGTAGTCCACTGGGCAGTGAGACTGTCCACTGGGGACAGCTGGAGCATCTTCTTCACAAAGCTATACCTTACTATATCAATAATGACAATGTTGCTCCTTTTGGTTTTTAATGCCCAGTATTATTAAATATTAAATCGCAGGGACGTGGTGGCGCTGCGGGCTAAACCGCAGAAGCCTGTGCTGCAGGGTCAGAAGACCAAGCAGTTGTAAGATCAAATCCACGCGACAGAGTGAGCTCCCGTCGCTTGTCCCAGCTCCCGCCAACCTAGCGGTTGGAAAGCATGCAAATGCAAGTAGATAAATAGGGCCCACCTCGGTGGGAAGGTAAAAGCGTTCCGTGTCTAAGTCGCACTGGCCATGTGACCACGGAAGATTGCACTGGCCATGTGACCATGGAAGATTGTCTTCGGACAAACGCTGGCTCTATGGCTTGGAAACGGGGATGAGCACCGCCCCCTAGAGTCGAATACGACTGGACAAAAATTGTCAAGGGGAACCTTTACCTTTACCTTTACCTATTATTAAATAGGCATGATTTCTTTATTAAGCTTGAAGACATAGTCTAGATTTGCATCACAATCTTTTCCCCCCCATTTATTTATTTATTTATTTATTTATTTATTTATTTATTTATTTATTTATTTATTTATTTATTTATTTATTTAATTTATACCCCGCCTATCTGCTCAGAACGAGCACTCTAAGCGGCCATTCATAAATAAGACTCATTGAATGCAATAGCATTAAGTGACAGAGTGCACAAACATCAAGGGAGGGATCTCAGCACTGCAGGATTTATTTCCAAATAAATATGAATAGGTCTTGACTGAAAAACATAGTGTTTTCAACACAAATGTTCTCTAGTAGCAGACTAAAAAGAAATTGGAATTTTACCATCATACCACTCTTAGTATCTACTATGCAAATAGAAATGCAGTTGTGCATGAACGTTAAGCATAAGATATCTTTCTACAGCTATTTTCAACTATGAAGTATCACGGATATATGTTAGGCTGCCATAATGTATTATTAAAATGTAATGAGGAAAAAAGGAAAAAAGGTAATGTAGCATGATCCTGAGCTGTTCATTCCTATCATCACAGGTTTATGCAGAGTCAAATCATCCTTCCAAATTATTTGCAACCTATGCCCACTGCAGTGAATGAGAACCTAATGTTACCAGCTGCCCTTTATGCTAAAATAATCACCAGAGGGTGTAAACAAAATTGCATTGTGAAGGAGAAACTTAGGGTTACATGCAGACACTCAACGAACTCCCCTTCATGCATAGCTTTACCACTCAAGTTTATATTAATGTATCTACAGAGATTTAAACAAGTTCAACAACCAATCTTTTACCAGCATTTTCTTGAAGTTTGTTTGCATTCAGCATAGGAACCACAGATTTATTAAAATAACAAAAAGTTCAGTAATACAACACTGTACAGAAATATTTCCCCAAAGTTGATGGGATTCACTTACTCATTCCCATTTCATTCAGAAGTTAGGAATATGGAGTAATCTCTTTTCCCCCTTCTGATATTGGATTTAAATGCGCAATATTCAAGGTAGCCTTGCTTTCTAGCCAAGAATGATAGTTTTGATAACTAGATTTTAAATGGTCATATTGAAGAGCAAGAAACACTTGTCCTTAAATAGTCTCAAAACTCCAGAAGATGTCTAGAGAATAGTGCGAAAGCTAATTTATATTCAGTGAAACAATTTCCAGTTGAATGACAAATACAAATATTTCAGTCTGTGTTCTAATTATTGTGTAAACCAGTGGTTCTTAACGTGGGCGATAATGCCCCCCAGGGGGCGATTTCATTTTTCAGGGGGGCAGTAGAACGAAAAGGGGCAGCGCGGGGGCGCTGGAGCAGAAGGGGGCG
Organism: Pogona vitticeps; assembly: GCF_051106095.1. Taxonomy (NCBI): domain Eukaryota; kingdom Metazoa; phylum Chordata; class Lepidosauria; order Squamata; family Agamidae; genus Pogona; species Pogona vitticeps. The sequence goes on along the minus strand of NC_135784.1, from coordinate 222,013,107 downwards.
GTAAGTGGGCGCTGGAGCAAGCCAAACCTGTGAAGATGGCTGCAGCCTTTTTACAGTGTGCATGAATATACATTTTCCTCCAATCTTAATTTAGTTTCAGAGTTTTTGTCTTGAAATTTTTAGTTCCTACATTGCGGTTTGTTTTTACGCCCTTTTTATATTTCTTTTTGCGTCTTAAAATTCACTTGCAACTAAATCATTAAATGTTACTTTTGGGGGGGCATTTCATTTTCTTGGAATTGAATTTTGTTTTCAGCCGTCATTGGATTTAAGTGTCATAAATAAATAAATAAATAAATAAATAAATAAATAAATAAATAAATAAATAAATAAATAAATAAATAAATAAATAAGTAAGTAAGTAAGTAAGTAAGTAAGTAAGTAAGATCTCATCACCGCGGGGAGGGGGGGCGATGATAACTTCCTCAATGGCTCAAGGGGGCGTTTCTTTCAAAAAGGTTAAGAACCACTGGTGTAAACTTAGGAGCTTCACTGTTATCTATGTTGTTTCCTCCTCCTGTGCATCTAGTACACCTCTTCTGTAACAAACTATCCATGACTTGACAATGTTTTTAGAATAAACTGGTAATCAATTTCAAAACCTTAATTAGTGTTTGACTGATCTCTCCATCGTAACAAAGGAATTGAATTGAATTGAACCTTTACTAGTGTGAGACCAAAGTACTCCTCATTTTTATAACAGTCAAGGTAGCAGAAGCACTAACAGAGTTTATATGAACTTATTTAAATATGAATTAGCAATTTTAAAGGTAATAAAAATATTCAAAGCAACATATGATTCAGAAAAAGAGTCTCGCCTATCAAAAAATAAAAACAGACCAGACAATAATACTAGTAAAGCACATGTAAAAGTAACATCAAATAAAGGGGGGAAACTTTGTAAGAAGGAAGTATTTTAATATTCTGGTGGAAGATAAGCAGACATAGTATGGTCTGGCAAGTATATCTCAGCTGAGAATTCCACAACAAGACATCTCTATTGAGAAAACTAAATCCCATTGCTCTCACAACCTTTATCACTTGAAAATATACATCATGGTGTTACTTTTGTTATGCCAGTATTATTTTTTTTAAGGGAACAAGCTGCATACAAACTTTCAAGAGTCATTACTCTTTTATTAGGCATGGAGCTACAAAAGACTGAGAGGCAGACACCGGCTTGGCCCAAAGTGGTTTCTTACTGGTGGAAAGGACTCCAAAGATTTTTCCTTGAGCTTGCTCTCTGAAACCCTGTACCTGGAGATGCCAGGGACGTCATTTGGAACACTAGTTTTACCTGTCTTTTATATCCTGTTGCCATATTTACAATAAAATTATTTTACTGTGACATGTCAGGACATAGGCAGTCACAAAACAAAACAGTAAGAACAAGTACAATACCATATTTCTCTGTTCCTGAAGATTTGGCTTCTTTTTCATACTTTGCTATACTTAAAAATGATGTGAAAATAGTTCTGTCAACTCCTTTAAACTCGATATTGGGCAGGATGTTCTATTACATTGCCCTACTCTTTACATTTCTTTTGGCATGTTGTCTGTACTGTACTGTAAACAGACATATTTCAAATCTGATTTGAAAAACACAGACTTTAGTAGTATACTAGAGTCTACGTTCTTAACCTGCAGCCCATAGACCCCTGGGGGGGGGCACAATGTCTTCACAGGGGGTCTGTGAAACTTGAAGATCACAAAGTCTGTCTGAACATGTTTCTTATGATCTTTTGCAGTTAAAATAGGAAGGAAGGAAGGAAACAGAAGCAAATCTTAATTTCCCTTGCTTGTTTGTGTAAAACTTGGCTTTTCTAACCTACCACCTTCATTAAAAAAAAAACAAGGAGCCTTGGCTCCTTTTGGGGGGGGGGAGGTAGGATAAAAATATTTTAAATAAATAAATTTTAAGAAGTAAAAATCAGTTACGGAAATCATCCTCATCTTAGAACTGCAGAGCTGGAAGGGACTCTATGGATCATTGAGTCCAGCCCCTGTCAAAAAGGCACAGTGGGGAATTAAACTCCCAACCTCTGGATCTGCAGCCAGAGACCTAAACCACTGAGCTATCCAGCAGTTCAATAACTGTTTGATAGCAAATAAGTGTTTGATATTTCTGCACATGGTGAGAACATGCAAGTGGATGATGCTGAGAAACAGCACGTGACATTTCTTGCTACTGTGCAGACAGAAGCCACGAGAAGAGAGAGTTGGAGTCAGTCCATGTCAGCATGAGTAAAGTGTTCAGACAGACTTTGTGATAGTGTTTCTTCTTCGGTTCCTGCTAATAAAACTATTCATTTTTTTGTCTAGCAAAGTGACTTTTCGATAGTATTGCAGTGAATTTTGTAATAATACATTTTGGCTGAGCCTCTGAATGGATTACTGGCTGAATTTGAAATGTAAAAGAACGGATGATGTTGATGAGGCTGCACCCTGTTCAAAGCAAAATGCAGCTTCTTCCAGTCATCTTTAAAAGTGTCAATGTTATAGGAAGGAATATCTGTTGAATGACCTCACGTGTATAGGTCCCGAAGACAAGAAACTACCACAGTGTGTATTGTGTTATTAGATGTTGTCAAATGAGGCCATTAAACCATCAAAATCGCAAAGACATCTCAATACTATAAAGCCACCCAGAGTGGTAGAATATACCAGATGGGCGGGATATAAATCGAACAAATAAAATAAATAAATAAAATAAAGAGCATGCCACACAGAGCATCTTTTTCCCCCAAAAAAATAAGGAGCATGAGCTTCAGGAAAGTAAGAAAATGGCTTTTAAAAGACTGCAACTGGTGATAACAATGAAAATGCAGTGAAGGCCTCATATGAAGTTTCTCAACCAATAGCAAAAAACGGAAGACTACACACAATAGGTGAAGAACTTATACTATCTGCTGCAAAAATCAAGGTTTCTTCATCAATTAAATCATCAATTAAATCAATTAAATCAATTAAATTCATCAGATGAGCCTCGTGGCGCAGTGGTTAAAACGCTGTACTGCAAGCTAAAACTGTGCTCACGACCTGGGGTTCAAATCCCAGGTAGCCGGCTCAAGGTCGACTCAGCCTTCCATCCTTCCGAGGTCGGTAAAATGAGTACCCAGCTTGCTGGGGGGGCAATGTGTAGCCTGTATAATTAAAAATTGTAAACCGCCCGGAGAGTGCTTGTAGCGCTATGGGGCGGTATATAAGTCCAATAAATAAATAAATAAATAAAATAAATGAGAAAGCTGTCAAGGACTTTTCCTCAATACCTTTGTCCAATGACACAGTTAAGTGAATCAACAGTTTGTCAGCTAATATCAAGGAACAACTACAGTATTAGAAAGAATATGCATTTACAGATTAACTTATTTCTACCTTATCTCCAAATATGAAAACTCTTCATGAGAAACTTCAAATAAATATTTGATACACTTTAGAGTTTTAGAGTTACAGTAAGTCTTGGTAGTCTGTGACAAGAAAAGATATTTAAAGGGGGTCCATGGTAAAGAAAAGGTTAAGAACTGCTGTAGCAGACCATTTCAGGAAGAAGGAGTTGATGATTCACAAAGTCACTTAAGTGAATGAAGGAATGGAAGATGGGGATTTTTCAATGCGGATATCACTACATTTAGTCTGTGGCTTCTGAAACATATCACATACATATTATTGTACAAGGCGAAAAAAATCTCTTTGTGCTACAAGAGACAGCATTAGTCACTGTACCAACATACTTATGTGAAGAGTTTCTAATAAACCAACTACTCAGAAACCACATTGTACATTTTAGGTCATAAGGTAAATTTGAGATCTATACTAATACTGTACTATTGATCTCCATCAGTACACATAACTGACAAGCTATTACAGTATATGCTCCATGTGAGATAAACAAGGCAACAAAGTAGAGCTTTCTTCAAATACAAGAGAAACCAGGTCTTTATGTTACTACTCTCCTACATGCAACCAGCAAGGCAGATCCATTCCAATAGGCAGTACTGGTGGTCCTGGGAATGGAAGAATCCCCAGGGACCCAGGTTAATCAAAGAAACCCGTAATGAATAACAGACCAATGCTACTGAGATTTTCAATAAAAGTTTCACCTAAAAGGATGATCAGAAAAAGAACTGTTCGCCTTCCTCTACCTGTCATTGTCTCCGCTGGGGGAGAGATTGTCTGAAAGAAGAAAGTTTATGCTACATGTGGAGTCTATTCGGTTGAGTGCACATCCTGAAGTGTTAGGGTTCCTGATTGCATAGAGAGGTTCAGCCCTGGATTAACCATTAAACAAAATAAGCATGTGCTCTGGGCATCAACAAGGGAAGGGGGCACCACAGAGTTTTTAAAGTGCTGGATGTACCACGGACTAAGGTACAAATGATGCACACTCCTTAACAAAACACATCCATACATCCAAATCCCTCAGCTCTCCCCTCCCTCCCTCACGAGCCCCAAGAACCACCCCTCCATCTAAAGTAACTGAGGACAAAACAATAAAAACTGAGGGTGGGTGCCCCCACTGTCGGCGGCTTGGGTGACTCTGTCTCGTTTGGGGGGATGACCCTTGCCGCAAAGAGTGGGGTTTGCAACTTGGGGAGCCATCTGGACCCGGCGCTCACCATGGAGATTCAGGTGGCGTCGGTGGTCCATACTGCCTTTTTCCATCTCTGGCACATAGCTCGGCTGCGACCCTATCTCGATATGGGGGCGCTCACTACCTTGGTACATGCGCTCGTAATCTCCAGATTAGACCACTGTAATGCGCTCTACATGGGGCTACCTTTGAAGTTGACGCGGAAACTCCAAGTGGTGCAGAATGCGGCGGCCAGACTCCTTAGTGGAGCGAGAAAATTCCACCATATTTCTCCTATTCTGGCTGTGCTGCATTGGTTGCCCATTTGGTTCCGCATTGACTTCAAACTCTTGATGCTTACGTATAAAGCCCTAAACGGTTTAGGGCTTCGATACTTGGTGGAATACCTACTCCTATTTGGTGGAATACCTACCAAGCTCTACCCATGTCACTTGAGCGAGTCAGGAGGTGAGCCTGAGGAGCCTGATGCTGAGGGAGGCCCGGAAGGAAAAAACAAGAAACCGGGCCTTCTCAGCGGTGAATCCTCACCTCTGGAACAATCTGCCTCCAGAGATTCGCGCGGACCCCTCGCTGGGTATTTTTAAAAACCAATTAAAAACATGGATGTTTAGACAGGCCTTCCCTCCAGTTAATCTCTGATTCTTTCCCTTTCTCTTCTTCTTTTGTGGTTTATTTTTCATATTTTTTTCTCCATCTTGAAGAATTGGCTATTTAGTGTAATAATTCTTTTTTATATTTATTGTCGTAAGCCGCCTAGAGTGGTCGCAATGACCAGATAGGCGGGATATAAATAAGAATAAATATATAAAAAGTATAAAGACTTGCCTAGTGAGAAAATTCATGTTTTGAGTGAAATTAGATTAGATGAAGCATCCTTCAGTCTCGAGAGACTATGGTAACATGCTCTGAACAGCATCTAGTGTGGCCGAAAAGACCAATTCGAGAATGACAATCCCTTCCACACTGAAAACAAATGCAATGTGTCCCCTGTTCCAGCTCCCTGATTTTGCTGGCTTTGGGACTGCCTCTTTGCCTAGGCCTGCTAGACAAGTGTCTCTTCAAAATGGGAGAGGCTGTGATGCACCACCTGCCTTCAGGCTGAACACTCAAATGTCAACGTTTCCCATCTATTGAGGTCCATTCCTAAGGCCTTCAGAGCCTGCTTGCAGATACCCTTGTATCGCAGCTGTGGTCTCCCTCTGGGGTGCTTTCCCTGCACTAATTCTCCATACAGGAGATCTTTTGGAATCCGACCATCAGCCGTTCTCATGACATCCCAAGCCAACGTAGACGTCGCTGTTTTAGTAATGTATACATGCTAAAAATTCCAGCTCATTCTAGGAATACTCTATTTGGAATGTTGTCCTGCCAGGCAATACCAAAAATGCATCAGAGACAGTGCATATGGAACATGTTCAGCTTCCTCTCCTGCCGTGCACAAAGGGTCCAGGACTCACTGCAGTACAGGAGTGTACTCAGGACACAGGCTCTATAGACCTGGATTTTGGTATATGCCGTCAGCTTCTTATTAAGCCATGCTCTCTTTGTGAGTCTAGAGAACATGGTAGTTGCTTTGTCAATGCGTTTGTCCAGCTCGACATCTAGGGCGAGAGTGTCAGAGATTGTTGAGCCAAGGTACGCAAAGTTATGAACAACTTCCAATTCTTGTGTGGAGATGGTAAAGAGAGGGAGGTGAGTCCACGCCCTGGCCCATGACTTGTGCTTTCTTCAGGCTGATTGTTAGTCCAAAGTCTTGGCAGACCTTACTAAAACGATTCATGAGTTGTTGGAGGTCTTCAGCAAAATGGGCAACAACAGCTGGATCACCGGCAAAGAGGAAGTTCTGCATGCATTTCAGTTGGACTTTGGTCTTTGCTCTCAATCTAGAGAAATTAAAGAGCTTTCCATCTGATCTAGTCCGGAGATAGACACTTTCTGTTGCAGTTCCAAAGGCCTGCTTCAGCATGACAGCAAAGAAGATCCCTAACAGGGTCGGCATGAGGTCACAGCCCTGTTTCACTCTGCTTTGAATGTCAAAGGAATCTGATGTTGAACCATTAAAAACAACAGTGCCCTTCATTTCCTCATTAAAGGACCTGATGACATTAAGGAGTCAAGGTGGACATCCAATCTTGGGAAGTATTTTAAAAAGGCAGTCCCTGCTACCCAAATCAAAGGCCTTTGTGAGATCTATGAAGGCCACAAAGAGTGGCTGTTGTTGTTCTCTACATTTCTCCTCCAACTGTCTGAGGGAAAATACCATGTCAGTGGTGGGCCTATTAACTCAAAATCCACACTGTGTTTCTGGATAGACTCTGTCAGCTTCCCTACAACGCTGAGAAGAGATGCCATGGTAGTTATTGCAGTTGTCCCTGTCTCCTTTGTTCCTATACAATGTGACAATGTTTTCATCCTTCATGTCTTGTGGTACTCCACCTTCTCTCCGGCAAAGACAAAAGATTTAATACAGCTCGGTGGTGATGATCTCTTTCAGTACTTCAGCAGGGATGTTGTCCTTCCCAGATGCCTTGCTGGAGGCAAGGGAATCCAAGGCTGCTTTTATTTCTGCTAAATTTGGTTCACTGTCAAACTCTTCCAAGACAGGCAGGCATTCAATGTTATATAATGTCTCTTCAGTTACTACATACTCTTGGGAATATAACTCAGTGCTGCACCCAGTGTTCCATCTGCTGTGTTTGGTCCTAGATGATCAGACCTGTAGCAGGAGTGATCTCCTTTGAAATCTGCTTCAAAGGAGCAGATTTCTTCTGTATTGGACCTAAAGCCTGCTTGATACCATCATACATTCCCTTGATGTTACTTGTGTCCGCTGCTATCTGTATCTGAGAGCAGAGCTGAAGCCAATAATCGTTGGAACATCTCCTAGCAGCCTGTTGGACTTTGCTATGAGAAACTCAAAGAGCCTGCAAGTTGCACTCACTAGGACAGGATTTGTATGCTGCTAGAGCTTTTCCTCAATGGCTGGCACGAACTCCTCTGAATGGGTTTCTAACCAGTCTGCCGTCTTGCCAATTGTGGACAATGTTCCCTTCGTTCAGGTGCATTTCCATCAACCCGGCCTGGAACGGTTTCATCAAGCGCTTTGGCAAATTCCTCCACTTTTCTTTGATCACAAAACTTGCTGATGTCAATATGTGGTCTTCCTTCCTTTTTTGTGTGATACAATCTCTTTGTTCGCAATTTTACTCTACTACACACCAGGGAGTGATAAGTATCACAATCAGCACCCTGATAACTGTGTGTGATCGTAATACAGTGGAACCTCTACTTACGAACGACCCTACCTACCTATAATCCAACTTATGAACAGCTCCATTCACAAAATTTTGCTTCTACTTGCGAACGGAGCTTCAACATATGAACGAAAAAAGGCAGGGGGAAAGGGTGGGAAATTTAAATTTGCTAACCATTGGTGGCAAAGGCTGCTTCTTTGTAACTCTTTTGTCCCAACAATTAGGAAAAGGGAGGCTCAGCCTCCTGGGCTTCCACCGCTGCTACTACTGCCGCCGGGAGGCAAGCCGCTGGACCATACCAGCTGGGCTCAGACTCCTGGGCTTCCAGCATTGCTGCAGGCTTTCCTGGGGTTCGCCGAAAGCACTGCCTTTCTCCCCTGCTGCATGGCTACTCTGCCCCCATGGGAGGCTTTCCCAGGGCTCACTGTAAGCGCCGCCTTTCTCTGCCGCCATCTGCTGCCGGGCCAGGGTTTCTGCACTGCCGGTCTACCCCAGGAAAGCCTGTGTCAGTGGCGGAAAACCTGGCCCGGCAGCGGATGGCGGCGGAGAAAAGCAGCGCTTGTGGCAAGCCCTGGGAAAGCCAGGGTAGAGAAGCCCTGGCCTTGCAGCAGCGGCTGGAGACCGGGAGTCCTCCTGGCAGCGGCGGTTGCAGCGATGGAGATAAGGTGCTGTTTTTTGGTTTTTTAAAAACTTTTTTATCTTTTGCAGGGTGGGATTGGGCTGGTGGGGTTGTGTTTATATTCATTTTTGGATTTGTTTTGCTTTTTGCAGCCCCAGGGGCTTGCAGTGTTTTACTTTTTTGGAAGGGGGTATTTTTTTCTTCAGCCACAACAGATTAATTGGTTTTCAATGCATTCCTATGGGAAATGGAGCTTCTACTTAACAAACGTTTCAACTAATGAACATCATCTGGGATGGATTAAGTTCATAAGTAGAGGTTCCACTGTACTAGGAAGGCTAGAATGTCTAGTGAGGATCAAATCGAGCTGATGCCAATGCTTCGATCTTGGATGTCTCCAGGAAACTCTGTGTTGAATCTTCGTATTATAGAACATGTTGCTTATACAAAGACCATAGTAACAGCAAAACTCCAGCAAGCGTTGGCCATTTTCATTCATCTTCCCAATGCCAAAATGGCCTAGACAAGTGGGCCAAGAATTGTGATCAGCACCAACGCTAGCGTTAAAGTCTCTGAGAATGAACAGCGGCTCTCTCTTGGGGAATTTTTTGATAGTAGTTGCCAGATCGTCGTAGAATTTGTCTTTGACTTCTGTTGTAGATGACAGCGTTGGTGCATATGCACTAATGAAGGTGACTGATGAGTGGAGCTGCAGAGACAGGATTCTTTCACTCCCCACAGTAGGTGGAACAATGGATCTCAGCAGAGTATTTCTGACCGCAAAGCCAACACCATATTCCCCGGTCTCATTCAATGGTTTTCCCTGCCAGAAGAATGAGAAATTTTTTTTCTTTGACAGATCCCGTGTCTGGCAATCTCGTCTCTTGCAGGGCAACAATGTCCATCTGCAGCCTACTCAGTTCCATGTCAATTACAGCTGTCTTGCGTCCGTTGTCTATTTCCTGCAGGTCGTCAGAAAAGCCAGGAGTCATAGTCCGAACATTCCAGGTGCACAACATTAGGGCAGAAGTTTTCTTATCATTGTTGCATAGTGCAGGGTTATCAATCTGCTTGTCGGCTTTTACCCCACGCACCCCGTGAGGTTAACTGGCCGTGGCGAGGTAGCACCTTACTGGCTGGGGACTGCCCGGCTTAAGGCAGGCGGTAGCTACCTAGTGAAGTGCAATGACCTCTCCCGCCGTCGGAAGTAGCCCCTGGTGTCATGCTCTACACCAATCGAGGAAAGACTTATAACCAGTAACTGCTACTTCCCATGTTATTTTGATGCTGTATGTGAAGCTGGAGTGTCCTCTCCAGAGCACGAAGCCTGGGTACAATAATATGGAGGAGAGGCTGTTACGCAAGCAGCAAACCCCCTCTCCACGTCACTGAAATAGTCCAATGGAAAGGAAAGAGCCAATACAACTGATTCCAGCGATGTCGCAGGAGTTGCCAGAATGGCACGAACTGCCTCCACGACTCCCGCTCTCGATTTTACATTGAGGTTAACTCCTTAAGCTTTTTCCATCAGTGGATATAGCCACAAGGCAGTGGAAGTTTGAAATCGGAGTTTTCCTTCTCCTAGATGGGCTGCCTTCCATGGCTGACGAGCCCCACCTACCCAGGAGTGAAATGATCAATTGTCATCATAATTGCTGTTTTGTTTTTAAAAACTATTTCTGTATTTTGAGAGTTTGGGTGGGGATAAGGATAAAAAACTGCTGACGTTTTAGACCTATGGCCTCTGAGTTACATATGCAAACCAAAGAAATAACAGCCACTGTTAAAATGCACCAAAAGGGGTTTTAAGCTCTTATTTGAGCTTTTCTGTTTACAGATTCTGACACAATCTGTCTACGTTAATCAAAGCATGGAAGCAGAATATCTGGCTGGAAGCCACTAATTTGATCGTACGTATGATTTTGTATATAATACGTAGTTCTTTTTTGCCTCATGTTATACAATCAAATTACTGCATTTTCATGCATATAATGTTTGTGTTATATTTTTTTATAGCGCATGTTATATTCATAGGGGGCACCAGCTTAAGGTCTCTAAAATTTTTAATCCAGTCCTGAAGAGGTTTCCTGTGTAGTAGTAAAGTCTCTCTTTTTTTGGACAGTCATTCTACACTTGGAAGCAATGACAAGCAGGAGGTGGAGCTAGAATGCTTGAAGGAAAGTCTGGAGGAGGTGGGGCAGGGAAGTTGGAGCACTGCCTCTGAATGGGCAACTGCCAGAGGGGACATTGAAGAACAGAACACCTGTCGGGCCATTGGCCAAACCAGCATGATCCACCAAACCCGCAGTTCACGCCCATCTCTAGAGAAGATACAAGGGAAGTTCAACCAGTACCAACAGCATCATCTGTTCAGTGCCAGATAAAAACTTACTTATTGTCCCCAGATTTTGATTAGCCCAGATGTTCTGATTTTGTGATATTTATTAAGGGTTATGAGCAGGGGAGGACTAATGTTTAAGCTACCTTTTCAGATTAACACTTCTGGTGCAGCAAGGATAAGGTTGTTCAGATAATTTAAATGCATATTTAAAACTTGCATAATCTTAATATATTGATTACATATATGAGAGGAGAAATGTAAGTCATCTCAAGTCTTCTTCTAGGCAATGAGAAGTAATATACAAGTGATAAATGAAACTGTATTATGGCAGAAGAGGAAGAATGAATAACCTCCATTCTGCCATTCTGCAAACAACAAGCTGGAAGGAGGAAAATTAAACTTTTGCTTAAGGAAGCAAAATAATTTTGAGCTGGGCTTGGCAGCTACTGTTAGAGTTTCATATCCTGAGAGAAGAATGTTATGTGTGTGGCACTATGTAGAGATTGAAAAGATTGCTTTTGTTATGCCAGTGGATACATTAAAGAATTTAGCTTTACATTACCTTAAGGCACTCTGCTTTCAAACTTTGATGTTGTTTCATCTGACTATGACTGTTACCTTGTAAGTTTTTGGCCACGGTACCAATTAAAAAAAAAGATAACCACAAATATCTCCAAGTGCCTCACCCCTCTTCATATGCAAAATCTACGTGGCATCACCTTCAGAACAGGCATTTTGAAAAAAAAATCTAACAGTTGTCATGATATCTTTGGAGTTTTGAAGCTACCTAACTTACTGTTTCTCATGACTGTTGCCAAAGCATTTCAAGAGAGACAAGGTTCTCTGACATTTCCAAGTGCAAAATATATACTGCTACTAGATGAGAACAAGAAGAGAAAATACAGACTATTCATGAATATTCTAGAAGTCTAGTTTCATGCTCATATGTATATTTTCCTCATAAAGGCATAACTATCTCCTTTCCGCGTACGAATATCATGTAAGGACTTGCCATGTACGATTTCTTGTAGGAATCCTTATTTAAGCACCATAGATTTTCCAGGTAATGAGTGATCTTTATTAATTACTTCAAAATATTATTTAATATGCTACAAAACTAACTTCTTGCTAGAGTCCCAATCATTATTTGTTAGCACATTAAGGGAGCACTCCAAGCCTCTGTGTTGTCAGGGAAGGTCTGAAAAAGGAGCCCCATCATATTTTGTTGGATGTGATTACACCGTTCCACATGACTGAAAATCCAGAAAAGAAGGGATTCTGTCATAGGAAAAAAAATATGATTCCTTTTCAGACTTTCCTTGGCAATACTATAGGAAGGCAAGAAATGGAGGAAATAAAACGTGAGCCTCACACACTTCCTACAGTCTCCTACATCTTCACAAATAATAACTGAATGAAGCTACAGTTGCTCCTGAGAAATCCTTTACAAAAATGCTGTACCTGGTGCAAGTCACTGTAGCAAAGCTTCTACAGGGATCAGGCAAGGTAAGGCTGTACAAGTCCATCAATACTGGGAGACACGTGCTAGCTGAGTGGAAAGTGTGTTTAGAGTAAGAAATAAGATAGTGCAGACAAACTGGGCTGCTACCTTCATGTCCTGCTTATTGTCTGCCTAGATGCATCTGGTCAGAGTTTGGAAAAGTAACTTTCTAGGTTAGAACAATCAGAACCCCCCCCAAGTGTGCTACCCCAAATCAGAAACTCGAGCTGTACCCCAAAGGGCAGCAATATAGTCCAAAATATTTAGAAATGATAGACCACTTCTGGAAGAAAAGTCCTGAACTAGGTGTATCTTTGTCCAGAGCCAGCAAGACTACAGTGGTGCCTTGATTTATGAACGACCTGACCTATGAACGTTTTGAGTTACTAACAGCTTCGGATGTGAAATATTGCTTTGAGTTATGAACAGAGCTTTGACTTACGAACGGAAAAAGGTGGGGGGGGATCGGGAAATTCAAACTGTTGGTGGCAAAGAGGCTGCTTCTTTGTAGCTCTTTCGCTTTGTAGCTCTTTTGCGCCAAGGGTTAGAGCAGGCAGTTAGGGAACTTTTTTACTCCTGGGACGCAGGAGGAGGAAGGAGAGGCAGGGTGGTGCAGGTCTACTCACGAGTAAGCTCCACCAAAGGCACAGGTCGGAGGGGCTCCGTGGCAGCGCAGGAGGAGGAAGGAGAAGCGGCCAGGTGCTGGTGCTTTGGAAGCCAGGGAAGCCTCCACTGAAGCTTCAGACTGGTAAGGTGCTGCTTTTTCCTTCTAAAAAAGTTGTTCTGGGTGGGGTTTGGAGGGTAGGTTTCAGCTGGGGGGGGTTACGTTTCTGTATTGTTTGTTTTTTGGGGGGGTTGCAGTCCTACGTGGGACTTGCTCCAATGTTTATTTTTGGATGTGTGTTTTTTTGTTTTTATTTTTGTTTTGCAGTCCCAGCGTGGGACTTGCAGTGTTTTATTTTATTTTATTTTATTTTATTTTATTTCTTCAGCTGGAATGGATTTTCAATGCATTCCTATGGGAAATGGTGCTTTGACTTATGAACGTTTTGACTTGTGGTCGCCATTCCAATACAGATTAAGTTCGTAAATCAAGGCACCACTGTATTATGCTAAAAGTTAAATGAATAGCAAAGCAAAAGTATGGAGCAAGACAAAAATAAAGGAAGTTGAGATTAAGAAAATTAGCCCATCCAGATGTAACCATCTTTGTCTTAAAAAACTAAGTAAGAGTGAGTTCGTTGGTACGAACATTGTTCTTAGTTTAACACTGCAGTTTAACCCTGCACTAGGCCAAAACTGTGATATTTGAATCAGCTCAACAGAAGTCAACAATTCCTGGGCTTGGGGGGGCTCAAAACACACAGGGAGCTGCACTCCACAACAAATTCAGTAACAGCTACTGGATTACGACCACAACTGCTGATGAAATTTGGTGACAAAATGTGATAGTTGTTGATGGTGTACGAAGGTGTCAAGGTGTACCTCTGCACTGTACAACTCCACACTGCTGAGTGTTTCACATAGTTTCTGTTCACATAGAGATACTCAGCTCCATGACTGGCAGAAACAGCCAGTTCAGCAGCAGCAGTTTGGGGTGATTAGAGAGGATCTCTGAAAGGAGTTGAACAGACTGAGAATAGGCCCACCTATTAGAAATTCTGCCTTATCCACAGAACATTCTCTTTCTTTCACTCTCTCTCTCTCTCTCTCTCTCTCTCTCACACACACACACACACACACACACACACACACACACACAGAGAGAGAGAGAGAGAGAGAGAGAGAAGGATGGGAAGAGTATCAGATCTCATTAACTCCCCTCATAGCTCCTAACTTTAAAGGGCTCAGAGCGGTTAAAAGTTTATCACATCCTGCAAGTTAAACTTATCCCTTCCAGTATACCAAGGAAAGCCAATCCTTGCCCATACAACACACATAGACACACAGTTTTCCTTTCAAGGGAGCACTCATTTAAAAAACAAAACAAACAAACCAATGTTTATCAGCACAGCTGCAGAGTCATCTGAATATATAACAATATGCTACCATGTATGTGGGTGGCCTTGCTTCATTGCACCACTTGCTAAGATAGGATCGCCAAGTTCTCTATTAACATAGAGATCTCCAGAACCAATGATTATATGCACGTGTCACTAGGTAATCAGAAAAGCCAGATGATACACATTTCCTCAGGGTAACCCTACACGTACACTATTCTGGGACACAATGTATGATCAGTGTTATGAACAGCAAAGAAACAGAATTAATCTAAATGCTGATGTTGAGTACATTTTCCATCTCTAACATGCTGCTTTCCATTCAAATGACAATGGCATTGCCAATTTACAAAACATCTGGAAGATTTTTTTGTTTGTCTTTTTTCTTACCTTAGCCAATGATTCTGATGATGGCCTAGTTGTAACAACAATCCCTTTGAACAACATGAAAGGAAACCTTAGTTTGCATAAGAATTTCAGTTTATCATTATATAATGAAGGTGGGGTTTAGGTTTTTTCCCCCTCTCTCCACTGTTTTGGGGCACTGCAGTACACCACTTCATTGCCTAAGGATATCATCCAGTATCATGAGCAATTAATTTCAGTACCATTTGAGTGCATCAACACTTTATACTTCAGTTGATCATTCTGAGTTTTTAACCTTAATCTTTTATATATTACAGTTTATTTTTATTTTATTTTGAGCGAGAGAACTATATTTCAAAAGGTAGAGAGAAATAATCAAGGTAAGCCAAAGATTACCATTTATAAGTTTCTTTTAAAAGAAATGGAAACATACTTTGCCAATTCTGTGGCAAAAATGTAAATCAAACCTCAGTACTTAACTGTAGCATGGTATCTTCTGCAACATGGTATCTCAAAATTTTGGTTTACATGAAAGTTCATGAATGAGGAACAACATACACATTATACGAAGTCTGAAAAACTTAATTACCCTTTCCCCTTCACAGGCACATACAGAGCCCTTGTTTAACCCCTTTTCCTTGTCTCCCTCTTTCCTCAAGACTTCTTCACCTTTTTATTCAAAGCAATGTCCTAAAATAGTGGTTCCCAGTCTTGGGTCCCCAGATGTTCTTCAACTGCAACTCCCAGAAGCCTTCACCACTAGCATTTGGGGACCCAAGGTTGGGAACCACTTGTGACAAACCCAGACCTACTGGGATATGCCACAGTTTCACTAAGCTGCCACCAACCATTCCCTGTAAGGAGTCACACAGACCAGGGATGGATTTTTAACAAACAAAGGAACAAGGTTTATTTACATAACACACAGGGAAAATAAAATGATCAAATGAATAAGATACAGTAACGTGGCTTAGTCTCAATCATACATACACTAGTTTGGTTCACACAGAACGCATTTAACTAAAGCACAGACCCTGAACCTATCAGTTCTGGCTACCCATACAGACACCTGAACCTATCAGGTTGGTACTGACTGACACACAGTAGTACCCTGTCTGACACACAGACTCCCACTCAAGCTTCTTCTCTCAGCTCTTCTCCTTCAGCTCTCCACACACGCTCCACATATATATACAGTACAGCCCCTCCTCCTGATGTCCCGCCTTCCACTCCCCATAGGATGGAACTTTCCCTCCAAACCCATGACAGACAGGTAACATCAGGGCTGTATGTAACACCTCCCCTCTTTATAAGTTGTTTTGTAGGGGGAAAGCTAAGGTGCTTTTCTCCAAAAAACAACCTGGTTAAAACACACAAAAACAGTTATACATACAATATCATACTTACTTATACTTACACTCTAAGTTAAACATTTACCATTTTCAATACATCAAGTTACCTTTATTCATACAAACCAAGTTCAAAAAAAAAAACAGGTACATTTAACCTTTGGTCACCAACATATATACATAGTCCATGTTTCTTTCGCCGTCTTCAATCTTCAGGTCTTCTTGACAAGGTGTCAGCAACACAGTTCACTGACCCTCTGACCACCTTCACTTCAAAGTCATAGTCTTGCAGGTTTAAAGCCCACCTCATAAGTTTACTATTGTGGGTTTTCATTGTCTTTAACCATTGCAGTGGTGAATGGTCAGTGCACAGAATAAAATGTCTTCCCCAGATGTAAGGCTTGGCCTTCTGGATCGCGTAGACTATGGCCAGGCACTCTTTTTCCACGGTTGCCAAATGTCTCTCACCTTTCTGGAGTTTCCTACTCAGGTAGGACACTGGATGCTGGTCACCATTTTCATCCTCCTGGCAAAGAACTGCTCCTACCCCGCTGTTAGACGCATCGGTGTAGATGATGAACTCCCGGTCGAAGTCTGGAGCACGCAGCACTGGATAGTTGATGAGGGCCTCCTTCAACCTTTGGAACGCCTCCTCACAGTCGCTGGTCCACGGGATGCGGTCATCAGTCTTCTTCCGCGTCAGATCGGTCAGCGGAGTCGCTATCTCGCTAAACCTCGGGATGAACTTTCTGTAGTAGCCCACCAACCCAAGAAATGATTTGACTTTTCTCTTGGTGTTGGGTCTAGGCCAATCACGAACGGCTTCTATTTTGGCCTCTAGGGGTTTTATCACTCCCCCCCCTACTATGTGACCCAAGTCTTTTATTTCTGGGCTACCCAGCTGCAGTTTGTTCTCTTTGCGGAGCCTAGGCCAAAGCACTTCCTCCCCTGAGTTAAAGTGCCTCTCCCCGGCTTTCTGGTCATCCCAAGCTTTCTTTCTGACCTTTTGAGCTTGCAGGGTCTCTGCTGCTAGCTCTACGTTTCTCTTTAGGTCCTTCCTTAAAGAGTCTATATATGTTACAACGTCTTGTGGGTCATCCTGGGTGATCTGCTACCAATTTTGTTTGATCAAATCAAGGGGCCCTTTCACCCTTCTCCCAAATAAAAGTTCAAACGGACTGAACCCGGTACTGGCTTGTGGCACTGATCGATAAGCAAACAAAAGGGATTGCAGCTTCTGGTCCCAATTGTTTGGATTCTCTGCCAAGTAAGCCCTAATCATGCGCATTAGAGTCCCATTGAACTTCTCAGTTAACCCATTACTTTCAGGGTGATAGGCAGTGGTTTCCTTGTGTTTAATTCCACAGATTTGCCATAAGCGTTTCATGAGCTTCGATGTGAACGATGCGCCCAAATCTGTGATTATTTCTGAGGCGAATCCCATCCTGGACATATACCCCACCAAGGCATCTGCCACTGTGTTAGTTTCAATGTTAGTCAAGGGTATGGCTTCAGGGTACCTCGTGGCATGGTCCACAATGGTGAGAATAAACCTGTTCCCCCTCTTTGTGGCCTTGGGCAAAGGTCCCACAATATCCACCCTTATACATTTGAACGGAGTGTCAATCACAGGCAAAGGGCACAACTTTGCTTTGGTCCTGTCACGGTTATTTCCCTGCCTCTGACACACATCACATTGTTTACAGAACTCCTTGATCTGCTTCCCTATTTCAGGCCAGTAAAAATTCTGTGTAATTCTCTGTTGTGTTTTGTTCACCCCTAAGTGCGCAGCAAACATGTCAGAGTGCCCCCTTTTTAAGATCATGGGGCGATACTTTTCAGGTACCACTAGCTGACTTCTGATCCCATCTCCCCCTTTTGAGATATTCCTCAGGGTCTCTCTATATAAAATTCCCTTTTTCTCTCGAAATCTCACTGGGGTTTCAGGTGTTAGCTGGGCGTCTGTCACCTGTTCAAAACACTTTTGGAGAGTGGCGTCTGCCTTTTGCTCTTGGCCAAATCGGCTGTCTGTGGTTAAAGTTTCCACCACAGCTTCGGAACTCCCCTCTGCTTCCGTCTCGGGCTCATCATTACCCCCCTGAACTGTCCCCGTGGTGCCTTGTGAACGTGTAATCACTAGCACCCGTTTCACATGTTCAGCCAGGTCATTTCCCACGAGCACGGCTGCTGGCAGAGTCGATGAAATCGCTAGCCGCCAAACTCCCCTCCAGCCTTGAAAGTTCATAGGTACCTCAGCTACTGGCAGCGAAATCACCTGTCCCTCAATCCCTGCCACCTTTATGCTCTCATTTGGGATTACATACTCCCTAGGAATAATATCTGGATGGCACAGGGTCACCTGGGAACAAGTATCCCTTAACCCCCGATACTGATGGTCAAGTATTCCTACGTCCACCCCTGCTGTTTCAAACAACTGAGAATCTGTTCTCACAAGTAAGCAGCGCTTGACCTCCACAAGAGGACCATTTTCCTCAGCCTGATCAGCAGATGTAACTGTTCCAGATTGAGTAGCCATGGCAACAGGCTCCCTCAGTGACAAGGAGCTTTGCTCTTTCTGGACACAGAACACAGCTTTTGGCTTGGTTCCACTCAAATCCTGAGGCACAATTCCTTTTAGCTGCTTTAATTTCTCACACTCTGAAATTAGATGGCCCTTTCCTTGACAGAAATAACATTTTCTGCTGTATTTTGAGTCTTTCTCATCTTGTTTCGGTTTTCCCTCCAAAATCCGAGGTCTTGGTTTCATGTCTGAGGGCTTCCCTTCACCATGGGCCCCTCCCCCTTGCTGGTTTTTCCCTGGTCCCTGAGAGTACTTGCTGTAGGTTTCTTTGGGTTTACCTATCGATTTCCACTCAGCACCTAAGGGCTTTCTTATTTGGGAAATAAAATCTGCGATTTCGGCTGCTTCTGCCACAGATTTCGGTTTCCTTTCCCTCACCTGGAACTTCAGTTCCCCATGCAGGACTGAATAGAACTGTTCCAGCGCTATCAAGTCTTTGAGCTGCTGGAAGGTCTCTGTTCCCTCCTGAGATAGCCATTTCTCTAGCAGCCTCACCAATTGGGCCCCCACTTGGGTAAAAGTCTGCTCTGGTTTCTTGGTGAGTGACCTGAATCTTTGCCTCAGCTGTTCCGCATTTATCCCATGTCTGGCAAACACCAGTTTTTTAAACTCTGCAAAATCTTTCATCAGTTCCTCTGGCATCTCTGCATAGACTTCTGCCAGGCTGCCACTGATTAAAGATCGCATGATGGTCATCTTCTCAGTTTCCCTTACTGAGAAGTCCACAAACGCTCTTTCCACTAGGGAAAAGAACACCTCAGGGCAATCTCCCTTGTGGTACACAGGGAATTTCTTCAGGTCAGCTTTAGACAATTGGCCTCCCTCAGAATCCCTATTGTTATTATTGTTCTGATTCATCAGTTCCAATTTTCTTAACTCAAACGCCATTTTCTCTCTCTGCAATTCCATTTCCATTCTCTGTCTCTCTAATCTTTCTTCTTTTTCAAATTGCCTTTGTTTCTCTCTTTCCCTTTCCTCCATTTCCCTCACCCTCAGTTCATGCTGTTGGGCTATGAGCATTTTTCTGAGTTCTGGGTTCTGTTCTCCCGTGCTGTCACCCTGCACTGAGCCAAATTCATCCTCAGAACCTTGGTCTACCTGGGGGTCTTTCACTTCACCCATTTCTGCCATTTGGCTTCGAGTCAAGGGCATAATCCCCCCCCAGAACAGGCTGCTTTCAAAAGTCAAGCCTCAAAATAAAGCGACCACTTTTTTTTTTCTCTTTTGCCTCAGAACCAGCTTTCTATAGATTGCTGCTGTTCTTCAGCACTAACTTGCAACTGTTGCAAGCCAGAGTCTACCCCCCTCTGCTAGGCCTCTCAGCAGACAGGCTAGATCACTTCTACTTCACACAGTTTTGCCTCAGCCTTTTTCCCGCCAAAACAGGTTGCCTCAGAGCTCCCTAATCTAGTCCCCAGTTGGCACGTTCTTCCACTAGCGCACCTCCCCGTGAGGTACGCCTAGAAGATTACCTACGCGCTCTCAGATTGTCCCTGACTAGACCCCCCTTGCTCTGGGCACACTTGCCAAGGCTTTGCTGGACCACTGGACAACTGGACCAGTCGTATCCCACACGCTGGACACCAATCAATGTGACAAACCCAGACCTACTGGGATATGCCACAGTTTCACTAAGCTGCCACCAACCATTCCCTGTAAGGAGTCACACAGACCAGGGATGGATTTTTAACAAACAAAGGAACAAGGTTTATTTACATAACACACAGGGAAAATAAAATGATCAAATGAATAAGATACAGTAACGTGGCTTAGTCTCAATCATACATACACTAGTTTGGTTCACACAGAACGCATTTAACTAAAGCACAGACCCTGAACCTATCAGTTCTGGCTAACCCTACAGACACCTGAACCTATCAGGTTGGTACTGACTGACACACAGTAGTACCCTGTCTGACACACAGACTCCCACTCAAGCTTCTTCTCTCAGCTCTTCTCCTTCAGCTCTCCACACACGCTCCACATATATATACAGTACAGCCCCTCCTCCTGATGTCCCGCCTTCCACTCCCCATAGGATGGAACTTTCCCTCCAAACCCATGACAGACAGGTAACATCAGGGCTGTATGTAACACCACTGTTCTAGAACCATCTTTACTTTGCAAACATGGTCCAAAACACTAACAAAAGTAAAAGCAGCTGGACAGAAGCAGCTAAAAAGAACCTTGCCCATTTATCTCACATGAGGACTATAGTCAAGTACCAATTTTCTTACACATCATCCACTCTCATTCTTCCTGAGCAGTACAGAGAAAAAAAGAAATCCGGAACAAGTAGTATCTAAGATGGAGATGGAGAGGTCTTTCTGTGTATGTTTGTGGTTTCTGTTCCAAATCTTAGTATTGGTTATCCAGATACCAGCTGCTATCATGACCTACAGACTTCTAGACTTATAACCTTTTAACCCATTCTTCTTTAGAGATTATTGTATTAATTAAATATCTTCTTCTTCCTCCATTAACGGTTAGCTTTGCACATATCACCAAACAAAACTCCAGTAAGACTCTGCAGACTCCCCAGTTCCTTCTGCAGATAGAAAATATGTCCCTACCATGTCATCTTCTTGATGCCCTTTAAAAATGCCAGAGGTTAGCAGAATCACTGGGTTGGTTTAAAGCACACACAGAGAGATTATTATTTTTTAGAAACTTCTCTCTGTCTACATGAGCCTGAATATACTAGCCTGGGGACACACAATTTTTATGCACATAGTTTCTGGTGGCTGTGTTGTGAAGCTAAAGCTGCACAGCTTCCAGCACTGCTTACACAACTGTTGTTGAAGATGCCTTGCAGGACACAAGATAACAAAAAAGTAGACTAGGGCACATACAGAACAAACTTAGAAAATCACTGAAACCTAAAAAGCAATTGTCCTCAAGTTTCAAATTTCAACCTTGTTAAACAAGGAAGGGAAGACAGTAGTTATAGTACAAAGCCAAGGAGAAATGACTTAATACAGAAAGTTATCTTTGTCAGCCACTTGACTTCAAATATGTAAGTACCAAGCCAGCTCTTTCAGGAATGTAGGTGGGGGGGAAAAGGGAAAGGGTATTTAGCAGTCTGAATTAGACATGGGGACGAATATAAAAATGAATCAGGACATTCAATGAATATCCCTGATTCGTCAGATATCTGTTGCTTCGTATTCTTGGAGTCCAGAGACCCCAATGAATACAGTGGGGTCTCTACTTAAGAACTTAATCTGTATTGGAAGGTGGTTCTCAAGTTGAAAAGTTCTTATGTTGAATCTGCATTTCCCATAGGAATGCATTGAAAACCATTTAATCCGTATCTGCTCTTTTCCGTCCATAGAAACTACAGTGGAACCTCTACAGTGGGGTCTTGACTTAAGAACGGCTCGAGTTAAGAACATTTTGACTTAAGAACCGCTCTCATAGGAAAATATTGACTTGACTTACATACTTAGATTTGAGTTAAGAACTGGAAAAAAAACCACGTGGGAGGCAGGGAAAGTGCAAAATTTGAACTTCCAGTTAACTGTTGGCCAGTGAAAAGGGTGCCTGTCTGCTTCCTCACTCCTCCCAGCGTTTAGAGAGTGGATTGGGAGACAGTCTTCGGACTGCCTGGTACTGTACTGCCTGGACTGTATTTTCCCTGTCTTCCCTGAACCTTTCTTGACCTAAGAAAAAAAAAGAAACAAAATATCCCCCTCCAGTGGTCGAAGGCGGAATAGCAGCTTCCCATTAGTTTCTATGGACGGAAAAGAGCAGATACGGATCAAATGGTTTTCAATGCATTCCTATGGGAAATGCAGATTTGACCTGAGAACTTTTTGACTTGAGAACCGCCTTCCAATACGGATTAAGTTCTCAAGTCAAGACCCCACTGTACTTAAGAACTTAATCCGTTTTGGAATGGTGTTCTTAAGTTGAAACATTCTTAAATTGAAGCAAAATTTCCCATAGGAATGGACTTAAAACCAATTAATCCGTTCTGGCTGGTTTTTTTTTTTTTTTTTTTTTTTTTTTTTTTTTTGTTATGTAGAGCTGCGTTCGTACATTGAAGCATTAGTTCCCATAGAAACTAATGCAAAGCGGGTTAATACGTACTCTACCACTAGGGGGAGAATTTTTTTTAAACTTAGATGACCTTAAAAAAAGAGCAGGAAAGGTTTTTTTTCCTGTTCTTATCTTGGATTTCTGTTCTCAAGTAGAAGCAAAATTTAGCAAATGGAGCTGTTCTTAAGTTGGATTGTTCTTAAGTAGAGACGTTCTTAAGTAGAGACCCCACTGTATGAAGCAATGAATATAACCCTTTTATAGTCATCCCTTCGTTCCCTATGTGCTTATGCCCTGCAGATCAGCTGTTCCTCGGAGGCATAAGCAGAGAAGGATTTTCCCTTTGGCTACTTGCTAAAGCCTGCCAGGAGGAAAACCCACCCCCAGGGCTGGGCGATGGCTTGGATCGGGCTTTCCCTTCTTTCTGCCCCCAGTGGCCCCCACATAGGAAGGGAGGGGGAAGGATCAAAGCGATCCCCTGGCTCCGCTGCCTTTGCAAAGGCAGTGGGACTGGGCAATGGCTTCCATCCGGCTTTCCACCTTTTTCTATGCCTGGTGGTGGAATAGCAGAGAGGGAAAACGATCAAAGCGATGCCCCGGCTCCATTGACTGTGCAAAGGCAGTGGGGCTGGGAGATGGCTTCAGCAGGGCTTTCCGGGGCTTTTTTTTTTTTCTTTTTTGATAGCCCAGGGGCTATCAGGACACTGGGTAGCAATTTATGATTCATGTCATCAAATCTGACTACCCACGAACCAAGACGAAGTGCCATTTTGGTGCTTCATCCCCATCTCTAGTCTGAATGCTTTACAACAGTGGTCCCCAACCTTGGGCCTCCAGATGTTCTTGGATTACGACTCCCAGAAGCCTTCAACACTGCCTCTGCTGGCCAGGATTTCTGGGAGTTGAAGTCCAAGAACATCTGGAGACCCAAGGCTGAGGACCACTGCTTTACAAGATTCACTGTTTGCTCAGTTCACAGATAAAAACATTTCAGTTACGTATTTGATGATCTCACCTCCACAGCTGATGTTGGTTCACACATGCCTGTCATCAGCTGAGGACTACAGTGTAATATGATCAATCAGTGCAGACCAAGCTTTCACCTGATTGTATATAATGATAAGATGGGAGTTCTGGGGGAAATTTGCTTTGTAGTTAACAAGCGACAAAATAGCTAAATGTGTTCAATATCTGTAGAGAAGTTTCTTGTGTCAAAGACTATTCCATGTAAGGAGGATCATCCAATCGATATGATTTAATCATATAATCTCCCACCTAAAGTCTAAGATTGCAAAATCCAAATCCATTAATTATTATTATTTTAATCCAGCACATGTGTATGTGGGTAGACTCTGCTTTGGTTTCCTTTGAAATCAAGAATTCTAGTAGGAGAAAATTATCAGACACATAAGCCAGGAATTTCTTGGAAGGACCATACTTTGCAGAATTTGCTTCCCAACATATATCTGGATAATTAAAATCTCCCATCACTACTGCATCGTGTCTCTTTAAAATCCTTGCAATTTGTTTTTCAATTTTCATCCACCCCCTCTCCTTGACCAGGCAGCCGGTAGTAGACTCCAGCTACCATGTTCCTTTTGTTTTTGGCCCTAACCAGATTGATCCAGATGCTCTCAATGCAGCATCCAATCTCTTCCTCCTGTATTTCTGTGCAGGAATTTTTTTTAACATATACTTTCTATCCTTCTGTATCCCTCAATTGCTGTATAATATATACTGGAGTTTCAAACGCCAGGGCATTCAAGAATCTGAAACACTTCACAAATATATACAATGGTGCCTTGACTTACAAACGCCCCTACATATGAAAATTTCGAGTTACGAAAAGCTCCAGCCGCAAAATTTTGCTTCGACTTGCAGCCTATGAACAGAAAAAGGCAGGGAAAAGGGGCGGGAAATTCAAACCGTTGGTGGTGAAGAGGCTGCTTCTTTGTAGCTCTTTCGCCCCAACGGTTAGAGCAGAGGGTCAGGGAACTTTGTTATTCCTGTGGGGCAGGCGGAGGAAGGAGAAGCGGGGCAGCCAGGCGCAGGAAGCCGATGCGCTCCCTGCCCATCCCTGGCGTGTGTCTACTCATGAGTAAGCCCCGCCAAATGCATGGGTCTGCTCACGAGTAAGAGCAGCCGAATGTGTGGGTCTACTCATGAGTAAGGGCAGCCAAAGGCGCTGGGCTGAGGCGCGCGGGTGAGAGGGGCTCCTCTGTGGACGGGGTGGGCGGCGGCGGCAGCGGCGCAGGAGGAGGCTCCCTTCCGGGAGTGAGTGCCATCGGAAGAGGTTTCAGTCTGCCTGGTAAGGTGCTGCTTTTTGGTTGTTGTGGGTTTTTCGGGCTCTTTGGCCGTGTTCTGAGGGTTGTTCTTCCTAAAGTTTCGCCAGTCTCTGTGGCCGGCATCTTCAGAGGACAGCACTCTGTGCTCTGGTGTAGTTGGCTTGGGAATGCAGTTGGCTTGGGAGTGCTGCTTTTTCCTTTTTAGAAACTTCTGGGTGGGTTTTGCAGGGTGGGTTTCAGCTGAGGGGGGTTATGTTTCTGTGGGGAGGCCTGATTAGGCCATACAGGGAAGAAAAGCTGTCTGGCTGTGCTCCCAGAGGGATTAGCATTCCCATCTGAAGACACAGTGAACCTGCAAACCTAATGCAAATAGCATAATATTTGGAAACAAATTGCCACATGTTAAGAAATCACTGTAGACATTATCTCTCATGTACTGAGTCACATGACTCAACATGCAACAGATAGTTGTGGGTTTTTCCGGATCTTTGGCCATGTTCTGAAGGTTGTTCTTCCTAACGTTTCACCAGTCTCTGTGGTTGGCATCTTCAGAAGACAGCACTCTGTTCTCTGGTGCAGTTTGTTTGGGAGTTGAGTATTTATGGCTGTGAGATCAGCTTTTGTCCTTTTCAGGAGATGGGTGATTATGGTGATCAGTGTGTTTTTGTTGTGCGTGTATTGTTGTGACAAGGAGGAGAGATTATCTGTCACTGTGATTGATGGGTGTCGTTAGCTGATCTATTGTGTGTAGTGATCACCGGTCCTTGTGGTTGGGTAGAGTTCCTTGACCTTTTGCACCCTGTGCAGTCTAACAGTGATTGCAGGTATTGTCCAGTATTTCAGTATTTTGAAACAGAATTTCATGTCCAGCTTCTTTTAGGGCATGTTCAGCTACTGCAGATTTTTCTGGTTGTTTTAGTCTGCAGTGTCTCTCATGTTCTTTGATTCTGGTGTGGATGCTTCATTTTGTGGTTCCCATATATACCTGGCCAGAACTGCAAGGTATCCGGTATACTCCTGCAATGGTGAGGGGGTCCCTTCTGTCCTTTGCTGACCGTAACATTTGTTGTATTTTTGTGGTGGCCTTGAATACTGTTTGTAGGTTTTGTTTTTTCATAAGTTTCCCCATGTGGTCCGTGGCTCCTTTGACGTACGGCAGAAATACTTTATTTGTGGGTGGCTGTTTTTCTTCTTCAGTTTGGTGTTGTTTTCTTGGTTTGACGGCTCTTGTGATTTCATTTTTGGAGTAGCCATTTGCCTGTAGAGCCCAATTCAGGTGGTTGAGTTCAGTGCTGAGAAATTGAGCTTCTCCCAAACAAACTGCACCAGAGCACAGAGTGCTGTCCTCTGAAGATGCCGGCCACAGAGACTGGCGAAACGTTAGGAAGAACAACCTTCAGAACACGGCCAAAGAGCCCAAAAACCCACAACAACCATTAGATCCCAGCCATGAAAGCCTTCGTGAATACATGCAACAGATACTTTGGAGAAGATATCCTACTAGAAAAGAAAGGTGCAATTAATTAATTAATGGTACTATAATTAATGTGTTTGTTTGTTTGTTTTCAAAAGTTTAATCCGCTTCCTCTCCTTGACTGGGCAACCGGTAGTAGACTCCAGCTACTAATTAATTAATGTTTATAGCCATTTCATAACTTGAGGCAATCTGCACCCAAGTGTTAAGCCAGCGCTCCTCAACCTTTTCAGGGCCGCGGACTGGCTGGGGGGAGCGAGCTCCATGTGCAGGGGGGGGCAGGAGCACGTCATGTTCATGCGATGGGGAGACACGCCCCCATGTGAGCATGACACACCCACCGCGGGCACGACGCCCCTGCACAAGCATGACATGCCCACCACGGGCGCAACACACCCCGCGTGCGAGCATGACACATCCACCGCACATGTGTGCAGGGGGCAGAGATCCATATCTGCGGCCTAGTTCCAGCAAGCCGACAGACCAGCACCGTGCCACGGACCGGGGGCAGACGACCCCTGTGTCAGGCCATTCATGGTATAAGAAATCCCAGTAGGATTTTGATCTCAGTCACCATCTTTTCATCCTTTTGAATTTTTTTCAAACACCTCAAAGAGTCAGATAAATTCACTGAGCAATGACTGTGTGGCTAAAAAGTTCTAATAGCAAGAGTTTCTGGGTTTCTTTTTAACCACAGTTCAAAATACTTCAAACTTTGCAAGATCATTGGTTCCAGACTATGTATTTGATAAATGCAAGATTCACATGAGAATTCAAAGTGAAATAAAAGTATCCAACGGCATTCAATTGCCACAACCAAGGTTGCTGTCTTTTTATAAAAAACATAAATCATTCCCTTCTTTGTTATGCCAGAAAGAAAAGAGCATTTCCAAGAATTTTTGTCACTTTTTCGATACTCCTGAAATTCTGCCTTGTGGAACAGCTGCAATTTCCAACAATTTCCAACTGCTATTTACCATTTTGAGAGTAATGTGCAGTACTCTATCCAATTTATTCTCATAATGCAATGAGAAAAAAACTAAGAAATCCTGATAAATTAGAGGCCAATGTGCTTTAACAGCTGAGCAAGAATACAAACTTATAGTCTCTCACCTTGCTTTTTGCACCCTCTGCTACCAACCAAAATAAGTAAATAGTAAATCAGTGGCAATTAAAGCAAACTATGCTGTAAATTATGTGTAAATATAAGGCAGAAATTTATATGTATTCATGCACTGGTGAAAAGAGTAAAACTCTTCTCCACTCCCAGCTTCTCCTGCAATTTTCAGGCAAGTTTTCTCCCAGTGGTTCTGGAAAAAAGGTGGGGGACTGGAGGAAATGGAGCACAGCATGGCACAGTGCAGGGGGCTTCCGGTGCACCCCCTACATTCTTGTAAGAATGAACTGCTTCACCTCATCGCCCTTTTCATATGTGGAATGTGTAAGATACACAATTGCCCCCACCTGGATCACATGGCCAACTGCTTGCCACCAAAATCTCCACAGAAAGAGATTTTTTAATGGATTTAAACTAGTGTCCAATTTACTAAACAAATCATCCGCTATTTGTCAACTTGAGATGGTTTGTTTTCATCTAGCTTTGGTAACTGGTGGCATTGTCTAAAAGAAAGAAGATACTTGTCTTTCAAAAAGCAGAAACTCGTTATGTTTGGTCATCTAGAAAGGATGATTGCCCGTAGCAAACATTACATAGTAGAAGGCTATTCCCTCTTCCTCTTCCATTCTAATCGTTATTGCAATTATTGTATATATTTATGAAGGCGCCTTGGTTCATCCAGGTGCATTACATTGAGACAAATAGAAATCCTAAAGAGGAATTCTTGGTAGCTGCTCCACAAATATGCACTGCTTTTCCAGAGATTCAACAGCAACTATGGTATTCTAAATCATCTTGGATTTTACCATACTGGGGGTTTATTTGTGGTGATTTCAAGAGAGGATCACTTAAGAGCCCAGAGGGAAAGTAGAGGGGAGGCCAACAATCCAAGTAAACAAAATGATTTGTTCAGTTGCCGACCCATCTCTGTCTTCTTTAAGCTTCCACATAATTTAGTTTTCCAAAAATACTTATACAGCAGAGACAACTGACCAGTGTTGGACAATTTTTTCCATAGTAAAGCAATGGAGTGCAGTGTTTTTCTTCACAACACCTAAACCTAGAATCTCTGGCTTAATATATCTTGACAGTTCAGGTCAGTAAGCTATAAACTGATCCCTTATCCATTAATAAAGAAAATGAAATGTTCCAAAAGAACACTGAGAACTGGTTTTACACATTATACATGAATAGGGTACCACACATTTGAAACATGAGGAACACACTCACTTCTGAAGTGGCAAAGAAGACAGGCATATCTGCATGAACACTGCCATGCTGACACAGGGAATGTCATATCCCTGCCATATGTCACTACAGTAGAAGAGACACAGACAGCAATTTCAATATAGGCAGTGTATATTTCTTTTATTAGGGCTATACACTGGCCTCAAACAAATCACAATTTCAGAATAGGCCAGATTGACACCAATTTGTATGACATCTGAAAAAGACTCAGCTCGTAAGTAAAGCTAAGCGAATTTACATACAGTTTCAGAGGCTGATTGGATGGGTCACACAAACTGAAAAGGCTTTTGCCTATGAGATCTTTCATTTCCCCCTCCTTATTGGATAAAAAGCGCTGCCTGGTATGCAAACCTCTGAAACTGGCTTTCTGAAATCTGGCTCAATTGCTTTCTACTTTAGGATCTATCATGGCTTCGAATTTCAGGTACATCAGTGCAGAACAACAACAATGAAACTACAGATGTTTTGGTTTTCCAATGCATTGACTGCAAATTTACAAATCGATATGTATCCAGGACACAAATCAAACTGGAAGAAGCCCAAATCATGCCAGAATGAATTAGGATTAGAGATGGGGGTATTTGTATACAAATACCTCCGCGCACAGGTGGACGTAACGAGAGTCTAGCCCCCTGAGACCGGACCGTCCACTCACCTTCCGCTGTTGCTGCGGGCTCCGCACTCCCTTCCTATCACTCCGGAACTCACGGTCTGCGAGCCACTCTTTGACCTTGCAGCGAGGCTCATCCTCCCGCCTCCTGCCAGGAGAGGCTCACAGACCATGAGCTCTGGAGCAAAGCACAGAGCTCGCGGCAACAGCGGAAGGTGAGTGGACAGTCCGGCCCCAGGGGGCTGGACTCTCGTTATGTCCACCTCTGCAGGGGTATTCATATTCTAATTAGGATACATTCAGAAAGAAATTGGCCTACAAACCAAACTGCATGCACAGCTCTGCATTTTATCTTTAAGATGTAACACACTCTACTCCAAAGCTTCTGCTAGAGCAACAGAGGCCAAAATACTGCTTTAACTCTAATCATATACTGGTCATACTTCAGGGCTAATTTTATGCAGAAATTTCCAAATAAAACATGCTGCTTTTTCTTCATACATATCTTTTCTACAAAACGTTCTCTAAAACACAATTCTACAAGAAGTCACTGTTCCATAAATGTATTCCATTTACTGTATCTGTTTCACTTTTGCTCACAAGCTAATATAATTCATATTCCACCGCTACCCTCTCAAAATGCACACAGGCTGCTAGACACATGTGCCTGGCAAATGAAATCTGAACTTAGCTTAACAGCCTCATTTATTCCTGATGGTTTAAATTATTTCATCACAATTAATGACACCCCCTCAGCTTTTTGTGCAGTGCTGCCAGATGTTCAGAGACCACAAAGCCACTCTGCTTCTTTGACGGCTAGTGACAAGTTTTCCTCTGAAGGACATTCCCTAGGTGCCGGTGCCGGATGACACCTCCATTGCTTAGCACCTCTCTCTGTATCCCACAGTAGCCATGGTGAGAGGTGCAAAGAGGCTTGGGAAACCCCAAATTGCTTTATTTAGGGGACATTATGTGAAACTTGTTTTTTAATATGAAGGAGCTTGCCTCTTCTGACAGAAGTTTCAGACTTTTTGAGGAACTGGAGAGGCAATGGTTGATGCTGATCTTCAAACAGTCATTCACTCCTGTCACAGCCATCTCTGAGTTGTGAAAAGGAATAATACACCAATTGACATCAAGTTAAATACCCTGACTGCTCATCCTCAAATCCCATAGGCTGCACTTGCACATACACATCAGGATTTCAATTTAGTGTTACTTCAGTAGCTCACTGCTCCAGTGCACAGATACTGAATGATCAAACTATGTTTTGATTATATTCCTGCACTGAGCGGGGGGTTGGACTTGATGGCCTTGTAGGCTCCTTCCAACTTCACTTTTCTATGATTCTATGATACTATGGCTGCTGCTCAAGGGCATTGGTGCTGCAGCAGAAGTGATCCCATATGCCATTCACATCCAGTTAGGGAAGGCAGAAAAAATTTTGGTGTTTGAGGCAACAACTCAAAATGGCATCCCCCTCTCAAGAGTAATAGTGAGTAAAATAGATATAAAAGAAATATTTTTAAAAAATTAAATAATCAATTAAAATAACTGAGAATTTGCTGCCATGTAATGACATCCAACATCTGTTGCCTGTAGTAGTGGCATCATGTTGTGTAATGATAAGGAATATCTTGCATATAATTCAACATTCTCCCTTTTGAATTTATCTTTTTTCCCTTTCCTATTGGGTTTTGTGTTTTACACAGACACAATTCACACAAACATACACACATACACACTGTTACAGGGGCATGAGTGATATTTGCAAGACACAACTATGTTCTGTCTGTGATTACAGAGAAGAAGAAAGGGTAAATGTTAAATATTCAAATAAAAGTTTCAGGACTATACATTCCTATGGAGAATCCTTTCAGCCTTTATGAGTGTGTATGTTGTATGATTTAAGGAGTCTTTCCCAAAATTCTAAACTGCCGGGGAAAACAAGGTGGCTTGCTCATTCAAAACTTTAGTAAAAATTATAGTGACCACCCTACTGTCCAGTAAAAGGAAGAAAGTAATGTTTTATATAAAACCATTTTAAAGGAAATTTTTAAGAGACAGGCTCATTAGTATAAACCAGACACACTCAAAAGATCCTTTATCTGCTCATGATTCTCTGTGTGGCCATTTCTTATTGTTATTATTCAAAATCTTTCATGGAAAGCTCACTCTTCATTTCAAAACATTTAAAATAATTACAAAAGAAACAGGAAACTTTTTTTAAGCTATGGAAAAATTCTTGTTTTGCAACTATAATTTTAAAATCATTAATATATTTTCTCTGTAGAATCACTATTGCTGGATTTCTCTGAGAATCTGTTTAGTCTTTTGAATTACTTTACCAGTTTATCTTAAAAAAATGCACACTATGATTTCAAAAGCTTTGATAGCCATAGGAACTAAGTTGCATCATTCCCACAGCCAACAAACGCAACAAATAATATTTACCCTGTTACCTAGATTGAAATAATTAAAACAATATGTTTTTAAGATCACTGGTGATTTATAATGATTCGTTATTGACTTCAGTCTGTTGTCTCTCAGAAAAGCTTTATCATTTCGATGGAGGGAGCTGGTTGGGGGGAGAACAGAGAAGGAGCTTAAATAAACTTTAAATGCTCACGTAGGGAAGTATTGCTTGTGTGTCCCTGGCAGATGTGGAAAGGAGATGAAATGGGCAAGGGAGAATCAAATATCCCATCGCTGCAGGTTTGCTGAGGGAAAAGAACATTGCAAAAATCTCACATCTGGCAATCATTTGTCAATAGCTGGAAAGAAAGGAGCAGGAAACCTTTTTGCTCTTGTGGAAGATGAAAAGACAAAAAACATGTGTCACAAATACACAGCACTGGTACAGTGACTACTACACTTATTGCCTCTCCCCCTGCTTTTCTTCTTCTTTTTAAATGATCATATATATATTCTGCTCCTTGGGGATGGGTGCATATTTGTTTTGATTGCTGAGAAATAATGCTGTCACTTGATTGTTAAAGCATTGGAGTGTATATACCAGATTCTTCTGCCATCACTTCCAAATAAACCCCAGAGGTAAGATTAAAATCTAAAAGTAATTCAACAATACACCTCCATTGCTGGAGGTTTTCAAGAAAAGATCGGACAGCCATCTGTCTGGGATGGTACGAGGTCTCCTGCCTTGGGCAGAGGGTTGGGCTAGAACACTGGTTCTTAACCTTGGGTTACTCAGGAGTTTTGGACTGCAACTCCCAGAAGCCTTCACCACCAACTGTGCTGACTGGGGTTTCTGGGAGTTGCAGTTCAAAAGCATCTGAGTAACAAAGGTTAAGAACCACTGGGCTAGAAGACCTACAAAGTCCCTTCCAACTTTACAATGATTCTATGATTCTACACTAACTAGTACTTTGGACAGGGAAACTTGTGATTTAGTCAGTTACAGAGTGAAAGTGCAAGATGCCACCATAAGACAGTAATCTTCTGAACAGCTCTTAAACTTTAAAACTGATAGAGGTGAAGTTCGAGGGAAGGGAAATGGCAGTACTACTGACCCCTACAGATTAATGTCCTACACAATATAAAACTAGTGTTTAATCAGTATTTCTAAGAAACAATGTCTGCTTCTCTTTCTGTTTCTGCAACAAGGGATATGAAAAAGGCTCTCCAGTGTTTAAAATGAATTTTATCCATATTTTGATATGTGGCCTACATTACGAAATAACTTCTCAGAATTACTGGGTAAATAAATTACAATGGTTACAGCATATCCATTTTGACCATCCATTTAATATAAACAAACAAACAAATATTTAGAAAGAATTGTCCCTGACATCAAAGGAATCAGACAACATGAGTTTCCTTCCTCTCCTTCTCTTCCAGTCCATATGTCGGGTGCTGCAGGTAGAAGGGAAGTATTTCATTACCAGTGTGGGATGAAGCCCATCACTGACAATCAGTCAGTTACAATCCTTTGTTTACATATACATTTATATGGCCGATACCGCTACCAGAAAGGCAGTTGTTATTGTTTGCCTTCAGTTACATCCACACATAAATATTAAATAGAAAAGTCAAGCTATCTTAGCAGAGAGATCATTCTTATGATGGAATGTATAAGGAATCTGCTGGCTGTTGGATATGCCAGCAAACTGATTACCAGTTGCATTATTTTAGGAGAAATATATTTTCAAAATAATTAATTATAATGAACAGTACTGAGCAAACCATAATTGTTCAGTTAACAGCAAGAAATACCTATTTTAACTGTTATGGATATCTATACTTATACTCCAATATAATAAAAAAATTAAGCAATCATGGGATTATGATTTCCTGACTTAGAAGCATCACAATGCATTTCATAGGAAATGTCTAATTAGAGTTGGACAATTTTCCTTCTTGTACTGAAACACACATAAATTTCCTAATATTGGTGAAATTTAGCTGTAATGTACAATTACTGCATACGGGAAAACAGCAGGTATCTAAATGCAAGCACTACACCACACTAATATCTACAAAAGAGGAAAACATTTTACCATCAGGAACAGTGATTAAAAAGTAACAGTTTAATGTTTCTTAAATTTCACAAACTAGTATTTGGGTAGTACGCAATTTCAAGGAAACATCCATAAGAGATCATGCTTTCTCTTTTTCTGGTGATGTATAGGAATAAACAGTGAGCAATCATATTTGGAAAGTCAGGCAAAATTTATGTAATTTTGTGCAAGCACAGATACACCATATTCCCATTTGGAGTATTTATGCTATGCACAAAACTATGAAATCAACAGCCCTACATTTAATAACACTGAATGATGTTGACATAAAATAATAGCAAGTTTCCCTTTAAAGTGTGCACGTGACTCTGTCCCCCTCTGTGCAGCCTTCCTCCTCCTCCACCCACCTACACTGATTGTATTCAGCCCCTTTGGTTCTGGTTGCAACGGAACCCTACATGGGGGGGGGATCATGAGCATGCTGGGCAATGCCCCACCCAACGGGGCTAAAAAATGGAGGGAACATTGAATATTAATGATAATGATAATATTAATATTGCCATTTCCTTTAACATGCAAACTGTTTTGGGTCCTCTTGAAAAAGGTTGGATATAAATATTTTAAATAAATAAATACATAATATTCTCTTTTAGAATAGGTAGCCATGTTAATCTGTGCAAACATATCAGGCAGAAATAAAATAAAATTAAAAAATTAAAAAGACAAAAACACTGTGGAACCTTAAAGAGTAATTGTTATATTTTATAGTAAACTTTCATGGACATTCTTTTGTTTCTGCCTGATATAATAATCTAGGAAATCACCCTAACGGAATGGAGCAAACAGGATGTATGTGTTTCAATAGGAGGGGGGAAATCCTAGAATCAGGATACAGTTGTGCCCCGCTGGACGATTACCCCGCTCTACGATGAATCCGCTTTATGTTGATGTTTTTGCAATCGCTTTTGCGATTGCAAAACGATGTTTTAAATGGGGGTTTTTTTCGCTGTGTGATGATCGGTTCCCTGCTTCGGGAACCGATTTTCGCTTTATGAGCAGATTCTTCGCTCTGCAGGCACTGAAAATGGCCGCCGTACGAGCAGGTATTCAGCCCATTGGAATGCACTGAACGGTTTTCAATGTGTTTCAATGGTTTTTTTTTTATTTTGTTTGACGACGTTTTTGCTCTACAGCGATTTCCCTGGAATGAATTAACATCATCAAGCGAGGCATCACTGTTTTATAGTGTGGAAATATAAAATGACAAGGATAATTTTACATATTACACAGAGGCAAATCTAGATTTCTTATCAATTATAATAATCAGGGATTTTCAAGAAATTATAGTTCCCTCATGGATTTGATACATATGTTTACAGACATGTTTACTTAAAATTTTAAAGGGTCCTACTTAAAATTTTAAAGGGGGTTCTTAAAATATTTTAGGTTCATACCGGAAAGAAAATGTTAAAAAGTAAACACACATGGTAAAATGTTACTTAACAAATTCACCTTACTTAGTACTCATTAAATGCTGCCCATCAGTAACAAGCTAGTAACTACAACTACCAACAAAGCAAACTGGCCAGCAATTCGTCTGTGCCCTTAAAGGAGGGAAAAAAACAATCCAGAGATTTTATAAGCCAATCGTATGATTGAATTTTGATACAACATCTTAATGAAGTAGCCCGTGTGCTGTTCTTCATTTTATAAAGGAATTTCAGGCTCATTCAAACTGTCAACTCCACAAAATTCAACTATTTTGTTAACTCACTGCTACACTAAATCATGCTGAATATGCTATAAGTCTATATTCCTTTCTTTAAATGTCAGGGGAAACAAATCAATCAGAATAGAAGGAAACAGAAGGATATATCTCATAAAATGGAAGTCTTCTTAGGAAATACCATATTTCAGGGGTCTCAAACTCAATTTACCTGGGGGCCGCTGGAGGCAGATTCTGGATGAGGCTGGGCCGCATCAGATTTTCCGCCAAGCACAGCAAGAGCCCATGGAAGCCACCCAGGAGTTTCCTTAGCCCGGCTGGGTCTCTGAGGAGGAGGAAGAGGGGCACGTGAGCCCTTGTCTCCAGCCACGACCCCCTCCGGCTCCTTCTTCACTACTACTACTACCACCACCACCACCAGCAGGACGAAGAAGCGGAGAACGGAGGGAGCGCCAGTGACCGCCTAGTGGGGGGGGGGAGGATGGCATGACATACAATTTTTAACAAACCCTCACAGAATTTGCCTTGCCAAAGGAGAAAAGCCCCCGCTGGCACCTGCGAAATTAAACAGAATGGGGTGGGGACCCCCAGATGTGCACATATGCACGTGTGGATGGATACACACACACAGACACACACACATGAAAGTCCGGCAACCTTCCTCTGAGGGCCCCCTCAAAAAAAGGCGCACTCAGCAGGAGCAGCTACCCCCACCACGATAGAGGAGCAAACTTTGCCCAGGCAGCTTCCGGAGCCAAGGCGGCTGAAGCAGGACGAAGAGGAGGAGGAGGAAGCACCGATGGGTGCTGAGGCGGCCGCTGGCCAGGCTGGTGCTGGAGGTGCCGAGAGAAAGAGTCAGAGAGCCACTTCCCTGGAAGAGGTGGTGGCAGCTGCTGTTGGCAGCTTGGAGGAGCTCTTCAAGGACGGGCCGGGAGTGAGCTCTACTCTCAGGCTTCGTGCTCTGGCGGCTCAGGCGCTCAGGGAAAAGGGTCGGCAGCGCACCTCACTCGCCGGCTCTCCCCCAAGACATTGCCTCTTGCACCCTCCATCCGGAACTGCCTGCCAGCCAGCCCGCCTGTCTTGGGGGAGAGCTGGTGAGCGAGGTGAGGCTTTTTAAAATTCTTGACAGCAGAGGATGCGTGAGCGCTTTGGGGGGCAGGCAAGGTGGGGGCCACAAACTATCATCCAGCAAGCCACAAATGGCCCCCAGGCCGCATGTCTGAGACCCCTGCCATATTTCTTTTGCAGCCAATATAGTCATTGATAGAGATGGGGGCTTTGTATACAAATATGAAGCCATCTCTAGTCACCAACCATACTGGCTGGAGGATTATGGAAGCTGTAATCCCCAAGACTAAGAGTAACATCTTCCAAACTCTGATATAAACAGGGCATTAAGATTTATACAAAAAGGACTCAAAAGCCTAAGGATGCCTTTCTGCCTAGAAGTCCAGTTACTAAGAGAGGAACTTTTCCTATGTCACCCTTCATTTGCATCTTACCAAGAACAAAAACCTGTCAGAATCACTGGAAGAAATTGCCAGATGAAGACAACGATATGATTTAATAAGGTTTGAAAACCAGAATTTTGTTATTCATATTCGCATTTGGCCCTGTGCACACTAAGGGAAAATTCTGGACTTTGGAAGCTCTGGTGATCCCTGAGTATATGTTCTTTTTTCTTAGAAAATGGTATGATGCAGCAATATATAAGCCCTCATTCATAAAAATGAAACTTGTTGTTTAGTTGTTAAGTCATGTCCGACTTTTCGTGACCCCATCGACCAAAGCACACCAGGCCCTTCTGTCTCCCACTGCCTCCTGGACTTTGGTAAAATTCATATTGGTAGCTTCGGTGATTGTCCAGTCATCTCATCCTCTGTCGTCCCCTTCTCCTCTTGCCCTCACACTTTCCCAACATCACGGCCTTTTCCAGGGAATCTTCTCTTCTCATGAGATGGCCAAAGTATTGGAGCCTCAACTTCTGGATCTCTCCTTCCAGTGAGCACTCAGGGTTGATTTCCTTCAAGATAGATTGGTTTGTTCTCTTTGCAGTCCAGGGGATTCTCAAGAGTCTCCTCCAGCACCACAATTTAAAAGCATCAATTCCTCGGCGGTCAGCTTTCTTTGTGGTCCAGCTCTCTCTTCCATACATTGCTACTGGAAAAACCTTAGCTTTGACTATGCGAACCTTTGTTGGCAAGGTGATGTCTCTGCTTTTTAAGATGCTGTCGAGGTTTGTCATCGCTTTCCTCCCAAGAAGCAGGAGCCTTTTAATTTCGTGGCTGCTGTCCCCATCTGCAGTGATTATGGAGCCCAAGAAAGTAAAATCTGTCACTGCCTCCATATCTTCCCCTTTTATTTGCCAGGAGGTGATGGGACCAGTGGCCATGATCTTAGTTTTTTTGATGTTGAAAAAAAATGCAACTGCGTTGCATTAAAATGGGCAACTTCCAAGAAATGGAAAGGAGATGGATATCTTTCTAGCCAAGAGAGAAACGCATGATTCCTGCTTGAAGAGCCTCTGAACAGAAGAAGCTGTTATGAGGAAGGCCTTATTTGTTAAACAAGTCATATATTACAACAAGTCATATATTACAACAATATAGTCCCTAGAGAATGTGAGGTCTGCCAGACACATCAAGAGAAAATGCCCTGGAAAATCCAAGGGAAGGAGTCATATTAGGATAAAACTGGAGAGGAAATGGCCTAGTTGTTGCTCAACATTCACATTTGCAGCCTTTCAAAAAGCAGTTAGTCTTCCAAAGCAAACAAAATAGGAATATACCTAAGCACATAATTTACTGGGATGATACAGCAGTGCCATTCACAGAAAATAGGTTGGTCTGAGCTACAGGGCAAGATAGACAAATGGACAAAGGGGGGGAGACAAAAAATAAATGGATGAATAGACAATATAATCACAACTTCAAGACGCTGTAACAAAGTTTAGTCTGCTAAGACTATATAATATTTCAGCTGTACCATAGAACCATGCATTTATTAGCACTTAAAAATGCACTCAAGAATTTTGCCTCTTATTTTGCATTACTTCCTTCAAAATGACCCAGAGAATCCATATTTAGAGTAGTGCTATCAGCAGCTATATTCTCATGAGAATCTACTTTGTTGCCACACTGTTAACTACCTGTGTGGCATTTTTGTAAGAACCTGCTAGATGTATTTCCATGCAAGTTTTGTTTGGTTTCTTGTCCCAGCATTTTTGAATATATATTCTGTCACACTTGCCTCTCATCCTACAGGCAATCTACAGGGACAACCGATGCAATAAGGATGCCTGCATGTCAGTATTCAT
This sequence comes from Pogona vitticeps, assembly GCF_051106095.1. Lineage (NCBI taxonomy): Eukaryota > Metazoa > Chordata > Lepidosauria > Squamata > Agamidae > Pogona > Pogona vitticeps. The sequence goes on along the minus strand of NC_135784.1, from coordinate 221,974,210 downwards.
GAAAGCCATCAAAAAAGATGCCCACTCCAGATTTCTAAAACTTGCCAAAGATTAGCTTGGGAAGCAGAGCCAGGAGCACAATGTTTAAAAAAAAATTCTGTAAGCCTTTCTTTCAAATAAGATCATTTCAGATGAAGGTTCTGTAAGGGCTAGAACAGGAATGCTGAAAAGTCCAAGTATGTATGCCCATCGAAACTGCCACACCTGTTTCTCTGAGAAAGTTTCAGAATACGTATTTAAATCAGTACCTCAAACTAGGGTAGAAAAAAACTCTGGTTTGGATTTTGTTTTGCCAAATATGGCATGCAAAAATGTGTCCATATATGGTGACCACAGGGTGAGTGGCAACATCAGAACCTGACAATTCAAAAAACAATCAAGCAAACAATCTCTTCTGGAAGCTAGTTTTTAATTAAAAACCATCCATGGCTTTGTGAGTCTTATGAAGCAGAACTAAAATTCTTTGGGAAGGAAACCTGGGTATCTCCTGATGCTGCCACAATAGTGTAGCACTGCAGGTGAGCAAATCTTATAGCATTGTTTTGACTTTATACTGTTAGTTACATATATGCTATTGCACTAGTCTGTTATATCAACCAGGCATCTGACTTCACAGAGTCTGAAATACTCCAGGGTTGGGGGTACAGATGCTTGGGCATTCAAAAATATGTGTGTTGTTACTAGTTTTTCCACTGATTTCAATCAGCGCTTTGGAAAGATGACTTTAAGGGGACTACAGCTACTAGGTCATATCACTTAAGGGGTTCTGGGAGCTGTTATCCAGAAAATAGCTTTCCAATCTCTGATTTCAATGAATGCCTTCAAGACTATTTTATCTGACTTTTTAATAAATAAGTAAAAGGCAAAAGATTTATACAATCTGAAGAGAAACCAGAGTACAGAGATTCTGTCCTTGTGGCTCTGGCGAGATAGAATCTATCGAGCACATGATGCTCAGGTGTAACAGGCATAATAAGATCCGAGGAAAATATATTACACCACTCTTAAAAGATATGGCAGGCCAATCAGATTCAGACTACTGTAATTGTTAACCGACCAAAATCGGACTACTACAGAACTGGTAGCGAAATTTTGGGCGGCATGCTATAGCAGACAGACTAGACAGCTAAACCCTTAGACCTTGGCCTTACATTGCTATATTTGCTGTTTTAGATATTTTACCTTTTGTATGACTTTGTAGTGCATGCCAGTCTTTGAAGTTTTGTATTCAACTTTGTATGGCTTGATGCCGTAACAATAAAGTATATATATATATATATATAATAAATAAGTAACTTTTGAATACGTATGTTCTTTTGCTATTGAGACACAGCATAGCCTTAGTGCCACAACTTCATTCAAATCATTCCCTGAGATTCTGTACATTTTGACTGGCTGACATGCAGATATGTACCTGGAAACTGTTTTGATGTGTGCTGACTGCTACTAAAATTGTGCACACGCACACACAAACACAAACACAAACACACACACACACACACACACACACACACACACAGAGTTCAAGCTTTAATGGCTGGATGACATTTCATTGATAACGGAGCTAAATTCTTGTTCTGTCAAAGCTACAGAAATTAGTAACATGGGATTTTCAAGTGTCCCTGAACAATCCCCTGGGCAAAGCCAGGTTGAGAGCACAGCTACTGGGCTAGAAGTGTTTGGTAGAAATAACAATAATATATGAAAACACTATTTACCATTTGGTTTGCGTATAATCAGCACACACACACACCCCAAAAAAACCTGTAAGAAGCAAAAAAAGCTTTTCTCTCCCATCTTCATCCTGAGGAATTAAAAAAGAAATGGTCATGTAAGTACATGACAAAACAAGACAGTACAGTGGTGCCTCGCATAGCGAGGTTAATCCGTTCCGGATTAACCTTCGCTATGCTGAAGCATCGTTGAACGGGGCAGGGATTTCCATTGGAATGCATTAAACATGGTTTAATGCGTTCCAAATGGGCCAAATACTCACCGTTCAGCGAAGCTTCTTAATGGCCGGCAGCCATTTTCGCGCCCTCGTCTCGCTTAACGAGGGCGCGAAAACACTGCGCGCGGCCATTTTGGGCCATTTGCGGGCTTCCGGCGGCCATTTTGGCTGCCAAACAGCTGATCGTCGGGCTTCGTTTTGCGAAGATCGGTAAGCTAAACACTTACCAGTCTTCACAAAGCGAATTTAGCCCTATTTAAAAAACGTTAAGCGATCGCATTAGCGATCCGAAAAAACAGATCGCTATGCGCTTTCGTCGTTATGCGGTGCGCTCGTTAAGTGAGGCACCACTGTATAAGGCTATGTAAATTCTGGGTCGGGATGACTCGTCTCCAAACCGTACATACAGTACATCACAGGTGAGTACACCCCCCTCACATTTCATAAATATTTTAGTATATCTTTTCATGTGACAACACTGAAGAAATGACACTTGGCTACAATGTAAAGCAGTGAGTATAAAGCTTCTATAACAGTGTAATGTGCTGTCCCCGCAAAATAACGCAACACACAGCCATTAATGTCTAAACCACTGACAAAAAAAGTGAGTACACCCCTAAGTGACAATCTCCTCTTGGGCATACAGTTCACCAGAACTTCACAGGTTGCCACTGGAGTTCTCTTCTCCATGACATCACAGAGCTGGTGGATGTTAGAGACCTTGCGCACCTCCACTTTTCATTTCAGGATGCCCCACAGATGCTCAATAGGGTTTAGGTCTGGAGACATGTTTGGCCAGTCCATCACCTTTACCCTCAGCTTCTTTAGCAGGCAGTGGTCATTTTGGAGGTGTGTTTGGGGTTGTTATCATGTTGGAATCCTGCCCTGCGGCCCAGCCTCCGAAGGGAGGGGATTGTGCTCTGCTTCAATAAGTCACAGTACCTGTTGGCATTCATGGTTCCCTCAATGAATTGTAGCTCCCCAGTGCTGGCAGCACTCATGCAGCCCCAGACCATGACACTCCCACTACTATGCTTGACTGTAGACATGACACACTTGTCTTTGTCCTCCTCACCTGGTTGCTGCCACACACACTTGACACCAACTGAACCAAATAGGTTCATCTTGGTCTCATCGGACCACAGGACCGATGAAATCCATGTCCTTAGTCTGCTTCTCTGCAGCAAGCCGTATGTAGGCTTTCTTGTGCTTCCTTCTGGGACCACAGCCCTGGAGACCATTTTGATGCAGTGTGTGGCATATGGTCTGAGCACTGACAGGCTGACCCCCCACTCCTTCAACCTGCTGGCAGCACTCATAGTCTATTTCCCAAAGCCAACCTCCGGATATGACGCTGAGCACGGGCACTCAACTTCTTTGGTCGACCATGGCGAGGCCTATTCTGAGTGGAACCTGTCCTGTTAAACCGTTGTATGGTCTTGGCCACTGTGCTGCAGCTCAGTTTTAGCAATCTTCTTATAGCCTAGGCCATCTTTACGTAGCGCAACAATTCATTTTTTCAGATCCTCAGATAGTTCATTATCATGAGGTGCCATGTGGAACTTCCAGTGACCAGTCTGAGAGAGCGACAGCAATAACACCTGCTCCCCCTTCACACCTGAGGCTTGTGACACTAACGGGTCTCATGACATCAGGGAGTGACAATGACTACTTGAGCCCAATTTGGACATTGTCACTGTCATGATCATGGGCTATGTGGTTAGAAGCGTGTCATCATGATGGGATATGTAGTCAGAGAAATGTAAAATGGAGTCAGATAGGTTCTGTGTGAAGATGATTTGAAGGACTTTGGAATGTGTTTTTCTAAATGCCATGAGAGTGTTTTCCTGAGGACCATTACAGACAGGAACAAGATCTTGAAGGCCAAACCGAGAGGCCCTGGGAGACTCAGCATTCCAAGCTTGTTACAGAGATAAAACAACATCTGGACTCTCATGAGAATAATGGCGGAGAGAGGTGGTACAACTCCTTAAGTTTAATTGGTTAACAGCCAGAAGAGGCTATGAAGAAGGGAGGAGTTAGGAGGGTAGAAAATGGAAGATGAGTTATGTGACTGTATCTCTTACTGATGATGGATGGAGACTGATTATGTTTATGTGTTTTATTCAATTCCATGAAGGAGAAAGGATGTAAGTAAGGAGAAAGAAGAAAAGGGGGGCTAGCCCACCATAGCCTACCCTATATTAGCTTTTAGTAGTTTATTATTTCAAAGGGGAAATAGTTATTTTATTTAACTGCAAAGATCTTTGGATATATTCTTAAATGCTACTGCTTTTGCAATATACAGTAAACTGATTTCTAGTGGAACTTTATTTTTCTAATAAAAAGTTAATCATAAAAATCCTTATTGAGGACTGGTCTCTTGAACAGCAGGGTCTGGCTAAATCCGGTAAGGGAAAGGGCCACAAACTAGTTACATTTAAGAGTCCTACCTCACTGAGCTTTTGTGAGTTCTAAGGAATCACCAAGCCCATGTGCCTGTACTTGCTAAGTATTAAGTAAGTGCAAAGTGTTCTTTTTAGGCCAGACTTGTTCAAAGGGCTTATGCTACGTACTGCTGAGGTCTAGGGACTTGACCTAGCAAGAAGGTGGTAGATAAGTGCCGGCCGAACTCTCTGACCACATGCCCAATGACCTTTTAGGAGGCCATGAGCATGACAGTCACTTAGGGGTGTATTCACTTTTGTTGTCAGTGGTTTATACATTAATGGCTGTGTGTTGCGTTATTTTGAGGAGACAGCACATTTACACTGTTATACAAGCTTTATACTCACTGTTTACAATGTAGCCAAGTGACATTTCTTCAGTGTTGTCACTTGAAAAGATATACTAAAATATTTATGAAATGTGAGGGGTTGCACTCACTTCTGTGATATACTGTATATCTTGTATTTATTCACTTATAAGGCATCTGGAACAGCAACAAATGATTTCTTCTAGGGTATTAATTGCTAGCCAATGTCACTGCTCATTTAATACAAACATGCATTTTGTATTTATTCAGTTCACCACGTGAATCATGGCATCCTAACCAGGAGCAGAAAGAGAAAGACAGCAGAAAAAGAATAACTAGTTGTACATGATGGGAGGAAAGGGCAATAAAGACTACTATTGTTTGTACCCTCTTGTATGCAGCAGTTCCAGAAACTCCTCTACTGGTCAGGTTCAGATTTTAGTCAACTGACTACCCCCTCTCCCCTCAAAATTGTCTAATAAAATTAACTTGAACTGGTACATTAATATTGAAAGACTGCTGCTGGCAAATCTCTGTGCTTTGATTATGTTTTCTATGTTTTGGAGCTGAGCCATAAACTATCATCACCTCTGCAGACAACTGATATAATTCATTCCTCATTAACTATGAACATGATATAGACTAACTTTAATAAACTAGGTATAATGTCTTTCTTTCAGGGATGGACATGGCCACATTTTGAAGCATACTCCGCAAGCACTGGTGGATTTACTGACTTATCTGAATACACCTTGATTAATCTGTATTATTGGATTAATATAGCTACGTTATTTGTCAACGCATTAGGGTTTCTCAGGCCTAACAATATTATCCTGAAGATTCAAGAACAAATCTCCCATCATATTCTTAAATAATGGAACATGGTTGTGGCGGGATCTGAACTGATTTGAATAGCAGCTATAGCAGAGGCAGGCATGCTATTTTCTACTGTAAATCACCAGTCTAAGAGCTAACAACAGTCTCTGAATGTGGATGCAGTTTAAAATAGGAACATAATTGTTATGTTAAAAATTAGAATATGTCTCCAAACGAATAGACCTCAATGTTAATCACACAGAAAAGAAGACTGCCTAGTTTTTCAGGCTAAAACCCCCAGCTATGAACAGTGCTGCATGCAGAACTCAATTCTCCAGTAGTACATCTTATCAATTATGCTTAATCATCCAACCTAAGAGGGCAATACAGGGTACAGAACACTGAATTCAGGCCACCCTCCAGAACTCATCTGTGTTATTAAACTCAAAACTGCCCATGTGCAGTCCCCATTCCTGGACTAGTTTCTCAGGGTAGGGGGGAAAATACACATTCCCTTCTGTGGCCAAATTTTTTTCTACTGAGCGCACAACTCAAATTTTCCAAGAAACAACTTCAGTAATCTTGAGAATTAGCAAGCACTTACAGTCCTTGCTCAAAGAGGATTATGCGATACACAACAAGACTTATACACTTTGGCTAATAGAATTCACTCCTCAGTAACTCATGGGGTTCCATCTGGTTATTTATTTATTTGATTTATTTTATTTGATTTGTATCCCGCCCATCTGGTCTGTTCGACCACTCTGGGCGGCTACCAATAAACATATATACAATAAAAACACAGAGATTTTACAAACAATCCATAACACATACAATACTAAAACAGATAATAAAGAAAGAATAAAGGAAAATTAAGTATTGGCAGGAGGGAAGGCCTGAATGTACATCCATGTTTTTAGTAGACTCTTAAAGGTGCCCAGCGTGGGGGTCGCACGAATCACCGGAGGAAGTTTATTCCAGAGGAGCGGAGCCACCACCGAGAAGGCCTGATTTCGTGTCCTTTCCTTCCGGGCCTCCCTCGGCGTTAGGCTCCTTAGCCTCACCTCCTGACTCGTGCGGGTGATCCAGGTAGATCTTGGTGGGAGCAGGCATTCCGCCAAGTATCAAGGTCCTAAACCGTTTAGGGCCTTATAGGTAAGCATTAACACTTTGAAGTCAATGCGGAAATGGATGGGCAGCCAGCGCAGCATAGCCAGAGTAGGAGAAATATGTTGGTATTTTCTCACTCCGGTAAGGAGTCTGGCCGCTGCATTCTGTACCACCTGAAGTTTCCACGTCAGCTTCAAAGGCAGTTTTGTTGATGCTTGTGGATTTCAATGGCTTCCCTGTGCAGTCTGACGTAATGATTGCTGGTGTTGTCCAGTATTTCAGTATTTTGAAATAGAATTCCATGTCCAGTTTGTTTTATGGCATGTTCAGCTACTGCAGATTTTTCTGGTTGTTTTAGTCTGCAGTGTCTCTCATGTTCTCTCATGCATCAACAAAACTTCAACCGAAAGGAGGAATGTCTGAAACTCAACAAAACCTGGCTCCCAGCTCTCAAAAACACAGAGTGCTAAAGGTCAACGAACTCTACCCAGCCACAAGGTCAGGGGATTACTGCACACAAAAGACCAGCTAATGACACCCATCAACCACAGGGACAGATAATCTCCCCTCCTTATCAAAACAATACATCCACAACAAAACACATTAATCAACCATCTCCTGATTAGGACAATAGCCTTCCTCACAAACTAGCCTTCTCACAGCCACAAATACTCCACCCACTCTCAAGCCTACCCAGAGCACAGTTTGCTGTCCTCTGAAGATGCCGGCCACAGAGACTTGCGAAACGTTAGGAAGAACCACTTTCAGAACACGGCCAAGAAGCCCGAAAAACCCACAACAACCATTAGATCCCGGCCGTGAAAGCCTTCGCGAATACATAGTTATGGTAGTCCACCTCCTATTTGGTCTCCTTTAAGAAAACTCCAGTACACAGAACATTTAATTTTGCAAAACTCAGAACCCTGCCCACAGCAGTACTCCAGGGCAGATTTTAAATAACTCTTTTTAAGCACAGACTGTACCCATGCAAGACACGTGTTTTTGAAACTCTGACTTGCATTTGTGAAGATTCTCAGTCATCCATGTGAGGTTATTTGGAAGTTGAGTCATGGCAACTGGACTTCATTCTTATTCAGTTGAAATGTCCCACTACTCATCCAAGTAGCTTCTTCAGTCTGAGGAGAGTTGGTATGTAAGGTATTACCTGGTTCTTCCATCAATTCGGGGTCTCAGACTGTTCCATTGTCCTCCACAGGCCTTAAGGGCTGTCCTCAGATGTCCATCCTCCTCCTCCTTAGCTTCTGTGGAGGTGGGGATGTTTCTTGCTCTGTGGTTTAGCATTCTGATGACCCCTAGTTTGTGTTGCAATGGGTGATGAGAGTCAAATAGCAGGTATTGTTCAGTGTGTGGTATCATTAAAAAGGGGGCTGAAAATAAAACAGCCAACATTATATTGCCATTGTACAAAATGTTTGTAAGGCAAAACCTGGAGTTCTGGTTGAGGCACCTCAAAAAAGACATCGTGGAACTGGAAAAAGTGTGGAAGAGAGCAACTAAAGTGATGCCTGGGCTGGGACACCTCCCTTATGAGGAAAGGCTACAGCGATTGTGGCTCTTTAGTCCAGAGCAGCGATGGCGAACCTATGGCACATGTGCCACAGGTGGCACACAAAGACCTCTCTGCAGGCACAGGAGCCATAAGTCGCCGGATCGCTATCCACGGCAGCCAAACCTGAGGAGGCGGCTGCAGTCACGGTGTTGGTGCTCGGACAGGCAGCGGGTCAGGATCCAGAGCAGCTGGCGCTAGCGGGCTTGGGCACAACTGGAGGTGGATCCAGAATGGGGTCTGGAGCCAGTTCCGTACCTGGGATTCCCCCTTCCACCGGCACTTCCCCTGCTGCCGCTTCCCACCACCTGCTGGTTTTTTCCCCCAGTTTTGGCACTCCTGTTCAACAAAGTTCACCATCACTGGTCTAGAGAAAAGGCACCGGGGGGGGGGGACAGGACTGAGGTGTATAAAATTATGCAGGGGATGGATAAAGTGGATAGAAGGAAGCTCTTTTCCCTCTCACACAATACCAGGACCAGAGGACATCCACTCAAATTGAGTGTTGGAAGAGTGAGCACAGACAAAATGAAGTATTTCTTTACCCACGGTGTTGTTAGTCTGTGGAACTCCTTGCCACAGGATGTGGTGATGGCATCTGGCCTAGCTGCCTTTCAAAGGGGATTATTTTCTTACATGTGTGTGTGTGTTTTCTGTAGATCTCTATTCCTAAGCTGCCATTGGATCCTATGAGGACTGCACAGTCCAGGAAAACCAGCTGGTTGCCTTTGGTGTCTTCCCCGGTGAACTTAGTATTCGGGTCCACTGCGTTTATGTGGTCTGTGAAGACCCGTACTCCCCGAGTCTCGATCTTCACCGAGATGTCATCCACATACCTGAACCAATGAGTTGGAGTTGTCCCCTGGAAGGTGTTTAGTGCCTTCTTTTCCACTTCTTCCATGTATAAGTTGGCAACAATGGGCTACACCAGGGAACCCATGGTACTGCCATGTTTTTGTCTGTAAAAATCACCTCTGTAGGTGAAGTAAGTGATGCTCAGACACAGGTCTAGGAGCAGGCATATCTGGTCCGGGCTGAGGATGCTTCTGGTGGAGAAGGTGTTATCTTCTTCCAGTCTCCATTTTACAGTTATTAGGGGATCAGGGGTGGGGATGCTGGTGAAGAGGGATGTGACATCAAAGGATGCCATAGTTTCGTCCATATTTGGTTTCAAAGTCCTCTGAGTTGTGAATGTGGTGGTCCGAGTGTCTAACCAATGGTGCTAAGATGGTGGCCACGTATTTAGCAATGTTTTATGTTACCGAGTTTATGCCACTGATTATGGGTCTGAGGGGGCTCCTTCCTTGTGTATCTTTAACCAGTCGTCATGACTTAACTTCCAGATAATCTGAGATTTTGTTTTATTCATTTTCATCTGGTCAATTTACCAGAGAGTTTGGTTACATTCTGCTAATGCAGACTGTAATCACAGAATGTTCCTTACATTACTAGGCAAGCAGCTAGGATTTGCTGTATTTCTAAGCATATTAGAACTCAGCTACAGATCTGTTCATTCATCACCTATACAAAGAGGCTCACCATGTTTAGAAAAGAGCACTTAGTAGCCCTTCTGTTGTCCACGGTCATTTTCTCCATGTTGAAAGTGATAATGTCTGCAGAGGAGAAATTCCTGTTCACCTCTAAGCACTTCCAAATGAACAAGAACCCCAGAAAGTGAGAGTTCTCACTTGCAAGGAAAGATGACATAGAAAGAGGAACCTTTCCTTTGCAGACACATCAGTCTCCATTTGAGGACAGTAACTATGGAGATGGGGGGCTAGGTGCTCCCTGTTCAAGGGTCAGAAAGACCAAGTCAGTAATGTCCAAATAGGGCTTGTGTTGGCTTAACTGGACAAGCTGTTTACTTTCTCACCACTTGCTGTTTTGGGCTTTGCTGTTTTGGTATCAGTGAGTCATATAACCATAATAAACTTCACCTTGACTTCAATTCAGGATACCACATGCAAACATTTTGCTGGAATTCAAAAAAGATGAACTTTGCAAAATTTATAGATATGAAGTTTCTCAAAATTTATTTTCAGTCACAGAAGGGGAGATCAAGCAATGCAAGGCTGCAATCCTACACTTGCTTAACCAGGAGTGATCTTAGTGCACAGTGGCATTAATGTCTGAACAATTCAAATGAGTGGATTAGCGTAATACTGGGTGCACCAGCATACCCTGGAATACAAGCATACACACACACACATCTGCCTAACACCATGCGATCTACAAAAGGACCGCTTCAGGTCTTCAGCCACTTAAAGATCAAAAGCTTAAAAGAAAGCACCCAGTTATGGCATGCACTTCAAGGAGCTCAAGATCAATTAAGCAAAGGTGCTCAAGGGTTTTTGGCAGATGCACTGCTTACGTCAAAAGTACAACTGTGCTTGGCAAATCTATATTTTTCCACCATGAAAGAAGTTTTAAAACACCCAAAACAAAAAAGCATATAAATTATTTTGCCATTCGCTAAAAATGGGTAACAAAGCACTGAAGAATAAAAGCCACACAAGTGGATGGAAGATATGAAACAGGTTGCAGTGATTTTTTAAAAAAATATGTCAGACAAGAAGCAGAACGAAACAAACACAAGAACACAAACAAGAGACAAAAACATTGTGGCCCCTTAAAGACTAACTGCTGAATTTTAAGAGTTTTTGTGGTTTTCAAAGTGGTAACTATGCAAGCATATCAGACAAGAAACAAAACAAACACAAAAATGTGAGACAAAAACCTTGTGGCACCTTTTAACAGTTCAGTTTGCTCAGGCAGGGCTATATAAATAAGCTGAGATTCATATCAGATTTAGCAGCCAGTGCTTCATTCAGCAATCACACATTTGCAATTTATGCACAGAACACACACACTAATACTGTATCAGGTGACATCCAGTGTCTTTTCCAAATCTTTTTTGTTTTTCTTCTAAACTTGAAAAAGAATAGCAGAGGACTATTCACCAGCTTCCATTGAAGTGCAAAGGTGATACAATGCTGCAATTGCTCCTAAACCACCCTCCAGTCTTTACAGCAGGAAACATTACAAGTCCTACATGGCTTTCGAAACAGAGATTTATCTTAAGTAACTGAAGAATATAATCTACATTATCTTTTTTGGAATTAGAACATGAATACATACAAACTGCGAAGGTAAAAATAACCTCTTAACACACCTGCTTTTTTTTTCCTCCTAAAGGCCAAACCTGGTAAATTTGAAACAAACTGCAAGAAAGACATGACCTCAGTGTCATCATAATATATGCAGAGAGGAGGTGCCTGACTTGCTGGGGAAAAGAGTGTGAAATATCTGTCAAAAGTATGAGAGTGGCTGCAAACAAAGTGGCTGAAACTGCAACTCTCCTTCCCACAAAAACTACCAATTTCTCTGGGTGGGAAAATGAGATGGTAATAGGCAGAAACACAGTATTTACATTCTCCACAGAACTGCTCTCAGCACAACACATTGTGAAACTGGGATGATTAGGTTCCAATCCTTTGGGTAAAGAGGGTACAAATTATCAAGGTTGTGTGGCAAACATTTTCAGACTCACTGCACGTCTTTCAGAAAGTGAAAAATGATTTCTGAATAGAGATAGACATGAACCACAAGAATGGTGGTTCGCGACTACTCACAAACCATGAACCTTCTGGACTTTTAAAAAAACCGAATCATGAACTGCTTCATTTTTTTATAAAAAGTTCATGCCTGGGGGAGAGAAAACAACAGATTACCTACCCGTAATTGTAGCTCTTTGAGTGGACCTCTGCAATTCTCACTATGGGTGATCCACGCATGCGCAGAACCTCATCGGAATATTCTAGAGCTTCTGCAGTAGCAAAAAGATACATTAGTGCAGACCCCTCCCCCCTAGTATATGTACCTTGGCACCAAGTCTCTTTTCAGTTAAGTCAACTGCCACATGAAAGAAAGGGTGTGACAGTGGGGAGGCCAGGTCGGGATGTGTGAATCACAGAGGTCCACTTGAAGAACTACAATTACAGGAAGGTAACCTGTCATTCTTCTTTGTAGCCTCTGTGAATCACACTCTGGGTGACTAACAAGCTGTCTTACCCGGAGGAGGGTGTCACACCAAGGTAGATGATAATACAGCACGTCCAAAAGCAGCATCAGATTTCCGCCGAACAACCAACTGATAGTAATTGATAAATGTAGACAATTGTGACCATGTAGTAGAGGTGCAGATGTCAGCGAGGGGGATTCCTCGAAGAAACACCGTGGATGTCGCCAACACCCTGGTAGAGTTAGGGCGGATATTCTGTGGCGCTGGAACTCGAGCGAGCTGATAAGCAAGCTGAATGGTAAACGCAACCTACTTGGATATTCGCTGCAAGGTAACTTGGAGACCTTTAGCAGGAAGTTGGTAGCTGACATCTGAAAGATTGGGTGTGGCCTACATAGAAGCCAGAGCCCGTCTTACATCCTATGTATGGAGAATCCTTTCTTGAGAATTAGGTAAAGGAAAGAAGAACCAAGGGTTGGGATACGTGAAACTGGGAGACAACCCTGGGCAGGAAAGAAGTATCTACAAAGAGTTTGACTTTATCTGGGTAAACCAGAGATAAGGATAGTCAGACCTTAAGGCTGCCAGTTCACTAGCACATCATGCTGAAGTGATAGCTACAAGGAACGCCATCTGAGGTCAGTTGAAGCAAAGGGGCTCAAACAGAGCCCTTGTAAGTTGTTGAAGAACTAATGTCAATGACCATTGAGGTGATGGAGGGCGTATGTGTGATAGTCCTTTGAGGAAACGTTTCAGAGTAGGGTGTCTGAAAAACTTAGCTGCCAGAGAAGTTGGTGGTTGATAAGCCAAAGGCCCTTAGTTTTTAGATGCAGTAGAAAATGAAGGACAGTGGTAAGGTAAGGGTTGACTGAAGGAAGTGGTGATGCTGCAGTGAATGAATGGAATTTTTTCCATTTATACATGTTGGCCTTCCTAGTTGAGGGTTTCTTTGCATGATGAAGGACATTCATCAGGGAGGCAAAATCCTCCACGCTGCGAGATGAAGGGCAGGGAGATCTCAGTGGAGAATTTGATTTTTGGCTTGTGTAAGCAGGTCAGGCAGGCAGAGCAGGTGATAAATGTCAGATGACAGGCTATGGAGAATTGGGAACCATGGCTGTTGCGGCCACCACAGAGCTATTAGGATAGCGCTAGGCCTGTCATGTTGAAGGCGGACTACGACCTTGTAAAGAACTGGGAATGGTGGAAAGAGGTTAGTGATTTGGGCCAACGACTGACAAATGCATTGCCATAGGAGTTCTTGCCGACTCCTGCGTGGGAGCAGTAACATTTGCACTTCCAGTTTGTTTGGGGAGCAAAGAGGTTGATGGTGGGTGTGCCCCACTGCGTGCACAGGGAGAGAAAGACAGTCTGATCTAGTTCCCACTCGTGCTTAAGATCCTTTCCGACTGAGCAAATCTGCCAGATTGTTGTCATGACTGGCTACATGTATTGGCATGAGGCAAATATGATGGGAGAGGCACCATTCCCACAGGTCAACAGCAAGATACAGGGAACTTGGGGAGTGAGTACCCCCTTGTTTGAGACTATAGTACCTCATGGTGGTGTTGTCTGTGGCTATTTGGACCATTTTGCTAATGAGATGGTTTTTGAGGGAGGCAGTGGGAGACAGGAGGGCCTGGCATGCTCTGGTCCATGGGGTCACGAAGAGCCGGACATGACTAAACAACTAAACAACAACAACAATGGTGTTTGAGGTCTAGAACCATGATCAGACGGTTCAGTGTCATGCCTTTGACTGTCAATCAATATTGATGTCGAAAGGCTGGTCTTCAAAGTATTGCTCGACGTCGAAGGTGTCTTGGTGGACAGCAGTCGATATTGAGGGTTGTTGACCGTTGGTCAACATCGAAGGTGTGTTGATCAACAGCGGTCAATATCAAGGGTTGTCAACACTGATGAAATTGGTATGGAGCTGGTGTCGATATGGACGTTACTGTCGGTTTTGAGACAGTTGCTGAGGTGGCAAGAGCACTGATTGACCACATTGGATGACAGTGGAATACACAGACACCGGTGACGCTGAGCGGGATGAGCAGTCACGGGTCATCCGGTCAGGCAGGAAAAGAGTAGCTTGCCGGTGCCGCAACACTCGAAGCCAAAGAGTGTTGGTCAGCTCTTCTAGGTTTCTTAGGCACTGACTGATAGGAGGTGCCTGGTAACTCTGGGTGATCATGGTAGTAAGATCGCTTTGACACCGAAGGTTCCCATGTGGGAACAACATGCTCTGGTGCCACCGCCGAACCAGGAAATAGTGCTCTCCATTAGGCACCGATTGGGGCAAAAGGCATCTCAATGATGGTGCTGAGCATAAATCATGTCCACACGAGAAGGCAAGCGGACACTTTTGTAAGACTGGTGCCTCTGTTGATGTGCTGGAGGCCAAGGTGGTAGGCCTACTGGGGCAGAGTAAGGCACGGTTTCAAGTTACATTTCAGTGCCATGGACGTTTGGCGAAGCAACTGGAGAAGACTCACTAGGAGAGCTCGAAAATTTTTGAGGGCTAGTAGGAGAAGTTGTGAATTGGTCAACACACTGTTCCCATTCGGGAGACTGCGATGGTGACAGCTGGTGAGGTGGAAGTGCTTCATCACCTGAGAGAGAACCAACACAGATGAGGTCTCCAGACTCCAGCAGTTGTGGAGTTGGGATGAAGACGGCTTTGGAGGGCTTCAACTTCAAAGACTTAGCATTCTTTGGTGGTGAAGGCTCAGGTGCCGAGGAAATGTCGGTGGCTATTTTTAATGTTGAGGGTTTTGACGTCGACTGTTTGGCTTTGTGCGCCCGCATGGTGGTCAATAAAGTCGATGTCGGGGGCACTATAGGTTCTTGGTGTTCAGAATGAGATGGAACAGCCATAATACGTTGTTTTGCCACCTTGGAAACAGCTTTATAAGAGCCTCGTGGCACAGTGGTTAAACTGCTGTACTGCAGCCAAAACTGTGCTCACGACCTGGGGTTCAATCCTAGGTAGCCGGCTCAAGGTTGACTCAGCCTTCTATCCTTCTGAGGTCGGTAAAATGAGTATCCAGCTCGCTGGGGGGGGGGGGGCAATGTGTAGCCTGTATAATTAAAAAAAAATTGTAAACCGCCCGGAGAGTGCTTGTAGCGCTATGGGGTGGTATATAAGTCCAATAAATAAATAAATAAATAAATAAATAAATAAATAAATAAATAAATAAATAAATAAATAAAATAACTTGTAAACCACCCAGAGACTGCTTGAAGCGCTATATAAGCAGCATATTTTGTTTTGCTTTATCCATGGCTTTAATGTGGGGTATGGATTTACAGGACAGTTGGGCCATGGGCTTAGCAGGCTGGAGGGATTGCTCCCAAAGCTGAAGTTTGAGCCTAGAAAGGCGACTGCGGAGAACTCTGTGCTTGAATTTTTTGCAGTGAGGGCCGGAAGAAGTTTGATGAGCCTCACTGAGGCATAAAAGGCACTTAGCATCGCCATCAGAGAGTGGGATTTTGTTATTGCAAACCACGCAACATTTGAACAGGCCTGAAGAGGCCATGAACTAAGAGCTGGGAAAGGGTGGGTGCTTCGGTCCTTCAGCGTAACTTGATTTGGAAAATTAAGAAGGATTTGGTAAAGAAAGAGATTTTGAAATAAGAAAGGGCAAATAACTTTCTATCACTTTCAGAAAACTCACAGAAGCTACGATCGAGGCTCTCAATGTGCTGGCTGAAAAGAAACTGAAAGGACAGCCTTGGCGCCAAGGTACATATATCAATGGGGAAGGGTCTGCACTAATGTTTCTTTTTGCTACCACAGAAGCGCTACAATATTCTGATGAGGCTCCGCACATGTGCAGATCGTCCAGAGTGTGATTCACAGAGACCACAAAGAAGAACTTAAAATCCACACACCCACAGCCTGCCCCCTATCCCCTTCTCACTGCCCCGATCACTTCTCCACCTGGTCCTGCCATCTCTTCCTCCTCTTCCTCCTCCTCCTCCACCTCCATCATCTTGCAAGACAGTGGTCCAGCTTCCTTTCTGGAAGCCGGCCACTGTCTCTCCTGATAGCAGTGGCAGTGAAGGACAAAAAATAGGAGGCAACAGGATCAGGGAGAGGCAACAAGGGGAGTGGGAAGGGGCAGAGGGAACAAACCAGAAAGTTTGTGAAATCACAAAGTTCATGGTTCAGGTTCGTTTTGGGTTTGTTGGTTTTAACAAACTTGAACTGACCTGAACAAACAAACCAGCAATTTTCCAGAAAATTCCTGGTTTGTTTTTCACGTCTGTGCCCATCTCTACTTCTCAACCCCATTCTGGTGAGAATGTCACAACATGTAACTAGATATGGCTGTTTGACAATCCTATGTTAATGCAGAGTGCAGACCAGGATTCTTGTGCTGCCTCTAAATGAGAAGCCATATAGGCCATCAATTCTGACTACTTACTACAATCTCATTCTCTCTCTCTCTCTCTCTCTCTCTCTCTCTCTCTCTCTCTCTCTCTCTCACACACACACACACACACACACACACACACACACAGAGAGAGAGAGAGAGAGAGAGAGAGAGAGAGAGAGAGAGAGAGAGAGAGAGAGAGAGAAATGATCTAATTTCATCTCTGTGATTTCCATCTCTGTCTGTATGCCTATGATGACATCAATGAACATGCATTTATCTTCTTAACTTTCCTATTACTTATCAACACAGGACTATGATCTACACACTTTTTATTTAAGTTCCTTAACTGAAATATTATATCAAGGCTGATTTTCAGCATAACTGTTTCACAGTTTTATTCCTATAATGAATCCTCAGCAACTGTATTACAGCTGATCCAAGTACAGTGCTGCCTCGCTTAACGATTACCTCGTTAAATGACAAAACCGCTTTATGATGAAGTTTTTGCGATCGCCATTGCGATCGCAAAACAATGTTCCTATGGGGAAAATTCGCTCAACGATGATCGTTTCCCTGCTTTGGGAACCAATTTTTCGCTAGATGATGATTTTAAAACAGCTGATTGGTGGCTCTAAAATGGCCGCCTGCTGTGCAAAATGGCTACCCGCTGTGCATTAGGACGGATTCCTTGCTTTACAGGCACCAGAAAATGGCCGCCCTATGGAGGATCTTCACAAAACGAGCAGGTATTTCACCCACTGGAATGCACTGAACTGGTTTTCAATGCATTTCAATGGGTTTTTTAATTTCGCTTGACGAGGATTTCACTTAACAGCGATTTGAACGGAATGAATTATCCTCATCAAGCGAGGCACCACTGTACAATACAAATACACACTCAGAGAACATCTCCATCGATCATAAAAAGACGCTGTTTAAGCTCTTTTTTAACTCTTTTTTTTAAAAAAATCACCTCTGTTTGCAAATACTATTGTAAGGAACTGGCCCTTCAATTAACTTTTTTAAAAAATCTAACTAATATTAATTCAGTATGCAGATGCCAGCATTGTGTTCAACTACAAAAGTTGCTGCAGTGATCTGAGAAGCCTGCCTGTTGCGTGCCTCATCACAAACAACCAGCATTTCCTCAGATTGCCACAGCAGCTTCCACAGGTGGCACCCCATGCCACATAAATACTGAACAAGATGCTGGCCCTTCTGTTTCTTTCACTGCTAGTTCTAGTCTTGTAAAAGAGTTGCATAACATTCTTTAGAGCCAATCAGTTGTGGTGCACTGGGCAATATAAACCCCTATGTCCCGTTTCCAATTCAGAAGACTTTCTATCCTGGCTTTTAAATTTTTTTTAATGGAACATAGGTTCTATTTGTTTAATGGACCTGCTCTAGCTGGAATAACACTGGAGTTGGCTGTCAAATTACAAAGACATTAGACAGAAACAAGCAGCAACAGGGCGCCTACTTCCAGCCTGCAGAATCTGACAGCAAAACTAGTAACAGTTCTTTCTTAAGTCTGACTCAAGAAACAACCTTGCAATAATTCTCAGATCTCTTTTCATGAGATGCGTTGTACTTGAAAATTTTACCAGACTAAAAAAAATCAGTCAACAGCTTGCCTCAGGTATGAAAGTCACATCATATTTACATAAATTTCCAATGTGTCTCTTTTAGTTAACAGAGAATGCTCCCCTATCAAACTTCATTCTAAACACCATTCATAATGTTTCAAATGAAATTCGATTCATGATGTTTATTAACAAAATATTCAGTAAAAACATTACATTAAGAATGCTTAATAATGCTCTAGTATTGTAACAATATTAACAGTACTAATATAATACAGTACTGATTTTTTTTGTCCTCTGCATCCACCATGATTTTCAGTCCCCCTACTGTGGATAGAGTTGGGATTTTTAAAAATACAACTGCATGTCTTAAAGGACACAATTTTTACATTATCAAGAACTACTTTGTGAATGGCCATTGTTAATAAGATAAAAACTTAATAATTTAAGATAAAAAACAGGTAAAACTGCACCAGGAAGGGGGACAAACACCAGCTACCCTGAGGGAAACTTTGGAGGGAACCAGCTACTAGACGATTTTATTAGGCTGTGTTACTTTTCATACTTTTAATTTAAGCTACCTTTACAATTTCACCACCTGCCATATGCACATATAATTTACAAAAACATTTTAGGCATCTAATGAAGTGGAATGCAGGCCCTCAAAACTTGTGTCATAGAATCATAGAATAATGAAATTGGAAGGGGCCAATAAAGCCATCGAATCCAACCCTCTACTCAATGCAGGAATACAAATCGAAGGATATCTGCCAGGTGATAGTCTAAATTTCTCTTGAATGCATTCACCAACTTGTAAGGTAATTGATTCCATTGCCATATTGCTCTAACAGTTAGGATGTTTCCCCTGATATTCAAACAAAATCTGGCTTCCTGTAAATTGATCTTGTTGCGTGTCCAGCAGTTGGGGATGATCAAGAAGAGATCAAACCCCTCCTCCAAATGACAGCCTTTCAAATCTTTGAAAAGTGCAATGGTATCTCCCTTCAGTCTTCTTTTCTCAAGGCCTAACATGCCCAGTTCTTTCAGTCTTTCCTCATAGGATCTTGATTTCCAGCCCACTGATCATCCTTTTTGCTTTCCTCTGAACTTGTTCCAATTTGTTAGCATCCTTCTTGAAGTGTGGTGTCCCAAAATGGACACAGCATTCAAGACGAGGCCTAATAATTGCTGAATAGAGGGGAATGAGTTCCTTGTAGGATGTGGAGACTATATTTCTTTGCCTTTTCTGTGGCCACAGCACACTGCTGGCTTATATTAAGCTTGTGATCTACAGTGACTCCAAGATCCTTCTTGTTTATAGTATTGCTAAGCCCAATATCCCCCATCTTGTAACTGTGTGTTTGGTTTATTTTTCTGAGGTGCAGTACTTTGGACTCATCCCTGTTCAATTTCATTCTGTTGTTTTCAGCCCAGTGCACCAGCCTATCCAGATCTTTTTGAATTCTGTTATTGTCTTCCAGGGCATTAGCTATTCCATCCAATATTCTGTCACCCACAAATTTGATCAGCATTCTATGTATCCCCTGATCCAGATCATTAATAAAAACATTGAATTGCCCTGGGGTACCCCACTTTGAGAAGGGGTCCACCCAGTTTGAGAAGGAGACATATCCCTCCAACTACGACTCTGTAGCCAACTCTGTATCTACCTGACCCTTGAGCTATCCAGCCCGCACTTAGTTTCCTTACTAATCAGGATATCATAGGGGCACTTTGTCAAAAGCGTTGCTGAAGTCAAGATATGCGATGTCTACAGCATTCCTTTTGTCTATCTGGGACGTTTCCCAATAAAAAAAAGAGATCAGATTAGTCTGGTGGGATTTGTTCTTGACAAAACTGTGTTGGTTTCTACTTATTACTGCATTGTTTTCTAGCTACTTGCATAGTGACCGTTTTATAATCTTGCCTAGGATTGATGCCAGGCTGACTGTCCTATAGTTCCCAGGTTCCTCTTTTTTGCCCTTTTTGAAGATAGGGAGAACTTTGGCCCTCCTCCAGTCCTCTGGCACCTCCCCCGTTTCCCATGATTTCAAGAAAATAATGGACAGCGGTTCTGAGAGTTCTTTAGACAGTTCCTTCAACACTCTTGGATGCAGTTCCACGGGCCCTGGAGATTTGAACTCGTTCATGGTTGCAAGGTATTCCGTGACTATTTTGTTTGTCATTCTCCTGCTGCAATCCTGTCCCCTACCCCTGTACGTCACAACTGTCTGGGAAAAAGATTGATCTAAAATAGGAATTGAGCACTTATGCCTTTTCTTGTATTCTCTTATAATTTTTCTATCTCCACTGAGTAGCTCAGCCACTGTCTCTTTGTCTTTTGCTATGCACTTACTACATGCTAGCCTCAGCTCCTTCTCAGCTTTTGCCCTCCTAATGCCATCTCTGCATTTCCTTGCTACTTTTCTATACTCTTCCTTGGTGGCCTGGCCTCCTTTCCACTTCTTATACATGTCCTTTTTTTGTTTTCAGGTCCTCTCTGAGCTTTTTGTGAAGCCACACTGACCATTTTTCCTGCCCCCACCTTTTTTCTTGTGGGTATTGTCTGTAGTTTAGCATACATTTTTTTGCTTTCTTTCAGCCATAAAGAACATTGTTCATGTCACCTTGCTTACTGAGGAAGCCTCAAACTTTACAAAGGATTATGTGGCATATATTTTAAAATGTACATTCAGTTCACATACAGCTGATCCACTGAGAAGGAGGATAGCATTAAATAAACATAAGAGAAAGGTACGAGATTGGCCTGGGTAGGAAAGCAATAATTTATTTGAAATCAAGCTGCAGAACAGACCACAGCTCACATTCATGCATGTCTTTTACATGCAAAATATTCATTCCTCAACCTTCAACATCTTCACAGGGCTGGGGATAACACTGGGCTAGGCACTGTAGGCAGTATTGAGAAAGATCCGTGGTCTGACTCAGTATAAATAGGTTTGGAGTTTATGAAACATGCCTGATGCATTTTGACTGTACATCTTCCTTGAAGACAACAGGCATTCACATGCTTATGACAGACTCAAACATACTTTTCATGAAATAAATTACTGTTTTATGGCACCAGCTTAAGACTCTGTCTTTTCCTTTACTCCAGATGCTATTACTGTACTCTGCTTTCTTTTAAATCAACAATAGTGGGAGGAGCCACTGATAAGCATCTAAGGAACAGATTTTCACTCCTGCCTGGAATATTATTTTATTTTAACCACACCATCTCTCCCCTCTCCCATACAATTTCTGTGAAACTATGATTAAGGAGAATAGAGAAGAACGTCAAGGTAAATAACAGAAATGTCATCAAAGCTTTGGCTGCCTTTTTGATCAAACATCATGTTTAGCCTGCACAGAGGGAAACATGCATTATCATTGCTCACTCAGTTAGGCTGATTGCGCTAGGAGAAGATACCCAGCCTGTAAAGCTTCAGGGCTGATATAGGAGTTGAATAGTTCTATATAATCTGACTTTAGATGCTCTTTTTAAAGTGCAATTTACTGCTTCAGTTTTTATGTAGACTATATTACAATGTTGCCAACTGTCACAAGGTATGTAGAATCATTCAAATCGTCATAAATCCAACAAAAAAATTAATATCCCCCCTTACTGTGAGAGAGAACAGAAGGTGAGCTGCACAACAAAAAATTAATCACAGCAATTATTTATATTCCCACTCAATTTTTTAGTTTTCACTAATGCATCACAATTAATTATCTATTTATAAATTAATTTTTAAAACTGTTCTCAAAATGTGCAAAAATAATATGAATATATATATCACTTGCCTCCTTCGTTTGGAAGCTATCAATTAAAATGTCTAATTTGCTTCCTATCATGAATAAATCTTTGTATTACACAACATTCAAAATAGTTTGGTGCTGAAACTATATAGCTCTAAGTGGATAAGCCTTAGAATCTATGAAATGCTAATGAGAGTTTCTGAAATCTGAAGGGCTGGATTTGGACATAAATCATAGTTTCACAATAGAGTTGACTGCTTGTTCAGTTTATGACCCTCCATAAACCTTGTCAATACAGCTGTTTTTTTAAAAGGCACTACTTCTACAAAACTATCACAGATTAAATTTGTGTTTATGATATAATCTCCCCCTTATGCAAACAAAATAAATAAATCATACCAAAATGCATGAATCATTCAATGACTATCCTAAAAAATGATAATAAGCACACGCCCACCCCCTCCAGTCTTATCACTTAATGGGTAATTCATTGACCATTTACATTAGTGTAGACCAACTGATCTCAATCAGCACATCAAAATCGTGATATTATGTGCACAATTTCCTTTAAAGATTTTAAGAACTACACAAGTTAAATGAGTTACCAGGTGATCAGATCTGTATATATCTATATTGGTATATTGCAAATTTTGTACATATGTAGATTGTCTGCATTTGATCCAACATGTTGACCGTGAGAAACTGTGCTTTGCTAATGAAGAGTTACATATACTGAACACAAAATTCAGCTGTATACCTAGATAAAATATATACATACAGATGCAATGTGAATAATGGAAAACAAATGCTTATTAAAGTCAGGATCCAGTGTGTCATTTTACCTTATCATTTGAATTTAAAACAAAAACAATGGTGTATTATTTCCAATCTCAACAATGTTTCTTGAATGCCCTGCTCTCATAAATTACAACATACTGTAATTTTGGGTTTGTAAAGTGTATGTAGGTCTTACTCATTGAAAACAAATTAAACTGCATTTTTACATGAAAAATCCAATCGAGCTCTGGTTACATAGAGCTACTCATCAGTGGCAACACCAGAATGTAGAGGGAAAGAAATCAGCAGGTGAACAAAGTGAACAAGTATCCATCTGAAAGTAACATATGGTAAATAGACAACATCTGTATTTGTCTGTGCATCTGCAGATACATCCAAAGGAGATGTGGTTTGTTCGTACTAATTTAAATTAAGTTGGATGCAATCTGGATGTAACTCCAAGTGAAACAGAGTATAACAACTGCTCTATCCTTTCTCTGGCTATCAACTGACAGTTGAGGCACTCATGACAATATATAAAGTGATAATGTTGCTTTACATGTTAAGTAAGAGCAGACACTAAACTTGATCTTGAGTTATGAATTATGAGAATTCAGTTAAATGAAGCGGGCATGGAAAACATGGGTGAACTATGCAATTCTAATATGCCCATTTGTATGCATGGCTACATGTGCAGGTGAAGTCAGTGCTTATTATACCTTCTAAAAAGTCTGTGTATGTTAGTGTATGTATACCTTACACACACACACACACACACACACACACACACACACACACACACACACACGAGATATATTTACTTAAATCAACACAGATAAGTAGTAATTTTGGGTCCTTGGGTTTCCTTGCCCTGTTACTTAAGTTTGGATCACACAGAATCATTGAATAATTTAGTTGGAAGAGGCCTATAAGGCCATTGAGTCAAGCCTCCTGTTCCATGCAAGAATCCAAATCAGAGCAGATCTGACAAATGGAAATGGCACAACCCTGGCATAAATGGGTAGAAGAGGGAGCAAAGGGAAGGAACATGTGTCTGAGCCCATGACAGCCATATTACTTCCATGCTGAGCCCCTCTATTTTTTGCCTCCTTCTACCCAGAGACGAGTGGTTGCAAGCAGTATATGCACTCAGAATGGGTTCTCATCCTTCTGGCAGCAAATGTTTGTGTCCTCTAAATTTTTCGGCACCCTGGGTCAAAGCCCTGGTTGCCCTACCCTAGTTACAGCTCTGATTCTCAAAGCAGTCTACACAGGATTGGGGGGGGGGGTGTTTCCACTTTGTAATTAGATATGCTACAAACCAGGAAATCTCCACCCATTTCCATCACATGTAGCTTGTAGAACAGTTAGAAGAAATTATATATCCCCATAAACTGTGCCTCCATTGAATGAGGCCTTGATATATGGAAAAGGTACTGCATGGAGCTGGGACACCAGATTTCAATCATCAGAAGTAAACACCCATGCAAACGTATTACAATCTTTCTGCATGCTTGTTCTGGGACTTGGTTCTAGTAATGAAATCTCAAATTAAGTCCCATTAAGGTCAGTATAAGCACACATTCTTCTTCACCAACAGAATTTGGGTCCCTCATTTTCAGTTATTTTAATCCTCAATTTTTAGCCTACTATAAAAATACTCCCAAAAAGATTACAATAAGAGTGTGTGATGTGAGAGGTAGGGATGTGTGTGTGTATGAATTAACATCTCTATCCTGGTGGCCTTCCGTATTTTTTACATGCTAGCTGGGATGGATGAGAATTGTAATCCAAAATGTATAGAGAGTGTCAGTTTGGTGAAAGTTCATGGCAAATATTTTGATTCAGAAAAGTCTTTCACACTAGCCCTGTTCAGGCATTAGCCTGCATACAGAGTAAGGACAAGAAGGGAAAGCAGAAGTCCTGCCTACCTCTCTCTTCCATTCCAATAAACCTTTGGTGCGTGGAGGGTGCCAATCTGAAGCACAGAGCCTCTGCGATCCATGTGTGTCAGAACACAGGGGCCAGCACCCTACTGAGCCTCACTGAGCAGTAAACCCCAACATTGTAGTAAAGAAGGGCTGTGTCATTTGCATAAGCACTGCCATTGCGCAAATTATGATCTCCATAAAGGAAGCCTGCCCTCTGCGTCAGCATCACTGGAGCAGTGCTTGCACAAGTGGCATGTACTCCCATTACTGTGCTGGCAGGACTTTTCACTCAGTG
The DNA here is from genome assembly GCF_051106095.1 of Pogona vitticeps. Taxonomy (NCBI): domain Eukaryota; kingdom Metazoa; phylum Chordata; class Lepidosauria; order Squamata; family Agamidae; genus Pogona; species Pogona vitticeps. Next base: position 221,949,260 of record NC_135784.1, on the reverse strand, counting down.
GCAACTTGGTAGGATACTGACCAGGGGGTTTAACGTGAAGTGTTCAAAAAAAAAAAATCCAAAGTGATAAGCATGTTAGACTGTTGGCATATCCACTACAGCCAATTTTCTCCTCCTCCTTGATTTCTATAAACACTTGTCTACTAAGGCTACATCTTCATGCAGCTGAAGAAGTGATGGAGTTCACAGAGGTTCATCCCAAAAACACTGGTTGTTTTTTAAAGTGCCACAAAAGTTTGTTGTTTTCTAAAAAGCAAATAGAGAATTTCACAAGAAAGCCATGCAATGCAGCATGACTTTTCTCAAATATCCTGACTTATATCTTATTTTCCTGACTTATATAACAGAAAAATAAATTGAAGTTCATGATACATCAAAGTAAGACACATCATAAACAGATACAGGCATCACTCTTCTGAACCTTGCCATAGATATTGACAGTTGAGGATTAAGAAACACAGCAAAAATATAACAGAGATTATATGAATTAAATAAAAGCAAGCAAATTCTGTCTCACACTATTTCATTTCAAATGTTACCAGCAGAATATATGGTTACAAGAGATGGGGACGAACCGCCAAAATGGTGGTTTATCCTGGTTCATAGCCCGTCGAAGTTGATGAACCACGAACCTCCTCCCCATGAACCAACAAACTACAAATCGATTTGTCAGGATTTGTTTGTTTTTAAAGCTGACACCCACACCCCCACAGCCTGCCCCCCGCCCCCTTCCCACTACCCCTGTTGCCTCTATACCTTGGCTGCTACAGTCCGTGCCACTGCTGCCATTCATAGCAGCCTCCACAGCCACCATCCACCACCACTTGCTGCAATGGCCTTTGTCGCTATGGCCTGCCTTAAGGGCATCTGGGCTGCTCTTTGCAAAGATGGCAGCTGCAGCTTCCCTGCCCTAAGAGAAGTCGCAGCCACCATCTTTGCAAAGGGCAGCCAGTGTCCTGTACAGCAGGCTATGGCTGCAGAGGCCACTGCAGTGGGCGGCAATGGATGGCAACGGCGCCAGATGATGGCAGCAACTAAGGTAGCTCCCTACCTAAGGTAGTGGGGGACAGGCTCTAGGGCTGCCTGGCTGCCTATGGGCCCACTGATCAGCGGATCCATAGGCAGAGTGGAAAAGCCATAGGCAGAGAGGGAAGGCTAGCCTATGGGGGACGAATAAAAATGGGGCAATAGTCATCCCTTCTTATTTGTCAGGGTCTCTGAAACTCAGGGATTAATATTTAATGAATCAGCGATTTTTAACAAATATTGCAATTTTTTAATTCATTCCCATGTCTAATGGTTACCACAGTGGTTCCTGCTCTATTTTCTGTACTAACAACACTGTTTAGATCTTTGTCTTGAAAATCATTACTGACATTTAATTTAAATGAGATAGCCAGAGAACTGCCTGAGTCCTCTAATTTTAAAAATTCTGCAAAAAGAATCTGCTCTGGTTCTTTTGGAGCAGAGAGAGAAAGAGAGAGAGAGAGAGAGAGAGAGAGAGAGAGAGAGAGAGAGAGAGAGAGAAAGTAATCAAATCCTTCTGACTCATGTAAACTATTATTACAAAGAAATATTTTAAACATGTTAAAAAAATGAGGGAGTAGTAATGGTAACATACAGTACCATGAGCAGCTTTGGCCTCCCAGTCACTGGCATACAGTTAACAGATCAGTCCTGGCCTTCAGCATACAGGAAGGAAAAAAAAGTAGAGAGAAGGAAAAACAGCAGCTCTGGAGTGGGTTATAACAAGCAGGGAGAGCGAGGAGGAGAGAAGACCTGCCAGTTTGTATACAAGAAGGCAATTGAACTCTTTTCTGGCACATTCCTTCTCTCTATCTCCCAACCTCGCTGCGTGTGTCTTGTCATATTTTCTTCACTTGTTAATTGTCTGGACTGAGAGATTTTAAACAGTCACAGCCAAGAGAAAAGCAAAACCCTTCTAAGTGACTATCACAGCTAGTCAGCTTCACACACCACTGGATAACATTTTCCAAGGGAAGTGTTCCTCTGATAGTTCCCAAGTATCTAAGTCACACTCCTTGCCTCTCCCCACCCAGCGCTCTCTCTCTCTCTCTCTCTCTCATTCACTCACTCTTCTCTCACACACACTCCCCATGAGACTACAATGCAATAAAACATTCATGCGACTTGGAATTTTAACACAATGCAATTTCCCTAGTTTAACCTGAAAGGAATGCACTAGTCACAACAGACTACATCATCCTGCCATTAAGCCTTGCCAAACAACCGCTTTTTTGGCCAGGCTGGCCCAGCTCTGACGGGAAAGGAGTACACAGACCCACACACAGAGCACGGAGGGGCTACCTCCGTTTTGGCCAGCAACAGCCTGCTCTCGACCATGGCTCCTGTCCAACCTCCACACTGCAAGGCAGACTGGTGTCACCTCCTGGACTTCGACAGAGCTGCTGCTCTCCCCCGACAGCACCAGCTTGCTTGAGGGCTGCCCTTCTCTTGAGGACACTTCAGTCAGATGCCTGAAGGCTCTGCTTTTACTACAAGTTACTACTGTTATTAAATGTTATGGCCACAACCGAACAAATTGTAAAGCACACTTATGTCGTGTTGATTTCTGTGGCATTTAAACACACTTAATTGTGCCATTTAGCCATGCATTTGATCCCAAAATTCTTTTCCATTCCTTTACTCCCAGTCTCCGTTAATTCCTACTTCCATCCCCACCCCACATTTTAATGAACTTTTGTGGGAAATGAGCAAGACAGTGCTGATGAAACTACAAAGCTGACATTGTATTTTGGCAAGAATTTCTTTTGCTGCTGTTATTTCTGTAATTAATATGTATTTTTTAAAATGAAACAGGGATGTTTTCTTCATAAATGCTGTGAAAAAATGATGGGAAAGTGAAGGTCTCTTTAACCTTTTTGGGCAGAATGTCAGTATTATTCTATTACAAAAAGGAAACATAGTAGCACCAGGAAATAAGCTATCCTGTACCTATTCTCTTATTTGGTTAAACTGCACAAATGAGTGTTTCTTTTTGTTTTAACCTCAGAAAATATCCTCTATTTTTAAATCGTACTGGCAATTTGGGGGGAGTATAAGAGTGCTCACTTATTTGATTCAAACTTCTTTGTTAAAATTTAATCATTCTATAATAGGAATGAAAATCCTCTCTTGATTAAATCTTGCAGATAAAGGCAAAAATTGCAAAAATATTCCTCTCACTGTATTAGAAGATTTATGTTTGTGCGCGTCTGTGTGTGTGTACAAACTCACACACGTATACATATATGTGAACCACTTTGGTGGTTCGTGACAGTTCGTCCTTTGAACAGACAGATGTTCGGTGGTTCCCAGCCCTAACAGTGGGTGCCCACTCAGAGCAGTGGCCCAGCTTCCCTGTCCTGCCTCCTCTGCTAAGTGAGTGCCCACTGGAGGAGGCAGGGCTGGGAAGGATGAACCAGCAATTTGTGATCATTTCTAATGTATATGGCTCGTAAAACTACAGAAATATTATAATGATAGGAGGTGTGAAATCACATAAGTAGCTATGTTCCAGTGAGCAAACTAAGTCATGAGTTGCAAAACTGGTTAATTCATATTAGAATTTCCAAACAGGGTGGGAGGAGTGCCAGCCTGGGGTCACATAGGACCCCAAAGATGAGATCGCTAGATCTCAAAAACAAAAATGTGTTGTTGTTTTTAAAGGGGTTGAGGTGAGCTGCTGCTCCTGGAAGACTCCAAGAGAAGCCATTTATCTTGCTGAAGCATTTAATACTTCAAACCTACAACTGGACTTCCAGCCACTTCTAGTTAGTTAGTCTGCTTGCTTGCTTTCATCTGTGGCATTTTCAGTTGCCCTTAGTAGACCCACCAAAGTTGTTCACCCTGGCCTAAAATACAATATAAAACAACTGGTATTAAAGTTTTAGGACGTATTTCCTGTGCTAGACTGTACAGTGATCATCACTATCGTGCCATGCAACCCATGTTACATAGAACATGAAAGAATGAGTTAAGCTAGAGCACACCAGGTTTAACCAAGGCCACATTTAGAGAAAGAAAAAAATAACCTCCTTCCAGGCCTCTAAAACCCAAGGTTGATGATTAAGATCACACTCAAAGAAGCAATTTATATCCTACTGTGAAAGGGTATGGCTCTTCTGACGGGATGAAGATGACAAACAACACCCGAGTGTGATCTATAACTCAGAAGAAAATGCACAGTCAATGTTCAAACAATGAAGACAACATTTATTACAAACTATTTACAATGTTTATCCACCACCAAATCCGCCACACAGATACATTATCAGAGAAATCAGATGTAATCCAACATGTAACACAGTCATAGTTTGTATAGCTTCAGCCTCCCTTCTCTCATGTCCCATGCCACAGAACTGCCTTTCCCAGCACACACAACAAAGCTGGTTTGAGATAGTCCTCCTAGTTGACCTGTGTCCTTGTTTCAGCAAGTGAAATTGCAGCTGGGTTCTTTCAGAGAGTCTGGAACAGCCATTCTCAAACTTTTTTGGCCACAGCCACAAATACAATATGAAAGAAATATAGGCTGAATTAGGACTGTGTAAATCCTACATAATAAACCTTATAAGGTGGTATGTGAAGAACTGTTTCCAGTCTGTGGCTCCCTTTAAATGTGCCAGGACACACACACACACACACACACACCCAGGGACAATATGGCTTCTGTTGAGAATGGCAGGGACTCTGGAGTATAATCTGGAGAATTGCATTTTGAAGCCACAACATTGGTATCCACTTCAGAACCTGGCTCATTATCTCCTCACCAGCCCAGTCCTCTATATCACTCTCCTCCTCCCTTTTCCCGCTGACTGCCTCTGTCTCTTCCTCTAGCTTCCTTTATTTCCAGCTTGGTGGGAACTTTTCTTGGCAAGTTACTTCCCACTTTTCTCCTCTTCCTACCCTTCCACATCTTTTCCACTTCCTGGAAAAATTTATTTGAATACTGCAATTTGGCTACACATGATGCTCCCTCTATTATTTTCACATTAAAGTTAGTCTTCATCAAATACAGTTGCTCCCAGTTTATTTTTTGTTCTCTTCCAAATTCTGGCTTTGATCTTTAAATGCCTTCACAAAGTACAAGAATACCTGAAGAATCCTTTGTGTACATATGTACATATATATGTACATATTGTGATGATTTGTGAGCCTTTTTTACGCAGTACCTGAAAAAGAGGCTCTTTCTATATTTTGGTCTCTAAATCAGGTACTGCGTAATTTCTCTCTCACACATATAGGCAAGCATATACTGCAACAGCTTCCTTGAGTGTCCCAGCATCTGAGATCTGGGCTGTGTCTATATAGGAAAGGGCTAGAGGAGGAGGATACATGGCATTATCTTTGACACCAAGCAAATAGGATCTTATTTTCCCAGGTTTATTTTTCCATATAATATCGATCATTATTTTCTGTTAATTATCTAGACATTGTATTTTACTGTTCTTGTTTTCCTGATATTGCTTTATTGTTTAAAAAATTACTATAGTACTCACTGAGAACCTCTTGAAGAAGGAAATGTAAATCCTATTCTATACATTTACCGAAAATATTTTTGCAAGAAAACTAGTGAGCCATGTGGAGACATTTTGGAGACAAACCAAAAAACACACACAACAAAAACGGAAACTCAAAAGTTCTGTTTTACCTGTCGTAAGTACAATGAAAATTTCTGAAAGAAGGGATTTGCAGAGTTACATTAATAGCCACTCTCACTGATTGACTTTGATTATTTCAACCTGAACTAGCTTTTCATGATGAATTGATTTTGCCATATCAAGTATCTGCTAGACGTATCTCCCCTTGACCTCTTGGACATGATGAAATAATATGAGAGATGCCAAGAAACCACTAAGTGTTGAGGACAAGATTTAACGCAGTGACAGACCTTTTGAAAGCTTAGTTATTTCCAAGATATTTTACTTTTCTGAAGATTACTGAAATGTGAAACTTATGGCTAATTTAATCACTCAATAGGACACAAACATATCACCTCCTAAGCATCTCTATTTAGCTATTTTTATGTGAGTTTATCATATGTATGGGTTCTTACTTTGTCTTGATAGCCCTGAACACTTATTTCTATGAGCTAATTATCTTTTAGAATCATAGAATCATGAAGCTGGAAGGGACCTATAAGGCCATCGAATCCAATCCCCTGTTCAATGCAGGAATACAAATCAAAGGACATCTGCCAGGTGGTTGTCTAAATTTCTCTTGAATGCCTCCAGGGTCAAAGCACTCACCACCCCTCAAGGTAATTGATTCCATAGCCGTACTGCTCTAACAGTGAGGAAGTTTTTCCTAATATTCAATCAAAATCTGGCTTCCTGTAACTTGAGCCCATTGTTGCATGATCGAGAAGAGATCCTGCCGCCCCTCTGAATGATAGCCTTTCAAGTATTTGAAAAGTGCTCTCATATCTTCCCTCTGTCTTATTTTCTCAAAGCTAAACATGCCCAGTTCTTTCAGTCTTTCCTCATAGGGCCTGGTTTCCAGTCCCTTGATCATCCTTCTTGCCCTCCTCTGAACTTGCTCCAATTTGTTGGCATCCTTCTTGAAGTGTGGTGTCCACAATTGAACACAGTACTCAAGATGAGGCCTAACCAAATAGAGGGGAACAGGTAATGTGTGGGATTTGGAGACTATACTTTTGTTAATGCAGTTTAAAATAGCATTTGCCTTTTCTGTAGCCACATTACACTGTTGGCTCATATTCAGCTTGTGATCTACAATGACACCAAGATCCTTCTTGCTTGTAGTATTGACCCCCACCCCCTATCTTGTAATTGTATGTTTGGTTTATTTTTCCTAAGTGCAGTACTTCACACTCATCCCTGTTCAATTTCATTCTTTTGTTTTCAGCCCAGTGCTCAAGTCTATCCAGATCATTTTGAATTTTGCTACTATCTTCCAGGGTGCTATAGCTAGTCCACTCAGATCACCACAAGTGAAGTCGCTCCTTCTGCCATTATTCTTGTTAGAGTTTTGCTTTGATCTGTCTATGGATGCCTTTTCCCTTTATTTTCTTACCTTGAATGCAGCTTTCTCTTTTTGCCCCCTTGGTTTCCCCCTTTCTTTTGCCCCCTCCTCCAGGAGACTTTTACCTCATACCTCTCCCCCATGAAACTCCTATTTGCTTACTCTTGTCGCAAGCTCCCTGGGTCTTCTTCAGCTGTGCTCTGTCAGGAGTCAGCAATTAAAAGGCTCTCCCAGAACTCACAGCTGCTACCTATAGCTTTTTGCAGCAACCAGGACACAACTCTTCCTGTAAGCTCTCTTATTACACTTCTATTAAAAATTAATATGGGAAGTGATCCCCTTTTCTTAATATCAAACTATACTAATGAGACCAAAGATCCCCTTTTCAATATTTTTTCCTGTTTGACAACCAAGGCACAGTGTTAGAGGTTTTAATTTAAATCTACCCTCCATTCATCCTGCTCTTGTAGATTACGTAAAATTCAATAAATGCATGGATCTTATCAAGATAAAGTTACCTACACAATTCACATTAAAATTGATCACACAGAGTTGTAGATACTTTGCACCCCTTCAATTTCAACCAGTATTATGTGATACTAATTTTAGATGGGCTGAGACTATTCAGTAGAAGCAGAAGCCTTTTTTCCCCATCAAAACAGACCAAGCCACTTCACAAAGAACAAATAGTAGTTCTTGGGTGGGAGATGGAGCAGAATATATAATTAATATCAGATCTGATGGTTGTTGTGGGTTTTTTGGGCTCTTTGGCTGTGTTCTGAAGGTTGTTCTTCCTAACGTTTCACCAGTCTCTGTGGCCGGCATCTTCAGAGGACAGCACTCTGTGCTCTGGTGCAGTTTGTTTGGGAGTTGAGTATTTATGGCTGTGAGATGGCTTTTGTCCTTTTCAGGAGATGGGTGATTAGTGTGTCTTGTTGTGGGTGTATTATTGTGATAAAGAGGAGAGGTTATCTGTCACTATAATTGATGGGTGTCATTAGCTGGTCTTTTGTGTGTAGTGATCCCCGGTCCTTGTGGCTGGGTAGAGTTTGTTGACCTTTTGCATGCTGTATTTTTCAGAGCTGGGAGCCAACTTTTGTTGAGTTTCGAAGTGTCCTCTTTTTTGTTGAAGTTCTGCTGGTGTTTGTGGATTTCAATGGCTTCCCTGTGCAGTCTAACGTAATGATTGCTGGTGTTGTCCAGTATTTCAGTATTATGAAATAGAATTTCATGTCCAGCTTCTTTTAGGGCATGTTCAGCTAGTGCCAATTTTTCTGGTTGTTTTAGTCTGCAGTGTCTCTCATGTTCTTTGATTCTGGTGTGGATGCTTCATTTTGTGGTTCCAATATATACCTGGCCAGAACTGCAAGGTATCCGGCATACTCCTGCAGTGGTGAGGGAGAACAACCTTCAGAACATGGCTAAAGAGCCCCAAAACAACCATTAGATCCCAGTCATGAAAGCCTTCGCGAATATAATATCAGATCTCATTTCCATCCTCTGCCCCTGCTCAGTCATGAACTGAAATATAATGTGGACCTAAATTTAATAATGAATTCAACCTCATGAATCAATGAGATGTACACATACAGTATGTTGACTTCAATAGATCTATTCTAGGCCAGATTAGTAATTAGATTCAGGCCATGACATTTTATTTTCTGTATGGTAAAAAGATCTTGCGATTTCAACAGGCTAACACAAACAAAAAGAGCAGAAGTGAGAGATTCTGGATCAACTGATTGAACAATACATTGTATTGTATTGTATTATTCTGTACCTGGCAGCTATACTGAACTATTTTCAGTATAAGACTATGTGGGGTTAGGGATATAGTTCACATCTGGCTGATATTCTGTCTGTCCCTCCCAAGCAATGTGGATCATTTCCAAACAAAAGAACCATATTGGATCCTTTAGTATTCTGATTTTGGAGCCAGTTCAGGCCTAAGTGTCAATGAAGACAGCTGCAAAGCCTTGAAGAGAGATATGTGAGGGAAACTGATTTATGTTTTCTTGGTTTTCCTCTCTGGGTACTCCTACTCCTGGACAGCCATCTCACATCACTGTTAATCAGAGAGATCTAAAACCAAAAGAAAATGGTCTCACAGATGGGCTTCCTGAGTCTACCTATGTAGGTCCCTGGGTGAAATGAATCTTCAGACCTAATAGACCATTAACAGAACTAGAAAATTCCTGTATAGATAGGAATAATAAAAGGGAAAAAAGGAGTTATTTCATTAATTTATAAAAGCATTCTGGACAAAGAATATGGTAGCAGCACAGGGCCAAAGTTTACTTGGGAAACAAATTTAAACATCAACATACCAGAAAATATTTGGGGAAAAATATGGGATACTCAACCATATAAATTGGTATCAGCAAAATCTAAAGAAATTATTTTAAAAGTAGTTCATAGGTGGTGTTTACATCCTACCAAACTACATAAAATTAATTGAGAGATACTAGAATTGTGTTGGAGAAAGTGTGTCCATAAAGGAACATCAGAACACCTGTGGTTAAATTGCCTGAAAGTAGAAGTATTCTGATATGAGGCAATTAACTGGCTAGAAAAAAATTACAGATCAAAAAATAGTTTCAAATGAAACTTTATTATTATTCTCTCTATTCACTAGAGGAAATGAAAATTCATCAAATAAAGAACTGGTGGCAACTCTTATAGGGGCAGCACAGAATAAAATTGTCCGATGCTGGAAAGATGCTCTGGACTTTTCTTTGCCAAAATATATGAATAAAATATGGGCAGTGGCAGTGATGGAGAAACTGACTAATTGAATCAGATTATACAGAGGGGAGATTTTAAAAGATAACTTTATGGAGATATGGCACCTCTGTCAAAATCCGACATGGGGTCAAAAAAATAAAGTAAACCAAGTGGATAACAGGTTGGACCGCTGGTTATTCTAAACAGCAGTAGCTATACATAAAAATACAATAATTTATATTTTTTATTTTTTTATTTTTTTATTTATATCCCGCCTATCTAGTCAATTAAGACCACTCTAGGCGGCTTAGAGCAGAATATAACAATATACATAGTTAAAAACAATTCTATGTAAAAAAGTGAAATTTTTAGACAAGGTGGGAGAAGCACTAGGAAAAGGGAAAAGAGGGAAGATCGGAAGTTAATGATTGGCTGAGGGGAAGGCCTGCCAAAACATCAATGTCTTTAGTTGGTTTTTAAAAATACCCAGCGAGGGAGCCGCGCGAATATCAGGGGGTAAGTTATTCCAGAGGCGAGGAGCCACCGCCAAGAAGGCCCGATTTCTTGTCTTTTCTTTCCGGGCCTCTCTCGGCGTTAGGCTCCTCAGCCTCACCCCCTGGCTAGCGCGAGTGACAAGGAAGAGACTATGTGAAAAGATAAAGAGATAATGCGAACAGTGTGTATATATGAAGATTTAAGAGTTTATGAATAAGAAATTTATCATTATTATAATACAATAGGTATTGTTCTGTTATGCAGTTTTGAATGGATTTATAAAATAAATTAATTTTTTAAAGGAAGAAATGACTCTTCCCCTCAGTGTGTGTCTGTGTGCACACACATGTGCGTAGGCAAACACATCTGGCTAAATAAATTAGAAACAAAAACTTTAAGCACATGGCCGCATTTGATTAATAATGGAGGCATTTCAGTTGCCTATTAAGTGTTCAAAATGATATAAAAGGAGATAGCATTTACTGATAGCATCCTCCCTCCTTTACCCCTTACAACCAGCAGGTCTCTACTGATTGTGGGTTAGCTTCCCTTCTTTATTTCTTCTTACCTACATTCTTAAACCCCTATCTTTTGCATAGCATACACTGTAGCTTCTTCTTGTTTCTGAGCATTATAATAGGACTCCCACCCAAGTCTTCCAGTGGGCTTTTCCTCTGTAGTCGCTGAGGACACTGGAGCTTGACAAGAAGATGTCCAGTCGGACCATTATCAAATAATTATCACCTGCTCTTTTCATATCTTGGCCAACTATCATCACTTCTGCTTCTCTTCCAGTCAACCTGGATAATTTACCTTCAATTTAGCCTAAGTTCATCTGTGAAGGCCTTCACCATCCACAGATGAACAAATCAAATATCAAATGAACTTGCAGTAGCTTAAGACACATTAAGACAAAAACGTATATACAGTATATATGCAAACATGGTATCTCATGCTTATTTAATGTTTAGCTCTTTTTAGCATATATGCAGGTGCCATGCTTTCAAAACTCTTAGAACAGAACAACCTGTGTTCAATGAGTTTTAATTATTTTGTTCTCAATTAGTTCACTTAGCACACTTAAGAAATGAAGTTTTGTAATCCGCTCACCTCAACTAGACCACAGAAATCTACAGATTTCCTTGTAGCAATTATTTACCAAAGCTTTCCTTGTGTGAAAGGATTTTCCTCCCATATGTTTTCACATGCAAATCTTAATCATCCATTGTGACTGCCTGTGGTTGAGTATATTTTAGGCTAGGAAACACTCTCCTTTATTACGAGAACTGTGCTATAAGGAATAGGGAACTAGCACCCACTGATTATTTCCCTTACATACAATGTTGTTTATTTCTTTGCAATATAAATTTATTTTTCTCCTTCAAAATAATTTATACAAAACTGATAACATGCACATAAACAGCAAAAGGTTATTCAAAAGACATGCTTCAGGGAAGAGATTTCCTCCATAATTTGGACTTCTATTTGATTAAGTACTTTGTTCTCCTTTAGTTTTTTTGCAAGGAGTGGCACCATTATAAAGAGCAGTAGGGATCATAAGGGAAGGCAAACCCCTAGGAAAGGTGAAAACCAACAAAATAGTCTGTTTTTTGAGTATTACTAATATTTGCAAATGTTGCTAACATGCCTTTAACTGCATGTACAAAACAATGTGGGCTAGAAACCTGGTTTTTTTAGAATAAAGAAGAAGGCTGAGGGCTAAACAAAGTGTTTGGTGGTAAATATTTTCATTAATACAGGACACTTTGCTCCACTGAAAGCAAGGTTTCAGAATGATTTTCAGACTCTTACACCTGTTATTCTTTTTTGCCTGCAACCCCTTTACTTTGAAATTGACACTGAAGTACAATCTGAGAAATGAAAGGGAAGGTGTTAGAAAAATGGCATGATGGAATAATGCACAAATGGTTCCTCTCCATCTCTCTGAACCAGAGAACCAGAGAAATGGCAACATAGGCTGAGAATGGTTTGCTGCCAGCAATTACTTCAACCTTCAATTCTTGTACTAGGACCTCCAAAATTCCATATACAAAGAGACAGGGAATCCTATCTAGTTGTTTAGCCATCAAAACAGCACTAGACTGGTCTATAGGAATAATCCAAAGACCATCCAATCATTAAGCTAATCACAGAGGCTGAGTATAAATGGAAGAATTATTTATACACATTGTTATTGTCTGAGGGATATGCAAAGGCTATAAGTCAACATGATCCTTTCCATATCTGCATTTCCAAAGGCAACGGCTACAGGTCAGAATGTACCTCTCTATAAGACAGATATTAGGACAGATTGTTATGTACCATACCCTCTCATCATGATGATAAACCAGGAAAATCAAAAGTGCCCACTAACACAATCAAGCTGAACCGGTTTCAAATTTGAAGAAGAAACTGATTACACTTGTTTTTCTATACAGTTGCACCTTTGGTGCACCTTGAATAGGTAGTGTCTAACAAAACAAAAGGGTAAAACTATCCACAGCAGCAACAACAAGGAGTTTAGATTGTAAGGAGTTTATACTGGACAGGCACAGTATGAGAGGACGTGTTGTCACAGTACAAAATTCTAACTGAGCAGACAGACCATTTTGCAAGATACTGTGCCAAGAACCTACAAATAAAAATGTTAGCCTTCTATTAAAAGCTTTAAATGAAACGTAATGTTCATTTCATGTGCATAATCCTTAGCCTTCTATTAAAAGCTTTAAATGAAATGTAATGTTCATTTCATGTGCATAATCCTCATTAGAGGAATACATATATATTGGTAATGTAATTTAGTCAATTAGGGTAACGAATCACGATCTGTCAGAATCCACCATGAGTGAGATAACAAATTAAACTGCTGTGAAAATATTTGAATCTGAAGGAGCAAAGTGAAGACATTTGTAGTTACTGTATCTTTAAAAAGAGAAAAAAGAAAACTCTTGTCACAACAGTGTGCAAAGTCTGTGACTAAACAGCACATTTCATTACAAGACGCAAGTCCAAAGTATTCTTGGACCTTGTACATACAAGGATTATTAGCCTCACATTAAGAGCTAGCCGCTTTGAAATTCAACCCTCAGATGTCTCCCACTGCTCACGTCTTTGCTGACTTACACATGCATTCATTCTGCTCTTGAATCCCTTTCCCTCTTCTCCCCCTAGCCAGAGTACAGAAATGGCTTTGGCAAATTGCAAAAGAAAGAGAAAAGACAAAGCACAGCTGCACATGAGCACAGAGTAACTCCCTCATTTCTTCTACGTCCAACCAAACAAAATTACGCTAAGGCATATGCTCTGGTCATGTACGATAGGCTTCATGTAACAGGGGCTGTGTTCCTTGGCTCAGTCCTGCACAGGGGGAGAACAGAACCTCCTTCAGGAGCAAAAGGAAGGAAACAGAGGCGAAAGCTGGGGTAAGCATGCTGAAATCCTGTGTGTGGCCAAAGCAGCAGGAAAGAAACTAGAGAAAGGCACAGAAAGAATGAGCCCAACTCCACAACACTGGAACAGGCAGCTGGCCTAAGATGCTAATTCAGCGGTTTAACAAATCAATGCCACTTGAAAAGTACAATGCGAGCCCTCACTGGGTAGATGTCAGGGGACTGAGAAAATGCATTCTCAAGTATTTCACATTAAGAGGGAATAATGTGTTAATTTATTACTCTTCACCCTATACACTTGGATTATCCATCTGTGTCAGCTATTTGACTTCTTAAATTTATCAAAAGCACTTGCAACTGGAGACATCTTCTGCTTAAGCACTGGGAAGTGAAGCTGTGGTGTGTGTGTGTCCTGTTCAGCGGGGAGGGATAGTTAGAGAATTCGAAAAAGAAGAAGAGCCGAAGGAAGGTCTGTTCCTTGGCAGTGGCTGATTGCATTAGGTACCATCAGTCAAAAGTGGCATTGTACGCAGAGGAAAATCTTGCATCAGCAATCAAATGTACCATCTACAACTAAGGAAATGTTATGAAATCTTCTAACAAAACTCAACTGAGGTAAAGCTGCTAAATTTTGGGCTCTAATGAAATCTGTTGTTCCATATATTAGAAAGTTTTAGATTTGGAATGTTGGAATTGTACAAAGAAATCCTCAAAAACTGTATGAAATGTCAAAAAAATAGATTTGCATATCCTGATAAACAGGAAAACACTCTGTTTTCATGAAAGACATTCAATAAAAGGAAGCCATCAGCCTAAAATAGCTAATTGCAATTAAATCCTGGCACAGTTTCCAAATGGTCATCTTTAAATTTTAAATAAATGTGGATAGTGGGAGTGGGAATACTTCACATAAACAAACCTTGAATTCAATAAGGGAAATCTATATCAGTTTGGAATTTGATTCACAGTAAGACATTTCAAGTTATGAAGACACTTTGAATAAGAACAGGGCTCATTTATTTTTGACCTTCTGATTTCATTTGATAAGGTTAGAGGGCATAAATATGGTTAGGAGAAAAAGCAACACCCTAAGTGATCTTATCCCTAAATGATTCCTTCATTCTTGGAAATGGGATCAGCTTGTCTTTAGAGTTTGTTTTCTTCCACCTTTTCCTTGACCATTCCATTCATGTTATATGATCTAGTACAACAAAACTATACCGAGCAATAAAACCTATCCAGAATAAAATTGATGCACTGAAAAAAATACCCTGCAATATATTTTTTTTTTATTCTGAACAGTTTTAGCAGAATAAAAATCTTAAGGGGAAAAAATTCTTTGAACACTAATGCTCTAAAATACTTCTGAGAGCAAAATATATTTGTGTAAGCTTAAAAAGATAGAAAAACAATATCAAAATCCTGTATAGATTCTTACTTTATTCAATACTGGGATTTTTAATTTATTTTTATTTTTTGTTGATCAATAGAGAGGAAGTGCTAAGGGTTTGCTGTCTCAAAACACAGACATGAGACACCGTTGTTTTAAAATGAAATCAAAAGGTGCCAATAGTTTCCCCAATGATCTTTGGCTTGTCCACCCCACTTGACTGTATTCACAGAGCACCATGCAGCAAATGCCTAGACCGACCATTGTGGAGATATTATTGTGAGCACATCAATTATGCACTTGAAACAGAAACAGATACTCTCTTATTTTCACAACATTCATATGTAAATAATATGCTGATGAATGGAAATTAGATGCTGTAGATGATTTCTAAAGTATCCCCAATCTAGAGAAAAGTAGAAAAGACAAACCCTCTTCAGGAACAACTGAAACAGACTCCATTTTCATTGCAGGCAGGTACCACACAAAAGTCTAAACCAGGGTGGGGAGGTGGCCTTTGACAAAATTTTACAAATCATGCTAATAAATGAGACGGGCTAGGAGATTTTTTTCCCGGGGGGAGGAGAAGTACCCTGTTTTGTTTAGGTTGTGATCTTAAGGAAACATATATAATGAAATAAAAGTACATTTTGAAACAACAAAGATTATGTCATAGTAAACAGATGTTACTTTGCTGTTTTTAAAGGTGTGGGATAATATAGGAAATTTATACTTCCTGACAAAGGTCAGTCTTAAATTTTTACAGTGTACAGACAGACTATAGTACTTAATACAGACGTGCAAAATACTATAAGTCACTAAAATCTCTTGTGATCTTAAAAAAACAAAAACGTCATCCCAAAATATAGGTGCCATATTTACACTGCCTATAAGAATACTGTACTGGCCTCTTACACAAATTATTATTCCTGCCCACCACCCTGTCTTCCACTTAATGTAAGCTATCTATTCTTATCATTATAGTACAGTTAATCCCCCTTCCCTCCTCCCCACACACAGCCCAGACTCACCTAAGGGGTTAAAAGACTAGAGTACATTTGTGACTTGTCAGTGACATATAATACCTGGGTCCTTCATGCAATCAACTTTTACTTGACATGTATTTGCTCATCACAGGACCTGCATTACTACTGGGAAAATGAAGAAAAACCTAAATTAACACTTGACATTCAATATGGTCAAGTCCTTAATTGGCTGGGCTTCCTGAGAAAGCAATTTTCTATTCCCCAAACTGTTCGCGTGTCATGTGTGGAGCGCAGCTCTTGGCCATCACTGCTGTCCCTCGCTCACTCTAATGAGAGCAGATGAATTAGTGCTACGTGACACGATTTTAGCAGGGCTCTTTCCTTCTCCTGCCTGCCCCCCCCCAGTCATTTTGCTGCACAAATGACAGCTGTGTGGCCAAAACAAAAAACAAAAACAAAGAGTGAATACGATGAAGAAATGTCATTGGAAACAGGCATGGAGAGAGTGATCGGTAAAACACATATATAGTTTAAATGCCTATGTTAAGGACGTCTTTCTTACAAACATTGTTTTCCTGTGGCATTTGTAAGTGTGTGTATTTGTGCATGTGTGTTTATGTGCTGAGGGTTGCCTTAGGAATCAATAGAAGCAGCTCATTTCGGCTGCTGTGAGGTCAAGCTAACTTCCAATCCTTTCTTTCTCTTTTATCACTTTAAAGTGGTATATAAATACCAAGTATTTTTAACTGTTCTACAAACATACACAGCTCTACAAACATTAAATTTCTTTTTAACAGATGTAAATTCCTCTTTATTTAGGGCAATGCAGTCTATTGCCCTAAATAAAGAGGAATTTGCCTCTGTTAAAAAGAAATTTAATGTTTGTAGTGCTATGTGTGCTTGTAGAACAGTTAAAAATACTTAGTATTTATATACCATTTTAAAGTGATAAAAGCTAGTAAAGAGTTGGACTTATTTAAATAAAAACACACATTTCCAAAAATATGAAAAATACACAGTAGACAGATTCATGTATCTCCCCCCTCATGTGTATAACTATTTTGAGCAACATTGATTGTTTGTATTTCGATGGTGGGAATCGTATTGCTTATTATTGATGCCAATGTAACTCCACTGGCATACATTGCAATGACAAACTGTTGCAAGAAGAACTCAGTATACATAGGAATTTGGTAAGTCAAATGCCTGGCATGCAACACCAAATGCCTACACCAATTACTTCACATGTGCCAAAGTGCTCCAGAATCTATACCCCTGAATTTAATGGCAGCAGGTGTGTAACTAACCAGATACTGAGTATCTTGTTCACAGTAGCACTAAGGACACTTTTTATGACTCTAGGTCCTATGGCCTTGAAATGAACACATTGCTCCAAAGCACATAAATAAAAATCTGGGGGGGGGAAAGGCATTTGTGCACCAACTCTGCGGAGGGGGGGGTTGGACAGAAACTGGCGTATCTCCAATACACCCTTCTGCAACAGCTCAAAGTTACTTGGATTGCCTAAATTTGGCACTATATATACATAGGCAAAGATACAATCCAAAAAATCCGAAAACTGGTCATTTTTGGAAGTGCACACATGCATCTAAATCAGCACAAACACACACACACAGAGAGAGAGAGAGAGACTATGAAATCTACCCCATATTATTTGAACTATTCAGCATAGAATAAGCCAAAATCAGATATGGGATAAAATGCTGTGTTTGCGAAGTTCCATTATGAATGTGTGTGTGTGTGAGAGAGTTTCTCTTAAGTATAAAAATACATGCAATACCAAAATAATCATAGCATCTTATCTCACACAATTGTACCCATTTAATACAAAGCATCCCTCCCACCTTGTGTGTCTGCATGTGTTGAAAAGGATGAAAGAAGATTTTCTAAAAATAATAATCTGATCAGCTCTTAATTTTTAAAAAATAATATGATAAAATAAAGGTATTTTCTATTTGATACAAAATGAAAGTTGAACATTCAACTTATTAACCTCTCAAAATTGCAGTGTGTATGTGTACACACATATATGGACACACACATCTACCCAGATTCACAGCATATATAAAGCCTCTTAATTGTTATTACCTCACCTTTCCCTCTGTTTAATGGAGCCAGAGAGAGAGAGAGAGAGAGAGCAGAGGGAGGAGAAATTTGAAAGACCAATAAAAACTACTAAGAATCACATTAATAGCATGAGTAAAGCTGCTTCAGGAAAATTTTGTTTTGTCTAAAATACTTAGTAAACAGTTAGACCCTCTGTCACTCATGCCTAGAGATCTAAATCTGACCGTATGAAGTTGTATTAAATGTGACATTAAATAGTTACATAGCAAAAAAAAAAAAAAAAAAGAATGAATGAATGGAAAAATTAAACTGAATAAAAACTGGTAAGTCATTCAGGTTATCCATCCTTCTTGTGAGTACATATAAATGTATAGTTTCTTTAGTGAGTACTGCTTTTTAGCAGAATTTACAGCAGTCCTGTTAGGATTCTCTATGTAGTTTAAAATCTGTCCTTTTAATAGCAAAGTGTTTCTGTTACCTGCCGGTAGCAGAGACATTTTGTGTGCAAAGTACTTCAAAATAAGATTGCTCACATTTGTCATCAGTTTAACAGGTGGAAAGAAGTCAGAAAAGACTGTTAAAATGCAAGTCATCTGAGTCTTTTAAAACATAAAACTGCTGTTCATTCTACCAGTGAACTGTTAAATCCACAAACATTTTTTCAATGTATGCAACAGTTCAAAATCTTAAAGAGATGGAATATGGGATAGTACGTATCTGTTTACACAGTTAATTCTAATAACAAAACAAAAACAATTTATTTCTGTCAACTTAAAGCAGGCATGGATAATTGTCTCTTTTGATTTGGTCATGTTTATTTATCTCACCTGCACTTCGTTCTATCTCTATTTTGCATTGGGCTGCAAGAACTGATACACTCCTGTACAGAAATGTGTACACATTTTTGGGTGTTCTTCCAAATGTGCACATTCATTACATATTTTATCTAATGCATGCATTTCACTTAATATATGATTTTATTTACACAGTCTACCCAACTGACTCACTACCTCAATGTTTGGGCAGATTTTTTCAACATCACAAACTTTTAAACAGTATGCAAATTCTGGAGATGAGGAACCAAGGTGCCTGTATTCCTATTGCAAAAGCAAAAGCGCACTACTTTTGTCAGATCTAGTGAACTTGTTCTTCCATTTTCAATTTAAAGCTGCAGTTCCCAATGTGTCATTAGAAGACAAAACACACTGTCCTCAAGCACACAATTTTTATACTGATCATATAAGTTAATGTTTTCCTTGACCTCCACAGCAGTCTTAGGATAAAAGTCACTAACCAACACAAGGCCTGGTTGAAGTCTTTTTTTAGCCTCTTAGAAAAGTAAGCCTTTAATAGAATATATTGCAGAGGAAACCTCTTGCAAAGGATTTTGTGATCTCCAAACAGCAATGAATGCCTGGATTATAATCCGAAAATAAAGAACCTCTGATTTCTTAATATGGATGGAACCCAAGAGCGTCTAACACCCAGTCACACTGAGAAGTGGGGTACTTGAAACACACTTAATGGATTACAGGATTACAAACTTTAGTTGGCAGAAGCAAGTAAATAAGTGGGTTCTTGTTGTTGTTTGCATCAACAAGTCTTTTGCAAGTGCTGAGAAGAGCAGAAAAAATCATGCCTGTCAACAAGCACTATGTAAGATCCAATGTTAGTTGCTCCAATTGCTTTTGATGTTTTCCGATATTAAAAATTATCTGATATACAGTATTGTACTGTGGTACTTCTGACATGAACAAAGAAAGAGCATAAAGATTGCGATTTGGAGTTCATGGCTAGAGGAACAACCAAATGAATCAGTACTGTAAAGAATTACTGTTTAGAACCCTATTGCTGATCCGTGTTTGCGTGAGGAGAACTGCGTAAGTTCTGGCAGCATATTATGAGTTACGAATGATGTGCTGGCTGTGTTCCTGAATATGCACCCAATTCATTATAAGGCATGTGCTCAGGAATAAAATCAGTGCCTTGTTAATGAGAAGCATTTTGCTGCCAAGACTCATGTGATGTTTTTTACACAAGCATAAAAAGACATTAGCCAGAAACCTGTTGAGTAGTTACACCAGTGTAACTTGACCTTAAATCCACAACAGATACAATCATGTGAAAATGGAAATGTCATCCACAAAGCACTTCCATTTTGGCACACTGTGCAATCAGTAGAAATGGAAACAGCACAGCCAGTTGCACTATTGACTTGCACTGTGTTTGTTGTTGGGGCTGAATACACATTTACAACAGAAGATGAAATCTACATTATGTTACACCTTGACATAAAGGATTCCAGTCAATATGATTTTTGCTCCCTTGTGTAAAAGACACAGCATTACAAGGACTACATTATGAAGCTACAGTTGGTCTCATTTATAAAGGGATTCCCACTGTGGTCTATGGCAGAGGTACCCAACCCCCAGTCCGCAGCCCGGTGCTGGTCTGTGGCCTTGGCAGGCCCCGGCCCCGGAGAGAGAGATCCCCTCGCACGCCCCAGCCACCAGAACGGGTGCCCTGCCCATCCACACATGAGCATCAGCGCACCCCACCCAACCCATGAGCATAACCTGCCATCTGCGCATGTGTGTGAGCGCGCCCCGCCCACCCAAAAGTGTGCCCCACCCATGCATGCATGCACACGAGTGCAACCCACCCCTGCTCATGGACCCCACGCCACCCCAACCAGTCCGCGGTTTGGAAAAGTGTGATGGACTAGGACTCTGGAAAACAGGGGTCGAATCCTTGCTTGGCCATGGAAAATTGCTGAGGGAGTTGAACCACTCCTTAAATATCTCACTTACCTTGAAAGCCCTATTTGGATCACTATAGATAGGTTCCTACTTGATGGCGCGCACACACACACACACACACACACACACACACACACACACACACACACACACACACACACACACACACACACACACACACACACACACACACACATATACAGAGAGAGAGAGAGAGAGAGAGAGCGCAAGCAGATAGTATAGGAAAAAACTGCAACAGTGTGACTCAAATGTACCTGTAAAATAAAATTCTGTATTTTGCGAAAGGATTAAACCTTATTTGGGGCAGGGTATTTCTACACAGCCTCTACCTGTTAATTCAACCTCCTAATTCTTGAACTGATTTTTTCCACTAGCAAGGCTAGTAGATGAGATCTTAAGATGACAGCAGTAGCCGGTAAGAAGCACTACTGGGAAACTTATTTTACAATTGCTTACAGTAAAACAGGCCATTAAGAATAGTTTTTTTAATTAAAGGCAAGCAAGGAACAGCAAAGTTACATGTTTTAACTTGATAATTTTTAGAAGATGAGCACACTTTTGAAGTTTATAAAAAAGGGAAGAGGTTCAGTGGAACATTAAGGATCTGCCAAATGCCACAGCCATTCCATCCGGTGTGAAATGTGTCAACCTGGAAGCATCTGACTCAAAAAACTCCAAAGTTATATAGAATGGAAAGTGATGTTTTTAAAAATGCTTTTCATTTTATATTGCTGCATTAAGTTCTTTCAGCCATTTGTACACTCTAAATAAAATGTTCATTCTGTTTCTTTTCAAAAGGCATTGTGAACATCTATGCCACCCACCCAGAGCTTCAATAGCTTACATTTCAGCATTTTCAGAGAAGATAAACATGAAAAAGAGTACAAATGCTATGTTGCAAGACTAACAGCTTCTCAAATAGTATTTCCTCAGCCCTTCTTCCCATCTTCTTGCCCAAATTCAAGATATTTTATCTAACTTCCAGATGACAGGGTTCAAAAAGTGTAAGCTGCAGCTGTGTTGACATTTAACTCTCTCCAAAGCATATCAGGGGCATCCTGACACACTTTGTGGATGCTTAGTTACAAGCAACACCAATCACTTGATCTGAAATACTTCAATGAGTTGTAAAACAAATTGCTAATTGTTGGCTTTTTCTCTAGATAACCCCCTCCCCAATTTTTAAACCAAATATACTGATGATGTCCCAATGAGAATTTGGAATTGTCTGATTTTCCCCACACCACAACCCTTGCTAGACATGCCAAACACTACCCTTACATACACTTTTCCTTATTACTGGTACATATATTTTTAGAGATCTTCTGAAAACTCAGCAGGACTACAGCCTTTACGTAACACCAAACTAATGAATTACCTATTTGGCTGAGAAATGCTTACATTTTGATTAGCCTACAGAATTCAATTATGAACAGATTGTTTCTATGTAACTCTCCTACAATTTTAAGATGTAAAACACCATAAACTTAATTCTGCATTAATGAAGGGCCTGTTGCAAAATTGTTTCCAGAATGACCATGTTTGCTTAGCCCAACTGCAATTTAAGAGTGCTGTGATGCACAGGGCAGCACAAGAAAAAGGTTGCTGATTTTTATGCAGAACTTTTTGAAAAGCTTACATCTATCCCATGATCCTGTGTGAAGCCAGCAACTACAGTTTAGTATGGGCAGCTCCTGCCACCATGCCAAAGATGGGTTTAGGAACTGGTCCTAAATGAGAGTTGCCCACTGAAGATACGAGTTACACAGTCCATATTCTTCTGGACATCTCAAAAGTCTGTTCAGTACAGGCTGGTCCATTACAACACATGGAGCACTGCCCCACCTGAGCCTAGTCAGCACATTTCTGCCTGCCAGAGGTGGAAGATAAAGGCCTTGCCTGTGCTCTTCCTTCTGACCTGTCAGCCTCATCATATTCTGTACGAATATGGAGACAGGGCAGCAGAAAGAAAATGAACGCGAGAGTGTATGAATGTATTATGGAGTGTATGAATGTTGCAGTGGTGAAGCACTGTCTATGTGAGATAACTTGCTCTTCTCTGTGTGTATGTGTGTGTATGAGAGAGAGGCCTCTGAATGTGTGTGTGTTTGTTTGTGTGAGTGAGAGTTTGAGGAGAGTGAGAATGCCTCTGTGTGAATGTACATGCACATGTACATACTGTACTTAGTTTTCCTTCAAGTCTGTTGTCATCCCCATTTTTACTCATTACTGGCTGCTACATTCTTCCATGCCACAATCCATAATTGGCACCAGTCAGTAATACTTCTGTTCATTATGGCTTTAACTGCAAATTCCTTTGGACAGTATTACAGATCTAGCAGTTGTGTTAAATTAAAAAAAACCTCTATTGTACAAAACATTTATCGATTTTAGGATGTAACTCATCTACCTTGGGTCCTTTTAAGGAGAAAGATGGGCTAAAATGTTTTAAATAAATAAATGTTGATGAGACACTAGAGAAAGTCATAACAAATCTATTTTAAAACCAGTAGCAGTGGTGTAGGTGGCTTGTATAATTTTTCAGAGACACAGTTGAATTCCCTGACTTCACACATCAAGATCACTACAAACATGCAATCTGACACAGATACTCCATGACAGTGTGGATTACCGTGAGCTGGATATTACACAGCCCAAAAGTGGGGAAGATCTGAGGGCTTGGCCATTCAATTCAACAACCCAACTCTCACCCCAAGCTGTATTCCAAAATGACTGAAAACGGTAATTAAAAAAACAGTCAAAACCCAATCAAAGAGAACCTCTGTTTTGTTTTTGCACTGAAGGAGTCTTGGGGGACAAATCCAGCCCAGGAGCAGAAACTTCCAGCTTTGAGCTTTTTTTCTCTGTTCACTTCCACACTTACTTCTTTGAGGAGAGCTATGGAATTGCCCAGAGAGCTGTAAAAATGTCCTAGAGGACCATATGTGGCCCATGGACTACACTGTGCACACCCCTCACATTGAGAAAGATGGTAGCAATTTCTTAACTGCTTAAGTGCTGTAGTCACAAGATTCATTGTGACCATCTCTGTCTTCATGCCATACAAAAATGCATGAAAAAACACAATGTGGGATTTGGATAAGTGAACTGGACTTCACCTCAAGCAAATTCCACTGAAATCTTTTTTTTTTTAAAGGCCACCTAGAAGTGTTATTTATGTTTGAGACAAGGTCAAACTTTTAGCCTGGTGCCACTGGTGAATGAAATAGATTTCACAGTAATACTTACTGACATGCCTATACTGCAAATCTGAGTTTGCAGCTAGAAATTGTAACACTTTTTAATGAACGAAACAACCTCCCGTTTTGCTACAGCTTCTCCCCATCATCAAAACAGTGCCACAGAAAAGACCATATATATATATATCAGATACCACATGACATCTACCTGTACCATATTTCTCTTCTCTAATAAAGATGTAACACATACAGTATTTGCAAATTTTATTGCACTTAATGAGAAAAGGTGTTTTGCACATCAAGACACAATGTTAGAAAAAATGCAAGATTCAACCACTGAGAGATTTTTCACTTGCATGTAAGTGAAAAGACCAGTGACTTTTTGGTTCAAGAATAGCATAAGCAAAAACCTCCAAAAAACAAAACAAAACAACAACCCAAACCTTACTTCGCCCAAAAAGCTCCTCTTATTTTTGGGCAAAAGTATAAATCCACATCCCCACAAATGCACAAAGCTTTCATAATTTCAACCGGTGGGAACAAAATAAGTGAAAGTTTCTAATTGTATCCAAATGAAACATTTTACATAGGTTTCTTCTTTAGTTGTGAATTAATAAACATTATTTTGCTATAGATTATTAGGATCAAACCATAATATCCAAACATTACTAAATTCTGCAGTAGTGGCTGACAAGGATGGTAATAACAGGAACAAAAGGAGAAAACGCAGATGTATCCAAACCACAACAAAATTAACAGCAAGTCTTGCAGCATCTTTAAGACTAACAGATTTTACGGTTTATCAGACCAAGCACTTGTTCAGGTAAAAGAACTGAGATTTGCACTGACATTACCTGCCTGCCACACAAAAAACATAAGGCTTATCTCGCTCAGCTTGGTGGTTTTTTGGGGTGACTTTCTATTCCCTTTTGTCTTTCCTAAGAGGAGAATTTATATATCTCCTTCTGTGGGGTGCAGTTCAGCGCTATCATACTTCTGAAGTGAAATTCACATTTGCAGTCCTGTCTCCACCCACCCCATAAAACCCAACACAAAAACTCTAGTAGGGGCTGTTACATAACAGCACTGATGTTACCTGTCTGTCATGGGTTTGGAGGGAAAGTTCCATCCTATGGGGAGTGGAAGGCGGGACATCAGGAGGAGGGGCTGTACTGTATAAATATGTGATGCCTGTGTGGTGAAGAGGAGATGCTGAGACAAACTGTGAGACACTGGGTTGGGACGAAGCAGCAGCTGGGAAGAAGAAGCTGTTGTGGGAGTCTGTGTGTCTGACAGGGTACTACTGTGGGTCAGAGTACCACCCTGATAGGTTCAGGGGTCTGTTGGGTAGCCAGAACTGATGGGTTCAGGGTCTGTGCTTTAAGTTAAAGGTTCTAGGTGAACCAAACTGTATGCTGGTGTGTGTGAAAATAAGCCACGTTACTTTATTTTATTCACCTGATTGCTTATTTTTCCCTGTGTGTATTTAAAATAAACTTTATTCTTTTTGTTGTTTAAAAATCCATCCCTGGTCTGTGTGACTTATTATAGGGAATGGTTGGTGGCAGCTTAGTAACTGTGTGATAGATCCCAGTAGGTCTGGGTTTGTCACATTGATTGGTGTCCAGCGTGTGGGATACGACTGGTCCAGTTGTCCAGTGGTCCAGCAAAGCCTTGGCAGGTGTGCCCAGAGCAAGGGGGGTCCAGTCAGGGACAGTCTGAGGCGCGTAGGTAATCTTCTAGGTGTACCTCACGGGGAGGTGCACTAGTAGAAGAACGTGCCAACTGGGGAGACTTAGATTAAGGTGCTCTGAGGCAGCCTGATTTTGGCGGGAAAACGCTGAGGCAAAACTGCGTAGCAACAGCGAGCTAGCTTGCCAGCTGAGAGGCCCAGCAGAGGGGGGTAGGCTCTGACTCGATACTGTTGCAAGTAGTGCTGAAGAACAGCAGCAATCTCTAGGGAGAGCTGGTTCTGAGGCAAGAAGGAAAAAAGTGGTCGTTTTATTTTGAGGCTTGACTTTTTAAAGCCGCCTGTTCTGAGGGGGGATTATGCCCTTGACTCGAAGCAAGATAGCAGACATGAGTGAAGTGAAAGACCCCCAGATTGACCAAGGTTCTGAGGATGAATTTGGCTCAGTGCAAGGTGACAGCACAGGAGAGCAAGACCCAGAACTCAGAAAAATACTCATAGCCCAACAGCATGAACTGAGGGTGAGGGAAATGGAGGAAAGGGAAAGAGAGAAACAGCGGCAATTTGAATTAGAGAGAGAGAGAATGGCGTTTGAATTAAAGAGATTGGAACTGATGAACCAGAACAATAATAATAATAGGGATTCTGAGGGGGGCCAACTGTCTAAGGCTGACCTGAAGAAATTCCCTGTGTACCACAAGGGAGATTGTCCCGAGGTGTTCTTTTCCTTAGTGGAAAGAGCGTTTGTGGACTTCTCAGTGAGGGAAACTGAGAAGATGACCATCATGCGGTCTTTAATCAGTGGTAGCCTGGCTGAGGTTTATGCCGAGATGCCTGAGGAACGGATGAAAGATTTCGCAGAGTTTAAAAAACTGGTGTTTGCAAGACATGGGATAAATGCAGAGCAGCTGAGACAAAGGTTCAGGTCCCTCACCAAGAAGCCAGAACAGACTTTTACCCAAGTGGGGGCCCAATTGGTGAGGCTGCTTGAGAAATGGCTGTCGCAGGAGGGAACAGAGACCTATGAACAGCTTAAAGACTTGATAGCCCTGGAACAGTTCTATTCAGTTCTGCATGGGGAATTGAAATTCCAGGTGAGGGAAAGGAAACCGAAATCTGTGGCAGCAGCCGCAGAAATCGCGGATTTTGTCTCCCAAATAAGAAAGCCCTTGGGTGAGGGGAAATCTGTAGGTAAACCCAAAGAAACCTACAGCAAGTACTCTCAGGGACCAGGGAAAAGCCAGCAAGGGGGAGGGGCCCATGGTGAAGGGAAGCCCTCAGGCATGAAACCAAGCCCTCAGAATTTGGAGGGAAAACCCAAACAAGAGGAGAGAGAATCAAAATACACCAGAAAATGCTATTTCTGTCAGGGAAAGGGTCATCTGATCTCAGAGTGTGAGAAATTGAAGCAGCTAAAAGGAATGGTGCCTCAGAATTCTAGTGGGACCAAGCCAAAAGCTGTGTTCTGTGTCCAGCAAGAGCAAAGCTCAGTGTCACTGAGGGAGCCTGTTGCCATGACTACTCAGTCTGAAACAGCTACCTCTGCTGAGCAGGCTGAGGAAAATGGTCCTCTTGTGGAGGTAAAGCGCTGCTTGCTGATAAAAACAGATTCTCAGTTGTTTGAGACGGCCGGGGTGGACGTAGGAATACTTGACCGTCAGTATAGGGGGCTGCGGGACACTTGTTCCCAGGTAACCCTGTGCCATCCCGATATCATTCCCCGGGAGTTTATAATCCCAAATGAGAGCATAAAGGTAGCAGGTATTGAGGGGCAGGTAATCTCTCTGCCAGTAGCAGAGGTACCTGTCAACTTTCAAGGCTGGAGGGGAGATTGGCGGCTAGCGATTTCATCGACTCTGCCAGCAGCCGTGCTCGTGGGAAATGACCTGGCTGAACATGTGAAACGGGTGCTAGTGATTACACGCTCACAAGCCACCACAGGGACAGTTCAGGGGGGTGATGATGAGCCAAAGACGGAGGCAGAGGGGAGTTCAGAAGCTGTGGTGGAAACCTTAACCACAGACAGCAGATTTGGACAGGAGCAGAAGGCAGACGCCACTCTCCAAAAGTGTTTTGAACAGGTGACTGACGCGCAACTAACACCTGAAACCCCAGTGAGATTTCTGGAGAAAAAGGGGATTTTATATAGAGAAACCCTGAGGAATATCTCAAAAGGGGGAGATGGGATCAGAAGTCAGCTGGTGGTGCCTGAAAAGTATCGCCCCATGATCTTACAAAGGGGGCACTCTGACATGGTTGCTGCACACTTAGGGGTGAAAGAGCCCCTTGATTTGATCAAACAAAATTGGGAGCAGATCACCCAGGATGACCCACAAGACGTAGTGACATACATAGACACCTTGATGAATGACCTAAGGAGAAATCTAGAGCTGGCAGCAGAAAACCTGCAAGCTCAGAAGGTCAAACAGAAAACATGGTATGACCGCAAAGCTAGAGAGAGGCACTTTGACCCAGGGGAGGAAGTGCTTTGGCTTAGGCCCTGCAGAGAGAATAAGCTGCAGCTCAAATGGGCAGGACCATATAGGGTCATTTCCAAGATGTCAGATCTGAACTACCTAATAGAGCAGGAGGAGAACCAAGCAAGGAGGGTGGTTCATGTGAATGCCCTAAAACCCTACTACAGAGGGGAACAGAGGGTTCTATTTGCTATAAAAGCAGCTGAGAGTGAGGAAGCTGAATTACCCTTCTGGGAGGGTAGAGGGGAAGTAAAATACAACCCAGAGGAGGTAAAGATCAGTCCTGCACTCACCCAAGACCAGCAGCAAGAACTAAAAATGCTGCTTAGCAAATATCAACAGGTGTTTTCCAACAAGCCGGGGATAGTGAAGGGAGTGATGCATCGGATCCACACAGGGGATGCACCCCCGCAGGCAGTATCCCCATACCGAGTAACGGGACCCTATAGGGACAAGGTGCGGAAGGAGCTGGACGAGATGCTGAGGGAGAACATAATCGTCCCCTCTTCTAGCCCTTGGTCCTCTCCAATAGTCCTTGTGGACAAGCCTGATGGGAGCATTAGGTTTTGTGTCGATTACAGGAAATTAAACCGTGTAACCACTCCTGATGCCTACCCAATGCCCAGGCTAGACAACCTGATTGAAACCATAGGGGGTTGTCGGTTCATCTCATCATTGGACCTGGTAAAGGGATATTGGCAATTAAGAATTGATCCCAGGGATCAAGAAAAAACTGCCTTTTGCAGCCCTTTTGGTCTCTATGAGTTTCGAGTCCTGAGCTTTGGTCTCAGAAATGCACCAGCCACATTCCAAAGGCTGATGGACCAGACCTTGGCAGGGCTCAGTGACTTTACAGTGGCCTACATTGATGACATAGGGATCTTCAGTAATACCTGGGAAGATCACCTGATACACCTGGAGTTAGTGCTGCAGAGGTTAAGTGCAGCAGGGCTAACAGTAAAGGCCAGCAAGTGTCAGCTGGGTAGCCCAGAAATAAAATACTTAGGTCACATGGTAGGGGGAGGAATGATAAAACCCCTGGAGGCCAAAATAGAAGCTGTTCGAGATTGGCCTAGACCCAACACCAAGAAAAAAGTCAAATCATTTCTTGGGTTGGTGGGCTACTACAGAAAGTTCATCCCGAGGTTTAGCGAGATTGCGGCTCCGCTGACCGATCTGACGAGGAAGAAGGCTGATGACCGCATCCCGTGGACCAGCGACTGTGAGGCGGCGTTCCAGAGGTTGAAGGAGGCGTTAATCAACTATCCTGTCCTGCGTGCTCCAGACTTCGACCGGGAGTTTATCATCTACACCGACGCGTCTAACAGCGGGGTAGGAGCAGTTCTGTGCCAGGAGGATGAGAATGGTGACCAACATCCGGTGTCCTACCTGAGTAGGAAACTTCAAAAAGGTGAGAGACATTTGGCAACCGTGGAGAAGGAGTGTTTGGCCATAGTCTACGCGATCCAGAAGGCCAAGCCTTACATCTGGGGAAGACATTTTGTTCTGTGTACTGACCATTCACCATTGCAATGGTTAAAGACGATGAAAACCCACAATAGCAAACTTATGAGGTGGGCTTTAAACTTACAGGACTATGACTTTGAAGTGAAGGTGGTCAGAGGGTCAGTGAACTGTGTTGCTGACGCCTTATCAAGAAGACCTGAAGACTGAAGATGGCGAAAGAACATGGACTATATGTATATAATGAAGACAAAAAGTTAAAATGTACCTGGTTTTAAATTGGTTTGTATTAATAAAGGTAAAATTGATGTAATGCATATGGTAAATGTTTGAAATGCCTATTTGCTATGGTTAACGTTGGATGTAAGTATTATTTGGTATGTATTACTGTTGTTGTGTATTTTATACAGGTTGTTTTTTGGTGAAAAGCACTTTTAGCTTTCCCCCTACAAAACAACTTATAAAGAGGGGAGGTGTTACATAACAGCACTGATGTTACCTGTCTGTCATGGGTTTGGAGGGAAAGTTCCATCCTATGGGGAGTGGAAGGCGGGACATCAGGAGGAGGGGCTGTACTGTATAAATATGTGATGCCTGTGTGGTGAAGAGGAGATGCTGAGACAAACTGTGAGACACTGGGTTGGGACGAAGCAGCAGCTGGGAAGAAGAAGCTGTTGTGGGAGTCTGTGTGTCTGACAGGGTACTACTGTGGGTCAGAGTACCACCCTGATAGGTTCAGGGGTCTGTTGGGTAGCCAGAACTGATGGGTTCAGGGTCTGTGCTTTAAGTTAAAGGTTCTAGGTGAACCAAACTGTATGCTGGTGTGTGTGAAAATAAGCCACGTTACTTTATTTTATTCACCTGATTGCTTATTTTTCCCTGTGTGTATTTAAAATAAACTTTATTCTTTTTGTTGTTTAAAAATCCATCCCTGGTCTGTGTGACTTATTATAGGGAATGGTTGGTGGCAGCTTAGTAACTGTGTGATAGATCCCAGTAGGTCTGGGTTTGTCACAGGGGCTAACCTACTTTTTTTTTAAAAAAGTGCATTTTTTTTTTACAAGAGATAAGAGGATTTATCTGGACGTTAATCCTGTCAAACTCCATACTCTTATGGAACCAAGTGAAAAATGGGGCAGGGGAAAGGAAGCACCACCTTGAAAAGCCTTTAGTTGAACATAAAATTTTACAGATTATAATCCACCTATTCAAATCGACCTTCAGACATGTAGAGTTCATGACCAGGGGACAGAGCACTCCCTGAAATTTCAGGTGGGATGCCCCCATCCTAGTCTAAATGCCACTCATATTTTCAGAGATGTGTTTTATAATATCTATCAGTTCCTGTATTCTGCCCATTTCCATCAGCTTCCATTAAGCAAGTTTAATGTGCAGAAACATCAGTGTGGGGGTAATTGTCAAAGCATTTGTTACCAGAGCCATCACAACAGATGCCCCTTTTAATTACTATAAATTCAAACAATTTAGCCCTTCAGAAAATAAGGGGTCATATAGGATAAAACATTTAAACATGGACCTGAACTCCAAAACAAATCAATGATTAGAGGAATATCTAGGGCAGATCAAATATACCTTGATGCAATTGTACCAAATTATCCATCCATTCATTCATTCATTCATTCAATATACTGCCTTTTTCCTCATAGGGGACCCAAAGCAGCTCACAACAATTACCGGTAAACCTAAACAGTGACCAACAGTTTTAAAACACAATAGAAAATGTATGTAATTTAAAAAATTACCAATATTAAAACCAAGATTAAAAACAACTTTTAAAATATTTTAGAACTTCTATATTTAATAAATACTGTATTCCTGAGACCCCCTGCACTGCTTAAAAGCCTGCTTGAAAATGTATAGTTTTTAACAGAGAATAAATTTGATGACACTGGAGATATTAGACAGATACAGAGGAAATTATTATCTAAGAAGAACAATGCATTCAACATTGAATTGGTGGAGAAAATGTGGTGGGTTGAGCGTGCGCGCGTGCGCGCGCACGCACGCACGCACGCACACACACACACACACACGCACACACACACACACACACACACAATGTCACTGCCCACTCAATTCACAGTGTCATAACCAACATCTGCTTCTTCAGAGGAAACTTCCACTTCCACTGTGTAAAGAACTATTCTCAGGTAAATGTGTACAGGATTTCAGCCCCAGATTAAAATTTATTTATCTGCAACTCCATGCAGATTTACGGTGAGAGTGTGTGACATACTTCTAAGTGGTACCTCGATTTATGAACACCTCAATGTACTTTTCAGTTTATGAAGCAAAATCCATTGAAAATAATACCTTGTTATTGTTTGTTTCCTTGCTTTTGCTATGCACACTCTTTTCAAGCATCCTTGCAGGTGAATAAGGTGTCACTTTGCCCAATTAGTATTTAGAATGGTGACTGCAATCTTTTGCAAGCTGGTTTGAATATTAGCACTTTTGACTTCAGTGGAACTTACCCATCAGCTGTGAGTGATTTCAAGCTTAAAGCATAACTAGAACCTAAATGAAGAGACTTAGGGGATTGCAACAGAATAGATCTAAGTGTGTATTAAGAGCTTATCTAGATACTACAAGACACATGGAACTGCTGTCATGCTATATCACTTCCAATCTCTCCCTTATAATATCAAGATAAACATCACAATGCACAGAACACTGACTTCCATAACTGATACAGATGGTGACAGAGTGTGATAGTATCACATCGCTCCCTGTGCTCATCTAAATCAGCTTTCCCCAACTTGGCACCCTATATAAGTACTGAACTACAGCTTCTATCAGTCATAATCAGCATGGCCCTTGTGCATGCTCGCTGGGCAGTACGGTAGTTGTAGTCCTCACACATCTGGAGGCCACCAGGTTGGAAAATGTTACAACACAAATGTTAGGAAGAACAGAAGGTACAAAATGCAGCCTATATCTCACATTTGTTCCAATTGAATTAAACTTCATTTCCCCACAAAAATCAATGTGACTTAACAATCCTTAACTCTGGCTGTGTAACAAGTAAAGTCAACACAAAAGCTATGAGTGCCATCTGGAATATACTAAAGCAAACTGAAGTTTAGCCACTCAGGGTAAAAGAACCTGGATTACATTTTCAGTGCTCAAATCTGTTCAAAATATTCAATATTGTTTCAGTTCCTGCACCCAAACAGATTCACATGTAATGGGAAGTGATGCTATTTAAATCTCTCTGTATAAAATGAGGGACCTAAGTGATAAAGGTATTTCTTCTCCTTACTCTCCCCTCCACAATGTCTTGGAGAATTCTAATTTAAAAGGGAAAAAAAACTAATATAGATAAAGCAACACATAACCTGACAGCATACCAGTTAAATCCTGACAGGGTCAATAAAATGAGGGTTTGCAGGAGTCCCAGATGAGGAATGCTTTCATGAATGCCTCCATTGTGTAAAATCTCTGCATATATCCTGCCTGCAAAATGACAGTCATATGCCACCAGCTGCAGGAGGCAGGCTGGCAATGTCAAGTGCTGTAGGGTATTCAGAAAGGATGGAAGTATCAGTACAGATTTCCATTTTCATACCAGATTTTTATACCAGATATATATAACTTTTTTGCATTTAGAAATATTTACAACCAGATTTTAAAATCAGAATTATAATAGTTATTTTGAATGCAAAAATAATATAATTAAATCCATAGTAATTAAGCTTCTCAATATTAGTTCTGCTATTGCATAAAGCCAGCTGGAAGTAATTATTTTTTTTCCATGTGTAGTCTTCATTAGCGTATGATATCTTCCCCCTCCAGACAACTAGTTCAGATGTTCCTGGAAAAAGTGTTAGACCAATTGTCTCAGGAACAAAAAGCCACTAAAACCTATCTTAATAAAGCTGACAAATTCAGAATGTTTATTTATTTATATTAATGTTCTATGACTTAAATCTAATCTGCAAGAAAATTAAATCACACAT
Source organism: Pogona vitticeps (assembly GCF_051106095.1). Taxonomy (NCBI): domain Eukaryota; kingdom Metazoa; phylum Chordata; class Lepidosauria; order Squamata; family Agamidae; genus Pogona; species Pogona vitticeps. Next base: position 221,915,592 of record NC_135784.1, on the reverse strand, counting down.
GCTAGGACAAAACTTTCACAGAACAGAACAGAGTGGGACTTGCTTACAAGTAAATATGCATATGATTGGGATGTAAGTCTCATTGATTTCATCAGGAAAGCATTAAACACGTGCTTAACTCTTACACTAAAAATCCATGGAATTTCACATGGCTATTTCAGTATAAAACATCTTTTTAAAATTCCAAGACAAATTTTTAAAAATTGCCACTTTCTCCAAGATTTATTGTTGTGAGATATTTTATTCATAAGTGGTTTACTTTTTAACATTACAGTATTCAATAAATGATAGCTAATTTGGTATGTCCTTTGTTAATGAATCTGTGCATGAATACAGACTTTAATTTTTTGTTTATTATAATTTTGTCACTTGAAATTTCTTGTTGAAAATCTGGTCAGAAAAGTCCAGAAAGAAAACAGCAATACTGGGAAAACACACATATAGCACTTCATCCTTACATACCCTAAAAGACTGGATTCTGCAACATTTCAGTACTCTACTATAATAAGCCAAGGTACCCGGGTCTCTTTTTTCCTTGTTCTGTCTTCTCTTACAGGCATGCTCACAAGACAGAATAATGCATTTCTTTTTGTCAATGCTTAAGCAGCTGTACAAATAACCAAAGACCAATGTAAATTTTCCATGATTAACATCACATCGCCATTTTAACTACCACTTCAAATTTCCTTCTCTGGATCTTCACCTGATTGAAGAAAGGTAACAAAACAAGGGATTCCATTTTATCTGTTACCACTTCAGAAATAATGAAACTGCTATGAATTTTCTGATTTGAAAAAAAACACCTTATATTACTGAAAGGGCAAATGTGGGCTCTGGCGTTTTAATTCCAATGTTTTAAACACTGGAAGTGGAGCTTAGAAATTACAATCTGAAATACAATAAATTTAAGGCATGCAATTGTTTGTTGAGTAAATAAGGTAATATAAAAGGAAGGGACAGCATTCATATTTCATGCTTGTTGGCTTAAAAATAACACTGCAATTGACAAAAATGACCAGGCCTTTTCATCTGGCATAGTCCACCCTCATGTTGCATATGAAGTAGACATGGAATAGGAGGATGTCTGGATTCTTAAGAAATAGCTTCTTGCTAGAGGACATAGAAAACATGCACCCTGAAACAGAGTGCCTCGTTACAAGTGTTTAGATACAAGTATTGAAATATAAAATACAAAATGATGCATTTTATCTGTCTTTAAATCTGTACTACCCAGAATATACATTTTACTTCTGTTCCACATCAGCAATTCTACCAGACTAAAGTAGAAAACTGTGTCTGAGTTCCATCAATTTCTGTTAAGACTTCACCTTATCACTTGAATGTTTACACAAAAGTAACACCCAATGAGTTCAGTGAAGGTTCTTAACAAGTAACTAAGAAGCATTATGCTGTCCCTTCCTTTTACGTTCTTCTGGATTGCACTGCATAGAAACACATGCTGCTGAAACAAATTCAAACAGGCTTACACTTGGCATGTGCGCATACATGCACACATGAGTGCAACATACAAAAAGCATTCTGTTTTATTTTTATGTCAGGGTTTGAAATAAAACCAATGCCAGTAGTTTGTTCTCTTTTTGCTTGAAACACTGGAAAAACATTGCTGTGTTTTCCATAAGTTGTTATATTTTTAATTATTATACAAAATAAAGATCAAATCTATGTAAATGAAGGGAATACAATAAAGATTAAATAAATACAAAACTCTACCAGAATATGTAGCATAAATTCTACTGGTACATTGATTCTGCAAATTAAAAAACACATATTTCAAAATACGCATTTCGTAGCTCATTTCCTGGATTAATGTTGGAATACCAATCACAGGTAGGCACATCAAAATGGGGGGGGGGACACAAATGCTGAACACCTACATACATTCTACTATACACTGACAGGACACAAAGATATAAACATATTCTAGCCTGCAACTTCTGAAGTGGCATTGCTTTGTCACAGAAAGAAAACGCCACGGCTAATAATTACTTTCTTGTGGGCATAGATTTTTATCTGAAATTAAAGCAAACATACCCATTTTATCAGTTGGCTATTTTTCCCACTGTAAATAAAGATCAGGGGCTGTTTTCCTTGTTTTCGGGTTCTGCAATGGAATACAAAATCTAATATACCGTGTTTTGGTCCTTGTTTTGAAATGTGGCACCATGGAAAAGAGAAGAGATATCCAATTTCTCGTAGCATAAGTAGCAGCAACAGAATAAAGCAATTTTGAAGCTCCGTAGCCTCCAAGAAGGGGCCTTTTTCTGTGATATTCTTGTTGAAAATACTTTTTTTGCACCTTCAAATTATATTTCTTCCTACCATTAGGCTAAAATAGCATCTGTCAATCATATGATCATAGAAAATCATAATTAATCACGATGGGTCTCACTTCCCACTAAGGCAGTTTAGGAGAACTCTACTGCCCTGTTCTTGAGCATCCACCAATTTTCAGGATTTGTGAACTGGTTAATAAAAATTTAGCATTCTAGATTAATTACCTAATTTATCATTTCCCCACTGGAATTCAAATGAAAGGGGGAAAACATTTGAAAACGTTATATTTTAATCCCCCTGTGATAATTGTTGTGGGTTTTTTAGACCCCTGGGGTGCATTTGGAATCCTGAGTTCTCAAAATCTTAGCTGCGAAAATCTATGATCCATATTAATGAAAGTCAGAGCCACAAAGAAAATCTTGGTACAGACACTGAATATTACTGGTGAAAGGGAGAAGATTCAATGAAGCTGTTTTTTGTTTGTAACTTATGATGTACCAGCTCTGTATCAGTAAACAGAGTGTTCCTTTGCAATCACTTACAGTGTCACAATGACCTGGTGAATGAGAATTCTTTCACTATCACCATAGTTTTTGCAATCTTGCCTCAGCTGTCACCAACTCACTTTTGCCCCAACATTTCAGAGATGCTTTATTCAGCATCTAATTAGTTAGGGTTAAAAGTCAAGGCAAGTTATCCTTGAAGCAATACTGCTGCTGTTACATCTCAGAATGTTGCTGTGAGTTAACAGTGTTAATCTGAATGAGACTCACTGCCGAGCAAAATTAACCATTTTAAAACTAGTAACTACAATTTGCATTACGTAACCACATTGATTTTCATATTCACCAGTGAAGGACTCCGTTACGTCATCAAAGCAGATGCCTGTGTGGTTCATATACTTCCAAAGTAACAAGAGGCTTTAAGTTAAATGGGGGGGGGGGGATCACATAAAGTAACTGCAGGAAAATAAACTCATTTTGCTTACACACATGCCTAAAACAATGTCATTGTGTGCATCTCTCTCCCTCCCCCCTCTCTCACACAAACACAAAATCAAAAATAAAAATAAAAAAAATATGCTTAGAAATACATAAGCAAGGGGCTGAGGGACACATATAATAAGGACATACACATAATAAGTACATACACATATAATGATCTCATTCAAATCTTCAGATCCATTATTTGCAAGTTTAAATGAATCAGTAGGATTCCAAAATGGTATGTTGAAACAGAGCGTCTATTGCATAGACAGACACCATAGATAAAGAGGTATGTCTGTAAAGAATGCATACCTACATGCTTTATTTTTCTGATGAGATCCAGTTGCATGCATGCAAATAATTAAGTGAAGACTAAGGAGATATGACATTACATCTACATGTGTGTAATGCATGATTTACACACCCTGTGCTAACAATTTTTTGCAGGTAAATCCCAAATACATCAGTGGACTTACTTGCTAATGATATATTCGAATAGGAGCCTTCTCTGCAACATACATATATATATTCACAGCTATATATATAAACTGACACACACACATAATTCCAATGCATGAGAAAATGATAATTCTGCAGATGTGACATCACATCCAAATTAATGCAGAAATTATTAATAGCCATTTTATTCATTTATTATTTTGATGGAGAGTATAATTCATGGATTTTTAAAGTCATCTGAACAGGCATTAACTTTACTTCAAGGATGAGCATATAAAAACTGTTGCTCAATGACTTGCAATAACTTTTCATCATCCACAAACTTCTAAAACCCTGCATGCATTTTTTGTGAATAAAGATAATCTATATTTTACCATCAAATAAGGGATACTTTGAACAAAAGCAACAGCCTGGCAAAATGAACATCAGCATTATACGTGCGGTTGTGTGTGTGTGTGTGTGTGTGTGTGTGTGTGTACATGCACAAACACACATGCTTTAAAAAAGACATTAGCAATACAAAAGGCACTGCTCAGCTCTTGGCTGTGGGCTCCACTTGTTAAGATGTACCTTACAAAAGAGATTTCGACAGTAAACATGTGTCGCAAGTGTATAATGTGTTTTCATTTACAGCAAATTATTTTATTTTTTGAAACATTTAAACACTTATGCTTCTCAGAGGATATTAAAGAAAATAACATTTTATGTCCTAACAAAACTTAGAACAGTTAAATAAAACCCTTCACTCCCTTTAACTGTAGTTAGCTGTGACCACATATCTGATTCTAACCCCCGTTCAATAAATGGAGTATAATTTTTGCTTGCTAAAGGGCCAGCTGGACACTGGCATAATTATAATGATACACTGTACACTTGATTTTTTTTAAACAAAACCATTTCTACTACACATTGTAGGTTCATAGTTCACATTTTTATGCCATCTAAACACTTCCTTGAAGAGGTACAAATGTATTTGAACAAAATTAAAAAGCATTTATATTCCCCCTCTGAATACGGCAATAGCCCCCCTCCCAGTCCCTCTGACGGATGGCTGCATCCATACCGAAGAAGTCTATGACCTGATTTTTAGTTTCTTTGGCTTACTCCTCACCTATCTAGGAAATGATTTCTCTAGTGATAAGTAAAGATGCTGTGCTAATAGGAGGATCTAATGTACAATAGGAAAACTGTCAGTACTATAATATTTGCAGAAACTTAAATAAAGCAAGAATATGAAATTGTTGCTAATCCTTTCACATTGCTGGGTGAATCTTAAACGACTGCATTAAATGACATTACCCTTTTAACTGACTGAAGAGAGACTTTTAAGAACAAGCTTTTCTTTACCTTTCAAACAGGAGACGCTTGCAAGCTTTTGCTCAGGTCTGGCATTTTGTGTCACTGTATGTTATTCCTATTTTGCTGTTATGGCCTCATTGCTTAAAAGTATTTGAGAACATCACAGCCCTTAAGCTAAACTGGATGAACGTAAGTGACATTCCTGATTCTGACAAATGCACAAAACATCTATGAAAGCAGAAAAATCAGAGAAGCTTTCTATTTTTATTTAATCAATCAAAAATAGGATTTCTTTTTTAGTCTTAAATAAGTCCTTCTAAACTAGAGTGGGACATTCTCTCCCTCCCCCTCTGTATGCCTCTGCATGCAATACAAACAGCCTAGACTGTCTATAACCAGATGGGTAGGGAACAGAAGCCAAAGGTTTCTGGTCATTCTCGATCTGTCACTGATCAAAGTGACCCAGAGTAGAACTCTCCCTAAAATGTTTAGATTTATGTTCTTATCAGCAATTATTTCTGTACACAGAAATAAGGATCCACAAACATTCTGTATTTGGTTTCTCCAAGGAACACATGAACAGAACACACAGAAATCTCATATTTTAAATATTTTCTTTAAGGAATAATTTTTACTCTACTCTAAAGCAAAACCTTTCATTGTTTATCAGAAGCAGTGATTTGCGGATACACCTTGTACCAGGATTCACAATAAGTAAATAGAAATATGTGGATTAATGCATGCATTTTTTTTAAAAAATGCATTATCTGTGATATTTTTACAACTATTTTTCTACAATGCCCTCTGAAAATACCTAATGCCCTCTAAAAATACTTTAAATGAACTATACTGGACTCCAAACAGCTTTTTTTTTTACCGACCTTTCACCACAAATCCACTTGAAGTTAGAATTACCATTTAACTCAAACTGAAGCAAATATTTTATTGTCTGGGTCAAATAATGCTTTCTTACACGTGTTTTAATCCCTTAGAACAATTTAAGGCTATCCTCAGTGTCTCACTAAAGATGTTATTAAACCAAGTAAAACTTTTGCTTGCAATATAATTATCTACTGTATTAACTATTACTACTTTTGAATATAAAGTAAAACTTCTCTTCATTAGT